>NC_051178.1:12525609-13725609 GCF_013339695.2 Rhipicephalus sanguineus | reverse complement strand
TCAATATATTTTTAAAATGGCTTGGCTGACTACAAGCACGGCACATTTAGAAGCAACGCGCCTACTACAAATCTTTCCTTATTCCGTATTCGATGCAAAGGCACAAGGTGCCCGAGCGGTGCATTGTTCCAACTAATACCAGCAGATCTAGAGGGTTTTGTTCCCCATTAACCGACTCTTAGTTTTCTCCATATTACGGGTGCTCCAGACGCGTGGCAGAACTGCTCAGTCTATTGAACACTACTTTTGTCAGCATAAAAATACGCAATGTCCTCATTTTAGCATTAACACATTTCAGCTTAAACAATATTAAAACATCACCATTCGTTCAAACATGCTCACCACGCCAACACTATAGGTAGTGGGAGAACAGCCCCTATGGGAATTAGTAGGGTGGTTGTACTGCACGAGATATGTCACCCTCGACCTTGGTAACGTGTTTTGCGTACTTTTCAGTTCTTAATGCATCTGATGATATCAGCTATATGGGGCGTTCATTCTTAACTCGATAAAACTATCAAGATGCCGTTCCTATGTTGAGGAATTACAGGAATGGAATTGAACTGCCCGGCCATTCCCGGAGTGGAAATGGGCTAAGTTTTTGCATTCTGAGGAATTGAAAGGGATTGAATTGCGGCAAGTTCTAATTCCCCGGAATGGAATTGGAATGGAATGGAGGCGCCCATTCCGCAACGCTGGTGCCAATGTTACCAAGAGGGGCGTTCGTACATCATGTATATGCAGGGAGGCAGTGCGCCTATTTAGGAAGGCCCGGATATACTTATAGATCTTAGGCCCTAATTGCAGCAAGAGCAGCAATTAGGGCTTAAAACGTAAAACTACATATCCCTGCAGGATCGCACTCTCCGTAACGCTTTGGTGAGGTCTACGGCCACAACTGCTCTTGGATGGTGTACTATGCCATTGAGGATAACGTGCGAAATCTGCAGTAGGGCGTCCTGTGCAGAAAGGTGGGATCGAAATCCCACCATGCTATGGGGATATAGTCCCTGCGATCCCATTTGGAGCGTGAGAGGGGGGGGGATGACATGCTCAAACAGTTTGCCCAGGCACGAAGTGAGGGAGATGGGACGGAGATGGTGGACAAAAAAGGCGCCATGACACGGTCGCCCAAAGATTTGTGGTTTTCAGCGAAAACTAGAAGTAAGGGGTCTATTATGCCTATACAGATTTCAAAAGTGGGCCGTTGTAACGAGCTGTATCTAGCGAGACAGAGCTCTAAACGACGTGCTCGTGTTTGTGGGAAAAGAACCACGATGACTTAACCGTCATCGGGACAATAACGAGGCCGTTTATGCATGAAGAAAAATAATGTATTTACAAAGGAAGACGGAATTCTAATGATAGTAAAGAAATAGAACAAGCGTTAAGAGTGCGAACGAAAAGTCAACGATTGAACGAAGCAAAGAGTGAGTTCACCGGAGCATAGCGGAGGTCAAGTCCCGGGCTGACGGCTCAACGACGTTGAGTGAAGGCACTCGATGCCTGGGTAGCGTGGTAGTTGCGCTGCCAGCTGCGGTCGGCAACGCTGCTCACCACCGGGGTCGTTGACCTTGAACGCGCGTGGCTCCTGCCACGCTGCTCACGAATGCTGGCCGAGGCTCTCATTGGTAGACGCGTGGCTCGCCTGGCGGGAACGTCCTGGCGACGTTTGAACCACGCCAGGCCCGAGGTGGTCCCGGTTCGGCTCCAGGTACGAGGACGGCTGGTTTGGCCACAGGTGTTTGGACGGCTGGTTTGACCACAGGTGCTTGGACGGCTGGTTTGGCCCCAGGTTGGAACCTGCTGCTACCTCGAGTCCGGAACCCGACATATCTCTGTTCCCGCGCCCTGGTCCTTCGATCGCCAGCCACTTTTGATTGATTGATTGATTGAAGCCTTTCACTATTGGCACATACCCACTCTGGGGGATTGGCCAAGAAAAATTATGGTATCCTATGGATGATAACTACATTAATTTTTTCCTCCCTATTAGTAAAGTAGAAAAAAAAACGAAGATAAAGAGCAATGAAATTGCAAAATGTATTATAGCCTATGAAGGATAATTACATTCATTACAATTTTGATCCGACCAGACAGCTGAGTTTATCTGATCCAACCCAATTTGACTCTACGCCTTACTTTTAATCACAATTTATAATTATGTCGCGAGTATTTTTTTTTCCGTATTTCTTAAAGTAGACCTTACGTCGGAATACGTTTAGTTGCTAGAATAAAATTACACACAGCATCAAAGATTTCTCTATGACAATGTCCCAAAACAGAGGCACCGAAATTTAGCACATTTTCCGCAGTTAAACTTAAACCAATCGCTGAAAATGGAATAACCAGAAGTCTTTTCCTAATTATTGAATAGTTGCCGCATGATATAAAATAATGTTCAATAGATTCTGTTTCTTCGCAAAATGGGCAAAGGGGTGATATCGCCAAACCAGCTCTGTGCAAATATAAGTTTAATGGGGGGACACGGCATCGAAATTTGGAAATAATAACTTCAAACTTTCTAGACTGACTCCACTTAGGTTTCCATGGAAATTTAAGGTGTTGATATTCTGGCGATTTAGTAATAATTTCCATCATATCTGTACAAATTGCTAATTTTCTATATCTGATCGCTGTTATGTATTCTACTTCTGGGAGTACCGAAATTATTGGTCCATCGAGGGAAGCCCGGGCTAAAGAATCGGCCAATTCATTTAATGGTATCCCGCAGTGACCTGGTACCCACAATAATTTCAGGAGTTTCAGTTGTGGCGGTACTAATGTGCGCAAAGTCATTAGGGCTCGTGAATGTTCTGAAGCTGTAAGTGCTGTACATACCGAAAGAGAATCTGTTATTATTATTGCACTATCTTCGATTGAAGGCAATTTTCGAAGCGCCAAAATAATAGCCATGAGCTCAGCCTCAAAAACAGGAGTAAAATCTGGCAGCCTTACTGAGAATGTCCAGCCAAGGAAATCGGAAGCAATTCCTACGCCTGCCTTTTGATTATTCACAGAAGCATCTGTGGCTATTATGTTTTTTGTTCCTGCATGAACCAAGTAATCTTTTAACCTGTTATTCAAAAATCTGAGAGATTGGAACTTAGATTTTGGGGGGAAGATTTCATCATATTCTATCGTCATATTGTTATGTGAGCCATTAGTTTCAATTATCGTTCTAATGTCCACCTTAATGCTGTCCAGTTTCTTTTGAACGAAAATTATTTGGGGTGTATGGAATCGTGGCCAATGGGCAAGAAAGAAGGAGTCGGGGTCACTGATAAAGGCGTATTCATATCTTCTAGCCGGTGAACTGTAAAATTTTAAAAAAGTTTGCACCGTTAAGATGCGGAATCGACAAAGAAGCGTTGGAAGGCGTGCTTCTTGATACATTACATTTATGGCCACAAACTTTGGGAGTCCCAGACACATTCGGAGCGCTTCACGCTCCAATAAAACTAAAGGTTTTGTTTTATACGCAGGGCCGCCCGAAAATAATATACACCCAAATTCCAATATTGGGCGCATGTACATTTTGTACACCATTAACAAGGTGTCTCTACGTAAACCGTATTTTCGGTTACTCAGCCTACGCAATAAGCCTAACGCTCGTTGTGCCTTTGTTGCTATATATTCTATGTGTGGACTCCAATTAAGGCTTTAATTATAAATTATGCCCAAATATTTGATAGAATCCACTTGTGGAATGGGTTCCTGCTTATAAAATACGGAAATTGAAATTGAATCTGCTAGGGGAAACACCAAGAGCGAGCTTTTACTGATGTTTAACGACAATGAAAGCGACTGCAGCCAAATTTCTATGGTATTAAGATACCTTTGCAATTTTTGATGTAATGAGTAAATATCACTGTCTGCCGCGAAAAACGCGATATCATCTGCATAAATGTAGACATTGACGTCTTGGTCAGTTGGAATAGAGCTCATCAGTACATTGAATAATACCGGAGATAGGACTGCCCCTTGAGGAACTCCGCGTTTCTGTTTGAATTTAGATGAACAACAGCCATCCTTAACACAATAAAATTCCCTTGATTTTAAAAATTCTGCTATCCACTCAATAATGTATTGTGGAAAATTTAAGCTCTGTAGTGTATTCAGTAGAATGGAGTGCTCGACACTATCATAAGCTTTAGCTATGTCAAGTGTGACAAGAGCAGCGTAATGTCTTCTTTTTCGGGCAAGCCGTATCCGACTCTCTAGATCAGCATGAGCACACCAAATTGAACACTCATTTCGAAAACCGATTTGGTTTGGTTTTAATATTGACTTGTCTGCCATCCAGATATTTATCCTGTCATTTGGGACCCTCTCTATAAGCTTGATCATATTAGACGTTAGAGAGATGGGTCTGATGTTTTCTATATTAAAACCTATTTCTTGCTTTTTTAGTACAGGTATTACCTTGGCTATTTTCCAGTCATACGGTATCCAGGCGGTTTTTAAAGAATAGTTTATCAAATTGAGGACGTCATCAGGTGATAACTTGTATAAAATTTTAATCATAGGCACTGTAATGCCATCAGGACCAGGAGCAGACAGAGGTAAATATCTAATCACGTTTGACACTTCGGACAGTGTCACTTTTTCAAAGTTAGCCGTTATGGTAGATTTTTGCCAGTTGTTCGGCACATTCGAAGAGAATCTACTTTCTAGACCTTTACCAATTGACTCTAAAGATTTTGTCATTTCTTCCGACGATAGATTTTCATAATCAGTATTTACTGGTGACGATAGGATTTTTCGAGATCTCATATAACGAAATAACGCTTTTTTACTTTTAGGTTTGGAAAGAAGTTCAAAATGTCTTTTGTCATACTCCTCTTTAGCTTGGGCCACCGTGCGTTTAAATCCAGCAGCAATGAATTTGTAGTCTGACCAATTTCTGGGGGACTGATTATGAATTAGCTGCTTCCAAGCTGCCTGTCGTCGTCTATGATCACGTGAGCAATCTGAATTCCACCATGGACTATAAGGTACCCTCTTGGCCGATTCAATAGTAAACTCTGCTTTTTTATATGTTCTTTTAATTACTGCGCTTTATTTCATAGCTTTAGTTTCATCACTGTCTTCAGAGGGGGATGCTAAAGCTGCTTTTAGGTCATTTTTAAATTTTGAATAATTTATAAAAATTCGGACGTGAGAACATGATGTTATTATGGGGTAATCAATCTCAAACATTATGGGCAGGTGGTCACTATTGGTGGCACAGTCCAGGGCTGTCCACGAAGAGCTAGAAATTGTCGAGCTTACAAAACTCAAATCTAATGCAGAGCGGGATCGATCTCGGATAAATGTGGGAGTTCTAGCGTTGAGGCACAATAAATTGTTGTCTATAGACCAGTCCCACAATCGTTGGCCACATGGATCTGTTCGAAAACCCCAACAGGTGTGGTGGGAATTAAAACCTCCAACCAAAATTTTTTCTTTACACCATGAATGGACTGCCATGTCTAAGCTTCGCGTGTCTTGTACGGCCACAGGAAAGTAGACGTTGACTAGAGAGAAAGGTGAGCATCCTGGCAAGGTGATGTCTAAGGCAAAAATTTCGCATTCTGGGGACATACATTTGTATGAAATTTTGGCCTTTAAACTAATTTTATTATTGATAAAGAATGCTAAACCTCCGCCTTTGGCTGGACGGTCTAGTCTAAACGATCTGAAGTTGGTTAAGTGAAACGAATGATGTGCGGAAAGCCAAGTTTCTTGCACTGCAATAATGTGGGGATTGAATTTAGAAGACAAATACAACAAATATGTTATAGCTGAGTGAATAGATCGGCAGTTCCAATGCAAAATTTTCAGGGACCCTATGGTTTCGACAGAATTGAGTCGGCGACAGCCTTATCCAGAATGCTTTCTTTTAGAAAGTCGCTTTTCGAGAGGTTCTCCTTCTGGTATTTTTTGCTTTTCGAATGTTTTGGTGATCCAGATTTTTTGGAGGTAGGGGATCTAGAACGCTTCAGAGATTTGAGGTCCATGTTTATATCATCTGAATCCTGATTATCATTCGGTATGGCATCACTTTGCCTCTGGATGCGCCCTCGAGAGGACCCTGCAGGCTGTGCATTCGAAGCAGTGATCTCAGATTCAGCTTCACTTATCAGGGGTGTAAACTCAGCATTTTGTGAAGCTGTACCCATATCCCTTGACTTGTCGCATACGTGCGCCATCTGGTTAGCGATAATATGTGACAAGGACTCGCAAAGAGTGGTAGCGAGGCGTTGCATTGCCTTTTCTATAGCCTTATCGATCATGTCCGCAATGGACAGGGAAAGAGATGCTTCCATTGCTATGTTATGGCGGGCTGCTGCACCAGCGTACCCCTGAGATCGAGCCTGAATTTCAACAATGGCGTCTTTTCGAGAGCACCGTCTTCGATCAACAATTTCAAGAATTTGTATTTCCCGTGCCTTGGCCGAACAATCTGGGTTATCAGCGCAGTGCGCTTCATGGCAAAGACAGCACTTTTCTTCATTACTTTTACATTCATCAGAATTGTGCGCCTCACCGCAAACTCGGCATCTGGGAGCTGACCTGCATCCCTTCATTGTGTGACCGTAGCGCCAGCACTTAAGA
Source organism: Rhipicephalus sanguineus (assembly GCF_013339695.2). Classification (NCBI taxonomy): domain Eukaryota; kingdom Metazoa; phylum Arthropoda; class Arachnida; order Ixodida; family Ixodidae; genus Rhipicephalus; species Rhipicephalus sanguineus. The sequence goes on along the minus strand of NC_051178.1, from coordinate 13,719,009 downwards.
CACTGTAGGGGACGAGGCGACAGCGGTTCAACTCTGTATATTAATGGCCACGCCTTGATTTCAGTTGGGCGACTCGACCCAGCAAATGTAACTATCACAGACTCAGTTGGGACCTTATTCTTATCAACAACTCGTCCACACCTATAAACTGCGATCGCGCCTGCCTCGGAAAACAGCTCTAGAACCTCAGCTGGAGTCATGTTGACATCGACGCCCCGTACAAGTCCTTTCACGCATGCTAGGTGGGGTGGAATAAAGGCGCTTACCGGATTGGTAGCAAACACCGAGCATTTGAGCAAGTCTCGAACACAGAGCTGGTCAGACGAGAAGCATAGAATGCCACCCTTGCCGAACTGTCGGACCTCTGTGATGCTGTGGTAGTGGGCTGTAGCTGATCTCAGCTCCGCCTGGATCACTTTTGGATTTTTCATCCGTATGACACCTTCGTTGTTTGGGACAAGGGCCACAGGCACAGATGAAATGCCATTACGCAGAAACAGGTCTACTGGTAACTCCTGCGGAGGTAGAGAAGCAGACCAGAGGAAGGCCCCTGGTCCAGGTGAGGAAAAGGGCATCTGTCTGGTCTTACTAGTCAAAAATGTACTCGCTAATCGATTCTGACCCTAGAGAAACGCCTATCAGAAAGGGAAATGAAGTCGCTACTCAAACTTTGGCCAAACCCCCAGAGTAGGCAAGAGCAGGTAGAGCCCGGCATCAGCTCTGCCTGTCTTCTTCCCTTTCTTTTTCGGTCTCGTTCCACCGCGTCTCGCGCCACCGCGTGCCCCAATTCCACCTGTCGTCTTCCTCGATGGTCTCAGAGGCGCGCAGTTCAAACGCATTTCCCGCACTTCACTGTTCACTTGGCCCTTCACACACGGCCACTTATCACATCACAGCCGTAAAAGAATATTTGAGTCCAAAAGAAGCCCTAGAAGTCGCCGGCTGTAATCCCCGCCCACCGCCGGCGACTGCCATTTTGCCATGGCGCGTGTGACGTCATGCGCAGCACGGAACGGACCCGTCGTCTTCTACCAAATTTTCAGCCGCTGCAAATCATTCAGTTTCAGTGCCAAGCTGAAGAAAGCCAAAATATCTCGATATGACTTGCAGCTGACCACGGAACAATATCGTTCGCCGCAATGCCGACGCTGCACAGCTAGCTGCTTGTTACGTCACGGCTCGCGAGTGCACCAGTGTTGCCTGACTCTCGGGCTGCTCTCGTGTTTATAAAAATATTCGATTATAAATTAGGTGCCTGACCAAATGCACTAAACTTTCGCCAGCTTATTTGTGAATGCGCAAGGATTGATCCACATAACACAGATTATGATCGAATATTGGTTGTCGTGGCCTCTTTAATGGACTTACCTGTTTTCGGGATAAAAATTATCTTTGCGTGCATCCATTCCGCTGGTGTCTCCACCCTTTACTAGCACTCATTTAAATCATCGGTAAGAATAGAAAAAGAACGTTCATCTAGATTCCTGAGCATGACATTCGTTATTTGATCCTCTCAAGGAGTCGAGTTTCTGAGCTTAAGAAGGGCTGCTCCGACTTCGGCCTCCTGAATCGGGCAGTCGAGGGAAGGTTGATCGGGACCACTGTAGTCGGCATATGATTTCGCCTGGCCCACAGTAGCATACATTGATTGTAGTTGGTCTAACAGTGCCTGCAGATTATGTCGATTTTGATGGGCAAGCCTTTTGAGTGTAAGCTGCATTTGCTTATTAGTTTGATTGACGTCTATTATATGTTGATGAAGATGCCAGGCCCTAAATGAGGAGAGATTACCTCGCATTCCGTCGCATATTTGGTGCCGATTAGATTTGCTGAGAGCGGCGCTGTGCTCTTCTATTTCTTAGTGTGCCTCGATGTGTGCGCCCCCCCAGCGGACAAAACGCGCATCAAGGCACCCTACTATTTCTTTTACAGCGAAAGCTGTTATGATATCATTTCAGCGGCCGTTTTTGGCGCCGTAGTTATCCGCCGCCGCCGCTGCCGCCGCCGGTGTCCGTAACCGCTATCGCTGGAAATAAGAAAAAAAAGGCGATATAAGAAAAAAAAATTCGGTTGATCCCTCCGTCATAGGAATCGGAATAACACGAAAGTAAAGCGTGCCCTTACAGAAGAAACTGAATGCTTACTGTACATTGATATAAGATAGTTTGCACAATATATATTGATGTCTGGCGGGTAATGGCGCCGTTTAACGTGTATGCACCCACTTTGATGATTGGCGGTACATCTCCATCCCAAGGACTAACGTCCATGTTAAATGACGAAACAAACCCTTGTGGTAGCTGTAGTATTTAACAATGAAAGCGTAATCAGAGAACAAGGTGTGATAGGCAGAAGAGCGTCGCATATTAGACGCAGAACTAGGTCGCCATCCCGCGGCATGTCAAAATGTGATTAAACACCACGGCCGGACTAGGGGGAAACGCAAAGCGCGTCGTGGCGCCCCGGTAGCCCGGCCGCAATTTTCCTCGGGGCGAGCGCGTGAGCATGGAAAGCTGTGTTACGGCCAGGTGAGGCAGGCGCGCGTCGCAGAGCTATTTTTGGGTTTGTATTAGCGTGATAGTGAGCGAAGCCGACGCTTTTACGACGCTTCGGCAAAGGTCGCCACCTCGCGGTGTTTTAAGGCGTTGACAAAATTCAACTTCTATTGAAAACGCGCCGAATGGGACGGACGCGTAACGCGTTGCAGGTTCTAGTCGCGGAGGCCACAGCAATGACGAATTACTTTACCTTACCACTCCCAGTGGTCAACAACACCCAGTGGACCGGGAGATTGGTAGATTGTAACGAGCTGTATATGGCGAGACAGATCTCTAAACGACGTGCTCGTGTTTGTGGGAAAAGAACCACGATGACTTAACCGTCATCGGGACAATAACGAGGCCGTTTATGCATGAAGAAAAATAATGTATTTACGGAGGATGATGGAACTCTAATGAGAGTAAAGAAATAGAACAAGCGCTAAGAGTGCGAACGAAAAGTCAACGATTGAATGAAGCAAAGAGTGAGTTCACCGGGGCATAGCGGAAGTCAAGTCCCGGGAGAGGGCTGACGGCTCAACGACGTTGAGTGAAGGCACTCGATGCCTGGGTAGCGTGGTAGTTTCGCTGCCAGCTGCGGTCGGCAAAGCTGCTCACCACCGGGGTCGTTGACCTTAAACGCGCATGGCTCCTGCCACGCTGCTCACGAACGCTGGCCGAGGCTCTCATTGGTAGACGCGTGGCTCGCCTGGCGTCTTGTATTTATGGCGTAGTGGGTACTTGTATTAGTAGCCCAAAGAGAGCTTACAAGCGGCTCTAGAAACGCCGCTCTGCCAGCTTTCGTTGTGACTGTGCTGCGGTTTCAGCGCAGGCCTGGCGTTTTTTGAAGTTGCGCCATACACTTAACATTTTACAACCTTAAGGGTGTAACAAGGGTGTTAATGACATTAACACCCTTTTTTTCATTGCACAAAACCCTTTTTTCTTTATATACACCCTAAGAGAAGGGTGTGCGCGGAAAAAGGGTGTTAATGTCTTTCATAAGGGTGTTAATGGAAGAAGTGAAAGGTACACATTGAAGCACTAAGCTACATCCATGCATGCATATTAAAATCGCGTGCATTGCGTAATGCGTCTGTTGTTGTACTGCCTTTTCTAAGGTTACGATGTCAGTGACATTAGGAGAAAAGGAAATGGTGGAGCCATTGGCACAATGTTAATTCTCGTGATATTTTATTTTCACATACGGTCCCTACGTGGGAGCGGCCCGCTGCGTGTTGAGACACGCCCTGCAGGACCTCAATAAAGTTTACCATACCATACCATAGACAAATGACGAAGTATCATTGCTTCACAAAATACTACAAGACTCGAGAAAATGTACAAGAAAATCAGCAAACACTTTTTTTTTTTTTTTTTGCACAGGCTCGAGGTGTGCCCTACCGTTTCATATTTTCCACTATACATGTCAACCGCATGAACATTTATACGAGGGCACATATGCAAATGTAAAAGCAATTTAGAACAAAAGTTGAATTCATTACAAAAGCTTTCTAGGTATAAAGCTGTCTGTTTCTGGGCATAAAGCTGTTTTACACCAGCGGTATAAAGCTGATATAAAACATCCCGCCGGCATGAATACCTTTTACAAGTTTCGGTATGAACACTTTTAAGTGTTCGCTTAGCCAATAAGACGGACAAAAAAAGAATTGCTTTGAACAGACCAAGATATAGGCTAATATAGTACAATTGTACATGTGGAATGTATACAACATAGAGCACGCAATTCTGATATACATAAATATGCAAACATTACACACTGATGCATAAAGTTTCACGACCCACTTGTTTACGCGCGTGCAGTGGAAAATGTATCTGTGATATGAATTTTTCGTCGACGAACATTAGAGTAAGCCGAGGCCTCACTGAGGTTGTGGGGATCGAGAGCGTCCCCCTACCTGGCGCCTCGTTCCCCAGCTGCCGCGCGCGTGCCGGCCGCGTAGCCCGGGCGCACTTAGGCACCGGCAATCGCCAAGATGGCGGCCAGGGCGCCTCTTTGTCTGGGCGAGCCAAGCGTCGGCTCCGTCCCGCGCTGGCATGTCCGGGCACGCTACGCTGGCGCGCTGCGCGGGCCTACGTCACAACGCAGCGCCATTCCCCATTGGGCCGCTGGTGACATCCTCCTCTCCTACGAGCTAAGATGCGCCCGACGATTCGCTCGTGGCGGGGGATGCTCTCAGGCTAGCACGAGAGGTTGACGCGCTGCTCTAGCAGGCGGCTTCTCGTTCGTGTGCTCGACTGCTGCCCTTTGTGTGATAGTCTTAGCGCCGCTAGCAAGCGTACTCGATCGGTCTTGCGGAGTTCCCTTTACGGCCTGCAAGCCCGTGACTGTCGTACTGTGCTGCATCTTGGGTTAATAAACCAGTGTTGTTTGTTGACCTCCTGCCTCGAGTGCCTTTTCTGCGCCGTGCCGGAGAATCGACGAACCCGGCCGTAGTGTCTTTGTTCGCTGCGGCAGTGGAGAACGTCGCGTCCCTTGCCGGTCGCCTCGTAGGGTAAGCGTCTCGCAAACCTATCTCCACAAGGTCCATTAAACAAGATGGGACACAATGACACTTGCCTTGTGGTACTAATTAGCCAGCTAATGTAAACATTACGGAAGCTAACACTTCGACACCCGAATTCGTACCACTCATCCATGCAAGGGAAACCTGCAGGGAAATCATTATCGGTTCCATATACGATGCCAAAAACTTGCCGCACAATTTCTCCACGTTATTTCCGCACAGAAGCACTTGGAAAAGGTAAGCAAGGACTCGGAAGGAAATCAATGTCACTTTAAGGGGACACACATGAGTAACAATAATATTAGCACCTCGCTACCAAACGAGGAAAATGAGAACATAGGCGTGCTCAGATTTCTCCATCAGGGGGGGAGGGGCAAGTCTCACTGCAGCACCCCCCCCCCCTCTTTGCACTTTGTCGAGTCCGAAAGGAACAAAACAAGATCAACCATGGATGAGCCATGGATGCAAAAATGAAAATGAAGCGATGGCGTGCTTCTCCCGACGGCCACCGGGGGTAAAGGTAGGAGGTAAATTGTGCTTCGTATTCACCATCGAAGGTCCTCGGTTGACATTATTGTCGAAGAGCATGCGCAACCATAACCCTGCGCATTAAAGATGACGCGAGAGGTTCGACAGAGTAAATGTACGGGGCTGATTTGGCGCCCCCTTACAGATTACTTGAGAAAGCGGCCGCACCCCCCCCCTCCCTGCGCTCACCTTTGCATAAGAGAGTTCCTAGGACACCACAAACTCCATGCATGTTACATGTCGCCTCACGTGCTGCGCCGATTTAGCGCAGCGCCTGCATGACCGCGCATGCTCGTAAAACTTACGGCATGACAATAAGTGCAAGTCATATGCTGTAAACCCAATGATGGCTGAATGCACGGCACGGCGCACGCACTGCCAACTCCCATCCCACTGCTCAAGGGTCACAAAAGACGAAGACTACGGCAACTGCGGGAGGGAGCGAGAACTACGCACGCTATGACATCGTATTTGAAGTGTAAGGTACACACACAGAGCGCCACTTTCAACAATGTTTACTTCGAAAACAGCACAGCTTATATGCCCATCACGCACTGTCACAAGCGTGTGCGTACTGTCCGTCGTCGTTACCGCGCCTTACACTTCAAATATGCTAAACCAACACGCCCAGTCTACCATTCTTACAAACTATGCCATCGCCTCCGAGATAGCGCACCTTCCATCTCGGAAGCCAAGGCTGTGCGCTCCCTCCTTTGCTCCTAGCGCTCCTGGCGATGGAAACAGTCGGCAGTCACGTGATAGCGCGTAGAATCACGTGGGGTGTTTTTAGCCTGGAAGCCAGGGGAAGCCGCGCCGTGCTTCGTTCTCGCTTGGCTGTGGTTGTGCGTCGTCGTGCGGTATAGTTTGGTTTTCGTTCGCGTACAGCCGTACAGCGATGTGTTAACTTATATGTTGTGCAGCTGTGATTGATATGCGCGTGGTGTGATCTAAGATGTCGCCCATAGGTTGTGCGTTAGCCATGCGTCTTCTCAGCGAAAGTGGTTGTACGCTGTCGAAAATGGATACGTCGAGATTCAGCCGTGCCATTGTGACGCCATTGTAGGCGGTATGGGATCTTATCATCACGAATGTTCCAGGCGAGTACCTGCTTTCTCTTTTATGTTGTTGTGGTTAGCGTTTGTGTCTTGCGTGAGATGTCATTGTATGTACGGAGCGGTTCACTTACGTAAACGAAACACTCGCTGCCGCCGCTTGTTCGTGTTTTCTCTGCATTGTGCTGTTTCGGGGGCCCTTCCCCTCCCCCCCCCCCCCCCTCCTCCCCACACACACATCATGATCTTTGGCACGCGCAGTTTCACGTTTTCCAACCGGTTGATCCTCCCCTTTCGGCCTCTATCGCGCGCGGCACAACTTATTTTGACGGTCCATGTTCTCAGCGTTATGGACGGTTTTCAGTCAAAGCAAACGAATTCGTGGAACGAACAATAACGTACAAAACTGGAATGGTTTAGCACGCATCTCCTAAGGCTGCAATTTACAAACAATCGTTGTAATGCCAACTGCAAGCAATTTTTGTTCTTGTCTAATCCCATTTGAGGTCAGAACTGCCATGTCGGTCTTCAGATAGGTAGTGAAAAGAGGAGGGGGGAGAGGTCCTGACGTTGTGTGGGGGGCCACATAATACTGCCCCGCGGGCTTCAGGTTGCCGACCCCCCGTTGTAGAATATTCTTCGCACCCGCTCCTCTCCTATCAGAGCGCAGGTGCCGCGTTTAAGTAAGATATCACTAACACGTAATCGCTCCAAGCCTGCTAAGGTTAAGACGTAATTGCGACGAACCGCACCTGTTGTAGTGGCTGGCCATATGCCTACCGGTTGGCGCATGCCGCGATCACGATTTGTCGCGGAAAGATTAACCGTGTCCCTCAACTCTTGATATGGCCGACGCCACGCAAATGGTCTTTCGTCCTTTGGGAAAGCGAAAGGCCTTGCGAAGGCCAGCTGTTTTAGTTTCCGCGACGGACGCGTACTTCGCGGTTCATCACAAGGAACGAAGGTGGCAGCCAATGGCGGCCAGGCGCGTTTGGCTCGTCACCTATTTAATCCGCGCAGCACGCATACAACAGCGCTGTGGCAGATGGCTTCACTTTCTTATGGTTATGGGGCTGTCCCGTACTGGCAAGTTCATAGATGGCCGTAACCGCGTTTTTCGTGCTTTCCGGTGTTTATCTGTAACGGCGTTGCCGCGTGCATTCGCGCTGAAGTCAGACTTATTGATAGGCCTTTCGCTTTCTCAAAGGACGAAAGACCTTTTGCGTGGCGTCGGCCATATCACGAGTTGAGGGACGCGGTTAATCTTTCCGCGACAAATCGTGATCGCGGCATGCACCAACCGGTATGCATATGCATATGGCCAGCCACGACGACAGGGTATAGTCTTGGTTGGCGATTTGTCGCAATTACGTTTTAACCTTAGCAGGCTTAGAACGATTACGTGTTAGTGATATCTTACTTTAAAGACATGAATACGTAGCACTCAAGTCTTCATTTGTTCGAATTTGTCCGAATATTCGAAAAAGCGTGATTTCACATTTTTAGCCCAATATGCTAATAATTAATATATTATCGAAATACTCGATTCGTATTCGAACCGATCAAGTACACAACTATAATTGTTATTAAAGTAAAGTAGTTGTTGGAGGGCTAGTTTGTTTGTTAGACAGCGCTTATTATTGTCTGTTGGTTTCATTTGTTGCGTATATGACAGTTATTACAGCACAATATTTCGCCTAGGTTGATCACAGAGCTAGTAGGTGCTCCATATATTAACAATTTTTTCCAGCTCGTAAAACAGAAGCAGCTGTAGAAAAGGTTCACCACTGTGTGCGCCTTTTTTTAATGCACAGGGAGACCAGCAGCGCCCATAGCATCAGCTTTGTTCCCTTTGCCGTTTGTTCCCTGCGCAACTAATTATGCGTGCTATTACACTGGCATAAATTTTCTGCACTGTACAGGACATTATACTGTATGCGAACAATAATATACTGTAGCGAACGGGTCTGGGGAAGTAGGTGTGTATTCACGTTGTATCAGTGCTCGAACACACAAGGACACAATAAATAGCGGGAACGTTTTTACGATTGTGTTTGAGCTGTAGTACAAGGTGCATATGCAGTACACACAATGCATTTTATTTTTCAATGCAGGGTGACATTCTTGCAATCTCTTGTGCTCCATCTACTGACAGCGGTATTTCAGAGGTGCCATATGTTGCATCAACTAGACAGTGGTGTTCCAGTGGGTCCAAGTGCATCTACTTGCGGTTTTGCAGATTTACCCTACCTCGAGCTCAAACATGATCAATTTCTGTTAAGGACAATGAAACGGCTTGCTGTATGAAAGCGCCCGTTTCAGTTTTGCAATTTTAGTACAACGGGCGATTTTCGGCATCTGTTTGCTTGAATTATATTTTTAGTGTTGATATAATGCAAAGGTCTGTTAGTTTTCGAGCACAGTAAGAATGTTTTAGATTTTTTGACTATTCAATACATCTTAATAAGGAATTCATTATTTTCATTTAACAAATCATTTTCAAGTATCAGGCACCCTCATTGGCAGGTTCGATCAGCTTATGTTTGTTTTCAAAGTGCACATAACACAAATTTTGTTGTACGTAAAAAAAGTTTGATCATTACCCATGCCTGTTTTTTCCCAGTTTTTCATACCTTTGTGTATCACAGCATACAATAAATATTTTATATTTTTTGAAAACCAAGTGTTATGTTTTACAGACCAGTTTGACTGGATGTGGAAGCCATATTAAGCATTGCTTTGTACATATGCTCGTACATGATGTTGTATATATATATATGTATTTATATCTGTGTACTACTTCTGATTTCATTTCATGATCCTTAATATGCAGCACAAGTGGGTGATGACCGAATTTGAAGCTTCAGATGAACGCACGAGGCTTACGCATGGATCACTGCAGATTTCACTAATTCGAGGTGTCTTTCCAACCAAGCCCTCTTTATGTGAACACGACCTTTGCCAAACCAATATGAAGACGCGTTTGTGCAAATTCGGTAGTACACCCCGAATTAATGACATCCGCAGGAACACATGCATGATGCCCTTTGCGACCACCTAAAGCTTCTGTTTCGGCCATTACACATGACGCTAAAGGAATCGTGTGCACCCTTCCAACACCCATACAAAAGGGTGTTAATACGAGCTAACACCCTAACACCCCATAAAATTTTTGCTGAACACCCTTTCTTTAGGGTGTTAAATTAACACCCTAATTGAAGGGTGTACTCAATAACACCCTAAGGGTGTCCGTCTGGCGACAAACCGATTTACACCCTTAAGGGTGTAAAAATGTTTAGTGTGCAGTTTGAGTTTGTCTCCTATTGAGTTTCTGGGTTTACTAGTTGTGCTTGGAGCATAGTAGTTTGTGCTCGGTATAAGTGCGTTAACCTACTGGGGGTCTCGAGGGCGGCGTCGAACGTTTGCGTGAAAAGCTGGACATCCTGTATGAGCTCTGTCATCCATGCGTGGAGGTTAAAAGAAGACTCGAGAGGCTTGGCCTCTCAGTGCTTACGAAAACTTTCCCAGCTAGTGTGTGGAACACGGTTGGTTCTAAGTTTTTTGGCGAAGTCATCCTCTACAGTAATCATATGATGATCACTGCGCAGAGTTTCATTTAAGTTGCTCCAGACCGGCGCGGTAAGATTGCGGCCAGAAGTAAGGTCTGGGCTAGTGTTAGCGCTGACACTGTTGCCGATTCGAGTAGGCGTACTAAAATCATTCTTTAAGGTGTTCTATAATTCCGCCCCTCTCTTGTTTGTATGTATATATCCCCAGTCTACGTGTGGTCAATTTAATTAAAGTCCCCTAAGATAATGAGGGGGTCTTACTTTGCAGCTGTGGAGGCGACTTTAATGAGATCTATTAGTTCTGAAGCCGGTTGCTTTAGAAGAAGGTAACAGTTTAATTTATGCTTAAGCCAGAACGAAATTTAATTCTGAGCGTCCGCCGCGTTCCGTAAGGTTCGTCCTCAGTAGCGGCAGAAAGGCGCGCGACAGGCCGCGCACGGCAAGCGATGTTGCCGCGAGCCGCAGGAACCACTAAACGCGGCAGCAACGAGCGGCAAACGCGCGAATGGGTGCGAGACTTATTTGTGCAGAACACCGCAATTTGAGAACGATTCAGAGGCGAGCTGTGCAATTGCGGTGCCACCTTTCTGCACGCAAAGAATTATATTTGATGGCCTCTGCGACTAAACAGTAATAATAATTCTGGGGTTTACGCGCCGAAACCACGATGTGATTATGAGAGACGCTGGCTCCGGAAATGTCGACCACCTGGTGTTCTTTAACGCGCACTGACATCGCATAGTATGCGGGCCTATAGCATTTCGCCTCCGTTGAAATGCGACCGCCGCGGCCGCGATTGAACCGGCAACTTTCGGGTGAGCAGCCGAGCAGCGTATCCACTACACCACCGTGGGTATAGTGAACTAGAAGAGGTTGGTTCTAGTTCACTATAATCGTGGGGTACGTGCCTCTAAACAGTTACACGCACGCCGTAAAATCTCGGACGCCATGCCCAGCCAATGGGCCGTTGACAAAACAGCTTGTCCACACTTCGTCGCTGCGGGGTTCCGTCACCCCGTGCAAGAGTGATGTTCAGGAGGAATGATTAACGGAAAAGCAGACACGGATAAGAGATAATAGCATAGAGAAAGAAAAAAAGTTAAGAGAGCACACTCCGCGAAATCTGGCCTCAGGAAGTACGTTACGACTACGTAATGAACTAGTGCTCTCACCAAACGCCAGAGGTCGCAAGCGCGAAAAAAGAATAAGTTGTCATCAATCCAACAGAATTGTTTTTACAAAATAATAATTATACGCCCAAAGTTGGCAGGTTCTTTATACATAAAAACAATTTACTCAGCACACCTTACTTAGTTATTTTCATTCAGCCGTACTGTCATAAACACCATCTCAAAGCGACAAACCCATGCATGACAGCGGGAAGGTTTCGTCCACGTCGGCTGCGTCGGTGTTTTCGTGTGTGAGACAACAGGTGAGGCACGTTTGCAAGAGAAGCTTGTAGAATGAGATGTTGTTGGGCTAGTTGGGTCATTCATTCAGAAAGAGGTTACAACTGCGCCAATAAGACACCATGTAAGTAACATAGAAGCCCGCACAAACACACACGTTGCTCTTCCTGTGTGTGCGTCTTTCTGAGATGGTGTCTTATTCGCGTAGTTATAACCTTTTTCTGAAGGTTGTAAGGACCGCGAGGTTCGCTAAAAAAACAGTTTGCGGCTCTATGCGGCAGCTAGACGTGAACTTTGTGCAACGTATGCGTCAATCCAAGGCGACGCGTGCTGCGTCTGCCACCGATGCGAGCGTCTGTGCGCTTAGCTCGGTGCGAAACATTGAGGAGCGTTCACTGGTCCTCGCATGCTTTACGGCGCGTTTCCCGAAGCCTCGGACCACGAATAAATCCCGACTTTTCCGGTATATTGTGTCCTGTCGTTTCTGTACGCTTTTTTTTTTCAGTGCATTATTTCGGTGAAACGCAGTCGTGCATCGCGACTTGATTGTTATGTGTATTTCATTTCTTCCTTCTTCAACTTTGTGAGCTGGGTTTTTGCCAGAGATCCTTACGGCCCAGTGTGTCATACTTCACCAGCTTCTGCCAACTCTAGCGATGTGTGCGTTGTCTGTGTTCTCTCTGTATTTCTTACAATTTATTTGTAAGCCGAGATGCATTTGTTATCTACCTTAATTTTCTGTCCGGTGCTGTTCTCATTTTGTGCGTTTTATATGCTCAGCCTCTACCGTGCCTTGTTATAAAAACATTGCGGATACGCTGTGTCTTTGATTGATATATATATTGACCGCTTGTTCCAAAAGAAAAACACAAGCGCTATAAATGAAGCCGCAGTGAATTATGATTTCCTGCATGTCTTTATATTATAACCTAAATGAAATAAAAATTACGTCACGACATCAATTCGCACGAACCATTGAACTATACCAAATAGGGAATCGCTAATTTAAAGCGAAAAACAATAGCTTTGCCATTTGGGCGAAGAAATAAGTAACTTTCGCCATAGCCAAACGTCGGTTACGCACAGTAATTCAAAATTCGCGCCAGTGAAACCGAAACAGGAAGCGCAGGCCACTTGCTCTCACCAACCACCAGGTGCGCTAGGGTCGATTGGGCCGCTGGGGTCTATGGGAGTGTCCACTCTTTGTTTTCTTTCTCTATGATAATAGGAGCAAAGAACGAGTATTTATTAATAAAATGGCATGGTCACTAAAATTACACATCTGTGATGTGCGCCCGAAAGAGGGGTAGTGCCCTGGTGTGATGTGTGTGCTCGAAGACGACGACGAAAAGGCTGGGGCAAAGATCCTCGAACGTGACGAGATTCGGAGTCGCGTGCTGGCGAAGAAGAAAAAAATTACAGCATGTCAACGGAGTGAATGATGATGAAAGCTGCGGAGGTTCATCGGTAAACCGTGAATCTTCCGTGAATTCTGCCCAGTACATCATCACCGACGTGAGATCGGGCGCGTTTATACTAAAGGTTCGATGAGTTATGACGACTTGCAGCTCACTTTAATTTTACATGTACGCTGTGAATTTTCATTGTTTAATCACGCGCAGGAGAAATCGCACACACGCACTACCTTGGAGGTCAAAATCCAGTGCCTATGTATAGGGAGTGTCAGTGAACGGTTGTGCAGCGCGAGCGGTCGGTTTTTTCAATCAAGACGCTGCCGCGACGCTGCCTGCATCGGCGCCGCTGCGCCGCGAGGCAAGATAGGGGGGGGGGGACCGTAGGAGAGGAGAAAGAGGGGGAAGCGTAGGAGAGGAGAGGGCGATACATATCACGTACTGTCGCAGCGCATTGTCTTTAGGGAGCCTTCATGTGTGCACGCCCCCTCCGTTTTAAAGACTGCTTACACACTACTACGGGACGAACGGGTGCCGCTATAAGGAGCTTCGCCCCTAAAAACGCAAACAGCGCTGCACACTGTTTTCACCGCGCTCTGACCTTGGTGGCAATAAAAACGCCAGGCCTGCACTGAAACCGCAGCATAGTCACAGCGAAAGCTGGAAGAGCGGCATTTCTAGAGCCGGTTGTAAGCTCTCTTGAGGCTACTAATACAAGTACCCACTACGCCATAAATACACGCAAGGTACGCACTACGCCATAAATCACAATTTTTGTGAAGTTGGGAAGCACCCACTAAGCCGTCATTCGTCATTCTGCGGAGAAGCGAGGCACCAGCTACACGTCTCTAAGGGATTATGTGCACTTTGTTGACACGACGACTGATGACGATAAAGAATTATGGCTCAGCCCTTTGTAATGGGTTGGAAGCTTTAAACGGCCCACCAGTTATGCAATTTGCATTGGGTAACGCCCGGTCGTTATTTCTCTCTCCCGCCATGCTGTAAACATATGTTGACGTGGGAGCGCGTGGAGGGGGAGGCGAAGAACTTTACTGAGACCCCGGGGATCATGCGCTGATGGGCTTCCTTGGCAACCAATACACGTGCACTTGCGAGGAACGCGCTACGCTATAAATCAATGTAATTTTTGAGAAGCACGGAAGCATGCACTATGCCATTTTTCGTCATTCTACGGAGAGCCGTGGTACCTGCTAAACGCATGTAAGGCATTATGAGCTTTGTTGATGCTGTGCCTGATGACGATGAAGCATTATGGCGGAGCCCTTTGTAATTGGTTGGAAGCATTCAACAACTTGTTGCGCAATTCGGATTGTGTGACGCCTGGTTACGGAATTCGCGTTGTGCGACGCTTAGTGCCTATTTTACTCTTCTACCACGCTATATTGCATATGTGAATGCGGTTACTTCCCAACATGGAGCCTGTATAGGACCTTTTTGCAACGCAATTTCAAGCACCGGCATGGCTCAGAGGTTGAATGCTGGGCTCCCACACAGAGGGTCCAGGTTCGAGCCTTGTTCCATCCTGGAATTTTTTTCTTATATCGTTTTTTTTTATGTCGAGCGATAGTGGTTACGGACACCGGCGGCGGCAGCGGCGGCGGCGGACAACTACGGCGCCAAAAACGGCCGCTGAAATGATCTCATAACAGCTTTCGCTGTAAAACTATGCTAGAATGGTTCAGAATTATATCGTAGATGACTCTATAGTCGGTGACAAGCTAAGAATAAAAAGTAAACTGTACCGCTGTCCATTTGTATTATGCGCGTCCAACTACGGCCGCTCGTTACCATGACGTAACGGTTAAGACGAACCAATGAAAATTGCAACATGGCGCCGTTCGCGACGAGAGGCGAGGTACCGCTGCATCGAGACCGAGATCGGTCAATTCGAATTTCCTGCGGTGTTTTGTTTCTTCTAGAAGAAGCTATTTCCTACTGTTATCCGTGTGTACCCAGCATCATCCTCGCCTGTCGTCATCTGATGCAGTAGAAGCTTGTGACTGTGCCGCGTTTGAAGCGCACCGAAGCGGCAGCAGCTCGGAGTGTATTACAACGCTTTTGCGCGTTCCGTCCTTTCGGTATCGTCAAATCTCAACACGGCGTGTGTTCCCTCCATCGCTCGGATACACCAAGCATATCGCCTGAGGGTCACCACGTCGGCGATTGTCGTCGCATTCGTTCGTGTGCAGCGAGGTGAAAGTGAAGTCGGAATGTGCGCGTCTGTGTACGATTTACCGCCCGCAAACGCCATGGCATTAGCGTGGCCACATGTCCGTGTGTGTGTGTGTGTTAAATGGAGCTCGCAACGTGGGAATCTTGATCTGTGGTGATATGCGCCGTGCTGTGTGCCTATATAAGTGACATATGTGCGGACGAAGCGTTAGGGAAAGAAAGCGACCAGCATAGCCTGTTAGCGCAACAAAGTGCCAAAGTAAACAAACAAGGTGTGGAGAATATGCAGTGGCGTGTGCATTATAAGAAGATAATTGTGGTCATCTCATGCGTTTGTGATTATGTGACGTGCGCCTATTGGCGCAGTTGCGTCGTATCAAGAGAATTTAGTTCCACCAGCCCAGAATGATGTGCTAGGTTGAAGTGTCCGTCGCGTAAGTATCGCGCTCGATGCACGAACGCCTTGCATTGAGAAACGCCGTGCGAGGTGATCGTTGTCTACCAACCGTGAAATGATGCGCTCGCTTTGACACGTCGATTGCATGGATCGTGATCGTAACTGAAGTGACGCCGCTTAAACTATTAATGAGTGAAAAAAATAAAAGCTTTTGTTTTTAATAGCGTTGCATCATACTTCACGATATCATATTTAGAATTCTTGTTTATGTCTAACATGCGTTTTCTAGCATTTCGCGTGTATTGTGTGTATGTATTACGCAGTGATAATTTGTTTATATTAAACTCGCGATGCTTATAGTGCATAGATACTTTTTTTAAGCGCTTATCCCTCCTTGTGAAGGCTCACCCCCTCACTATGCTTCACGAACAAATGAGGAGGGGGGAGCCGGAGAGGTGGGGCTTGACAATGGACGAAAGGAATGTACTTACTGATTGTGTCCCCCGAGATTATCTATATAGACATCTATATTGATTGATTGAATGATTTATTTATTTATTTATTTATTTATTTATTTATTTATTTATCGATATGTTTGCCTTTTTTTTCTTCGAGGATGCACGTGTTTTTTCTATGTCCGAGTGTATACGTGTGGTCTTTTGGCTACTGATTTTTTTATTTCAACAGTTTTTGTTATTTATTTTTTTTCTCTCGCTCTACCTGCACGGAGGACGATGCTATAAAAGCGCATCGAAGCCTCGTAAATTTTGCCTTGATAAAGATCGGTCTCCGATCGAAACCTTGAGAAATAAACTGTCTTTTGAGAAGCGTGTATCCTTTTCCTATTTGTCTTACGGCGACCGATAACAGCCTCTTCACAATCTACGTAAATATATATTTATACCTTCGCACAGACACACACATATATAGAAGATAGGGGCCCCTCCTCTAGCAAAAGTGCCCCCCCTCCTGCTGTAATGCCCACTGGGGCGATGCAGGTACGTAATCAACAAATAATAAATTAATTAAAAACTTGAACGTTCAAGGGCTTAAGGGGTAATGACAGTGCCAATGTGAGTTGCCGAAGTGAGAAACAATCCCACGTAAAGCTTTTAGTCAATGCCAATTTAGCCGCGTGCACCTCCTTGGCGTGAACGTAACGGCAAGGCATGCAATGGCCCCCACAGTTAAATGCCATGCGTGCTACACGCTTTTATTTCGTTGAAACAAGACGTCAAATGAAGCCTTGCCCTTTACCTCAAACACGATAACAAGCACGCCCACGAGAGACGCAAATGCGCTATTTACGGCAACACAAGAGTCGAAATTCACAAAGGTAATCTCAGACCACTTCGCCATACTTCGCTTTGAGTCACAGTTGCTATAGTTACAGCAGACAGTGAAGAAAACTGGCGGCGACAGTTTCGCAAATAAATTACAAACGACCTTATTAAATGTGATTAATGTCCCTGTTTTGTTCTGTGAAACCGTAAAATAACGATTCCTTTATTTTAAGTTTTATGTTAAGTCCATCATTCCTTGATTTAATACGATAATAGGTACTGCTCAGAAACATCACCTTTGAGATGTACATTACTTCTTCGTATAGACTCCGAGATGAACGCGGCGGCGGGTGCGATTTAAACAACACATATACTGTTATGCTGACGCTGAACTCCGTGCCTTCACAATTTATTTCATCTAGCTTTGCTTTCTTTATTTCAATATTAGTGCAGTATTGCAAAATAAGGTTTATATACGTGAGAATTATTGCCATTGTTTCGGAACTACTTCGTTTGTAGCGCGGAGGCATGCCAAATATGCGCAATGCGGCCTCGTGGGCGGAGCTTATATTTATTCTTAGGCTGTCACCGACTATAGTGGCTTTTGATCACCATCCAGGATACAACTGCTTGAAAGGAAATGCGAAACAGGCGAGAGTGTAGGTGCCTCACTGTTCGCGTTTCTTTCCACCCTGGCTGTACGTGTTATTGAACAAGAATGTCAATGCAGGCTAGTTGGTATTTCATTGCAGGTTTTGGGTGTAGCGCCGCGTACGAATTGGTAAGAAAGAAGATAATAGGAAAGAGGCGCATAAGAGTTAAAAGTGAGTGGAATAATAGTTATTGAACTATTATTCCACTCTCCATCCGCACCGCGTGAGGATTAGACAAGCTCCGCGCACTTATTTGCTATGCAGGCAACACACATACAAATAGTACGTATCATTCACTGGCAAACTTCAATGAAGTAAACACTTGCCGAAGTCTATGAAGTGGCCCGGGGAGTCCAAGTGGTGTCTTTGGTGCTGTCTCGCCCACTTCGGTAGACGACTCGGCAGGCCGATGGTGCGGGTGTAGGAATATTTTGTAATCCGTCATATTTTGCATTCTACGTCGGCAATTGTGCAGTAAGAAACTGCTACGTATGTTAGTCTCTGTGCATAGCATTACTTTAGGTGCACATTTCCCCTTGTACTGCGCCAAACATTTCGTGGTCTATGTTGATTGCCTATGTCATGGTGTAATAAGTGAAGTGCGCGAGAGTGACCAAAGGCGCCGGCGCAAGAAAAGAAAAGACGACGGCTGAATGTGCGTACGCAAGTTCTCGGGGCGGCAAATGAAAGAAGAAGATGTGCGAACAGGGTGCGTGAAGTTACGCAAGACGAATTAGTCCAATGAGGATCTTCCACGCGATTCAGAAGAAGAGAGCCACGGGTGCAAACAGAAGAGCGGGCAGACGGGGCTGAGACGTGGCCGAGAGAAGAACGTGACCAGGGCGCGGGGGTGGCAGCCGTCAGAGTTCCTGCATCGAGGCCGCTGCGGGCTCCCACCTGGATCCAAGGTTCTTCCATCGTCTGGCGTTGGCCAGGCTTCTACTCAACGTCTGGCGTTGGCCAGGCACGCCTACGTCTCCTGCTTCCTCTCCAAGCGTCGGTGGACGAACGCCGAAAGGTCGCTGACCGCGATTCGCCCGACGCCACTGTACCTCCGAGCGGCGCCTTCATCCAAGCCGAGCCTGCGTCCCGCATCTTCCAGCATCGCCGCCTGCACTACTGCGTCTCTTCTGTGGGGCTACGTGTACGGAACGATGAACGGTCTTTTCCTTCTGAACTTACATCTATGCATTGTTACTGTTTATTAAGCGGCCCATAGTCCTGTTCACCTTCTCTATCTCTTGCATGCTTTGTTCCATTTTCTATCAATTTCTCTCTTTTTCCGTTTGTTTAAATATACTGAGTGCTGTTCTTTTCTTTCGGCGCAAATGGTCTCGCCTCCTTTCTTGATGACGGTTATGTCATCAGTTACATGTTTACCGAACCTACACGAGAGCTTATTGATTAAATAGCCTCGTGACACATGACCTATGTTTCATGGCCTATGCTGACCCATGTCCTTGTTGCTTGCCATGTATTAGGAAGGCTCGGGTTCTCCTCAAATGACAAACGTCACTTTTCTCCTGAGCCTGCCCTCATCCTTGAGATGAAATAAAATTGAATTGAAAGGTATTTCCTGCTGCGGTAACTCCATTCTAAGTGCTGTCTACCGCACCGCACTGCTTGCGCGCACGACTCGGAGGCCCCATGTTGCAAATGACTGCCGCTACTTGGCTCACTTTGTGCTCCCCGACTATGCGCGAGAACCACGACACCATAGCGCGCAAACGTACACTGCCCAGGCACTCTTCTGGACTTCCGTACATTCGAGTCTTCTTCCAACACACGTCGCAGCCCAGCTGCTCCGAGCGACGCGTACAGGACTAAACGTCCGGGGCTCTGCTTCCATTCCAAGAAAAGATCATCCGCACGATCCTCTCATTACTGCCCCTCCCGCGCGATATCCACAAAGTGAATGATGTTAGAGGAGTTTGCTCAGAGATGATCGGGTAACCCGCGAATCCTCCGTACTTCATTCCTCTCATATATAGACGTGACAACGTTGTGCAGCTGTGGCCGAACGTGTGGTCGAGGAAATCGCGCTTGCAGCGCGCGTCGGCGCCGCCAACCTCAGGTAGCGACCGCTTTTGACGCTTAGCCGCGGCATTCCGTGCCCACACTTCGTCGGGGTTCTCTTGCCGCCGCTTCCATGCTGCTCCCCGCAGGGTCCGCTTGACGGCGCGCCCGCTTCTCTTCTGCTTCGCTGGCCCGTAGCTCCGGGTTTGCTTGACGACGAGCCCTCTTCGCTTCGGCCTCCCAGGCTCTCACCGCAGGGTCTTGGCGGCGAGCCCGAGCTGCAGCTGCGTTGCGAGTCCGCCGCGCTGCTGCCTCGGCTGGGGTGTTCATGCAGCGGAGCGGCAACGAAAAGTGTTCACTGAGTGAGCTTCGGTGAAAGGAAGCACGCCAAACGCGAGCGCCAAACGAGTGGCGTGGCCCTCAAGGTCATCTAACTAGCGCACGCGCCGAACATGGTGTGCGCCGCCTTGAGCGTCGACGCGCCATCTAGTGAGCATTCTTGAAATCACCGGAGAGAGCGCAGCTGCGCCTACTAACTTTTGGCGGGACCAATGAGAACTAGTGTACACGCCGCCGACGGACAAGGCGCGAGCATAAGAAGCTTGGCGAGCAAGCTCCTAAAAAGGGGCTTTCGAAAAGCCCCGTCATTTGTGACACAGCACGACAATGGAAGCGGTCCGCTCGTTCGTGTCACAATTCCACCGTTGACTGTAAGGAGGGCAGGACCGCATAGAAACACAGCCGACGAGAGCCTTCGACGAAAGACGCACGCGCGCGATATCGGCTAACGAAGCGCGCGCGCCGCTGCGTGTTTTCACGAGATGTATCGAATGCAACGAGACAACTCAAAACGCCAGCCACCGCTGCCGCGTCCCGCAAGACGCAACTGCGAGCACACTCGCGGGCGCCTGCGGCGAAATAAATACCGCGAACCGCGCGCGATGTTTCGTGCGCGTTTTTGCCTCTGGTGAAAACGTATGCGCGCTTCACTACGTCACGTGTGTCCCTGCGGCAACGAAGATGATATGCTGCTTTGAGGCGCACTTTTCTCTCTCTTTTCCTTTCCTTCTTTCTTGCAGTTTCAGATCTTGTGCCCATATATCTGCAATGAAGTTTTGTGGAAAGTTAGCGCTTGTCCCGTCGTATTTTTGCACTGTGTTCGTTTCTGCGCTACATATTCCGCTTAGCGATGACGAACCAATACACCAAGACTTTACACTCTAAGCCAAAAGAAAGCAACGGGGATATAGAGGTTCCTCCTTTGAGGGAGCAAGTGCATTGCCACTCCCCTAAAAGGAGCAACTGCAAGGGGTGGAACCGTTGCTCTCCTTTCAGTTGCTCCTTCAGGGGATGAACGGTTAGTCCCCCCAGTGGCTCCTTGAGGCCCAACTGTTTCTTCTTCCTGATGCTCCTCCAGGGAGCAACGGATGCTCCTTGCCGTTACTCCTTAGTTTCTTCTTGGGCCAAAAAAAAGTCGTTTTTGATTGACTTGTAGAGCATATTGAGGTTTATACAGATTTTTGTTTGGATGTACAAACGATATACAGACTTGTCATTCACAAGTAAACTTCAGAAAATTTGCAACAAACACACAGGATTCGAACTCGCGACCACTTGATCGCCATGCACGTACGCTAACCACTAAGCCACCACACGCTACGGCCCCGTCTGAAAGGAAACGGGGTTATGTAGGTACCGAAGGGTCGTTGCGCGTTTTGACACGTTAATGAAATGAACATAGGCGTGCAGAACCAGTGGTGATGTTTGAAAGAGAATCGAAAGTAACAGTGTAAACATCTGAAAACGTCAGTGTAATGAGTCTCTCGCGAAAATACAGGCTTTGCCAGAGCTCCCTTTTGCGCTAGCTAAAAGACCAGTAATTTTTTTTTCGTTTTTGCCCAGGGGTGTGTTTTCTTCTTTATTATCATTATTAATATTAATATCAATATTAATAATATTATTCTTTTTTTTTGCGGAATAGTCACCTCCCCCTTGAAAAGACAACACAGCCCGAGCTGATAACGTCCATTTGCTCTGAGATTAAACGCTAAATCAAACTACCGGACCCGATTGCGATAGCTGCCCTCCCGCCAAAATCAGCCAGTGAGAAGGTAGAGATGAGAGGGGGTGGGCGGTGGAGGGGCAGTGGCGTTAGCTCGCTGTTAGTTTTTCTGCGCATCGCGATTTTTCGTTGTGTGATCTCTGCTGCAACCCTGCAGTCGGGGCTTTTGCTGATTTGTACTGGAGACTGCTGTTCAGCAAAAAACCGCAAATGTAAAGTCTATGAACTGTGTACTTCTCTCAATCACTTCTTTGTCGTGAAGTATATACGGAGTGTCGCGAAGCTTCGCGTTTTATTGCCACATTCTCGGGCTAAATATTTATGCCAAGTGTTATACGCAAACACACCACTTAACTTGCGACGACAGCAGCTTCAGGTTCTGGCGTTCTAGTGCAACCATGCCTTTTATTAGGAACGTTTAGCTTGTATTAGAGGCTTTTAGCTTTACGTTACTGTGTTACGAGCTGCCGGAAGGAATCTGTGCATGCGCGGGCCTTTAAGGAACGTGAACTACTCGCCAGATTTGCTTTAAGTTTACGGCCCTATCTCGCAAATCCACCTTCGTTCGCGGCTACTCGCGATACCCGCTTTACCGAGGCTCTAATAAAAATAAGCCGAAGTGTGAGCGCCAATTGCGATCACCTTGTTTTAGCGGCTAAAGTCACTAGAGTGAGCTAGAAATATGATACCGAAGCCGTGAAAACGTGAGAAGCCTTGACATAAATACCCCAACAGGCTGAGTAGGTGACGCCATCTAGCGGAAACAAGATGAACCAGGCAAGCAAAAAATTGCTATTGCAGAAACATCGTGCGTTCTACTTCTGGTGTAAATGCCTTGCCGCGGAATAATTACGAATGAGTTATCTTTTCAATCATTTTTTTCCTCAAAAACACTAGGCGAAAACAAACGTGCCCATACGTGGTTGCACGAAGCGTCACAAGATGGCGGCACCATCGTCGGATAACTAAGTATTCTATACTCGGCGACAACTTTTCTTGACAGCACTGTGGAAGCCACAGAACCGAAGCGCATGCCTACTACCGCCCCAAGAAATAGTACTTAAGTTTAATGATAATTTTATCGCTGGCCTTGCTGAAATAAATGCTGCTTTATTTATTCTGAGACTCAAGCAGTTGCCGGAAGTTGTAGGTAAAATACAGTTATTGTTCACCTTACAAGAATACCTTCGTTTTCTTTCCATTTCTTAGACATCACCGCCTTTTCAGCACGCCTGTTTTCCAAGGTAAACATGGCGTCCATGACGTAGTGGGTCAGTGTGCGGCCGCAAACGTTCTCCAAGGAAAATATACCCCTAATGTGACGCTAAAATGTACACTGATCAATCGAAATGTTTCTCCCATTCACATTTTTCCTGTATGTAGTTTTCTAAAAGCGTTAACAATGCGAGCGAGCAAAACCGAAATCAGCCCCAAGCTGCCGTACTACTTGCGGAGCAACACGAATGTGTGGAACCCCGCCTCCGTAGCCTTCACTCCAATGTCAAGCTGAGTTGTCGCCGAGTATACACCCCTTTGCGTATACCGGGATACTGTACACGCTAAAAACCCCTCGTGGTTTTGCCGCAGCGGTGATACAATCTTATCAAAATTAAATATAATTGAACTGCAGTTATCATCGCCATTTCATGGTTTATTCAAACGTAAAAGTATCCGTTTACGTACTTACGTAAACGTTTACGTACGGGGAGCTAAAACTCTTCTAAAACATGTGTTCCGGTAACAGGGTAACGTTAAAAAGTGTACGTACAAGCTAAATGTCCCTATTAGCGTGCGTATCTCTCTGTTCTGTTTACAGAAAGTAGTTTCCTTACGCCAGCCCGCAAGAAAATGTGGCCCATGCATCGACCTATACAGGGTGCGTCCTGCAAGAGAGCAGCGGTTGCGCGCCAAGAGCAAATGTTGCCGTTCGTCCTTCTGTTGCTCCCTTCCAACCTAACCCTAAACGGTTACTCGGCAAACTTAAGACATGTCAGCCATCTTGTTCCAGTTGGTCTTTTTGGGGAGTAACAGTTGGTCTTTTGGACTAAAACCCGCAGTTACTCTCATTTTTACCATTTTTGGCTTAGATTGTGTCGCTTCTCAAAGTAGAGGGGGCGTTATTTGTTGTCTTTGTTAGTGCAGTAATTGCAATGAAAGTATACAGAAATAAAGTGGACGAACTTGCCACCGGTAAGCACCGAAACTACTGCGTTCGGACCGATGCTCCACCACTTGAGCTACAGCGGCCGTCGTCCTCCCGTTCAGGTGTGAATATCAACAAACTTGCGCGAATTTCAGTTCTTCGGTTCTTAGCTATTCCCGTTGCTGAGCATGCGCCTCTACTTTTGTTAGACCCCCATATCAAACTCTAAAGAGCAGGGCTTTCCGCGCTGAACAGTCGATAGAAAACTCGGCCTATTTTTCTTGCTCTGTGCAGATGTTCCCAGTCAAGTTTGACTGTCTTTGCCTGCGTTTTCCTTTCACCGGGCGCCTGACGTTCGATTTATGTCGAAGTGGAAGAAGCAACTCTAGGCGTTCGCTCACTTCCGTTAGCGCTGTTCATCCCGCCACCGTTCTCAAAACCAGTGTTCTTTCTCTTTCATTGAGAGGCGATTGTGTTTGCCCGTGTGCGCATTCACCTCGCTTGTTAATTGAGGTAGCACGCGACCGTGTAACGCTATGTGGCCATGAAATTTGTTAAATTTGTTTGACGCTTTGCTATTGTTGTGGTTGCCGACTAAAGTGTGACTTCCTCATAGATATTTCAATTGACGAACTCTGAGAACACACTGCCTCTGAAAGCTGCAATGTTAATGATCATACGCAAGTCGTATTTGTCAACAGTCGACCCGAATAAAAGGTGATGTGTAAGTACTCAGATATGTATGTTTAGATAGCCAACATAAAGACTGCTTAATTTTAACTGTATTTGTCGTACTACTTCTCATGCAAGAAGTAATTTATTTTATTCATATATGTGGGCACATGAGTTTAACAAATAAAGCCAAAATAATTTTCAAATAATTAATAGGACTGTAGTTGATATTCACCATATGTCCTCTAGTTATCAGCCTACGTATAAAGGCACACAAATAATATTCACACGATCGTATGCAGCCTGATGCCATTGGCGTGCTCACAGTAGAAGGGAAAACACAGAAGATTGAAAAATTCCAGGTGGTTAACGAGTGAAGGATCATCAATATGCTGATGGTCTTGAGAAATGGATGGGGGAGCTTGAATGTCAGGGGCCTAAAAAGAGAGAGGAAACACATGGTAGAAAATGAGCTTTACATTCAGTATTCCCGAGCATAAAAGAATTCCTGACCAGGAGTATGTGCAATGTCTCTGTGCAACTTCCAATCTCGGATGCGACGTAAGATATTGATGTTTTGTTCAAGAAAAGTTGTATCTCCCAGAGTGAGACGGCTGCATCACGCCTTGTTTTTAATACGTTGTACACTCTAAGAAAATAAAAGCATATACGTGACTTTTTTCGGAGAGTTCTGACTTGCCACGTTTAGGACGCTCTTTAAAGAGTCATGGTGACTCTCTTGGTGGGTCAGTGTCGGCGCGCTCTAGGAGAGTTCCCTGACCCTCAAGGAAGAGTGCTAGGACTCTTATCCAAGGATCACGTTACCACTTATAGGGGGTTAGACGACTCTTGCCGGTAACACTCCTACGGGGGTCAAGTGACCTACACCGAAGCGTCAAGCGACTCCACAACTATTTCAAGCTACAAATTTGACCCTTGCTCTAATTTTGCGCGACTACTGTTGAAAATAGTGAAGTATTCATTTTAAGCTAGTCCAATAATACTTGCTGTTCTGCTCAGCGACTGCAAAAAAAGAATAGTTCAATTTTAGCATTATTTGAATAAAACGCGTCAAAACAACACACCTTTCGCAGCGAAGTAGTATAGAAAGCGCGAAAAGATGGTCTGTGATTTCCAATTAAGAAGTTTACGTGTTCGTCACTTACATGCTTGTATGAGTATAGCCAACTAAAATGTGTGACTGATGTGCATAGTGTCATATAGTACAAAATAAACTGCAGAAATCGGCATCACGTTTGAATCTTTATTCTTTATGATCAAGAATAAATAAAAAAGCGGTGACGGCTGGAGGCATCAGACTTCTGACTTGCTAGGCGGTCGCTCCTGTTCAGCGTGAGCACCATAAAAACGGTATCTGAAAAGCAGAAGGTGATATTATGATGAGAAATGAAATTACACTAAAAGTTTGCAAAATCTACACAATAAGCAATTCACACGGACATAATGAAGGCTCACAACAAAACAACAAATGCAAACAGGCATGGTAAGGAACGAAGTTTTTTGCCGTTATCGTGTAAAACACAACTTGCAAATAGTACCTTTTGTAACACGTCACTTGGCGACAAACTTGCAGCACAAGATCATGTGAGCCTCTTTTAAACAACAAACGAAATTGGTTTCAGCTCCTTTGCGTTAGGGCCACTCACCTCTCTTCCTACGTCGTCTTGTCCAACCAAAGGAAATGTAGGACCGACTGCCTCGTTCGGTTGACAGGGCGAACGCCGCTGTTGATTTTTCCATCCCGAGCGGTGAAGCGCCAGACCAAGCGACACCTTCGTTACCCCGAGTGTGTCTGTCAACTGGAGTGAAGAGGCGGGAGAAGTTATCCGGGATTCTGGGAATAATCACAACATACACACTGCTTATTTGTATTTAAAACCACCCATTCTTCAACAAACCGTTACTGTACAGACATCTGATACGAGTGTTTCGTTCGAAATAATTTCCCAACGAAAACAAATTTTCACGTAAAAGGCAGCGGGAACATCGTTTCGCAATAAGCACTGGCTATGCACGAATGAAAGCACTTCTCTTTTGAGAAATGGCTTCAAAATTTGACTTCAGAATAAGCTTGGCTTTGCGCCACCATATTCCGACAACCAAGCACATCCTCCGGCAGTCAGGGGCACGCCGTGAGCGGTTACTGACCGCATGTTTTACAAACGTAACCCATCCTTAAATACTCAGCAAACCCATTCGAGTACGAGCGCCCGAATGACACCCAGCGCGCGCGGACGCCGTCTACGTCGAGATCAGACATGTCATATGCTAGAATTAGCGCACATAACTCCCACAATCAGGTACACTGACTTGATTCTGTTACAGCGTCATCGCAGATGTTGGCAAACCACGAGAACAGCAAACAGAAACAAAGGAAAAAAGTGCACGGCGGCGACCGCCGTCGAAGGTCTCTAGCTTTTTCCCCTTACCGGCGAACCGTGTCCAACTTAAGTGACTAACGCGTACGTGCTGGAAGCATCCTACAATATCTGGACCTCAAACTACCGTCTTTAAGCCAAGAAAAACCATAATATATAGTTCGTCAAAGCGTTCTGTGGACGGTCTTTTTTTTCACGTTCCCCCGCGCGGAAGCAGGCTGCACACTCAAGCAAAGCAAGGTTGATGGAAATGTTGTTATGAAGCAGACAAAAGCGCATCTCAAAACGACATCTTGCACCTTCTGCAGTGCAGACACAACGTGCGATCAGCAAAAAATGACCCTTGATAATTGTTTGCATCGCTCATTTTATGCGAGCTTGTACAGCAGCGCGCATAACAGTGTCAACCCGTTAAGTGACAGCTTTAGTTGGGCATCCGCAACAGCCCCGCGCACGCAGGCTGCTGTTGGAAATGGCTGGCAGATAACTTCCGCAGAGCTGCTGCAGACGCCCAGCTAAAGCTGTATAATTAGTACCTACGAAAGGAGTACACTGACCGTTAACGGGCGCACGTTGTCCATGTCCGCAGCTCCATGAATATTCCATCCGTGTCCGCAGCTCGAACACAAAACTGCACGACAGGCAACTGACGCAACCCGCGCTACCGACGCAACGCATTCCAAGAAACCGAGCAGACTGAGAGAGAAGGCCGAGGCGCGGCGCCAGCCCGGCTGGCTCTGTCGGCGAGCCACCGCGCCAGAAAGGCGCCGAACGGCAAACGCGCGATACGCATGGCGTATACGACGGCGCCTTCATCACGGAAGCCAATCGAAACGCGCTTCAGGAGGGTCCCGTGACTCCAGCCGAAATGCTAACTCTCTTTCTCTTCGTCTACTTTCCAAAAGGGGTCAAATGGACATCCGAAAAGAGTCACGCGGCCGTGACCCTCTTTTGACTCCTTTTTTCAAGAGTGTACGTACAGTGGAATCGTGTTGCTAAAAATCCTCAAGGAAGCAGGAAGACAACAAGGGTGGCCCAAAAATCGTCTCATATGCAAATCATGCTTCAGGAAATAGGAAAATCGGAGCCGTCCGTGACAAACTAGCAGGAACTCTTGCTGTGGTCTCGTGTGACACCGCTCTTCATAATAAATAGAGACCGGATTTTAGGCAAATGCCTATTTTGTTCCTTGCGGTCATATCGCACCACTCTGATATATGAGCATGAATTAGAGGCTGAGGAGTGCTTTTAGAGTGTTTTTAGAGTGCCTATAAATGCCTATTTTTGGGGTTTGTGCCTAAATGCTTAAAAATGCCTATAAATGCCTATTTTCGAAATTGGGGCTGATATGAGCACTATTTAGCCTCAAGTTTCGCTCCTGGGTGCAGTTTGAGACCAATATTCATGTTACCATGCAACACTGACTATTCGGAACTATGGGGTCGAACCTAGTCCTCTAGTTCAACCAGCTCCAAAAAACAACCGCTAGCAGCATTGAAGTAGGACAAGCCGGCGAGCATTCGCCGCCGCACTGACACGGCGGGAGCGGTTGGCGAGAAGAGGTTCTTGATGGAAAATGGAAGATAGAAAGGTGGGGGAGTGATACAGTAACTGTCTCTCAGTCGAGGACACCACAACGGCGTCACTCTAGGGGAAGGGGGTTAAAAGGGAAGGAGGAGATAGATGGTAGGAGGGAAGGGAAGGTCACAACAGGTAGAGGGCTGGGGGCAGACGAAGGGGGAGATCCGTCGTTGTCGTTGCTGATCAGGCGTTGAGCACGGCCTACAGGCGGTCTCCGAGTTGCGCGGCATCAATGTACTCGAGCACCGCGCGTAGGGCACCGCGAACACGGTCCATAGCTCCGGCCGGGTGCAGCACATCGCTCATGGTCGCGCAGGGTAACCCTTACCTCTTGAAGGCGCGCGCGAGGTGCTCCCGTTGCAGAGCCAGAGCGGTACAGGAGATGAGATGCTGGAGTGTCTCTTCCTCACCGCAGTCGCCGCATAGCGGTGAGGGAGCACCGCGAAGGCGGTGCCGGCGCTCGGCGGGCCAGACAGAGCCGGTCCGCAGTGCGAGCAGGAGGGAGCGCTCCTTTCGGTTTAGCATTCCCTCCGGTAGATAACGCGGGGGGCAGCCGGAGGCTACACGCGCATCAGGGTGGTTGCGAGCGAGCTCTCGCCGGATGTTCTGGCGTGCTAAATCTACGGAGTCCGCGTACGTTGTCAGCGGAACCGCAGGGTCGTGTGCAGTCCTCGCCAGGTCGTCAGCAGCTTCGTTCCCCGCGATTCCAACGTGTGACGGTATCCATTGGAGAGCCACGTCGCAACCGTGTTCTCGCAGTGCGTGCAATTGCAGGGCTACACGCTGTGCAAGTGGGGGGGGGGGCGCGCTCCTCTCTGGCGAGCTGGCGGAGTGCCGACCGCGAGTCTGTGAAGATCGCGGCGCGATCGATGAGCGCCGATTCACGGATGAGGTCAGCAGCGAGGTGAATTCTTACCAGCTCCGCCGTGGTGGAGGACGCAAGGTAGGCAAGCCGGCATTGGCGCTTCAATGCCAGCTGCGGTGCCGTGCAGGCAGCGGCCGCAGAATGGTCCTGGAGCAAGGAGCCGTCAGTGAAGAACTGCACTCTTCCTTCCAGGTCATGGTCCATTCTTGCAGCGGCTTGTGCGATAAGAATGGACGATAAGAATGAGTTGTCGAATTACAGGCCGATTTCTATATTGCCAATATTTTCAAAGGGCCTTGAGAAGATCATTCATAAACGAGTAACAAAATTTTGTCACGCTTTCAATCCAATTAATAAATCTCAGTATGGCGCTCTCCACGGCAAATCAACTGAATCTGCACTACTGACCCAGAAGGAAATCATCCTTAAGGGTTTTGAATTAAAACGGATATGTGTAGGCATTTACATAGATTTTTCAAAGGCGTTTGACCGGATTCACCATGCAACATTGTTAGAAAAACTGCAACTATATGGTATTCGCGGCATGCCACTGCTCTTGATAAAATCCTACTTGAAGCATAGGTTTCAGTGTGTCAGCTTAGGAACGGCAGTTTCGTCGTTACAGCAGGTAGTCACTGGCGTTCCGCAAGGAAGAATATTGGGTCCTTTATTGTTCATCCTTTACATAAACGATATAAACACTATCAACAAAGCACCAACTTATGTAATTTACGCTGATGACACCAGCCTATTTTTCACTGGAAAAAATCTGCAATGTTTAGCACCTCAAATAAAAATTCGGCAGATCCCACGTACCGTGGGAGTCGATGTTATGCAAAGCATGCGGCGGGTTGGTGACTGTGACGTAACTTTTTTTCTGAGCGACACGTTACAAAATGACGCTAAAGATTTGTATAAATTTTATACGCACACATATATATGTTGAAGAGCCGCATATGTGTTACATGACCAATTGTT
This sequence comes from Rhipicephalus sanguineus, assembly GCF_013339695.2. Taxonomy (NCBI): domain Eukaryota; kingdom Metazoa; phylum Arthropoda; class Arachnida; order Ixodida; family Ixodidae; genus Rhipicephalus; species Rhipicephalus sanguineus. The sequence continues at coordinate 13,688,729 of NC_051178.1, read as the reverse complement.
TACAGTTGGGCAACGCTGCCAACGGCAACGTGGGTATTACCAACACCCGAAGCCTTAAGCTGATATGTAGTGCTTATACTTGGCCCTTATGATGGAGAACGCACACACGTTTCACGAACCCGTGTGCTTGTGTGGAATAAGTTGTCGACAGATCTTGAACAAGGCCATCATCACCGTGATCAGTGAGCACCAGCAGCTGGTCATGACTTGTTATAGGATTCGGTCGTAATCGTGGTGACGAGGGGTCCATGTGTTGGGAAGTATGTGGTATAGTAGAGCTGTCGGAATTCGCGGATGGCTCGGTCATTTCGTCGACAAATTGTCTGTGGACCGAGCCGGCGACATGTCAGAACCTGAAGCCACCCTTCGCGTTGGTGAGGTATAGGCCATCGAGGCTGGTAGGCCTGGATAGTGCTACGTAGACCAACATCAGTGGATGGTGTTTGTGGTATTCGTAGACTACCTGGGCGTATGTGGCCTACGTAGCCTAGTCTACAAAGCGGCTGTCAATCAATCTGGCTTCATCCTCGGTCAGCATGAGGCCATCGCCCAGCCTCGTAAGAAATTAAGAGGACACTGCGTCGTTCTGGTAGACGAAGTGCACTTTACGGTTCGGTGATGTCGATATCATATGTAACTTTCGTTAATGTATTCCTCCGGGGTCGAGCAATATAGCTTGCTGAATCATAGGAATACAAACGTAATGTTTATTAGACTGCTATGAAAGCGGAGCCAACACTGGAACTAGAGACGTTAATCTGATATGACGCCTGTATCGTAGGAGTATCATGTAGTGTTTACTGCTTTCTTGTAAAATTAGATAGCCAGCACCACAACCACAATTGACGTTGCACCGATATTACGCCTGCGTAGGCTGTTTTTCCAAACCAGTTTATAGACCTGGCGTGACTCAGTGGTAGAATACCCGATTGCCACGCAGAATGCTTGGGTTCGATTCCTGCTGGGATCCTAATTTTCATTCTTTCCATTCGTTGAGTCAACGCTGCCGATGTTGGTTTTTCTTAACGCTCTAGCGTTTAAGTCACGGAGAAAGAAGTATTTGAGGAGGAGAATCTCTCGGCCGCGGCAGCGCGCGAGGGCGGCGCGATAGCGTCACGGCGAAATGCGGTTACGCCGAAGCACGACAGATGACGCTTTCGGCCTGTTGCCATCTTTTACATGCTCTTCTATGGACGCGACGCATAAAAATCGTGATAGCGCCTCGTAAAATGTAAAATTTCTAAGATTTCTGTCTGTAACATCAATCGGCAGATATGGCAGATATTTTAACTGCAGTTCCTAATAGATACTGCCAGAATTATAGGCCGTACAGCGCTTGGAACGAACTGCTAGTAGTGGCCCCTGAGCAGACGACGTCTGCCGCCGCATGCACGCGATCCTCGCTCCTCTCTCGCATGTTGTGCGCGCGCATGCGCAGGTGGCCTTGGGACGGAAAGTTCCCTTCGCTTTTGCTGGTTTCTTTCTCTTTAGCGCTCTCAGTGGCTTGCGTGGCTTCCGCGCGTTGCGCTGGCGGCGCCGAGTCCTCGATGTTTGCGCGCGCTTTTCACGCCGCGACAAAGGAGAGTGCTTTGCAGATTTCGACCAGTGCTTCTTCAGGATGGGGCGGAAATGCGTCGTGCCGAACTGCAGCAGTGGGTACGCGTCCTGCAAGGAGAGGGTAATTACCATCGAAGTTCCTAGTGACCCAGTGAGGTTGGAAGCGTGGGCTCGCGCCATACCAAGAAAAGACCGACAGCTGACGTTTGCGAGAAGCACTTTTCGGACAGTGACATAAACAGGTGGCGCTATTATGGCGAACTTGGTGGCGAAGTTCGCCTTGACAAACCGAAACGGCCAGTGTTGTTACGAGACGCCGTGCCTTCAATCTTTCCGCGCGCTGTTCCGGATACTTGTCTGCTGTTCTCAAAAAAAAAAGACAATGTGAAATTTCAACCACCTGGGGTTTTGTAGCGTGCACCTAAATGTAAGCACACGGGCCTTTAGCATTTCGCCTCCATCTAAATGCGGCCGCCGCAACAACCTAAATCTGAATTGATGGCATATAGGGTAAGTCCCATCATTCGTTGAAATAAATATACCTAACTATGAGTTCACGTTATAAAAAATTATAGATTTCACGTTGTACAAAAAATATCACGATGGTAATTTTCCTGCATGTGACGCCATTTTTCTCGTTAATTTACCGAATAACCTTGGAGTGCGCTTGAGCTTTGCCTTTAAGAGTAGAACGCGATAGCGTAATCGGGCCCCGTGCGCATCGCCTTCTCAGTTGCTAGCCTCACTGACACGGACGCCGACAGCGGTATTTCTGCGAAACGGGCTCTTTAACGCTGTCGCGTTAAAATATGGAGCCGGCAAGGACGCACAAGAACACATCCATTCGGGCGTGAAGCGCGAACGGCGAATCGGCGACGAATAGCCTTGAAGCGACGAGCTTCGTTGGAGAGCGCGGTGAAAGGGACGCGCGCATTTTTCCTTCTCTGCTAGCGGACTCTCACGACAGAGGGCGCGTGAGCGCTGTGCCCGATTTCGTGACTTTATTAGGGCGCCCGAGCGAGCGCAGTTTCGCCTCCTCAAGAATTCTTGCTCCGTGGTTTAAGTTACCAATGTCTGTTCTCGCCGTTCCTGAGTAGATATAAACTGTCAACCACCTGTGGCGCATACCCGTACACCGCGGCCCGTGGTAAACGGGTATGTGCCACACGTGTTTAGTGGAAAGGGTTTGACGACGTACGCGACAGGATTTTATTGTTATTCATGTCATGACCCGGCAATCATATTTGGCAAATCCTCTTACCCTCCCATGCAAATTTTGGTCTACACCAAGCTAAGGAGGCTATCATGAGAGCACCCAGACGTAGGCGGCTAGATAGATAGATAGATACGTAGATAGAAACGCTCAAAGTGGCAGAGGTTCGCTAAGAAATGCTTCGCATTTAATAACGCCCTTGAAGACATACAAAAGTGGAGTAAAGAAAACTCACTGTTGATCAATGATGAGAAAACAAAGGCCGTTCTTTTTCATTCGCGTCAGCTTTCAGTCACCATTGACAGTCATTTATTTTGAGGCACGGCGCCTATAGAATTTGTGAACTCAATAAAAATTTTAGGTGTGCTGTTTCAAAAAAAAATATGTCCTGGGACAATCACTTTGACCACGTTCAATCTCACGTGGCTAAAAGTGTGGGTGCAATAGGAAAATTTCGACACATTCTGCCTGTATCGTTAAAACTCATGCTCTACAACACGCTTTTTTTGATCCCACATAAATTATTGTTTTTTAGTGTGGGGAAATTCCACACAAAGAAATAACCATAGAATATTTATGTTACAAAAAAGAGCTTTTCGGTCTACAGCTAACGTTGAACATCGTGCGCATACAAAGGAATTGTTTCACCATTTTAACGTTGTACCCATAGAAAAATATTATGATTGGAAACTAGCTATCAAATAAAAACAGTCAGTTTATAAAAATCAACATGACCTTCTAAATCTCGCTAACCTGAGAGGAAATGCTCCTTTCTATTCTCTCCGCAAACAAGACTTCTGGAACATCCCCTTTTGCCGAACAGAATACGGACGACAGATGTTGCAGTATTGTTTGCCTCACTTACTAAACACACTCCTCAGTAGCGAAATAGAATTAGAGAAACGCAGTATAAGTGATATTAAAAAAACACTTCCTGTAACTAATCTCCGTAAAAAAATTGCTGTACTGTATGAACAGAGATGTATTTTCATTATTTTTTGTTTGTTTGATGTTTGCCTGTTGTTATGGATTAATTATTGTGTCAAGTAATTATCTTTAGCGAATGACTATCTGTACATATATACATTGAGACATACTCTTTATCTTTCTAATCGTAAATATTGTAGAAACAGGGTTTAAAGTGTCACGTTAACCAATTTTTCCTCCTTTTTCTTTCTGGTTTTCTCTGATGTAACGCGTTGGTTTGATTTTGTGATAGTATTTGTGACAGTATTTTTTGGTGTATGTAACCCGCTAGTTTGTTCTTTGATTCCATTTTGACATCCTTGTGTGTCCCTACTGTATGGCTTGTATATGGGGGCATGGGCTTTCCTCAACCGAATTGTATCGCTTTTTTGCCCAAGCTTGCCCACATCTTCAGGATGTAAATAAAACTGATTTGATTTTATTTGATTTGATTTGATGGCACAGGCGGGTGTGTTCCGCTTGAAGCGGACCCCTGGGAGGCCGAACCCGATGGAGAGAGCGACTCTCCGATGAGGGGGAGGCCACGGGGAAATCTTTGGGGCGCTGTCCGCGACGATGGCGTCGAATGTGCTGAGTAGCAAGCCAACACGGGAGTCGGGCAGTGCGCGCAACTGCGATATGATGGCTGTTCCATCCGGTGCACGGCTGAGGCGTTCCAGGTGGTAGAGCGCGCGCATTTCGCCTTTGAGTGACGCCGGCCAGGCGCGGGTCTCCGCGAGCGTGTCCGCAATGCGCGAATTGCGCGGAAGTCCGTGGCACATTCGGAGCACTCGGCGGTGGTCGGCGTCGATCGCATGCCACTCGAGGGGCGCAGGAGGCACAGGGGCAGCGCGTAGTGCACCTTGGCCATCCCAATGGCCCCGTAAATGGTCATCGCAAAGGACGCGGGGCATCCGTCGCCTCGCGCGAGTATACGACGCACACAGCACTCAACACGGCGCATTTCACGGCGTACATGGCCTACCTCGTTGTTCCACTGGAGTCTGTGGTCGATGGTGAGGCCAAGGTAGCGCACGTGTGTTTTCCACGGCCGTGGGACACCGTGCAGTGTGATGGGGGCAGTGGTGCGGCGAGCACTGGCGCGCGGATGCACAAGGAGTGCCTCAGTTTTCGCAGCCGAGATGCGCAGGCCGATGCCGTCCAAGAACCCGGCCACGGCTAGGAGAGCACTCTGGAGGCACTGGCGGACGGTATTGATGTAGCGGGTGGGACCGCGCACATACAGGGCGATGTCGTCGGCGTATATCGCCGCGCGCACAGCAAAGGTATCACCTTTCGGGAGGCATTCAATGAGAGGTTCGAGGACCAGGTTAAATAGGAAGGGGCTCTGCACACTCCCCTGAGGCACACCAGTGGTGACAGGACGTGGAGTACTGGACACCCTCCCCACACGGACAATCAGTGAGCGTTCGGTGAGGAAGGCCTTAATGTACTGGAGGAGTTTGCCCTGTACTCCTAGCGCACAAACCGGGTCGATGATAGCAGCGTGTGGTAGGCAGTCAAAGGCCGACTGCACGTCGAGGAGAAGAAGCAGGGCTGTCTCACCTTCGTGCAGTGCCTGCTCAAGCGTGCCGAGGACCGCGGCTATGCAGTCGGCTGTGGCGCGCAGGGCACGAAAGCCGCACTGGTGTGGTGGGAAAGTGTCGACCGCAGTGGCTATCCATTGGAGGCGATGAAGCGCCATCCCCTCCATGGTATTACTCGGCACTGAGGTGAGAGAGATCGCCCCGTATGACTTCAGGTCTCGCGGCGGCTTACCGCGCTTCAGCACCGGGAAAACCATCGCTGTACGCCAGCAATCCAGGAGGGAGCCGCTGCGAAAGACCTCGTTGAATGCAGCGAGCAGGAGATGGCGCTGGCTGTCATCGAGATTCTGCAGCATGTTGTGCGTGATGCAGTCCGGTCCTGGGGCGCTGCGGTGACGTCTGCGGTTCAAAACACGAGCAAGCTCGTGTTCTGTAAAGTCTGCGTCGCACAGGCAGGCTGGGTGCTCCGAAATGGCAGCGTCAGGCGGCGCAGGAAGCGACAGAACTGGACGGCGGCTTCCGAGATTCTCGGCGCTGACGCGCGTAGGATCGGGGGCTGGGGAACAAAGGCGTCTGCCAGTAGTTCAGATAGTGCGAGCTCGGTGATGCCGCGCGCCACCGCGATCGCAAGGACGGGGCAGCGAGGGGCTCTAGGATTTACGAGACACCTCATGATGGGCCAGCCGTGGTTGCGGCGGTGGGGGTCACTCAGAGACGAGCAGACACCCGTCCAGCTATTGCGCCTGAGGCGCCGCGCTTGACGTCTGCACACAGCGTCAATACGGTTTCGTTCCGTCCAGTGTTCTGTACGATCGGTGCGAATGCACGGCGCTGTGTGCGGCGACGGGCAGCACGAAGGTTGAGAAGCTTAATGTCAGGGCATGGGGAGACGGCTGGAACTACTAGAGCTGTGCACGGGCCGTATTTACGAGCCCGAGCCCGGCCCGGGCCCGCTGAATTTGTCGAAGGCCCGCCCGAGCCCGACGGCAAAGGGCTGCGCGCCCGCCCGGCCCGGCCCGACGTACGAAAACACAATCCCGGGCCCGGCCCGGCCCGGCTTTTTGAAGGTTCGCTGCGAAAACAAAACATCGTTTTCCGGTAATTTGGCATTTTATTGAGCATATCGAATATGATCAAACGACACACGGCGAGCAGTCTCTATTACACAGATTACAAACTGTCGTGCAAAACAGCAAGCAGTCCCACGATTCCGGCTTCAACGAAGTGCGGCGCTTTTGCTTTATGTAGCCCGCCGAACTGAAGTTGCGTTCGCTGCTTGCACTCGTCGCCGAAATTGCTATCTTTTTTGCCAGCCTGGCAAGCTTGGGATATCTCTGCTGCTTGTTTTTCCAGAAGACTAAAACTTCAGATGGACGATTCCATAGAGAGATAATCGGAGAGCACCCCTTTTGTTTAAAGTAGCGAATGGAAAGGAAAAGCAGTAAAAACCGGAAAACGCGCTGTATGCGTGCTGGAAAACAGCTCCCGCTCATTCTCTATATTTCGGGCTTGAGTCGGGCTTTGCGCCGGGCCCGAGCCCGGCCCGATAAAACTCCAAGTAGCCCGAGCCCGGCCCGGGCCCGAGGTGGAAATGGGTCGGCCCGCCCGAGCCCGGCCCGCGGGCCGGGTCGGGCTCGGGCTTTCGGGCTACGCGGAGCCCGTTCACACCTCTAGGAACTACACAACGCGTAGTGGCCAGTCGGGCGCACTCAGCCACGTGCGAGAAGCAGTCACCAGCGGGCTGTCTGGAAGAACACAGCTCACGGAAGACACCCCACCTCACCACATCGTACACTCGCGTCGCCCCGCGACGCGAGTGTACGGGAAGAGGAGGATGGGGTAGTGATCCGACCCGGCGGTGTAATGGGCTCGTGTCCACGAGTAGGAGCAGCACTGTGACACCAGTGCCAGGTCGATGCAGGAAGGCCGGCTTCCGCGGTGGGCGAAAGTTGGCTCGCCGGTGTAACGAGGCCTGCGGTGGCAATCGCGTCCGATAGGCACCGGCCGCATAGGTCTACCTTGGCGGAGCCCCAGCTGTCGTGGTGCGCGTTAAGGTCTCCACACACGACACAGTCAGTTGATAGCGCCGCGGCAACGTGTGGCCCGAAAGCAAAGTCACAACTGACGTTCGGACGGGCGTACACACATGCCACCGAGGTATCGACACCCCCCATGCGCACCGTCACAGCCGCGCACTCCACGTCGTCGTCACAGAACCGCTCGCAGGAGACGCACGCGTGTGCGATGGACGCGCGCGCACATACAGAGCAGTTCGGGGGGCGCGGGGGCGTGATCGGTATCCGTGCAAGGCACATCCGAACAGCTGTTCTCCGCGCATACCACAGGGCCGCTGTAGCCGATGAAAGCAGAGCCATTAAAAGCAGTCTCACAGTATATTAGTCTGCCGCTCTCACACATATGTAATTTGATTTTAAGCACCGGAGTATTTCCTGATAAGTTAAAGATAGCTAGGGTCTCAATCATTCACAAAGAAGGTAATGAAAATGATTTAAATAATTATAGACCTATATCTGTCTTGCCAATATTTTCAAAAGTTATAGAACGAGTCTTATACGTTCGAATCTCAAACTTTTGTAGCCAAGAAAATATAATAACAAAAGAGCAATACGGTTTTCAGAAGAAAAAAAGTACAGAACAGGCTTTACTGTCTATCAAGGACAAAATAATAAATAATTTCGAGCAGAGGTACTACACGCTTGGAATATTCCTTGATTTCAAAAAGGCTTTCGATTCGATCAAACATGAAATTCTCCTGGTGAAATTAAATCAATATGGCATAAGAGGTGTTTCCCTCAAGTTAATAAGCAGTTATCTAACAAATCGATTTCAGTACTGCGACACGCAGCATGCAATATCAAAAATGGATAAAATTAAGTACGGCGTCCCTCAGGGATCTATATTAGGTCCGCTGCTGTTCCTCCTGTATATAAACGATATTATAAATATACGGCTAACTCCAGACATGGTTTTATACGCCGATGATACAAACGTCTTTTTCTCCGGCAAAGATATGGATAGCTTAGAAAAGCAAGCAAACAGATGGCTTCAGCACTTATCAATATGGTTAATAGCAAATAAGCTTGAACTAAACACCAAAAAAACAAAATATGTTATTTTTCGGCCAAAAAATAAAAGGGTACCCCGTGACATTCAAGTAAAATTTCGGGGAGATTTGATTGAACGGGTGACATGTCAAAAGTTTCTTGGTATTATCTTTCATGAAACACTCGACTGGACATATCACATAAACAAAGTTCGCACCGATCTTTCACGCTCAATTGGAGTAATCGGGAAAATCAGATGTTTTTTGCCAATTTGGGTAACCAAGCAACTGTATTATTCTTTAGTATACTCGCGTATTCATTACTGTTTATTAATATGGGGAACGACTACTAAAACAAACAAAGAAAGCATCTATAAATTACAGAAGAGAATAGTACGGATAATTGAAGGTGTTCGCCCTAGAACGCATTCTACTCCGCTCTTTCACAAGCACAACATATTAACGTTTGAGAACATCTTATAAAAAAAAATAGCGGCAGTTATATATGATAAATTGAAGTCTAACGCGGTGGGATTTCACGATGCATATTCTCGAAGGCATCATACATACAGCTTTAGACGCATCACATACTGCAGTGAAAGAATACGGACAAACTACGGTACACAAAAGCTGACGCATATGATCCCTAAACTACTGAATGTACATCCCACAATTACCACCATCGTGCAAGAGAGCCGCTCAGTAATTGCGTTTAAAAAAAAAATACACACGTATCTACTAATGCTTCAAAAGTGACTTTTTTTCTAGGTGGCATCTCTCAAGTTGTTAAAATTGACGTGCATCTGTCACATTTTCATTTAGTGAATAGTAGTAGCATGGTTTTGTATTCAACAAGTCTGGATATTTGCACATATTCCTTGCTTTGTCTCTATCAAAAAATGTTATAATACGCTATTGTTATCAACTGAGTCTTGCAAACAGGCCTCGAAATGTTAATGTTCTTCTAACGATGTTTTATGTACTGTTATCAAAAATTGTGTAACTGTGGCTGCTTGTTTCGCTTCTAATTTTTTAACATGTATACATCACTGATCCTTGTGCACTTTATTGACTGGGACGGGTTACAGCACTTTGTCAGGCATTAAATTGCCTTTTTGCTAACCCTGCTCCTTATCTGACATGTATGATCAATGTACAGTACACTGTACTCTGTAACTGATTGATGATTGAATTAACTTAGTTTTTGAACTGAAAAAAAAAGCCACGAAGCGATAGGTCCTCCGCACGGGCGCGCGTCTCCTGCAGAGCAAGAATGTCAAAGTCGCGCAGAGACCGGTGCTCCGCTAGCTCAGCATGACGGCGGCGCAGCGAACGGCAATTCCATTGCAGGATGCGCGGCCTGGCGCGGTGGTGTGGACTGCTCGCCATGCTGGTTCAGGGCCTGTTGTGTGGCGAGAGCCGCCACGCACAGCGAGTAGATAGGGGAGCTGGGTGGGAGGAACTCCAGCGCTGTACACTCTGCTGCCGCTAGCACGGCAATCGCCGACTCGCGCCGATCACTGGTGGAATAAACATTGGGAGCTATGTGTGTTGCCGGTGAGTCACTCCCAGAGTGACCGCCGGCCATGTCAGCGAAGAGCACGCCCTGCCTCACTGGCTGGGAGGCATGGGTCTGCCTGAAGGAGCTCGGGGCTGAGGCCTTCTTGGCGCCCTGTTGTGGATGTGCCTCTTGGTGTCCCGGCTCTCTCCTGGCTTGGGTGCGGGCTTCTGCCAATAGGCGCTCCCTCTGCCAGCGAGGGCAGCGTGGTTCTGTGGCGGGGTGTTTGTCGCCACAGAATATGCAACTACGGTGTTACGGCCGAGCATTCGGTGGGCTTGTGGGCCCCCCGCAGCGGAGGCAGCGCTGGTTGAAAGTGCAAGCCGCTTCTACGTGGCCGTACCGTAGGCAGCGGCCACACTGGAGAGGCCGCGGGCGTCGTGGTTTGACGGTACGGCGCTGCTTGTAGAGGGAAACCTCCGTGGGTGACTTGCTGCCCTCAAAGCGGACGATGATGTTGTGCCCGGAACGAGAGCATGAGGTCACAGGGAGGTTCGATGAGATGTTCTCCCGCATCTCTTCCTCTCCGAGTGCCGTGTCAACACCGAATATGATGCCGCTGCACCTGTTATTTGCGGCTTGCCTCGCACGCACAGCGATGCCGCATATGTCGCTGATGCTGAGCAGCGGGTCAAGTGGAGAGCCGGTGGGCGTATCTGCGGCGACGACGTTGCGTCGGAAATTGACACAGACGCGAACCACAGCGTCTACTGTGGCCAGGAACGAGGAGATGGCCTCCTGTGTGGAGGCGCGAAAGTTTGCTCTCCTGTTCCTGGGCCGGTACATGACCGTCTCCACAGGGCCGCGGGCGTTGGCCCGGGGTGCGGCGCGGCGAGGCGCAGCAGCATTCTGAGCACTTGCTTTCGTTTTAGGTATTGCAAGGGCACTCTGTGGAGCTGAAACAAGTGGGGCGCACAGAGGGGTGCCAGGGGGGGCACCGGTAGGGGGGAGCAGAGGGAAGGCTGGTGCCTCCGTTTCAGTAGTCAGGGTGCCCAAGACACAGCTTCGGCGAGTGAGGGGCTGGCTCCTTTTTGGGGGAGGGGGCCTCGCCGCTCGCTCGTGTTTCTGCTGCTTGTTTTGTCAGCTGTTTGCTTCCCTTCTTCGCTGACGCCATGACATCAGGGTTGGGGGCAGGAGGGGACAGGGTTCTCGGGCTGTTTGCGGTGGCCGCGGCCTCTCGAGCTTGTTCAGGTGGGGAGGCAGTTGCTGCGGAGGGGGCAGGTGGGGAACCGGTCGGGCTGCTCTCCGCGGTGGAAACGGCGGGAGAGGAGAACGCCGGGGTGACGTACGAGCACGAGGAGGGAGAGGGGAACTCGTGACTGGTGTTCCTGTAGCTCTCTTGGCGAGGGAGGGAAGACAGGTTTTCCTCCAGCTCCGTCTCTCCTTGGTTGCATTCCTTGCCATTTTTGGGAAGTGGAGGGATGGCGGGGGCTCCTTCAATGGCGGTGGCAGACGATGTTTGCGGCGAGAAAATGGCGGCGGCCGTCTGCTGTGTTGCCTCGTATTGAGGGGGGGACGTCGATGGAAGCAGGGAGGTTTGTGCCGTTCTCTGCCTTGCGTGTTTTCGCCCGTGGTATGCTCCGCGGGAAGGCCGAGGTTTTCGTCGCCCTTCGAGTACGCCTGGGAGTGCTTGGGGCCTCCTCCTTGCGCAGGAGGCTGGTGGCGTCTCTCAGTTTCCTCGTGCGACATTTTCCTGTGGTGGTGGTGGCTGAGAGGCGAGGTGGGCTGACCCGTTGTGCCTCCTCCTGTCGCACGAGGCCTGCTGCCTTCTTCACAAGAAGGTCGTAGGCCCTGGAGTGGCTGGTGTTGCCGCTCAAGGTGTAGCCCGGGGGAAAGCCCGGGGGCAGGTTGTCCTTCATCACAGAAGGTGGAAGGGCACAACAGCACGTGCTGTCATGGAAGGCGGTGCATTAAGGGGGACAGGTTAGGGGCCCACATTGATCTTGAAGCCCTAATGAGGGCTGTGCGCCAGGCGCTTGTTCAAGAAAAATAAAATTAGGCACGCACAGGTGGCGCGAAAAAGCTATACGAAAGAAGAAACTTAGAGACGGACGCAAACTTCAGTTGTTGGCGAACGCGAGACCGCGGAGAGCCGTCAGTGGAAAGGAGTGAGGAGCAAAGAAGGAAAGAAAAATGGGATGTTCACGCGGCTTTGGTTTGTTTTTTTTTTTTGTAATTGTAATTTTGTAATTTTTTTTTAACAAGCTCGAGAGGAGCTTTGTAATTTACTTTGTCAGGTGTTGACTGCAGTACCCTAGGCAGAAATGTTTTTCGGAAAGGGGAGGGGGGTTCAACCATACATTATGTATGCTCGTGCGTGCGTTTATATGTGTGCGTGCATATATACACATGCAATGAAAAGTTTCGGGAGGGGGGGAGGCTTGAACCCCTGAAAACTCCCCCAATCCCCTGGCTATGCCAGTGGTTCACTGGCAGGGATTATATGCGATTCGACTCGGCCAATAGGAGGAATGCCTCCCTTGTGGCCATTTAGCGATCTGGATATGTGATCCTGCTCTGCCTTTCTCAGTCATGCCGAAAAGACACCCAGGAGTGTGTTCATTCGACAGTGTTCTCTTGACTCGCCGTGCAGAGAACACGGCAAAGACCGTGTTCTGGGAACCGTGTGAGACAAAGCATAATTGCACGGCTATGTTCAACTGTTGGCGCCTTTGTGCCCTGTTAAGCATTAACATTATTGTTTTCTTGTCGTAGACAGAGGTCGCGCAAGTCTTCTTTGGAAATTATTTGCATTTATGTCGAAATTTATTGTGCCTATATTCACGATTTTGGAAGCCTAAAACGCTGTTTTGCCTGCCTATTTATGGCGGCTAAAACGAGCTTTTTTAGTGCATAAAAATCCGGCCTCTAATAATAAACTACGTGGAGTAGCATAACACAAGCAGCGTCTTCACTTTCTCGAATGGCGATTTGTTTGCGTGTTCTTGCACCATGCGCGGAGCTGCAGGTGGGTAACGCGCGTTTCTTGGCTTTTTGCAAAGTCCTTTCAGTTCTCAAAGTGTTACCTTGAACATTACATCACAGAAAAAGCAGTAAAGGTGAACTTGTGCAAGCCGTGTTACAATGGTAAACATTCACCACTTTGCATTGCATTCACCACATTGCTCAGACGTGGACGAGAAAATCAAAGAAACGTATTATGCCGAAAAAAGCGTTATACATAATTGGGTCAAGGAGATTGCGATGTGTCAGCAATAGGGCGTCAGTTTATTTTGAATATATTATAGCATAGACGTATCGCTAGCAGCTTCCCTTAACAATGCGTTCAAATGCCACCGTGAGTTCTTCAAAAGGCGATCTTTTGCAGAATCCCGGACCGGTGCACATAGTGACCGTGCATCACGTGCGGCGACGGCGAGCTGCAACGTCTGTCTTGTCTCAGCAGAAACCTGCCACGCCAGTCGGAAGGTGAGTGAAACAGCACTGTCACTGATCCCGTTAATCGGGTTGGCAATCGCCTGGCGGATTCCAAGGGCACGAAAAAGTAAACCAATGTATCGGCCCCCCGAAACGCACCACGAAAGCGTGAACAATTTAGAGTTGGTCCTTTGGTGCGCCAGCGAACGCCGGTTGTGGTCCAAAGACCGAGTCAGAGCCGAGAGTCGATAACACAAACGAAAACGAAATATATTCTCAGTTAAGGCAATACAAATAACACAAACACATGCACACTCGGCTGGTACCAGTTACAACTTCACAATATTACTCAGATGGTGTTTACACAACGGGAGCTAAACAAACAGATGACACGCTACAAATGCAATCGCATGCATTACAACTATTCAAGGACAGTTAAAGTCCAGAATATACAATGGCGTATCCAGTCCACAGTACTTGGACGGTAATCGAATGCTTCTTTTCAAGGAAACACTCACGCCAGCTCCAGCGTTGATCGTCGTAGCTCAACCGTCGTTGTAACTTGCCACGGCTCACACGGCGTCGCCATCCAATTCTTCCAGATCGACGATCTACTGACCGCTCACCATCATAAACAAGTCTTCTTGGGCTAACGGAGCCACACTGAGCATAACTTCATCACCGGGCCGACTGACTCACTCCTGTCTCGAATGTCTCGACTGCCTGACTCGTCGTCGTTTGAACGCTTTTACCCCTTCTCCCCCGGTTTGTAGAAGCGTCGGGAGGGTTCTTCGGCGTGCAGTACAGCCAAGGATAAGGATAGTTCGAGATTTCTCTCGCCGGTTCTACTCGAGGCGGCGCCGCTCTGTGATGCGTCCCCCCTTCCTTCTAGAAACATCCAGGTTTTGCCGGGCGTTTGATCGCGTTGTCTGCGTCTGGCTCGAGTGGGTGAGGAGGATGCGGCGCGCCGGCATCTTTTGATGCTTGTTTTTTCGTCGTTCGCGCTTCTTGGGCGCGCGTCTCGCGCCGTTCTGTCGCGCAGCCGTTTGAAAGCGGCCGCGCGCGCGCTTTTTGTGCGCTCGTTCGTGACACTGCCCCCCACTTCAAGAATATTATCATATAATATTCAACCAACACAAATGAGCGCACACATATACAACCAAAAATGTCCCACCTACAGAGTCCATAACTCAGTCCACAGACAATGCGCGTCACATTCACAATAGAACTCTCGAAACAATTCGCAGGGCATTTCAATGTCACGACATACAAAAGATAAACTCAAGTACATCAATACAATACACCATCACACATTTCATATAAACAATGCAAAAGCACAAAAAATCACAGCATATCCACGGAGTGAATTATGATGAGTGGGCGAAGCTGCGGAGGTTCATCGGTAAACCGTGAATCTTCCGTGAATTCTGCCCAGTACTTCATCACCGACGTGAGATCGGGCGCGTTTATTCTAAAGGTTCTATGAGAGTTATGACGACTTGCAGCTCACTTTAATTTTACATGTACGTTGTGAATTTTCATTGTTTATTCACGCACAGGAGAAATCGCACACACGCACTACCTTGGAGGTCAAAATCCAGTGCCTATATATACGGGGTGGTCAGTGAACGGTTGTGCAGCGCGAGCGGTCGGTTTTTTCAATCAAGACGCTGCCGCGACGCTGCCTCGCGACGCTGCCTGCGTCGGCGCCGCTGCGCCGCGAGGCAAGATAGGGGGGGGGGACCGTAGGAGGACCATGAGGCGATGCGAAGCCGGAGCACTTGCACGATCGCGTTCCGTTGGCGTTGGGCATGCTACCGACCTCGCGTCGTGAAACGCGAACAGGGACGCTACGCGCGTCGTATCTTCCATCTAGCCTGGCCGTTAATTCTCACAGGGCGAGCGGGGAACGCGGTCGACAGGCGGGCGAGAGGGGGGCAGCGTAGGAGAGGACAGAGAGGGGGAGGGGACGCGCATGCGCTCGAGCTTATCGCGGCGTTGCGCAGGAGAGAATTTCGGCATGTCTAGCCCGCGTTTCAGAGGAAGAGTGGAAAGGGGGAGGGGAGAGGGGGCATGGGAGTGGGGAAGTGGAGAGGGGCATGGGAGGGGGAAGGTGAGAGGGTGAGTGGAGAGGGAAAGGGGTAGAGGACATGGGGAATGGTGAGGTGGAGTGGAGAGGAGGTGTGTGGAGAGGGTATGCGCATGCGCAGTAAGGGTGGTCACGCCGCACACCAGCACCACCGGACAGATACTGCCGTTTACTGCCGGCTACCGGGAGATACGCCGGACAACGGAGACGTGACAAGGTTAGACTAAGAGGAGCTACGCCCCTAAAACAAAGCTCCTCATTTACAACGCTTATACAGTAATATCAATAGTTCTCTACACATACTGTTAAGCAAACGACACTTGGGCTCACCAGCCATACATACTTCCTGCAGGGTATAATAACACAACACATTCCAACTGAAAGACACTTCAAACAAATTCAATTCCAACACCCTGTCCTGTTCAAGTAGACTCGCGCTTGCGCCCCTTCTTTCGGTGCTCGCTCGCTCTCTTTTTGTTCCTCTTCTTTTTCTTGCGAGCCGTTCCATTTGACGGTGCCGGAGGGAGCGTCTCTGCTGCCGTCGACACATTCGACACCGGCAGGGCGTGGTCGCGTTCGCTAGAACGTTCGCTGTGCTTCGCCAACTTATGCGCGTCGTGGTGTTTTGCTGGACGACCACCTTCGTCATCATTCCACTCACGGGTGGTGGTGGCCGCTTGGTGGCAACATCACCTGCTCGGCGGTTTTGCACCGGCGGTACAGCGACCGTTGGTGCCTCATTGTTGCCATTCGTTGACACCTCGGCTTCAATTGGAGTTCGGGCAACATCCTTCATGGGATTCCCGTCCGCGGTTCCTTTTTGTCGCGGTTCCCGAACCGACGAGGGCTCCATCTTCGGGTCTTCTCCCAAACGTTCAGGATCATATGGCCCTCGAGCTCCGTCGATGTTTCCCACGATTAGGTCGAACAGGGGGTTATCCATGCACAGGGCAGTAACTCTCCCACTGAAGTATGGGGTCTCAACCTCAATCTTGGCTTCAGGAAGCATTCGAATGGAACTATCGAGCAGGCGAACCGGGGTGGAATTGGCGCTGTGAACTCACTGTCTCGGACCAATTTCTTTCGTACGATAACAGTGGTGCACCCACTATCTCTTAATACCGTCACTTCCTTTCCACCAACTTTCCCCTTAAGTGTCGGCATTCTTTCGTTGTGTCTGTTGTCATGGCAGCACCAATGAAATGCATCTTCTTCCCGCTTCTCAGTTCGGCCAATTCATCATTGGTCCCTTCCGCTTCCTCTTTTGGCGTAGCATACGCACAAGCTGCTTGGTGGACTTTACTCGCATCGCTTCGACATGTGTCTGCTTTGTGCCCAGTTTGTCCACATTTAAAACACTTCATCACACTGGGGCGTGGGAACTTAGTCCGACAACTGTTAGCGCGATGGCCCACCCGGCTACACAGAAAACATCGCGGAACACTCTCCGGTGCACGCTTGTTTCCTTCTGGAGCCGATTTCTTCGACTCCTCGTGAACCTCCTTTTAAATGCGAAGCATTTTTTAGCGAACCTCTGGCACCTTGAGCGTTTCTATCTATCTATCTATCTATCTATCTATCTATCTATCTATCTATCTATCTATCTATCTAGCCGCCTACGTCTGGGCGCTCTCATGATCGCCTCCTTAACTTGGTGTAGACCAAAATTTGCATGTGAGGGTAAGAGGATTTGACGAATATGATTGCCGGGTAATGACATGAATAACGTTAAAATCCTGTCGCGTACGTTGTCAAACCCTTTCCATTAGACACGTGTGGCACATACCCGTTTACCATGGGCCGCGGTGTACGGGTATGCGCCACAGGTGATTGACAGTTTATATCTACCCAGGAATGGCGAGAACAGACATTGGTTACTTGAATGATAAAGCGTTAAGGAAAACCAGCATCGGCAGCGTTCACTCAACGAATGGAAATAATGAAAATTAGGATCCCGGCAGGAATCGAACCCAAGCATTCTCCGTGGCAATCAGGTATTCTACCACTGAGCCATGCCAGGTCTATAAACTGGTTTGGAAAAACAGCCTACGCAGGCGTAATATCGGCGCCACGTCAATTGTGGTTGTGGTGCTGTCTATCTAATTTTACAAGAAAGCAATAAACACTACATGATACTCCTACAATGTGTACTCCTACGATGCACGCGTCATACCAGATTAACGTCTGTTGTTCCAGTGTTGGCTCCCCTTTTATAGCTGTCTAATCAGCATTACATTTGTATACCTATCATTCAGCAAGCTATATTGAAGGATTGCTCGACCCCTGAGGAATACATTAACGAAAGTTACATATGATATCCACATCACCGCACCGTAAAGTGCACTTCGTCCACCAGAACGGCGCAGTGTCCTCTTCATTTCTTACGAGGTTGGGCGATGGCCTCATGGTGACCGAGGATGATGCCAGATTGCTTGACAGCCGCTTTGTAAACTAGGCTACGTAGGCAATATACGCCCAGGTAGTCTACGAATACGACAAACACCATCCACTCATGTTGGTCTACGTAGCACTATCCAGGCCTACCAGCCTCGAAGGCCTATACCTTACCAACGCGATGGGCGGCTTCAGGTTCCGACATGTCGCCGGCTCTGTCGACAGACAATTTGTCGACGAAATGACCGCGGCATCCACGAATTCCAACAGTTCTACTATACCACATACTTCACTACACATGGACCCCCCGTCACCACGATCACGACCGGATCCTATAACAAGTCATGACCAGCTGCTGGTGCTCACTGAACACGGTGATGATGCCCTTGTTCAAGAACTGTCAAGAACTTCTTGCACACATGTACACGGGTTCGTGAAACGTGCGTGCGTTCTCGGGACACGTATAAGCACTACATATCAGCTTACTACTTCTGGTGTTGGTAATACCCACGTTGCATACCCAACCGTAAACAACTGGTTATATAACACATATGCGGCACTTCAACATATATATGTGTGCGTATAAAATTCATACAAATCTTTAGCGTCATTTTGTAACGTGTCGCTCAGTAAAAAAAGTTACGCCACAGTCTCCTACCCGCCGCATGCTTCGCATAACATCGACTCCCACGGTAAGTGGGATCTCCCGAATTTTTTACTTTGGCCAGATTCGTGCCACCTTGCGCTTCCAAGGATTGATCGGCCAATTCAAGCATGTCCTCAAGCGATTTAGCTCTTCTCTCTTTCAGATACAGTGACAGGCTCGGGTGGCAACTGGTGAGAAATTGCTCTCTGATTAAAAGCTCTCTAAGCTCACCGTACTCCTGTGTCGTCTCTGCAAGTTCCATCCACCTGTCAAAATAATGGCTGTGCCGCGCGGCATACTGCGTTGCCGTCTCGCCATCAGCTGGCTTTCCCATACGGAACCGATCTTGGAAGCCTTCCACGGTGAATCTAAATCGCTTCAGCAAAGCAGCTTTCACTTTCGTGTAATTAGCTGCATCGGTAGGTGTCAACCTACCGTACACACTGAGCGCTTCGCCACTCAAACAAGTGCTCAGAGCTGTTGCCCATTGCTGCTCCGGCCAATTTTGGCTTCTAGCTATTGTCTCAAACCTGTGCAGGTATGCATCAAGGTCATCTTTCCTCTCATCAAATGCCAAAAGCAGTTTGCTTGGGTTCAAACGGAAGCTATGATCTTCCCTTTCACTGCTCTCCACTCTAGCCTGGACGGTAGTTTCCATGCGCTGCTGCAAACGGAGCCGTTCGAGTTCTATCTCGTGCTGCCGTTGCCTTTCTCTTTCAGCCATCTGCGCCTCTCTTTCTTCTCTTTCCCTCTCAGCTGCAGTTTCTCTCTCCAGCTCCAGTTTCAATTGTTGCTCTCTTTCTTCCTTCAGCTGTCACTCTTTAGCCTCTCGCTCTTCTTTCTTCCTCGCAGCTGCCAACCTCTCCCTTTCAAGTTCTGCTTTCAGCTGCTGTTCCTTCATCTCTCTTTCTTCCTTAGCTCTTTCTCTTTCTTCTTTTTCCTTTTAGCTAACCCACTTTCGTAGTTCGGCCCCAGACAAACCCATCTTCTTACCAATGGCAACTAATTTCTCAAGATCCATAATGCCCGTCAACAAACCTAGCCGCGTGCACAAAATATCTGCCTAACTTCAAATACCAAAACACTCTCTGCACACAGGTTAGCGAGAACGCGGTGCAGCACACAAAAATCGTTCGCAAGCACCATCAACGTCTCAAGGCTCTTTCTCCCTACTTTGGAGACACTTTGCACCAAAAAGGTCCTGTGTCGCGGACGCCAGAATAATTGTCACTGATCCCGTTAATCGGGTTGGCAATCGCCTGGCGGATTCCAGGGGCGGACGTATTGGCCCCCCGAAACGCACCACGAAAGCGTGGACAATTTAGAGTTGGTCCTTTGGTGCCTCAGCGAACGCCGGTTGTGGTCCAAAGACCGAGTCAGAGCCGAGAGTCGATAACACAAACGAAAACGAAATATATTCTCAGTAAAGGCAATACAAATAACACAAACACATGCACACTCGGCTGGTAGCAGTTACAACTTCACAGTATTACTCAGATTGTGTTTACACAACGGGAGCTAAACAAACAGCACACGCTACAAATGCAATCGCATGCATTACAACTATTCAATGACAGTTAAAGTCCTGAATATACAATGGCGTATCCAGTCCACAATACTTGGATGGTAATCGAATGCTTCTATTCAACGAAACACTCACGCCAGCTCCAGCGTTGATTGTCGTAGCTCAACCGTCGTCATAACTTGTCACGTCTCACACGGCGTCGTCATCCGATTCTTCCAGATCGCCGATCGACTGACCGCACACCATCATAACCACGTCTTCTTTGGCTAACGGAGCCACACTCAGCATAGCTTCACCATATCCGGGCCGACTGACTCACTCCTGTCTCGACTGTCTCGACTGCCTGACTCGTCATCGTTTGCACGCTTCTACCCCTTCTCCCCCGGTTTGTAGAAGCGTCAGGAGGGTTCTTCGGCGTGGAGTACAGCCAAGGCTAAGAATAGTTCGAGATTTCTCTCGCCGATTCTACTCGCGGCGGCGCCGCTCGGTGATGCGTCCCCCCTTCCTTCTCAGGTTTTGCCGGGCGTTTGATCGCGTTGTCTGCGTCTGGCTCGAGTGGGTGAGGAGGATGCGGCACGCCGGCGTCTTTTGATGCTTGTTTTTTTGTCGTTCGCGCTTCTTGGGCGCACGTCTCGCGCGGTTCTGTCGCGCAGCCGTTTGAAAGCGGCCGCGCGCGCGCTTTATGTGCGCTCGTTTGTGACAAGCACAAACATCTGCGGCCGACGTAATCACAAATACTCATGCACCAATCAACCAACGCTAGAACTTGATTAATGTTTCATCGTATCGCAATTTCGCGTCACTGATCACATCGCGGGAAAAAATTGCAGCGAGGAGGCTGATTTCTCTAGTGATTTTTCACGAGGATTACAATTAGTTCTGCGACGTTGTCACCAGTTCGGAAAGCAGAGATGGGCGCTTGGCATGCAGCGATGCGAACAGTTACGAACAATGAAATACCAGTCGTCGAGTGGTTCTGCCGATCGGTGGTTTTATGCCTCATCATCATTATCCCTTATTGCCCCTGAAGGTCCGATGCTTGGGCATTACCTAAGAAATGGGCAAGGCGCAAAAAAAGCTCAGGGCCTATATTCACGAAAACGTCTTACGCTAAAAATCTTCGTAAGAGATTACTTCGGCCAATCATGATGCGGGATATATCATTAGCGAAGCTGGTTGACCAATATGGAAACACATTTACGAAATAGAAGTTTTGTGAAATCGAGGACAGATTATTATGTAATGAAATATTACAAACAAGGAGGGAAGATGACGCTATGCATTTCTATGGAAGAGTAATAATTACAGGACAGTGCTACAGAACCAAGAAAGGACACACATGCGATGCGCACATTTTTACAAAAAAACTCGTACGGTGTTTTCGTAAGTAGAGTTCTTAAACGAATTTATGCCTATCGCTTGAGGAACGCTACAGCGCGAGCCCTCTTCTACACTCTAAAAACAAAGAGATTGCTGGGCGCTCTCTTTGGGAGAGTATATTCTTGTCCCATATTTCACTCTCTTTTCCGGAGTAAATCACCTCTTCTTGAGGCAGAGTATAGTAATGCCACCAGAAAGGGTTATAGTACTCCACCTCAACCGAGTAACATAGCTCTGAACGAAACAGAGTAGCTGGACCCCTCTGAAAGGAGTAGTAGTACACCTCAAGAAAAAAATAGCAGAACGCGGGCCAAAGTAGGACGCTAAAATTGTTTTTGACAATTTATTCATGTGTTGATCGTAACGATACATAATCAAGAGCAATACGACAAAAAGACGTTAGACAAAAAAACGCGCGCGAGCGAGGCTCGAACCAGCGACCCTGAAATTGCGAGTCCGACGCGCTACCGCAACGCCACACTGGATTTTTGTTCTTTTTTGCCTGCTTTTGACAAGAAACAAACAAACACAAGAAGAAACGCTATTTACAATACAAACACTGGTTGCGTAAAAAGGGAGAGGGATCGAAAGGAAAAAAAGGGAAGGGCCATACTGGGACTAATGAGGACTCTCTAAACCTCCTTCATTTGTAAAAGAAGCTCTGTGTCATGAGTATCGTGTGGAGTGCGTGTCATTTAGCGATCACTGCTTAGTCAGCTTCTTCATTAATGGCCACAAAGGAAAAAAGTTTGACTGGGACCAATGGAAATTAAATTCTAAATTGTTAAATGACATCTTTTCATCGGATGTCGAAAACAGCTTTCAAAAAATGGAATGTGATAGACCAGAAAGGTGGGGAGAAAAGTGGGAATTGTTTAAACAAGAAATTAAATTGAAAGGATTGGAGCGTTCGACCGCCATACATCGAAAAGCAAGATAAGAAGAATCACTCCTCAAGGCTAACTTGCAAAAAATGTTAATCGAAGAGAATGAAAGACCAGGAATGTTTGCTGACGACATCCGTGTAGTGAAACGAAAGCTGGAGCAGTTTGACATAAGCAGATATCTACTTGTGCGGGTAAGAATGGAACGCATAATGGCTGGTGAAACGCCGACAAAGAGAGCACTTGGCGTAGAAAAGTGGCATGCGCGACGAAATCAGATTACAGAAATCGAAATGCAGGGTGAAGTCATTGAGGATGCCGATCAAATCGGGAATGCCTTCTATGAACACTATCGTGAATTGTTCGCAAGTTCTACTGTAGAAATGGCGCGATCTGAAAAATAGTTTTTGCACATGATGCCGAGAGTTAGCGATGAAACTAAGGCAGTCTTAGAACATCAAATCTCTGTAGAAGAAGTTAAGTGTTCAATAGAAAAAATGAATGCTGGGAAATCGCCTGGGCCGGATGGATTAACGACAGAGTTTTACAAAACATTTAAGCATGCTATTGCTGCAGTTTTAGCGGAAGTGTACAATGAGCCTTTGGCCATAACTGCTTGCCACTGTGATTTTCAAGATCGCACACTATTCTAATTCCAAAATCAGAAGACCCGATGGTCCTCCGCAGAGTGACAGCATACCGCCCCATATGTTTAACAAACTGTGATTATAAAATTCTTATGAGAATTCTGGCGAAACGTCTCCAAACTATCATTAGAGTATTAGTAGGGCTACATCAAACATGTGGTATTAAAGGTCGATCGATTTTCATGAATATACATACAGCATGCAGTGTACTAGAGTGCTGCGACGAAATGGGAACCGCGGTGGCAATGCTGCAAATCGATTTAGAAAAAGGCCTTTGACAAAGTCCCCCATGAAATACTTCTCTGTCTTCTAGATTATGTCAATGCGGGAAAAGTAATTGGAGACGGAGTGGCTATGGCGTACAGGGGATTGCTCAGCACAACTAATTGTCAATAAGGTATCCGGTGTGCCCATCAGTGTGCAGAGGTCTGTGCGTCAGGGGTGCCCCCTATCTCCGCTGTTGTTTAGTTTATACATTGAACCATTTTGTCTGAGCGTTATAAACAGTGAATGTATACGTGGATTTAAACTGCATGAGGTGGAAGTGCGGCTTCTCACCTATGCAACGCCACACTGGAAGACGACGAGCGCGACCTTTTTCTTTCACGTTGTCACTGATCATGTCAGTGATCTGTCCACATTTTCTTGTTTAGAAACGCCGGTCCGAGTGTCTCCGTACATGCGACAACCAAGCACAAGGTAATTCATTTGTTTGTTTTGTGCTTCCCGGTATCAAAACGTCAATCCGGCACATTTCTCAGCAAACACGATTAGCGTAACCGAAGATATGTGCGGCATTCGCATTGACTAGCTAAGCGGTTAGTCATTTCTGTGTAGAAAACGCTGTACTGCTCAACTGCACATTGAACACTTCTGTTTTCGTAACGGCCTTGGACATATTTTCGGTCATTATTGTTCACGTTCCGCGACTGCAGCCGTAATAGCCCACTCTAGCCGTACGGACCATTTAGCTTAGGGCAGTATCTCTGCGCATGACGTTCGTAGCGAAAAACTTAATACGAATAATTTAAAAACATTTCGGATGTAGTTTCGATCGTCGACGGACCCCATCAGGTGATATTCGTTTACTTAACTGCAGAAATCAAAAGCTAAAGACGTGGATATTCGGCTTTATCCCAGTACCGTCCAGTACATTGAAAAGCACTGGGAGGCGCTGGAAACGCTGCCATTTTTGATTAGTCGCCTCCAGCCCCGCGACTATATATATATATTGTTACGACGAGAGGGACGGGGATCGATACCCCGCACCTCCACCAAAATGTTACGGGCAGAAAAAGGCGTCGAAGGTTATATTTACAGGGTATATACAGAGAACAAAGCGAGGCATACAAGATGGAGCCATGTCCGCGCGGAATCAGGGAACGTCGTCCTCTTTCATGACGTCTCCCTCTTCATCTTCGTAGCATCATATATATATATATATATATATATATATATATATATATATATATATATATATATATATATATATATTATACTAAGTTCAATTGCCATCTTTGAGAGATACAGATGGGGGGATAGTAGAAAATAAGCTGTCCCCGGACAGCCTGACAAGCCTACCAACCTTTGGTAGTGGGGCAATATTACATATACACACACTTTTACATAATTATACAAACACCAAGCTACACACACGCGCATATATACAGGGGCATATTAGTGCTTTTACAGATTTCGACTGACACTTTCTTCCTAAAAGGGAACGAAATCATAGATGTCTAAACATTCCAACATGAATCTATGCAGAAACCACATACATCTTTTTAAGTTCTTTAAAATTTAAATTTAAATTTTAAGTTCTTTAAGGAGGCCGTAAAGAGATCAAACTGTATTGATTTATGGCTGTTTAATAGTGTAGGTATTGTGTATCGAAGCATTTGTTTCCTGTAGTTTGAACGCGGTGTGGGCACTAACCATTCCTCTAAGTGTCTGGTACTGTGACGTGGAGCTTTTTTAAATGCGAAGCATTTCTTAGCGAACCTCTGGCACTTTGAGCGTTTCTATCTATCTATCTATCTATCTATCTATCTATCTATCTATCTATCTATCTATCTATCTATCTATCTATCTATCTATCTATCTATCTATCTATCTATCTATCTATCTATCTATCTATCTATCTATCTATCTATCTATCTATCTATCTATCTATCTATCTATCTATCTATCTATCTATCTATCTAGCCGCCTACGTCTGGGCGCTCTCATGATCGCCTCCTTAACTTGGTGTAGACCACAATTTGCATGTGAGGGTAAGAGGATTTGACGAATATGATTGCCGGGTCATGACATGAATAACGTTAAAATCCTGTCGCGTACGTCGTCAAGCCCTTTCCACTAGACACGTGTGGCACATACCCGTTTACCATGGGCCGCGGTGTACGGGTATGCGCCACAGGTGATTGACAGTTTATATCTACCCAGGAATGGCGAGAACAGACATTGGTTACTTGAATGCTAAAGCTTTAAGGAAAACCAGCATCGGCAGCGTTCACTGAACGAATGGAAATAATGACAATTAGGATCCCAGCAGGAATCGAACCCAAGAACAGTGCATGAAGCATACAATGGTGCGCAACCGCACTACAAGCAATGCACAGACAAATGACCGTAATTATTCTTGTTAGTAACGTTTAACCTATGCTCGCGAAGTCGGTCGTTAAGGCATCTTCCCGTCTGACCTATGTACTTATTTCCACAGGTCAACGGGAGCTCGTATACTACCTCTTGTACACAGTCCACGAGGGGATCACGATGGTTTTTCGAACATCTCTTACGATGCGGATCTGTTAGTCGACATATCCTGCCCAGTTTTTCGGGCGCAGAAAACACTACTTTTATGTCCACATGATTAGCCATTCTCTTCAGGTTGTGCGCCGTTCTGTGCAGATAGGGCACTACTGCCACTCTGCTCTTACTCTTCGCCTGTGCGTCCGGGGGGTTAACGTCCAAGCGGCATCTTTTAAGAAGACTCTCGGCAACAGACACCTGTACCGACTCCGGAAAACCCGCTGCCGATAACCTCACCGACTGATTCATTAGACTTTCATGAATCTTATGGTGGCAGGACTTTTTCAGCGCATTTCCAAGACACAGATTAGCAATGCTCCTCTTAACGAGCTTCGAGTGAGCGGACCTGTACGGCAACAGGGGTTTATTGGCTCTGGGTTTATATTCCCAACACGTGTGCTGATCCGTGAATTGAAGCTCAATGTCCAAGAACCGCAGCACCTTATCAGACGGCTCTTCGACTGTTAGAATAAGTGGGCTAAGGCTTGCAGAAAAAAACTTTTGAGCTCATCTACTGATACGTGTGCATTCGGCTCGTACATGACGAGGTATTCGTCCACGTACCTGAAAACTTTGACCACCCTTTGCTCCGACAGGGCGCGTGCCAGATTCCTGTTATGGTGGGCTAAAAATATATCGCTTAGTATCGGCGCCAAACAGGAGCCGATACAGACGCCCTGCTTCTGAAGGAAAACTTTCCCATTCCAAGTGGCGAAAGTCGAACGAAGGTAGCAACGAAGCAAATCTAAAAAGCAGTGAACCGCCCAGCCGAATTCTGAAAAGGCACCGCGCCATAGTCATCAATGCACTCTTCTACGCATGCTATTAGTTTGTTTTGTGGCAAAGAATAAAACAGGTCCTTTATGTCAAAGGAGCAAGCCAACAAGCTTTTGTCTGCGTTATCCTTCAGGAAATCTACGATTTCCTCGGAACGCTTTACCAAAAATGGGTCGTCAATACTAAGAATGCCGAGCCTTTCTTGCAAGAAAACTGCTAACTTCTTCTGCCAAGACCCTATCTCTGAAACTATTACCCTTAAAGGGCACTCGGGTTTTTGCGTCTTTGCACTAAACATGATTTGAAGGCTATCTGTCTTCGGGTCGTCAATTTCACGGAACAAACTACTAAGACCTACATTTTTGCAAAGACGCTTCGCTTCTAGTTTTATCTTTCTTAGAGACACACTGTGACACACATTAAAAACATTGGTAATAGCAGAGCAGGCTTTCTCGTCAAAATCACCTTCCTCGAGGACAACAAAGCCACCTTCTTTGTCTGCTGGTAGAACACACAGTTTTCAGCAGACAAAGAAGGTGGATTTGTTGTCTGCTAGCGCTGAAGATGGTTTATTATTCAGTATACCAACAAGCCCAAAAAATGGCAATCCTAAGTAAGATAGTAGGTGCTGAGGGATCGAAATGGCGAAGAATTGGCCCTGACGTGAGGCATCGCTTGAGGGTCTGGAAAGCAGCTTCACAGTCATCCGTCCAAACGAAGGACGCACTTGTGGTCAGAAGTTTGTGAAGAGGTGCTGCGATAGTGGCGAAATCACGGACAAACCGGTGGAACTACGACGCTTAGCCGAGGAAGCTGCGAAGGTCCTTTAGCGTAGTGGGTTTAGGAAAGTGCAAGACAGCGGCCACTTGTCAGGATCAGGTTCAATACCAAGCTTGCTGACGACGTGACCCAACACTTTGATGCTGCGGCTCGCAAACTGACACTTCTTGGTATTTAGCTGGAGACCGGCTTTGGCTAGACACGTTAGTACCTCGTCTAGACGTTCTAGGTGTTGTGAGAAGCTGGACGAAAACATGACGATGTCGTCCAGGTAACAAAGACAGGTATTCAGTTTTAAGCCCCGCAGCACCGTATCGATCATTCGCTCAAATGTGGCTGGGGCATTGCAGAGCCCAAAAGGCATAACATTGAATTCGAAGAGGCCATCAGGTGTAGCAAATGCGGTCTTCTTTTAATCAGACTCGTGCATCGGGATCTGCCAATAGCCAGATCGCAAATCGAGGCTTGAAAAGTATTCAGCACCCTGTAAGGTGTCAAGGGCATCGTCAATCCGAGGCATAGGATATACATCCTTCCGGGTAATTTTATTTAGTGGCCTGTAATCAACACAAAATCGTACTGACCCGTCCTTTTTCTTAACTAGGACAACAGGAGAAGAACAAGGGCTAGCTGAAGGCCTGATAACATTGCGTGCGAGCATGTCATTCACTTGTTCCTCGATAACCTTGCGTTCCGAAGACGACACACGCTAAGGGCAACGGGGAATGATACGAGACCCATCTGTGTCGATGAGATGAGAGGCCGCCGTAGTTTGAACCAACCCATCCGAACAAACGTCAAAACAAGCTCGGTGTTTCGTTAAAATGGCCAGTAAGTCATGCGTTTGGGTTGGAGTGAGATCGGTACTCAATGTGGCCTTGAGAGCATTATCTGAACCTCCCGCGGGCGTAGATTTTGCGATTGACGAGGGAGGCGATACAGTGACGACAAATACTGGTGATGTGTCGATAAGGCTGGTAACAGTGCACCCCTCCGACAGGAGTTGCGTCTCTGATGTGTTGTAGGCGGTGAGACTGGCATGACCACGTGAAAACCGCGAAAACGTGAAAACCGCGAAGGCGAAGGTGATTCCTCGAAAAATACACCGCTGATCAGGGATCACCACTGCGTGGCCATCAATAGGGTCTCTTGATTTAATTGTGAGAATACGTTCTTGGGCTGGAGGCAGGACGAAATCCGCAGCTGCGACAAGGTGAGGCGACGAGAAATCGTAAACACTAGAATGCTCGGTGTCTGTAATGCGAATAACGGGCGAACCACACGAAATGACAGCGGAAGCAGCTGACAGGAAGTCCCAGCCTAATATAATCTGGTGAGCACACGAAGAAAGAACAGCAAGCTGAATATGATGGCGAATTTCGTCGATCAGAACACGAACAGTGCACTCTCCAATAGGGTAAATTGGATCGTCATTGGCGCCGCATAACACCGGACCAACATACGGAGTTTGCACTTTTCGTAGACGACAGTATAATTCGCAATGAATGACCGAGATAGCGGCTCCACTGTCTACAAGGGCGTCCACCAAAATACCTTCCACACATACAGTCAGTAAATTTGCAGGGCGCGCAGGAGGAATTATTGTACTTAGACGACGAGCAGTTTCCCCGCCAAAAACTGCAGCTTCTAGTTTTCCGACTGGCTGTCGAGAGGTGTTTGGGCAGACCGTAAAGGCGAAGAAGTACGACGGAACGGCGATGGTGAACGACGGCGGGGTGAGCGGGAAGGACGAGGGTCGCCGTGGGACAAAGGAGGAGAAGGCGAGCGTTGTGACGAGGGAATGTAGGGTTCCGGAACGTAGGGATCGGGCCTCGGAGTAAAATCTCTCGCGTAGGAGGAATATCCTCGTCGTTTATCTTGCTGGCGCCGGCGGCAAAAATGGGAGATATGTCCTCGTATGCCGCAGTAGAAACAGATGGGGCGTGCAGGGCGCCAGGGAGCGGAGTGCTGTTGTGCTGGTGCCTTGGCTGCCATCGCGGCCAAGTGGTCGTATACGACGTCCGCAGGTGCAGGTGGAGTTGGTACCGGAGGCCGTGATACAACTTCGGCATATGAAGGCGCATGGAAGGGCGCAGGAGACGGGGCACGTGCGACGCTCGTCATTAACACCAATTCATGCTTGATGATGTCCCGCAGATTAGAAGGATTAGAACAATGCCGTGAAGTTCCTCTCTGACGATGGTGCGGATGAGAGCGCGCAGTTCGTGTTCTCCAGTAAGGCGAGAGTCACAGGAGGCGTGTGGAAGGCGCATTGAGTGGAGTGCGTCCAGGCGTTGGCACGTTGTAATGATGTCCTGAACTGAAGTTGGGTTCTGGATGACCAGAGCATTAAAGGCGATAGAGTTGATGCCTTTCAGGACATGACGAATACGATCACCCTCGGGCATGTCACTTTGGGCACGGCGGCAGAGAGCCAGAACGTCTTCAATGTAGGACGTATACGATTCGTCGGGTCCCTCGATGCGAGTAGCGAGCTTCTGTTTCGCTACCTCAGAGCGTCCTGCAGACGTGCCGAAGAAATGACGCAGCTGCACCGTGAAGGCTGACCAATCAGGAAAGTCGCTTTCGTGGTTATGGCACCACGTCTTCGCGACCTCCTTGAGGTAAAAGCGACCATAGCGCAGCTTGTGTGCCTCGTCCCAGTAATTGCAAGCACTAGTTCTGTCGTAATTGTCCAGCCATTCTTCTACGTCCTCACCGCGAAGGCCGGAAAATACTGGAGGGTCTCGCTGCGAGGTACTCACGGTGTACTGAGGCCCAGCAGGCTGAGCGGGCGCGGCAGCGACGGCAGGAGATGCGTCGTTTTGTGCCATAGATGTTGTTGGCAAGCACAGCCGTCGACCAGACCGGAGCTCCAGGGGTGACCGGTAGAGCAAGAGGACGTGGGAATCACAGCACGCTCCACCACTTGTGAAACGACGTCAGGTACGACGGAACGATTGTTATATTTACAGCCAAGGCGCGCGAACCACAAACCGAACACCCGCCAGCCAACACGATGATGATGATCACGATGATTTGTATGCACAAGATGATGAACGACACAGTCAGCGCTCACAATATATATATATATATATTGCCGCATCCAATCTGCACAGCGACAACAAAGAAGAGCTCGCGCAGCAAGAGAGGAAGACGAGGTTCACGCCCGATCCCTTTTTTCTAGTGCCTCGCATAATTAAAGTGAGCTGTGCTACAAGTATATCCGACTTCTTCTGTTTCTGCGTCGTGACACTGGTGGAGGTGCTGGGTACATGTTCGGGACACCTGCCAGCAGCCCCGCATCTAGCCCAGAAAGAGTTCCGCGCGTCGACACGCCCGTTCACCGCACCAGCCGCCGCCTGTTGGGCCTGAGCCCAGAGTTCGGTCCTTTGCCAGAAAGGATGACCGCGCCTGTAAGCAGTGTCCCAGACATGACCAGCCCAAGCACGACACAGGTGACTGTTTTGAACCCTCAAATTCCGGTGGACTTCCACGGCAACACCTATGAGGACGCAGATGACTGGCTCGAGGAGTTCGAGCGCGTAGCCAACGTTAACGGGTGGAACGCCGGACAGAAGTTGGGCTACGTGTACTTCCCTCTTCAAGACGGAGCCCGAACATGGTTCACGAATCGCGTGTGGTCATCGTGGGACGAGTTCCGGCGGAAATTCCTGGACACTTTCGCAAGCACCGAAAGACGAGAGCATGCACAGCGACTCCTGGAATCACGGATTCAGAAGCCAAATGAATCTGTTGCGATGTTTGTTGAGGACATGGCCCGTCTATTTCATCGGGCAGATCCGGATATGTCCGAAGCCAAAAAGATCAGCCACCTCATGCGCGGCGTTAAGGAGCAGCTTTTTGCTGGTCTCGTGCGCAGCCCGCCTACGAGCGTCGACGAATTTTCTAAGGAGGCGATAGCCATCGAACGCGCACTACACCTACGCTACCGCCAGTATGACCGCCCAAACAACAGTGGGCCAGTCAGCGCCACGGCCATGACCGCAGTGACAACACCTGACGAGCGTTCTTTGCGCCAACTAATACGAGAAATCGTACAAGAAGAGGTGAAGAAGCTCGTTGCCACGCCGAATGACTGCGCAATTGCGTCAGTCACCGAAGTTGTGCGTCAGGAGATAAGGCAAGCGCTTTCGCTTCCCGAGCCGAACAGCGACAATGTTAAACCATTGTATGCAGACATTGTCCGTCGACAGCCATCGAATGGGCCGCCACCGCAGCAGTACCATCAGCCACAGCCGCCGACAGCGCCTTGGTACTACAGGGAAACTTCGACGCCGATGCGACCACCACTTCGCAAAACCGACATTTGGCGTCAGTATCTCGTCAGTATCTTCTCGTTAGTATCGTGTCCGGGCAAGCAGAGGTCCTGATGACGAACTTCAGCAACGAGCGTCGACACATTACAGAGGGCACCACAGTTGCTTACTTCGACGAGATTGTAGACGTCCGCGAGTGTTTTGCAGTGCAACCGGAAGAGACGCCAGCCGCTTCAGCACCACCACCTGTTGACGTGAGCATGGATTTATCACCAGCGCAGAGGCAGCGTCTTGTAGATCTTCTGCACCAGTTCGAAGATTGTTTCTCATCGACCTCGAGGGTAAATCAAACGCCACTGACGAAGCACCGGATTATAACGGAAGAGACAGCAAGACCAATTCGACAAAATCCATACCGCGTAGCACCGAAAGAGCGCGAAGCAATCCAAGAACAAGTGCAGAAAATGCTCGACGATGACGTCATCCAGCCGTCAAAAAGCCCTTGGGCATCACCGGTAGTGCTGGTTAAAAAGAAAGACGGAAGCTTACGCTTCTGTGTCAACTACCGCAAGCTGAACCGCGTGACAAAAAAAGACGTATACCCATTACCGCGTATCGACGATTCGCTTGACAGGCTGAGGCATGCACGCTTCTTCTCGTCGATGGACCTCAAAGGTGGGTACTGGCAAATTGAGGTCGATGAGCGAGACAGAGAAAAGACTGCTTTTGTAACGCCTGATGGGCTTTACGAGTTTAAAGTCTTGCCTTCGGGTTGTGCTCAGCTCCAGCAACATTTCAGAGACTAATGGATACCGTCCTATCAGGCCTTAAGTGGCAGACTTGTCTGGTATATCTAGACGACGTCATTGTTTTCTCAGAAACATTTGACGAACACCTAAGACGGCTGCTAACGGTATTTCGAGCAATACGGTCTGCCGGGCTGACACTGAAACCTGAGAAATGTCATTTCGGTTTCAAGGAACTTCAGTTCTTGGGACATGTTGTGAGCCATGAAGGTGTTCGTCCAGACCCCGACAAGATCACGGCCGTCAGAAAATTTCCGGCGCCAACGGATAAGAAGGCAGTGAGACGTTTTCTTGGCCTCTGCGCGTACTACCGTAGATTTATTGCCAATTTCTCGCACATAGCATCGCCTTTAACACGCCTAACGAGAGAAGACGTTCCCTTCGTGTGGGGCGACGATGAGCAAGCGGCATTTGACGATCTGCGACAGCGCCTGCAGACACCACCTGTGCTTGCTCACTTTGACGAGGACGCTCCTACCCTGATCCACACAGATGCCAGCAACGTAGGATTAGGCGCTGTGCTCGTCCAGTGGCAAGACTCAGCCGAGCGCGTGATCGCATACGCAAATATGACGCTTTCCCGTGCCGAGTCTAATTACTCCACAACGGAAAAGGAATGTCTTGCTGTCGTATGGGCAGTCATGAAGTTTCGCCCATATCTCTACGGCCGTTCCTTCCACGTAGTCAGCGACCACCACTCTCTTTGCTGGCTGACCAACTTGAAGGACCCATCTGGTCGGCTAGCACGTTGGAGCTTACGCCTTCAAGAATTTGATATGACGGTCGTGTATAAATCGGGACGGCAACACTCCGACGCCGATTGCTTATCCAGGTCACCGATAAAGCAAGACGATGCCCCAGAAGATGATGACATGGCGTTTGTAGGAGTAGTCGACACGGCCACGATTTCGTATAAGCAGAAAGAAGACAGCGAGTTGCTTCCCCTTATTAATTTCTTGAATGGCCGGACTACAAGCATTCCTAGGACATTTGCAAGGAGCCTGCCGTCATTCTGCTTGCGCAGTGGTGTGCTATATAAGAAGAACTTTTCTTCCAGCGGAAGCACCCACCTACTTGTCGTCCCGACGTCCATTCGTGAAGAGGTGCTGAGAGCTTGCCACGATGAGCCGACGTCCGGCCATCTCGGATACACGCGCACATTGGCCAGAATCCAACAAAAATACTACTGGCCAAGGCTTCCAGCCACTGTGAAGCATTACGTGCGCACGTGCCTCAATTGTCAACGACGGAAATCGCCACCTTTAAAACCAGCTGGATTGTTACAACCAGTTCAAGTGCCCACCGTGCCGTTTGCCCAAATTGGAATGGACCTTCTAGGACCATTTCCGACTTCGCATGCGGGAAACAAATGGATAATAGTCGCCACCGCTTATCTTACGCGCTACGCAGAAACAAAGGCTCTATCAAACGGCACCGCAGTAGAAACCGCACGGTTCTTCATTGAAAACATCGTTCTGAGGCATGATGCTCCGACAGTCATAATAACGGACAGAGGTACCGCTTTCACGGCCACGCTCCTGAAGACAGTGCTTGAGCTCAGCGGAACAGCTCATCGCAGAACTACCTCCTACCACCCACAAACCAACGGCTTAACAGAACGTCTCAACAAGACTATTGCCGACATGCTGAGTATGTACATAGACGTGGATCATAAAAATTGGGACGACATTCTACCGTACGTCACGTTCGCCTATAATACAGCTCAGCAGGAAACTACGCGAAGGACGCCATTTAGTCTTCTTCATGGCCGTGAAGTGACAACGATGCTTGATGCTATGTTACTGCATGACTGCAGTGATACCGACACGGACGCTGAAACTTTTACTCAACGAGCTGAAGAGGCGAGGCAGCTGGCACGCGTCCGAATATCCCGGCAGCAGAGTTACGACGCACAGCGTTATAACTTGCGACATCGATACGTCAGCTATCAACCAGGCGAGAAAGTGTGGGTCTGGAGCCCTATTCGACGACGGGGACTTTCTGAAAAATTACTGAAGAGGTATTTTGGTCCCTACAGTGTTGTGCGACGCCCAAGTGACGTGAACTATGAGGTTATCCCGGACAGTCACTCGCGAACTCGCCAGCACAAATCGGAAATCGTGCATGTTGTACGAATGAAGCCCTATTGGGCAGATTAACTTCCATTATACGTCTACTACACCGTCTTTTGTAGTAGCGCATCGGGACGATGCTCTCTCCGGAGGGAGGCAAATGCCGCATCCAATCTGCACAGCGACAACAAAGAAGAGCTCGCGCAGCAAGAGAGGAAGACGAGGTTCACGCCCGATCCCTTTTTTCTAGTGCCTCGCATAATTAAAGTGAGCTGTGCTGCAAGTATATCCGACTTCTTCCGTTTCTGCGTCGTGACAATATATATATATATATATATATATATATATATATATATATATATATATATATATATATATATATATATATATTGTACCGCTACGTGCAGAAGTTCGTTCGCTCGTGCATCGATTGTCAGCGCCGTAAGACTTCAACGCATCAGTCACCAGCAGGTCTACAACCTTTACCTTGCCCTGACCGGCCGTTTGGGCGCGTTGGCATCGATTTGTATGGGCCACTTCCTCTGACGTCGGCTGGTAACCGCTGGGCCATCGTCGCTGTAGACCACCTTACGCGATACGCCGAAACTGCCGCCCTCCCAGCGGCTACAGCGCGCGATGTAGCCTCCTTCCTGCTCCACCGGTTCATGCTGCGCCACGGTCCACCCCAGGAGCTGCTCAGCGATCGAGGCCGTGTCTTCCTGTCGGAAGTCGTCGAAGCCATCCTCAATGAGTGCAACGTTGTTCACCGCAAAACTACTGCCTATCACCCGCAGACGAACGGCCTCACCGAACGCTTTAACCGCACGCTCGGCGACATGCTCTCGATGTACGTCGCCGCCGATCACACAAATTGGGATTCGATTCTGCCTTTCGTCACCTACGCCTACAACACCGCCCCTCAAAGCACCACTGGTTTCTCACCCTTTTTCTTATTGTACGGCAGGCACCCGTCGCACACAATCGACACAATCCTTCCATACAAGCCGGATCGATCTGAGTGTGCACCTATTTCTGCCATAGCCAGACTTGCTGAGGAGTGTCGCGAGCTTGCCAATACCTTTACTACGCATGACCAAGAGCGGCAGAAGAGCATTCGCAGTGCCACCAACGTGCTCAGGCGTGCTCTCCGAGAAGAGGCGAAGAGGGCGACCCACTAGGAGGCGCTCGAG
Source organism: Rhipicephalus sanguineus (assembly GCF_013339695.2). Taxonomy (NCBI): domain Eukaryota; kingdom Metazoa; phylum Arthropoda; class Arachnida; order Ixodida; family Ixodidae; genus Rhipicephalus; species Rhipicephalus sanguineus. The sequence goes on along the minus strand of NC_051178.1, from coordinate 13,653,165 downwards.
AGGACGACCCATTAGAGCGTTCCAATGCTTTTCTACAATATATATATATATATATATATATATATATATATATATATATATATATATATATATGTGTGTGTGTGTGTGTGTGTGTGTGTGTGTGTGTGTGTGTGTGTGTGTGTGTGTGTGTGTGTATGTGTGAGGAGCAGGAGTATACCTGTGTTTTACTCTCTCATGCCAGATGAGTATACGGGCATTCCACTCTCTCAGATAGAGGTGCAATATAAGCACACTGCACTCTATCCTTTCGTACAGAGTGAACGTGCATTTCACTATATGCGATGCTTTGCGAAAGTAAAGCAACGCTCTGAAGAGTAACTCGGCTTTTTTTTTTCCTCTTGCGATACCCTTACCAGTTTTTAGAGTCTAGTATGCGTTGCTTAAAGACAGTTTAGGCAATATTCTGTCTTGCAAGGTGCTTCAAAAGCGTATACAGACTTTACGGTATAGTGTCGACGCTTGATCGGCTATCAAGAGATTGAAGGGATGCGCGTGTGTTGAGCTTTTGGATGCAGGAACCGGCGAGAACCGGGCAAATCGCTGTTTACTATTCCGAGCGGGGAGAAAGACGGCAAGCAACAGGCTGTGTGGCTGCACAGAATACGCCAGGAGAAATTCTGTTCTCGCGGAATATACCCGCCTTTGTCAGGCAAACATTTACTGAGTATTCGCAAATGTTGTTTCGGGGAATGCTTACGTCGCCCCTATATAAATGCAGGGGTGCTATGCAGGATGGCCCGAGCTTCTCGGGAACACGAATTTGCTCCGAGGTCGCACCATGATAGGAAGACAGTGCGAAGCGCACGATAGCGGCGTTGATAAAAACGGCTACAAGAACGAGCAGGGCGTCACGAACGAATGTGCGATATTTGCGGCAGTTTTCAAAGGAACAGCACGCGCGAACGCGTGAGCCGCCACTCGCTCAGCATTTCAACAGTGCAGCAACGTCAGCGTGATTGTCGTGCTGTCTTTTTGCCAACTGAACATCGCGCCTCCACCATGGGCGTGTTTGTGGGCGTGTGTCCTCTTTCGGGCAAGTTCTTTCGTTCCACTTGTGGCACAGAAATTTCCCCTTTCGAAGGCAACTAGGACGCACACGCAGTACTCTCGTGCAGCTCGCTTCGCTCGAATATTGCAGAGAAATAAATGGACAGGTCACTGTTACTTACTTTACACATCTGAAGATTTTTTCTGCAGTAACGAATCGGTAGAGTGTATCCAGAAATAAGTAAATAGTAACATTTCTCGCCGCAAATGTCAGCACGGCCCCTTTCTTCATGGCTGTGAGTGGTACGTCGTGAACGCGGCGAAATTAAATGCGACACATCGTAGCCACGTGATGAGATAGCCTTTAGTTTTTCGTGCGTGTGTGCATTTTCTGTGCGATTAAGCTCATAGATAAATCGCGCCGCTCACTGGGGTTGCGGAGTGAGCACTGCTCTTCAGCAAGAGCAAACGCGGTGGGCGGACCCGATCATCGCCGCGGGCGTCTGTCTATCAAACTTACTGACTCGTGAACTCAGCAAAAACGCGTTGATTCTGAAAAGGCCCCAGTTCAAATCATGGCTGTCATAGTGCCGGTGTGCCTGTTGAGCGTTTTATGCGGGGGACGCTAAGCAGCAGCTTATTTGCATATAAAATATTTTGGTCAGCTGGCACTACTTGTTCAAGGCTGGAGCCATCGAATGAGCTTGTGATCACCTAGCTTCTTCCACGTGGCTCGTCTGCTCCGTCTGCTTGGTCTGCTTCGAAGCGAAGGCCTCGTCAGCTCGGTCTCAGTTTCGAGGGTATTAATTAGCAAGGTCTTCATTAACATATTATTGAATAGTTCTGCCTTGATTGGTAGTGTTTTCATCTCAGGCTCAATTGGCATAGCTTTAACTATTATGGAGCTAATTAGTACGATCCTAATTAAATTGACCTTAGTGCGTAAGGTCCCAATTAACTTGGTCTTCATTAGCGCGCATCTAATAAGCGTTGTACTAATTAACATGGTGTTAATGAGCTCGGTCATAGCTTTACACGGCTTTATTAGCATGGTCTTAGTAAGATGTGGCTTAATTAGCACAGTCTTAGCGTGACTTCGTTTAATTAGCTTGGTCATAGCATGTCTTGGCTTAATTAGCTCGGTACACCACCCAGCCAATTAGCTCATCAGCCGGACGGACGTGCTCGGGGAGTGAGCAGACGATTAAGAATAGGACGAACAGGGCGCGCGCCAGCCGAGCAACGCGCTGAAATGTACATCATGATGATTACACACGTGGCCTCGGCCATTAGCTCCGGCCGCGGTTTTATAAGGCGCTCGGCCGGAGATAATCCGAGAGGTCGCGGTGCTGATTATTTTAAAGGATATGTAGTGCAGACGTTAAGCGCTTGAAAAGGAATTTAAACAGCCTGTCCCTCTAAAAATATCGTTCGTAAAAGTTTCTGACACTTTTGTTGCATGGATGGATTTCTGCACTGTGGAGCGGCAAACAAATGAAAGAAGATGCCTCTGGTTTAAAGACACCACCCAACTTTGTCGACCGTTCTTGAAGTGACGCCGCGTTCCATCGTAACCAGTGGAACGCAGCCGCGCTGGGGGATTGATTTGACATTTTCGTACTGTTAGCTAGTTCGAAAGGGGGTGTCGCCAGAGCTCAGAATGATTCTGAGTTTCGCCAAACTCGGGCCATCCTTCATAGCACCCAGCGTGTTTTCGCGTAGTTGCCGGAGAAGGTTCATGCATTGCCGGGCAGCTCTTACTATCCGAAGGAAAGGATGTGGGATCGGATCCCACCGACTGTAAGGGGGATTTCTCGTCTACTTTAACTTCTTTCAGTTTAGGTGAGAATCATTACGATACATTTAAGAAACCACAAACAATGTCTCCTATGCTTCCCCTGGCTTTATTGTCTGTCGGTTTCATTAAGAGGTGTGTATGTTCTTTCAGGTGTCGGCTTCAGTCCTCCTTTATTAGCTTCGCTAAAAGGCTGCCCTGACGTAGTAAGTGTTTGTAAAGGTTTGCCTTAAGCTGCTCAAGAAAATTCCTAAAAAAATTTCGGCAGATCCCACGTACCGTGGGAGTCGATGTTATGCGAAGCATGCGGCGGCTACGTGACTGTGGCATAACTTTTTTTTCACTTAGCGACACGTTACAAAATGACGCTAAAGATTTGTATATATATTATACGCAGACATATATATGTTGAAGAGCTGCATATGTGTTATATAAGCAGTTGTTCACGGTTGGGTAACGCTGCCAATGACAACGTGGGTATTACCAACACCAGAAGCGGTAAGCTGATATGTAGTGCTCATAAGCACTACATATCATGTAGTGTCCCGAGAACGCACGCTCTTTTCACGAACCCGTGTGCATGTGTGCAAGTTCTTGACAGTTCTTGAACAAGGGCATCATCACCGTGACCATTGAGCACCAGCAGCTGGTCGTGACTTGTTATAGGATCTGGTCGTGATCGTAGTGAAGAGGGGTCCATGTGTATTGAAGTATGTGGTATAGTAGAGCTGTTGGAATTCGTGGATGCCTCGGTCATTTCGTCGACAAATTGTCTGTCGACAGAGCCCGCGACATGTCGGAACCTGAAGCCACATTTCGCGTTGGTGAGCCATAGGCCGTCGAGGCTGGTAGGCCTGGATAGTGATACGTAGACCAACATCAGTTGATGGTGTTTGTCCTATTCGTAGACTACCTGGGAATATGTGGCCTACGTAGCCTAGTCTGCAAATGGCTCTCAATCAATATATCATCCTCGGTCAGCATGAGGCCATCGCCCAGCCTCTTAAGAAATGAAGAGGACACTTCGTCGTTGTGGTGGACGAAGTGCACTTTACGATGCGTTGATGTGGATATCATATGTAACTTTCGTTAATGTATTCCTGCTGGGTCGAGCCATGCTTCAATATAGCTTGCTGAATCATAGGAATACAAACGTAGTGTTTATTAGACTGCTATAAAAGCTGAGCCAACACTGGAACTACAGACGTCAATCTGTTATGACGCCCGTATCGTAGGAGTACACATCGTAGGAGTATCATGTTGTGTTTATTGCTTTCTTGTAAAATTAAATAGCCAGCACCACAACCACAATTGACGTTGCACCGCTATTACGCCTGCGTAGGGTGTTTTTCCAAACCAATTTATGACCTGGCGTGGCTCAGTGGTAGAATACCTGATTGCCACGCAGAATGCTTCGGTTCGATTTCTGCTGGGAGCCTAATTTTCAATATTTCCATTCGTTGAGGCAACGCTGCCGATGTTGGTTTTACTTAACTCTCTAGCATTTAAGTTACCAATGTCTGTTCTCGCCGTTCCTGGGTAGACATAAACTGTCAATCACCTGTGGCGCATACCCGTACACCGCGGACCGTGGTAATTGGGTATGTGCCACACGTGTCTAGTGGAAAGGGTTTGACGACGTACGCGAAAGGATTTTAACGTTATTTATGTCATGACCCGGCAGTCATATTCGTCAAATCCTCTTACCCTCCCATGCAAATTTTGGTCTACACCAAGTTAAGGAGGCGATCATGAGAGTACCCAGACGTAGGCGGCTAGATAGATAGATAGATAGATAGATAGATAGATAGATAGATAGATAGATAGATAGATAGATAGATAGATAGATAGATAGATAGATACGTAGATAGAAACGCTCAAAGTGCCAGAGGTTCGCTAAGAAATGCTTCGCATTTAAAACGAAACACGGCTTCAACAGCATCAGTATGGGCGCAGCTGGGGTAATGATGATGATGATGATGATGCTCCTAGGATGATTGGCACCTACCCACTCAGGGGGATCGGCCAAGAGTCGGGCGGATCATATAGTTTGAAATTTTGGTAAAACTGGCGTAAAATAAATCGCAGATGGGTCACTAGGCATCTGTTGTATGGCTCCATGTAGTTTAAATCTTTCGGTACGCCAGCGCGTCACGTATCCTAGCATGTACCGAGGCGATCAAAAGAAAGGGGAACAGCGCGGCGCCCGCATACGCTTGTTCTTGTTCACCTTCAACTGTGGCTCACACCCACCGTGGGGGATAGGCCAAGAATTGAGTGGTTTTATCAAATGTTGTATTATTTTATCATCATCATCATCATCATCAGCCTGTCTACGCCCACTGCAGGGCAAAGGCCTCTCCCATGTTCCGCCAATCAACCCGGTCCTGTGCTTTCTGTTGCCACGTTATACCTACAAACTTCTTAATCTCATCTACCCACCTAATTTTCTGTCTTCCCCTCACGCGTTTACCCTCTCTTGGAATCCAGTCAGTTACCCTTAATGACCACCGGTTATCCTGCCGACGTGCTACGTGCCCGGCCCATATCCATTTCTTCTTCTTAATTTCAACTATGATATCCTTAACCCCCGTTTGTTCCCTGACCCACTCTGCTCTCTTCCTGTCTCTTAAGGTTACACCTATCATTTTCCTTTCCATCGCTCGTATTATATTATCGTATATCGTATTATTTTATAACGGAGGTTAAAGAATGAAAGATTATAAATTTGATAGGAAATTTTCGCGCTACGCTATCTGCATTTATCCTCATCGCGCTTCGTCACAATCATCATTAATTGCATCAGGTGCGTGTTTTATTTACAGCTAGGCTACAAGCGCTTAAACATAAATGCGTACAGCGGAGCAGGTGAGTGCCGCGCGGTTCGCATTTCTTTAATCGCGTTAGCACGCGTGCGTGCGTGCGTCAGTGTTGCCAGCCGTAGGGTAATTACCCTACTTGTAGGGTATGTTCGGTATTTTTCGGCCAGTGAGTATTTTTCGGATGTGATTTTCTTATAAGACATACGGTAATTTCAAGATTTTGCCCGTCATTTATCAGCGAAAAATGTAGACGATCGGCGCGACATATGCGAGGGTTACGTTCCCAAAGAGATCCGAAAGCTAAATCTTTCTTTGAACTAAATTCGAATTGTCCTAATTCACCTATGACCAGCATAGGGCAGAGACGAAATATAATACGTCACCCATCCCTGTGCTAGCACTGTTTTTTCTCATGAATGGTTTTGTCACGTGCTGGCGTGGCGACGCAGCGACGAGGACGAGGTCGGCGTAGTCGCGAGATAGGAGCGCGTGGGCCATCGAATAAATCAGTTTAGTTTTGGTAACGCATGTAGCAGCATTCTTCTTCCTCTGGCTCTCCGCTACAGTGGCGACACCGGACCATGGAACATACCAGAAGCTTCCACCGGGCACTCGCACCGAGTCGACCAACCTCTGATCCGCCTATCCCCATGGCGCGACTACCAGATGAAGCCGCGGCGCACTGCATCTTGTTACCGCCGCTATTCCCCGATTTTTGGCCAAGAAGTGCAGCTGTCTGGCTCATCAAGGTGGAGTCTACCTGCGTAACATCGTCTCGCAGCAGGACAAGTAGACCATGCTCTGCGATGCGTTGTGCCTCCTCTTGGACCACAGTCATATGACCGACTTGGAGGTTTTGTGCAAGCACTACTTCAACCGGGAGTGCCACGTCACTTACTCCCTGCCGCGCTAAACGTTGGTTTCGAGCCTCAGACTGTCCCGACCACGCTGCCCAAACAAGCAGACTCAAGTTGTCCGATTCCACCAGGTTTTGGCGCTACGGCATCAGTCAGTTCGCAGGTAACCACGCAGTCATTGCACGACATGGTTTCGACGCCGCGCCCCGGACGACACTGTGAACGTCACGTGAAACAACCGAGTGACGCCTGCCGCCGTTTTGCCTGCCACTCCTGCCATCGCCAACGTCAGCTTTCATCTACCCGTGCAACTCAATCAACTAGCACCGACATCATCAGTTGATGTGCCCACGCCAGCGGAGCTCGCAGAAGCTACGGATACCTCTCCGTCAACTGAACAAACAGGTTTCTCCTCAGACGCCGCCGTGCCGCTCGAGTGTTCTCGACGCTCACAGCGTGCGCACTCCAGCCAACGGGTGACTCTTGCAACGCGTCTTTCGCGCTCCCAACCTTCTTCCCCGTCCCAGCGCCGACGCTGCCGAGCTTCGAAGTTCATGCTCTTCAGTGGAAGACGCCAGCTGAAACGTTTCTTGCGCCGCCGCTTCTATGTGCCAGCGGTTCTTGCTCAATTAGCAAGTGGCGTGTGACCTAAATGGAAACGTGAACGCCATGTCGCTTTCATTCAGACCGCCAATTTCTCGAAATCGCAGCGACGCCACCTGCCTGGGAGCTCAAAACAACAATCCGATACCGACCGTCTTCAGATGCACAACGAGGTCACTTGAAAGGACAGGCGACAGCTACCTTTCGAACTTGCACCATTCACTCAGGATCTCAACCCATGCTCTTCGCCAGTCTCAGCGTCGACCTCCTGAAGAAAATTGAGCACCCCTCCGCCACTCCGCTTTCTCGATCAGGACTATTTAATGGACACATTTTGACTACGACTCTGTCTACACGGCGGGGGGCCCTGACGCGTGCTGGCGTGCCGACGCAGCGACGAGAACGAGGTCGGCGTAGTCACGAGATAGGAGCGCGTGGGCAATCGAATAAATCAGTTTGGTTCTGGTAACGCATGTTGCAGCATCCTTCTTCATCTGCCTCTCCACTACAGTTTTTTTCCTCTCCCTCATCTCCCATTCGTTCGTTGCGCGGAGGGGCTTTTAAATTTTGACCCAGCGGTCGGTTCCAGTTATTAAAGCAAAAGCCTTAGATACTTAATCAAACATGCAAAAAATCCACGCATTTCCACGAAGTGAATCATGACGAGTGGCCGAAGCACTGGGTATCATATGGGTAAGTAACCGTGCGTTACCCGAGCGTTGCCCCATATAATGTAGACTAAGAGAGAGAGAGAGAGAACGTTTATTTACACCCGTCGAGAATGACGGGGGAGGAGGCTTTGGCCTCTGCCACAGTTCATCCCCCTAGCCGTCAGCCGGAATCCCTTGGGACTCGGCGGCGGTCAGGGCGAGACCGATTACTTTACGTTGTTCTTTGGCATCTTGGCTGCGTAATAAGGCCTCCCAAGATTCTACGTTTCTCCTTGGCTCGTTGTAGCAAGGGCAGGTCCAGACCATGTGCACTATACCCGCAGTGCTATTACAGTGTGTACATCGGGAATCAAACACTTCCGGGTGCCATTTACTGTACAGGTGAGGGTTTGGAAACACCCCGGTTTGCAATTTTCGCCACATTATTTCCTCATTTTTGTTCAGCTGTTTAGCTGCCTCTGGATAGATGTAACGTAAAGAGTCGACGATAAAGCCAGGTCCTAAGATCCATAATGTCTACGTTGAAGTCGCCGACTATTATAAAGGGTTTGTGCTTGTAGTTGTTTTATATTGTTGGGTCGCAATTATGGTTGATATTAGTTTCTTGATAAAGCGTATGCTTCAATTTTACGCGGTGCTGTGCCGTGAGCACCGACAAGAAACAACGGACAAGACTCGACCCTAAGGTGCTTCGCCCCTAAAGGTGACCATAGGCGTCAACGCGAGGAATGCAAAAAATCAACACAATATAACGACGTCCCCTCATGACGTCATCGCCAGAATTTCTGACATCATGAAGTCATAGTAACGGCATTGTCATATCACAATGTGACGTCAAATGATAGGGTGGTCACATGACATCGTTATTTGTTCATAGGTGGGCCGATCCTGGAGGCACGTGAGGTGCAGAAAGCTTGTCATGCCTCAGATCCAGGAGGCAGTGCGAAGCACGCTGGGTGCAGAAATCAATACAATCGACTAAGAAGAAGAAAAAAAATCGTTTTCGCCTTCTGGTAATCTTAGGGAACGCATAAGGGACTATGCGAGTTACTTCGGTGTTGACATGTGCACCGGACTCAAAATCACCGGCAGCGGCGCGTGAACGGCGCGGCGTTCATCGGACCAGCGGCGGCGCGGCGCGGGAGGGGGGGCGAAGCAGTGAATGCGATAAGTACACGCCGTAATGTTACATGAACGAGGGCTAGCAGCTAACTCTTTTTGCTCCGATCTCACTTAACTGTAAAAAACGCTGGTATATGGCAATACGGCCGCTCCCGGGAGAGTAGCGGTTTTCGGTCAGTTTGTCGTATCAGTGGTCCGAGCGCGAAGCGTTGAGATCACAGCGCTCACAGCGCGTAGAAGGTATACGAGCCGTCCGCTGGGGGATGTCTGCCGAAATAGCGCGCTTGCCAGCGCTCTTGACGGCGCCTTTATAGTCAAAGTTCACATACACTGCTCGAGTTACGCAGTCCCTCTCCCCAGACAACCCTTCCTGCTCCTTCGCCCAGAAAATGACGGGCGGGGTGTTTCCTTCAGCTTGAGGAGCAATTGACGGCAGGCCTCGCACGCGTGTTGCTGTTATTCCGTGTGACGGAGATGGCCAGCTTGTTTCATCTCTGCTTTAGCCATGCATGTTCCTTGCCAACGCTCGCGAGCTTTTATTCGCGCGTAGAACATACAATGCGCGGAGCGATGTTATCGATTTATAGTTTATACGGAGCATGACGACAACGGTGAAAACCTGTCCTGAGTGCCTATACAGCTGCTAATTAACGCAATAACAATATACAAAAAACCGTCGAAGCGGGCTCGCCTTTTTCCAGGAAAGCTGCATCGTCTCCACTGTAAAGAGTGCGTCCTTTGGAAGAATCATATAACCGGCGCCTTTTCCTTTGGTTTCGTTCTCGCCTTCAATACCCTTCTTACAGGGGAGGACATCTCCTCGCCACTTATTTCTTCATAAAGCACGCGTACAATGTCAGCACTAAGCGTTGAACCTATCATGATTTCGCGTTTGTCGGCTACAGTCTCTGCATGCGCGGTTGCAAACGCACAAAATGAAGCGAAGTCATTCAATAGCGCACGATAGTCGTGCGAGAGAAGCAAGAGCGGGTGGGCGGCTACATAGCAAAGCAGTATGGGAGACAATTCACAACTGTTATTTCTCGTATATGGACCAGTCGAGAGTATGTACCCTGATGATGTCACGTGAATCACTGTTCTGGCATCACGAAGTGCACCAAAGCACAAGAAACGCCAAGAGAGAATAACGCGCTCGTTGTTTTTGTTTTTTGTTGTATTTTCAGAGGCTGTTGGGGGCCCTTTATAAAAACAGGGCGTCCAAACACGGACACAGGAGAGTAGTCAAGACACCAGAAACGCCTCTAAGAACTCAAAAATCACACAGTGGCGGAACCGAAAGTAGACACAAATATTTATCTGCGCATTCCCACGTAAGAGGCCATACCTATCAATCAAGTGCGAGTAGTGGTCTACGTGAGAGAGAGCTGTTCACTCTCTCGACTTTTATGTCCGTGTTTCCACGGCATGTCTTAATATGAATACCTACCAACTAGCTCAGCTATATTCTAAGTTTGCCATTTTCTTTACTTCTGTATTTATTTATCGATTTACTCAAGTAAGAGTGAAAGGAAGAAGTGTACTAACGCACCGATATATATATATATATATATATATATATATATATATATATATATATATATATATATATATATATATATATATATATATATATATATATATATATATATATATAGGTATATATTTGCATATGGCTGTGTCCTAGATGTCTGAGAACAATGCAGGGAATGCGTACCGACCTTGCAGCCGCGTTAGACGAGCGGCCGCATTAAACCTAAATCGATGGCTAACACGATCAAAATGCATGTGCACCGAAAATCGGATCTCTCAGGGCTGTGTTCGTTGCATTGAAGCGCATTCCGTCCCTCCCATTTGTGTCGAGAGTGTTTGAAAGCTTCGTGATGTCATGATGGGGCTGCACAATAAGAACCAGAAACAGGGGGCGCGCTTCTCGCCAAGCTCCCGCCATTCAGCGACCGCTGAATTGGACAGTTCTTTAAATGGACACATCGAGAAGAGCTCCTCCAGCGAAGAGCTGTATTTTATTTTCAGATTCAACATTCGAATTAAAAGAAACGACTAACGGCGGCGCGCCGCAATTACTGCGCGGCGGCGGCGGCGGCGCACACCTCTACTTCGGTGACAGTGGATGGATTGACGAGACAGCCTCCATTTATAACCGGGCGGTGACCTGCACTCCAAAGCTCAATATTTCGCTGTTGTTGTTGTTGTTGTTATTATTATTATTATTATTATTATTATTATTAGTAGTAGTAGTAGTCGTAGTAGTAGTAGTAGTAGTAGTAGTAGTAGTAGTAGTAGTAGTAGTAGTAGTAGTAGTAGTAGTAGTAGTACATTACGGCCTACTCATGTCCAGCTGAGTTAAGTTCTCTTCCTAAAAAAAATGCTTATGAATTCACAGCCCAACTTTGTGCGCCTTATCACAGATTACCCTCGTTTTCCTGCTTTTTTTGCTTTCTGCCTACTTTTCCGCCACCATTCCTGCAGTCATGTTTTACTTATTTCTATTGCCGACCTGTTTAGCTTTCTAATGTTGTCACTAAAACCATGGCTTCATGTAGGCTAATGCCCTAACATACACCCGCGTGTAGATCTCCACATTCAATCATGCTCCTTCGTTTCCCCACGCGTTTGCATTTCTATTCTTTACATAATATAGATTTTTAACTATGCGTTCTAAAGCAACCCGACCTTGCTTCAAACAGCAAAGTGCTTTCCCTTGAATTATCGTAACATGGATCCTTGCTTGTTTCGTATTTGCTCCTCCGGTAGTTACTCGTAGCCTGTTTTCTTTCCATCGCTGCTATCCAATGCATCTTTCCCGCTTCGATGATGTTTCGCTTAATGCTCTTTGTCACCATGTCGCTCACACTATCAGCCGTATACTTGCTCATGAGTGTCCGAATTCTTTTTAGAGCGCAGCTCTTTGGCGCCCGTTCCTGCGTTGAGCGGCGTTGAACTCCTTGGCTGGCGTCGGCGTAATCGATACAGCGAAGGAAGACGAAAGAGAGCGAAGGCGGAGTCTGTCGATATCACGAGCCACAGGCCTGTAACCTCGCTTACGTCCTCCGTCACGCGCGCAGGCCCGTCGGTCGGAGCTCGTGCGCATGCAGGGCTGGCACGTGTACTGCGGCTGGCTTCGCTTGGCGTAACGGGCTGTCGGCGTTTCGCTTGGTTCGAGACGCCTGGAATGCCCCGGAGTTGTGTGCGCTGGCAGCTACTGTGGCAGTATGTAACGAATGTTACATTGCTATGACTGCGGATAGCCGAAACTTCAAGCACAGTTGATGTTGCCCCAGCACGAAGCTGCGCTAAGAATTCGCTTTCGGCAGTGTCGTAATCGCCTGTGAAATTTTTGCAACTGTGAGCCAATGCTCTTGTCATACGATTTCCGGAACGCTCTCGCTTTTGATCTGCTGCCTTTCATGTTATTCAGCTTCTCTTCGAAACTACTTTTCGAAGCGCTTTTCTTAGGCGTAGGGTAATATGTAGGGTAATAGAAAGTTGTATAGGGCAAAGTATGGTAATTTTGATCATGGCGTAGGGTCAATAAGGTTGAGAGCTGGGCTAGTTGGTGACTGATCATTATGCCTATATGGTTAGGTAGCGCACTTTCGACGGGGACAAAAGAAACAGAAAGGACACGACACTCGCTACACTCGCAAGTGAATTTATTTCAGGAAAAATACTTCAATATATATGCACCCAAGCACCCCCGAGCGACACAGAAATGAACCAACCCTCAATATCACCTGATTAAAGACAAAATTTTGCACACTCCTGTGAAAGGATAAGTTATGCACGTGTGAAGATAAACCGACAGTCAATGTATTCCTATCTAGGACCAAACTATCTGCGCACACTCAAGCGATACAAAAACCAAAAGTTAACGAAACACGAGCAGCTTGTACACTATAAAAAACCATGCACAATCTAGGGTTATTGCAAGACGTTTCAACAAGAAATCAACACTCGCTTAAAAAGGAAATAGGAGCAAGAATGAGGGCGCAACAGAAGCAATCCTACAATTTAAGGCCCTTCCAGGAACGTGACTTCCCGATGACTTAATGAAACTGATGGTTGACTAATGCAGCAGTCTTTTCGCTTGTTAATGTGTAGCCCAGCTCTCAACCTTATTGAACTTCATTTCTATTGCAACGGGCCCTTTTATATGTTCTAATAACTTCAACCAGTATGAACCCAGCTCCCTGGCCACAGTCATGGCTATATGTGTTTGCAAGGCAAGAGTGGCATCCTGGAATGTCAGATACAACATTTGCCCCAAGGAGCTCGAATTTATGTGTGGCTTTCTTCAACCATCCCCGACGCACTCAAGACGAATTTGCCGCATTGTAAAATCCGAATTGTGGAGACAGGCAAGACATTTCAAGGAATCTTTGAAGGTAGCACGCGCCATACGTTACGACAGGGAACCCAACAGACGCTTCAAGGAGTGGTGCAGGACGTCTGACAACCTCGCTGATTGGTTATGGGACAACACGAGACCGCACCTGCCAAAACCGAAGAAGACACAACCCGCAGAAGGAAAAGTTGTCGTTCTGGGAGACGCTTCAGTTCCCAAGGACTACAGAAGAATTCTTGGACTCGGTCCGAAGTTTTGTTTCGAGCCGTCGTTTTCCCCACCGGAAAAGATGACACTGGTCAAGTCCATGGCTCGCCGAGTGTCGGATGAAGAGCGTCCAAGATTCATCACTCAATGCGTGGATGTGCTTTCCAGGACAGTAACCGGCGACAGAAAACAACAACACGTAAGAACTTTGGTGAACTTTGGTGTACGGAACAACCTGCGTTTTCTTACTTCAGATAAGGAGGGTTGTTTAGTTGTCATACCGGAAGGACTCTTTCAAGGACTCTTTCTTTCGGTAGCAGTAGAAAATAATTTTGTCCGTATTCACGTTAACGAAAATAAGGTTAAGCAAAAAGCTGTCGCTTTACTAGAGAACAACAATTTTGACCGTCTTGCATCAGCAGTAAAACGCGCAGGCAGCTTGCATTTTGAGCTATTCTTTTCCGCTAAGACACATAAGATTGGTGTTCCATTCCGGGCCATAGTATCCGAAAGAGATTCGTGGCAGTTATGTGTGTCATCGTACCTTCAGAGTCACCTTAAGATATTAAAAGTGTCAGATCCGTTCGTTCTTCAAAACTCAGAGGCGTTAGTTGCGTATTTAAGCACTCATAACCCGGGTAAATGCAGTTTCTTCAGTATTGATGTACAGGATATGTATTACAACATTCCGCATGGTCCCCTATTGTCAAGTGTAAGACACTGTATAACAGATGAAAACGATGAGTTAGAGTTCGTGAATAAGTGTGGTGTGTCGGTTGATGCTTTTCTTGAATTGTTATCCTTTTACCTGAGGTCGACATTTGTAATGTGGAACAATAGTTTGTACCGTCAAAAATCGGGCATTACTATAGGCTCGAAAGTAGCCCCGGTTTTGAGCACAATTTACTTAGCTAGCCTAGACAAGACAATAGATTTGAACCTCAAAGGACTTGCACTCAGGGTGTTCCGCTTTGTCGATGATTTTTTTGGTTTTTGTTAAACCGGGTGATTTCGAAAATAGAGTAGCAGAAGTTTTAGAAATATTTAGGAACAATAGTCAAGGGCTGGAATTCACGGTTGAGTTACCAAATAGTGACAAGCTGCAGTTTTTGGATGTTGAAATAGCTGCCGCAGCTGGACATGTATGCTGGTCGTACAATCCACGAACGGAAAAACCGTTACTTAGCTATAGTTCGGCTCATTCTAAGGTCGTAAAGAGTGGCATAGCATTTTTATGTCTGAGAGCAGCACTGACGAAGTCGTGCCCAGAAAAGATTAGCGAAAGCTTCAGTCAACAAATTAGCAGGTTAAAAAATGCAGGGTATGAAAAACACGTGCTGTGTAGATCAGCAAACAAGCTGATTAGTTACGTACGAGATAACTCCAGGAACAAAATGACAACAAAAAATGAAAACAGGAAAAAGATGGTGTCTATACCATATGCGCACAAAACTGCACATAACTTAAAAAATGTAGGCAATAGGTTTGACCTAGAAGTAGTGTTCTCGGCGCCCAACAAGCTTGGTAAAATATGTGCAAGATTAGACCGCAAGCTTTCCTTAGCAGAAAAGACTAACAACAACAGATGCACGATAAATCACAAACGTAGGTTTGTTAGATGTAAATTGTCCATTGTATATTGTTTACCCCTATCTTGTGGAAAAGTATACATCGGGCAAACGGGTCGGTGTTTGAACACCAGGCTGTCAGAGCATAAGAGGGCCTTGGAAAAAAAGGATCATTCCCACATAAAGGGACACTGTTCTCAATGTGGCTGTCTGCCACTGTTTGATCACACCTCCGTCGTTTTCCATCATGTAAACCAACTAACCAGGGAAATAGTTGAAGCGTTTCACATTAACAAGCGAAAAGACTGCTGCATTAGTCAACCATCAGTTTCATTAAGTCATCGGGAAGTCACGTTCCTGGAAGGGCCTTAAATTGTAGGATTGCTTCTGTTGCGCCCTCATTCTTGCTCCTATTTCCGTTTTAAGCGAGTGTTGATTTCTTGTTGAAACGTCTTGCAATAACCCTAGATTGTACATGGTTTTTTATAGTGTACAAGCTGCTCGTGTTTCGTTAACTTTTGTTTTTTGTATCGCTTGAGTGTGCGCAGATAGTTTGGTCCTAGATAGGAATACATTGACTGTCGGTTTATCTTCACACGTGCATAACTTATCCTTTCACAGGAGTGTGCAAAATTTTGTCTTTAATCAGGTGATATTGAGGGTTGGTTCATTTCTGTGTCACTCGGGGGTGCTTGGGTGCATATATATTGAAGTATTTTTCCTGAAATAAATTCAGTTGCGAGTGTAGCGAGTGTCGTGTCCTTTCTGTTTCTTTTGTCCCCGTCGAAAGTGCGCTACCTAACCATATAGGCATAATGGCGTAGGGTATTTTCTAAAAATTGGTTGGCAACTATGGCGTGTGCAGGAACTGCCTCTATTTGTTGCCTTATCATTTAGAGAGCAGCGATGTTTCATTCGGGCTTGGAACAACCCAGGCAGTTAGTAAAACACGCGATATTCCAGTAAAACAAACACTGCTCCGCCGCAGTTTCGGCCGCGATGGACCAAATAGGGCGGCGGGCCGGACGGTCGCGGTACTTTTCCGTTCCGGTGACTTTAGTGTTTCAACTTTAGTGTTTCACAGATCGACGCGCCCCCATGCGGCGGGAGGTGGGAGCACCACCTCGATTATCGCCTGCAGAGGCCGCCATTTCTCACGTGCGGTGTTGCTTGAGCGTGGTCGTTGTTCATTTGCGTGTTGACGATGCCTTTTAGAGCGCAGCTCTTTGGCGCCCGTTCCTGGGTTGAGCAGCGTCGCCGTCGTCTTCGGCGTAACCGATAGAGGGAACGAGGAAGAAAGAGAGCGAATGCGGAGCGCAGCAAGCCGCTGTGTTAGCGTCTGCAAGGCCTGACAGCGTAACACGTGCCTCTCGCGCACGGGCATGGGAGTGGGTTGACCTGCGAGGCTTGGGAGGAAAAGACTTGCGTTCGTCGAAAGTACACTTTGTGAGTTGAACGTTCTAGCGGAAGGGCCCTTCCGGCGCAGCGTAAGCCAGCGGTGGCGGATGTTGGAGCCGCCAGGTTCACCACGTTACGAGCATGACGCATTTGCTCAAGTTAAACAACTGCGCTCAAAAGAAAGCCATCAGATTTATATTCAATAAGTACAAAAGACTAGATTCACCAACTCATGAAAGCTCATAACATGCCCACCTTGGCTGTCCGCAGAAAGATCAGTCGACTAAAATTCTTGCGCAATATTTTTAACGGAAAACTTGGTATGTCTGCACCTTCATATTTAAAGACCACTACGGCGAGAACTACGCGCAACACTCACAAACACACCCTACAACACATTTTTGCCATAACGGAGGCATTCAAACACAGTTTTTTTCCCCGCACTGTTTCGGCGTTTGCGAGGCAGACAATTTTGACCAAGTCCTTGAGCAACATTTTTCGTAATGAATATTGAATCATTGAAACCTATATTGCTGTTATGCCGCGTTATAAGCTGTTACATTGCTGTTATATTGCTCTTATATTGCTGTTAAACCATTATGCTGCGAGTGTTGTTATAAATTGTTCGTGATTTTTTTTATTCCTTTCTTATAAATCGTCCAAGCGACAGCGACATATTGCTTGTGCTGCCAGTGTTGTTATCAATTATTTTGTATTGTTCTTCTTTCTCTGTAATTCCACTCCTGCCTGGGTCATGTGGCCTGCAGTATTATGAAATAAATAAATAAATAAAATTCGCAGTATGGTAATCGTTGGAGAATTTTAAATGCGAAGCATTTCGGAGCGAACTTCTGCGACTTTGAGCTTATCTATCTATCTATCTATCTATCTATCTATCTATCTATCTATCTATCTATCTATCTATCTATCTATCTATCTATCTATCTATCTATCTATCTATCTATCTATCTATCTATCTATCTGTCTGTCTGTCTATCTGTCTATCAAGCCGCCTACGACTTTGTGCTCTCCTGGCCGTTTCATTATTCGATGTATACCAAAATTGGTATGGCACAACATGACCATATTAGGCACATAAATGACAGGTCATAACATGAAAATCATGATATCCATGTCATGAACAGCATGATTTACATTCCACGGCCTTGGTGCTCTGGCGGCCGTTCCGTTAATTTCATATATACCAAAATTGGTATGGCACGACAAGAGTTCATAAGGAACATAATGACAGGTCCTCAGGCGCCAATCATGACAGGTATATCATGTGCAGCATGATTTACATGACATGGCGTCGGGGTGCTCGCGGGCGTTTAAGTGAATGGATATATACGAAAACTGGTATAACGAGACATTTCTGTATGACGAACATAACTGACACGTGGTAACGTGAAAACCATGACATGCATGTCATGTACGCCATGATTTACATGCCACGCTCATGGCGCACTCGCAGCCGTTTCGCTAGATTGATATACGACAAAATTGGTATTGCGCGATGCGACGGTATGAAGAACATGATTAACAGGTGGTAACATGAAAACCATGTCATGCGTGTCATGTATGCCATAATTTACATGCCACGCTCATGGTGTATGCGCGGCCGTTTCGCTAGCTTGATATACACCAAAATTGGTATTACGCGACGCGACTGTATGACGAACGTAAATCAGAGTTGGTAACATGAAAATCACGATATGCAAGTCATGTATGTCAAGATTTACATGCCACGCTCCTCGTGTATTCGAGGCCGTTTCGCTAGCTCTATATACACCAAATTTGGTATTGCGAGACGCGACTGTATGACGAACGTAAAGGAGAGCCGTAAGATGAAAATCATGACATGCAAGTCATGTACGACATGATTTACATGAATAACATGAATAACTGTTGGTGACATGAAATTCATGACATCCATGTCATGATTTACATGGCACGCTCATGGTGCATTCGCGGCCGTTTCGTTAGCTTGATATACACAAAAATTGGTATTGCGCGACGCGACTGTATGACGAACGTAAGTGACAAGTGGTAACATGAAAACCATGATATGCATGTCATGTATGGCATGATTTACATGCCATACACATGGATCACTCGCGGACATTTCGCTCGTGTGATATACACCAAAACTGGTATTGCGCGATGTGACTGTATGACGAATATAAATGACCGGTCCTAAAATGCGAATCATGTTATTCATGTCATGTACGGTATGATTTACATGACACTGTCATGGTGCGCTTGCGGCCGTTTTGTTAGGTGGATATACACCAAAATTGGTACGGCATGACACGAGTGCGTGATGAACAGAAAAGACAAGTCACGCACTGTATATACCAGAATATATGTTTCACTAGCATGGTATATACCAGATTGTGCATGCATGCATGGCAAACATGCGATATGTGGTGAACTAGATGCCATCGCATGAATGACTTCATTTGCCTCAAAGACAAACAAGGCGATGTATGCAGCTCTTTGCTGTCTGCTTCGCATTACATCGATTCCCACAGTGCGTGGGATCTGCCGGATTTTTTTTACAACACAGCTCTTATGGTGGAGCCCTGATAGAAAATTATCATGAACCGGCACGCGCTGAATAACCTTCCAAGCAATCTGTGGTTAACAAAAGAGAACGTGCCCTCCACCTCTGCTGTGCCTTGTGCGACTTAGCTGGGCTATTTCTTCTTTTTAATCCACGTGCTCGAATCCCGTTGAACGGTACCGCGCATCAAAGCGCCTTTCCGGAGTAACCGCAGCTGCTGTGTGCCCCATTGCACGGAAACGTGCGTGGAATAACGGAAAGGGCTTCATAGGAAATATAGGCCAAGACAGTCACTATAGGTAAGGGGTTCCCTGCTTTCATCGTGTCGGGAAGCGGCTGCTACTGGTCACAAGAAACGCGCCAGCGGCAGCGAGTTTTGAGCTTACCGCCGAAGCACGGCTCGCCGCGATCATCAAGCTGGCTGTCATGTCCGTGAAACACGCGAATAGTGGCCTCTGGGTGTAGGCAAACGCAACGCTCGACTTGTTCATTTCTTCAGGTTGAGCGTTCGCTTGATAGCAGCATTGCTTGCTTCACGAACTGCACGAGATGGATGGAACTCACGTGACTTTTTGTACGGTCGCTTCTTGGGAAATTCACATGTTTTGACGCCTGGCGCAATTCTACGCTTCTGCCACGCAATATTACATACGATAAGGAGACTCCTCCCACTACAAGACTTTCAAATGGTGTTGTTTTTGTTTCGAAGCTGTCTCAAGCAATGGCGTTACTCTCTGGTAGAACACCTTCTTGGGTTCGATTCTCGAACCGAATAATAATAATAATATCTCGAGTTTAACGTCCCAAAACCACGATATGATTATGAGAGACGCCGTAGTGGAGGGCTCCGGAAATGTCGACCACCTAGGGTTATTTAACGTGCACCTAAATCTAAGTACACGGGCCTGAAACATTTTCACCTCCATCGAAAATGCAGCCGCCACGGCCGGGATTCGATCCCGCGACCTTCGGGTCAGCAGTCGAGCGCCATAACCACTAGGCCACCGTGGCGGGGCAATTCTCGAACCGAATATTTTTATTTATTTTATTTGCATTTTTCTCGATTTTTCGGTTACGGACAACGCGGACTCACAACCAACGACGCCGACACCGGAATTTCTGCGAAACGAGCTCTAATGCTATCGCTTTAAAATGTACGTAAGGAGTCCTTCAGCCAAGATGGCGGAACAACAAAAACAAGGCGAGCGCTATTGCAATCGTCCTCTTCATGGCCTCGATGGAGCATTCCTTCGTTTACATAGCTCCATTTGCACGTAGGGCGTGATTGTGGAGCACATACAAAGGAGCAGACACGAGGCAAACTCGTGTTAGGTCATTGTAAATGTGGGGTGCGAGAATTGCATATTTTGGTTGTACTTTGCCTTATTGGTGTTTGGTCTCCGCAGCATGCTGGTGCAGGGTACCAACAGTGTTAACAGGCTGCTGCAGTGGCTTCGACTGGCCGGCTACGCGCCCAATGGCTGGCCCACACCGGGACCCTCCAAGCTCAAACCGGTCGCCCAGATGGCGCTCGACAGTGTCGTGCGCTTGCAGCCTGCGAAGGTACTGCGAGCAGCACTGGCCGTGTCGGCAGCTTACCGGTAAGCAGCTCTTGCTTCTCATCTCATTCGCGCTATTCAAAACCTTCGTAAATTCATAATCACTACAAAGAACTGTAAGAGCTGCGGCTGCTGTACTCCTCTGATTCCCGGCAAGTGAACTACCGACAGTTTTCTTTATTTTTTTGTGCACATGGCATCATTTTTGCGCTACGACAAAACCTTACAGATGCGTATAATGAACTGCTTCCTGACAGAAAGTTCAGTTAGTTTCAAAGATAACTTTAACGCGCTAGCGTTAAAGAACCTGTGTCACAAACAGGGGCGTAGCCAGAAATTTTTTTCGGGGGGGGGGGGGGGGTTCAACCATACTTTATGAATCTTTGTGCGTGCGTTTGTATGTGTGCATGCCTATATACGCAAGCAAAACTGAATAATTTCGGGGGGGGGGGGGTTGAACCCCCCCAACCCCCCCCCCCCCCTTGGCTACGCCCCTGGTCACAAACTGCTACATCGGGGTCGTGGGTGGAGCGCATGGCATCCAAGAAGCAGGCCAGACGAAGGCTGCCCGAATAAGAACCGTTTATTAGAGGCGGCTATCGTTGTTATAAACACCGTGAAATCATATCATTTACAATCAGGTGCGACTCAGTGCAAGCATAAACAAACGCTATCTCTAACAGTAGGCGGCCATGCGCGCGCACGTATAGCGCAGTTTACTTTGCAGCAGCCCTTCCTTCTTATGGTGGATACCGCTGTACTGGTTTCTTAGCTCGCGTCGAACGCCGTAGCACAGGCGCAGCTGATTCTTCGGTGTCGGAGGCTTCATGAGGCTTGACTTGAGTTTCAGGTGATGACCCGGCCACTGTTTCGCTTGTTGCAGCCGTGGAGCTGTCCCTCAGACGAACCTGGTCCATGTGGCGTTGAAGTAGCCCGGCTGATGTCTCGATGGTCATCATACGGGCGCCGTTCAGTTGTTTGATTGTGCCAGGTAGCCACTTCTCCCCATCTCCGAAGTTCCGGGCTCAAACTGCGTCGCCTGGACCAAATCTGCATGGAGTGTCTTGCTGCGAAAATAAAGAAAAAAGACAACGGCGGAGGAAGACGCATGTCTAAACGAGAGCGAATCTGGTAGTTCAGAAGCCTCTGCTTAGGGGACTTGTCGTCTTGCGGTGTTCTTCGGAGTTGAAGAGAAGCCTGGTCAGTGTTGTAGACAGGCTACCATGCGGAAGCTTCTTGAGGCCGTCTTTGATTGTACGTACGGCCCTTTCTGCGAGCCCGTTCGACTGTGGGTGGTATGGTGCAGTTCGTAGGTGTTTCGCGTTGTTTCCGGACAAGAACTTAGCGAACGTCTCCGATGTAAACTGCGTTCTGTTGTCCGTAACAATCGTCCTAGTATTGCTAACACGACTGAACATCTCACGCAACGACGTGACGGTCGATTCAGGTGTGGCATGTTGCATAGGCACTGCCTCAATCCATTTGGAATGCGAGTCCACTGCCACTAATATCATGGTACCGTTCACTGGACCGGCAAAATCGAGGTGAACGCGGGACCAGTTTTCTTGAGTTGGCGGCTAGTTCATCGGTGTCTTCGCCGGAGGCAACGGCCTTGCTTTCAAGCATATATCGCAATTCTTACTCAAGTGTTCGATTTCTTGGTCTAGTCCCGGCCACCACACAATTGTTCGCGCGACCGCTTTCATAGCCGAGGCTCCCTGATGCGTCTCGTGCAGCATTTGAAGCGTCCTCTCGCGTGCAGCCTCGGAAATGACTATTCTATGGCCCCAGAAGATGAGGTCGTGCGCAAACGTCAACTGAAGTTTTCTTGCCACGTACGCTTTCAAGCATGGTTCCACGTGTTTTCCTTGCGGCCAACCTTTTAGTATAAACGCCTTGACTGTTCGCAATACCTTGTCGGCTTCTGTCAATCGGCGAAGCTCGTGTGACGTCACAAGTGTGTCGTCAAGTTGCCGCAATGAGTGCACGTAATCAGTTATTTCTTTGGCGACATCGTCAGGGGTCGTGAGAGGACGTCTGCTGAGGGCGTCGGCGTTTTGGTTGTCTCCTCCAGGCTTGTACTCTATCCGGTATTGGTAGGCTCCCAAAATCAAAGACCAACGCTGGATGCGAGCCGCTGCCATGACAGGTGTAGGGCGGTCTTCGCGGAACAAGCCAACCAACGGCTTATGATCGGTTAACAGAATGAAAGGCCGCCCCAGCAGGTAATCACGGAACTTGGTTACGCCGAAATTCAATGCCAAGGCCTCCCGCTCGAGCTGCGAATAATTCTGTTCCGCCTGGGTCCGTGTTCGCGAACGGAATCCTGCCGGCTTGTCGACGCCGTCAACACGATGGGAAAGAACCGCTCCTATGCCATGCGGAGAGGTCTCACACTCGAGCCGCAACGGCTTGGTTGGGTCAAAGTGCATGAGCGTTTTGGCATGTCGGAGGGCTTCCTTAGATTGTTCAAATGCCTGTTGCTGACTTGAAGTCCACTTCCACCGGCAATCCTTCTTCAGAAGGTCGTACAATGGTGCAAGCGTGGTTGCCATGCACGGGAGGAACTTGCTGAAATAAGTGGGCAGACCAATGTAAGAACGTAGCTCACTCACGTTGCTTGGATTTGGTAGCTTCATCACAGTTTCCATGTTCTTCTCCAGTGGATGAATTCCGTCACTGGTGATTTTGTGTCCCAGATACGATACTTCCGTCTCCCTGAAGGAACATTTATCTTTCCGTACTTTTATACCACATTCACGGAAGCGGTGGAGCACAGCTTTGAGATTGCTTCCGCTGTCTGCTTTCCCTTCTGCCACCAGGACGTCGTCTAAATATGCTTGTACGCCACTTAGACCACCAAGCAAATTTTCCATAGTGCGCTGGAAGATAGCCGGTGCGGACGACACCCCAAAAGGTAAGCGGTTGAAGCAAAACAAGCCTTTGTGGGTACTGATGGTGGTCAACTTCTTTGATTCGTCATCCAATGGAATCTGGTTGTAGGCGTCCCGTAAGTCTAAGGTGCTATAGACGTCTACCTTGTGCAGTGCTGCAAGAATGTCATCGATGACTGGAAGCGGATAGTGTTCAGTGACGCATGCTGCATTTACGGTGACCTTGTAGTCGCCGCGGATCCTGACAGACCCGTCTGTCTTCAGCACCGGCACAATTGGCGTAGCCCATTCAGAGTGAGCGATAGGAGAAAGCACGCCAAACTTCACTAGCCTTTCCAGCTCTTCCGTAACCTTGTCTCGCAATGCATACGACAGGGGTCTCGCCTCGAAAAATTTCGGAACGGCTTCTCCTTTCACGTAGAGGTGAACAGGCGGAACCTTGAACAGGCCCAGTTCTTCCACAAAGACGTCTTCATACTCAGACAAAATTGCTTCGAGCTCTTTGTCATCTCGTCTGTTGGCACTGCTCAGGCTTAGAACAGGAGCACCCTGGTTGTTCAGGGCTCGAATAAGGTCGCGACCACATAAACAAGGCCCTGAATGACGAACTACGGTCATCGAGGCAGTCAGTGTCTTGCCGTCGTAGGAAATTGGCAGCGTGAGCTTACCAGCGATAGGCAGCGGTCCCAGGTGAAAGGACAACTTGAAGTCTGTCTTCTTGATTTCGGGCCACTGTTCGCGGTGCCTGTTGTACACGTCCCAGGGTATTACGCATACCGGCGACCCGGTGTCAATTTCCATAACTAGGTCAACGCCTCCGCAGCGAAACTTGCGTCGTACAGGACGGATGATTTCGCTGTCCGGCACCGACGCTCGACTTTTGCTGATTGTCAACAGCTGAGAAGTACACGCCTCGTTTCCTTCGGGGTTTCCGGTTAACGCAAAAGTGCTCTGTCTCCATGCACTTGCTCTGCACGCTACGGATTCCATCTCGAATGAATAAACCGCGCGAAAGAACGAGGACGAACAGAAGAAACAACAGACCACAGCGCTGACTCGCGAGTTGCGCTGTGCGAGTCAGCGACTCGCGAGTTGCGAGTCAGCGCTGTGGTCTGTTGTTTCTTCTGTTCGTCCTCGTTCTTTCGCGCGGTTTATTCATTCGACATGGAATCACACCAACTTGCCCAGTTAAACGTTCTAACGCTACGGCTTGAAGCACTTGGCATTCTTGTACCGGCAAGCTTGATCCGAGTGGGTTTTCTTTCCACACTTTCCGCACTCTTTGCTTTCATGCTTGCTTGTGCATCGTATTGGCCGCCTGTCAGCCAACCTATGTAGTTCTGGTTCAGTCTTCACGTCGACGTTCTTCATGAGCTTGATGCCTTGACCCGACGCCTCTGATGCGAGCACCATGCTCTAGGCTTCCTTCAAGGTCAAACTTGAACGACAAAGTAGTGCTCTCTGTAGCTCTGTGCTTCGGATTCCGCATACAATCTTGTCCCGCAGCATTCGGTCCAACATGTCGTCAAAGTTGCACTTGTCGGCAAGTCGATGGAGCTCGACGATAAACTGCTGGGCAGATTCGTCTTCATTTTGGACACGAGTAAAAAGTCTGAAGCTCTCTGCAGTTTCGTTCGGCTGGGGATCATAGAAGCTTTGCAAAATTTCCACCGCTTCTTTGTAGGTGAGCTGGTTCACTTTACGAGGAACGCACCGTCCACTGAGGACGCCAATGGACCGTAATCCGAGAGCCGAGACAAGAAGCGCTCTCTTCTGTGCGTCTTCCGCGGTGTTGTTCCCTTCTGTTAGGACGCGGCATCAAACGCTGCTCTCTGTGTTGAGACGCACGTGAGCCACGTGCAAATGACGTCATCTGTTAGCCGCTATTTATCGGAACGCGCAATAAACCTTTTGTTCTGTTGCTGAGCGTCTGGCTCCGAGTCACGTCCATTACAGTGGCGACGAAGACAGGCAGCGGACCAGCGCAGGCCCGAACAAGACGCGCAGTGCAATGCCAGTCAGCGGCATCGGGGAGTACAGCCTCGGTACAAGTGCGTCATGGGACGAGTATGTGGAACGACTTGAAATGTACTGCGAAGCCAACAAGCTTTCGAAGGATGAAGAAAAGCGTGCTGTTTTACTCAGCTCCTGTGGAGAAGAAACTTACAGTCTCATCGTGACGCTGGTCAAACCCGAAAGGCCAACTGCTGCAGCTTACGAGAAGATCAAGAAAGCGGTCCGAGAACACATGCATCCGAAGCCGTCAGTGCTGTACGGTAGATTTTTATTTTACAAGCGTAACCAAGCGCAAGGCGAAAGCGTCGCAGATTACGTGACAGCGCTGAGAAGGCTGGCTGAAAACTGTGGCTTCGGAGACGACACGCTTCCTATGGACGAGATGATGCGAGATCCTTTCGTCTTCGGCATCAGCAACGAGGCTGTGCAGCAACGCCTACTGGCAGAAAGGAACCTGACATTCACTGTGGCGTACGACATGGCCGTGACAGCGGAAGCAACCCAACGGCAGCAACGAGAAATCAGGACACAGAGCCTCAGCGACGCGAACTGCATAGGCGACGCGGCCGTCCACGAAACGCGCCCAAAGGAGCCAGCTGCGTCCAGAGATGGCGTCTGTTACCGCTGCAACGGTGAGCACAGTTCTAAAACTTGCAAATTTCGTTATGAAGCTTGTCACTATTGCAGGAAAAAAGGCCATATCGCTAGAGCTTGTCGCTTCAGAAAAGAATCGCCGTCAAGTCATAATCAAACTGCGGCACAGAAGCGAGGAAAAAATCCGGCACGGAAGCAAAGTTAGGCAAGCAGACCGTTGCACGAAGTGGAAGAGCTTTACTCTGTTTACGAAGTTCGCGAGTCAGAAAAATTTATTACCACTGTGCTGATCCAAGGGAAAGAGGTTCAGATGGAAGTAGACTCAGGAGCGTCTCACTCGCTGGTTAGTCAAGAAACGTGGCGAGCAATTGAAGGACGCGCAGGCAAAATTCCGCTAGTCAGTACCGGAACGCAGCTTGTGACTTGGACGAAAGAGCCACTTGAGATGCTGGGAAAAGCAATAGTCGAAGTGCGTTTCAAACAAAAATGTGCAAAGTTGCCTTTACTAGTGGTGAACAAGCAAGGTAGTAGTCTTCTTGGAAGAAGTTGGTTTAAGGCTTTAGGAATTAAAATTCAAGGAATAAAGAAAACATCTGATGAGTCAGAAATACTTCAGCGATTTCAAGAGGTCTTTGCGAATGATCTTCCAGGATGCACTCAACAACCAGTGCACATTGATCTAAAAAATGAAGCACAGCCGGTTTTTGAAAAGCAGAGCAGTACCGTTTGCCCTTCGAGATGACGTGGCAGCAGAGATAGACAGGCTTGTTAAGCAAGGCGTGTGGGAGCCAGTACAGTCCTCTACATGGGCAACCCCCATCGTAGTCGTGAGAAAGCGAAACGGTTCCGTACGCTTGTGTGGTGATTATCGCAGCACGGTGAACAAGGCCGTTCAAAATAGCGTCTATCCCTTGCCCACAACTGATGAAATGCTAGCAACGCTAGGACCAAGCAAAATTTTCACGAAGCTGGATTTGGCTCAGGCCTATCAACAGCTTGTGGTGGACGACGCATCAGCTGATGTCCTTACTGTAAACACTATGAAGGGCTTATTTAAAGTGCGCAGACTGCCTTTTGGAATTACCGTAGCGCCGTGGTTGTTCCAGCGCACCATGGACACGTTGTTGGCAGGAGTATCGGGAGTCAAATGCTATCTCGATGACATCTTAATCTCAGGAGAGACGCCAGAACAGCACGCGGAACGCCTACAGGCAGTGCTCACCCGGCTATAGAACGCACGTCTGCGGGTGAACAAAGAAAAATGCGAATTCCGCAAGTCGAGCATTGAGTTTCTGGGTCATGTGATTGATGCTACGGGCATTCATCCTTCTACAAGCAAAGTGGACGCGATCCTGAACGCACCGACGCCGTCATCAAAGAAGGAACTGCAATCATTCCTTGGGCTAATTAATTTTTATAGCCGATTCCTAAAAGGAAAAGCAGAAGTCGCGGAACCACTTCACCGCTTGTTGGACAAAGACAGTGCTTGGAGCTGGAATAGCCAGCACGACCGAGCCTTTGTTGCGCTGAAGAAATTGTTATCGTCAGAAGCAGTTCTTATTTCGTATGACCAGAAGCAAACAATTGTGCTGTCGTGCGACGCATCACCTGTTGGAATTGGAGCCGTGTTGGCTCACCGGGAACAAGATGGCACAGAACGCCCAATAGCATACGCTTCTAAAACGCTTGGATCGAGCTAGCGAAAGTATGCGCAGATTGTCAAGGAGGGCTTAGCCATCGTGTATGGCGTAAAGAAGTTCCACCAATATTTGGCTGGACGTAACTTCATTGTTACAACTGATCACCAGCCTCTGCTGGGATTGTTTAACAGAGAGAAACGCATTCCGGAAGTTGTTTCCCCAAGAATGCTTCGTTGGATTCTTCTTTTGGCTGCATATGACTACACCTTGGAATATCGACCAGGTCCCCGCAACAGCAACGCTGACGCATTAAGCCGTCTTCCAGTACCGGGACGCGAAGACGAGACGCAACCACCTGGTGACGTGTTGCTGTTGGACGCTGTGGAGTATCCACCCTTACAAGCGTCTGACATCGCGGAACTCACGAAGAGGGACCATATATTGCCAACTGTGAAGAATTACATTCTCTCTGGTTGGCCAACAAAGTTTGACAACGATCTTGCGGCTTTTGCAACAAGAAAGAATGAGTTATCTCTGCATCGGGATTGCATCCTCTGGGGAAATCGAGTGGTCATACCTCAAGCAGCAAGAAATAATGTTCTTCGTTTGTTGCACGCAAACCATCCTGGCATGACAGCTATGAAGAGTCAAGCAAGATCGCTAATATGGTGGCCGAAAATGGACAAACAAATCGAGGAATTTGTGCGTCACTGTTAAAGATGCCAAGTGAACCGTCAAAGCGATCCAAAAGAACCAGTTCACTTCTGGGTTAAGCCAGATCAACCTTGGAGCCGTTTGCACATTGACTTTGCCGGACCAGTACAAGGCGAAGTTTTTCTCGTCGTGGTGGACGCATTCTCCAACTGGGCTGAAGTGAAGATTATGCCTTCCATGAAAACTTCGGCAGTAATCTCAGCTCTACGTGCACTGTTTGCCACTCACGGAGTTCCAGATGTTATCGTTTCCGACAACGGAACCGCATTTACGAGCGAGGAGATGCAAGCGTTTCTCAAGCTTAACGGCATCCGCTCAGTGTTTACAGCACCTTATCACCCTTCTAGTAATGGAAGGGCCGAAAGAATGGTGAGGGAAGTAAAAGAAGCGTTGAAGAAATAGTCGGGAAACGACACCCAATGCAAGATATCCCGCTTCTTATATAAACAACATACCACCCCACATTCAGAGACTGGAAAGAGCCCGGCGGAGATGATGATGGGCAGAAAATTACGTTCAGCATTAGACAAGCTGCACCCAGTCCGCCAGCACTCCACCTCTGACATCACCGTGAAAGGATTTGGGGTAGGAGATTCGGTCTACGCCTGATGCTTCGCTGCGGGACCGCGATGGAAGTTGGCTGAAGTAATCAAAGTGAAGGGTCTAGTCTCCTATCTAGTTCGAATGGCAAATGGAGACGTGCACCATAGGCATCGCAACCAACTGAGGCGCGCATGGCCGACGGAGAAGCCTTCAGAGCCACTACCTGACTACCACTTCCGGCTTCCTCCGGTACAATCACCTGTCGACGTGGAGCCTGGCATCACCAGCCCAAGTCCTCTCTACACGCCCGAGGGACCCGAGCTGAGAAGATCTACACGAACTCGTAGACCAGTCGTTCGTTTTGGCTCCAGTGTTTAGAGAAATTGTGTATATATTTAAACTTAAAAGGGAGGAATGTTAGGACGCGGCACCAAACGCTGCTCTCTGTGTTGAGACGCACGTGAGCCACGTGCAAATGACGTCATCTGTTAGCCGCTATTTATCGGAACGCGCAATAAACCTTTTGTTCTGTTGCTGAGCGTCTGGCTCCCAGTCACGTCCATTACACCTTCGAAGTAGGACTCGATGCGAATGACGTACGACGTCCACTTGTCCTTGCCAACGTCAAACGGTGGTACTTGGTACGCCATTGCAGAAGCAGCGAAGCCCTTGGTCTTACGTGGGTGGGTTTCTCGTCGCCATTGTTACAGCGGGTCGTGGGTGGAGCGCATAGCATCCGGGAAGCACGCCAGACGAAGTCTGCCAGAACAAGAACCGTTTATTAGAGGCGGCTATTGTTTTTATAGCCACCGTGAAATCATATCATGTACAATCAGGTGCGACTCAGTGCAAGCATAAACAAACGCTATTTCTAACAGTAGGCGGCCATGCGCGCGCACGTATAGCGCAATTTACTTTGCAGCACAAACAATGTGGTGTCAGCGTTGAGGGCGTTTTCCGTGAGCGAACAATCCCGCTCGCCGCAAAAAATAAAAGGTAGTGTTCGAGCCGGGATCGAGCACAACAATTCTACATGGCAGTCAAGTATTCCACCACACATCCACGCCAGTTATTGGAACTGCTTCGTCAAAATGCCGAAGGGCATTCAAGCATCGTAATACAAAATTGTCAATCCGGGCGAGGAGTGACGTTACCAGAAGCGCATAATCGCACCATGCGTCACACCTGTGCATAGCGTAACGAGTTTAGGGCGCACCACCTGTTGGAAAGGCCTCAGCCATTCACCATACTCATCATCCACACCATCAACAAAGCATGCCGCTACGCAGCTGCGCGTATTGCCTGTTGGGATAGGTTCGCACGAAGCTTACCCTACGAGGCGACAGGGAAGGGACACGACGTTCTACACTGCCGCAGTGTACAAAGACGGTACGGCCAGGTTCGTCGACTCACCCACACGGCGCAGAAAGGCCACTCGAGGCAGGTTGTCGACAAACACGGGTTAACCCAAGCTGCAGCACAGTGCGACAATCGCGGGCTTGTAGGCCGTATAGGCCTTATGCAAAATTGCTGCCATCTGTCGGAGGTTTGACGAAGCTTCCGATTCGGCGCCATATTGGAGGCGTGTGTCCGAATTTTATTGCTGTCGCTGCTATAACTTCTGGCTTGTGTCTGGTTTGATAGCAACTAATCGGGGCTTAAAAATGTCAGACGAGTGTGTAAGGGCCTGTATACTTTACAATATTTCCTGGCTGTTACGTTGTCAATTATTACATGTAACAAACTGCCTCACAACGAGAAGGTACAAGTTTGTCACCGAGTCATATGTAAGCCTGTCGTCGTTGAAAATGAAGCTTTCCGCTAGGTTATAAATTTCGTCTGTTAGTTTTCAGTGTAGCGAATAAAGCGTTCTGAGATATCTGAATACCATTCGTGTAGTGTAGGATGGTTGGGAGGAGGCTTCTGCGCTCGACATGGCTAGGCACAGCGATGGCGGTAAGAAAGTTCTGCTGACCCGTTTCAAGGAGTGTTTCATGAGGGACAGTCTACGTCGACCTGATGTATTGTGCAACTATATTTAAATGAAACGTTGCTTTTTTATTTTTGAAATAAAAAATGTTTCGCTGCTGTAGTCACTAGTCACCGATGTATGCTATACGTCGTATATGGAATTACTGCACGATTAAAATGTAGAACATTTCGTCGTCTCACGCACCTGAAAAGTGAACATGAAGTGTGAGTTGCTTTAAGAAGTAGATGCAGATGAGCTGATATTTTATTGAATATCCTTGCGACATGTGTTCGTAAATAACAGAATACGCCAATAATATTCGCGTTCAGATCGTCGCTTTCGGGGCCTGCTGGCGCCTTAGAATGTCAACCCTTTCCAGCAAGGCTGTTTTGCGTCGACGACTGAACGCTTGCAAACCACCTCAGCGCGTACCCAACGATAGCGCACCCACTGTCGAATGTAACACATCTGCCGGAACAGCGTTTTTTTTCAGTTTCATATGGAAAGTGCAACACATTTGAAGCATCGATTAAATGGGTCATGAAACACCCCTTGGGCTTGTTGAAAAAACGCATCCTGCGGAAAACTGACACGGCTATGAACTGCTCAGCCAAATATTGCAGTCGTGCACGCCGCGTAAAGGCTGCAAGCTGAGCGCGAAGTTGCTTTCTTCTCAGGCGCCCTCTTTTCAAACAGAGGCTGTTTGTCGGTGGGCGGGGCGCCTGTCAGTTGACGCCGCGTATCTGTTTCTCCGCATCGCAAAAGACATCCTCGTTGGCTGATAGCCGACATAAAGCGAGAGCGGCGTTCAGATCAGATGCGCTTCTTGCCACGGGATGCCGCCACTTGCCAGCGCCGCACTCATCCTCAATCTGCCAACTTTACACGGTAGCCACACTGGCGCACGCGAATCACAGCAGGAGAGCGGTCGCGTTTCATGACGCGCGCTGACGTAACTTCTTTCTCCCGTGCCATCCCTCCCTGTGTAGCTTCCAGTGCGCTCGCCGGCACGAGAAAAGAGAGAAAGCGCTGAGAGCATGCGCCAACTTCCGTAACTCCGCTCGTTCTTGACAGATTCGAGAAATTTTCGCGGCAGTCGATTCCGGGGGCAGTAAACGTCGATAGTCAGGTCGTTAGATCATTACATGGCAAAGTGGTTCATGACTCCTTTAACATTTCATAGCAACAGGGGCGGATACAGGATTTTTCCGAAGGGGGTCAGCTTTCGGGAGAACCTATATGTGCTCTTCTTGGGGTATGAATTTAAAAAAAAGTAAGGGGGCGCGATTAGGAAATCCCGGCCGCCCCTCTGAATTTGGCACTGATAGCACATGAAATCATCGAAAAAAACGCGTAGTGAAGCAATACGCGCGCAAGGTATCCCACCAAACGCTACCTTGTCAAACTCCCCAATCCCAAACAAACTGCAAGCAACACGCTCCACCACAATCGGTCCGTTCACTGAGAATCGACGACGCGCACGAGCTACCTGTCTAACATGTATTTGTTATCGCAGTGTAACAAAGTAATGTTGTGAACAGCAGGGAGGCATGCGCGAGTAGCCGCGATGCAGCTCTGAAGCTCGTACACGAAGCCAACTTTACACGGTAGCCAACTTTACATGTGTCCCTGCAAGCACACACGGAGCTTAGGTATCAACGTGTGGCGGCTGATAGGTGCGGGGGTGCGATGCACCCCCGCACCTATCTGCGGCCACATACGTGGGTGCATCGCAACTTGGAAAAAGTATGACGCGCGTACTTGCTGCTGCTTTAAAGCATGCCACCCGTAACAGAGGGCACACACATTGGTGCGCGCATTCTCTTACAGACACGTAGTGGGTACAGTGTTGTAATAAAATTGCTGTTGAAGAGGGCGGAAACCTTTACCTTTCGCGTGGCTTCTGTGTGCCGTGTGTGTGGCGTGTGTTTGTGTTGCTGGCTAGGCGACCGCACATCGTGTGCAGTCGTCTGTCGCTGTCGCATTCAACTCTTGAAGGCCAAGTTTAAGCGTCCCCCAATTTTTTATTCCTTGCTTCCTTCATGGGGTTTTTCGTTCATCGACAACTCCATCGACGCCGGCACCAGATTTTGTGCAACACGTGCTCCTTAAAGCGTTAAGACTCCCAGTCTGTTTTCGCTGTCCCTCATTTCATATACACTGCGAAGCACCTATGGTGCATACCCGTATACCACGGGCCGTGTTATGCGGCTATGTGCCTATTTGGGAAAATCACCTATTTTCATTGTTCATTTTCAGCAAAACACCCCCCTCATAAAAATTTCGGCGAGAAAGACCGGGCCCCCAGCCCTCCCCCCTCCCCCCCCCCCCCCCCCCTGGCCACGGGCCTGCACTAAAGTGATGACCACGAGAGCGCCCAGACCCATTAGATAGATAGATAGATAGATAGATAGATAGATAGATAGATAGATAGATAGATAGATAGATAGATAGATAGATAGATAGATAGATAGATAGATAGATAGATAGATAGATAGATAGATAGATAGATAGATAGATAGATAGATAGATAGATAGATAGATAGATAGATAGATAGATAGATAGATAGATAGATAGATAGATAGAAACGGTCAACGTGCCTTCAGTTCACTAAGGAATACTTCTCAGTGAATTTTAGTGAATTTAATACGCCTTAATGAATTCGTAGAGAATTTAATAACTTATTCTCGGTATTCATGCGGGCGGAGTGTCAAGCGGGCGGAGTTCGAGAAGTAGGCGGCTTGTGTGGCTAGCCACCACTCGAGAGCGAATCGACGGGCGCTCCCGCCACCATCTCTTTTTCCTTCTAAAAAAACAAAAGCGCTAATTTACGAACGAACAAGGGAAGAACACACGGGGACGGGAGCTGACTACTAACAAAGCTTTTATTGTGCGTTCACAAATTTCATATAGGTGTAGCGAAGCTTATTGGAACTCTGAAGTGGGTCGTCCTCTCCGGCCCCTTCTAGTGGGCCCCTTCTTCGGACAGAACGCAGCTCGTGCAGAGTCGGCCCCGCCTTGACTGTCGTTGTCGTTCATCTTCGCCGAGTGTCCGCCAATAAACATCTTTATAATTTGGTGGAGGTGCTGGGTATCGATCCCAGCACCTCTCGCACAGCGCAAACCTGGGTTCCCGGAATATGTCGTGGCATATGCAAGTCGCACGCTTACTAAAGCCAAGGCCAAATACACCGTCACGGAGAAAGAATGCCTGGCAATCATCTGGGCCCTTACGAAGTTCCGACCTTATTTTTATGGTCGCCCATTTGATGTCATCACCGACCATCCTGCGCTGTGCTGGTTGTCATTGAAAGGTCCCTCAGGCCGTCTCGCCCGTTGGGCACTTCGCCTGCAAGACTACGACATCCGCGTACTGTACCGCAACGGACGCCAGCATGCTGACGCCGACGCCCTGTCACGCTCTCTCTTGCCTGTCGACAATGCCCACAGCTCAGTGTCTCCCCTTGCCGTTTCTTCCATCGACACTCACACCATCGCTACCGAACAGCGCAAGAATCGCTGGATTGCCTCACTGATAGACTTGCTGACTGAACTGTCGGCAACACCATCCACTCGCGCGTTGCGTCGTGAAGCCCACCATTTCGCCGTTCGCGACGACCTCCTCCACCGACGCAAGTACAGCGGCGACGGCCGCCAGTGGCTACTAGTAATACCCCGAAGTCTGCGTTCTGACATAAGAATCGTCCCACTCTGATCCGCAGTGTGCGCATTCTGGGGTATCGAAAACTTACCACCGCATCCGCCAGCGGTACTTTTGGCGAGGGATGTACCGCTAGGTGCAGAAGTTCGTTCGTTCCTGCATCGATTGTCAGCGCCGCAAAACTTCAACGCACCTGTCGCCGGCAGGTCTGCAACCTCTACCTTGCCCTGACCGGCCGTTTGGGCGTGTTGGCATCGATTTGTATGGGCCACTTCCTCTGACGTCTGCTGGTAACCGCTGGGCTATCGTCGCTATAGACCACCTCACGCGATACGCCGAAACTGCCGCCCTCCCAGCGGCTACAGCGCGTGATGTGGCCTCCTTCCTGCTCCACCGATTCATGCTACGTCACGGTCCACCTCAGGAGCTGCTCAGCGATCGAGGCCGTGTCTTCTTGTCGGAAGTCGTCGAAGCCATTCTAAGAGTGCAACGTTGTTCACCGCAAAACTACTGCTTACCACCCGCAGACGAATGGCCCCACCGAACGCTTTAACCGTACGCTCGGCGACATGCTCTCCATGTACGTAGCCGCCGATCACACCAACTGGGATGCCATTCTGCCCTTCGTCACCTACGCCTGCGATACCGCCGCTCAGAGCACCACTCGTTTTTTCTCCCTTTTTCTTATTGTATGGCAGGCACCCGTCGCACACAATCGACACAATCCTTCCATACAAGCCGGATCGGTCTGAGTGTGCGCCGATTTCTGCTACCGCCCGACTTGCTGAAGAATGTCGCGAACTTCCCAAGACCTTCACTACACATGACCAAGAGCGGCAGAGGAGCATTAGCGGTCACAGTATCACTTCTGATCCGACGTTCCTCCCTGGAGCGCTCGTATGGCCCTCGATCCCTACCACTGCACCTGGCCTCTCTTCAAAGCTACTGCCCTATACGAAGGCCCCTACCGTGTCGCTGAACACACCTCCCCTGTAAACTACCTGATCGAACCCATCGATCCATCCTCGGACATGCGCCGTCGAGGGCGCGACATTGTAAACGTGGAGCGCCTCAAGGCCTACCATGACCCGCTCAATTTGACAAGTTGTTAGGTCGCCAGGCTGCTCCCTTTTCGTACCCGGAGTAATTGTAGCGAAGCTTATTGGAACTCAGAAGTGGGTCGTCCTCTCCGGCCCCTTCTAGTGGGTTGCCCTCTTCGGACAGAACCCAGCTCGTGCAGAGTGGGCCCCGCCTTGACTGTCGCTGTCGTTCATCTTCGCCGAGTGTCCGCCAATAAACACCTTTATATAGGTTAGAAAAGTGGGGGGGGGGGAGGTTGAAGATCGAGATAGATG
This sequence comes from Rhipicephalus sanguineus, assembly GCF_013339695.2. Taxonomy (NCBI): domain Eukaryota; kingdom Metazoa; phylum Arthropoda; class Arachnida; order Ixodida; family Ixodidae; genus Rhipicephalus; species Rhipicephalus sanguineus. The sequence continues at coordinate 13,617,236 of NC_051178.1, read as the reverse complement.
CGAATGGGCGTGGTTTTGATGATAAAAAACAGATGCATATGTCATTAAGTTTGCTGCAGGAAGCTGAATTCCTTCACAGAAAGGAAGAGTGATGGCGCAGTACCACATTCCGAGCTTATGTGCATCATTGTAAAGGTTTCAAAAATTTCCCGAGCGCGACTGTCTTTGTAGTTGCGCCAACCTTGGTATCATGGAGTAGCGGTGAGTACCCGCATGTGGCACAATGAATTGCCAGGTTACTGCCATGTTTGTTCCTCACATTGTTTGCCCCTTCCCGCGGATCGTCGTTGAGGCAAAGTCCGGTTTGGCCTATGTATGGTCTGCCACAAGTGGTCTGAATTTCGTACACCATTGCCGTTTTGCATTCCACCAGGAGCGAAACGGTGCATTACTGCAATGGTCGTGGTCTCGCTGGCTCCTGTTCACTTGTTTACACAAGGAACCTTCTTTCTGGTTTTTTGAACCTTTATCTTTACTATAGGTATGTCGTGTGTGTGTGTGTGTGTGTGTGTGTGTGTGTGTGTGTGTGTGTGTGTGTGTGTGTGTGTGTGTGTGTGTGTGTGTGTGTGTGTGTGTGTGTGTGTGTGTGTGTGTGTGTGTGTGTGTGTGTGTGTGTGTGTGTGTGTGTGTGTGTGTGTGGGACCGGGCGACTGAACGTAATGACCAACGAATCAGAGCACGACAAGGATAGGGCCGGATATCGCTATCGCGTTCAATTCTTAAAGGCGAAGCTTAAGCGTCCCCCAAATTTGTGGCTTTTTCGGGGGCCCGAGAAAAAAACCTGTACAACGGCATGCCTGCAGCATTCTGTGGGAGACTGTATGCACGTACGGGATGACCGGGAGCTTTGACTTGTCAAGTTCAAGCCCAGCGTTTAATTTGGACAACTTGAGCTCAAGGAGGAGACCTTCTGCCAAAGACGTGAGGAGGTGTTCCGGAAAAGCCGTTAGATGTGAGGCGATCCATTTGTTGACCTCATGGTGACTGGCGCGAAGAAGGCATTCTTGAGCGTTCCTTGTGCTATGGTGCGCTTGATGATTCCAGAATGAGCCGAGGAAAGTGGTAGTAGCAGCTTCTTTGAGTGCAGCGCGTGAGCCCAGCAAGTGTGGCTTTGGCTGATGTGAAGTTTCAGGTCGATAAAACGGACACAGCCGTCGACTGGAATTTCTTTCGTGAATTAGAGGCCTCGAGAGATCGGCTGGAAGACGCTGAAATTTCGCTCTACATGTGCGAAGGGTCCCGCTTCAAAATACAAAAAAATCGGCCACGTAGCGAACCACTTTTGTTGACCCACCTTAGACGACGTGATCCGAAAGCTGTCTATCATAGTGTGCCAGAAGCAAGCCACTCAAAATAGGCGCCATACGGGAACCGGTACCCCTTCAAATTTTTTCCAGAAACATATGCTCAATGTGCTTGACGGCCGTAGAACTAAGGTCTCTTTTAAAGACGATAGTTTTTCTTGGGGAACTCAGGCGCAGAAATTTTGGTCTGTCTGTCTTTCTGTTTGTCTGTCTGTCACCCGATCAGGGGGAGGTTACTCCGTATACCTCCCATAGGACGCCTTAATTCATGACGTCAGCGCTGGCAGCGCCAAACGTCCCTTCAGTTACTATCCTGGCGGCTGGGATTCAGAAACTGAAACTTCAGAATGGCGGCGCACACGGTATGCGTCGTCATTGCAACACCAGCCGCGCCTCGCACCTGCTCTCCTAGCTCTCTCGCAAGCGCCGGTTTTTTATTCTTTTTTTTTTTTGTTTTCGTGCGGGTGCTGCGCAGTCCCCACGTTTTTTCATGAACCCGCTCGCCCGGCCGCTCGCGCGTGCCGCGCCGGCGCTTTTTTTTCTTTTTTGCATCCGCTTGTGCGTGCTGCGCCGCGCGTTCGTTGCGCGTTTGCATGTACGCAATTTGCAATCAAGCATTCTGAACACACTGCAGTCGTGCAGCATGCGCCAGAACGCAAAAGAATGAATTGCACTCAGAACACAAAATATCCTTGGTCTCATTTTATTATCATCGTTTCCGAAAATCAACATTTTCATCAAATGCGGTGCGATAGAGGTTCAGTAGATTAACAGAAGTGATGAACATGAGATTAACATACACGTGTTCATGACCACTAAAAACACAAAAGGTCTCGGTAAAGTTAAGAACTTAAAGAACAGTGGAATAAAAAAACAGAACATAACATTAGGGCACATAATGAAAAACACAATTTTTATACTGACAAAGGTGCAGAAGAGCTTCTGATATATGCGCACGATACGACACAAAATTATCATCACAAAATTGAACATTCACTGCAATGCAAAAACAACGAAAGCAGTTGAATACCTAAAAATACAATAATATTGTAAAGATAATTTTAAAGATGTGAAAATGAACTCCACATATAAAACAACTAATGTTGGCCGCACTTTATTGACTACATTTCCAAAAACGTTGATTTTCATAAAACTAGTGATGATAAACGCGGAGAAAATGAACGGATGATATCGGAGGATTCATGGCATCTCTTCTTGAAATGCGCCGATTCTCCAATTCTTCAGCTTTTCTCTGGGCGCACCGAGCAGCTGTGTGGCGTTCCCGAGTACCTTAAAAATGCTTCCGCCCTGAAGAAAAGGGACAAGTTCCAATCAGATAAAGAGCGCCGTCGACTCGTGCAAAAGTGAATTCGTTTGTTCGTCTCAGAGCAGCACAAGTTTTCGTACATTTACCTACAGCCTTAGAAACGTGGTTATAGGCGATGGCGAGTAATTAACCGGAGACAAATGCAAAGCACATATTCAAGCACGCGGTTCTGTGAGAGTTGTAAACCTGTAACTATAGTTACGTCGCATGGGCTTCATGTCCGCTGCTTGTTCGTATAACGATTTAAACGCAGCATCATGCCCTTTTCGAATCAATTTTTGAAAACAATAACTGTAGCCCCACTGCAGAGAACAGCTACTCGGTATGAACGTGAATTCAAATTGACACAATGAAAACTGCGACTCAAAGGGCACGCTCACCTGTTGTTCTTTTGGGGGCCAGCACTGAAGAACACCACTGATATTTCCAGTCTCTTTCTGTGTCTCATCTTTAACCAGTCTCTGTCATCCGGTGAGTTGCCTAAAGACTGGAAGATCGGAAAGGTAGTCCCCGTATTCAAGTCCGGTGACAGGCACTCGCCCCGTAATTATCGACCTATTTCACTAACATGCATATCCTGCAAACTGCGTGAACATATTATAGCATCTCATATCTATGACCACCTTGAATCAAATAACTTCTTTTTCCCTAACCAGCATGACTTCAGGAAAGGCTACTCATGTGACACTCAGTTGTTCGAATTCACTACTGACCTTCACTTTAATATGAACAGTAACGATCAAACCGATTGCCTCTTTCTCGATTTCACCAAAGCTTTTGACACTGTCCCTCATTGTCGTTTAATCTCTAAATTGTCTTCTCTCTGTATCGATTCATTAACACTGTCTTGGATACGCAACTTCTTGTCATCCCGTCAGCAATTCACGGTGGTTAACGACACTTCATCTAACATTTGCGATGTCACGTCTAGTGTTCCCCAGGGCAGTGTACTGGGTCCATTACTCGTTTTAATATACATTAACGACTTGCCTGCTAACCTTTCATCCACAGTTAGGTTGTTCGCAGATGACTGCGTCATCTACCGCAAAATTCAATCTATTGACGATCATTACACTCTCCAACACGACCTTAATCTAACCTACAGGTGGTGCGAAGCTTGGCAGATGTCCCTTAACGCCTCTAAATGCAAGTTAATCTCGTTCACTAGAAAGCGAACTAATTCATCCTTTCGCTATACTATTGGTAATAACATTGTTTCAGCCACACTATCGTACAAATATCTCGGCGTTCACCTTTCATCAGAATTATCTTGGACTACGCACATAGCAGCTGTTTCTTCAAAAGCCTCCCAGTCTCTCGGCTATCTGCGCAGAAATTTGCGCAACGCTCCTTCTCACGTACGCGCATTATCATATCTAACTCATGTTCGCCCACAATTAGAGTATGCTTCGTCCACATGGTCACCACATCAAGATTATCTTATCCGTACGTTGGAAGCCGTCCAGAATAGGGCCGCGAGATTCATCGCCGGTAACTACAGCTGTCATTCAAGCATCACCCTAATAACACAAGGCCTTATATTCATGTCACTGGATCAACGACGCGTCATTGCCCTTTATGTTTATTAAATGCGAAGCATTTCTTAGCGAACCTCTGGCACTTTGAGCGTTTCTATCTGCGTATCTATCTATCTATCTATCTATCTATCTAGCCGCCTACGTCTGGGTGCTCTCATGATCGCCTCCTTAACTTGGTGTAGACCAAAATTGGCATGGGAGGGTAAGAGGATTTGACGAATATGATTGCCGGGTCATGACATGAACAGCGTTAAAATCCTGCCGCGTACGTCGTCAAACCCTTTCCACTAGACACGTGTGGCACATACCCGTTTACCACAGGCCGCGGTGTACGGGTATGCGCCACAGGTGATTGACAGTTTATCTCTACCCAGGAACGGCGACAACGGATATTGGTAACTTAAATGCTAGAGCGTTAAGGAAAACCAACATCGGCAGCGTTGACTCAACAAATGGGAAGAATGAAAATTAGGATCCCAGCAGGAATCGAACCCAAGCATTCTGCGTGGCAATCAGGTATTCTACCACAGAGCCACGCCAGGTCTATAAACTCGTTTGGAAAAACAGCCTACGCAGGCGTAATTCGGTGCAACGTCAATTGTGGTTGTGGTGCTGGCTATCTAATTTTACAAGAAAGCAATAAACACTACATGATACTCCTACGATGTGTACTCCTACGATACAGGCGTCATATCAGATTAACGTCTGTAGTTTCAGTGTTGGCTCCACGTTTATAGCAGTCTAATAAACATTACGTTTTATTCCAATGATTCAGCAAGCTATATTGAAGCATTGCTCGACCCCGAAGGAATACATTATTGAACGTTACATATGATATCCACATCACCGCACCGTAAAATGCACTTCGTCCACCAGAGCGACGCAGTGTCCTCTTCATTTCTTACGAGGCTGGGCGATGGCCTCATGCTGACCGAGGATGATGCCAGATTGATTGACAGCCGCTTTTTAGACTAGGCTACGTAGGCCACATACGCCCAGGTAGTCTACAAATAAGACAAACACCATCCACTGATGTTTGTCTACGTAGCACTATCCTGGTCTACCAGCCTCGACGCCCTATACCTCCCCAACGCGAAGGGTGGCTTTAGGTTCCGACTTGTCGCCGACTCTGTCGACAGACAATTTGTCGACGAAATGACCGAGGCATACACGAATTCCAACAGCTCTACTATACCACATACTTCACTACACTTGGACCCCTCGTCACCACGATCACGACCGGATCCTATAACAAGTCATGACCAGCTGCTGGTGCTCACTGATCACGGTGATAATGCCCTTGTTGAAGAACTGTCAAGAGCTTCTTGCACACATGCAGACGGGTTCGTGAAACGTGCATGCGTTCTCGGGACACTTATAAGCACTACATATCAGCTTACCGCTTCTGGTGTTGGTAATACCCACGTTGCCATTGGCAGCGTTACCCAACCGTAAACAACTGGTATATAAGCAGTTGTTTACGGTCATATATAACACATATGCCGCATATATAACACATATGCGGCTCTTCAACATATATATGTGTGCGCATAAAATTTATAGAAATCTTTAGCATCATTTTGTAACGTGTCACTCAGTAAAAAAGTTACGCCACAGTCACCTACTCGCCGCAGGCTTCGCATAACATCGACTCCCACGGTACGTGGGATGTGCCGATTTTTTTCATAGGTACATCTACAGTAACAAATTCCACTGTTTGCCGCTTCATCTTCCTCTACGCACATCTCGACGCATTCACAATGCACGTAGTTTCATGCACATTCATGGTCACACACAGGCATTTAACTCATCACCATCACCTCGAGCCATAGCACATTGGAGCAGCCTTCCAGATCACATCGTATCCATCTCTAGTCGTGAAACTTTTCGTTATAACCTGATTTCGTTGCGTTTTTCTATTGTATAACTTTGTTGAACCTTGCTCTTTATCATTTGTATTTTTTGTTCTTTGTATTTTACTTTTTGTCTGTATTTTTATTGCAGTGTATATACTGATGCCCCCCTTACTCAATGCCCTTAAATGGGCCTGTAAGGCATTTTGAATAAATAAATAAATATATTCCGGGACTTGTTCTGGAAGTATTCGAGCAACAAATCACAATGCACGAACAGCCCGAGTCGTAAAACATCGCGTCGCATAAGCACACAGCGAGCGCGCACTCTGAAACGGACGAGCGACGACGGCTAACGCACGTCTTACCAACGCCAGACACGAAACTTTCCAACGAATTTCAAAGTCGGCGGCGCCAGCAAGGCGGCGGGAAGCGCGCCTCCCGGAGGAGAGGGAGTTGATCCCGCCAGAGATGGGGTTGAAGAGAGTTGGGAGAAAAGAGACGGAACGCAGATTTTAACTCTGATCCCAGTTCATGGATGGCGCCTCAATTGGCCATACCAGTCACGTGGGTTTCTTTCACTAGCCTGACCCGATTCAGCCACCCGGTCATTGTTTAACCACTTTCTGAACGCCCAGCCATCTTGCACTGGTATCGCCGTTCATACTTGTGAACACTGTCGATCAAAAAGCAAATGCTACGCATACCTGAGGCGCAACATCAATACGTAAGTATTAGGTGGTGTGTTCCTTTACTAGAACATACATAGATACGTAATTCTAAAGACCCTAGTGTTTTTTGCGCTGCGCTGAAAATGCTAGTGTTTTTTTTAGCTGCGCTGGAAACGCGACGCTAGGCGCCATATGCTGCGATTCAACATGGAGGAGGAGGACTCATGTAGTACGGCCAGCTACGGCCGGCAGAAGACTATCGTCTTTCGACGACATTTGCAGCGAAGCACGCAGATACGAGACCAAGTTTTTCCTCGGAGGCTTCCATGCTGCCAGCGCTGACACAACGGCAGAGCACATCAACACAGTGACAACCTCTTCCTCGTCAATGGAATCAAAGTCCATGGCGATGGGGTGAAGGATACGCAAAAATGCTCCAAAACAACAGATGCGGCATGCGCCCAGCTGCTGGCCGAGTGCTCTAATAATAAACCGACACTTGCATATGAGACGCTCCGGTACCGCAGCGTCGTGTGGTCTCTCGTGTCTCGGTTCGTCTGTTCCTATAGCATGGCTTAGGCCCAGCGTCGGCTACATGGTGTCAGAAGTGCAAGGTCTAAACGCGTCTTCAAGCCATGTAAGGACTACGCCCGCCGGACCATCTCGTATTTTCCGGGAATATCGCTGAAAACTGGCGTACGTTTCGTCAGCGTTTTGAACTCTACCTCAAAGCCACGGAAAGCGAGAAGGAACGCAGTCAGAAGCAGAAAGCGGCGTTGCTACTCCATGTCGCAGGGCCGGAAGCTATCGAAGTATTCGACACTTTTGGTTGCACGACGACCAAAAAGGAGAGCTATGACACACTCCTTCAAAAGTTTGAAAGCTATTGTCAGCCTCTCAAGAATGAGACTTTCGAACAGTACTTGTTTCGGAAGCGCGTCCAGGCGGATGGCGAACCTTTCGAAAGCTTCTTGAGAGACCTGCAGTTTAAAGCACAGATTTGCAAGTTCGGAACTTTGCGGGAATCCATGATACGGGATCAGATTGTGTTCGGTACAGCTGACGACCAGCTTCGAGAGCGCCTACTCAGAGGAGGTCGCTATCGCTGGAAAGTGCCATTAAAGCAGCACAATCCACAGAAATAGCAGCAAATCAGAAAAGGGTGTGGCAAGCTCCGGAAACAAAAGCTGTTGAAGCCATCAGCAAAGAAAAAGTCTCGAGCAAGAACAAAACGCCGAACAAAAAAGAGCCTGCAGGTAGTGCAAGAGGTGGCATGAACATAAAAAAATGCCCGGCGTACGGTCAACGATGCAGAAAGTGTGGCCGGAAGAATCATAATGCAGCGGCTTGCAGAACGAAGAAAATGGTCGACGAAGTGGAAGAGACGCGCAGCAACTCGTCGAACGCGCAGTATGAAATCTTGCAACGATACGAGAAACAGCGCGACACACGGGACAGTGAAAGAGACGGACCAAGCGCTGACTTACAACCAAGGTTTTATTCCGTACATGGGGGTATATATAGCACACGCAACATGAAAGGAAGGAGAACAGTGACGTGGAACTTTGTTCACGAGTTCTATGAAAGCTTCTGAAAAAAATAAAACCATCATCCACTAGACAGATAGGCAATTTCCCTGGTGAGGAGCGCTAACGATGGCACGCTCACGCACATATCACCTTTTTTGTCAATGCAAAATGCCTCATAAATCTCACGTGCTCGTTGATCCCTGTATCGCCGAAGTATCTTACATTGATCGAACATTGCATGACAGCCGCATACGGAGCTGTGCGCAGCTAGGTGGCTGCCCACAGAACCCCGCATTAGATTGCGATGTTCCCTGAGGCGGTCATTAACACACCGACCAGTTTGGCCGATGTAGCAGCGACCGCATGAGAGGGGGATTTCGTATACCGCGTTATGACAGCATTCAACAAACTTTTTGGCGTGTTTCTTGTCACACACGCGAGGCCCTCTGTCTTCTCTGTTCACCTTATTGCACATACCAGAGAACTTATTTTTTGCTGAAAAGACAACTCTGATGCCTGCTTTTTGTGCTACTTTTTTTAAACCATGAGACACCCTATGCAAATACGGAATTACCGCTGTTTTTGAAAGTGGGCTTTTTTCCTGACGACTAATCAGTTTTTTTGGCTGTTTTAAGCCTTCTAGAAGACCTTCGACAATGGAACACAGTAGGTTGTCCGGGTAGCCTGCCATGCGCAGTCTGCGCACCTGCGAGTCAAAGCTAGTGCACATAGTGTGATGGCATGATCGCGTCAACGCTGCCCCTAGACAAGATTTTGCAATCGCTCGCTTGACAAGTTTAGAATGCGCAGAACTGTAAGGTAACAAGCTTTTCTTGGAGCGGGGGGCATACTGCCAGCACACGTGGTCAGATAAAAACATTTCAAGGTAAAGAAACCGAAGTCTGTTACCAGTGGGAAATTCAGTGGTTAGTTGCAGTTTGCTCATGCAAGAGCGAAACACTTCAACAATTCGATCAGCACATTGCTGTGTGTCAGAGTGGTTAGACCTGTATAATATCAAAAAGTCGTGCACGAATCTAAACACTTTTACAGCGGTCGTCTGATGCAGGCATTCCATGAGGCATCTGTCATATTTGGCTAAAAGAATATCACTTAGGATCGGCGCGAGGCACGAACCTATGCAAACACCTTCTTTTTGAATATAAAGTTTGCCATCATGCTTTATAAATGTGGAACGTAAATAAAAGCTCAGCGTTTCTAAAAAGTTCCTGACGCTGATTCCACACGAGTCCTGAAACCTAACGCTCCCATAGCGGTCGATGCATTCGCTCACCTCTGCGCAGACCTGGTCCGACGGCAAGGAATAGTATAGGTCCTTAACATCTACTGAAAAGAAGCTCACTTTTGAAGGACACCCTTGCTGAAGATAGTCAGACACTTCTTGTGGCTTTCTGATGAGGCAGGGATCCTCCACATCAAGGACAGATAGGGAACGTTGCAAGAACCTTCCCACAAGGCGCTGCCAAGTGCCGTGTTCCGACACCCTGCCAAGTGCCCTGTTCTGCGCATGGCAGGCTACCCGGACAACCTACTGTGTTCCATTGCCGAAGGTCTTCTAGAAGGCTTAAAACAGCCAAAAAAACTGATTAGTCGTCAGGAAAAAAACCCACTTTCAAAAACAGCGGTAATTCCATATTTGCATAGGGTGTCTCATTGTTTAAAAAAAGTAGCACAAAAAGCAGGCATCAGAGTTGTCTTTTCAGCAAAAAATAAGTTCTCTGGTATGTGCAATAAGGTGAACAGAGAAGACAGAGGGCCTCGCGTGTGTGACAAGAAACACGCCAAAAAGTTTGTTGAATGCTGTCATAACGCGGTATACGAAATCCCCCTCTCATGCGGTCGCTGCTACATCGGCCAAACTGGTCGGTGTGTTAATGACCGCCTCAGGGAACATCGCAATCTAATGCGGGGTTCTGTGGGCAGCCACCTAGCTGCGCACAGCTCCGTATGCGGCTGTCATGCAATGTTCGATCAATGTAAGATACTTCGGCGATACAGGGATCAACGAGCACGTGAGATTTATGAGGCATTTTGCATTGACAAAAAAGGTGATATGTGCGTGAGCGTGCCATCGTTAGCGCTCCTCACCAGGGAAATTGCCTATCTGTCTAGTGGATGATGGTTTTATTTTTTTCAGAAGCTTTCATAGAACTCGTGAACAAAGTTCCACGTCACTGTTCTCCTTCCTTTCATGTTGCGTGTGCTATATATACCCCCATGTACGGAATAAAACCTTGGTTGTAAGTCAGCGCTTGATCCGTCTCTTTCACTGTCCCGTGTGTCGCGCTGTTTCTCGTATCGTTGAACATGTACCAACAGGCCCAAATACGCACCTTATTGCAGTTCATTTCTAGTACATCGGGCACTGTTCTACCCTACCCCCTTCTTCGCTCCCCCATTGTGTGTATGAATCTGCTGGCTACTGCGACCTGCAGGACACGTCTGTATACGTTCGCATTGAAGAATTCAGCCTTGCCACCAGAAGTTCTTCGAATTTTCGGTGGTTTAACACCGTCAAAAGGACACGCTGACAGGATGTGCCGGATTCTCCGGTCAGAGGCCTGGCGTCAAGTGCGGTTCTACTCGGACTGCCTATATGCTGCGAGTATGGAAAATGCATCGCAGAGCAGTGCTCTGAGGGCCTACAACAGAGACCTGCGTATTGCTTCCCAGACGGCAGATTTCCTATGGAAGAAGTTGTTTCCAAGCTTACCAAGAAAGAAGCCGACACAGCAATCTGGGCATCAAGTCGTGATTCTAGGGAATGGAAGCATCCCACCAGGCGTAAAATGCGCATTGGAAAAGGGCCCAAAATTTTGCGAACCACCGAAATTGGACCAAGTAGAGCTCTTGAGCTTGGTCAGGAACACTGCGGCAAAAGCGACTGTTGAAGATAGAGACAGGTGCATTCAAGAAGGAGTGGACTGCCTGTTGCCGATGAAGCAAGCCGGGAGCTCACGCCAAACTTCCGTCATCAAGTCGCTACGCGCCGCAGATATCAAGCTGCTTCAAGCAGACAAGGAAGGTGGATTTGTCCTTGCTCCGACAGCCGTGAAGTTCAGCGCTTGTGTCGTCCTTTTTTTCGTGTTTTGTGTTTCTGTCTTACCCAGCGTGCGCTGCCGTTTATCGTGAATATGACCAACCAACTAGCCCACAAGTACGTTTTAAGCACGTCTATAGAGAGAAGGCGGATGCCGCTGTCACAAGCAACTTCCAGGTCACGAATGTCAAACCTTCCAAGGTCAAGGCAACGGCGGCCAAACTTTGTGAAGAGGCTGGACTTCAGAAACTGGCGTCGTCAGTGCGGTCGGCGAAGGGCTTGACCCTTTCGGTGTTCTTTTCGGCAAAAACGCATAAGCCGGAGATTCCCTTCCGCGTCATTGTGTCGGAACAGGGCACTTGGCAGCGCCTTGTGGGAAGGTTCTTGCAACGTTCCCTATCTGTCCTTGATGTGGAGGATCCCTGCCTCATCAGAAAGCCACAAGAAGTGTCTGACTATCTTCAGCAAGGGTGTCCTTCAAAAGTGAGCTTCTTTTCAGTAGATGTTAAGGACCTATACTATTCCTTGCCGTTGGACCAGGTCTGCGCAGAGGTGAGCGAATGCATCGACCGCTATGGGAGCGTTAGGTTTCAGGACTCGTGTGGAATCAGCGTCAGGAACTTTTTAGAAACGCTGAGCTTTTATTTACGTTCCACATTGATAAAGCATGATGGCAAACTTTATATTCAAAAAGAAGGTGTTTGCATAGGTTCGTGCCTCGCGCCGATCCTAAGTGATATTCTTTTAGCCAAATATGACAGATCCCTCATGGAATGCCTGCATCAGACGACCGCTGTAAAAGTGTTTAGATTCGTGGACGACTTTTTGATATTATACAGGTCTAACCACTCTGACACACAGCAATGTGCTGATCGAATTGTTGAAGTGTTTCGCTCTTGCATGAGCAAACTGCAACTAACCACTGAATTTCCCACTGGTAACAGACTTCGGTTTCTTGACCTTGAAATGCTTTTATCTGACCACGTGTGCTGGCAGTATGCCCCCCGCTCCAAGAAAAGCTTGTTACCTTACAGTTCTGCGCATTCTAAACTTGTCAAGCGAGCGATTGCAAAATCTTGTCTAGGGGCAGCGTTGACGCGATCATGTCATCACACTATGTGCACTAGCTTTGACTCGCAGTGCGCAGACTGCGCATGGCAGGCTACCCGGACAACTTACTGTGTTCCATTGCCGAAGGTCTTCTAGAAGGCTTAAAACAGCCAAAAAAACTGATTAGTCGTCAGGAAAAAAGCCCACTTTCAAAAACAGCGGTAATTCCGTATTTGCATAGGGTGTCTCATGGTTTAAAAAAAGTAGCACAAAAAGCAGGCATCAGAGTTGTCTTTTCAGCAAAAAATAAGTTCTCTGGTATGTGCAATAAGGTGAACAGAGAAGACAGAGGGCCTCGCGTGTGTGACAAGAAACACGCCAAAAAGTTTGTTGAATGCTGTCATAACGCGGTATACGAAATCCCCCTCTCATGCGGTCGCTGCTACATCGGCCAAACTGGTCGGTGTGTTAATGACCGCCTCAGGGAACATCGCAATCTAATGCGGGGTTCTGTGGGCAGCCACCTAGCTGCGCACAGCTCCGTATGCGGCTGTCATGCAATGTTCGATCAATGTAAGATACTTCGGCGATACAGGGATCAACGAGCACGTGAGATTTATGAGGCATTTTGCATTGACAAAAAAGGTGATATGTGCGTGAGCGTGCCATCGTTAGCGCTCCTCACCAGGGAAATTGCCTATCTGTCTAGTGGATGATGGTTTTATTTTTTTCAGAAGCTTTCATAGAACTCGTGAACAAAGTTCCACGTCACTGTTCTCCTTCCTTTCATGTTGCGTGTGCTATATATACCCCCATGTACGGAATAAAACCTTGGTTGTAAGTCAGCGCTTGGTCCGTCTCTTTCACTGTCCCGTGTGTCGCGCTGTTTCTCGTATCGTTGAACATGTACCAACCGGCCCAAATACGCACCTTATTGCAAATCTTGCAAGTTTGTACCAGCAAGAGCTCGGAATGGATTATAAACACACCCGTGGAAAACAGCAAACTGAAGCTCAAAGTAGACAGGGGATCACAGGTAAACTTAATTCCTGTGTGTTGGCTCAAGGATTCCGGAGGCCACGAGTACGAGATCCAGGAGAGAAGGGCAACGCTACGCAGTTACAGCGGTCAAGCCATCAAGCATCTTGGAACAGTAGTGATTCCAGTCACTTACCAAGGCAAGACTGTGAGCTTGAAATTTTTTGTGGTGTTAAAGAGATGTGCCCTACTCGGGCTTGCTGCGTCCGAGGACTTTGACCTCGTGCGTCGCACCGCGGAGGTATTGGCAGTGCTGTCTCATGTTGGACCGGGACAGGCAACGCTTCGGGAACGCGTCATGAAATATTACCCGAACTTGTTGCGCGGCTTGGGATGCGTTCGCACGCCGTATAATATAGTGCTTCGACAAGGAACGCGTCCAGTTATTCAACACCCGCGTCGAGTACCCCACCTCCTCAACCAATCGCTAAAGGATGAGTTGCAGCGTATGAGCGACGCAGGCATCATCGCAAGGGTTGATGAACCAACTGAATGGGTGAGTCCCTTGGTTATAGTTGGGGAAAAAAGTGGCGCTCTGAGAATTTGTATGGTTCCACTGACATTAATGAATGCCTCAAGCGTGAGCACTTTGAAATGCCGAAGCGGGAAGAAATTGAAACCGAGCTGACAGGCGTGCATATCTTCTCAAGATTAGACGCCAACTCTGGTTTCTATCAGATTCCGTTAGACGAAGAGAGCTCTGGTACATTCAGCCCGCCATTCGCGCGTTTCAGATTTCTTCGCATGCCATTCGGTTTAGCGTCTGCACCAGAGGTGTACCAGACGGCCGTGTCGCAAGTATTTGATGGCCTCTCTGGTGTGAGAGTATACGTCGATGATGTGCTCATATGGGGCTCGAATGAAAAATAGCATGAAGAGCGTTTGAGGGCTGCGCTGGACGCGGCTCAGAAACATGGAGTCACGTTAAACGCTGAAAAGTGTGAAATGGGCATGAAAGAAATAATTTTTCTGGGCGAGAAGATCAGTGAGAAAGGCATACAGCCATCGCCCGAACCCATCAGCAGCGTCGTGCAAATGACTGAGCCAAGTACGAAGCAAGAGCTTCAGCGTGTCCTAGGCACGGTTACGTATTTCGGAAAACGCGTGCCACATCTCTCAGACAGGACTACTCTTCTCCGTGAACTGTTAAAGCACAATAGAGACTTCGCATAGGAACCCGAGCATGCAAAAGAGTTAGAAGCCATTAAGAAGGCTATAACTAGCTCACCTGTGCTTGCAGTCTACGATCCCAAAAGGGAATGTAAAGTCTCTAATGACGCCTCAGGATTCAGGCTTGGCGCAGCATTCCAGAGGCATGGTTTAGATTGGCGACCAGTAGAATATAGCTCCAGACGCCTCACAAAATGCGAAAAGCGATACTCACAAATAGAAAAGGAGGCGTTAGGCGTTCTCTACGACTGTGAAAAGTTTCACGACTTTATATATGTCCGAAAGGTGCTCATAGAAACGGATCATCGGCCGTTCATTTTGATGTCAAAAATCACAGCATATCCACGGAGTGAATGATGATGAGTGGGCGAAGCTGCGGAGGTTCATCGGTAAACCGTGAATCTTCCGTGAATTCTGCCCAGTACATCATCACCGACGTGAGATCGGGCGCGTTTATACTAAAGGTTCGATGAGTTATGACGACTTGCAGCGCACTTTAATTTTACATGTACGCTGTGAATTTTCATTGTTTAGAAAACCATTGCTTAGAAAACATCTGGCGTCTTTCGTTAAGCAGCTGGCGTCTATTCGTTTTGCTTTAGAAACATCTGGCGTTCTTTCGTTTTGCTTTTACAAAACATCTGGCGTCTTTTCTTGGTTTATTTCATCAATCAACGGCGTTTTGAACAAAATTTTTATTGTTTAATCACGCACAGGAGAAATCTCACCAGGCACTACCTTGGAGGTAAAGAATGGCTGCTAATGGGAATGAGAGACAGAAGAAGTCGGCTTTTAGCTAACGCTGCGAATTTTTTATTGTTCAGCAACGCACAGGAAAAATCTCCCACCGGCACCACCTTGCAGGTCAAAGCGTAAGACTGGTTACATACTACGCTACGAGGGACGAACGGGTGCCGCTATAAGGAGCTTCGCCCCTAAAAAATGCCCCCACCTCCCCGAAGGGAATCCTGAGGAAATGCGAATACATTTCTTGCGCCGAGAGTACACGGCGTAGTAATTTTAATGGCGTAAAGCTGGACAGATCGACGCGCTCAAGTGTCTCCCTTTTGGGCGCCTCTTTCAACGAACGCTTCCTACGTGCGTTCGTAATCACCTCAGGAATGTTGCCACCGCCTTCAATGCAGCACAAACGCGTTTAGAACGCGCTGTTTTCAGGCCGTGCCAAGGCAGCACAAACGCTACAAACGCGTTTCAAACGCACTGCATTGAGGCAGTGGCTTAGGGAGGAGAGAGAGCGAACGGCGAGAGAAGGAGCGGCGAAGCACTGCACCTACCCTCTCCTACACTCTCGCCACACACGCGGGAGCTCCGCCGAGGCGAGGATAAGCGCGCGCGCCCGCAGCTGTTGCTATGGGAGAGGGAGTGAGAGCGGAGAGGCGCGCGGACAACGCCACGTCGGAAGGCTTCAGTTTTAACAACCTATCTGATGATGGGATAACAAGAGATGTGCAGCTACCCTGTGATTCGGAAGTGCATCAAATGCCTGACCAGGATTACAACGACAGTTCTGGTTCATCTGCTCCTGTGACTCACCCAGCAGAGCCAACCAACCCGGCAGAAAGCGCTTCCGACACACAGCCTCTTCGAAGATCTCTGAGAACACGTCGTCCAACGAAGTTCCTGTCTTACGACAAGCAGTTCAAGCAGATCTTCGAGGTGCAGTGTTGACCAATGCATCTTCGCCAAGAAAGGAAGGTGCAGGGGACATTACATAGTTGTTTGGCAACCTTGGGCTCCGTCCCCTTCCGAGTGCGCTAATAATAAACCGACACTTGCATATGAGACGCTCCAAGTGCCGCAGCGTCATGTGGTCTCTCGTGTCTTGGTTCGTCTGTTCCTATAGCATGACTTAGGCCCAGCGTCGATTACAATGATCAGCTGATCTCCGCCGATCTCTAAAATTCTCGCTGATAAAGATACCCGGACGCGACTTGCAGTCGCTCGCAAACAGCTCCTGCTTGTTTGCGTAGACATAGTTTGCAGTCTTCGTAAATGACATTTCTATCAGCTTGCTAATGCATTTGCCGGGTGCGTGTATTTTTCTCGCGATAAGCGCAAGTATTTTCATACATCTGCAAAGGTTATGATGGCGATGGGAAGTCCAAGCGTTCAGGGAGCCTTGAGTCGCTTTTTGGTCGCCAGTGTAAATAAACCCGAAGCTCCTTAAAGGTGTGTAGATCCCAAAATCGAACGATAATTTTACACAAAAGTGACTACAGCCTGAGCATTGCGGGCTTGCCAGGATTGCTGCGACGGCTTTTAACAGGCGACCTAAAGCTAATTTATTTCAATATTCAGGTCTATAAACGAAGTACAGCTCTTTTTCCGGAATTATCACGACAATCAACAGCGAAAACGTCAAAAGAGAGCTCCAAAATTCTGACGCTGGATGATGACGATCAAAACGTTTCATTTTGACCAAAAGGCGCAAAGGAATTACAGGGAGGGTGACCGGTTCTTTACTTTTGCATTCATTGGGCTAAGGCCACCGCCCTGGCTATTCACGAGTGCTTGCTGGTCCTCGAGGGAAGAGCTGACAGGGCTGCCTCCCATCCTTCTTACGTTGGTGGCTTTTTATTGTCTAAGGCAATATTAGCCTGGCAGGCCCACACCATATTGTATTAATCTGCCCGCAGAATTCGCCTCGGCTGCTCACTAGCATGTTTGCCGGGTGATTAAACGGCATCGTTTGTAGCTTGCACACCAGATAGAGAAATATTTCGGACCAGACTTCTACTTCAGCCCTAAGTTGGGTGGCCTCCTCAGTCCACGTAGCCATAGTCCTGCGTCACCAGCGCAGCTTCGAATTCTTCCTCTGGATCCGCTCCTTTCTCTTGGGGCTGATGAAGGTGGAACGTCCGGATTGTTCTTGCACTCCAGCACCATGTGGCGCAGGGTGCTGCGTGTGTGGGCGAACCTTTCAGTCACGCCCGTAGGTACCTGGATACATAGCGTGCATCATTGATCCACATCAGTAGCTTCTCGTAAACGTCGATGCCACCTGGTCCGGAAAAACACGTACCCCTTTCCCTGGATTGGAAAGAGTGTCTAGTAACATTCATACCAAAGGCAGGGAAATCCATCAAAACTGAGAACCTTAGACTCACTTCTCTCAATTCCTGTTCCGAGAAGCTAATGCAAACTGTGGTCAAGAAATCTCCACAGGATATGCTCCTACAACTGGTTCCGCCCGTACCCACCCGCTCTCAGCCGCGACTGATTACTAGCACGCCGCCACTTGTTCAGTCAAAGCTGCAGCGCACTTGGCCTACAACTAACTCACGAAACATTTTTACCTGGGGCGAAGACAGTGCCCTCCACCACACAGAAAATTAAACAGACACTCAGGCTACTTCAGGTCGGGGCGTACCTAACCCGGCGCTATTGCAGAAGATTTATCCGGAAATACAGCCAACTAATGCATGTTCATTATGCGCGGATATAGCCAATCTAGAGCACATGCTCTGGCGGTGCCCCGCGTAACGCGACGGCGAAGTCATCACGCCGTCCGTATGGGAGGCTGCTATTACCAGCTCCGGACTCGAAGAACAGCTATCGGCAGTCCAACGAGCCCGCGACGCAGCAGGAAGACTTGGTCTTTCTGTTCCGACATGGAAGTGGCCCGCAACGTGCTAGAGTGCATTCCGAGGGACCATAATTAAAGTATCCATCCATCCATCTATCTCAGACCGTAGGCAATGCCTCCTTGACTAGATGCCCGCCGCGTCGTTCGCTTTCCCATTGCGGCGGCGGTTCCCTCAGTTCCCCACAAAATCCGTGAGGCAGCGCTCATAGCCTGACCGACTTCCGGCGCGAGCGAAAATACGCTTACCGCAGCAGCAGCAGACGATGTCATCCGTTCCGCCACGCGCCGCGCTTGGCACCTCCGAGACGTTAACAGGCGTGATGGCAATCTCGGAGGTATGAGCACATGACCTCCGTTAGTAAGTAAGTAAGCAAGCAAGTAATTAAGTAAGTAAGTAAGGTGTTTCTATTCCCTTTTAACACTGGGCGGGCGTTTTAAGCGCCACAGGAAGAAAAAACCATCAGTTGCAGGCGTGCGCTATAGGCAGCGCTCGTGGCCTGACCGCGGAGAAAAAAAGAGGGAGAGGGTACGGAACCGGGTTACCGGACCACGCGGCGGGCATCTATACGCGTAGTGCGCCGTCTATAGAGGCGCCACTGAAAGCCACCTAGCGGCCGCCGGCGACAGTACACTCGGGGAGCCGGGCAGACGACGGCGCATTGCATAGGATTGCTGCAGGGGATGGCTGAAGTACGCGGCTGCGATTTTCCCTGCGTTCGGGTGCCTGACAGCTACTTCTGCGGTGACAGCTGCAGGAAAGGCGCGGCCCTCTACAAAAGTGGCCACGTGCACGACGTCAACGGAATTTGGGACAACCCAGTGCGTATACGTGCCAAGTGCGTCCCGCAGACCAGCGTGACAAAGCCTAGCTATGAAGTGGAGCTCGTGGTAAGTAGCCGGTTTGTTTTGTTCACTGATGCGACGCCTCGTTCAGTCCTCGTTGTTCTTCAAATTCAACCTTTGCTGCAATGTTGTTTCTGTACCTATTATTATAAAATACACATCGTATAGGCGGACTGATATTTAAATGTTCCGAACTCGCATGGCGAGATGCCGGCACATGTAGCGATCGTGCTACCGCTGATTACGCGTGCCATCGCCGAACAAGTGCCACCAAGAAAATCAGTTGTGGCATTAATATTGCAGATGGAATGCCCTGGTATAGAAATCGCCATACTTACGGGTGAATAAACTGAGAGCTAGCGCCGCACCGCCTATGCCATCCCGCTACGTCCGTCGATCTGCGCTACCCGCTGCAGTTTTAGCAGCTTGAAATTCTCTCGCTAACCTGCTTCAAACTGCACAAAGCTGTAGTGCGAGTACGTTAGCGCTTTAGTGTTACAGAAAGAATCCGCACGATGTCTTTAAAAGGCGGAGAAGCGCCGACCACGTTAGATAGGCATGTCAGCAAGGCCGGAATTTGTTCCGTCGTTGAGATGCAAGTAACAATATTTACGGTAGTTTACATAGATACTCAAGAGATTCGTCATGTTTTACACGATATTTCGTCATAGATGTATGTTAAGTATGCCTGCAATATCTTACATTGATTTAGAGCTCTATTGACCTGCGTAGGTTTCAAATTGTGCTACTTGCATCGAGGGCACGGTATCAGTGTTTTGCCGGCGAGCATTGTCTCAGCCATCCGTGAGAAAGGTTTTATTGTGTTATCGTCAGCATGCACCATAAGTATTTTTAGGTTTTCATGGGTCACAATTGTGCTGCATATTTGTAATGTTCGTTTTCATTTGGGGGGCATGCACGCTCTTGATCTTACTAACCCGAGAGCCTGTCGAGTTGCGTGTGAAATTGTGCGAACTGTCACCAATCGTCAAAAAAAAAAGAGGGGGAAGGCGAATAAGTACATGTGTTGCTGCTACCAGTAAACTGAAAGTCTGAGAGCAGGAGATTTCAAATTGTGCTTGATTTATGTTCTGGGATAAGTGTGATGGTAGATGTACAAAACGGCTTGCATGCGAAAGGAAATCCTCAACTGCATTAGTAACCTTTAATATTTTTTGTTTACTTGCCAGGCATCAGTACCAGACTTCCTGCTGCAAGATGCACTCTGCACCTGCAAGGCAGGTAAAGGAAATAAAGATACGAAAATAAAGATACTGTTAAAGAAGAATCGGTCTGTAATAATTTCGGAAAAAGACTGCGTGATTTAACTTCATTACAAACGAGGAGAGGCAAAGACACGAAATTAAAAGACAAGAGTTATTCATGAAGAAAATAGCAATAAATAGCAATTTACCGTGCTGCGCCCTCAGCACGGTAAATTTGCGTCGAACATCAGCGAAAAGCCTGCACTCAGCACTAAGGTCGAACCGAACCAAAACATGGGCAGGCCGCGATAACCCTCGTCGCTATCCGGTGTCAACATGATCGAGCGCATCAAACACCGATATCGCAGAACGAAAGCGTGGGAGCAAGAAGCGAAGCATTAATAACGCGGAGAATGGTGAAGGGGCTCACCTTTCCCGACGAACGGCGGCGATCCATTGTTTCCGTCGTTCCCGTTCATGAGGCCTCGCGGGGAACGAGTAAAACCGCGTTGCGGGCGAGTTTTTGTAGGTGTTCGAGCACCCCACCACACAGCAATTGTTCTTTGACATATCGTGAAGCTTCGGCCACCACACACATGCGTCGGACACTACTAATTTCACTCCGAAAACGTGAACGACGCGGTGACACACGAACAACGACGTAGAAACGTACGGCGGACGTCTGCTCACTGCCCCGAGAGTAGCGAGCAAGTTCGCCACCACTGGCGCTTCGGTCGGCGTGCACTAGGCGTATACTCGGGGACAACTTTCTGTGGCAACGAAGGGAAAGCTACGGGGGCGGAGCTAACTGCTCTGTGTTACTGCGCCAAAGTAGTCCCCGATGAAGAAGAACAAAACTTTATTTGCGCAAGACTTCGTTGCCTCTAAAACAAGGCAACGCTGTGTGGTCGTGCCCTTATTCCACGGCACCGCTGGCCCTCGCCATCCTTTCGGCCCTCCGGGCCAGCCTGAGCTGGACCCCGAGGGCAGGGCTGGACAGCAATGCCTCCCACTTAATCTGGTGTTATCCACCTCTTGCTCTTCGGTATGATCCGTGCATTCCCAGGTGATGTGGTAGAGTGTCGGTGCGCTCCCACACAATGGGCATGTGTTTGTATGCTTTGGGGCAGTACACATGTAATCTATAAATGCTTGTATATGTGTCCGTTTGGAGCCTACGTTACGCCGCCGAATCCAGGCTGAAAGGTTCTTGTGCGGTGCTGCGTAGAGTCTCCTCAAATCCCTGTAATATTGCAGGACTGCTTTGTAACTAGGATCGATGGGTGTCGGGTCCTCCACGATGTTGCTATCGGCAGCTCGGTAACTAGTGAAACCTCGAGCCGCCTCATCTGCATAGAGGTTCCCGGTGACACCCTCGCGTCCCGGGGCCCAAGTAATTGTTTGGGTATAGCTACTGTCCAGTTCTCTGCTGCTTTCGCTAAGTATCCGGTGTGCCTTGGCGCCGACTTTTCCTTTCTGATAATTTCTGCATGCGGCCTGAGAGTCTATGATCATTGTTAGTGGAGCGTTGCGCTCCATACCTTCTCTTATAGCTAAGGCAATGGCTATCTCTTCTGCTTCTATAATGGTTGCTCGAGAAACCGATGCACAGGCCGTGATTTTACCTCTTCTGTTTACAACAGCCACCATATTCTTTGCGTTGGCACAGTATGGTGAAGCATCCGTGAATCTTCCAGTGTCCAAGAACTTCGTGGTTTTGTCTATGTATTCTGCTCTAGATTTTCTCCTCCCTGCGTGTAATGTCGGATCCATGTTTTGGAGTATTGGTGATACCCCATACAAATCTCTGATCTGGCAGGGGAGCTCTTTGGTGCTTTGATGCGTTCGTATGCATTCTCCCAGGCCGACTCTACGAAGAAGAGCTCTGGCGGCTTGCGTTTGCGCCAAACGGCTCCTCTGCGCTATGAGTTGGGCCTCAGCTATCTCATCAAATGTATTGTGGAGGCCAAGAGATAGAAGCTTCTCATTTGAAGTGTTGCGTGGCAACCTCAAGGCTGTCTTATATGCCATCCTTATTATTTGATCAGCCTTTTCCTTTTCCTCTCTATTCATGGCATGGTAAGGTAGCGAGTATATTACTCTGCTGATTACCAGGCTTTTCACCAGTCTGAGGGTGTCTTGCTCCCCCATCCCTGTCCGATTATGAACCACCGGGGCTATCATGTGATTAATCTGCTGCGTTGTTTTTCTTATCGTGTTTAAAGTGTGGAGACATCTGTTATTCGATTGTAGCCACATTCCCAGCGCTCTAAGTGTTGACCTCTCCGGAATAACCTTCCCCTCAAGCCTGATCTCCAGTTGGAGTCCCAAATCTGTTCTTTGTTTCTTGTTTTTTGTGAGGCGAATCAGTTCTGATTTCTCTGCCGAACACTGTAGTCCTCTTTGTTTCGCATATGTTTTCATTATATTGGCTGCCAATTGGAGCTTTTCCTCCTTTTCACCCAAATTGCCCTTCGTTATCCATAATGTTATATCGTCCGCATATCGAGAATGACGGATGTCGGGAATTTCTTGGAGTTTTTTGGTTAGTCCAATGGCTATGTTGAAGAGTGTAGGCGAAATGACCACACCCTGTGGCGCTCCTTTGTTGGGAGGATGGATGACTTTGGATTCAGCATCCCCTACTTTGATAACTGCGGTTCTCTGCTTAAGGAAGCTTCGGACGTACTCGTACGTCATTTTACCACAGTTGGTTTCAGCTAGTCCATCCAGTATGCCTTTGTGACCTACGTTGTCAAAGGCCCCTTTTATGTCAATGGCCATGACAATGTGTTCTACTGCCTTTGGGATGTTGCCTAATACTTCCTCTTTTAAAAGCAGGAGAATGTCCTGTGTTGAAAGATGTGGTCTGAAGCCAAACATGGTGTCAGGCATCAAGTTGTTTGTTTCAAGATGTCGTTGCAGTCTAGTGTTTACTAATCTCTCGAAGACCTTTCCTAGACATGATATAATAGGTATGGGCCTAAGGTTTTCCAGAGCCAATTTCTTCCCTGATTTTGGGATTACGATGATGACAGTGTGTCTCCATTGCTCTGCTGTCGTTCCTTTAACCCAATGGTCATTCATAAACTTCGTTAGGGCTGCTATAGATTCATCGTTCATGTTTCTGATCATGGCATTTGATATTTTATCCGCCCCCGTCGCTGTGTTCCGTTCTGTACTTGCTATTGCTGCTCTAACTTCTGCTTCCGTGAAGAGTTAATCCATTTCTGAGTGTGGGTGTCGACTGTAATCAACGTGGTATGGAGGTATCGAGGCTTTATCACCGAAGCATTTGCTACGGACTGCTTGAAGAAGTTGGTCTTTGTGCCTAGGTATGAGTGCAACAATCTCTCCAAGTTCTTTTGTCCTTCGCGTCTTGTTTTGAGTGGATCAATCATTGCTCTGAGGATGCTCCACGTTTTCGCTCTTCCTAGTGTTCCCTTTAATGATCCACAGAAGCTTTCCCAGTTGGCTGCTGCAAGTTGATTAGCGTATCCTTCGGCCTCTAGTGTTAATTCTTAGATTTTCATTTTGAGCATGCGGTTGCGCTTCTGTCGCTTCCCCACTCCCAACAAATCCTATGGAGACGTATCCAGACCCGCACTCTTCCTTCCCCTCAACTGTTGTCCCACTACTATGGCACTTCCCCTGAATGTTCCCTGTGTGGCGAACCTCACGCCACCCTTTCCCATATTCTTTTCGGCTGCCCTGCTGATCCTCCCCCGCGGGGACCAACCTGGTTCTAGGAACGTTGGCGGGGACAGCCTGCCATCTCCAGCTGGGAGGACTGGGAGGTCTTGCTCTCGTCTGGGGACCCGGCGTTGCAACTTGCTGCGGTGACTCGGGCTGCCGACGTCATCGCGGTGAGAGGCATGACCGTGTAGACGTGGCGTGGGACCGCGCAGTGGTCCAGGGACCCGGGGGGTCCAAACACACTTGCAAATAAAGTTTTTCTCTCTCTCTCTCTCCATCTTTTGGTCAGACTTCTTGCATCCCACAGGTGCAGTAGGTGAGGGTCCAGTTCAGGTGTTTTCTCCGTCCTGGTGACGGTTTTGGTATGGTTCTGCTTTAGATTTCGTATGACTTCGCACCACTTATCTAAATCATTTATGTCAGTAGTTTGTTCTTTAAGCGATACTCTATACGCACGCCAGTCTGTTATTTTAGCTGTACCTGTTTGTCTGCGAATTAAGCCTGTGCGAATTGTGGTGCTTTTACTGCAATGGTCACTTCCTAGATTTTCGAGGGTATTACACCACTCCGCGTTTGGACAGTTTTTGGTTGTGGTTAGATCCGGACTTGTGTCTGCGGAGATACTATTTCCTGTTCTTGTTGGCACAGCAGGGTTTGTTAAAAGTGTCATGCCCAGTGCTTCTAATATTCTTGACTTTATTGTCCTGGGTTGCGTAACCCCAGCTTGAGTGTCTCGCGTTAGAATCACCTACTATCACTAGAGGGCACCCCTTCGCAATTTTTGCTGTCTCTTGAAATAATTTCTCGAACGTTGCTCTCTTCTGACTCGCTGAGCTGTAGATATTAATTATGAAGGCGCTCTTTCCCCTGGCGCCTTTATATGTGATTTCTGTTATTATATGCGGAATGTCCGTTCCCTCTATGGGTTTGTGACATATTGCTGTAACTTTCTTGTCCACCAATGCTGCTACCTTCCAATTTTCATCTTCGGTACCAAAGGTCTCATATCCTTGTAATTTTGGTTTCGTTCCGGCTTCTTGTAGGACTATAATAGCTGGCGAATTTCGTTGTGCCATCAGAAGTTGTGAAATTAGCCCCCATTTACGCCGGAACCCGCGGCAGTTCCACTGCCATATTTGGCACTCTTCTGAAATGTGCTTTTGATTATTAGGCATTGTATGTCGCCTGGGTCATGGCCGACAGTCTTGGTCTGTTGTATGCTTTCTCGGCTTTTTCTCTTATGTTACTGCTTGCGGCATGCTTTCGCAGGGCTTTCGTGAATTCTATTTGTTGTGCCTGAATTTTGTTGTCCAGAACATCTAGTTTTCGATCTACCTCTATGATCACCTGCTCGATGATTCTAGGTATAACTTCTGTTATGGTTTGTTTCAATATCGACACGGTAATTGCGCTGTCACCTTCTAGATTCGGCAGTTTTTTTCCTTTCTGCCCTGCGTGGGCTGGTTTAGGGCCTTGCGGTTGCTGCGTTTGTTGCTTTTTCAATTCCTTATTTTCTCTTTCCGGGTCTCCTATTCTCACTCGCATTAGCTCTAGCTCGTGTTCTAGGCGCTTGAGTTGTGTTGTGTGGTGTGAGGATTGGGAGGCCTTTGCTGCCCAGCTCACCTTGTTTTTGGCTTTCTTGTTCTGCGTCTTTTTGCTTTCATGCTGCTCCTGTTGTGTTGTTTGACCCCTCTCTTGGTCACTGTCCCCGGAGTTGGAGCGGTCTCGGGAGCTAGACCTGGATCGGGACCTGGATGTGGATCGGGACTTAGATCGGGACCTGGTATGAGCCCCGTCTCGCGATGCCAAATCCTCGTGGTCTGTGCTGAACCAACGTCTTGAAGATCCCGTTGGTTTGCGGTCGGCTTTGTCGTTGCGACAGTTGTGGCCTGCCCCTTTGTGGGACTCGTTTTAGTTTTCTGGTGCACTGCGATGGGGCTGTGGGATGCCCCCCCACCCCCGCACAGGGCACACTCTGGTTCACACGTGTGGTCTTCAGGAGTGTCCCTTAGCCGGCAGGTGCTGCACGCTTTTGCAGTTGGGCAAACATCCGTTGTGTTGGGCAAACATCCGTTCTATGTCCCTGGGTTTTGCACAGTTTGCAATACTGTCGGACGGGTTGATAGGGCACACACGGCATCTCGCCCCCGTAATAGTACACGAAGCGTGGCACTATCGGTCCATCGAACGTTATCACTGCGGTTTCAGACTTGCCGAGCATCCGGGCTTGGATGATAGTCACACCTTGCCTGCGCACTCGTAAATGTCTTAAGAGTTCGGCTTCTGGGGTTGCACGTTCCAGCCCATGTACCACTCCTTTAAGGAATCCTTCAGTGGTGGATATGTAGGTGTTCATCGGGTGTTTAGTGCCGTTGAGCTCTTCAGAATCTTCTCCGCCACTTCTTCCCAGGGCGTACTTGCAATGATCATTATTGACCCATTGCGGAGGCGAAGCAGAAGTTTATCGCTTTTGCAGGTCTCCGGGTCACCGCTGGCACGTTCTATTGCACGCGCAACAGCGCAGGTTTTAAGTTCTTTCACAACTAGCCTTGGCTTGGGCCGCATGGTTTTTCATCTCGTTTCTGGGGAGCGGCGCCGCGCGCGTTCTCCATCGAGCTCGTGCAGACTCTCCCCCGCGTTTGGCGTGTTCTCCTGCAGGCGTTCCCGCGTTGCAGCTGTTGCCTTCGCCAACGCCTCGAGCTCCGCTGTCATCAAGCGCTGCTCGTTATAGTTTTCTTAAGCGTTTACGCTCTCGCAACGATAATGCAAGTTGCCACTGGCCGTTGGTAGCGTCTTCCCTTGCTGAGTGCTTCTCCTCGTCGTCCTCGCTGGTCGATTCCCCCTGTATCACCTCGCCAGGTGAAAGGAAGTTATCTTCAGCGTCGGCCACACATCCGACTTGACTTTGGATATCTTGGTCAGACGTGTCCATGGGATCCTGCGCTTGTGGGTCATTGTCCGTTGGGATTGCGGCCATCGAGGCGCTATAGGCACCGTACACTGACCAGAGGGAGCTGCGTTGCTCGCACTGGCCCGTCCCAAGTTCGCTGGCATTGGCCGTTAGGGGCACGCAGAAAACAGACGCGCGAACGCGTCCCCCGTGTATCCCGGCCGCAGTCCGCCCACTCATTCAGAGAGGGAGACGCGCACATCGCGTTCCATTTTGAGCAACCCCGTCTCATTATTGCGTTTTTTGTCCGCTAGGTTTTGCGTTCTGGCGCTGCAGTCGCACTGGAAAACTCGACTGTACGGTGCCTATGGTTGGGCCGGGAGCTGGCTGCCGGGGTTCCGCGCTCCGCAACGCCGTTATGTTTAGCGTGGCGGGCCGGCATGCTCGGGCGTACCTCTTATGTTGTTAGAAGAAGCCCGGTCCGCTTATCCAGAAAAGTGGTATCAGCGTGTTCCTGGTGCTGTCGTACACAAATCCGGCAAATATGGTAATGGTCACTTAATTTTGACCGCTGCTTGGCACGATAATTAACGGGGCCGACGCGAGCACGTCTGCAATCCTCGGCGCCAACTGGCGATCCCCCAGTCCCCTATGAATTTGTTTCGGTTTCACTTTGGGCGTGGCAGATGCGTATTTCCTGCAGTTCATTTCTACGCACGTACTCCTTGGTTGATTCCGTTGAAGCACAATTACCGAGCGTGCAGGCATATTGGCGTTTCGTTCCCTACGCTTAATTTGTCTGTGTCATTTTGTGTCGTCCAGAAATGACGTGAATATTTTCAGCGCTGCAGTTTTTAGGGCATGCACTGATATGTAAACTCATCTAGAGCTGAAAACTGACGTGTGTAGCGTGCTTACATAGCGCGGGCGTGGTATACCGAAGAGCAGCTCGCACATCCTGCGGCGCGATGTGAAATTCAGTTTGCATAGCGTTTAGTTACGCCGGCATCAAAAAGCATCGGTGGCCCACTGCCCACACGCTCCGCGACTCAGCAAACGTATAGGAGCGACCTCGCGCCGCTGCAGAACCCACGAATCCTGTGCTCAATCCCAACCGCTGCCCGTTTTCGTCTCCTTCATTAGAACCGCACGGGCATGCGGTCATTTCTCACGATACTGCATGGCGCCGGTTATGTCCACCTCAGGATAGCAATCGTATGTTGCACTTGTTACGTTACTTACTTAGAACAGGAAGGCGTGTAAACCCCTGCACGTCTGTAAAATGCCATGCTTTCTAAACATCTACGCAATTAGCACTGGTTCTAAAGTTCAAAAATAAATAGTCACCTACCATTTCGCCAGCAATAATTGGTTCCTGACATTGTAAAGCACATTTCATTAGCTAACTTTGTCCAACGCCAACATTCTGAGCCATACTCAGCCTGGTGATTACACCATCCCTCTTCCCTCCACATTACAATGTGGATTTTCGTGGCTGTGGCCGGTATTCAAACACACTATTCCTGAACCAGCAAGGAAACCCTCTGAACACACAGGGCTACCGCGGCCGGTTGCAGGTAGTTTTAAACCTGGACACGGCGAGTATTTGTCAGGAGGAATAAATTGTTCTACGTGAAAAATTGCAGCAGCTAAAACAAGGTCTTTTGTTATATATATTCTGCATAATCATCTGGCTAAAATCTAAAAGTCGCACAAGTAGTAATGCACACACATACGCACACCAGTCACAGGAACAAATCTTTAATACTGTGTCCCCTTCTTTCAAGCCAACTTAATCTATCAAAGCCAGACAGCCGTGTATTTTCAACGAAACATTTATGACTCCGTGAGCACCTATATGAAGCACATGACTACAATGTACAGTAAAAGCGTCATGAAGACGCGCACATTACTGCGCGTATTCCCTGAAGACCTTGTCATTTGTCCCTGTAAAAACGCACTTGAAAAACTATTTGTGCGCAACGTACCCATTTACTTAAGCAATTAACATGTGCAGTCGAGGAGACAAACGAAACAAGTGGGCAATAATTATTATCCACGTACGTAGTGTAACTCATGATGGTATTTTTTGCCAGATGAGTGAAACAGTTACAAATGATCAGACAATGCATTTCTCGAAGTCACTTCCATCTCACAGCTCTTGAGCTATAATTCATCCAGTCTTATCAGTTCATCCACCCGTAACAGCTATTTGGAAATGCTGTTTACAGTATCTTGGGTTGTAATCAAATTTTTGCTACCATTTCCTTCGGGTGAAACAAGATATGTGATGCACCACTCAGCACTGCTTGCACTCCTCAGCTGCCGTTTTATGTGCGAAGTACAAGTGCCACCCACAACTGACAATCAAAAGACTAATTCACAGGCTGACAACAAACATACTAAATGACTGCTTGGTGCTGCATGCAACCAGAATCACGTAAGCGGATAGTGCACATGGCCACTTGTTAGTCGGCGTTTGTGGTGTCTTGACTTCCTTCCTGTGTCCTTGTTTGCACGCCCTGTTTTTTAGAATGACAGAGCATACTTCCAAGCTGTTTGGCATCAAAAGGAATACATAGCATCTCACAAACAGTCAGCATGACATCAGCCAGTGCACGCCCGGTTCACCAGAGTTCCTCTATACCACTCAATTTACTGACACTACTGTCACTGCAGCTGCCGGAGTCAGATCCCAGAGTAATTATGATGCTGTCGAGCGTGCTTTCGATTGCACCATCCTGCTCCCAGGCCTCCTCTTCAAGACGCACCACATGAGCACAGTCGGGCGCCCAGTTTTCTGGAGTCACAAGGGCAATGGCTTCGTCCAGAAGTTCTTTGACTCCAGCAAGAGTGAACGACCTGTTGTTGGCTGCAATACACCCCTTGACCTGGCTCCATACCATTTCAATAAGGTTGAATTCACAATGATAAGGAGGAAGCCAAACAATGATATGACCAGCAACCATGGCCAGGGCATCAATCCGGTATCCAGAAAAACGTTGCTTGTTTTGGTTAACCAGCTGAATCAGCTCGGGCTTCAACTGGTCATTAGACCACGGGATGTTTTTTCTTGAGTCAACTAAGACTGAATCTCGGCCTTGCGCGACGACGTCGAGTGCACCTTTTTTAGCTGAACACTATGATATGGAGCACTGTCCATGACAATTACGCTCCGTGGCTCCATGTTTGGTAAAAGTTGTCCTTTGAACCATCTCTCAAAGCGCGGGCCATCCATTTCACTGTGGTAGTCACTGGTAACACTGTTTTTCGCCCGGAAAACCAGAGATGCCCCATCCACGAAGCCGTTTTTGCTTCAAGCATGGAGGACAATGAGCCGACCACCTTTGCCACTCGGAGCGCGAAGCCCAGTTGTGAGACCCTTGCGGAAGGCGTCCTCATGTGACGACACAATGGCGTCCTGCCACTCCTTTTCCTTGGTGTGCCCGGCACTCACCCAAGTCTCGTCAAGGTAGTATATAGCCCTGCGAAAGCAAGGAAAAAATGTGCCAGGTTTCTGTTTTTAACGAGAGGGATCAATTAAAACAGCAAAAATTTATGATGTGCATCTAATATCATTCTAGCGGGCAGGCAGATATTTGCAGTTTTTGTGTGGTACTGGAAAATACAAAAATAAAAAAATGTTCGCAGAAGGTGCCTACTCACATGAATAACGAAATACCTTCATTCATGGCTATCCATACTTCATTAGAACACGTCGATACGTACTTGTGCCTTCGCTTGCTTAACCAGAATAACAGACAAAATATAAATAAGAGCCACACATGCAGAAGCAAGCCATAAAAAAATACATATCAAGAAGAACGGCAACATGTATGACGACGGTTGAATTAAAAATTCAATATTTAGCGGTACGAGAACTTCCATCGTTATTTCCTCTTCCTACTCTTTCAACTCTGAATTTTTACATGCGGCATTTGTGTTTTAATTGACATCATTGACATTTATATCTCTGTCCAACAAATCGAAGCAGTAACTGTACGTACCGTTTCTCCTTTCGCATTTCTCGAATGGCCCTCAGATATTACCGCCGCCATGCGATGATGTCGTCCCTTTAGAGGAGTGCACAGTTCTGTTCTTGCTTCTGAAATGCAAATCCAATGTCATTCAGAAGCCTGCGAATCCTTCTGACACTCAGCTGCTTCGGTAGCCCCATGTCAGTGTCACTGATTACCTCGCTGAGGATCTTTTCTGCCGCCTCGTTGCGAATGTAGTACTGATGTACTTTCCGGCAAAGAGTAGAGAGGGTAAAACTATCATACCGCTGCACTCTTGCCTTTCCAGTAACTTTTGCTGGTGATTCAGCCGCGAAACGAAACCTTTTACGCTTCGGGGACTTCAGGGTACCCTTTAAAACATCTGCCTTCAGCCTTGAGTACGCTCGCTTACGCCGGTAAGCTGGCTAACCGAACGAAACACGGAAGCGACGGAGAGTCCCGGTTGCGTCAGTCAGTTGGGCGTACACGTTGCAGACCACTTGCTTGGTTTGTTTCGACAGCTTTTGGTACTCAAGCTTCTCGAATATCCTGTGCGGCGAGCCAATTGGCGAGCAACCGAAGGAAGAAGGCACTGGCGACGCGGACGCCATTTTTTTTTTCTGTAGGGTGATGGTGAAGGACAGAGCCGATGCGACGCTAGTGGGGAACGCGGCAACTAAAAAAACCCGAAAAATCTAAAATATAACGCTGTTTCACATAATATCACCAATAATTTTCTGGCATTATCAATTAGCAGCTCAAAATTATAACTGCATATTTTTGAATAATTAGGTTACGCAGAAAAAACTTTTTTTTTGCGGAACTGCTTGTAGCTGCGCAGCGACACTGACGAAACGGCGTGGTTCGTCTCTGTAGCCTTGACTGCATTGCCACAGAAAGTTGTCCCCGAGTATAGTCAAGGAGGCATTGCCGGAGGCATTGCAGGCATAGAGTTTCTCAGAATAATACCGAGAGGAAAATCTGTCGCTACTGTCTACCGTTGCCGCGATGGGAATGACGGTATGCGTGCCTGCGAGGCTTGCGTTGGCTTGTGTTGAGCGAGGCTCCGCCTAAAAAGCGGATACGATTGAGCAAATAAAGCTTCTCTAATAGAAAACTTTTATAAGAGGAACTCAATCACGCGGATTATATTCTAAAATAAAAGTCCGCTACCTTTACGGCATCAACAAACAACGAAAGAAAGAAACAGACGACGAGCAGTCGCAGAGTGAACGCTGGCTCTGTCGTCTGCCTCCCAAGTTTAGCGGCCGTTCGTTACTTTTTACGCTTCGTAAAACTGTGCATCAAAGCATAAGTTTCCAAAGTTAAATAAAACTCGTTTCTGCGCAACGATAAAAAAGAAGTAGATTACTACGTACTCCTTCAGCACGAAATCAACCATTTTGACGCAAAGAACGCGTTGAAGCCAGACGCGTCTCGATGTGTCCGGACCACGGTGGTAGAATCAAGGAGGTCTAAAAAAAAATTCTGGAGTGAAAGCTCTCGCAACGCCTTGGCAGCACAAGTGAAGCCAGCTTTTGCCCACCAAAGAACTCGTAAACATGCTCTTTTCTGGTGGTGCCTAGTAAGAGATCAAATGGCTTTGATCTGTTAGTATAAACACTACGTTAATTATAAAATAAAAGATAGTTGTTGCCGACAAAAGTAACCCGTCGAGTGGAGTATTGCCGATTGATCTCCAATAAAATTTGCCATGATTTTGAGGCTTATTGATGAAAACTAGTAACACAAAAGACACGCTTGGGGCACTATCTGACCCGTAAAAGTTGCCATATTAAACTCGTCTGGTGTGCGTGGAGAACGCTCGCTTTCCTTCGCCAAGCGCCAATGATTTATCGTGTCCCTACTAAGATGGCGGCCGCCGCCGCCATCTTTTGGTGGGCACGGCTTCACTCTTGCACAATAATCGCCACTCCAGCAATTTTTTTAACCTCCTTGGGTAGAATAAAACAGGTGGCCCATCGAGCGCCTCGAGCGCCTCGAGCGCGTCGCCGTACTGCTCGAGTTGCCCGCGGCCGCCGCTAGGTTCGTGACGAGTTTTCGGGCCGAAATACGCGCACCCCAAGCTCTCGCTGTGCTGTAAAAATCGGTTTCTCCAGCTACTTTTGTGGCTTTAAAACGTTGTTTGTGTTTTTACTACCTTGTAGTGGCTATCTGCCAGCTTCGACCGCAAAAGTAAGAGCGCCAGGCTTTATAAAGCTCAAACTTTTCTAATCGGCAGGGGTAATCCCGATATGACTGTCACAGTGTGCCGATTGCAAGAGACGCGCGTGTATTAACGCGGTAGCGTTAGAGAGCTCGTTTCGTAGAAATGCCGCCGTCGGTGTCGGCGTCGCTAAGTCGCTTGTGAGAGAAAAATCGTCCGTAACCGAAAAATCGAGAAAGAAGCAAATAAAATAAACCATAAAAGTATTCGGTCCCATTGAGGATCGAACCCGTGCCATTTGCGGGGCAAGCAGGTGTCCTACCACAAAGCCACCATGTTACTTGCAACTGCTTCGAGAAAAGACACTATACAAATGCCATGTAGTGGAAGGAGTCTCCTTAACGCATTTTGTTCGGCAGGTCTCACGACGAAAATGAGCCCATTCGGCGATTTGTAGGCGCATTGGCGAGGCCATCAAACTAGGTTTTTTGCGCGACGCCATGCTTCCAAAAAAGCCGGGATAGTGCAGCCATCGCCGCTAAAAACACACACCAACTTTCAAACAGCTCCAAAAATGGACAACTATGTCCATCTAGTGGAAAACAAATCAAGCCAACGTCTTCTTTCTAGACGAGGCGTTGATCAAGAAAACAGCAAACATTAGATAATGTGTTGCCATCTGTGAGGCATTGTGGGAAATGTGTCTCGACTCTAGCACAGGGAAGTGCTTTAGATCGAAAACCTGTACTACTACTATTGGCCGCGAGATCGAGCGGAGTCGCCGCCTGGCGGCTACTGGCTGAAGAGCGCCTAGTGTGGATTGCTCCCTGCGTCGTCTGCTAACCACGTCGTGTCTGCATGTGCGCGTACGTCCTGCACGTTCTCACAGGGTGGTTTATTCTGTTATGTTAGCGCGAGTTTAACTGCTCGTACGTATACCTAACATGGTGTACAGAAGCAAATCGGCTTGCTCGGCTGCATGCGCATTGTAATTAGATCAGTGAGTGCGACTTTCGAGAGGGCTGTGTATTGGTGTCGTACCCTTCGTTCGCCAGAATGATTTCAGTGTTGGTGCCGCTTTCTGGTTCAAGCACATCCTAAAGTGCGCTTGGCATAGCCCCAAACATGAGGAGCATTCAATAGTGTGTGAAGGCACCGTTTTAGCGACTCGTTGGTAAACAAAAACGAGGCTCAAGGCCATGCACTTTCGCGTTGTTGTTAAGTGTATAACTGCGGGACTGTAGTTCATCGGTTATGCGATGAGCTTTAGTTTTGCTTAAGATATCCTTTTAATGTAGTGGTCCCGCTACAGCTAAATATTTCTATCAAGTGAAGTCGGAGACTTCGGTACTCAAACTATCCCTAAAAAAAAGAAAAGAAAGACAGACAATGGAATGACACGGCAGTGATAAAACGGAGTTGCCGCGCGGAATTTGAACTTGGAGTGAAATTTATGCAGAACCACCCGTATGCTTAGATTTTGGTACGCTTTGAAGAACCCAGATGTTCAAAATTATACCCGACCGACGACGTGCCTTACATTTCTGTCGTATGATTTCACGATAAACCTCATCCTTTTTTTTTACATTATCTTCAGCGTTTGTGTGGAGTTGTTCGAAATTGATGGAAGACAGCGGACATTATTAGTTTGAAAAAAAAAAAGAAAAGACATTTATTCCCATAAAATTACCGGACGTTTGTTGCATCACTGTCGTGCACTAAGCAATCGATCAAAGCTCTGTGCTAAACTCTTAACTTTTTATTCTGATACTGGAGCAAGAACAAGTGCGTACGCGTTGAACGTCTCCGTGGCACTAAAGCGCTGTCAATCACGTAGCTTTCCTGACTAAACTTATCAACTTTCCTACATTTCATGAAGAACATAACAATTTAAAAAATGCGTATGCGTATTCGCACGAACAGTGCTATTGAACTCATTGCAGATGAATATAGGCTGGTATACAAATGAACTAGAGGTAAACACTTAAGTAGTTCAGTCCTGCTACAGCACTGCGTAGTGCAGAGAACACAAGCTAAACACGTACAGAGAAAACAACCAAAAACGTCATATAGTGTGTAAGCACACTGTCATCCAGGGGAGCATCCCTTTCATCGGCAGATTGCGCTCCTCTTACTAGTAATAGTAACGTTGGATGATCTTTGTGCATATGAAGAGCGTATACATTACCAGTAAGCTGCAATCAACGCATTTTATTCGCCGACAATCAGCTCAAACAGGTCAAAACGTAGCACTGCTGTGTGCATTGGTATACGTGCCGCCCAAGGCCTCTCCGCACTAACGCGGCGACGGTGCTGCCACTTATAGGTCGATCTCGCGGCCAATAGATACATAGCGCGCGCGCGCGTGTGTGTCTGTGTGCGTGTGTGTGTAACAACACACATTAATAAGTATGCACTTAGTGGTTGAAGTGCGCACTAAGGGCCGAATTTTGCTATCACGTTCAACTCTTAAAGGCGAAGCTTAAGGGTCCCCCAATTTTTTCAAATGTTGAACTCGGCTTTCCGCGGGACCTTGCTGTCCGAATGCCAACGTAAAATCTGCTAATGATAGCATAGATGTGTCGTCTGAGTGTTCGATTCGACAAAACCAAATTTTGGCGGTTTCACCAAACTGTACATGCTGAGCATGTGTTAGAGTTGAAGAAACGTCGGCATTGAGGGGTGGTCATTTTGTCCCCCGACTTGACGTATAATACCGAAAAATTTATTCAACACGTCTTGATTGAATTTTGCTGTGCGTACGTAGGAATACCCGCACTGATTCAGCAGGTACCGCGTCAGTTGAATCGCAGAAAGAAGATCCGCTCGAAGACCCTCCGCTATTGACTCCGTCAAAAAGCAGCCCGCACTTTGGCCGATCCGACCTCTGAGTCCCAAGAATTAAGCCAATGCAGCGCTCATGCCAAAATTCGCAGGTCCTTTGACCCGAGTCTGACGCCTTCAGTGGAGTGGCGGCGGTTCAGTGCATCGAACACATCATTCACGCGCAATGTAGATTTAATTGTGCCTTTGACATTCTCGAAGCCTGACACTCCCCTTTTTAAATAAAATGCCAGGCCGCTAGCAACGCTTCTGCTGAGAAGTTGCGTCTTCACACGCTTTTTTTCCGTATTCGAAGGGTTAATGTGCGAAAACGTCAACTTCGGGCAAACTCTCAAGTTACCCGAGTGCTTTGTATCAGCAACATACCATCTGCCATAGTGCGACCACTCAACGCGTTGCCCATTGATTTTATATAAATTTCGCGTATGCAAGCGATTTCTAATACACTTAATCAAGTGCGGGGCATCTGACAATGCATAAACACTATGCCTTTCGCCTTATGGGTGTACAAATGAGTTGTTTGTGTTCTCCAGGCGTCTACTTACGTCAACCTCTTCCCACATGGCCCTGCTCGTTGTGGCTCCGTCGCAGACGATCGCATCCACAGACACCTGCTTCTTCTAGCAGCATTAAGGATAAGCTGTGCTAGCACTTTACACTTCCTAGGTCCCTTGCTTGCAAACACAGCGATAGGTTCAGCGTGCTGGTTACCGAAAGAACGAAAGGTGAACACTAGACCATGGTCTGGGAGTTCATCGGCAGCTGATGCATCGTCACCAAAGTCCAGCGTATGTCATCGTCTTCGAGTTCACCTTGAGTTCTTTGCGTACATCAGTATGCATCAGATCAGTATGCCGTGACGCTGAAAGCTGTCCAGGTGTGCTACCTTCTTCTTTAAGGCAGCAAATAAACGCTTGTCGAAAGCGCACTCTACTCACACCAACCTGAGATACTTTCTAGTGGTACTAATGGCTGGTAGCGGTTTCGGTGTGCTGGTTTCGCAGAAAAGCGTAGCCACTGGGACTGCGTATGTGCAGGAGAAGACAAGTGAGGAGCCAGCCTTCGGTGTAGCGCCTGTTCTTCTTATTGTTCAATTTGGCAGCCGACAGGCATTCTTTGATTGCTGCCATTTGATGTGCAGAGAGATCCAACTTGCTCAATTTCTCTTCAAGCGACTCAGTGCTTATGCTTTCCATTTGATTTTGCGCTTGTCTAAGCTCTTCCTTCACCGCTTTGAAACTCGTTGAAATGCGTTTTTTTTACCTTTTTAGAGCGGCGTTCGCTCTTCTTAAAGACAGCAAATGCTGAGCAGTTGGAACTGATGAAAATCGAAGTCTGTGAGTTCCAGCTGCAGATTTCCTGGCTAATCGACTATGGCGAAATCTCAGTGTTTCGAATAACGCAAGGCACCTCGTGCATGTGCCAGAATCGGGAGGGGTAACTACACTCTTAGCAAACGACCGCTTAAAACAACGCATATAAGGCGGAAAGTAGGTCAAATTTTCGACGTTTATAAATGGCTCTCTAAGCGGCCTACTTAACGGCTCTTTTACGCGGCCCTTCTTTATGTGGCCTCTGGCTAAGCGGCTCTTTCTTGTGCGGCCTAAATTTATGCGGCTCTTCCATATGCGGGGCCATCTCGTTGCGAGAAGGCCGTTTAAAAGTGACCGCTTAAAGTAACGCATACCGTCGATTTGGTTAAGCGGTATTTCAGGTCAAATCTGTCCGGCTTATATATGGCTCAATATGCGGTCGAAATATATGTGGTACTTTGCGCAGATTTTTAGAAAAAAAAGAGTCTTCTACATTTTATTTGATCGTGCCGTGTTCCTCTTTTCTTACTTTTGTTCTTTTCAGCCTTCCAACTCATGAATATGCATTTACACATCACAAGAACACTGCGCAGAGTCATAAACCATGTATCAGCACACACACTGCACCACGGGGATTTGAACCCAGGCCAACCGCGTGACAAGCAGACACTGTAACCACTACGCCACCGCACCACACGATCTGGGTGGACTTACGCGGCTTTATATATGCACTTCACGTTATCTTGGACGATTTTATGATCAGTTACAACGCTATAATTGTGCATATGTGAGATGCATCGTTCGCGTATATATGCGCGTGTATACGTGTACACGACCTTAAGCGAACCCTCGCGGGCAGTCATAGTCAGTTTGTGTGTGGAATTATGTTTCTCGTCCGACAGCTTGCGCATCCCGCACGGAG
The DNA here is from genome assembly GCF_013339695.2 of Rhipicephalus sanguineus. Lineage (NCBI taxonomy): Eukaryota > Metazoa > Arthropoda > Arachnida > Ixodida > Ixodidae > Rhipicephalus > Rhipicephalus sanguineus. The sequence continues at coordinate 13,579,210 of NC_051178.1, read as the reverse complement.
ACAGAGGTGAACAATGAACGATGCGTTTCCGAGTTCATTTCCATTTGCCCGCATCACACAGCAGCCAAACGTGCCCTGACGTGCAACCAGCCGCCAAAGAAAAGTTTTATGCGATGTTTAACGCACTACAGGCGGTGGAATTCAGCTGATCTCATCTCCACTCGGCGAAGTACAGTCTCCCACGTCCTTCGCGAGCATCGCGTTGATGTCGGTGCGTTTATACGGACATATATTGTGTAGAGGTTCATCTCGGGGAATCGGATTAAAACACATTATCGCTTATTCGAGCAAAAGATGGGTTTGGTGTAGTGCAGCGCGTACGGGGCGCGGACCAGCTTTCAGAACGGGCGCGCTCATTTCTCTCCGAGTATGTATAGACGATAAAGAAACGTTGTTGTTGAGTCGAAAGAACAACGAGCCTTTGCAGAAAAAGAACGCAGTCTCCCGAGCTCGAGGCTGACGGCGCCGACGAGCGATGCCGTGGAGTTGTCATGCTGGGGAGGACGGCGGGTCTGAGGTTGGTCGCTCTCGTGGTTCGTTCGTTGTTGACAGTTGGAAGTGATGCTCCCCTTGGCTTCCACAAGCGATGAAACGTAGTGCATGACTGGCGCGGAAAGAGCACGCATGAAATCGCTTGCATCACCCGTTAGAACATATGTTTCCTGGCAAGCGTCGCATCAGAAGGACCTAGCAATGCTAGAAATCGAATGAAGCCACAATATGATGCAGCTTTTAAGGATAAAACCATGCTATTTCTTCAAAAGTCAGAAGTGGCCTGAAGGATTCAGAAGGATCATGTCAACAATTGTACTGAATAATGCAAAGATTAACTTGAAACATTCTAATATGTAATGGGCGCTGCTAAATCTAAATATCAACCCCAAATTAAATATGAACTTGTTTTGCACCTTGAAGGTTCATGAACGTTAAGCTCTACAACATATCTCAGTTGACCGCATATCATCGCCGAAGAGCGATCTGGTGGAGGCCCTGTGGTGGGGAACATGGCAGGTTGAAGGTTGTTTTCGTATTCCACCCGTTGTCGACGAGTGAAAGTGATTCTTTCCTTGGCTACGAGATGTGATCGGAGCGACAAGGGCCAGTATTACTTCACTCCACGTCATCCAGTCGAGTATGCTTTGAGCTTAACGACGCTTTAATGTATAAACTAGCAAAATGCTAAAAGTGGCTGAACTCGGGCACTAATCTTGACTTCTAGGAATAAATATTCCCCTGTCTTAAAAATCTGCAGTCAGTAGCATCCTGCTTGATTCGGATCATGGGACACGACATGTAAACGTATAATGCTAAATAGCAGATATAGAGCAACAATTCTTATACTTACTAGGTGTCATAATTGCAAATACCATTTGCAAATAAAAAGCACGCTTTCACACTAATAGCACACCCATAAATGTTGAGCTTTACGTGTCCCAGTCAACCTCCCTCATGTTCAATACCAGGGGCGTAGCCAGCAATTTTTTTCGGTGTGTGGGGGGGGGAGTCAACCATGCTTTATGTATGTTTGTGCATGTGTTTGCATGTCTTAGTGTATATATACACAAGCAAAATTGAAAATTTTCGGGGGGGGGGGAGGTTGAACCCCCCAACCCCCCTTGGCTACGCCCCTGTTCCATACCATGTAGCTTTGCGTGCACCTTTATTTAAATATCAGCTGTCATGCAACATCCTTAGCTTTCGCTAGTACAGCAGCTAATACAAACTGTGCTTGAGAATTCAAGATTTATTGCCGGTACCAACACTAGCTATACACAAAAACATTCTGTAGTAGTTCAAGCGCAAGTGTTGCAGCTTTTTTTCAGAATTAGCAGCTCATATAGCGCTCACATAAGCATGCAGACGTACACGTCTAAATGTGCAGCTATTATTCTTTTTTACGAAGAACTCCGCGAAATGAACTGGCACAAGGAGACGCACGGACAAGCGTCTTCCTTGTGCCAGTTTATTTCGCGCAGTTCTTTGTAGTCATGAATTACCAACTTGCCAAGCGATCAATTCTTCGATATTATCCTTAACATGCAGCCCACTTCCATGGCAGTTACCACGGCACACCATCTGACAAACGTCGTGCCACATGAAGGGTACTGGCATTCAGTACTAGATTTGTCCTTCACTAAACGTTGAGACCTGAAATATGTTTGTTCTTTTTCTGGCATCATTTCAAAGCATGACCTTTCCCTTGCAGTGTTGAGAAATATCTTTGCAGTAAGTTGGGCATTGTGTCCAAATCCATCACTGTGCCAGCCTGGCACTTAATTATGTATGCATGGGTCCCTTATCTCCATTCTGTGCTCCAAGCCTTTCCATTCACGCATTACTGTAGAACTGTGGCATTTAGGTGTCTCATCTGGCAACGCTAATTGTTGTTACATTTTGCGCCATTTCTTCGAGTACCCATGCCAGTATTTAATGCATTAAGTGAATGAAGAAACATGTTATGCTGCTGCGCAGCTGCACACTGAGCAGAACAATGAGATGCAGAGCCATGAGAGAAAATATAGAGAACATTGTCACGGTACAATGCAAACACAAGACAGTGAGAAGTTCTTCAAGAGTAGGACAGCTTGTTGACACAAAAAATGGCAGGCACAAACATTTCTAACAAGACTGAAACTTGGACTAGTTGGTTGTCCTTCATGATGAACCAGCAGCACAACCACACACGGACAGAGGAAAGGTACACGAAACACAGCTGTTGTGTACCTTCTGTTGTGTGCCTTCTTTCCTATGTCCGTGTGTGGTTGCACTGCCGGTTCATCATGAAGGACAAACATGATGTCTTCGGCGAAATCCCAAAGACCCACTAGACATTGATGTTCATTGATGTCCCCATTGTCTTTCTCACATGCAGAGCACACGCGTCAATACATATACAATAGGATGCATCGTAAGGGTTTTTCACCTATATGCTCTGTTGTTGGAGTAATAGGGCATTGTGTGGCCAAATAGTGAATGTAAAAATAAAATCACCTTAATATATATGCCACATTCCTTATTGCTCAATTCTCAACCTCCACGTGTTCCACTTCAGAACCTGTGCACATAATGGCCCCCTAAAGGATCTCGGCAGTAGTTTCTCTGAAATGGTTTTGAAAGCTGCTATTGGATCAGATTAAGCTAACTGAATCTCACGAACGTATCCTTTCAAAACAAATAAGGGGGCTGTCCACTTGTTATTTTCTAGCAAACTACCTCAGCAATTTGGCCTTGAACGTGTGCACTTTCCTCGCAGTTGTGTCCCAAACAGCAGTCAGTGGCCTATCGGTTATCTGTAAAAATTTTCTTTATGAACAGCCTTACAAGTTCAGTAATGCAGCATTGTAATGGATGTATCATTCTGACATACAGTTTATGCATTCAAAACTGTTCAGCTGAAATTCCTAACCAGTTTCTCTATCAGTAATGACCACAATTGCTATGCAACTCTCGGTACCATCATCTGCATGCATGGATTGACGCATTCTGCAATGCTTTAATCATGCATCTTATCACTGGCCCTTATGACCTGTGTCCTTCTCTAGACAGTAACAGCTATAAATATTTTGCATAACTTAACTAGTTTTTTTTCAAACAGCATGACTTACCTCTATTTGCACAGTCAGTAAGCCTGAACGCACAGTGCACACTTTTGTAGTTTGACATATTTTATTTTCAATTACAAACAAAACTGTGCAACAATGTATGCACCAATACAGCGTTTGTAAACTAATAAGTGAATCTTATACTTTTACAGAAACAAGGTAAAAAAAAAACAACTGCGAAAGATTTGATCAAATAATTGAACAGAACAATTGTTTTTCTACGCTTTAGGGGTTTCAGGCTTTCTCATCTGACTAGAATTAATTGATAATGACTTAGCTTGAGTTTCAGCACGCCTATACGTAGAAAAAACTCTGCTTTCTTGCAGAGTGCAGGTCAATACATACATGGAAAATTGCACCCCATAAATGCAGCTACCTAAATGCCTTCAATTATAATAACTTTACTTAAACACAATAAGATAACACAAAACTGACTAGAGTAACAAAGAAGTATTGCAAGTAAGTGGGCCTTAATCGACGTCATATATGTAACCTTGGAAACAGACGAATGGCTTGAGGTGTGCTTCCTGCCTGTTTCTGGCACTTAATTTACAATATATGAGTAGAATACACAGTGAAAGAAAATCTGTTCTCTATCATGAGCTGTGTAGTGCACGTAGGTACTATGATTTATCATAAATGTATGACTAAACTAGATACCCTCTATATTAGTAGGCCTGAAGTTTGAGGACGCAGCTTTTCTGTAGTTAGTGGCTAATAAAATTTCAAAACATGGGTATCAGCTGTGCATGAACGACAAGTGATATGCTAATATAATGCCCTAATAAATAGGACTTTTCATAGTACATGCATCAGAAATATTACGATGACTGTGTATGTTATACTCCGAGGAAAACTACAAAATGAACAATGAATATGTACATATGAACACACACACACACAAACACACACATACAGTTATTATTGCACATGATGTCTGCCACAGATTCCAATGCTAGTGTACCTGCTACTCAGGTATCCTCAAAAGAAAGAGCACTGAAAAGTGCATGAACATAAAACAAACTTAAATGTCTCTAAAGTTCGTGAAAATTCAGCTAGCCAGCAGCCTTATCTACCCAGCCTAACAATGTAACAAAAAACACACAAACGAAATAAAACTCCACAAAAAAGAACATGTTAGGCGTTGTCCTAGAGCTTGTCCAGAATCTTCAGCAGTTTACTGCTTGCCCAGCAACGTGGAAAACTCTCTTCCTTGTGCAGCATCTGTGAATTAGTCCCAATGTTTGGGCGAAAGCAGACGGGTAGGTAGCATCCTTTATGTAATGTACGGTCAAACACAAGAAAAGTGCCTCACCCAGTCGTGCATAGTTCACGGGGCAGTGCCCGCAGTAGGAGCACCAGGCAACTTGATGTGGCACGCCTGGTTCCTATGGCTGGCGGCTGTACGCGAGCAATCTCATGCACTCACACTCACATCGCACTGACACACTTTGCACTCACACGTGCCATCATAACTGCACGCGCCTCTCTTAATGCATTTGACGTCGGTCGAGGTGTACATCCCACGCAGCAGGGCTTGATCGGCACTTCCGAAACGTTGAAGCACGCCAAGACGATCGCGGGACCGAATTCTCAACGAAAACAGAGAGACCACGCAAGGAGCGGGCGCACAAGAGACAGACACCGCTCGACGCGCATGGGAGAGAGAACTGTAAGGGGAATAAGTCAGCAGCGTGAGCAGGGAGAGAACGCGATCAAAGGTGAAAACTTCTTTCGCACGTTGAGTTTGTAGACGTCGCGGGCGTTGTTTGCGTGGTAATTTTGCGTATTCACGAGTAAACAGAAACAAAGGCACGTCTACAATTCGCAATGCCCACGAACTATAGGTGGCGCGCCGCGCTTTTCAAGATGGCGCCAGGAGGAGGGTCATCCCGTTTGTTAGCATAGGAACAGATAGGACGTGCGGACGTACGGCCCGTGCCACTTTCACCGGATGAAGTCATGAGCTGTGCTGAAATGGATATGAGACTAAAATACTTTCCCAAACCATGGAAAGTGCTAAGTACTCGCCACCTAATTATTTGCTGTGGTGCGAAAGGTTATATTTCACCTTTGTTACCGTGCACAACGATGCTTTGCGAAATCCTGTGCGTGCTACATAAAACTGCATGAACTAGAATTGATGTATGAGCTGAACGGCACTCCGAGGTAGTATACGTACCGAGTCTGCCTGACGGATTTGCCGCAGTAGTAGGCCGCCAGCGAGTAGCGCCATCGCTGCTGCACAGGACCGCACGTTTAACGTGGTGATGGTTTGCAAACAATACGCCGTCGCCATTACTTGCGCAGTAGGGAACGCGGAGTTACGTCTTCAACGGTCAACGGAACACAAGCATTTAACATCCCATTCAGTAGCGCTTGTGTCACAGCCATGCTGAGACTCTAGCCGTGTGCAATTCACTTCACTCGCATGTTGCAGGTTCGATCAGCACGATCAAAACATGAATATCGAAAAGAATGCGCACGTATGCTTTTCGCAACGTCGAAGAAGTTAGCCGAGAGGCGTGGATTGTGGCCGTGACTGCAGGTTGTTTGCTTGCTTGCTTGAACCTGGCTCTTACCCACAAAGGGGGATTGGCCATGAAACCGGCGGTAAACGTTACATGGAAATTTAGAATTTAGACAAAAGTAAATGAATTAATCGGACTACAAGCGAGTATTGAAAATAAAATAAGAATCTTTGGGGTATGTGCCAATAGAATGAGAAAAGAACCTTAATATCGAAAATAATCAATTAGAGAAAAGAATTATATCGCTCTAACGATTTCGCTTCGCTGGTCGAGCTCGAGCGTGTTGGCTGCATGCGGCGCTCCATAATATCCACAATAATTGTGATACATGCAGTGCACAAGAGGAACTATGCCTTTATTTTGATCTCGCTTAAGGATATGATACATTAAATACAATCAAAGTGACTTACGAGCGTGAAAGAACATTAACGCACGAGGGGACATGAAGTGCAACTCGCTCCTCGTGAGTTAGTAGCTGATCGTTCATCGTCGCTGTCACTCTCGGTGCTTTCACAGTCTTCTACGTCAAGTGAAAAATGCTCGTCGTCAAGATGGTTTCTTTCAACATCACTGCTGAAAGCAATCTGAAGAATTTCCTCCGCCGAACGACTTCGACCACTCCGCGTCACCACGTTTACAATTAAAGAGACGTCTGGGCGGTCTGGGTGCTGAGAACATCTTGCCAATCTTGCTCTCAGACCGGTCAACAAGCAAATCGCTTGCAGTGTGCTGCCACCTTTCAACAAACGTACAAAAACAAGCGGCGCAGCGCTGGCTGTCTGAAACCAACGCACTGGCGAAGGACGGCGGGGAAAGCGTTCGCTCCACGAAAGGCGTCGAGCAGATGCGTACTCGAATGATTGAAACGTCGCTCGCACGATTCGTAACAGCGCTTTGCTGACAAAGGACAGAGGCCCTATTTTAATGTATCGCCAGCTTGAGATCGCTCAGTCATGCAAGAGCACATAGCGAGCCCGAGCGACCTCCCGCGTACAGTGTTATGAGATTCATGCACTACAAGAAACATTGACCAATGCTATATGCATGTAAAACAGGGTGAGCTTCAACTGAATGTGTCAGACGATAACATTTAACTAACCTACGTGGCTACAGAAAGCCTCGGGAAGCTGATAGCACTGATAGTATGTGTACGCTGTGTGCTAGCATTGAAAGCGCGAGTTGCCAGTATTTTCACGAAAACTTCGGGTCTCGCAAGAACGAATCAGATTTCTCGTGCCACGGAGGGCCCGGTTTGTTCACTGATGCAGGGTACATGCAAAGTCGTAGTGTTCCTTTCTTGCCAACGCGTTAACACTGAGGCTAGCACAGCCGAACAAAGGAGCGAGTGCGTAGTGCTGCCATTTTGTCGTCTACTAACCCTCCTCGAGAGAACGCTCCTGAATTCCGCTTGGCGGTTCGACAGTCTATGGGCATTGCGAATACGAACTTGTATACTTTAAACAAAAACGTTACGAGGCGAACGAGGCAGCAGAGGCGCCTGACGTAACTCGGCACGGCCGCTGTGTTTCCGACGCACGTGCTTCTCACGTAATCAGATGCCATCGCTCAAGATCAGGGAGGCGCTGGCTGTATCTCGGGTTCACCGGCCGCATTCAGCGCCAACGCAGGAAACACTATGCGACGTCAACGTGGACTTTGAGACGCTCGCTCGCTTTGAGAGCACGCTCGCTCGGCGCTTTTGCTATAAGTTTCCCTCTCGCTTCTCGCCGCGGCGCCGATCTCAATTTCCCGCATAAAACAACGGGCCCTGTATAAGCGTTGCGTCCGCTCGAGACATTTTCGCGTCAATAAACACCGGGCTCCATATAAGCGTTGCGTCCGCTCGCGGCCGCATATAGTGGGCCCAGCCCGTCACCGCAGAATTTGTCAGGCTTAATGGCGAATGAAGGGCCGCTTATATGGAGTACCTTGTGGTGCAATAAAAATGGTCCGTTTATGTGCCGGACTATACGTGACTTGAATAAGAGTGTAGCGCGCACTGCTGGTGACGCCATCTACCCCTCATGTCTAAAAAGCCGCTTGCGGGCCCACATCCCTGAAAAGCAGTAGCGTGCGGTCCTCCGTTGCACAAAACTAGCTCGTCGACTCGTTTCAGCAAGGTGGTGACGTCTTCTACGCTAGCGGTGCCACAAGTTACTTGTAATTCAGGCACTGAAATTGCTTTCCCGAGTACGACCGTCTTTACCGCCATGTCATACAGCACATCTACAACTTTGATGGCAGCTATCGTAGGCGACCATGGCTACCTTGAATGATGCACACCTTCTGTTCGTTCGACTTGTGAGAAAACTATGCTTCTTACCCCGTCAGCTTCAAGTCGGTGACAGCCCCAGGACTGCGAAGGTAAAATATTTGGTGCTGCTTCGAACAAAGAATCGAATTCGCTTGATAAACCTGAACCTGGCGGTGAGTCTAACGAAGGAGTATCTTAACGATGATTCCCATTCCATGGCACTTTCACAAGTATCTGAATGTGGCTGGTCACAGCAACGGTCAGCCGCCTTTCGGGAGGCGCGCACACCTCATATCTCGCTTCTTCCGAGGGCCCAGCAGGCCTCTCCCTCTGCTTGGTCGGCTTCGATAAATGCGGTGGACAGTCTGGAATTATCGTAGGCACTACGTCTTTGGCAAGGCATGCTCGACGAGAGGCGCGTGCGATCCCGTGACCCGTGTACTTGGCTTCCCGTTTCTTCGATACCAAATGAGGCTCGAAATGTTTCTCGCATAAGCAGTCGGAGGACTGTCTTTCCGTGGAATTGCATTTCTCCACAGCTGCAGTCGCTTTTCGTCTTTCGGCGCGGAGAAAAGACACAGCTTTTCTTTGCACGTTTTGTAGCCAGATTTGCAATTTGGAGCGAAACATTTTCGTCCCATGGTGGCCGCCGCGTCAGCGGCACAGTTTGAGCCCCTGTGGTTTCAGCCGTGGTTCCAGCTTACAAAGTGAGCGGAAACACCGATGCGGTCACGCGCGTTGGTTTGACAGAGCGCAAGAAACGCGACGCATCAGAGCGGATCTCAAACCGTGGGATCACCTAATCACGACCACCGTGGTCTGGCCGTGATCATGACTCGAAGGCTGATTGCGACTTTGCGTTATGGGACGTCATGAGCACGTCACAATTTTTGATGACTTGTGGTCTAATGATGACGTCACATCGTGACGTGTTCGCGTGATAATAATATAATAATTGTTGGTGTTACACATTCGAAAGCCACGCTTTAATTATGAGAGACGCCGTAGTGGAAGCTTCCGGAAATTTTGACCATGTGGTGTTCTTTAACATGCACCTAAATCTGAGTACACGGGCCTCAAGCATTTTCGCCTCCATCGAAAATGCGGCCGCGAGTGATCCCGTGATAATGACTTTTTTAAGTGCGAATGCACTTTATAAGCGACCCTGAATCCGCCGTCCCATAGCAACGGCGCGAGGAAAGGAGAGGAGCGTCTGTAGCAACGGCGCAGCGACGTCACACCCCACGTGACTGCGCGCGCTCCGCCTCCTCACCGCGGTTTGCGCGGGCGCGCGCCGGCTCCGCACCGCTCTTCTAGGTGGCATTGGGTGCAGTGCTTCGCCGCTCCTTCTCTCGCCGTTCGCTCTCTCTCCTCCCTGCGCCCCACTCTCCCGTCCGCTGGCTGGGCGCCTCTCGAAATGTGTGCTCGAGACGCCGCTGTGAAACGCCAACGGCGACCACAAGGCTGAGATTATGGCCGTCAGGTACAATGACAACACAAACAGGTGCTGATGAATGTGTAAATAAATGGTTACGGTACAAATCCTCGTCTCGTCATTAATTTACGCCATTAAAATTACTGCGCCGTGTACTCTGGGCGCAAGAAATGCATTCGCATTTCCTCACAATTCCCTTCGGGGAGGTGGGGGCATTTTTTTTGCATCACTCGTGTTGACGCCGTCTACGGTCACTTCTCATGTTTGATAAAGCACCTAATGCTTTCGCCTTACATTTTTCGTGGCTGCTAAACGGTACTCACATTATTTCCTCGCCTATTGCGATTAACTACGCTGTGTTCGTGTAAAGGGGCCCTGCAACACTTTTTGAGCAGGATCAAAAAGCGAAGCCAATCGGTAGTAGAGGGTCCCGAGAACACGCGAGCCAAATATTATATCGAAGCGAGCAGCCTGGAATTTACAATAAATTCTCAAAGTCAGCTGAAAATCGCTCCCTCTTCTCTCGACAAATGATGTATTAGTCCGCAGTATGACGCGATTGTCGGCAGTTCCACCATGGGCTGATGTTATAATCACGATAACACCCTCATTATTACCTTCGTTGTTAATTTTGAGTTCAATAAGTAGATAATATGTATGTTTATATTGTGTTATACCGTTAAAACACCGAACAAACATTAATATTAGCACTTCCAGTCTCACCGACAGCTCGTCTGCTCGTAGTTGCGTGGTTGCGTTTTCTTCACCATGTGCAGTGCCGAAATCGTGAATATTTCTGTGCTTTTGACCATCGCCGGTTGCCGTTGAGAGTGGCAGCCGTTGGAGTGTTGCCTCGTCAGCTGGAAACTGCATCGTCGGTACGTTCTCACGACCGACTGAGGCAGCGGTGCAGCATTTCTCCGATAACAATGCTGGCGCCGGCTAGCTTAGGATACCTGTGTTCGCTGTATGGCGAGAGTCCCGTTCGCTGTCTGTTCAGTATGTCATCGAGCCGTACCTCGGCGTCTCAGGTTCTCTAGTCTCAGGTTCCCGAGAAACCGCGACACAGCAACCAAGAAGACTCGCATTTTCACGGTAGCTGCAGACAGCCGGGGGATGGGTCCGCGCCGGCCCGATGCCCCACGATCCTTTCTTCTAGTCTTTAGTTCTTTGTTGTGAGCCCGTACTCGCTGTGCGCCCGCATTCGAAGAGCAAACAGCATCGAAGTACCGCCACTGGGAGAAGGGTGCACGCAGCTTTGCCGTGTTGAATACGATTCAAGCGTGAGCAGTCCGACGAGGCGGTGTATCGGAGTGTGGGTCGAAACCCATCTCAGCTGTCATTCGGTCCAAACGCGCGCGCAAGTTTGCGTCCATGGTTGGCAGAGCGATCAAAACACTACGGCAGTTCGAGGTGCACACCCAACATTACCAAACCGACTCGCAGTTTTCAAGCACGCGCGATACACGGTGCGATGGGCTCCGCTCGACGACGACCGCGCAAGCCGACCGGAAGTGGCGCCACAGACCACGTGGTTGCACCGAGACGCCAGAGAGAAAAAAATGAAGAAAAAAATCACAGTATATTCACGGAGTGAATGATGATGAGTGGGCGAAGCTGCGGAGGTTCACCGGTAAACCGTGAATCTTCCGTGAATTCTGCCCAGTACATCATCACCGACGTGAGATCGGGCGCGTTTATATTAAAGGTTCGATAAGAGTTATGACGACTTGCAGCTCACTTTAATTTTACATGTACGCTGTAAATTTTCATTGTTTAATCACGCACAGGAGAAATCGCACACACGCACTACCTTGGAGGTCAAAATCCAGTGCCTATATATACGGGGGTGGTCAGTGAACGGTTGTGCAGCGCGAGCGGTCGGTTTTTTCAAACAGACGCTGCCGCGACGCTGCCTGCGTCGGCGCCGCTGCGCCGACGCAGGCAGCGTCGCGGGAGAGGAGAACCGCAGGAGAGGAGAGGACCGCAGGAGAGGAGAAACATCTGGCGTCTTTCGTTAAGCAGCTGGCGTCTTTTCGTTTTGCTTTAGAAACATCTGGCGTCTTTTCGTTTTGCTTTTATAAAACATCTGGCGTCTTTGGTTGGTTTATTTCATCAATCAACGGCGTTTTGAACAAAATTTTTATTGTTTAATCACGCACAGGAGAAATCTCACCAGGCACTACCTTGGAGGTGAACAATGGCTGCTAATGGGAATGAGAGACAGAAGAAGTCGGCTTTTAGCTAACACTTACACTTCTACTTCTACTAACGTTTCCTACTGGAACATGCCAATGGCTGCTAATGGGGAATGAGAGACAGAAGAATTCGGCTTTTAGTTAACGCGCACGCTGCGAATTTTTTATTGTTCAACAACGCACAGGAGAAATCTCCCACCGGCACCACCTTGGAGGTCAAGATCTGGTACTAGCGTTAAGACTGGTTACGCACTACGACGGGGACGAAGGGGTGCCGCTTTAAGGAGCTGCGCCCCTAAAAAATGCCGCCGGCGCTGACGTAACCCTTCGGCGCCTCCTCGCACGTCCGCCCTCCCTCCTTTCACGCCCCACGCAGCTTTCCGCGCGCTCGCGGCGTTGATTGGAGGGAGAAAGCTGCGGAACGTGATCTCTATAATTTGGTAACACCACTTAGACTTGACGGATTCGAAAAATTTTTGCGGCATATGACTCGTGAAGAGTGATACGTCAATAATGAGACTATTCTAATATAACTAAGAAAAGTGTTGCAGGGCCCCTTAAGCTACAGACGCGCGACTGGTCTCAACAATTTTTCTTTTCGTGAGGTACCCCATACGGATACCATATGTTCATACAGAACCGCGGAATGAAATCATAATTCACAATCGGCGTCCAGATTTAGGCCACCCTGGAGATCAGTATCGATGTTTCTGGAATTCCCGCGTCCGATTCCCTTCAGAAATGATCCATATGTGAAGTGTGGGAAATGCTCTCTTTCAAATGACAGTGTTAGGGGACATTTTGTTCAATCCCCCACCCCCTCGACCCGCCTTCCTCCGTTTCAGCTTTGTTCATTGTACCGGCCCCTGTGGGAATAAATTACGTGACTGCGGCCCGCTAGCTCAGGTGAGCTTGAGACCCCTGGCTTAGACATCGAAATATTGCGCCCGCTCGGCGTGTTTCAGTGTTAAAGCACTGCACGGGCTCGGGCCTACCCGAAAACCGTACAGTAGTTTTGACGGCGGCTCGGGCCTGGAGCTCCGAGCTTAGGGCCGGGCCCGGGTTTGAGGTGGCGGGCTCGGGTCGGGCCGGGCTTGGGCTTTGCTCCGTTCTTAAAAGGACACTAAAGTGAAACACTGAATCGGTTTAAGCTGATAAAGTGTACTCTGAGAACTCGAATGTCATTAATTTCATCATCATAAGTTTATTTATAGCAGAAAAAATCTATGTCAAAGTTCCATTTTTAAATTTCGCTCCGAAATCTCTGCGCGGCCCGTCATGGATTTCAAAGTGTAGTAGTCGTATTTTGACGACATTCGCTCAACAAAAGTTTCTGAAATTTAGTATGTTGATGTATGTATGACCCCCTCTGAGGTCAATGTACTTCATTTTTACCGATTAGGAACTACATGGCCCCAGTAGACGGCGTCGGAATCTATGACGTCACGGCGCTTGCTGCGCGAATTTCAAGTTGCCGTCACTACTCGCATTTTCTTTTTGCTCGTTTTCTCGCTTACCAAGTCTCGTCGCGGCGAGCGTGATTTTGGAATTTTAAAAGGGTAATTTTCTGATAATGCACAATTTTCTCTTTAGTGTTCCTCTAAGTTTATTACACATGCGCTGTGCATACAGGTATGTTCCACATTTTATCTCGAAAAACAGGAAACGTCTTTTTTTTTTTTATCTGGGGCAGGATATTTGAAGAAGTTTTTTGAGGCTCAAGTAACGAACTACTCTTGCTTCTTGGATATGGGGCTACCTGATTTATCTGAAACGGCCGAGCTAAAAGTAAATAGATGAGACGCTTATGTAGTTAACATCTCTCTATTCCGTGCTTTATTAGCTGCATTCGCTATTATTTTATATCTCAAATGTTATTTTGTAATCACAGTAATAAATGTAACATAATAAATCTACACCTCTAACTTTTCATCGCAAGAACGGTCACAGAGCTCCAAAGCCGAGAAACGTCCTCGAAAGTCCCAGCCCTTCACTAAAACGCAAGGACTGCGCGCGGTATCGTTACACAGAAGAAAGACCCATTCTTTTGTCCTTCACGGCTCCCAGTGGTCATTTGACGCGAGATAGATATGCACAGCCTGCTGTGTGTGCCCACATTGTTAACGTCTGAGCTTTCGTCTTGTTACGCTAGATCAGGGTTCTCGAATTCACCTCAGCTAACGGGCCGCATTCACGAAAATTAACTCCCACCAGGGCCAGGACAGTGGCGAAGGTAGGGGATCGGGGGGACAAAATCTCTGCTCACGTTGCCATTTGAAAGAAGACCTTTCCCATACCTCATATATGGGTCATATCTGAAGGGGATTTGGCGGCAGGATTCCAACAAAATATAGATACCTATCTCCAAATGGACTAAATCTGGCCGCCGATTCTGAAATATAGTGTTTCCCGGTTATGTATCAACACATTGTGATAGCAGGGGGTGCCTCACGAAAAAAAATGCTTTAGACCTGTCATGCCTTTGTAGCTCCGGAACGTACATATAAAGAAAATTAAAAAAATTGGACGAAGACAGTAGCGAGAGATCCGCGGGCCGCACGCAGCCCGAGAGAGCTACATGATACTGCCGCAACAGAGTTGGAATGTGCAGGATTAGCATAGGTCCACCGTACCGGGTGATGTCCACCTTACGTCGAACCACATTCATCCAATGAGTAAGCGTCGAGAAGCTTATTCGCGCCTTTATTACCAAACTGGAACGAACCCCGAAAATAGACCCAAATCGCTTTGTCCATCTCTAGCCAGTCATACACGTGTAGCCCAATGGCCACCTTCTACCGGCACGACATCGTTAGGAAGGCATACACCATTAGAACATGAAAAAAAACAGCAGATTGCAAACCATGCATAACATACACTGCTGAAAACTGGAAGAAGCCATGAAGGAGGAGTTTTAAAGATAATATTGAAGAGTGGCACGTTGTTCGGGAACGAGAGAAATTAAGGGATGAGGTGGACAGCTACTATATTCATTCCGCAGAGGTCCACACATATATCCTAAATTTGTCCAGTGGTGGAAGATAAGAACAACGACTGCTGACGCCTTTACGATCCGCAAGGCACATGTGCGCCCCTGCGGCTAGCGCAAGAAACTTTAGCGCGGCTGGATATGTGATGCAACAGCGCATGGCGTGCTTCAAGCCGGAATCTCTTGATAATTTAATTTTTGGGAGAATAACCATGTGAAAAAATAAACTATAAACTATGCCACACACACCAAAAAAAACTGTACTAGCAGTGGTGTTTTATATGAAAAGTATGTTCTGACAAATAGTTTTTTTTCTCCCTTTGGGCTGCTTATATACGTATTATTAAAAGTACGCGTGGTGCACGCGGTTCGTTTTAATTTTTATCTAGGATAGTGTATTTACAACGAAGGTAATAAATATGGCTTTCTTCGTGTATTTCTCTTGCTGTGGCATGGCGCTACTATTCTGAAGACAGGTGCTACTTCTCCAGAAGAGTGCACGATTCATTTTTCGTTAGAGCATGCTTTAAATATCAATAGAGCGTGCAATAAAAACAAATACAATGAAACCTCGGTGATACGAATCTCACGGGACCGCCAAACATATTCGTATAATCCGAAATTCGTATCACCAGAAAGCGTGGAAAATTAGCATGTGACAAAAGAAAGCTCGCGCACATTTTCATTTATTGTTTTTCAGGGCCGCAGCAACGTCACCAAGAACCCTGAATAATTGTCAGTTAAGTTTTTGGACGTCGGCAATTATACCAGCACTCGTAAATATACGGCCCGTACGCTCGTATTCAATTAATGAACCAGGCGCGTTTTGACCCGCTACAGCAGTAGCCCTTTCCAAATTTTAGTAAGCTTTTTTGCAAGGCACCTTAATACTGCAGCAAAAGTAACAAAAGAAGCGCTTTGACGCGATGGATCAAGGCCAGAAAATTACTAAACCATGCTCCTGTGTTATGATTTTGTTATTGCGGAAGCGTTGGGGATGCTTTTTGGGAGATTTACTGCAGCGCCCGCACAAGTGCAACCTCAACGGTGGCAGGCCTTATTCCTTCGCCAAGACCGTCCTCGCCTAGTTTCGGTCCTCGTCCATCTGTCATAGGATGTCTGATGCTCGATGCAGGCACGTGTAAACACAGTACAACGACAGCAGCCCGCGTCGACATGTTAAAAAAAAAAAAGACCGGCGCCAATGTCCTCTGTAATCTAAACGCGATGGCACACGGGGGCACATAAGAGCCTCAACGATTCGCGCACACAATCTCGGAGCCCGTGACGCGTTTCTGAAGGTTTATTCTGACCATAAGAAATACGTTTTACAGCGAAAGCTGTTATGAGATCATTTCAACAGCCGTTTTTGGCGCCGTAGTTGTCCGCCGCCGCCGCCGCCGGTGTCCGTAACCACTATCGCACGAAATACGAAAAAAAAGGAAATAAGAAAAAAATTCTTGGATGGAACGAGGTTCGAACCTGGGCCCGCTGCGTGGGAGCCCAGTGTTCTACCTCGGGGCCATGCCGGTGCTTGGAACTGCGTTGCAAAAAGGCCCTATACAGGCTTCATGTCGGGAAGGAACCGCATTATCATATGTAATGTAGTGTGGTAGAAGAGTAAAATAACTACCAGGCGTCACACAAACGCGAATTCTGTAACCGGGCGTCACACAATGCAAATTGCGCAACGAGTGGGTTGTTGAGTGCTTCCAACCCATTACAAAGGCCTCTACAATAATTCTTCATCGTCATCAGCCACAGCATGAACAAAATGCACATAACGTCTTACTGGTGTTTAGCGAGTACCACGGTTCTCCGCAGAATGACGAAAAATTGCGTAGTGGCTGCTTCCTTACTTCACAAAAATTATGATTTATAGCGTAGTGGGTTCTTCGCAAGTGCACGTCTATTGGTTGCCAAGGAAGCCCATAAGGCTCCCATGGTCCATTTCCTCAGGGTCTCAATAAATTTAATTCCCATCTCTCTATCTCTTTCTCACGTTAGCGTATGTTATAAAGCGTGGTGGGACAGTTAAATAACGACCGAGCGTCACACAATATGATTTATGTAACTAGTGCATCGTTTAAAGCTTCCAACCCATTACAAAGGGCTCAGCCATAATTCTTCAACGTCATCAACCACCGCAATAACAAAGTGCACATAATGCCTCACAGATGGTACCTCGCTTCTCCGCAGAATAACGAATAATGTCGTGGTGGGTGCTTCCCAACTTCCCAAAAATTATGATTTGTGGCGTATTGGGTATGTTTCCAGTGTACTTGTATTAGTAGCCACAAGAGAGTTTCTAACGGGCTCTAGAAATGCCGCTCTTCCAGCTTTCGCTGTGACTGTGCTGAGCTTTCCGCGCAGGCCTGGCCTTTTTTCTTACACCGTGATTCTGACGATTTCGCGGTGCGGCGCGCATGCCCACGCTTGCGTTCCCGCACTCGCACGCGCTTGGCGCGTCTTCCGCGACAGCGCGGACAGCACCTATAAGTACCTGGGCGGTAGCGTACGTTCGTATCAAACGTCGCTGGGTGAAAATCGGTTCGCAACAACCGTAATACATTACACTGCAGGCCAATGGGCCTTGGCCGGGACCAATGAAAAATTATTCGTATCACCCCGAAATTCGTATGAGCTGTGATCGTATCACCGAGGTTTCAGTGTATTGGGCTTCCTATTAAAACTGAGCTCATTCTGTGAATCCCTTCCTGTGCTACAATATCTGCTACAAAACGCTCTTGGTGATCCCAGTTGTATTTGCACAACAAACGTTCATCGTACCCCCGCTCGGCTACATGTTTCCACCGTGAGCCGCTTTTTACAAGAAATTACCGGAGGTTAAAGTGTAATTGTTAGCGAAACATGCACGAAAAAAGAGTAGACATTTGTGACTTGAAACGTCTTGCTGTCGATTTCATGTACGGGCAACACCACCAAGATTATTCGCTCGTGCCTATGTCGGGTCCGATCTGCGGTCGGGTCGGGCCGGGCCCGGGCCTCGCTTTTAGTTCCGGGCCCGGGTCAGGCCCGGGCCGAGAATCACGGCCCGTGCAGTGCTCTAGTCAGTGTAATGGTAGTCCCCAGCTGTAGCATGGATTCTGAACGGTGCCACCCGGTGTGTTAGCTTGATTCTATCGGTTCGAAGTAAAATGCGGAAACACTCGCCTTTGCATGGCTACGCGCACTCCGAGCCGTTTTGCGCACACCAGCACGCGCACTTTGAGCCGTTTCCACACACCAGAAAGGAGGAGAACGTGAGTTGCCAGATCACACCTCCTCGCCCCGTGAAAACGGCCTGTAGGTTCTTTTTTGCGTTTCCCCTGTGGCAATGAGTGCTTTCTGCTGACTGAGGTCCCACACTTAGAACTGGCGTCTGCATGCAGCGTGCTCCGACTGGTTGGCTCCGTGGTGGCGGGGGCGGTGGAGACCTAGGAGCGGAGCAGCGGACACTGATCTGGTACGTAGGCTACGAGTGTCACATCAGAAGTGACGTGGTGTCACCTCTAGCTTAGCGTAGCACACCGTTGCTCACGTTGATGTCTGAGGCGTGGAATGCGCCCTGTGTACATGATGGATGTTGAAGTGTGTTTGATTTTAACGCCAAGCTATAGAATGCGAACGCGGGCAGTCACAAATGCAGAAGGAGCGAGGAACAGGTGGTAGAGGAGCGAGAATTAAATTTTTGTTGTACAAGGATATAGTGCACATCTCAGCACAAAAGAGACGCGGCACTAGGTGTATGCCGGCTTCGTGTTCCTTGTGTCCTGGTGCGGTGCACCCTCACTCTAAAAGTGCCATAACAACTCCAACGTACAACTTTGATCAATTACGAATAGTGGTTACAGGTAAAGGCGAACCGTTGTGCCCTGTAGTCTGCCCCTCTTCTTCGTGTTTTAGCGCTGTTCTCCTTTCAACCGGATTGCGTTACGAGCGCTAATTTCTCCACCTGCGCTCCATGACACAAAAGAGTTCTATATAACACGCTGTCATGAAAACTGTTTATGATGCGCGAGGGACGGCGCAGTCATGCTTGTCGTCAGGTGTGCGATTGACGAGCGCACATTTCCACCACGCCTTCGGTCGATAGAAGTGGCACACTGACTCACCGCACATTAGTTCAAATCTGATTTCTGTCCGCTGCTTCAAATCTTCCTTATCCTCTACTGCCTTCACTGCGGCGCTTATCTGTGCTCTCGAACTCTCTCCTAACCATAGTGTCCCTTTTGTTTGCTGTCGATAACGACTTTCACGACAGACGCAAGAAAACGAGCGCGTTTGTTGCAGATAAACAAGCGGACAGTCGGACCAGTTGACCTTGATCAATCTTTCAACTAACTTTGACTGTACAGCTCAAGATACATCGCGGACGCCGGAGAAGCAGCGCTGTCCGTGTGTACACCTCTTTCGTTCCTCTTGCATCTTGCGCTGTATACAGGTCAACTTGATGATAAGGTCGTTTGTTCTTGCAGTTGCAGTGTGCTTTGTTTTTACAAGTAAGCGAGTATGTCTTGTTTACAACTCAACAGTGTGTTTTTTTTTTACAACAAGCTTTCATACTCTTCATATTTACCGGCAGCGCAACCACACACACGGACAGAGAAAAGAAGCGAAACGGAACACACTCACAACTAAACTTTTTATTGCAGAAACAACACTTATATGATCAAGCCCCTACGTTCCCCGCATGCGCAAACTGAGAGAACGCATAGAGCTCGCGTACAGGTAAAAGCAAAAAGCGAGGCGAGCCCAACAACAATATACATCAAAGTTACACGTGCTGGTCCAAAAATTCAAACTCACAGTCAAATAACGTCACCGACGGTTCGCTGATACATGACCCCCCTTGTTTCCTAATGAAATATGCCTCATTTAACTCTCGAACAAACTGGTTCCTATGTTTCTTTAAAATGTTAACCTTACTGAATATCGGTTCACACCCGCACCTGTCCACATGAGAAGCCAAATGACCATACCCTTTTGTTTTTAAGGAATTCTCGTGTTCTTTTAACCTAACGTTGACACATCTGCCCGTTTGTCCTATGTAACACGCCCCGCATGTCAAAGGAATTGAATAAACCACACCCATATTACATGGCACATGTTGCATTCTGTGCCTGACTTTACAAACGTTATCATCCTCTTTTCCGCTTATTTTGTCCTGAATTTTCTTACACATGCTACCCAGCTTATTGGGGGCGGACAAGGCAACATTTACGCCGTATCTAGCCCCCACCTTCTTCACGCCATGTGAAAAACAATGAACATAAGGGATTGTAACCGTTTACTACTAAGCAGCATTTTTCTTGCAAAACTAGACTGTCACTTGCATCTCGGCATGGAGTCCTTGGGAATTATAAAACTATTTAGATATGTTGATGATTTTTTGGTGATCATGAAAACCGGTGATTTGTGCCATCAAATGACTGATGTCCTGAAGCTGTTCCGGGAACGTGGTTTT
This sequence comes from Rhipicephalus sanguineus, assembly GCF_013339695.2. Classification (NCBI taxonomy): domain Eukaryota; kingdom Metazoa; phylum Arthropoda; class Arachnida; order Ixodida; family Ixodidae; genus Rhipicephalus; species Rhipicephalus sanguineus. The sequence continues at coordinate 13,558,734 of NC_051178.1, read as the reverse complement.
GGATTACGGTTCACTTGCGAGGCGCCCAATAAACGTGAACTCCAGTTTTTAGATATGAAGTTGAGGCTTACAAAAGAGCATGTTTGTTGGATGTATTCGCCAAGATCCTCAAAACCGCTTCTAGATTCTCGTTCAGGTCACTCTAAGATAGTGAAAAATGGCATCATGACGTCATGTTTAAAGTCGGCCATCTCTAGGTCCTGCCCCCATGTACTAAATGAAAGTTTCAACCAACAGATTGAAAGGCTCAGATCTGCTGGGTATGATAATCAACTGTTAAGGAGCCGCGTCATGAAGTTGCTACGATGGGTGAAGGGCGGGAAGCCATCAGGGGATTTCGAAGGCCGCAACAAGGAAAGAAAAACGGTTACAATCCCTTATGTCCCAGTCTTTCTGGCTGCGGGGTGAGACCTGTCCAAAGCTTTCGCTGCGCCGAACTACGATGTCGGCGAACATCCTTTCCCAGGGTGCTCCGATCATCAGTTTGTGTCGCGATATGCGGAGTTGTGCAGCTCGTTGGTGCTTGTGCTCCACCTTCTCTCTTGCACAATCTATTTGATTTCTCCACCTCTTTGGGCTGTCGGGCCAATTTATCTCTGTTACCATTGATAAAATCTAAAGCTGCGCCCTCCCCGACGGTATCGCCGAACCCCTGAAGCGTAGAGTCCTTTCTATGGTCAGCCACCACGCTAACCGTGTCTACGTTTGAAGATTCCGAAATGCCCTTTCGAGGCACAATGGAGATTGCCAGCTCATCATTGACCCCATTATGGCTGCTGGAATAAGCCTCGGCCTCGCAAGAAACGTCTTTCGGAATTGTCCCTAACTCCAGACCGGCCAAGGCCTCGTTCTCGACATGCTCTACCTTCATACACTCTTGAAAACGCGTGGGCCCGATCTCACGAACGGCGACCTATCGCTCAGTTTCCTCAGGCCAGCGCGCCACTCGTGCTTTCCTCTCTCCAAAGTCAAATTCTGTAACCCCGGAATACAGTTATTTAACTACCTCGTAGTTGTCCGCGTCCTGCTCACTGAGTCGCACAACAACATCAACTGCCCCACAGGGCAGAACTTTCGATAGCCTCTGAGACCAAGTGTCTCGCTAAAATGACGGTTCCTCGCACTTTCGTTTAAAGTTTTTAACATACACACACACTATGGCGAAGCCTTGGTACTTTTTAATGGGTTGCGCTCTCCAGAGGCTTCTAGTAAGCGTACGACTTGCATATGAGACGACATATTCGGGGAAGCCTGGTTTGCGCTGCGCAAGGACAGCTCTGAGCCATTATGTAACTGCGCAAAAAAATGGACGGTGACACAAGAGGAGAGGAAAGCACAAACAGGCGCAGACTATCAACTGAAGCTTTATTGCAAGATCAAGGCAATATAAAGGACAGGATAAAAGCAAGAAAGGGCGAAGGGGGGGGGAGGAAAAGCCAAGAGGGACCCATATCAACAAAAACCCAGGGCACATCAACCATAGCACGCCCGTCATACAGAACCAAGATAACATAACTCTTTTTCATGTACAGCAACAGAGGGAACACTGACGCAAGACCCAGATTGCTTATGAATGTGCGCGGCCTCAACAAGTTCACGCGCTCTTTCATTTTTGTGGCGGAACAACACAGAAGTGTCACTGAAGAGCGGTGAGCAGCCACATTTCTTACAATGCGCTAGTCTGCGCCTGTTTGTGCTTTCCTCTCCTCTTGTGTCACCGTCCGTTTTTTTGCGCAGTTACATAATGGATCATTACCAACTCGCCCAACTTACCACTCTTCGACAGCTGTGAGGCCTACACCGTTCGCGTCCGTGTGTACCTCCGTTGGGGCCATAGGGTCGTAGTGGCGTAGTATAGGAGGAGACGTCAACAAACGACGGAGCTTTGCGAACGCGTCGTCGCACTCGGCCGACCACGAATTTAGGGGCCCGTTACTTCCAAGGAGCTTCGTCAGCAGCGATATGATTGTGGCAAAGTTACGTATGAGTCGTCGAAAGTACGAAGACAGTCCTACGAAACTGCGCAGTTCTTTCACGGACGTAGGTTTGGGAAATTCAGCCACGGCCCGAAACTTCGTCGGATTGGGAAGGATTCCGTCTTTGGACACGACGTAGCCGAGGACTGTCAGCTGCCGTGCTGCAAATCGGCACTTCTTCAGATTGAGTTGAAGACCGGCGTTGCTCAAAAACGACAAAACATGCCGCATACGTTGGAGATGCGTGGAGAAGTCTGGAGCGAAAACGACGACGTCGTCCAGGTAACACAAGCACGTGCGCCATTTCAAGTTGCGCAGAATGGTGTCCATCATGCGCTCGAAGATCGCGGGCGCATTACACAGACCAAACGGCATGACGTTGAACTCGTACAAGCCGTCGGGCGTGACAAAGGCTGTCTTCGGTCGAGCGTCATCAGCCATGGGTACTTGCCAGTACCCCGAGTGCAAATCAAGAGATGAAAAGAATTATGCTCCTTGTAGGCTGTCAATCGCGTCGTCGATTCGCGGCAGCGGATAAACATCCTTGCGAGTGACCTTCTTGAGCCGTCGGTAGTCCACACAGAACCGCACAGAACCGTCCTTGTTCGCATCGAGAACAACAGGAGACACCCATGGGCTGTCCGAGGGCCGAATAACATCACGTCGAAGCATATCGTCGACTTGCTCATTATTTTCCGACGTTCTGCGGGAGACACGCGATATGGCCGTTGCCGCAGTGGTGGTTGGGCGCCAGTGTCGATTCGATGCGTAACAGCGGAGGTGCGGCCGAGAGAAGTTTGCCCGACATCGAAAGAAGAACGACATTCTTCAAACAGGCACAGAAGCTCAGAACGCTGGACCGATGTGAGGTTGTCAGCAATGGAGGAACCAAACACATCAGAAGGTGACGAATTGGACGTGGAAACAGCAATGAGCGTATGGGAGCTGGGACAGTGCGTGTCATCCGGCGCGTCCATAACTTGTGCGTCTTCGAGGGGTTCCGCTCTGCCGAGACATTCCCCTCGCACCAACTTAACGATGTAAGGAGATTGGTTGGTAAGAAAAATAGCGGTGCTGCCCTGCATGACTTCCACGGTCGCGAAAGGTACCAGCAAGCCTTTCCTAGTGCAAAAGCGGTCGAATGGCGAAATGGGGGCAACGGTGTCGGAGAGACCAGCGCAGTCGACTGACACAGCCGTCGATGAGTTTGGAGGCACTTTGGTGTCGTCTTTGACGAGGATCGTGCTCAATACCGATGAACTGTCTGCTGGCGTCAAATCTGAGAACGGGGATAGTTCGATTTCGGCTGGCGCGCAACGAATTTCGGCGTCGTGGCGGGAGAGAAAATGCTATCGCAGCATGACGTCCTGGGAGCATGCTACACGCTGATCTGTCTACTGCTGAACTCTTTTTTTAACAAAGAACAGTTCTTTTGTCTGCCGCAACCTCGGCAACTTTAGCGATGCTTTATCTACTTCAAGGCTCAGTGTTGTCTTACTCAAACTTCAAATGCAGCCCGAAGCCATGTCTTTGCCGACTTGATGAAAACGACGCAAGACAAACTGCCACTACGAGGCACATTATATGCGGTTTTCTATCTATGCCAGTTCACACTCACTGCGCCTGTTTTCTTGGCATCCCTGCAACGCAGTGGCTACATAATATCAAGGAGCCGGATCAGGAAAATACGTATGTCATGCTAAATAGAACCGCAATGACACAGCCGGTTAATCAACATTGCAAATGGCACAACTGGTAGAACGCTTCGAAAACACCAGCGTGTACAAAACTGTGCACGAGAAAATTCGTATACAGCGGAATGGCATCATAAGGCGGCACTAACACCCATCGTTCTCCCTTACAAACACGTCTCCCAACTCGACTTACAAGACGATCGCCATTCGCGAGGGGGAATTTGTTCATCACAAGGCGGTAGGCCAACAGTAAGTAGCTCTTGACAATAAATTGGTCGTCTTACTCCGCGAAAATTCTCTCTCGTCATTGATGCCAGAACGGCCAGTCCATTGTCCCTCACGGGCTATTGTATTCGAGCGTGACGATAATCAAAGCCCGACGGTTTTGCCGCGCGACGGGTTATCGCTTGGGCAAGTTCTGCGGTGTCCGCCTTTACCGACGGGAGCGTCTGCGCAACTGATGGTGGCCGCAGTTCTGTACGCGCGCATTTGTCCTAACTTACCGCTGGAGAGAGTGGACCAGCGCGCGAGGCATTTCTCCGCGCGAGGGCATCGTTTGTCGCGAACAAAAGAAGCGCGGGATCTACTCTCAGTCGGCTTCGAGAGTGCTAGATGGAGATGGCGCATAATCACATGATACATGGACTCGCAAGAAGACGGCGCGCTGGCGTATCTCGCGCTGTTTCCATTAGGGTCCGTGCTCTTCGGGTCTCTCTCGCTTTCCTGCGAACGTTTTGTGGGAGCAATTTCTTAAGGTGGTTATTGGACGGCGCTCAGCGGCAATACGCAGTGGCGACAGTCAATGCAAAAGCACGGACTCCGAGCGCGCGCGGCGTTCAGAAGAGAACGACCCACTGGAAGCCTCTGGAGAGCGCAACCCATTGAGCAGTACTAAGGCTTCGCAACAACACCGATATCCCTTCTAAAGAGACAGGGCGTGCAAACACGGACACAAGAAAGAAGTCAGGACACCCTGACTGTCCGTGTCCGTGTTTGCACGCCCTGTCTTTTTAGAATGAATACTTACCAATTAGCTCAGCTCTCTGTAATTCTAACCGATATCCCCTCATACCGTAACACATGGCTGCATGTACCTAGATACATTGAACTATGTGCCTCCTTGTTGGGAAGAGGTACCCCGTGCTGGGGACAACTGCCCTTGCCCAACTCCCGAAGTTCCAACTTACGGAGCTCCAGTCTCTCTGTTTCTCTTTTGCATTTAGGCCGCGTTTCTCGCTCGCGCCTCTTTTCCTCATATCTCGTTAGAGGTGGACCTCCTTTTCCCGCTCTTCCTCCTGTCTGAGCCTCTCTTCCTTTTTTTAAATGATGAGGTCCCATGTTTCACTCAGTTCCTCATCATTGGCCCCCATATCATTAACTGCCTGTATGATTATGGGTTTTCGTGACAAACCCTTCTTCATTGTAATCAATCACACACAAGACACCACCCACCAAGACACCAGCCAATAACACTCTGATGCAGATGGATTGTTGCACTTATCGATGCAGCAAAGTTCCTGTGGTCAATGACACTCACGTGGGGTGAAGCTGGGAGAACAGGATGTCGGGCGAGTTCCTCCGCCTCTCCCCAGAAGAGGGTTTACCGCGACCTATAATTTCTCTGGTCCAAACACACGAGCCCGGTCGGCGCCTTGGCATCCCAAACAAGCCACAGCGGCCCATTCTGAAGGCGGCGTCAGCTTTGACGTCGCCCCGCTGTTCATCGGAGCTCTTCGTGGGGTTGCTCCCCGCCGCGGAAAGCCCGAATCCGGTAACGATCAAGGAGTCTCGAGATGCGTCGAAATGTACCGCCGGCCAGCTCTCACAGACGACGTGTTGCCAGTGACAGTCATAAGAACCCTAAGAGTGGTCGAGTCTGTGCATACTTCAAGGAACAGCGCGATAAACAAGTGGACACACACAGCGCTGAGTGCGTGTTCTTCCGCTGTCCGGTTGTCTCGCGCACTGTTCCTTAAAGGGCACAAGTAGTGTCTTTCAGCCTTATCTAAACATAAAACTGTCAGAAAAATATATCTGGCTGGCTTATCAATTTCGGCGTTGTACAAGCATAGTCTACGAGACATGAATGTCGTTGTTCTGCTACTTGAGATGATGTAAGATTGTTTTTAAACAACAAACGAAGTTGACTTTAGTTTCTTTTGCGTAAGTGCCACTCACCCCTTTTTAAATGTGAAACATTTCTTAGCGGCCAGATGGCAAGTTGCGCCAGTTGGTTAACGTTCATGTTTAAAAATTTGGTTGAAGCGCACCGAAAAAACAGACTAGAAGAAGCAGACAGGACAGCGCTGTCCTGTCTGCTTCTTCTAGTCTGTGTTTTTTCGGTGCGATTCAACTAAATTTTCAAACATTCCTTTTCAGACATTTTGAACGCTTCTGACTATCTATCGAACCGCTTGCATCTTGGCGCTCCCATGGTCGTCTCCTTGGCTTGGTACACGTCAAAGTTGACATGACTTGAATGTATGACGAACACGATTCGCAGGTCATGATATGAATAACGTGACATCCCTGTCGCGTACGCAATGAAATTATTTCCACCAGTCACGTGCGGCACATGCCACCATAGCGCGGTCCATGGTGCGCGAGTATGCGCCACAGTTGATTAAGTCTGTACCATCACTGTGGAAAACTTACCCCTTAGTGTGAAGAAGCCGGTGTCACAGAAAATGCGGCGCCAGGGTCAGCGGTGTTGTGGATGGGTTAAATATCCCGATGTAAGGAAAGAATAAAAACCACGGTTCGAGCCGGAATCAAACGCTGGAATTCTGCGTATTCTACCACCGAGCCATGCCAGTGCGTCAAACTGTTTCGATAAGAGACCGTATACAAGCGTCAGGACAACGCCAATTGGGGTGGCAGTGTTGGCTGTCCGCTTCTATATGAATGTAATAAACATGACATATCTATGACCCCTCTAGCTATAGTCATGCGTGGCGCGAGTACGCCTACGACAGCTACGTATCATATGCGCATCATCATTCCGTAGCGTGCACTTCGTGGCGATGAAACTGACGTCTCTGCTCTAACGTGAGTACATCGAACCATGCGCTACCCTTTACGCTCCAGTGTACTCGGCGTGCCTGGTAAGCACACGATATGCACACTACTCAATTTACACGAAGCACGTCATAACGCTTGGCTCAACTAAAAAAATCTGGCATAGACTGCTTCTACCCGAGTGCTTCGCATGAAATTGATTACCAGAATGCGTGGGATCTGATGATTTTTTTTTCAGTTAGCGCCGAAAAGTTTTCGTGAATTGTTATACTCATTCACACGGAGGTTTTAAAACCCTTTACGGGAGTTTTTGAAATGTTCATCGAAATTCTTGCTGTCTACGCTCCTTCAGTAATAGTTGCTAGGGCATTACGTGCCAAAATCACGATATGACACGCTGTAGTCGGGGGACTCCGGAAATTTCGGCCACCAGTGGTTACCTAAAGGGGACCTGCGACACAAATTAAGCATGTTGTTTTGAACGCTTGTTGTGGTACTGTGGAATGCGCCGACATCGCTGCGCAAGTGTTATCGCCGAAAACGAAGCCGTTATAATTTTATTTCACTGGACAAACTACCTTGATTTCGGACTACAGCGACAGACATCGGCTATTTTTGTTACGGGAAGTGACGTATCGTCATGTGGCAGTGACGACAAAGGCCGTGCGTTTTCATTGGCTTGACGCGACAAGTACCATTTAATATGCATACGGTGGTAGCTAGGTTACGTAACTGAGCCCTAAAAAAGAATGAAACCCCTTTTTATGCTTTTTCAAAAACAAATCACTTTTGTTTCTAACTGCTGTATTTTCAAAACAACGGACACAACGCCAGGTGAGCTGTGGAACAGGTGAGAATGGTAATCAAACGATGCTATACCTGGCGACAACTTTCTGTGGCAGGACAGCCAAAGCTACCTGGGCGGAGCTTCTGCACATGTGTTACTACGCCAAGTAGTCCGTTCGCGGGCGATTTGGGTTTTGGTTTCGTAAGCGCATTCAAGATGTGCGTTTTCATACGAATATTCACGGCTTATGATGTTAATTGGGAATTTACATAGATATATTTTCTATACAGATTAAATCCAAATCTACCACAAGCCTTGATATACTTATGGATGCAGCACAGATACCTGTAATCATTGCTCAGCTCTTCTGCAAATCACATTATATAACGCTATGTGCCAGTGGTTCAAGTCCGCATGCAAAGCGAGCACCATATAGTGTTCCTGACATTTCATTTTTTTTTGGAAAGCGATGTATAGAATATTCTGTATTGCAAAAAACGCAGGAATCAGCTTTATTGAAGCGGTCGGTTTTACTTTTCAAAGAAAAAAGGCACGGCCCAGCAGTAACTGCGCAATTGGAAATATTACGCAAAGGCAACCAGCCATTTCCTGAATTTCGATGCATGCAGGGTCGGCATTGTTGTTTTTCTACATTTGGAGACGCAATAACTTTCTGGAGACGCTCATATCATTTTGTCAGGGGACGCGAAGGCATCGAGAGGCAGGCAGCAGAAATCATGGCCACGACCGGTCACAGCGGGCGTCTCCCGTTTGCAATTACAGGCGGGTGAAACGCGTTCCTTACTCCCGTGGCCTAGAATGCTGTTTTTGCGCCCTGCACGCTGTCACTCGCATAATACACGCGAACGCGCCTGTTGCCGAGGCGAAGCTGTGCACGGGTGATCCGATCGTGGTAAATGGCTCTCATCGCAAAGCGCCAAAACACTTCTCGCCGTAGACGCCGACGGGCACGATGTTACAGTAAGCAATCGACAGCGTTAATCAACAATAACAGGCGACCGAAATACCGACCATGTATGCAACGCAGTGTATGAAATGGGTCACTCATTTTGCGCACTGTTTCCAATCGCAGTTTTGCTTTCAAGCGGCTGCTCTTGCTGGAGACAGGCAGGTCGCCGGCGTCACCTTCAAGATGGCTATCGCGATAAGAGACCTGCTTGCGCTGGTGGTATCACTTACACACAACTTCTTTCTCCGCGTGATTGTATGCGCGCAAATCAACAAAATAATTCACAACGCACTGCTGTCTTCGTTTCTTTCTGGTCGACGGATCACCTAACGAACACGCGCTCGTTTACAAGCTTCGATGTGCACCTGTTGCAGCCGAGCGACGCCATCGTTGTTTACTGGGGCAGGAAAACGTGAAATCGACACCAGGAAACCTGAAAACTCGAAAGAGCAAAAATCGTAAATGCTTTACGGGATCATCATTCTTACACTCCATGCGAACAAACTTGAACATAATATCTATTTCTTTTCTTTTTATATTTTCTTTTATGCTACGTAGTCTACAAAAGTTAGCGTTCGCGGACTACATGCAGAAGCGTACTAAACAAGTGCGTGATTAGGCTTTAATCTGAGTAGCCTTGGCTATAGTGTACTAGATAGCCTCGGCTGTGCTGCGGGAACCAGCGCTGGACTTTCCGCGGACAGGGTGCGCCACCCTGCCGGGCACGGCCGGAAGCACTCGGGCATACAAACAAATACGAGTGGCTGCTAACATGAACCATGCCGCCGTGCGCGATCATCAAACGAGGAAAAAGAAGCGTCGAGACCGGCGGTATTGTTGTATTCACAAATGCGACAATCAAAAATGTCTTTAATAACTGAAAAAAAAAATAGTCTTGAGCATAATTGACTCCCTTCGGCTTTGCTTTCCACCGATGCACATGGGTTGGCGCTCTGGAAAACATCACAAATCTTTTATTTGAAACTTGCCTTGAAAAAGTTAAAGAAAGTACATGACAGCTTAGGTTGCGTACGCATCGCGCCGTACATTACACATACCGTTTGTTACGTGGTCGTGACGTCGACGAAGACAGCAGTCAGCACGTGCGAGATGAAACTGTTTATTTGGCCGAACTTGTGGCCGGGAAACTGAAAGTCAAAGTACAGCAATACGCTGATAGCGGCGAACAGAGCGTCGACCGTCGATCAACTGACAAGCGGTCAAGCGCGTCGGCTTTTATACAGGCGCTATCGAACTTTCCAGCAATATCGCTGGTGGCGGCGTTATCTCTAGACAAAGCTGGAACATTCGCGTGCGGGGCGCAATCTTAACAAAACGATCTACTACAGTCGCGAAGCTTCTCGAACACTGCTTCGCGGACAGCGTCGAGCGTTGATAACCGTCCCTGCCGGTCAAACCCGAATACATCAAAACAAGACAAGAAGTGGGCGTGGCAGTATTTACTCGATTGTAACATGACCACGATAGTAACGCCGGGGTGACATTTTATTACGTCCAGGAAGAAAAAATAGAATTTCGGTATTCGATTGTAACGCGAGGGTCGACTTTAGGTTGCAAAAATCTAGAAAAAGAAGTCGCGTTACATTCGAGTAAAACAGTATTATGCGTCACTCTCTAGTGCACAGCTCTAGACCGGTTACAAATTCATGACCGCTAGAAAAACCGTGTTGTCTACGCATGTTCCATTGCTGATCACACACTGCATGTCAAACTCGGAACCACCACGAAGTCAATTACCACTAGGTTCCTCAAAGGCATTTTTTATAGTATCAGGCTTAGACGACGGCCGATCGCAAGTTTGCAAACGGTCTGCAGATGATGGATGGCGAGTCGACGTCCTTAAAACACGAGACCTGCGACATGTTTGTATTTCCGCTAACACGACTGATCTTCACTGTACACCGGACGTTTTACATTTATTTCACGCTTCATCGTGAGCTTCAAAAACGTTTTTTTTAAGAATGCGATACGAGCATTTAGTGAGCACATGCAAGCCGTTAAAAACACCGTAAAGGAAAGCGTGTAGCGAAACAACTTCTGTAATATAGTACGAGAGCTGTAACTACAGATTACGTAAATGTGACAGTCTCGCTCAAAACAGCTGTCACTCACTGGGCTGAATATTCTCAGTGCTACCTGAGGCGCTAAGCTATTTCAAAGCGGATGCATAACGAGCACAATGCATACACTGTCGAGCTTGCTAGCGCAGTTTGAACACACTTACCTGTAAGTTCACGTCGTACGATGCTTGACACTTCGCCGAAAGGTCACAATCGCTGGCTCTGCGAAAAACAGCTTCTTCCACGTCATAGACATACTTCGCATTGGACAGCTTCCGTCCTTTCGACAGCACACTCTCGCGAAGGTACCCGTCCGCACACATCACATCACTGAAACCGCAGCGGAGAGTAATCGGTGGCATCGCTGCTCGCCCGCTGCGCCACAGTGCAGCGAAGTGTCCCGATCTTCGCTAGCCTTTTGCGTTCCAAAGTATCAACAAAACGACGCACATCGAGCAGAAGCCGCGGTGGTGTCGAATGACGTTCAGCATGCGTTTGAACGTGCCACGAGATATGTGAGGGCACGTCGAAACGTGCCGTCGTACGCCTCGCCAGACAGGAGTGTCCAAAGGGAGCGCCAATAACTTGAAGTTGAGGAGGGTGAGGTAATTTGGCCTCTTAACGTGATAGGGAAGTATGTGATAACAAATGTCTGACATAATTATGGGATGACAAATGGGTGATAAATAAACATGTTTTACCATTTCCCTTGCGTGTATTTAGTATGCATCTAAAGCCGTAAGTTCACAGAAATCATTGGTCCTTGCACAGATAGAACAATCGCTAAAATAATAAAATAATATGTTCAGTATCAAAGAGCCTCCAGCTGCAGCATTCCGATCTCCACTTCAATTTTCTCAAGGAAAAGGAGCCGGAAAATGTAAATGCTTTGAACATTTCGCGCTCAAGAGAACCCCCTACAATACAGAGGAAATGAAGGGGGGGGGGTGCGGACTAAGAAGGAAAACGCAGTGCACTGCAGCCAATATACTCGCTATGAACGATTGTAAACAGTTTACACTTCACCAAGAGGAAAAAACACTTTAAAGTCAGCTGAGCTATGCAGCCGAGCAAGTGGTTTAGTTCAAATGAAGCAGACTATAAATATGGCAAAAGCAGCGCAAAAGGAACACGAGAATAAGAACGACACAGAACCAGCGCTGAACAGTTCAGCGCCTGTCCTGTGTCGTTCTTCTCGTGTTGCCATCTTTTTGCGCTGCTTTTACCATGAAAATCAACCAACTAGCCTAGTTTTCGCACACTGTTGCACATTAAACATGTCAAAGCAAACCGATATTAAGAAACATTTAAATATGAAAACCTGGAGCACGCCAGTTCTCTCTGATTTAAATGCATTCTTGGTTTTCTTTTTTTTTCTTCTTGCTTAACACCGCTAAGAACTTGCAACACATGCTTAGCGAAACAAACACGTAGCGCCTTTAACAGCACGGGCGCGGGGTATAAGCGATTATTAGAAACAAGTGAAACTAACGTCTAGCGGCCATGCGCAAAGCGGGCAAATGCCGCCGTAAGCACCTACGGCGCAGGTAGCGCCACCTGGTGTGACCGCCATCTTTCATTGGGAATTCGTACAGCCCTCCGCTCTCGCCCGTCACACTTCCCCCTCTAGCCACCATAGCTTTATGGTGGATCCAGACGACGGGCCAAACCGCTCTTTTGTCCCGCGGCCTCGCCATCACGTGACCCTCCACTTCCGGTTGGGGGAGTCCGTAGCTGGGGTGCTATGCAGGATGGCCCGAGCTTCTCGGGCACACGAGTTTGCTCCGAGCTCGCATTACGGTGGTCATGAGAGGAAGACAGTGCGGAGCACGCTATAGTAGCGTTGATAAAAACGGCTACAAGAACGAGTATGGCGTCACATACGCATGTGCGGCCTTTGCAGCGGTTTTCAGAGGAACACCGCGTGCGAACGCGGCAGCGCCGCCACTCAGTCAACTTTTTGACAGCGTAGCGAGGTCAGCGGGATTGTCGCGCTATCTTTTTCTAACTGATCATCGCGCCTCCATGGGCGTGTTCCTGGGCGTTTGTCCTGTTTCGGAGAATTCTTTCGTTCCACCTGCAGCATGGAAATTTCCGCTCTCGAAGGCAACAAGGGCGCACACGCAGCGCTCTGGTGCAGCTCGTTTCGCTTCTCTGGAATATTACAGATAAATAAATGGACAGGTTACTGTTATACTTACATTACACGTCTGAAGATTTTTCTGTAGTAACGAATCAGAAGAAACAGTGTCTCCACAAACAAGTAAATAATAACATTCCTCGCCGCAAATCCCACCAGGGGCGCTTGCTTCGTGGCTGTGAGTGGTACATCGTGAGCGCGGTGAAGTTGAATGCGAGACATCGTAGCCACGTGATGATATAACCTTTAGTTCTTCGTGCGTGCGTGCATAGTCTGTGCGATTAAGCTGATAGATTAATAGTGCCGCTCACTGGTGTTGCGCCGTGAGCACTGCTCCTCCGCGAGAGCAAACGCGGTGGGCGGACTCGATCTTCGCCGCGGGCTTCTGTCAATAAAACTGATTGGCGTGCGAACTCGGGCACAAACCCGTTGATTCTGAAAAGGCCCCAGTTCAACTCGGGGCTGTCATAGTGCCGGTGTGCCTGCCAAGTATTTCATGCAGTGGACTCTACTCAGAAGCTTCTTTGCATATAAAATAATTTGTTCAGCTTGCACTGCTTCTCAAGGCTGGGGCCATCGGAGGAGCTTGTGGTCAACTAGCTTCTTCGAGCTTGTTATGTGGCTCGTCTACTCAGTATGCTTGGCCTGCTTCAGAGTAATGACCGTGTCAGTTCGGTCTCAAGATTCGTGCTATTGATTAGCTAGGCATTAATTAACATGGCAGTGAATAGTGATGTCCTAATTCATAATGTTTTAATTAACACGGCAATAATCAATCAGGTTTCATTATCAAGGTCCTCATTAGCACGAATGTACTTCACATAATGCTAATTACTTGGCGAGGAAGTTCGTATTTAGCTTAGTTTGAAACAGCGCGCTTCTAATTAGCGTCGTGTTAATTAGCATGGCTCTAATTAGCTCTATCTTAACTAACATGATACTGCATAGCCCTGTCTTGATTGGTAATGTTTCAATTACCACGACATTAATAACTCAGGTTTAATTCGCAAGGTCTAGAATAGTACAGATGTAATTGGCATAATCCTAATTAGCACTATAAAAATTGACACAATCTCGGTGAGGAAGGTCTTGATTATCTTGGTTTTAATTACACGCCCCTAATTAGCGTCGTGTTAATCAGCATGGCCTTAATTTGTTCTTAGCTTTGCACGGTTCATTAGCATGCTTTTAGTAAGACGTGGCTTAATTAGCTCGGCATTAGCATGATTTGGCTTAATCAGCTTCGTCATAGCACGTCCTGACTTAGCTAGGTATACCGCCCAGCCAATTAGCTAATCAGCCGGCCGCACCTGCTCGGGGAGCGTGCAAACGATTAATAAGTGGAGGAAGAGGGCGCGCGCCGGCCGAGCAACGCGCTAGAATGTAGAGGCCTACCATGGTGATTATACACGTGGCATCGGCGATTAGCTCTAGCGGCGGTGTTGTAAGGCGCTCGGTCGGAAGTAATCTTGGAGGCCACGGTGCTGATTATTCTGAAGGATACTTAGTGCAGGCATTAAACGCTTGAAAATGGATTCAAACGGCCCGCGAACACATAAAAAATATAGTTAGCAGAACTTTCTGTCACTTTTCTTGCATGTGTGCACTTCTGCACTCAGTGGAACGACAAACAAATGGAAGAAGGTGCCTCTAGTTCGAAGACACCACCCAACCTTCTCGACCGCCCTTGATGTGACGCCGCGTTCCATCGTAACCAATGGAACGGAGCGAGCGCTGAGGGATGAATTTCACCTTCGCGTACTGTTAGCGCGTTCAAAAGAGGGTGTCGCCAGAGCTCGGAAAGATCCCGAGTTTCGCCAAACTCGAGCCATCCTGCATAGCACCCCTGGGCCGCGGATCGGGAGGGCCAACAATGCCGAAAACATTTTCACGAACCGTCCGTCCCCCTCCTCGCCTGCGGGCCGCGTGCTCGGAGGTGTCAACAAGACAGGTTTTTTTCCTTCGGTAGCCGAGTGCGCCGGCGGCTCTTCGCACATGCGCTTTGTCTTTCGAGACGCAGCATCGTTTGCGCTTGGAACTGCTATCGGTCCGGGCTTTATTTCTCCCGTTTCGGACTGCGCGTGTGTATGGAGCAAGCGGACGGGCCACTGGCGTTCTTGCTGTCACGTGACTCAGCCGCCCGCGGGTCAGTCCGTCGTCTGGATACACCATTAGTTACATTATGTGGTCCACCGCGCCTGGCCAGAAAGTCGAAAAGTGCCCGCTACATCGCGCTGACGGCTAACCTGGGAGTTTGTTGTTGTTATGTGCTGACGCTACCTGATGGCAAAACAACAGAGACAGCAGAGACATTGCTTCGCCCTTGGATACACTACAGGATACGTCTCAGCCAGAAAAAAAAGATAGAAAGGTCTCTCACTTCGCAGTTCCCGCCGGTGATGAACGTCGCCAGGCTTGGGAGCGTTCCATTGTACAAGCTAATAGCCGCTGGACAAGAACTGCATTGTCTGTGAACTTCACTTTGACGAGAGGTTCGCAGCTACACACATGTGATCAACGCTAGAACAGTGAAAATTCCCCGTGGTCGCCCTTCCCTAACAACAGATGCGGTTCCAACTTTGTTCTCCAACGTCCCTGCGTACCTTTCCAAGAAGTTGCCAGGGGAGGCAATAACCCCCCGTAAAGGACCACCCACTGCATCGGCCGTTTTCCAAGCGTTATATTCCACAGAAAGCTACAAGAGTACGAAGCAAAACTCTTGTTGGGCCAGCTGCATTGATACGTTTGCCTAATCTCGAAAATCATTTTGTTATATGGTTAGTGTGCGTCGTAAGAAGTCGTGGACGGAAAAAGCACCTGGCGTCCGTGCTATATGCTCCCGTGGACCTAAACCAGTGCGCGTATGACATCTCGGAGCCGACGCATCGTCATGAAAAAAAATGATGGCTGATGCCTCTGTCATAGGAATCAGTATAACACGAAAGTTAAACGTGTCGCTACAGAAGTACTTGATTGCTTATAGTGCATTGGTATGTGAGAGCTTGTACAATGTCGCCTGTTGTTTGGCAGATATAGCGCCGCTTGATGTGGACGCACTAACGTTGACGCCTAGTGGCACAACTCCGTACCGACGACTAACGCCTATGATCATGATTTAACCCTTGTGGTAGCTCAAGTTGTCAAGATCTACGTGGACACCGTATATGGTGAATACCGAGAAAATATGGCATCAACAAGCTCATTATAAACACCGATACTCGAGATGCACTCCTTCAAAGTATCGCGGAACGCGAAGAGAAACGCTACGCGCGTCCTGTCTTCCCTAGCCTGGTCGTTAATTCTCACAGGGCAAGCGGGGAACGCGGTGCGACAGCCAGGCGAGCGTCGGAGAGCTATTTTTCGAAATGGATGAATGCTATGAGCGAGGCTTGTGCTAAAGTATCTTCCCATAGAGTTTCCTAAAATTAACTAGAGGGGACTCTGACGCTGCGATCGTTCAGCCACCATGGGAATGATGGGTAGTGCACAAATTTGCCTAGTCTTCGTACTTGCGGTCTTCGAACGCACTTGTGGCTTTGTTTACTGCTGTGTTTTGGGCCCGTATTCTCAAACGATCGCAAAAGGCGATAGTATCGCGTTTGGTGACGTAGAATTTGATGCGTTCAATAAGTAAAAGATACACTTGCCTGTGACGTCATTGTTGCAACTGGCCGTTGGTAATACGATTGTCTCACAACACAGGAGTGAGCGCGAGCGCAGCGCAACCAGAGTGCGGCGTTTTCGAGCGTGTGCTGCTGCTTCTACGCAGTGGCCAGGCTTGGCCGGCTTGGCTGTGGCTACTTGAAATATAAGACGTGTTGAAAGTGCTTTCAACGTTTTTTTGTTCGATTATTTAATGCACAGTATAATATTTAAAGAATGCAACTTTGCGTGAAACGTATTTTCGTTGAGAGTTTAACACGGCGTACTCGGAGAGTTCAGCTGTAGCGTGCTGCCGCAGCGATATCGTCTCAAGATCCCAACATGTTGGCGGCTCGCGATAAGCCACGCGAGCAACGCACGGTTCATGTTCCTGGGACGTTCAAACCACGAAAAACACGCGCTGGCAAAGAACGAGTGCTGATAACACCCCAAGGTAATGCTCGATGAAAGCTTCAGCGTAAAAAATGCTGCCTATATCCCCCGAGGATTGAATATTAGAAGCTACCGCCTACGTCACTGAAATGCTAGACTTCACCACGAACCGACGGTTAACGGTGCCTTCGTTTATTGCAAATATGTCGAGAGCACCGTCGAGCACCATGACGCAAAATTGACGTCGGCGGAATTACCAGATGGCGCCCTAACTTTTCCGGTTTGCTCAATAGCCAATCAGCGCGCACCAAAGGCGATACTTTTGCGATTGTCGCCTTTTGAGAATACGGGCCTTGGTTTTCTTTCAGATAAAAGAATGGATCGTTGTGAACTTCGTGAGATGGCCACTAGAGGGCCGGAGGGAACGGACGTGTGTTGCGTCGGCTCCGTGAAATGACCATTTTCTCTCGTGTAAAAGACAACGGCCTGCTGATAAAGTGCTGTGTGTGTTTTTCGGACGTGCTCGGGATCCTGTGGATACCATTCTCAAGACTGTAAGTCGACTTTGAAGGTTTTTTTGCGCCCTAGCGCCGAGGTGGCAGAAGCGGCGTCCGAGGGCCCAGGCGTCGGCTCGTAGGGCGGCTGCGCTATGGCGATGGAAGTGAGCGTTCACGGTACGGATGCCGATCCGGCAGAATTGGAAAGCTCGGACTGGGTGACGAAAGTATCGAGACGCGTGGCGGAGCTCAAGGAGCGTCAACAACGAGAACGCAATGGCGCCACCAGCGGTGGATGCGGAAAAGAAGGGAGGACAGTGCCAGCCGGCTACAAAAGCGACAAGCATGGTGTACGCGGGGGACCCTCGTTCACAGCAGCGGGAAAAAAGCTCGCGGAGCGGTCCGTGGCGTCGCACCTACCGCGTCTTCCGAAAGCGGATCACAAGATTAATAGGCGCTTTTAGCTGACCGTATTTCACCTCCCGCTCAGCCAGTCGGTGGTGGCGTCACTGCGCATGCGCCAGACGGTCAGGCGCTGAGCGTGTGACCGGACCGTCGAGCGAGGGATCACGTGACACGAGGAGAAACAACCAAAATGGCAGCCTCTTGTGTCGCGAGTCCGCGCTGCTCGGAAAACAGCGGTTATTCGGCCAACACGCAAAACATGACGGCACTTCAGGATACTCGAGCATCTGTGGCTTCTCCGAGAAGTCGTCGCGGCCAATCCCTTTGAATATCCGCGCATGTGGGATGACGTTCTACGAAGCGTCGTTGCAGCGATACATCGAGAGCTGACACTTCGGGCCATGAAGGAGCGTCTGGAGCTGCTTCTTTGGTACTTCCGTCAACAGGACTCCGCATACCTTCGCAAGTAAGCGATTTCATGTACAATAGTAACAATTTAGCTTTTAACAGCAGCCACTCTCCCGCCTATTCAGAAACGCTCTTTAGTTTGACTTGCCACAGGGCAACGCGCTGAACGCTGCCCCAGGGCACCGCGTTTGAAACGCGTTTGTGCTACTTGAAAGCGGTGTCTAAGCTCAAGCGCTTCTGAATACGGGGGTAAGCGTCCATACTGCGTGAGCTCATCTGAGCTAACTCATACTTTGCATTGCTAGGTCTGGAATGGAAGAATTTTCACCAACTATAACGCCGGCCTTTCTCTGCTGCACTTGGTGATAGGACTCTGTTATTGCGTTGCATTGCCTTCGTGATTGGTGCGCCGATCACAGAGGCAATGCAAATGGACGATGTTATTTGATGAATTCGTAATGTGACGTGATGTAATACGACAACATAGTGACGCCAGAAAATTTGGCGATGTGTGATGTCATGTTGATGTTCTATTCTTGCGAAAAACTGCTAACGTTGTGTTGTTCTCATAAATGTTTTTCAGTGTTGTGGTGCTGGCTGCATTCTCATGGCTGTGGGTTATGTGAGCATTACGTTTTGCTTCCCATTTCGTGGTGCCTGTTCGTAGCAGTGTTCAGAGAGTCGAAAGCACTCAATCTAAATTTATGGTTTTTGAAGCGCCGTGAGAAAGGGGGACGAGCAAGTGCGTAGACATTGTTCACTCTCACTTGTTTTTCTCAATGTTTGTCAAACTCAACATCAGCTTAATGCGTTATGCGCAACCTAAATTTTCACACCAGCTCCACACAGCACGAGAAGCATGTTGTACCGGAAGTGATTTCCTCATTGCGAGATTTCATCGCTTATTTGCAATAGTGTTCCGCTGGGTAAGAATTTTTTTAAAATTTCACTGCATTGCCCTCTATTTTGCTGCAGAAAACCAGTCACCGGCATCACTCCTCTTGGGAATGACTGGAGATGAGGAACCTGAGCCACCAGTCCAAGGGAGTGGTGACACTGCAGTGCCGGTGGACAACAGACAAGATGAAACCACTGTGCAGGAGCCAGATGATGTCCAGGCATTTGTGCCGCACCGTCACCGTATCTGTACCCTTGTTCACAATAAAGAAAACAACACCTTTGCATCTCCGGGTTCACTCCCACTTTCAGTGATGTTATTGATCGAAGCAAATTAAGTCCAACTTCTGGAGCAGGTAAAACACCGCTTTGGAGCGGAAAATGAGCCTTTTCCAGCATTATTAATCCAATACCTTAGAATGTAAATATTTATTTCTCTAACATAAGCAGCTGCTCAATTTTTAACGAAATGGAACACCCTTTTACCTGGATGCATGTGCACTTCAGGCAGAGAATGACGGGCCTGCTGTATCTCAGCAGTTAACAAAATGGGTTCAAGAGTTTATAATCGTACTGCTCAGTGTAATTCACGCAATAAGTCACACAAGATGCTGTCGTTAAATAAGAACTGTAGTTGCACGAAGTATTATGCATAGTGTCTCTACTCCGAACAAATCTACCCTTTGGGCTGTGTGGATTGTATCCGGTATGAGCAATGCAGCCTTCAGTCTACGAGTACTCGCTATACACAAAGGGTACAGGAGAACACAGCGGAACTTGGGCGGGCACAATGTATACCTAACAGCATGAAGACACCATGCACATAAGATTGGATAATTGTAGCTTAGATTGCAGTCCAGCGCTAAGCCAAGGTGACAAAAAAATAAAAAGGCTGATGCGTCAAGCACCACCGTAAATCGAAAATAAATAAATTCACTCTTTTAAAACAGAATTTCCTTTCTTGCTGCAAGACAAGTACAATTTTTATTTCCATTTTCAACGTACTTGTGACTTTCATGCACAGGTGGCGTCGCGCTTGCCTTGACCGAAAGACGCTTGGCTAAAACCAAAAACGCGCGTTGCGCTCCGGTAACGTTGAGCGTTTGAGCGGAACGGGGAACGGACAGCAGAATCGGTCAGCTAAAAGCGCCTATTATCAGGCGCAAAGAAGGATTGACGCTCACCAAACTGTCGGCGCCCGTAATTGGGGGAGCAGTCAGGATGGCCGCAGGCATCCCATGGCAGAAAGGTCGGGAGGAGGACAGGATCGTCGTGAACGACAAGCAAGGAACGCTGATATACAGCTCGCCCAACGGGGATGGCGCCAAGAAAATGTTGGGCCTGAAAGTCATCAAGCTCGATGGCAAGGAGTATGAGGTGACCGCATTTATGGCTGCACCCGAAAGCTGTGGAAAAGGAGTGGTACGTGGACTTGATCTGAGACTCTCTTAGAGGGAATTGGAACTGGCTTTCTCACACGAAGAAAATCGTCCCATTCTTGGTGTGCGGAGGATGGGCAACTCCACCTCGGTAATCATCACCTTTGTCGACGACTACGTGCCAAGATGGATGATCTGTTTTGGGACTCCGATGAAGTGTTTTCTATACAAGAAGAGACATGAAGTGTGTTACAGGTGCGGTGAGCTGGGACATCGATCCGACGTGTGCGACAGTCCGCACGCAAAATGCAGAGGTTGTGGGGCGACCTCCCCATCCAAGGACCATGAATGCACACCGACGTGCCGCCTGTGTGGCAAGGATCACGTAACCGGAGACAAAAGGTGCAAAGAACTTTTCCGAACACCTTACATAATGAAAAAGCGACAGTGGGAAATGAAGCTGGAAGAAGCAGCGCGGAAGCAAGAGGAACGACGCAAGGCCCAAGCGGAAACGCAGCGCCACAGCAGGACAGACGGGGGTCAAGATCGTTCGAGGCGTAAATCCAAGCATCGCAGCGGGTCGAGAGGACGCTCGGAATCTTTTCCCCGATTGTCATCGCTGGAGAAGCAGGGACTTTCTTACAAGGAACCCCAGGATAGTGGTGATTGCGCCCGAGAGAAGTCAAAGTCCCCTGGACCACAGGCGGGTTGGGTAACTAAAGTCTCCCAGGATGCTAATGCAGAAATGATTAATGCTCTTAAAGAGCAAAACAGGATACTACAAGAGCAAAATGCGGAATTACGCAAGCAACTTGATGAGATTAAGGCACAACTAACCAGTAAACCAGGGCAGGCACTGGAAACACCCCGCGTAGCAAACCAACCGCCTTTAAAGAAGAAGAGGGCTAAGGAAATAGAAGTTGAAGAAAATCACGGAGGGAGAATTGTAGCGCTTGAGGTAGAAACAAAGTCCTTACAAGGAACGCTTCAAACGGTACTGGAACAGATGAAACAAGTAGGCAGCGCTATCGAGCAAATGAAGGCTGAATTTGCTAGTAGGGACAGACAGATAGAATGGCTATGCCAAGGGCTCAAACTCAAACATGATGGCTCTGCGGCCCTGTAATAACACGATTTGGGAGTGGAACTGTAGGGGTTTCTTGCGTAAGCGTGCGGTTTTACAGTCCTTTCTTACCAACGGCGATCGACCGGAGGTTATTGCGGTCCAGGAGTGCGGGAAAAATGCTGAATTAGCTGGCTACAAATCTTTTTCCGGGTTGGGTAACGATACCCAAGTTACGACCTTTGTAAAGAGAAACATTCCAACGTTGCAGCACGAGACGGGGAATTCGCAGATTGATGATGTTTTAGTCGAACTCGTTCCTCGCAAGCGCAAAGACAAGAATCTTTCCATCCTGAATGTGTATAGTTCCCCCAAACAGCGCAAATTTGACTTTGGCGATCTTTTCACGAAAACCAAGGTTATTTCAACAAACAGTCCACTTTTGATTTTGGGCGATTTTAATGCGCATCATACGGCATGGGGTTATAAATTCACGCTGATTAAGGGCAGAAATTTGTGGAATGAAATTCAACAACATGGGCTGATCATTATTACGGACCCGATGAAGCCCACAAGGAAAGGAAATAGCGTATCCAAGGACACGACACCAGATCTAACTCTGGTAGGCAGTGGCACCACTGCCACATGGTGCAATACCGGAGAAGACCTAGGTAGCGATCATAGAATTTTAGATATCATAGTTGAGAATGGCCCACCGGTGATGAATAAGAGGAGAATTAAGACTACAGATTGGGTTGCCTTTAGAAATATCAGGTCGGGACAGGACCCGATAAATGATATTAACGAATGGAGTAAAGGGGTTATCCAATCGGTTCAGGATGCTACCGAAGAGATTGACGCTGATGATCAGGAAGTTGTTGATAGACATCTTGTGCGCATGTGGAACAAAAAGAAAGAGCTCGAGCGAAAAATCAGTCAGAAAAGAGGAGACAGGAATCTCCGAAAGCAAGTTGCTGCACTGAACAAAGAGATTGAAGATCATGCATTGGAACTCACCAGGCAAAAGTGGGGCAGTATCTGCGATCAGATGGATAAGGAAATTGGCAATGCTAAAACATGGCAGCTACTACGACATCTATTAGACCCAGAGAAAACAAAGTCGGAGGCTAGACAGCAACTTCACAAGCATGTGTATAAATATGAAGGTCATACGACGCAATTATTAGCGGAGGTTAGGGATCGATACCTCAGCTGCGCTGAATGTAAAAATCTCCCTGACTACGCGGGTTCAGAAAACCCAGACCTAGACAGCCACATCACGGTTGGGGAATTGAGGGCTGAAATTAACAGACTCAAAACCAAAACGGCTGCCGGGCCAGAGAAAATCAACAACAGAATGCTCAGAAATCTTGACGACGGCTCCATTCGTCACCTTGCCACTTATATGCAAGAATGCTGGGACAAGGGAGAGATACCGCAAGCTTGGAAAACTGCGAATATGGTCTGTATTCCGAAACCAGGGAAGAAGCTTAGTCTTGAGCATCTCAGATCAATTTCCATCACGTCTTCTGTTGGAAAATTGATGGAGCACGTCATCCAAACAAGACTGACTAGGTTCATGAAAGATCAAAACCTGTACCCTGATAAGCTTCAGATCACACCTATCGACGTGCGATATTATGCTACAGCTGAAGGAGCAGATAATAGACAAAAAGACTGTTGACACCAAGGTCATTGTGGGGCTGGACGTCTCCAAGGCGTTTGACAACGTCAAACATGAAGCCTTACTCGAGAACCTTAGCGCGCTAAATGTAGGCGTCAAGACATACAAGTACGTAAGAAATTTTCTCTCTAATCGCACAGCCACCATCAGCATGGAGGACGGTCGCTCGGAAACATTAAATTGGGGAACAGAGGGACGCCACAAGGGTCCGTCCGCTCTCCGACTCTACTTAATATAGCGATGATCGGCCTTCCTGAAAAGATGGACGGACTCGAAAACCTACATCACACCATATACGCGGACGACGTGACGCTGTGGATTAACAGGGGAAGCGACGGACACATTGAAAGCACACTTCAGAGGGCTATAGATATCATAGAAAAATATCTCGAACCGATAGAGTTGAAATGCTCGGCAGAAAAATCAGAGGCGCTTTTTCTACCATCACAACAAAGGAAAAGAAACAATCCCCCTGGAAGAGGTTGTGATATAGCTTTACGAGTGAATGGCAATGCTATTCCAACCGTAGACAGTATTAGAATACTAGGGTTGCGCATACAAGCAAATGGCAAGAACACTGAAACTATCCGGAGACTCGAAGCTAGAGCAAACCAGACGTGCCGCCTGCTTAAGCGCATTTCTAACAAATATGCGGGGATGAAGGAAGCCAATCTTTTGAGGTTGGTTCAAACTTTCGTGATAAGCCGTGTACTATACTTTTCCCCTTAAACTGGGTAGAGCAGTACTAGAAGAGAAACTTGGGCTAGTTGGTGAATCATCATTGTGAAGGAAAAAACAGCGCTACAAATGGACGAGGACTAAGGAAGAAAACACGACACAGGCGCTGAACTCGCAACTGAACTTTATTGGAAAAACACACGCACACATATAGTGGTGGAGCGCATAATGCGCTCCACCACTATATGTGCTCCACCACTCATTATGCGCTCCACCACTCGGAGCGCATAATGCGCTCCGAGTGGTGGAGGCAGGTACGGTTTTTCCAAGACTGTTTGGTGGTGGCCTGCTCCAGTGAACCTACATACAGACATCAGCGCCGCCTGCAAGAATGGCGGGAGACGACCAAGATGATCACCGACCAGGAAGAAGAAATGCCTGACTCAAGAGGAAGTGCGCCTTCTTGGTGATTGCTCTGTACCGGAGGACGTACACAAGGTATTGAGCCTGGGACCTAAGTTCGCTTTTGAACCGAAGGTTCCACCGGCGGAAAAGGTTGCTTTTTCAAGGAACATTTCCCGGTATGTGCCTGAAGGCGAGCAAGTAAGATGCGTGTCTGATTGTGTTGATGTGTGCGCACAGACGTCGTTGGCTAGACGAAGGTCTTCGCCGGACAAGTATGTCGTCGATTTTTTGGAGGGAAATGGTCTGAGGGTATGCGTGTCAGATAAGGAAGGAATGTTTGTGGTCATGACAGAGGGCGTTTTTATGGAAAAGTCTGAAACGGCTGTTTTGAAGAACTTCAAAAGAGTTGAAGTCAAAACAGGGAAGGTGAAACAGGGGGCGATCGCTATGCTGCAAGATAGGAACCTGTGCAGTCTCGTTAGTAGAGTAAAAAAGGCAAAACAATCGAACTTGCAGGTTTTCTTTTCAGTAAAAACCCGTAAACTGGATTCCCCGTTTAGAGCCATCATTTCGGAAAAAGGGACTTGGTTATCTGAAATATCGACCTACTTGCAGAAGCACCTAGAAGCACTCAATGTAGTCGATCCTTTTTCAGTTAAGAACTCGGAAGGTGTAGTCGATTTTCTCAGGACAAGCAACCCGGGTTCATGTACGGCTTTCAGCATTGACATTGAGGATATGTTTTACTCCTTACCTCACAGTGAACTTTTGCAGAGTGTTAAGTCTTGCGTTGTGGAGGACAATGATGAAGCCAAGTTTGTCAACAGTTGTGGCATTTTCTTGGAAAGCTTTCTAGAATTGTTGGCGTTTTACCTGCGGTCTATGTTTGTGGAATGGAAAGGGAGAATTTTTGCCCAAAAATCGGGGGTTTGTATTGGTTCGAAGGTGGCACCGGTTTTAAGTCATATTTTTTGGGGTCAAGTTGACAGGGCCGTCGCCGAGAAGGTACGGGACCTGACATGCCGTGTTTTCCGTTATGTCGACGATTTCTTGATCATCAGTACAACCGACAATCAGCCTAGCAAGACTGCAGATATCTTATCCCTGTTTAAGGATTCTGGTCATGGGTTGAAGTTCACCTTCGAGTTGCCGGAAAAAAGAGAGCTTCAGTTCCTCGATATCAGACTGCGTTTTCATGAGGAACATTTGTGTTGGCTCTACAAGCCCCGATCCATAAAGGGTATCTTGCCATTTACCTCAGGTCATTCCAAGATAGTTAAGTCCGGCATTATTTATGCTGCGTTGCGAGCTGCGCTCCAGAAAACGTGCGCGCATGCGTTAAAAGAAAGTTTCATGAGTCAAGTTGAAAGGCTTAAGTCGGCGAGCTACCCTGATGCGGAAATCTTAAGATGCTGCCAAAATCTAATCAAGTGGGTCAAAGGAGGCAATCACACACGCAGGAAAAAAGAAGGCCTGCGCAATGAAAAGAGACCGGTTGTGGTCCCCTACGTGCATAAGTTTTCTCATGGATTGAAGAATGCGGCGAGTAGGTATGGGGTGCGTGTTGTAATGTCTGCTCCCAACAAGATGTCCTCAATTTGCCCCCGCTTGCATGCAAGAACCTCGGGGGTGCGCAAAGCATGTACTTTCTGTCCGGACAGGAAGAAGAATAGAGATGTTCATTGTAAGTCTTCTGTTGTTTATAGGTTGCCATTATCATGCGGGAGGGTGTATATAGGACAATCCGGGCGGTGCGTTAATGTTAGACTAAAGGAACACCTATCATCGTTAACGGCTTCCGGAGGTTTACATTTGCCGGCTCACTGTAGAGATTGTGGCTGCCAGCCCATGGCGCAGGAAACCACGTGTTTGTTTGGCCATCGTGACAAGTGCACTAGGGAGGTGATGGAAGCATTTTACATTGAAAGGGAAGGGGAAGGGTGCGTGAGCAAACCGTCGGTTGCCCTTAGTGAAAAAGAGGTTAGATACCTGGATTCAATGCTGCCGCGTTAATAGCGACTTTTTTGTGTGTGTGTGGAATGCTATGCAGGCTTTTATATAGATGGGTTGTTGTTCTTTTTTATCGGATGTTCTTACAAATGTATAGGTTCGTCATGAGTTGTTAGTTATGTAGATCTGGTTTGCTCTGCTGCGCAGACGATATGGAGGGTCATGTGACCGAGTCAGCTGCTGTATATATGTGTGCGTGTGTTTTTCCAATAAAGTTCAGTTGCGAGTTCAGCGCCTGTGTCGTGTTTTCTTGCTTAGTCCTCGTCCATTTGTAGCGCTGTTTTTTCCTTCACAATGGGTAGAGCAGAGAAAGATAAAATTGAAGCCATTATAAGAAAAGGCATCAAAACTGCAGTAGGGCTTCCCCCGAACACCTCTACGGTAAAACTTCTTGGGCTAGGCATCTCCAATACTTTGGATGAGCTCATAGAAGCCGCCACGATGTCACAGCATCAAAGGCTTTTGAGAAGTAAAAAAGCGGAAGGAAAATCATGGAGCGCTTGGGGTTCGAACCCACGGAGTGTTCCAGACAGACATCTACCATACCTAAATCAACTAGGGACAGACTCAAAATTAAATTACACCGCTGCCGAAAAACACGCATCCGGTGTTTCACGAAGGCAGACGCAAAGCAAGAGCTGTAGCCTTACAGGCCAAACTTGAAGGTTGATCCGACGTGCTTTACACGGACGCTGCTGAATACGAAAGAAGGGGAGCATACACAGCGGTTCGCGAGAGTGGGGACCTGGTCTCGTGCTGCACCTTTAAAAACACAATTGCAACTGAGGCAGAAGAACTTGCGATTGCTCTTGCGATAAAACAAAAAGGTACACGAGTGATTCTCAGCGACTCTAAGTCAGCCATTAAGAACTATGACATGGGCAGGATCTCTGCTGCAGCCGCCGAAGTTCTGAGACAAGGACCAGTACCCGCAGAGCAAATCTCACTGATATGGTCCCCGGCCCATCAAGGTCTGAAGGGGAACGAGAAGGCGCACTCGATCGCCCGAGGGCTCACTTTCCGGTCGATCGCCGCTGACTCGCCGCCTCCACTCGAGCAACCCCTCTCCACAGGAGACGAACTACGAGCGTTCCATGAAATCACCTGACATTATAAATCCCACCGTAAGATCTATCCAGAGGCAGCTAAACAGCTGAACAAAAATGAGGAAATAATGTGGCGAAAATTGCAAACCGGGGTGTTTCCAAACCCTCACGTGTACAGTAAATGGCACCCGGAAGTGTTTGATTCCCGATGTGCGTACTGTAATAGCACTGCGGGTCTAGTGCACATGGTCTGGACCTGCCCTTGCTACAACGAGCCAAGCAGAAACGTAGAATCTTGGGAGGCCTTATTACGCAGCCAAGATGCCAAAGAACAACGTAAAGTCATCGGTCTCGCCCTGAACGCCGCCGAGTTTCAAGGGATTCCGGCTGACCGCTAGGGGGATGAACGGGGGCAGAGGCCAAAGCCTCCTCTCCCATCATTCTCGACGGGTGTAAATAAACGTTCTCTCTCTCTCTCTCTGTGAACTTCGTGACCAGATTTGAATTGGTGATCCTAAAAGGGTTAATGTAGTGAAGTGGAACTACTGGCTTTTGCTGAACTTCGTTTTGCGACAAAGCGGATGCAGGCGACGCGGAGCCAAACGGAGCCGGAAGAACGAAGTTTAGACAAATCCGTGTACTACCCATCAATCCCATGCTGGCTGAAGCGCCATGGGTTGCAGCTCCCATAGCGCCAGAGTTCCCTCTGTGTATCTGTATGAAACTATGCCTCTTCCTAGTGGCGCGACAGGAGTGGCGCGGACCCGAAGGTCGCGGGATCGAATCTCGGCCGCGGCGGCCGCATTTTCGATGGAGGCGAAAATGTTTGAGGCCCGTGTACTTAGATTTAGGTGCACGTTAAAGAACCCCAGGTGGCCGAAATTTCCGGAGCCCTCCACTACGGCGTCTCTCATAATCAAATCGTGGTTTTGGGACGTTAAACCCCAGATATTACTATTGACAGGAGTGGCGCGACAGGAGGGTTCAGGCGTTCCTCTTGGCGAAGAAAAATCCAGGTGGCGCCAGTGCAACTTTTTCTAGTCGCACCGCCCCTTCTGCCGTAGGCGCTTGCGCACGTTTTTGTGTGCATTTCTCCACGTTCCGCGTCGTTGTAGCGGTGCCGTGCATTATTAGACAGTTTTTGTTGAGCGCCCGCTACATATATGTGGACGCAGCCTGTCATTGGGAATGGCTGGCAGGCTGCGTCCGCAGAGCTGCTGCGGACGCCCAAATAAAACTGTCCAACGCGTTTAACAGAGAACGTGTACGCCGCTCGCTTCGACTAACTTCCAAGGAATATCGTACTCAGCAGTTTCAGGAGGCTGAAACAACGTATGCACGTAATTGTGCCCGCGATTGAGAATAATTTCATTCTACTTTTAAGCAACCCGCATGCAGCGAGTGCGTGAGATGGAAAAGTGGACAATACGCTGGGGATGATAATTTTCTTTATTCTGCATCGTGCGCCTTATGTCTACATAGCAGCAACTTCACAAATGGACACACGCGAGATGATTTTCTAAGCAGTTTCTTGAGGAACTACGCCGAAATACGCTAGTTAACTTCTGGAAAGCCTTTACAACTACACGATGTCACGGCAGCGGACACATTAAGGTGCCTTGATGCGCGCTTTCGCCGCTTTCTGGTGAGGACGTACAACTGCGGTGTTTAAGCGGCGTCTGTAGTGTTAGAATTTATTATTATACTCTTATATTTTTCTTTACATTTTGCCTCAGCTGCTTCGATTAAGGCGCAGCTACCATATTTCAGACGCCAGTGATACACCATCTCACGGCGTCTCACCGTTCTTCAACGGCGGCGCCGAGCAGTGCTGTCAAAGCTGGACGCTTGTCAAAAAATATTAATAATATCTGCGGGGTGGCACCAAAAAGAGCAATGCATAGTGAGTCCACCATAGGCGAACGCATGGGAGCGTTAGAAAAAAGTGCAGCCTTGCGGCGAGGAGACGCGTTCGGTTTCAGCCGCTGCATTGCCAGGCTCCTCCGTTCGCACCACTAGGATATATGTTCTAGTTCACTATATGCTAAAGCCACCACTTCGCGGTGTGTTAAAGCCTTGACGAAATCACACTTCTATTCCAAACGCGCCGAATGGGACGGTCGTAGCAACGGCACTTTTTAGATGCGAAGCAGCATTTGCGCTGGGCTTTGTCCGTAGTTCAATTGGCGACCGTCCGCTTTCTAAAACCTACCATAGCCATCTGTAACATATTGAGCGCGCGCTCGCGCCAAGGAGAAGTCTTTTTCGTCTTGTTCTTCGATCAGGGGCGTAGCCAGGGGGGTTGGAGGGTTGAAAACCCCCGAAATTTTTCAGTTTTGCTTGCGTATATATACACGCGCACATACAAACGCGCGCACGAACATACATAAAGTATGGTTGAACACCCCCACCCCCCGAAAAGAATTTCTGGCTACGCCCCTCTCTTCGACCGCCTTGATGATGATACGTGCAGAGCACTTTAGGGGCCCGGGTTGCCGTATGCTGTCTAGCTTGGCGTAATGCAGACAAAATCACGTGTGCTGGCACGCGCTAGAGCGTTCGGGCCTGTGTAAGGGGCTGGGTAAAACGCTGTGGCTTCTCCCCCTTACACTCTCTCAGGAATGACGTGATGGCGTCGGGGAACGAGATTCTGCAGGCGCGCGATGAACCCGCGTGGCTTGCTCCAACAAGAGTTCGGGACGAGTGACAGCAACAGCAACTACAGTGAATTCCTGGTGTGCTCCACTTGTAAGAATGCGTTAACATCGGGCAAGGTGCCGGTGATGAACGGAACCTTAAGTCGACCGATGCGCTCCTTCGTATCCCCACATGGTTCCTTGTAGTGGGAGATGGTGAATTTTTTTTTTGGTAGCGTTGGCTACACTGGCTGAGCCAGAGCAGTTTCGCGTGCACGTACAAGCGCCGTGCTGCGCATGCACGAGGAGCAGTGACGTCACACGGCGCACAGCTGGTGCACCAGAGCCGCCGCGCGCGCCTCGCCGATCTGCGCATTCCAGACGAGTGACGTCATAGCCGCGGCAGCGTTGCCCGGTCCCAACGTCGGCGCTGCGGCGGGCATTGGGACCGGGCACGAGACGCTGCCATAGAGACGGCAGCGTGTTACTGTTACTACACTGACCACCAAGCCGTCTTTGTGGCAATAGAGAAATGGCGTTCTGCAAAAAAATAAACATACATGTGTCACATAATGCGTACACCATGTGTGTGTCATTGAAGCAGCAGTAAGCATGATAATGAAGCTATTCCTAGACAACCAGAACAGCTACGAATGATCAGCTGAACCTTAGCTCACGCTACGTATATCCGGCGTAGCCGAGCTAAGCCACTACAATATTTTTTCGAGCCTGGTGGCACACACGTCACCGCCCCGTCATAAAGGGGACGCTCATAGCATCCATCCATCCATCCATCCATCCATCCATCCAAGAGCAGTGTGACAGGAAAGTGTCGTGGAGCGGGGGGTTGTTGTCTTGTGCTTTCCCCGCGATGTCCGCGCTGAAGTCACAGAGCGTACGAAGTAGTGATGCAGAACTATCGATGGCACTATCGATAGCCGAGTCACTATCGAACTATCGATGGTAAACAATACTATCTATAGTGCTATCGATAGTATAAAATCAACATCACAAACTCATTGCAGAATAAACTTGGTTCCCCGCACGCGTGGTACATAGTGGAGCCGGAGGAGCATGCTGAAGTTGACATGCTTCTGTTCTTCACCTGAGTGCTTCGCTGACACATGGTCATAAATTCGGAGGGGATACAGCGCAAGAGAAAACGAGGACAAGAAAGGCGACGCACACAGAGCGCTGACTTACAACACTTTATTGGTAGAAAGGGAAGGATGAACATTTATACACTTCGCTGACATGCGCCACAACCGGGGCAACTGACGATTTTTTTTTTGAACATTATACATAGAGCAACCATCACTGCGCACACGGGCGTATCACTCATGGTCTGTTTAGATATGATATTTCATGAGATGAAAGTGCTATCGAAGGAGAGCTGATGCAACTGCTATCGAACTTTCTGATGAAGTCTGCCTCGATGATTTCGCGTGTCAACTGCAAAGAATGCCTGGCCAGGACCTCGCTTTTTTCAAAGAAGGGCGCGCAGCCACAGTCACGACAATGAATGCCCAAGTGGCCCTGAACCGTGTTGTACACATTGTTGTGGTGCTCTCTTAGACGGTCGTTTAACCCCTTAAGTGCTTTATTTTTTTGAAAATTTCCCAACCAAAAGTGCCTATTTTTTTTATTGCTGATTTCGAATCTGATTGTACTAAAAAATAGCTAGTCGATGTTAAAAAAATATTTGTACCACATACTTAGTCAAATCAAAACACGGAATAACGCAAGGGGGCCTGTTGCAGCTCCTGCCCCAAAAGCGAGTTTCCTTTCTCAATTTTTTCCCGTTTTCTCCTCGCTTCCGAGAGCAAACGAAGCACATTTGAAGAAACTGTTGAATATATTCCATAAGGTCATCTGGCAATGACAAGTTGAAAGTCTTGCCTGGAATGACCAAGAATGGAAAGCGAGGAGGCTTCACAGGAGGATTGCCCGCATCAAGCAGGATCCACTGCCGAGCACTCGCGATGTTTGCTTCCGAGCTGTTTTCATCATCACCGGAGGAGATGCTCAATTCACCGCCTTCGCTGTCTTCACTTCCGGACACAAGATAAACATCTGTATCCGAATGATCATCACTCGAAAAAGATGACGAAAACGAAAAGCCTCTTTTCGTGTTGACGAGCCAGTTATGCATAGGTGCCCGCCACCGCAAGCCATCTTTTCATACAAAAACCGCGCTCTTTCCGCAGGAGAAAAATAAATTGCCAAGTAAATGCTGCCATCTGGTGGATTACACGCAATCTAAGCTGTAGAAGAGCGCCTCTTGCCCTGAACGCTAGAGGGGAGTACCAATTCCGCTAGGACGAGCTCTGCTCGTCCAAAGCAGTTTGGGGACAGTTTGGGCAGGACGAGCTCTGCTCGTCCAAAGCAGTTAAGGGGTTAAGCACCTACCAGTCTGTCCCACGTATTTCTTCCCACAGGACAGAGGAATCACGTATACCACGCCAGTGGTACAGGGCACAAACTGCTTTTTATGCTTCACAGAACAGCCATTACGGCTGCCACTCGAAGCAAACTTGCAAAGCTTGGACAACTTCTCCGGTGCGGAAAACACTACCTTAACGCCAGCACGTTGCCCTACCCTCTTAAGTTTGTGGGACAGATCATGTATGTACGGAAGTACAGCAAGTTTTTTCTTTTCAACGCGCGCAACTGGTACACGGTCATTTTCACCACGTCTGATTTGTTTTAACAGCTTTTCCGCCACAGCCGAAACCAGAGCCTTCGTATACCCTGCAGATACCAAGCGGCTAACCTGGGCGTCAAAACTTTTTTGCATCGAATGCGGACACGACCTTCTAAGGGCATTGACGAGGCACACATTCGTTATTCCTCTTTTTACTAATTTTGAATGAGCGGAATGGAATGACAGAAGTGGTTTTCCGCTCCTCGGTTCAAAACACCAACATACATGTTCGCCGTACATGTTCGCCCTTCTTTGAAAAAAGCGAGGTCCTGGCCAGGCATTCTTTGCAGTTGACACGCGAAATCATCGAGGCAGACTTCATCAGAAAGTTCGATAGCAGTTACATCAGCTCTCCTTCGATAGCACTTTCATCTCATGAAATATCATATATAAAAAGACCATGAGTGATACGCCTGTGTGCGCAGTGATGGTTGCTCTATGTATAATGTTCAAAAAAAAAAATCGTCAGTTGCCCCGGTTGTGGCGCATGTCAGCGAAGTGTATAAATGTTCATCCTTCCCTTTCTACCAATAAAGTGTTGTAAGTCAGCGCTCTGTGTGCGTCGCCTTTCTTGTCCTCGTTTTCTCTTGCGCTGTATCCCCTCCGATGTCTAACCAACACGCCCAAGCTTCGATACTAAGTCATAAATTCATTCTATTCGGCTGTAGCGGGACGGAAGGCGTTACATGCATTGGAACTGCGCGGCTTTGAATTTATATTGCATTTTATGTTTTCAAAATAAAATAAAATATCATGAACAAAGTTTGTTAATTGCAAGGTGCAATTGGCTGCTTTTGGATGTGGATTTTTGATGGACATAGACCGTTATTTTCACCACGGAAATAATTTATTTCTTTCGCCAAAAATTGCTCATAAAATAAGCGAAGCTGATAGTAGGCTATCGCAAATATTTTGGCAATATGGCCGGCCAGCAACAGCATCATTATTTACACCACTATCGATAGTACTGTCACGTGGTTGTGACGGTGAAGAATGCTGCAACAAGACTGGGAAATACGGAGCTGTTTATTTGGGCGATCTTGTGGCCAGAAAATTAAAACTCAAAATACAAGCAGTACAGGCTGCGCACTGATAGCGGCGAGAACAGTCGTCGGCCATCGAGTAATCTGATCATCGGTGGAACGCGTCGTCTTTTACACAGCCATCGAATCTTCTAGCGTTATCGCTGGTGCTCGCGTAAGCTCTCGAATAAACTTGACTATTCGCGTCCGGCGGGTAATCCTAATAGAATGATCTCAAACAATTGCGATGCTTCGCAAACATTACGGCGCGGTCTGCGTCAAACGTTGCTAGCCGTCTTTGTGGGTGAAACCCGAATATATCAAAACAAATCAATACACACGCGTGGCAGTAATATCGCTAGTAATATTAACCATGGTACTACCGATTGCACTATCGATAGTTTGTCGATAGTAGTACTATCGATAGTTTGTCTACACTATCGATAGTTTCAAAAAAACTATCGATACTATCGATAGTCGATTTATCGATAGTTCTGCATCACTAGTGCGAAGGCCACTTCGCTCGCTGCAGCGGACGCATTTGAGAAAGGAGCGCGCTGTTCAAACAGAAATAAGCAACAACTGTGACAGTTAGTTCGCGCTCGTCCTGTGTGTACCTGTCCGTTCGTTTCGTGCGTCCTGCTTTATGTTTGAGCAGTGCGCTTCAAGTGTCGAGCTGTGCCGCATGATTGTTCACGCTCGTCCTGTGTGTGTCTTTTCGTGCGTCCTTTGCGCTTGAGCGACGCGCTGGAAATTTCGAGCTGCTTTCCGTTCTTCGCGTTACATTCCAATTTGTTGCTCTCGCATTCATTGCTTCGCCGTTGCGGCGAAACTGTGACTTTTTCTTATAGATTTTTTTCTTTGCCATTTGATGGCTTTCATTTTGCTGACGTACTTCCGTGACGGAAATACGTCATGAAAGTCTTGGTGGACCCCGGCATAAAACACTTTCTTGTTAAAATGCTGCGTCTCCGGCGCGCCGTTGATGACACCTCCTCCTCTAGCCACCATAACGATACTCTTCCCCGTTTTGCTTTTTGCGGCATCGGGCGATACCGGCCACACCAGCAGCTGCGAAACTCGCAAAGCTCAGTTCTGCACAATGCTGTCAACGAAAGAAGAATTCTAAACGCTTACCACGGTCGCCTCCCGCGTCATCGGGTGGGTAGCGTTTCGTCCAGACCTTCGGAGCCACCCTCGCGTTGTGCGGGCCTCAGCGACGCACTTTCAAGGTATATTGGCGTGCCCGGATATGGCACCACATGCAGGACATTGCTACGTCGCAAGAGCTCGCGCTCAAGGTTTGTTAGATCGTCCGACTCATTGTGTGCACTGCACGACGAACGAGGGGACCGTCTGCTAGGCGACGCACGTGGTTCGTCGTAGCCATGGTTGCAACGCCGTCAAAAAGAGCGGTGGCAAGGCACTGTGTGAAGGCCACCATGAGGCGAGACTTCCGGTATCTCTCTATAAGAGGCGCGCGGTGATTGTAAATGGCCTTTGGCGTCAGCGGGAGAGTGAAACTTGAAAGGGAACGTTTCTTGCCGTCGTCTGCTCGAGTTTTGAACTTTGAAGACTAATAACATCATGTTTGGCGCACCAATTTTGGTAATTCTTTTTGCATTCGTCTCGGCATTTATTACTACACGCATTCGAGCGCTAAATAAGACAATCACAAAGGTGTCGCAGGGCCCCTTTAACGCGCACCTCAATATGAGTTTACGGACATACGGCTGTTTCAGACGCCGACGAAGCTTCGAAAAACATGAAATACGCCATGTCGGTGCCACGCGCAAACAGCTTTCTATAGGGAAGCCCGATATTGCAGCGAGCTGGACAGCACCGCCATCCACAATGAAACTCAACGTTCACGAATCACTTTCACACAAAGGCAAATGAGATTCTGTGTGGATTTTTAACACGAAAGTGTTTTATGCCGGGGTCCACCAAGTACTTCCGTTGCGGTCATGACGTTGATAAAATGGACGCCAACGGGGGAGAAAGAAAAAAAGGTAGAAACAGACCCGCCGCTGGGAATCGAACCCACGACCTTACGGCCGCGACGGTAAGCGCCCGACGCTAGACCGACTAAGATACCTTGACGGATGCTGGACACAGGGTTGCCACTGACTTTCGAGTAAATGTCGCCAAACGACGAGCAGAAAGTCGCCAAAAGTCGCCATTTTTTTACGAATTTCGCCAAAAAAGTCGCCATTCTAGATATGTACGGCATATCCTAGTAATAAGAATTTCCACTGATGTATAGCCCCGTAGACTACAGTGCCATTCAAAGCCCTTAAAGTATATTGACATTTCTCATGCCAGGCGCATCGCCCCTTCACCATGGGAGTGCTTGGTGCACCTGGTTCTCTGACTAGCCGCAAGATGTGCGCGGAGGCGCAAGTATGAAAGGATAAAACGCTCATGATATCCTTCCATCCCTGTCCGCTCGTTTCAAAGGTAAAAGTGTGGTAAACCTTAGGCGAAAGCCGCGAAGGCGTTGTTTGTAGACAGATTTACATCCCCTCATATGAAAAAAAGGATTAACAGGTTTATTGAAAGTAGCAAGACAGAATTCTTACAGGTATCGTTCATTAGTGAGTCTTATGCCTTTCAGTGTGAACTAATGTGATACCGGACGCCACTGTCCCTTTCATATATAATCACTTATATGTACCCGCGTCAATCCAGTGCGTTATAATTGAACAGGTAGACGTTGTAAAATGTTATATAGCAATTGTTTTCATTGCACACGCTCACCGAGAACAGTAGAAAATGCCTGAATAAATAATTTTTTATTGCACGAACACCCGCGTATCCGCCAATCTTCGCTAGACGAGCTCGATTAGGGGATACTGCAGCAGTGAATAAGTCGCCAAACTATTCAGAACAGTTGGAGCTTTGGCGGAACAAATGGCCGGAACACACGACCAACCCGTCATCTAGCCCCTTCAGAAGCGAAATTTTAGCGAAGCTCTGAAGCATCGATCTAGATGAATCTAGATGAATTGAGTTAGAAGCATCTAGATTAATTGAGGAGATACACACGAGTTACAGGACGTACATACAGAACGGCGCGCAATGTGCACCTCAAAGCCCAGAAAAATACAGAGAATAGTGCCGCTCATTCGTTGGGAAGGCACTGAGCTTAGGATGCATAACTCAGTGGAGACCTAAGCTGAAAATCGCCAAAAATTCGCCATGTCGCCATTCATAATTTTAGGTCGCCACGGGCCTCTCAAATTCGCCAATTTGGCGAAAAGTAGCCACCATTGGCAACCCTGGCTGGACACATCACGAACGCGCCTTATATCTTTCACACATTCTCTCTCGCACGGTGCTCTCTGTTGGCGTTGTAGGTAGGCAGGGCGGTGCCGCCGTCTGTGAGAGGTGAAAACAAGTAATGCCTTACGATCGACACTTACTAGCGCTTACTCCGAGATTGCGCGTGATATCGGAGGTCATGGTTAAAGCGTCTCGATACCAGCGAGGGACACTGGCCGCGCTGGCGTCGCCGAGACACCCTACACGCATGCAGTTACGTTCTTTGCCTTTCGCTTCGTGTTAGCGTGCGCCGGCTCATCGGAATAGTACAGCTTCCACATGCACCAAAGGGATTTCGCTGCCGCCGACTGCTTCGATTGCGAGAGCGGCGACTGAAGGGCGAGACAGACGGTACGATTTTGCCTACGATCCGGCGTGCGGCGTCGGATGTCCGGCATGCGGCGTACGACGATTCAGCACACACGGAGCGAACGAGCAATCAGCCGTAAGCTCCGCCCACATACAGAGCCTCGGCATGCACACTCGGATGACTTCGTATCTTCGTAATGAAGCACAAACCAAACAACATTGCACAGCCACGCTTCGTTCGGTAAGAAAATAATCACTAAAACTACGCCTTCGCGAACGACAAGCTAATCGCAACAGCTCGCCGTCACTCACGACTGCGAGAGGTAGGCCTAGCATGGCGGCCGCCGGCCGTCGCCTACGCCGTTCGCGATTACACACGAGCTCGTGATAGAACACTTGTTTTTGCCAACACGATTAAGTTTTGTACTCGCATTAACTTTTCTACGCTATTAACTTTCTCAGCGTCGTCGATGCAAAGAGCAAAGGTGGAAGCGAAGCGAGCCGGCTCGCTGAGGCGACGGTGTCGCTGTGTTTACCTGGGAAATGGCCTTGCATCGCTGCTCGCGATCTGGCTAGTGGTTTGGAAACGGGCACTGTCTTGCAGAAATGGCACACCTCAAACATCGCTTTATTCAATCAGGAATTATTTCAGGTCACAAACAAAATGTACTCGACGTGTATCACGCCACCGCCAGCGGTGATGTCGGCAAATGACCCGAGGCTCGAATGCACCGACTCGCCTGGGCCACGGAGAGAGGGCGCCACCAGCGGCGTGACGCATCTCCAGAGCTGTCATTGTCTGTGACCGTCCGACGGCCCGACGCGGCGACGAAAATATCTGCCCAGTTTGATGCACGCCGGGCATGCGATGCGGCTGTCCGATGCCATGAAACGTCGCCACTCCAGCTGCGGCACCGCCGCGTCGGACGTCGCATCGCATGGAAAATCGTACCATCTGTCTCGGCCTTAAAAGGACTGACAACCAATTTTTAGGGCACCTGTTTTCTTTAGCGCATTGGAAGGCTAACTGGTAAGAGTGTCTAGCCACGGAGTGGTAACGTGGAAAACGCCGTGAAATATTTTAGGAGCTGGCTCGCCAGGTTCTTAAGCTGGGGCAAAGTCCCGCGCCGAAAGTTTGACCTTAGTTCCAGAGGCGACCGCTACAGGCGCAGCTCGCGCGAAAGAGAAGTCTTCCTCTTGTTCTTCGAGAGCCTTGATGATGATAATAACGCAGGCAAAACCACATATAGCATAGCCAACTGTAGTATGCCGCGCTCGCTCCACTCCGGCAGTGCGCTTCGATACTAATGACATGAACGAAGAAGACAAGACGGTAGAGCGGAGGGCTCGCCAGGCAGCATCGCGGGCTCGCCGCCAAGACCCTGCGGGGAGAGCTCGCGAGGCCGCAGAGAGACGTCAGCGTCGTGTGGACCCCGAGATACAAGCCCGCGAAGCCGGAGCAGTGCGGAAGCGGCGGCAAGAGAACCTCGAAGAGGTACGGGCGCGGGATGCAGCGGCCAAGCGCCGAAAGCGATCGCTACCTGAAGTTGGTGGCGCCAACGCGTGCTTGAAGCGCGATTTCCTCGACCACCCGTTCGGCCACAGCTGCAAGGTCTGCGACCGCTTGTGATTCGACAACAACCTGATCACAGTCGCTACTATAACAACGTGTGACGTCTTTATGACAGCATAAGAATTGTACGTAGCATTCACGGTTTACCCTATTATCTATGAGCCAGCTCCTCAATCATCATTCACTTCGTGGATATGGCGTGATTTTTAAACAGAATTTTTCTATCTGTGTCGAATATGAAGTCTTATACACACTTGACAACACATGCTGCAAACAGTGAGTGCGAGAGCTGTTCGTGTTCAAGCGCGGCGGTTTACTATGCATGCGGGC
The DNA here is from genome assembly GCF_013339695.2 of Rhipicephalus sanguineus. NCBI lineage: Eukaryota > Metazoa > Arthropoda > Arachnida > Ixodida > Ixodidae > Rhipicephalus > Rhipicephalus sanguineus. The sequence continues at coordinate 13,519,663 of NC_051178.1, read as the reverse complement.
ACTTCTTGCGCATGGGCCGCGGCTCCACATGGGCCACTGGCAGCCGCGAAGGCAGCGCCGCTTGTCACCGTGCAACTTCTTTTACCTCGTAGGCAACACAGAACAGAGCGGGAATAGATAATAATACACATACTCTAACTTTGAGGACACTTTATGGCGCGCATGACAGCATCAGACTACGTACAGCAATGGTACCGTCTTCATAATCCTGCTTCAAGGCTCTTCCGCTAGGCTGCGCGACATACTGGTTTTCCTTACTTTTAAGCACGAATTAAAAATATAAATCCTACTCACAACGCCAAAAGGATGCTACAATGTGTCACTATATTTCACGGTCTTTTCATTTCTACAAGGATCTAATCAGACGTTCTGTCCAGTTGCCTGTCCCTTTGACAAAACTCCTGCAATGCGCGTTGCAGAAAGGACGCGATTTCGACGGGCGAATATCGTGCCGAGCAAGACAGAGGCCAGCGGGACGCAGGCGTTTGCGGCTCAAGCTACGAACCTCTGCCTCCCGTGTTGCTGAAGCGCAGTGTGGTAGTGTATGCATGAGCACAGGCGTCGGTTACCCATTACTGGAAAGCGCACACCGTGCCGTTTCTCTCCTTAATTCACGGAGTTTTGAAGTGTATATCGGGTACCAGAGCTGATTATGAGCTTGTTGATGTCGTCTTTATGCGGGATTCAAGATTCGCTGTGTCCAAATATATAGGTTGTTTCAAGAAATGTGTCCAACCTTCTCAAAAAATCAGGAAAATGCGATATTTGATTGCTGCCTTCAGAATTGGTTTTTCTGTAGTGGTAGGGATTTTAAGACGGTTAAAGAAATTATTTGGGACTGTATTTAAAAAGTTAAATAAATTAACTTTTTTATTAGTGGAGTTAGATGGTTGTGTCAGAGGGAGAATTGAAGTTCTTCATGCCAGAAAACCAATCCAACTTTGAGATTTCGAAAAAGTGACATCTAGTAATTATTACGAAGTAATGAAATTGAACCATATTCAATGGCGAACCTAAACAGAAACATGGAAGAACGCATCTGCCGTATTCATCTAAGACGTCCAAAATGAGTGAACGACTTTTTCTGTAGCGCTAGGCATCTTAAGATGGTTAGAGACGTGACTTGAGACAGTAATTAATAAAGTTAATTAATTAACTTTATAATTAGTGGAGTTAGGTGACTGTGTCAAATTGGGGAATTGAAGTTCTTCGTGCCAGAAACCCATCCCAACATTGAGATTGCGAAAAAGCGGCCTCTATTAATAACTACGAAGTAATGAACTTCAACCGAATTCGATGGCTTTCGCCGTTCAAAGCCGTTGCATTTGGTTGAACTTCATTACGCCACAACAATTAATAGAGGACGGTTTTTCGAAATATCAAAGCTCGGATGGGTTCCTCGCATGAAGAACTTCAATTCTCCTATTGACACAATTACCTAACTCCACTATTTAAAAAACTTAATAATGTAACTTTCTTAATTACTGTCCTCAATAATGTCCTTAACTACCTTAAGACTCCTGCCTCTACAGAAAGAGCAATTCTGAAAGCCCCGAGCAAATATCGCATTTTCCTGATTTCTTTAGAAGGTTGGACACATTTCTTGAAACACCCTGTATGTTCACAACTTCAGCTACGACAACGGTGTAATCATGATCATGGGCGTTAGTCGTCGCAATGGAGGCATGCCACAAGGCGTCATCATCGGTGCATCGACGTCAAACGGCGCTAGAGCTGCCAAACATGAATAGACAATGTACAAGCGCTCATATATCACTACACAATAGGCGCTACTTCTGTGAAGATACGTTTCACTTTCGTTTTATACCGATTCATGTTACGGAGGGATAAGCCATGTAGTTTGCAAGGGTTGACGCTTGGGCAAGTTGGTGTGGATTCATTTCAAAATGTTAACAGCGCAAGAATAAAAGGAAGGGACGAGACAACAAAGGTAAAGAGCGCTGTGTAAAGAGCGCTCTTTACCTTTGTTGTCTCGTCCCTTCCTTTTATTCTTGCGCTGTTAACATTTTGAAATGGATAAGCCATGTTTCTTTAGGGGCGAAGCAACTTAGGACCTCGGCTTGTCGGTGGTGCACCGTCGTCGGCTGTCGCCGCGTGCATTGTCGTGACCCATTTGCTTGCCTGCATCGTCGTGTCCTATCCCTTTGCTTGAGCGCAAGAGAGGGCGCCACCTTCTGAGTGCGCGCCGTGTGCCGAGCGAGAGCGAACGGTGCGTGCTTTGACTATTGGCCGCGAGATCGAGCGGAGTCGCCGCCTGGCGGCTACTGGCTGAAAAGTGTGGATTGCTCCCTGCGTCGTCTGCTAGCCACGTCGTGTTTGCATGTGCGCGTACGTCATGCATGTTCTCAAAGGGCGGCGTGTTCTGTTGTGTTAGCGCGAGTTTAACTGCTGGTACGCATACCTAACATGGTGCACAGAAGCAAATGAGCTTGCTCGGCTGCATGCGCATTGTAATAAGATCAGTTAGTGCGACTTTCGAGAGGGCTGTGTATTGGTGTCGTGCCCTTCGTTCGCGAGAATCATTTCAGTGTTGGTGCCGCTTTCTGGTTTAAGAGCATCCTAAAGTGCGCTTGGCATAGCCCCAAACATGAGGAGCATTAAATAGTGTGTGAAGGCAACGTTTCAGCGACTCGTTGGTAAACAAAAACGAGGCTCTAGGCCGTGCACTTTCGCGTTGTTTTTATGTGTATAACTGTGGCACTGTAGTTCATTGGTTATGCGATGAGTTTTATTTGTGCTTAAGATGTCCTCTTATTGTACGGTCGTGGTCGCGCTACAGCGAAACATTTATATCAAGTGAAGTCTGACACTTCGGTACTCAAGCTGTCCCCTAAAAAAAACCGACAATGGAATGACACGGCAGTGATAAAACGGAGTTGCCGCGCGCAATTTGAACTTGGGGCGAAATTTATGCAGAACCACCCGTGTGCTTAGATTTATAGGTACGCTTTGAAGGACCCAGATGTTCAAAATTAATCCCGACGGCGTACCTTACATTTCTGTCGTATAATTTCACGCAAAGTCTCATCCTTTTTTATTACATTATCTTGAGCGTTTGTGTGGAATTGTTACAAATTGATGGAAGGCAGCGGACATTATTTGTTTAAAAAAAAGCTCTGTGATCAAAGCTCTGTGCTAAACTCTTACCTTTCTATTCTGTTACTGGAGCAAGAACAAGTGCGTACGCGTTTAACGTCTCCGTGGCGCTAAAGCGCTGTCAATCACGTAGCTTCCCTGACTAAACTTATCAACTGTCCTACATTTCATGGAGAACTGAATAATAAAAAATGCGTATTTGCGCGAGCAGTGCTAATTGCACATGAATATGGGCTGGTATACAAATGAACAAGAAGTAAACACTTAAGTAGTTCAGTCGTGCTACAGCAGTGCGTAGTACATAGAACACAAGCCCAACACGTACAGAGAAAACAACCAAAAGCGCCATAAAGTGCGTAAGCGCAGACTGTCATTCAGGACGAGCATCCCTTTCATCGGCAGATTGCGCTTCTCTCACTAGTAATAATAACATTGGATGATCTTCGTGCATCGATTCAACAGTGAAGAGCTTATATATTACCAGTAAGCGGCAATCAACGCATTTTATTCGCCGAGAATCGGCTCAAACCGCTCACAACGAAGCGCCGCTGTGTGCATTTGTATACGCGCCGCCGACGGCCTCTCCACACTAACGCGGTGACGGTGCTGCCACCTATAGATCGATCTCGCGGCCAATAGAAACGCTCTTTCTGCGATGAACGCTGAACTACCAGCTTGCGAGGAACCAGAACACGCTCTCGCCCGCGAGAGACAACGCCGACGCGGGCAGCGTCTGCTAGTGAGTTCCCTGAAAAAACCGACTGCTCGCGCTGCACAACCGCTCACCGGCCACCCCATATATATAGGCACTGGCCCTTGACCTGCAATGCAGTGCCGCTGGGAGATTCCTCTTGTGCGTAGTTGAACAATAAAGATTCGCAGCGTGTAACGTTAAATAAAAGCGGACTGCGGGTCTCTGTGTCTAATCTTTCTTCTGTCTCTCATTGCTCATTAGCAGTGATTTTGTTGTGGGAAACACAGGCGCACACTTCATGCTTCGCCCCTCCACAGGTTTCACGTTACTGGAGCTGAAACACCCTTCCCTACATGCTTCGCTCCTCCCCAAATATTTTTTTACTTTGCTGTTTACCAATTCCTGTTTGCTCTTTAAAAAGACAAAGTGAGCTATGTGTATATGAAGTAGTCGTGCCTTATGAGAGATGATATAGCTTGTTTTCAAAAGCACGCAAATATAAAGCATAATGTTTGTTTACATTGCTCACAAGACACCTTGTTGTGGCTGAAAACACAGAATGTCTACACTCTTTGTTGGTGTTAGAAATGCCACCTGCACAAACAGCTGTTGTATTAACTTATATGAAGGTTTCACCATTTCTTTGCTACATAACCCATTACCTGCTACATTCCTGTTGCTCACCTCATCTTCTTTTCACACTGACTATATGGCTCAATACATGCGCCGACTAAGCCTCGATGAGGAGAATATATGGTAGCACTAAGTTCATAGCCAGGATTTTATTTGGGAGGGGAGGGTCAACATCCCGGATCTCCCCACCCACTTGGATGTCCTATGAGAGATTGTAGGTCTTTCACGCCCTCCCCCCTGACTTTTCGGTAGAAAAAAATCTTCTGTTAGGTTATATTCACAACACGGTAACGTCGTCCAGTGAAGGGCATGTTTGGATGAAATGCCCTTTTTCCACGAATATTGTTCATTAAAGCATCTGCGTGCTTCATCTAAAGTAGCATTTCTTTTTGAATATCACTCTATATCTCGGTTTGTTCCGGGGAGCCTTCAGAGGTACCCTTCCGTGTGCCCAACTAATATTCTGCTAGCTGGCATGGACTAGTCCTAAATGCAGTAAAATATGGGCTGCATGTAAGGCCTTCCCTTTATGATACGTTGTGATGTGAACAACGCCTCCTTCTAAGACACATTTCTAGCTGGCTATGTATTTGGGTCATAATCCTATCAGTAAATTGAAATTTTTGCCACTGCATTTACAGTTTATGAAGAGACAACATCGAATCCAACTGTGCATGGAAACTGATGGTTATTTCTGTTATTTTCTTTCTTGCAGACCGGGTACCGACAGTTCGCCAAAAGCTTGACTGGTAGCAGTAATTGAAAGAACCATGGGAACGAAGACTTGGTGTGTGAGACCATCGTTACTTGTACAGCGATAAAGTCCGTGAGAGCGGTTCCTGCGGTGCAAGTCCGCTTCCGAGTACGTGTAAATAAAGCTAGTGTGTCCTCCATCGTACCTGTCTAAATAAAACGCCGGGCACGTTTCTCCGACGAGGCTGTGACATCAGAGCGTCGGTACATACAGAAGCGCATTTCATACAAATGAAGCCCATTCTTCCTGGCATCTCAGGCCTAGTCACAAGTTGTATCAGTCAGGAAAGGCTTCTCGGGCGCTTCAGCTTAGGGTGGCGTTCGAACCACGGACCGCCCGCACGGATGCCTCGGCTGGATAGAACAGCTGGCAATGAGCATGTGACAACAGTGGTGGCACCTCGGCAGGGCTGCTATTGGAGTAGGGCGTATAGTAACGGCAGAGCAGACGAACGCTGAGGTGATCGCCGAAAGATGAAAGCGAACGGGTGCTGGGCTGTGCCTCATCTCATTTAGGAAACATGGCGGAGTTCGATGCGAATGTGGGCAACATAAAGTCGTACTTTGTAAGGTTCGAAAATTTTAAGGATATCGATGTTACGGCAGATATATAGTTGAAATCTTTTCTTAATATGGTGGGTAGTTTTGGGACGTTAAATTAGTATTGGGACCTTAAACCCCAGATGTCTTTAGAGGAACATAAGGAAATGTTAGTTTCCACCACACCCACTGCCAAAACCTTTTGCTAAGTGCGGGACTCGTTAAAAAACTACTTTAATTCACTATATTCAGTCATCTGCGAACGCTATAAGTTTAATAGGCAAATTCAGAATGAAGGTGAAAGCATAAAACTTCGTGACAGTGCTCAAGCATTTGTCAAGAAACTACGACTTTGAAATGTTCCTAATTGATGCCTTGAGAAATGGTATTATGTATCAGGGTTAGGTGGCAACCAGACGTAAAAGTTATCTTTGCAACTGAAAGCTCAACTCTTGAAGGAGCATGTACACCGTATTCGAGAAAGGGTAGCTGCACACAGAAAAGGCGAAAGCAATGCAAGTCAAGGCGCTGTGTAGACGTCATAAAATTGAGGAGCCATTCCATTCCTTGAAACTGTTTAGCGCACGACACAGAGGTTAAACAGAATATATCGGGACCTGTAGGCAGACGCGCATAGGCGAGCAGCGTGATATACGTCAGCACACGATGAACGCTGGGGATGATCCTTATTTCACGCGTATTGCGTCACGCGGTGTGGCCGCTGTAAAGGTGCGGCCACAGTTGGCCTCGAAGGGCGCGAAAGCGGACAAATTAACCAGAAGTTCACTCGCTTCGCCCCCTAAGCGGCCGGAAAACCAGGCAGCGAGCCCGACGCGAAAAAATCGGATCGCCCTTCCGCTTCACGGGAAGCCGTACCAGCCGTACTTTGGCTGCACTAACTTAAACCACATGATGTAAGCAACGTCCGGCCGCAAATTCAACAGGACGGCCACGGCGTTCGCGGTGGCTCGCATCGGCGCAATCGCAAACTACCCGTGCAGCACGACAAGACTCACAGCCTCGCCAAGGACGCGTTCCTCGAGAGCCTGCTTTGGATTAAGATTGCGGAGAAGACTGGAATTCGCAGAAGGTGAAGCGGCAGCGAGTCGGCGTGCCCCAACGTATCTCGCTTTCGCACAGCCGGGTGAATCCGCCGCTGCCGCTGCTGGCGTGCCCGCTTATGTAGTTTCTGCAGGTGCATCTCCCTAAAGAATGGTTTGAAAAGGCGAAAGCTATTTCTTTTCTGTGTTTTACATGCATTACCTTAATGGATGGATGGATAAACTTTATTTCGGTCCCTCGGAACGCGCCCTAGCACGTTGCGGGCCGCTCCCACCTTAATTCGGTAAGAAATTAAGTGCTCAGGAAACGGGGAAAATCGAATGAATTATCGAAGTGGCGAAGACAGCGGCGGCATGCAAGAGGGGCAGAACAAAATTAACCTGAACATTTCCGGCGCGAGCGAGCGTGGTTTTCCGGCCGCTGTGGCATTTTAGATGCGAAGCATCTTATGGCGGGGTTCAATCCTGTGGTGGTGTGCGGCGTGAGCACCCCTGCTGCGCATGCGCGAACCCTCTCCACACAACTCCTCTCCCACTTTCCCCCTCTCCACTTCCCCTCTGAAACGCGGGCTCGACATGCCGAAACGCTGCTTCGCATCGCCTCATTGTGTCCTTTAGCGGAGATGGTGTGATTTTTTGCTTTCTCTTAAGTGTGAATGCGCCATAAGCGGGAGTGCATGAGTGCACCACTCGGAGTTGGTGTCACTGTAAGCGGAAACGGAAGCGTGCCGCTACAAGCCCCCCTCTGTGGAGGAGAAGACCTTTTTTTGTTGTTATTATTATTATGATAAAGGATATTCAGAAAACGCAATTCGCGCCGACGCGACCGTTTAGCTTAGGGGAAGTGAGACGTATTTACTTGAGTGGGGCATGCACGCTGGTTTCACGCGGCCGATCGCCACAGCGTCCGTTCGGCCGTTTACAGCTACTGTAAAGGTCTTTTCAGTACGGTCCTGTACCTTGAATGGACCTTTTTACGGTGCCGTAGGTGATGGCCGGATGTCTTCAAGTCGCACAAAGACGTGACTTGACGAAGCAAGGTCCCTGCTTACGAACACGTAGCCCGGGTTGGGGGAGGGCGGTGCGATACACCATGTCGGCGGCCTGCGCACGCAAGCTCATCTTTGATCGCCGAGCGAAGTTCGAGCAGCACGAGCTCGTCAACATATGAAGTCGTGAGCAATGAGTGTAACCGCCGGTGAAGACCAATCAGTTGGTGCTATGAAGTTGCACGAACATGACGTACGCCGAGGATACGTGTCAGTGCTCTGAACAACTCGGACTCAACTTGACGGCCGCCCTCCGTATTTGCAACACTGGGGCAGCCGAAGCGAGAGATCCATCCGGCAAGGAAAGCGGCAGCCACGGTGGATGCTGTGATCCCAGCTAGCGCAAAAGCGATATAAAAAAATTCCAGGCCTGTGCGGAAAGCGCAGCGCAGTCACAGCGAAAGCTCGAAGAGCGGTATTTCTAGAGCCCGTTATAAATTATCTTGTGGCTACTAATACAAGTACACTAGCAGCGTGCCCACTACGCCACAAATAATAATTTTTGTGAAGTTGGGAAGCACCCACCACGACATTACTCGTAATTCTTCGGAGAAGCGAGGTACCATCTGTAAGGCATTATGAGCAGTTTCTTATGCGACGGCAGATGAGGATGAAGAATTATGACTGAGCATTTTGTAATGGGTTGGAAGCTTTAAAGGAAAGGACCCACTAGTTACTTAATTCGCATTGTGTGACGCCCGGTCGTTATGTCACTCTCCCACCACGCTATATAACATACGCTAACGTGAGAAAGAGATAGAGAGAGGGAGTTGACTTTATTGAGACCCTGAAGAAATGGATCATGGAAGCCTTATTTGCTTGCTTGGCAATCAATAGAAGTGCACTTGCGAGGAACCCACTACGCTATAAATCATCATAATTTTTGCGAAGTACAGAAGCAGCCACTATGCAATTTTTCGTCATTCTGCGGAGAACCGTGGTACCTCCTAAACACCTGTAAGGCATTATGTGCACTTTGTTGATGCTGTGACTGATGACGATGAAGAATTATGGCAGAGCCCTTTGTAATGGGTTGGAAGCAATTAACAACCCACTCGTTGCGCAATTCGCATTGTGTCACGCCTGGTTACAGAATCTGCGTTGTGTGGCGCCTGGTTGTTATTTTACTCTTCTACCACGCTACGTTACATATGTTAATGTGGTTACTTCCCGACATGAAGCCTGTATAGGGTCTTTTTGCAAAGCAGTTTCAAGCACTGGCATGGCTCTGAGGTAGCATACTGGTCTCCCACGCAGAGGGCCCAGGTTCGTACCTCGTTCCATCCTGGAAATTTTTTTCTTATTTCGTTTTTTATTTCGAGCGATATTTATTTCCATCCTGGAAATTTTTTTCTTATTTCGTTTTTTATTTCGAGCGTTTTTTATTTCGAGCGATATTTCGAGCGTTTTTTATTTCGGCTCATCTCATAGGCGGGACTCAAATAGGCCGGAGATTTTTCGTCTCGAATCCCGGCTAGTTACGAGGCCGGCTATGAATATCTCCTCGCTCCGCCTGAGCCTAGCTACGGTGTGTCCCAGCTACGGCACGTCCTAGCTATTGGCCGCGAGATCGAGCGGAGTCGCCGCCTGGCGGCTACTGGCTGAAGCGCGCCTAGTGTGGATTGCTCCATGAGTCGTCTGCTAGCCGCGTTGTGTTTGCATGTGCGCGTACGTCATGCAGGGCCTCAAAAGGCAGTTTGTTCCGTTGCGTTGGTGCAACTTTAACCGCTCGTACCCATGCCTAACACGATGTAAAGAAGCATTTGGCCTTGATCGGCGCTAAATGTACTGTAATAAGATCAGTGAGTGCACTTGTCGAGAGTGCTGTGCGTGGTCGTCGTACCGTCCGTTCACGAACGTCATATCAGTGTAGGTGCCGCTCTGTGGTTCAAGCGCATTGCAAAGTGCACTTGGCGTTGTCCTAAAGATGAGAAGTATGAAATCTCATGTGAATATAGCCTTTTAGCGGCTCGGTGGTTAAAAAAAGGCTCTCATGCACTTGCGCGTTGTGCTTAGGTGTATAACTTCGGGACTGCCGTTTATAGGTTAGGCGACGAGCTTTAGTTGTGTACGGTCCTGGTCCCACTGCAGAGAAATATTTTTGTCAAGTCACGTCTGACACTTGGGTACTTAAATTGTCCCCTAAACAAAACAGAAAATGGAATGACATGGAAATCGCAAAACTGAGTTGCCTTGCGCAATTATAACTTGTGGCGAAATGTATACAAAGACACCCGTGTACTTGCGAGGTAGCTTATGCCTGTCAAATTTGCGCTTTGGCAAGTTCAGTGTCGGAAGTGCGTCAGGCCTCAATCTATTCCGCGAAAACCCTTAAAAAAAGAGAGCAAGCGAGAAAAATATATTCATCAAGATCAGCAGTGGCGATGAACTTGCTCGCGCATTTTCATCGCTTACGTGGCGAGTGAGGGCTCATAAAACGATACCCTTTACAATGCACCAGATCATGCATACACACTTGCCGCGTTTCGGTGCACGCACTTGCTCTGCGGAACACTGAGAATTGTTCTCGCGACCGTGTAAACACAATGGAACATGCGCGAACTACAAAAGGGCTAGGGGACTCTCGTTATGGGACTCATAGCCAAGCGCGAACAAACTTTGTATTCACAGCGCAGACGGTACATGAATGACATTGAATAAATTCCATGAATTAATTTTCTTCTTTGTCGATTGATTCTCGCTTAATTTTCCTGCGGAAGTGTAGGAAAATCAAAGCACATGGAAGCTTCCCCGAGCGTTCGCTTACTACAACCGTCTTCACGCTCGTAGTGCACAGCAGCAACAAGCATATAAATGCACACATTGGCGTAGCTATCGCTGACTACTCACCATCCGTTCTCGTTCGCGAACGCTAGAATGCACCGTCGTCGAAGTGCTTGCTGCACACCATCGCGTACTTAGGCGTCTTGCCGTTACGAAGCCTAACGAGCCACAGTCGGCGACGTTCCGCGTCGGTGGGATATAAATGGAAGCATATCCCTGGCTCTGTGCAGTATGTGCGGCATTGTGGCACCGAACAAATACTCACCATCGATAACTAAGAGTTTTCTGCGGGTACGGAACACAAAATCACGATCTGAAAACAGAAGCCCCGTGCACCTCTACACACACCACACGAAACCAGTATTCACACTAGCGGGGTGACGGTGCTGCCACCTATAGGTCGATCTCGCCGCGAATAGGCGGTGTATGAAGCGGCGAAACAAAAAATTGATTTTGAGCCACCTTTCAAGCTCTAATCGGGGATTTGGAGGCTTAGACACATACTTTATGATATACATAATACATATACACATATTACACTCAGAAGTAAACCACAGAAAAATTCACAACACACACTCGCGGATTCGAACTCGCGAACATTCGATCAGCAAGCAGGTACGCTAACCACTACACCACAGCACGCCGCGGCGACAGCATTGTAAAAGAACGGGGGTTTATATGTACCAATGGGTCGCTACACACTGGCATATTAGTGCAGTGAAGATCGTTATTATACATGCAGTGTTCACTGATACGTAAGGAGACATTTTTTAAATGACATTCGTGAAAATATATACGGGGTCACTCAAGTTATTGCTCGGAGCATGCTTGAAGCGAATTTGTATATTTGGCACTGGCACCTCAGTGACATTTAAGGAATCTTAGCGTGCATAATACCCCAGTTCTATTCACGTAAGCCGCCAGCCTGTTGCCTTTCGTGGATTGAACGAGTTTTCAACGTCAAGATTTGCTTGCCGTGGGACGTGAGCTCGGAATCCATCCGTGCCAACCGCACAGCGACGTAGCCGTAGCAACGACGTAGCAACGACGGAGAATAGCCGTGTTCTAAGTAACGTCGCTGGCCGCTTCACCGCCGATGGTTACCGGGCCGGTAGCCGATATCGTCACTAAGCCTATTCAGTTTATTTCGAAGCCGTAGTCGACCGTGCTTCAGAACAAAGCGCTCACGCTCATATATGCCAGGATCTTTTACTTCTTACCGTTGTTGGCTCGACCCTCTCCGCGTAATAATTACACACTGAGATGAACATGCGCTGATAACCGTGGTATTGTCGGCAATATGTATAATATGCGAACACGCTCGAGCAGGTGCGGTGTGCCGCGCACGCACTGCAGATGAACTTCACTTGTAAAGGAACTCATCTTAGTTCTAAACGTTGGATAGTGCACGTCGCTTCCCCTCAAACGAATGACACTATTCCCGCAGATATTTTTGCTTCAACAGAAAGTGAGGCCCACGTTTCGGTCGACCATGGAAGCGAGGAGGTAGAGCTGACTGCATGCAGCTTCGCGGTCGCTCGGAGGACTGCGCCGCGGAAGAAATGCCTCTCACATGCGCTTACTTAGGACGACACTCGCGCGACAGACGTGACTCGTGAAGTGGACTGTCCACGCTAAAGACATGGCGGCTCGGCATTCGCCGTTGTCTGACACGCAGTGCGCAAGCGGGAATTCGCTGCTAACATGAACAGGATCTTATATCCGGCAGTAGTTATCGCCGAAATATTTGCGACGTTCTGTTACGACTCCATAAGTGGCCATATTTTTTAGAAAATCTCGATTCATGCGGGTATAGCGGTCCCGCCGCGCAAGTTAAAACACCTCATACTCGTCTCAAAGCGGAGAATTCGCTAAACTCACACTGGATGATACAATATTTTTAACATAAGTTTACTAGAATATTTTCTGGAAGCGCGAGTCCATGCACTGTACTATACGCAGTATTTGTGCGAAAGGCACCTTCATGGTCATGCAGAGCCTAACTGCATACAAGTTTCACCTTTCAATAAATTTTTGGCATATTTCGCAACGATTAATACGGCGGCACACGCAAAATTGGCGAGCTACATCCGCACAGCTGCATTTGCATGCGCACGCGACTGTTAGTTTGTTGTGCTATAGAGTGCATGGGATAGCCTTCTGGGGTTTTTTACTTGTACGCGCACTTAATTTTTTTATGTGTGGATTACTGAGAGGTGTTGCGCACACCAGAAATCCAGAACGCAGTATAGTGGTGCATTAATGAAAAAGGAATTTGACACCATCGAGTAATAGGTTCTAGTGTTGCAGAGCTATGCGCAGATGCTAAAAGACAACGTATGGTCTATGAAGGATGCAACTTTGGTGCAAGCTGGATTTTTATTTATTTTTTTATTGCGCACATACAAAGCGGTTTCGCCTCAGTGTGGCAGTCGTCACGAGGAACATAAACTGCTGAACTATGATATATTATCCCAAGAAAGTTAACCTAGAGTGGCCATTTGTCGAACATGAGGGTGTTTAACGATTTCTGAACTTTTTAGGCCAATGAAGCGATGTTATTACGAGGTACACCCACCGGCGTACGCACTTCGCGCTGGCACATATGTACGTTCCAGAGGACGGTAATTTAAGTATGCAAATATTGTTTTCCAGACTTAGGCATTGCTTACCATGGATTTAGGAGAAAAGGGTGAACGGTTTTGCGAAATCTAGAAACCTCGTGGGAGCTCTACTGCTCGCACTTGATTTCGACAGCATGCCGTTGCTTTTACTAGAGCATTAAATTAGATATGTACATTTCACGGCAAACGATTCGCGCATTTGTCCAAGGAAGCATTTTGTTTTTCATCATTACCAACCTATTATATGTCCACTTGAGGGCGAAGGTCTCTTCACTAATCCCCCACTGATCCTATCCAGCGTCTTCATTACTATTTTTTTGTGTGTTTGTGGCATGCACAAGAACCAAGAAAGCAGTCAGGTTGCGGCACCCATAATGCGGACTCCCTTGACGTCAAATGGCACGCCGTGTAGTGGTTGATTGTTGGCTAACGGAGTTTTAGAATTGTGTACGCAGACGTTGCGTTGGCTGGGCACGTACGCTATACTGTATTCGGAAAGTAACGTGCGTATACCAGTGTCTAGTCTTTGACAGATGCGCAGTGGCAACAAACACAAGAAATTGTACTCACGAAGCTCTGGGTACCGAGTTTTAATAGTGCCTAATTTTAACCACTTGGGATTTTTTTTAACGTGAACCGACTACATCACATAGGAGAGTTTTTACGCTCAGTTTCCCCTTGATGGTTAGCTAGAGTAACCACTCCAAGTAACTTGGAAACTATAAGCATGAAGTGTGTTTATACATGCGTATAAAACTTCGCATCCTTTTTTTTCAGTAACGGCGGTTAAAGCATGGACGCACCATGTTCCTCGTAAATGTATCGTTCAGCGGAATCATTTTCGTTGAGAATGACTTGACTGGCCCTATCAGCTTCATAGTTCAACAGTACCTGCCGTGTCTAGCGTGTATAAGCATGCGAGAAACAGGTACTGCTCACGTGTAAAAATAAGTTTTTATTGTAAAAAAATACAAACAGCACTAAAAGCAATGCTCAGCGCTGAAGGAAACGATAAACGTGACATCCGATATTCTGGTGCTTTTGATCGTGTTAATGATCGTTTTTGATGTTTCAATGATCGTTTCTTTTGATCGTTTCAATGTTTCTTCAGCAGCTTCCCGCCGGCAAAACACCTGGGAAGCAACTGGGTATTTCTCATTGCACTCTGCACACGACGAAGCATTGAGCATACCCAGTTGGGTAAGTGAGGACCTTAATATAGTACATTGTCAAGCACAAAATAATCGTATCGTACAGCGTCAAGCACAAATTTCCCTAGAACTGTGCCAATCGAACGTTTCAAATTCTCTTGCGCTTGATCGCAGTAGAAAGGCTTGTTGTCGTACTCCCTCCAAACCTCCGGGGTCAGGCAATGGGCGGGCTGCTGGCATGTCATCCTGACGAAAAAAAAAAAGCAAGAAGACACATTCGACGTTATGTTCTTAGATCACCTGCCCTTTTCGCCCATCACACAAAAACTTCTACTTGGGAAGCGGTTGTTTTCATTCTGTTGTACACCTTGTCGAATTTTGTTTAAATAGCGTCGCAGAAGTTGGAAATTACAAAAGTGTTTTCAGAAGCTCCTAATGAAGCTTTCTTATAGTATTTTAACCATAAACTTACCACAGTTATGAAAGAAAGCTTAACATCATTTCCTCAGAAATACTCGTCGACCTCCACGAAATAAATACATGCGGGCATTGAACATCTGACCGAAGATGACTGACCTTGTTGAGCTTCTTCATGAAACTTCCCGTTTTTTTAGAAGTGAAGCTCTGTTTCGAATGTCGGCTGCAAGTGAAAACCACAGCACAGTCGTAATTTGATGAGAATCGGGTACAAGGAAAGCAGTTTTACAATAGACTGACGATTCATTGGTTAAGTAAATAAGATTTTTAGATGGGAGTGAAACGCAAAAAAAAAAGAAAATGAATAAAAAACACAAGAAGAAAGATCGTATGCTCAGTTACGGCATTGTAAACAACACCACGGCCGGTGTTGCTGCTGCTGCTGCTGCTGGAGACCCTGCAAAGTGTGAGCTCCTGGCCAGTTGCTCGATAAAACTGCGCCTGGCTCTTGTGTCAGAAGGTTTTGTCACCTGCCGACGTCTTCAAATTCTGTGTATACTATCACGAGAATGAACAACAATTATATCCCTTATTACGACTGCTGTATGAATTTCACTTCTCTGTAATAACATTAACAATGATCAACCCAACCTAAATAATAAGCTGCCAACGAAAACAACATTACTTTTATACAACCACGGTTATATATCGCTGGTGCATCGAATGAAATGATGGATGAGAGAACAAAAATGCCATCAACTAGCTAACGTCTAAATTACATATGACGCATTACTTTACCTTCATCGAGATCCGCAATTTGCACAGGCACCACAGCTGGTGCATGATGCACTGATGTACTTGTACACACTTCACTTGGCACTGCATAAGACCAATTGGCAAATGTGACCCGAAACCACAGAAATCATTGAAGGGGCACAGTAAATACGCAAATATATTCACGAGCATGAATGAGGCTGGCTTTAAAACTTGTTAGAAATTAGGCAGCAAAACGCGTTTTAAAGACTGTCGCTATTCAGAAAGTCAAATTGCTGATTTTTCCTCCTAAAAACAAGAGATGCCGCTAGTCGTATCTAGAGCGCCTGATTCAATGAAACGGTACTAACGTCTTCGGTACTCGTAAGTGCAGTTTTATTAATTTTTGATTGGGGGAAAACTTTTCCGCTTCCCAAAGGTAAAAAAAGAAATGTAAATGCGAAGTATAACGATCTACCATGAAAGGATGTCCTATCATCATTCAACTGCTAGCAAAAATATGCTTCCTTTGATTGCCGCATTGTATCATTGACCATAAATGCAGAAGACAGTTACTAGCCGAAAGATAAGAAGCCATGCGAGAGCTAAAATTACACAGCTTGTCAAGCAACACGAATTGATTATCTCAGTGACACCTGTCAAGAGCGACGAAAGCCTCTGAACTGTACGAGAGTTCACAATAAATGCGATCAGCACGACAACACGTGCGCAACTATAGAGACGGATCACGATTACAACAAAGATAAGTACTCGTATACTCGTATAGTTACTCGTACGCATACTCGTATAGTTATTTCAAAAGCCGGCAATAGAATATTCTGGCAGCTCAGTACCATCATTCATATATATCAGCGCAAGCATGCAACAATGTGAACGCTAACAGCACGAGCATATATGTGAAGAAAGAAGAACACTCACCCAGGTGGGTACGATGCGCCGGGCTGTGTCCGCAGTGTGCGCACCAGCGAGACAGAAATGGCGCGAAAGCGTCGTGTAATCCTGCGTCAACTGCTTGCGTGTAGCCATAGCACGTGCAAGGGGATGTCGCTATGTCCTCGCATCACCCCCTTAATATTGAGATAAGAGAATTTTTCCATGGCGGCCGAGTACCGGCTCACGCGGCACGCTCAACAAACCACACCAACCTATCAAACATCCGTCGCTGTCGCGGAATGCGCTAAAACTAAGCACTCGCGCCAAAAACGCAACCCCCTTCCCGTCACACAATATCTTCGAACTCTCGTTTTTACCTCCTTCCTTTCTTTTCTCTGCGCCAAAACAGCAGAAGCGGAGTGCAACGGAGAGCGTAGCAGCCCCTATTCTCTCGCACGCAAGAGAGAGCGCGTAGTTAGCTCCATGGGTATGCCTCCTCACAGCATAGCTCGCCTTTGCGGCTGACGCTGTCGGCGCATGCGTATACACCGACGCTTGCGCCGACAAGTTGTAACATGCGGGAGCATACGCTGAGCTGTAGCCAGGATGGCCAGGATTCTCACTTACGCGGCCCACACCGACGCGCGACTAATACTGCAGGCCGTCTAAAAGGCGGTGAAGGGTGCACGTTTTTTATATACACTTGTCACGGCTAACTCCTTTTCGAAGGCCTACTATAGCCGGGAGTTTTCCTGAGTTTTGAAGCGTCCCGCCTACAGGGCATGAGTTAGCCAGGATTTGATTAAGAGTGTGAGGTTAGTGTTATCGACTCAGACTTCAGGTCGATGACGGCGCCGTGGTCACTTAGAAAGTCCATTCCAAGTATCACATCCCTGGAGCAGTTTTGTAGGATTACAAAGCTCGCAGGATAAGTCCGGTTATTGATGGTGACTCTCTCCGTGCAGACACCAATCGGCGTTATCAGATGGCCTCCAGCGGTCCGGATCTCGGGGCCTTCCCAAGCAGTCCTAACTTTCTTCAACTTTGCTGCGAACGGGCCACTGATGACGGAATAGTCGGCTCCAGTATCGACGAGAGCGGTGACGTTATGGTTGTCGATCAGAACGTCGAGGTCGCTAGTCCGCCGTTTTGCGTGCGGTTACGTCGCGGCGTCGGGTCACGGCTACGTCGGTTTGCACCGCTGCTTCCGCGTTGCGTCGTCAGGTCTGTTTCCGGTCGCAAAGTGTCGTCTTCAGGACGTCGTTCGGCGTGCGGCGGGGCCTCGGAACTTCGTCGCGGCGTCGTCGTCGACGGCGGAGGATCTTCAGCATTTCGTCGTTCAGCAACCGCACCTCCATCGGTTACTGCCCTTAGTTTTCCGGATACGGGCTAGGCGACCGGCCCCGGTTTGGGCCAGTGTACTGCCGGCGGTGCGGTGACATGTAGCGGCCGGGCGACGGCGAGCGGGAAGGTCGTCGTTCTTGCCACTGTGTTCAGGTGAGGTAGTCGTCGATGTCGCGAGGCCGTTCGCCTGGCTGCGGGCGCGGCACGTTGACGGCGAATCCGCGTAGCCCCATCTGTCGGTACTGGCAGCGGCGGTACGTGTGGCCGACCTCCCCGCAGTGGTAGCAGAGCCGGCGGGGTGTAGCGCTGGCCGAAAGGTGGACGGTAGGGCGTCGGTGGCGGCGGCGGCGTCTGGCGACGGTACTGCGGCGGTGTGGCGTCTTGGCGGGGGCGTGGAGGAGCAGCATGACGGCGGGCTGCAGCAGCATAGCTCATAGCTTGCGGTTGCGGCTCTGCTAGCTGAGGCGCGCCGAGTGAATGCTGGATCTCCTGGCGCACGACGTCGGCTATGGAATCTACTTGAGGATGCGACGAAGGTAGAATTTTTCGCAGCTCCTCTTGCACGATTGCTCGAATCGTCTCACGCAGGTCAGCGGATCCTAGTGCTTGAACGTCGGCGTAGCTTGTGGCCGAGAAGCTGCGGTTGTATTGCCGCGTTGCCATCTCAAGCGTTTTCTCGATTGTCGAAGCCTCCGAAGCAAATTCAGCGACCGTCTTCGGCGGGTTCCTTATCAATCCAGCGAAGAGTTCCTGTTTGACACCCCGCATGAAGAACCTCACTTTCTTCTCTTCGGGCATACTTGGGTCGGCGTGTCGAAACAGGCGATTCATCTCTTCCGTGTAGATGGCAATATTTTCGTTGAGCAGCTGCACACGGGTTTTCAGCATAGCCGCGGCCCGTTCCTTGCGGACCACGCTCGTGAACGTGCTTAGGAACGTTGTCCGAAAGAGATCCCATGTTTGTAGGGCGGATTCTCGGTTCTCGAACCATGTCCTCGCGGCGTCTTCTAGGTAGAAGTATACGTGGCGTAGCTTGTCCTCGCATTTCCAGTAATTAAACGTGGAGACCCTTTCGAAGGTCTCGAGCCAAGTCTCGGGGTCTTCACAAGGCGAACCACGGAAGGTCGGCGACTCCCTGGGTGGCTGCATCACGATCGCCGTTGGGGACACTGCGACAGTCATCGTCGCTCTTGTCTTCGTTGCCGTGGCTTTTGGCTTGTCCGGTAGGAGTCCGTATTCTGGTGGTAGACCTTGCTGTCTGCGGCTGGATCGCTGGTCAGCGGTGGCACCGGAGTCCCCTTGACGGTGTGGGCTTGGCTCACGGTTGGGGGGGGTGGGGAGTGTGTTCGGTACATGGACGGGGAAGCACCTCCACCAGATGTCACGTGGTCGTGACGTCGACGAAGACAGCAGTCGGCGTTTTCAAGATGAAGCTGTTTATTTGGCCGAACTTGTGCCCGGGAAATGGAAAGTTAGTTTACAGCAGTACACACGGTTTGCACTGATAGCGGCGAACAGAGCGTCGACCGTCGATCAACTGACAAGCGGTCAAGCGAGTCGGCTTTTATACAGGCGCCATCGAACTTTCCAGCAATATCGCTGGTGGTGGCGTTATCTCTCGACAAAGCTGGAACATTCGCGTGCGGCGCGCAATCTTAACAAAACGATCTACTACAATCGCGAAGTTTCTCGAACACTGCTTCGCGGACAGCGTCGAGCGTTGATAACCGTCCTTGCTGGTCAAACCTGAATACATCAACATAAAACAAGAAGTGGGCGTGGCAATATTTTTTTTAACGCATGTATGCCGGCAACACTATTAGCGTCAGTCTTTCCGCCGGAGGCGCGGGGGGCATGTTTAACGAATCTTGAAAGGTAACATTACCGACTTTGATCAGCCTGCGCTCATTGTAATGTCACAGCTATTTTAATGCGCTAGCGTTGAAGAGCTCGTTTCGCGGAAATTACGGTGTCGGCGTCGGCGGTTGTGAGCGAAAAATCAGAGTTGCCTTTGAGTGAAAACTTGAGAAATATACTAAATAATAATGTTCGGTTTGAGTGAAAATCTAACCCAGGCCTTCTGCGGGGCAAGCAGGCGTTCTACCACAGAGTCACATCACGGCTTGAAGCTGCTTCAGAAAAAAAACACTATATGAATGTCATGTGGGGGGAGGAGCCTCCTCAACGCATGCAATATTGCGTGGCAAAAGCGTACAATCGCGCCAAGTGTCAAAACATGTGAATTCTGCAAGACTGGTGGTTTTAAAGGCCCACCGAATGCAAAGCGCACAGGCATCCTAAATCGTCATCAGCTGCAAAAACATCAACAGCGTGAGCAGCTGCGTAGCTTCGCGTGTTGCCTTATATGGACGCGTACTGCGCCTTTCGCTGAAGGAAGAATTACGGCTTGGTCGGCACTACCCAACTGCACTTTGCAGTAAAATTTTTACGATAGTTTAAAACGGCTAACGTGACGCACACAGGTGTTCGTTTCCTTGCAGCGCGGTTGAGGCACCGAACGAGAACTACAATTGAGAAGGAGATGCGATTACGCTATCGCGTTCTACTCTTGAAGGCAAAGCTATAGCGTCCTCCAAGTTTTTATCGCACTTCTTCTTCACCTCTACCACAAGACGGAGAAACCTGATAACACATGAAGGGTCTCAGTTAGCCTGGTCTTAAGTTTTTCATAATTACAGCAAGCAGTCGTGCTGCAGACGCAGGCTAGGTCAACAGGCAGCTTCGCTTCATCACAATGAAGCGCGCAATTGAGAGAGGAGTGAGTAAATTACCCAGAGTGGATTCATCATCACCTTGAACGAGCCCAACTTGCGAGACGTCTTCTTTTCTAGCATCAAGTTCAGGGCTCTTCCGATGTCCTACGCAAGAAACGGTGGCGTTGGTGAATTACAGTGAACTTGCACGAGTATTTTCTGGGATGACCGCATCAGTGAAGCTCAGTACCAGTTGAACAATATTTTTTGCCATTTATTTCTAATACCTGCAGTGCCCGAAGGCATTATTGCAGGAGGGAAATACACAGGGTTACACGTGCGCGTAGAAATAGACAACTGGGCAAAGAAAATTAACGCAACAGAAATAAAAAAAAATAAGTTCACGCCGTAATACATTCGCCAGTAATGTTCTGAAAAATGCTTCGGTAAGACAATCCGCAATTTGCTGCCGTAGCTGATTCTACTGGGTTATCGTGTGTGGGGAAAGCGAGCTCGAAAAGACGTTCGTTTCACAAATAATTTCCCTTAATTTTAACGATGGTCACTTATATGAGATATGCAGTGAGGCGTTAAAGGTAAGTTCTCTTATTTCCCTATTTATCTTACCCATGCTGGGGAAAAAATTGAAACGCATTCCTCACCTCATGTTCTTTCTGCGTGTGCTTAAAAGGGCCCTGCAACAACTTTTCAGCATGGTCAGAACACGCGAGCGAGACGTTATAGCTCCTCCATTTCCTTCCCAAGCCCGCTGGAAACCCAGCACGCGGCCTGTAACTTACGATTAATTCTCAGTCAGCTAGAATTTGTCCCCTATTCTATCGACAAATGATGCAATAAACCGAAATGACTGCGCCACGAATCCGTAATACACTCGGAGGTCGGTGGCTGATGCGTAGGCTGCACAGTTACTGCGACCGCCACGGAAGGCATCCATGTGCCCGCGCGCGCGCTCGCGATCACACTGAAAGTAAGTCGCACGTTCACAGAAAAAAAGAGAGAGAAATTGCCCAGGGCCATGATGCGCGATAAGGCACGCACCTTCTAGCCCCTTTGTTTTCGTTCGCTTCGAGTTTTAAAGACGATGGTCTTCCTTGGGGAACTTAAACATGTTTGGTCTGTCATTCTGTCTGTCCGTCAAGCAGTGCGGTTGAAGTTTAACCACTTCCTCAACGCCCAGCCATCTTCCAACACCTTCCATAAGCGCTCATGCGTGACAATCAAAGAGGCTCACGTGCTCTAAGGAATTGGGATTATAGTACAAAAATATGATGTGCTTACCTTTGCTGGCTTCGGTGTCATGGCTTGGACGCTTTGGCGCAGGTCAAAAAAATGACGATATTCTTTTCTGCGACATGACCGCACAACTGAAGCGCCAAATCTCTTCACGTCGGTTCTGTTGCGACTCGGGTAGCGTAGCCGTTGGGACCACGAGTGGGTGCTCAACCACGTCGGCTGGCGCGACTCCCTAACAATCGGACCGGCACGGCCTTAAATTGGGTAGCAGTCTGTAGGACCGCCGTCAGAACTGGGCGCACGATAGTTGTTGTTTTCTTGTTTACTTTGAGCGGAAAACTAGGGAGGCCACGCCGGTCGGGGTGCTGCCTTCATTCTGGCGCGCGGCGCTACTTGGGCGGCTTTTGGTGAAAGCAGATGCGACCGGATTGGCCCTGACCGCAGGCTTCGAAGTGCCTGCGCGTCGCCCCGCAAAGTACTTGGGCTCCGGAGATGAGGGAGCCCATCTGATTTTTTGTCGCACCTAGGACAAAGGAGCCCGCTCCCACGCGGGCGGCGGCTGGAAGGGTTGGAAACGCCGTCGTAATGACCTCCCCGATTGCCCAGTGATCCCTTCCGGCTGCGCATGAATGGGCCGCTTCCAGGACCCGGCGCGGCGGTGGCGAGGTGTCGCGTCGGTTCGGCCCCACCGTTTGCTGTTCGCGCGCTTCGCGGTCGCCACCCAAGGAGGTACAAGACAATGCGGCCGGCTTTTTCGGCACGGCGCGGTCGCCGGAGGCATTCGTCATGTGTGGCGTGCATCAGACGGCTCAGACGGCGGGTAGGCCCTTGACGCTCGAATGCGTGAACGGCGAGGAACAGGCACACGTCGCGGGGTTACGGGCGCCCGGTCGGCACCTTTGATAATTGTTTGCGCGCTGACATTCCTTCGGCGCGGTAACCATTTCCGCACTTTGCTTTACAGTCTCGTTCGGCAGAATCGCTGGAGCGGGAGTTGGGGTAACGAGCCCGTAAGTGGTGCCACGAGTAATGTTTTGCGCGGAGGGGGGAGCAGCGAAGTGGCTCGAGGGTGGTCGGAGGGTAGTGTCCTTTCAGCAATGGGTTTGACATGTCAACCGGGGTTGTTTTTCTTAAGGACGTTTTTCTTTTCTTTTCTTATCACTGCACGCGTACATTTGACAGTGAGTCTACGGAAAGAAAGAAGTTTTATATGTACATAGAAAAATAAAACATTTCATTCTGTGTTACGTTTGTATTTAGTTCTCGCATTAACCGCGAAAGCAGTGAGGCACGGAATGCTAAATATTTTTTTGTCTCGTTCTTTTCCGCGCGATTTTTTGTAACCACGGAAAACAACACGTGAAAAAAAGTATTCGCGCCTTGCGCTAAATAAATGTGAAAAATAATCCCTGGGGATTAACAGCTCATCTGAACTGGGGATAAAAAGATCATTCGCATGCAGTCTGTGAGCGGAACGACTATTCGTCTGGCGAGGTGATCTGTGAAGACTAAAAGTTGCCTTGTAGAAGTAACTGCATGGAGAGTAAATGTTAGATCCGGGGACGTTAGTCATTAAAAAATTATTGTACTTAAACCTGCGTCGCCTTGCAGAGCTTCCAGGTTAGGAAGAACACAATGGCAGACGCCGGCAGCGTGAAAGTAAGGTAAAAATAGGAATAATCGGACCAGAGTCAATTTTCTTTTTCCTGTTCAAAAAAGAAAAAGAGTGATACCCTGTTTCACAAATTGCATGGTTGAAAAAAAACCTTGCAGAAAAGCCACTATCCAGAACCTTTTAACCGTCCGTGGTATTGTCGTGCTCGAAAAAAAAAATACATTTTAGACGACATCCTGGGTGGTTTTCGGTGAAGGTGGTTATTTCGGACGGCGTTGTATAATAGAACGAAAACAAGAAAAAAAATTCAAGGGGTGGCGAGTAGGTTTAAGCCCAATAAATCTCACCCCCCGGGCGACGCCCCTGATAGGTGGTGAAAGAGAGCACGAAAATTTTCCGGGGTGGGGGGAGGGCTAAAGCCCCCTCCCCCCTCCCCTCCCTTGGCTACGCCCCTGAATGCATCGTATATATTTCATTATCCCTTCATTTCATTATCCATACTTTCGGTTTCGATTTCGAGGGGGCGGCTTCTCAGTGACGTCTCATAGCAGTGTGACGTCACGGGGATACAGAAACTCGCGGCGTACTAGCGGCAAATCCGTCATCTGCTCGTGGTGCACGTAAGCAAGGATGAGTGGATTATCGACCAGTGACACCAACAGTGATTTCTACGATTTAGGCTGCATGCATGACGCAGAACTCGCAAACTCGGGGGAACTGTCTTGATTCGTCGGGATAATGTACATTGCAGTGGAGCTGGCTTGCAGATGCTCAGCGACGAAAACTTCAAAGTCAAATTAAAATATTTTATACGTGTTATCCGACTCCGGTGTGTGGACAGCGTTGACACTGCATACCAAGGAAACGAAAAATGTCCCTTTTGCGGTGTCTCAAAATCGTGTCAGTACTCCTTTAATTTCTCGATTACTAGAGAACTGCTACTGATAATATTGACGTCTTAGACGTTCTGAAACCGTGACCTCTCACTCTCAGAAATTTTTATTTGCCTCTAGTGTCCCTTTAAAGAAACGGTTATCAAGAGTAGAAGTAGGTGCAAGATGACTCCTTTGATCATGGAAGCCAGTAGAATTTCAACTTTTGGTGACGTATGCGTGAGCAGTCCATCCATTGTGTTGCCGAATAAAGAACTAGATTATATGTCTTCGCGATTAACTGCATTTGGTTTAGCAACATGGGTAAATGCACTTGCACATGGTCAATGATATTGTTTTTTCATGTCTTTGAGATATGTATGAGAGTGGTTATAGCGTATGTTTGTTAGTCATGCACACGCAACGTATTACGTTGTCAGGGTACATCTACTAGCGGGATGACCGAAAAGTAAACCTGTTGAAAGTCTGCGCTGTGTTGTGTCGAGTGTGCCTTTTTTTTCTGTTGCCTTGTTTTTAGCCTGCGCTACCATCAAGTAGAATGCAATACCAACAAGCCCCCATTACAGGGGTGGAAGTGGTCTTCAGCCTTTTGGAGCCGCTTAGGGAGCAGGAATAATGCTGTTTTGGAGCAGCTTTGCAGCGGTAAAATGGGAGCTTTGGAGCAGCTTTGGAGCATCAAAAAGTGTTTCGGAGCGATGCAAATTAGTTTTGGAGCACACTTCTCAGGTCAAACATGATCGTTTATTGAAATCTTTTATTACTGGCTAACACAAAAATTTCCAGTGGTTTTTACTGAACATCCAGTACTGACGAGCTGACCAGATTAGCCCAAATTAATAATATGCATGTACATATGATCCCATCACTAAAACATCACAGTTGACGGAGCAATAACTTGGAGAACACAAGAGATAAGTGATGCTTTGGATCGTTACATTTGACTAGACCTGACAAATGGAGAATGTTCATGTTAATAAAAGAACGTAGCTGACATGAACAACTGAAGACTAGAGATAATAAAAATTACCGTCATTCTAAACTTAATGACACTCTATGAAAATGAATTTAATAAGCGTATGCTCCCGTCATTGAAGCACAAACATTCAATACTGATGAGCCGACCAGACTTACCGCAAATTATTACACATGTATATATGATCCTATCATTAGAACATCACAGCTGACAGAGCAATAACTTGGAGAAAAGCAAGATATAAGCGATGCTTTGGATCACTACATTTGACTAGACCTCAGACAAATAAAGAATGGTCATGCCAATAAAACAATGTAGCTGATATTAACAACTGAAGACTAGAGACAGTGGCGCACCGACGGGGGGGGGGGGGGTTGTAACCCCCCCTGAGGCCGACCTGACCCCCCCCCCCCCCGTAACTGCTTCACGGTCATTGTCACCGAGAATCCAACGTACACGTTCAGGTGGCCTTGTTAACGTTATCATTTCAATTCAAGAGGTGATTTCAGGTCGAATTTCCTTCATTTAATGTATTGTATTCGGTCATCTACTCCTAAACAGAAAGAGCGACAACCGCAAGTTCTGTGACTCTGTGTTCACTTCCAGTGAAGCAGTTTTGGACGAAAGAGAAGATGCTTTCACGGGTCGTCGGTTTGACCCCTCTTCTTTTCCTGCCCCCTCTGATTTGCAATAGAGCAAGGAGATAGTTCGGAATCTTCGAAGCAAGCTATTGTTCTTTTTCATTTATTTGATTCTCGGGGGAAGTCTAAGACGGGACGGTGTACAATGATAATGCGGGGCGTGACTTAGCCACAGACGTCGGTGCACAGTGCATGTGGCATCAAAAAGTCTTACGTATAGCATCTAATCTAGCTGTGTACGCAGTGCTACATACATGTGTACGTCCAGAACAGGAGTTTGCAGGGTTGTTTACCGTTTATAACATTATTATCCGGTTCACACAGGTTCACACCTGCACACACGCAAATTATATTTGATTACTGGGACGCTTCTAATGCAATTAGAGATTAGAATATCAAGTGCCTAAATACCATTAAATTGTCGGTGTCACGTGGCTTGGTTTAATGGCACTAATGGCGCGACGACGAAGTTGCGCAACAAGTATATGTTTGTTTTTCCTCGAATGTGCAACTTTTTCAAATTCTACGTCATAAAACTCATTTTATAGAAATAACAAGCGTTTTCATGTACATTCAATTCCTTACTCGCTAAGGAATGGAAACTCGCTTAAGCCTGATGAACATTTCCTGTTACGATGCCGATGGCATTCTCATTACTTTTACAGCGAAAGCTGTTATGACATCATTTCACCGGCCGTTTTTGGCGCCGTAGTTGTCCGCCGCTGCCGCCGCCGCCGCCGCCGGTGTCCGTAACCAGTATCGCTCGAAATAAGAAAAAAAACGAAATAAGAAAAAAATGCCAGGATGGAACGAGGTTCGAACCTGGGCCCTCTGCGTGGGAGCCCAGCATTCAACCTCTGAGCCATGCCGGTGCTTGAAACTGCTTTGCAGAAAGGTCCTATACAGGCTTCATGCCGGGAAGGAACCACATTAGCATATGCAATTTAGCGTGGTAGAAGAGTAAAATAAGCACCAAGCGTCGCACAACGCGAATTCTGTAACCAGGCGTCACACAATGCGAATTGCGCAACGAGTAGGTTGTTGAATGCTTCCAACCCATTACAAAGGACTCTGCCATAATTCTTCATCGTCATCAGGCACAGCATCAACAAAGTGCGCAAAATGCCTCACATGGGTTTAGCAGCTACCAACGCTCTCCGTAGAATGACGAAAAATGGCACAGTGCCTGCTGCCCTACTTCTCAAAAACTACAATGATTTATAGCCTAGTGGGTTCCTCGCAAGTGCACTTGTATTGGTTGCCAAGGAAGCCCATAAGCGCATGATTCATTTCCTCGGGGTTTCAGTAAGGTTCTACGCCCCCCCCCCCCCGTCTCTCTCCCATGTCAACGTATGTTATACAGCATGACGGGAGAGCGAAATAGCGATCGGGCGTCACCCAATGCAAAAAACATAACTGGTTGGCCGTTTAAAGATTCCAACCCATTACAAAGTGCTGAGCCATAATTCTTCATCGTCATCAGTCGTCGCGTCAACAAAGTGCACATAATGCCTTACAGACGTGTAGCTGGTGCCTCGCTTCTCCGCAGAATGACGAATAATAGCTTAGTAGGTGCTTCTTAACTTCACAAAAATTGTGATTTATGGCGTAGTGGGTACCTTTCTAGTGTACTTGTATTGTAGCCCCAAGAGAGCTTAACGGGCTCTAGGAACGACGCTCTTCCAGCTTTCGCTGTGACTGTACTGCGGTTTCAGCGCAGGCCTGGCATTTTTTTCTTAAATCCTTGATATTATAATGAACACGAATTGTGTCCTTCACGGAGCACCTTTGTTTTCCTTTAAATACTCAATAAGGTACGCTCTCCTGCCGACAAACATTCTTTTTTCATCATAAATGGGTTCTACAAAACATAAAATGAGTATGAGGTGGGATAGCCACTTCAACCAAGACCACAATTTCGATCAAGCCAAACTTTACATTCTGCAAACAAATTTCCGGTCACCACGTGAGAGGAAATACATGGAATTGTATTTGATACACAAATTTCAATCCCTACATCCATCAGGACTTTCTTTTTCTTTTTTTTCCTCGTCCTTCTTCTTACTGGACTGCCGCCCAACTTTTGAGGCCATCGATGACACTTGATGTGTATGTCCGCCAATGACTTCACCCATTAAGCACGAGTGGGCTTCAAAAGTACACCTCCGCTTGCCACACCATCTTCTGCAGCCCTTTGTGAGTGCTAGACGGGCCGCACTTCTGCAGCCTTTCCAAGTTGCTTCCATACGCCGCTCTTTTCTTTGTCCAGCCTTCTACGGCTCTCGCTTTGGCAGACCCCCCCCCCCTTCTCCCCTTTTCTCTTTTTCTCCTTTGCAGCTCCCCCTACCTCTGAGAAGAGGGGCCGGAACGCCGTTGCAAACGTTCTTGAAATGATGTGGCAAGGGCTACACTCCTCTATCTAGTTTTCTCTTTCCGGGCAGAAATTAGCGACAAGCGCCACCGCCGGACATGACGTCAACACTAACCCTTTAAAACTAACACGCCAAGGATGACAAGGCGCCTTTGACAAAGATAGGTTCTCCTATTGAAACGTTAGGCCAGCCTGTCTGAGGCACTTTCTCCTGTTTGAAACCTATCCCACTCCGTGTATCCATCTGTCGGCTCCCTTCTGGACCTTGGAAATGAGAATGAAGGCACTCATTCGACGAAAATGCCCTTTATATTTAAGGTCTTACCAATTAGCGCCACTTTTTACGTGAAAACGGGGCATAACATGATTCAAATCGGCAGGACCGAATCCAGGTAACTGTCGATCCTCCACAACGAAAAAAAAGAGAGAAAAAAGCACTTGAAGCACTTGGGCCCCTCCAGATACATATGGTGCGAATATTCTTTTTCTTGCCTTATCACAATGCATTAAGTTTGCTAAATATGTAAACTTTCTCATAAATCTTTCAATATTTGGAACCCTGTGCCCACGTCTGTCGCCATAGCAAATATAACAATGAAACACATCGAGGAACAAGCTCTTAATTCATTGAAACCGCAGCCAAAAAACTTTCTCAGATACGACTCAACGAATGTCATTCGAGCGTCAGCTAGGAGATCATAATCACAATTATTCTCTCATCTAAATTTTTCGAACGAGTATTCAGTTAACCCTTGAAACAGAAAACTCCCTGTCGTTTCTGGATGTTCTCGTAACCTGAAAATAAAACTGTGAAAACACATCTACACAAGTCGATATTTTCAGTTCACTTCAGACCTCCCGAATATCCGCAATACATCAGTAGTAAACATATTAATGCGAAGAGCCGCAACGCACTGCAGCATACAACTTGAAGAAAGTAAAACAAGAAAAAGGCGATGTATTCATGAAACTCGCCAAGAACGGCTACCCAATATATTTTATCCAGAAAGCAATTCATTTGCTTTCTGAATAAAATCACGAAGCAAGCTGAGAAATCCAGCAAAATGTCTCCGCCAATCGACACAATGACAGAAATACGTACATCACTCTCCGCTATCCGTGGTGCCAGCGAAACCATCGCCCGCTTCCGCGGAGGGCTGAGTCACGTGACAGTAACACCGCGAATGGCCCGTCCGTTTGCGCCATGCACACGTGCAGTCCGAAACGGGGGGGCATAAAGCCCGGGCCGAAGCCAGTTCGAAACCGCAAACGGCGCCACCCGCGCGACTTCAAAGCGAAACCACATGTTCGCAAACGAAAAAAGGAGGAAAAAGAAACAGTCTTGTTGACGTCCCACCCCTCTGAGCGCGCGGCCCGCAACCGACGATGGGGACGGGCGATCGTGAAAATGTTTTCAGCATTACGAGCACAATAGCGCGTTCTCTGCCTTCTCCAAAAGAATGGCCACCGGAAGAGCGAACCCGAGGCATCCTCAACAAAACTGCTTGTACTGGCTGCGACGCCCGCTGCATCAGCGGAACTGAGAACCTGTGATAAGGATGGGAAAGACGTCCGCAATTTTGCAAAGACGCACACCGCCGAATCAATTTTCTTGAAACTGTAGTCCTCGCAGCTGAAACCAATTACCAGAAATATGAACGCTGGCAGATCCAAGCTACCCAATCGTGAACCACGCTGAAGGCAACCTACACGTAGCGTCTTCGCTTTTCCCTGCGCAGAGCCTACGAAAAAAGAAAAAAAGATGTCTCCTTACAGCTTCACACAGTCCGGCCCTCCAAGTATCCCCCTTTCCCTGTCTCTCATCTAACAGTTTACCTCGACACATCCACACGCCAAAGGAGCTCCCCACCCCCTTTCACTCTTCAACTCATTCCCACCGGTCAAGCCCAAGCACTCCTCTGTCCTTTTGCTGACGAGGAGCGCTGCCGCCTGACTCACCCTTTCACACCCGCCGAACGAGTAAAGAAGCCGCCTTCGTTTGTCTCCCTCCCTCGAACTCTCAAGAAGGAACCGTATGGATTCCGAAACGTAGGGACAATGCTCACTCAAAGTTCCAAAGATAAGAGGCCGTCGGCGGCGCTTCGAAACAAGTGTTTTCTGTTTTCTTCGGGGCTTGCGTTTGGTGCAGGCAAATGGTGTCGCCAGCGGGGTGGTCTTGCATTTTTTTCTCAACTTTGTTGACGGCGGACGGACGAGGTGCATTGGAGCGGCGAGAAGAAAGGCGACCTCGTAGTACGCGGCTCATTCGTCAAAGCGACCGCAAACCCCGGATCCGTACAGCTCGAGCACATGAAGATATTAGTTTAAGCACATACATTGTCGTTCCTGCATTTCTGAGCAAGCCTTGGAGCAACTAGTATGTGCGTCGCCAGCCATGCCGCAGTACTACACACACGCAGGGACCCCAAGCAAGCACGAATGCTATGCGAAATCCAGACGTTGCGAAGACGGGAGGAGTAAAACGACGTGGCAGAATGAGTAAATTGCAAATCAGTTCTGCGGAATCCCGCAAGGTGGCGGAAGGGTTAAGAAAGGGAAAATAAACAACCACCCATTTATTTCTGAGAAATCCGTATGGATTTATTTCTGAGAAATCCGTATGGATTTCTTTGTGGCTTTGTGCTACAAATTGGTGGTTGTCTATTTTCCCTTTCTTAGAATGAGCAAATGTTTTGAAGGCCGTGGGACAAGAAAAAAATACCAGGCCTGCGCTGAAACCGCAGCACAGTCACAGCGAAAGCTGGAAGAGCGGCGTTTCTAGAGCCCGGTGTAAGCTCTCTTGGGTCTACAATACAAGTACACTAGAAAGGTACCCACTACGCCATAAATCACAATTTTTGTGAAGTTAGGAAGCACCTACTAAGCTATTATTCGTCATTCTGCGGAGAAGCGAGGCACCAGCTACACGTCTGTAAGGCATTATGTGCACTTTGTTGACGCGACGACTGATGACGATGAAGAATTATGGCTCAGCACTTTGTAATGGGTTGGAATCTTTAAACGGCCCAACAGTTATGTTTTTTGCATTGGGTGACGCCCGATCGCTATTTCCCTCTCCCGTCATGCTGTATAACATACGTTGACATGGGAAAGAGACGAGGAGGAGGGGGGGGCGTAGAACTTTACTGAGACCCCGAGGAAATGGATCATGCGCTTATGGGCTTCCTTGGCAACCAATTCAAGTGCACTTGCGAGGAACCCACTACGCTATAAATCATTGTAGTTTTTGAGAAGTAGGGCAGCAGGCACTGTGCCATTTTTCGTCATTCTACGGAGAGCGTTGGTACCTGCTAAACCCATGTGAGGCATTTTGTGCACTTTGTTGATGCTGTGCCTGATGACAATGAAGAATTATGGCAGAGTCCTTTGTAATGGGTTGGAAGCATTCAACAGCCTACTCGTTGCGCAATTCGCATTGTGTGACGCCTGGTTACAGAATTCGCGTTGTGCGACGCTTGGTGCTTATTTTACTCTTCTACCACGCTATATTGCATATGCTAATGTGGTTCCTTCCCGGCATGAAGCCTGCATAGGACCTTTTTGCAAAGCAGTTTCAAGCACCGGCATGGCTCAGAGGTTGAATGCTGGGCTCCCACGCAAAGGGACCAGGTTCGAACCTCGTTTTATCCTGGCATTTTTTCTTCTTTCGTTTTTTTCTTATTTCGAGCGATACTTGTTACAGACACCGGCGGCGGCGGCGGCGGACAAATACGGTGCCAAAAACGGCCGGTGCAATGATCTCATAACAGCTTTCGCTGTAAAAGGGGCTTTGGAAAATGCGAAAGGTATACTGGGGTGCCACGTTTTCTTTTTTACAGCGAATGCTGTTATGAGATCATTTCACCGGCCGTTTTTGGCGCCGTAGTTGTCCGCCGCCGCCGCCGGTGTCCGTAGCCAGTATCGCTCGAAATAAGAAAAAAATGCCAGGATGGAACGAGGTTCGAACCAGGGCCCTCTGCGTGGGAGCCCAGCATTCAACCTATGAGCCATGCCGGTGCTGCTTTGCAAAAAGGTCCTATACAGGCTTCATGCCGGGAAGGAACCACATTTGCATTTGCAATATAGCGTGGTAGAAGAGTAAAATAAGCACCAAGCGTCGCACAACGCGAATTCTGTAACCAGGCGTCACAGAATGCGAATTGCGCAACGAGTAGGTTGTTGAAAGCTTCCAACCCATTACAAAGGACTCTGCCATAATTCTTCATCGCCGAGCTGTTTTGTCGACGCGGCCAGGTACGGGAACAGCAACAAATACGCAGTGGTCTCGGTCGACCAAGCTGGTTCGGTCATCAACGCCGCATCGATTGAATGTTCCTCCTCGAGCGCTGCCGAGCAGGTGGCCATCGCCGTCGCTCTCCTCGACGAGAAACGCGCGAACGTATACAGCGACTCACGGGCAGCCGTCCGTGCCTTCGCCGTCGGCGCAATCGCCAAGGAAGCACGCCGTATTCTCGGTGAAAAAGACATCTCTAACCACATCTTAACGTGGTTCCCTGCTCACATGGGTCATTTTGAAGGAGGCCTCACCAACCTCAACGAGCTGGCCCACTCCAAGGCGCGAGGTATGACGTTCCGCGCCCACGGAGGTTCTCCCCAGCCCACGACGTTGGACAATAGAGATCAGCCCAACACATACAATGAAATTACGCTAGGCAGGAGGGTCTACCCCCCTCCTCACAGAAAACTACACAGAGCCCAGGCCATGACGCTTAGACTCCTGCAGACTGATTCATATCCAAATCTGGCCTTATTTCACAAAATTTACCCGGATACTTACACTAGCAGCTCGTGTCCCCTTTGTGGGGAAATAGCTAACTTAGAGCATATGCTCTGGCGATGCCCCTCGTTACTGGGCAGTGAACAAGCCGACCCAGCCAAGTGGAGCTCCGCCATCAGAAGCCCCAACAAGGGGGATCAGCTTTGGGCCGTCCAGAGAGCCCACGATGCGGCGGTCAGGCTAAGCCTGCCCGTCCCAACGTGGGAGAAGGCCACTGCGCGCTAGTCGCGTCTCTCAGGACTATATTTAATAAAGTTCCACCATCCATCCATCCATCAGGCACAGCATCAACAAAGTGCGCAAAATGCCTCACATGGGTTTAGCAGCTACCAACGCTCTCCGTAGAATGACGAAAAATGGCACAGTGCCTGCTGCCCTACTTCTCAAAAACTACAATGATTTATAGCGTAGTGGAGCAAGGTCGACAGCTGGGCTAGTTGGTAAGGTTCCATAATATTTTAGAGCAGCGCAAAAGACGGGACGTCGCGTCTGTGAACTTCTTGTCCTTTGTCCCGTCTTTTGCGCTGCTCTAAAATATTATAGCGTAGTTGGTTCCTCGCAAGTGCACTTGAATTGGTTGCCAAGGAAGCCCATAAGCGCATGATCCACTTCCTCGGTTTCTCAGTAAAATTACAATGATTTATAGCGTAGTGGGTTCCTCGCAAGTGCACTTGTATTGGTTGCCAAGGAAGCCCATAAGCGCATGATCCATTTCCTCGGGGTCTCAGTAAGGTTCTACGCCCCCCCCCCCCGTCTCTCTCCCATGTCAACGTATGTTATACAGCATGACGGGAGAGGGAAATAGCGATCGGGCGTCACCCAATGCAAAAAACATAACTGGTGGGCCGTTTAAAGATTCCAACCCATTACAAAGCGCTGAGCCATAATTCTTCATCGTCATCAGTCGTCGCGTCAACAAAGTGCACATAATGCCTTAGAGACGTGTAGCTGGTGCCTCGCTTCTCCGCAGAATGACGAATAATAGCTTAGTAGGTGCTTCCGAACTTCACAAAAATTGTGATTTAAGGCGTAGTGGGTACCTTTCTAGTGTACTTGTATTGTAGCCCCAAGAGAGCTTAACGGGCTCTAGAAACGCCGCTCTTCCAGCTTTCGCTGTGACTGTGCTGCGGTTTCAGCGCAGGCCTGGCATTTTTTTAAAGACGATAGTCTTTCTTGGGGAACTTAAACGCAGAAATTTTGGTCTGTCTGTCTTTCTGTTTGTCGGCGCGTCCCTCGATTCAGCCACTCGGCCAAAGTTGAACCACTTGCCCAAGGGCCAGCCGTGTTGAACTGGTACGGCTGTTCATACTTGTGAACGTTGTCGATCAGAAAGTAAATATCATGCATATCTGAGGTGCAACATCTCTTGGTAAGTATTAGGTGGCGTGTTCCTTTAAAGAAAATGCATACATACGTAATTTTAAGGACCCTGGTTTCTTAAGCTGCGCTGAAAATGCATAAGAATGGAAGCTTGAGCGAGTTGGTATGCGTTCATCTTTGTTGAAACAGCGCTCACTAGACGACGACGAAGTAAAAGAAGGCACAGAACAGGCGCTGCCTGTCCTGTGCCTTCTTTTACTTCCTCGTCGTCTAGTGAGCGCTGTTTCAACAAAGCTGAAAATGCGACTGCGCTGAAATTTGCCTTCCTCCGTGCCCTTCGCACGAGCTCATTGTTGTGTTTCGGTTTCGGTTCTGTATTGGACTGTACGAATGCCATGGGTTGGTGTTGAAAAACTTTAGTTTTGAGAAGGCCAAGAAGGTGAAAAAAAATATTTAAAAAATGAAAAAGCAGCGTTGTGGGCGGCCTTCAGGCTGCCGGTTGTGGGCGCCGCTCTGGCGTTCCTGTTTTACCCAGGCGACGTGTAAATAAAATAGTGTGTGGAGAGTACTCGTTGAGTGCGGACGTTTCTCTGCAAAGGTCTTCGCCTGCTGCTGCGCCGGGACTACCAGCACGCAACACAGCACTCATGTTTCCCGATGTATTGCCAGATGGCGTCCATATCTCACACAGCGCCTCTTCTATCGTCTTTACACGACATTTGTAGCGAAGAACGCAGATACGCTGCCAATTTTTCAGTAGGCAACTCTCGCTCTCTCTCTCTTTTTACCACTTCTTTTTTGTATGTTGTACATCGGACGGAAAAGTTCGCTTTGCTAGAACTTGCTTCTGTGTCTGCTGCGAGAGTCTGCGTCGACAGTGAGGTACCACACCACAGAAATCTCGCTGACGCGCCAGTCGAACACGATCCTCACCTACTTCCCGACAAAGATTCCGTGTTCCAATTCAAGAGAAGCAGCAACAACACCGGAATGCCCTATTACGTCCAAAAAGGAACCGATGACTCAGCACATAGCGCCTTCAGATGCGTCAATCGATCAGTCACTTATCAGAGGGTACTCCAGTCGCCGAACTTGTGCACCCGAATGACATGGCAAATCGGTAAGCGTGGCTACAATGCAGTTTATCCGTGAGCTGAGAATTGTATTGTACGTGTGCTGCACTGACCTGTGCATACTGTGTATAATCAATGCCAGAAAGTTTACAATCAATATTTACGATACACTTTCAGATTTGTAGTTTGGCGAGGCTCGAAGGAAGTATAATATTGGATGTTCTGCTCGCATTATGCACAAAATTCTCAGTTCTAGAATTTTTCAGCTGCTAAAGTTGCCAATGGGGCTTGTTTGTATGACATTTCCCGATTACTGTGGCTATCGGACACAAGACACTATAAATGGAACACAAGAAAGGCACACGGCGCCGGGTGTCCTCGTGTGCCTTTCTTGCGTCCCATTTGTTTCCGCTACCACAGTGATCATTTGTTTTATAACAGCATTGCGCGATCGCCAGCCGGCCCGCACGTCAACACCCTTATCACTACATGGAGCTGAAAAATTTACAAAAACAAGTATTTGCCAGACACATTTGTTGGAACTATATTACGCCTTGGTTTATTCAATTTGCCGTTTATTTTCTACGTGCACTGCTTCACTGAGTGGTTTCTCGGCCCTCTCAAGTATTTTCAATATCTTGCTGCAAAACGCTGAAAGATCATCATCATCATCACATTTGATATTATTATTATAATTATAATTATTATTATTTGGTATCACATATTTCATTTGTCGTTACATTCCTGTAGTCTTCTCAGAATTTCAACCCCTCCCCCCCCCCCCTGAGAGAAATCCTGGGTGCGCTAATGACTAGAGATAAGGTAATAAAAGTTACCATCATTGTAAACTTGACTCTATAAAATGAATTTAAAAAGCTTATACTCCCGTCATTGAGAACTGAGAGGAAAATAGAGATAAGCACTGCACTGCGTAGCTAAACCTGACTACATATCAGAGAATTTTTTTAATGTTGACATAGAATGCTATGGCAGTGTATAAGACAGAACACCAGTGCAAGAAGAATCGCAGGCGGTAATAGGCTTGTATACTCGGCGACGACTTCTCTTGAGAGTAGTGTGGAAACTACAGAACCGAAGCGCAGGCCTTCTACGGCGCCCAAAAATGGTACTTAAGTTTACTGATAATGTCTTCATTTGCCTTGCTGAAATAAGTGCTGCTTTATGTATTACGAGTTGCAGGAAGTTATCGTTCACTTTGCAGAATGCCTTCCTATTACAGTTAATGCCTTCCTACTACAGTTACTACTAAATACAGTTATCGTTCACTTTGCAAGAATGCCTTTCTTTTCTTTCCATTTCTTGACAGCACCACGCTTAAGCACACCCGTCTTCCAAACATGGCATCCACGACATAGTGGGTCAGTGCGCGGCCGCAAACACGCTGTTTAGTTCTAAAAATATATATATATACTCGTAATATGGCACTAAAATGTACATTGAACCATCGAAATGTTTCTCCCATCCACATTTTCGTTTATATAATTTTCCAAAAGCGTTAACGATGCGAGCGACCAAAACTGAAATCAGCCGCAAGCTGGCGCACTACTTGCGGAGCAACACGAATGAGCAGATGCCGCGCCTCCATAGCCTTCGCTCCAATGTCAAAATAAGTTGTCGCCGAGTATGGCGATGTAATACTTGAAGGAACTAGCTTGCCGCTAAACATGAAAAAAAAAAAAGGTCACGAAATGAGGTTTGCACACAAACACCACCATAACAAGGATTCAGTTGGCCATCATAGACTTAAGAGCTGAGTCAACTGCTTTGATTCGCTCAAGCACAGAGGGCAGTTAAGAGTTCACAACTAGAGCACTGCACGGGCCGTGATTTTCGGCCCGGGCCCGGCCCGGGCCCGGAACTCGTTCAAGTTTACCCGCCCGAGCCCGGCCCGGTGATTCAATACGCGGCCCGAGCCCGCCCCGAACCCGAGAAAAAATTTCACCTACCCGGCCCGGCCCGGCCCGACGGCAGATCAGGCCCGACAGAGGCCCGAGCCAATAATATAGGTGGTGTTGCCAGAACATAGAATCTATAGCAAAGTGTTTTAAGTAGCAAATATGTAAGCTTTGTTGGCGAATATTTCGCTAACAATTCTACTTTAACCTATGGTAATTTCGTGTAAAAAGGGGCTCACGGAGGAAAGAGTTCAGTGGACATACTGGGTACAATGAACGTCTGTTCGGCAATGGTATACTATAACTTTTTTTCTTTTTGCTAATGCAATGGGGATCATGAAGAGCGTTTGGCAGCAGATATTGCAGCAAGGAAAGTGATTTGTAGCATGAGTTGCAATAAAGAGACAGAGAACACAACGCTCTCATTGCGCTCTTTACTGAAACTTAAAACATGCTCTAACGACAAAGCCAATCATGCGCCTTTCTGGATATGTAACACGTCTTCAGCATGATAGTACCTTGCCACAGCAAGATGGAGGAAGAAAGCCAAGTTTATTACCTTGCTGTATGTACACTAACCTAGATAAAAATTATAACGAACCGTGTGCACCACATGTACATTTAGAAATACGTATAGGCAGCCGAAAGGACGAGAAATGTATTTCTGGTAGCATTCTTTTCATATATCATATATATTTCATATGCCACCACGGCTACTATATACAGTCCATAAGTCTTTTGTGGCATATTTTATAGTTTGTTTCTTCACGTGTTATTGTGCAAAAATTCAAATTATCTGGAGATTCCGGCTTTAAGCACGCCATACACCGTTGTATTACATATCCTGCCACGCTAAAGTTTCTCGCACTGCATGCGCTAGCCGCAGGGGTGCACATCTGTATTGCGAAATTTGAAGGCGTTGGCAGTCGTTGTTCTTAACTTCCACCAATGGAGCAAATTCAGGATGTCTTTGTGGACCTCTGCAGAATGAATGTAGCTGTGCAGCTTATTTCATTTCTATCGTTCCCGAACGTCGTGACACTCTTCAGTATCACCTATAAAACTCTTTTTTGAGGGCTTCTGCTTGCAGTTTTCAGCAGCGTATGTTATGCACGGCTTGCACCGCGCTCTTCTTCTCTTCCGTATCATAATGCTTTATGCCCTCCTAACGATGTTGTACTGGTAGAAGGTGACCGCTGCACTACGCGGCTAGGACTGGCAGGAGGTGGATCGATCTATTTTTGGTGTTCGTTACAGTTTGGTAATAAAGGCGCGAATAAGCTTCTCGACGCTTATTTATTGAATGCCATATGGTTCGAGGTAAAGGGACATCACCCGGCACGGAATTCGGAATTGTCTTTTTTCAAGTCTGATATTTCGTCAAGCGAATATATTTTGCCTCACGCCTTATGCTGTTTGAAGCTATGCTGTTCCTGCACATTCCAACGGTGTTGTGGCAGTGTCATGTAGCTCTCACACTATACTTAGCCGTGAACCAAAACTCTATATTTCAAAATCGGTGTCCTGATTTTAGTCATGTTGAAGATATATGTATCGATATGTTGGAATCCTGCCGCCAAATACCCTTCAGAAACGACCCATATGTGACATATTGGAAAGCTCTTCTCTTAAATGACAACGTTAGCTGACATTTGGTACGACCCCCCCCCCCCCCCCACCGCGCTTTAAGCTGCGTTACTGTCCTGGCCCTTAAGGGAGTACATTTTGGTGAATGCGGCCCGTTAGCTGAGATGGGTTTGAGACCCCTGATATAGCGGAAAGAAGCGAAAGTTCAAATGTTAACAAATTGGGCGCACCAAGCAGGCTGTGCACGTCCATCTCGCGTCACATGACCACTGGGGGCCATGACGAAGCCACGGAAAAAGAATGTCTCTGTATAGGAATTCTATGTATCGAGACTCCGTGCAGTCCTTTCGTTTTAGTGGAGGGCTGGAAACTTCAAAAACGTTTCCTCTCTTTGGAGCTTTATGATCGGTCTTGCGATAAGTTATAGGTATATATTTATTATATTACATTTATTACTGCGATTACAGAATAATATTTGGGATATAAAATCATAACGAATGCAAATAAAGCACTGAATAACGACATTTTAACTATATAAGCGTCTGGTATATCTACTTTTAGCTCGCCCGTTTAAGATAAATCAAGTAGCCGCCCATATGCAAAGAGCAAAAGAAGTTCAGTACTTGTCTCTAATAAAATTTCTCTAAATAGCTTGCCCCACATAAAAAAAGCGTTTTTTTTTTCGAGAGAAAATGTGAAACATATATGTATGTATGCACAACGTATGTGGAACCAACATGAAGGGGCACTAGAAAGAAAATCAATTTCTCTATTATCAGTAAATTACTCTTTAGCATTTCCTAAATCACCACGCTCGCCGGGAAAAGACTCTTGGTAAGTCAGAAAACGCGCAAAAAGGTAAATCCGGGGGGCGACGCCCCCTTTAAGTTCGCGCAGCAGACACCGTGACATCTTCGATTCTGACGGCGTCTAATGGGGCCTACGTAGTTCCTCATCACTAAAAATGAAGTACATTGACATACCAAGTTTTAGGAAATTTTAAAGAGACAATGTCCCCAAATACAACAAATACAGTTTGAAATCCGTGTCGTCACGCTCCGAGATTTCGGCGCGAAATTTAAAAAATGGAATTCTGACCTTGATTTTCTCGTCTGATATAAACGTATGATCGTGAAACGAATGACATTCGAGTTCTTAGACTTCACTTTATCAGTCTAAACCGCTTCAGTGCTTCATTATAGTGTCCATATAAGAACCCAGCAAAGTCCAAGCCCGGCCCGACCCGAGCCCGCCACCTCAAACCCGGGCCCGGCCCTAAGCCCGGAGCTTCAAGCCCGAGCCCGGCCCGGGCCCGCCGTGAGAACTACTTCACCCGGCACGGCCCGGCCCACGGGCCGGGCCGGGCCCGGG
Source organism: Rhipicephalus sanguineus (assembly GCF_013339695.2). Taxonomy (NCBI): domain Eukaryota; kingdom Metazoa; phylum Arthropoda; class Arachnida; order Ixodida; family Ixodidae; genus Rhipicephalus; species Rhipicephalus sanguineus. The sequence goes on along the minus strand of NC_051178.1, from coordinate 13,479,323 downwards.
TTTTCGGGTAGGCCCGAGCCCGTGCAGTGCTCTATTCACAACCCCCAGCAAAGCATTCCCACTCTCTACTGTGTCCATGTTCCTAGTGTCCAAACCTTTACTTATAAGCTCTTGCGCATTTGTAAGTAGAGCTTTGAGGGACGACAGTCGGGTTTGGAGGCTCGACTTCTCGTGCCACGGTGATAACAGCGCTGAGACGAGCACTTGCACGCATCACGACTTATCCCAAATACGTGACCGAATGACTGGATATGAATGCGGCTGCGTCCTTTGTGTAGCCAACGCTCAGTGTTGCTTGGTCGACGCGATAAGACTCGACCAGATTTGGCTCTTTGCACTTCCAATGGTAAATTTTCTCGGAAATTGTTGTTTGAGCGCAGCAGGCCAGATTGGCGCAGGATGGCGCAGCACTTCCACCCCTGCCATTACCACTCTCATCGACTGGGTTTCCTTTCCGAAAAAAAAAAGTAAGTTTCGCCGCAAAGGCGAAGCAATAAATGCGATAGCAAGAAAAGTGGCCAGTGATGGACGCGCTGCTACGCTGCAGAAATATGTACCCCCCGGCAGCAACTACCGCGCGAGCAGACAGCGAAAGGGCAAGGTTCTCCCTGCGCAAATATTAGTAGAAGCGAGCGAGCTGGCCGACGACTTTTAAATGCGCCCGTTGCGCTCCTCGCGCCATCTCGCTGGTAATGACGAAACGCTTATAAGCGCCTCCCGTCTCCGAGTCCTGCCAGCGGTAAAGGGTGTGTATGTAACACTCGCCGTTAGCTACCTGAAGGATCTGCGTTCTGTGGCGTAGTGGTTCGCGCCACGCGCTGCGGAGCGATAGGTCGCTGGTTCGATTCCGCGCTTCGAAAGCATTTTTCTGAATTATTTTTCTCTGGGACTTTATATATTACACATACATACATACTTCTACATATACGGTGCATGACGGCGGCAGCAAAAACCAGCCGAGACTGTCCATATAATTGCTATCGCAATAAAAAAGCTTTTTCGCGCTTGATAAATGCGCTTGCTTCCCTTCTTGAGAATACCATCGACGCGCGCTTTGTGACGCGACGCAGCGGGAAGGCACGGGGATCGTTTGTTTAGGTATCAAAAGCGATGACCTTTGTTATAAGAATTCGCCAACGCGGCCGCAGCGATACGTCAATGTTAACGGCGTGTCATCACCAACTCTTCCTTTATTTTATGCATAAAATAAAAGCACATCCGTCGAAAGAGGGAAGCTGTCCCGCGGCACTCTTGAAAAGCTGTTGCGCTTCCTTATTGCCGGAATATCTAACTCTTGCAACAGGTAGCCTTATTGGCCATCGACAAACATCGGTGCCGGACATGCACCCTGCATCAGAGAAGCTCATCAACTGCAGATTCGTGTTCCTGGTCATAACTGACTTGCAGGCATTGACATCTGACGCGCCGAGCTAGTGCTCCTTTTGAAGTGCAAGTATTTGAAAAATCTTTCTGATAGCGGCTGCACGCGCCAGTTTTAAAACTTTTCGTCGTTTTTCAGGCAGTGTGCAGCGAACAGATAAGCACTTGAGTTTTCGACAACGCTTTCCGTAGCTGATTAGGAAGGCTATATATATAGTCATAGTACAACTTGATGAAGACGTGATTGGTTGGGGACAACCTTCTGTTGAGCACCGGCGACTGTGCTCGCCGCTGTAATTCAAAGCTGCTCGACGATCTGATCACGCGGCAACCTGAGGTGCCTAACAACTAGTACACCATTGCAGTAGCTTGACAAAAAATTACACCATCTCCCGCTAAAGGGGACCATGAGGCGATGCGAAGCCGGAGCACTTGCACGATCGCGTTCCGTTGGCGTTCGTTGGGCATGCTACCGACCTCGCGTCGTGGAACGCGAAGAGGGACGCTACGCGCGTCGTATCTTCCATCTAGCCTGGCCGTTAATTCTCACAGGGCGAGCGGGGAACGCGGTCGACAGGCGGGCGAGAGGGGGGCAGCGTAGGAGAGGAGAGAGAAGGGAGGGGACGCGCATGCGCTCGAGCTCATCGCGGCGTTGCGCAGGAGAGAATTTCGGCATGTCTAGCCCGCGTTTCAGAGGAAGAGTGGAAAGGGGGAGGGGAGAGGGAAAGTGGAGAGGGGAAGGGGAAAGAGACAGTGGAGAGGAAAAGTGGAGAGGGAAATGGGAGGGAAAGTGGGAGGGGAATGGGAGAGGGTGAGTGGAGAGGTGTGTGGAGAGGGTATGCGCATGCGCAGTCAGGGTGGTCACGCCGCACACCACCACCACAACCACCGGATTGAGCTCCGCCTTAAGATACTTCGCATCTAAAAGCATTTCACAAATGCCACTCCAAGCTTTCCGGTGACCACTCCAAAGAAGCCAGACAGAAGCGTTTTATTCATAGACGGAATATTGCAGACGGCCACGGTGGCTTCATTGGAGGTCTTCGTCGTCGAACAGGTCGTCGAAGTCTGTAAAAAAAAAAAACAAATAGAACTGGTAAGCGAGCACAGTAAACGTGAAACTACATGTTCAGCATTCGAGTTTGTAGTCTCACGCACAAAGATAGGTATGCATTTTAAAAACACACTGAAGCAATTGACAATTCCGTTAGCCGATTTCCGCTGTTTTAAATCAGTGATTTCTTTTTGTTCAAATTCACATGAAATTTTTGCAGTAACCTTTAAATAAAAAGAAACCGTGACTTGATGGCCGTACCGCCGAACAATAATCCCTGCACTGTATCAAATTTTACAGGCTCGCTGCGGCTGCCGCGTTCATATTTCGATGAAGGTGAAATGCTAGAGGCCCTTCTATCGTGCGATGTCAGTGCACATTAAGAACCCCTCGTGGTCGAAATTTCGGGAGCCTTCCACAAAGGCGTTCCTTCTACTTATATCGTGGTTTTAACCCGCAAAACCCCATGAATAATAATAATAATCAAACGTTTAATAATAATCAAACGTTTATTTAATGTGCCCAGGAACAACCGTAAGGTCTTTGTACTGGCGCACGAAAAAAAAACAAAGGCAAAAATTCATAATAAAATATCAGGGATAAAAAAACGCTATAAAATTGCACATATACAACTATGCGCAGGCAGAAAAAAAAATATCAACAGTGTACGAGGCTATGTAAGTACAATGCAAAAAAGCTCGGAGCAGAACAACGACTGGGAGCTGTGAAAAACATCGAGCTCCAAAAAGTAAGCATTGTAAAGACGTTGTATCCTGCCAATGGTCGAACGTTCACAGAGGCAGGCGGTTACATGAAAAGGTCTATTCTCTCTGATAATAATAATAATAATAATAATAATAATAATAATAATAATAATAATAATAATTTGCTCTATCCCAATCACTTCCACATATACGTGCTATCGGCGTCAAATGAACCGCGAACAGCGGCACGCACTGCGCGATGGTATATAGTGCGCGCCGTCATTCATCACCATGGACATGCGCACTGCTCCCAAACCGCAGCGCTGCGCTCCCCTTGATGGTGATGACTGGACGGCGCGCACTATACCACTGCTGATGCTTGCCGCTGTTCGCGGTTCATTTGACGCCGATAGCACGTCTAACACCAGCTTTCAGTTACTGTACTTTGAAAGTATCTCACGAACCATACTGACTTGTCGCCTTTCATTTCATTCCACATAGACTTTTCTTCGATTGCATAGTGCAATTAATATATTGCACCGTGACATACGGCACAAAAAATGGAATTAACTCCGAATACCTCCCGCTTTAATTCATTAGTATGAACCCCTAGGGAAAAACCGTATGTCATTTGCCATATTAAATTCGAGCACAATGCGTACTCACGACGCTCATGCACTGCGGTATTCTAAAGGGGACAAAATTTCGCGGCCGGATAGCTTGCGGGATCGATTCCCGTGAACGCGCGTATATCATCTGCAAAATATCAACAGCGAATATAATTTGGAAGGTATGTTAAATGAATTTTGAAGTTTGCGTGAGCGATCGACAACCTCGCGCTACCATCAAAGGTGACCCTAGGTGACCCCCCTATTTCCCTCACGTGACCACGCTGAAACAAGTTATGATGACGTCATAGCCACCAAGTGTTTTGCCGCGTTCTCTCCTGCAGCCTACTTCTCGGCGACTGCTCGCGAACCGCACGGAAGTGCGTCACAGTTCTGTGTGCTGACGTGATCGAGCGCTGCACCCGCTACGTGGTGATAGCTGCACCCGGGGGCTTGTTTTTGAAACCGAAACTGACACTGGTCGGTAATGAGGAGCCTGTAATTATACTGGAAGTGGTACAGCGCACTACGAGGAAAGAAGACACGGCCGAGCAGACCGACACAAGAGCGCTACTTCCAACTGAGCTTTATTGTCAAAATGCATCAAGTATGTAGACTTGCGCAAGCATACAAAAAACAAAAACCACCCTAACGTAACGCCGAGATTAGACACAACATCCCAACGTCACAGACCAAAGATTCATACGACGGTTCGCCTGATTAAGAAAGGCCACTTCATGTTCAGATGAAGCCGATGAAGGGGCGCTGATACATGTGATGCCAGCTCTTGCTATACAATGCGCTTCTATTAGTTCTCGTGTGATTTGCGACGGGTGCTTTTTTACCACCTCACACTGATCGAACAAAGGGCAACATCCACAATCGCGGCAGTGAATTCCAATGTGTCCCTGCATTGCTTTGTAAACATTATAATGGTGCTCTTTTAGCCTTTCATTAAGGCAGCGCCCCGTTTGGCCGATATACCTCTTACCACATGAAAGCGGTATCGAGTAAACAACCCCCACTTCACATGGCACAAACCGAGTTTTGTGCTTGGTTGAGCAAACAGTGGCGCGCGGCTTAAGGGGATTGACTGCTTTGCAAAGCCTGTGTAGCTTTATCCGGCGCCGAAAACACCACTTTCACGCGAACTTTCTCGCCTATATTTACGTCATGACGTCATCTCGCCTATCTATAGCGCTCTGTCCTCTTGTGTCGGTCTGCTCGGCCGTGTCTTCTTTCCTCGTAATGCGCTACACCACTTCAAGCACGACGAACCAACTCGCCCAATCTTCAACACTAGTGGCCTGTAATTAATTATCTGTCGCGCGCTGCAGCAAACGATGTGCGGTGTTACGTCTAACAGGCCCCCAGCAACACATTGCAGCAAAAAAACGCGAAGCCAAAATTTGTCAGTACCTCTTTAATTTGGTGACACCAAATTTTGAGGTTATAAAGAGCCTGCTGTAGGCGTCCGCTGTATGCACGGACACTCAGCACGAAGGGATGGACACAGAAAACGTTTAGAATATATTGTGAGCACAATATTCACAACATGCTTCCCTGATTCTCTTCACTCTTCACCTGTATGTAATCATCATCACTGTGAGCGCCAAGACATGGAAGAGGTTGTAGGGGTCCCGCGGGAGATGAAGTGGGTCGTTTGCGGCGCTGGCAAAGCGAGCATGAAGCAACGTATCGCGCTACGCAGGTGGAGAGTCCAGGCCAAGCAAAGCGACTGCGGATGCGTTCATAGGTCTTGTGAAAGCCGAGCCCTGGGGTCGTCGTGAAATGCTGCCAATATCTGTGCTCGGAGTGAGCGAGGAGCGACGGGAACCCAACGCTGTCCTTCGGGGTGGAAGACATAGCGGTATAGGATTGAGTTCTCAATCTTATATGGTGTGTGTCCTGCAACTGGCGACGGGCGCGGGCGTTAGGAGGACGCGAAGAGCCGTGAAGGCGTTGCATAATGGAGTGGCAGTAAGCGTCGCTGCGTTGGTGAGACGCAAACGTCTCGTTGCGGAACGAAGGAAGCACATTGAGAGCGGCGAGTGAAAGAACTGCCGAAGACTCGTTGACGGGGTCGCTCACGGATGGCGACAGGCCGGTTATGTCTGACGATGGAGGTAATGGACAACGGCTGAGGGCATCTGCATCGTTATGTTTCTTGCCTGATTTGTACGTGACGTCAAATTCATATTCTTGAAGACGAAGTATCCAGCGACCGAGGCGTCCAGACAAATTCTTTAACGTCGACAGCCAGCACAGAGCGTGGTGGTCTGTCACAACGGTAAAGTGGCGGCCGTAGAGATAAAGTCGAAATTTCTGAATGGCCCAGACAACGGCGAGACACTCCTGCTCAGTGATCGTGTAGTTTTTCTCGGTATATGTCAGGGTCCGATTTGCGTATGCGATCACACGTTCTCCCGAACTCTCGTGTCGTTGCAAAAGAACAGCGCCGACACCATGACCGCTGGCATCAGTACGGAGGAGAGTGGGCGCGGTGTCATCGAAATGACGAAGCACTGGCTCAGACGTGAGGGCACGTTTCAACGTGTCAAAAGCCATTTGGCACTCGTCCGACCATACGTATGAAGTTCCCGAGGAAAGGAGTTGGTGAAGCGGCGCGGCAATGGTGGCGAAGTCGCGTATGAAGCGCCGGAAGTAAGAGGCAAGGCCAAGAAAGCTGCGGAGCTCTTGGAACGGTGAGGCGTGGGGAAGCGAAGAACGGCGACAATCTTGTCGGGGTCAGGCCGAATTCCGTCTTAACTGCCTTTGCCACACCTGACGGGCTTTACGAATTAAACGTCATGCCTTTTGGGCTCTGCAATGCGCCAGCAACCTTTGAACGAATGATGGACACTGTACTGCGGGGCCTTAAGTGGAGGACATGCTTATGTTACCTTGACGACGTAGTCATATTTTCTTCAACATTCGAACAACACTTGCAGCGCTTAGACGAAGTTCTGACGTGTTTCGCAGCTGCTTGTCTCCAGCTGAATACCAAAAAGTGCCACTTTACAAGCAAAACATTCAGCTGGAGACAAGCAGCTGCGAAACACGTCAGAACTTCGTCTAAGCGCTGCAAGTGTTGTTCGAATGTTGAAGAAAATATGACTACGTCGTCAAGGTAACATAAGCATGTCCTCCACTTAAGGCCCCGCAGTACAGTGTCCATCATTCGTTCAAAGGTTGCTGGCGCATTGCAGAGCCCAAAGGCATGACGTTTAATTCGTAAAGCCCGTCAGGTGTGGCAAAGGCAGTTTTCTCCTTATCATCCTCGTGCATGGGAATTTGCCAGTTACCGGAGCGCAGGTCAAGGCTTGAAAAATATTCCGCTCCTTGCAACGAATCTAAGGCATCATCAATACGAGGCAAGGGATATACGTCTTTTCTGGTTATTTTGTTCAAGGCACGGTAATCAACGTAGTATCGCACCGAGCCGTCTTTCTTGCGCACGAGAACGACAGGTGAGAACCAAGGGCTTGCAGAGGGGCGGATGATATTTTGCTTGAGCATATCGGTAACGTGCTTGTCGATGATCTCGCGTTCGCTAGTAGATACACGGTATGGTTGGCGGCGGACAATTGAAGTTCCATCAGTGTGTATGCGATGAGCTGTCACCGAAGTCTGTCCTAGAATAGGGGAATGTATGTCGAAGGAAGATTTATGCTTCGAAAACAGCGCTAGTAGTTCATCTGCTTGCGGCGGAGTTAGATCCGTGCTGATTGCATTGGCGAGAGCTGTAGCAGGACTAGTATCTGTAAGTGAGCGTGGATGCGGCTCATCAGTATTCGTAGCCACCACAGAGAGAGGTTGCGTGTCCACGCCGCAAACGACAACAGAGCCTTTAGGAAGCAGAATCGGCTCATTTGTGACGTTGATTACAGCGAGACAGGCGGTGCCGTTGGTGAAGCGAAGAAGACTCGACGCTAGTGCAATTCCCTTGGAGAGACAACGGGCTGATGGAGCGACCAGAACATCACCGTGGTCAATGATATCTGAAGCAACCGTGAGAACCTGTTCGTGGCCAGGTGGCACCACGCAATCTTGGACGGTTCGTAACCTGACGCTCCATTCGAGGTCATTGGGATCGATCTCTACGGACCACTGCCAGTATCAGCAAGCGGTAAGCGATGGATTGTCACTGCAGTAGACCACTTGACAAGGTACGCCGAAACAGCTGCACTCCCTTCCGGATCAGCGGAGGACATTGCCACCTTCTTCTTGGAAGCTATATTTTTGTGACATGGCGCGCCGCGTGTGCTTTTGAGTGACCGCGGCAAGGCGTTTCTGTCGAAACTACTCGAGGACGTTCTCCACGCATGTAACACCATCCATAAGACGACTTCCAGCTACCATCCCCAGACTAATGGCCTCACAGAGCGCTTTCATCGAACTCTCTCCGATATGACCTCCATGTATATCAACGTCGACCACACAAACTGGGATACCATCTTGTCATTCGTGACCTTGGCGTACAATACCGCTACGCAGCGCACCACGGGCTACTCACCCTTCTTTCTTGTCTACGGCCGTCAACCGACATCTCCACTACACGTCTCTTTTTTTGATGTCCCCGTGGGGTCGTCGGCGTCGTCGAGCGAGCACTTAATCTCTCGCCTTGCCGCTTCTCGCCACCGCGCCCGCCTCAATACCGAGGCGAGTCAACAGGATCGGAAGGCTCGCTACGATGACTTTCACCGCGTCGTTCACTTCAATCCCGGAGATGAAGTATCGCTGTCGACCCCTACGCGAGTTCCTGGCCTATGTGATAAGTTTCAGCCACGTTTTATCGGCCCCTATGCTATCGTCAAGCAAACTTCTCCCGTGAACTATCGGGTAACTCCCGTTGTCATGCCTTCCGACAGCCGTTGCCGCGGCACAGAGGCTGTCCACGTTTCCTGCTTAAAACCATTCCTACGACGTACACAACCGTCATAAACAGCGGCCAGGTTGGCCGCTTCCGCGCGAGGGGGAAATTAGTGTGAGCACAATATTCACAACATGCTTCCTTCATTCTCTTCACCTGTATGTAATCATCATCACTGTGAGCGTCATCTTCGTTCTGAGCGTTGGTCAGGCGGCTCTGCTGAATAAAAGGCGCCGAGACCACGACTGTGCTGCGGTCTTTCAATATTTTAATTCGCTTCCAAAGCGTGCCTAAATGCTAATTCTCGCGATCGAGACTCATCGCTGGCGCGACTGACGCCGACGCCACTGTGCAGGAAGAGTAACGAAAATTATAGTGACGTCAGACCATATCCACAGCTCCGCTGCACCAGGCAAGCCAAGAGAGCATCGGCTGCAAATCTACACTAATTTTTTCTCAGCGTGCTGCGGAAGTAGCCAAACTTGGCAGCATTTTGCAAAGTGCTTCACTGTCACGCGAACCTGCGAATGCGACATTACAGAATGTCAGATTGTTCGCACACTTCTTTGCTTTAGCACACCGAGGTGATGTCCTCCTCGTCGCCCGCCCCTCCGCAGAGACATCCTTTGACTGAGCTTTTGCCGCAAAAACCAGTTTTGCCTGTTTTGGTAGCACTGTCCGCCATTTTTACGCCGAGCGTGCGTGTCGAGACGTGGCTACAACGTGGCGGTATAGTCGGCAGGAAATTGATGCGGGTGTAACTACGGCTTTCTTTGAGCGCTGTCACGCGAAATGCCTGGCTGCTGTGAGCCACTGTGCTCAAACCACTCGAGCAATTTTCCGAGGGACCCAAACTTTCCGAGGGACCCAAAAGGAGAACTGTCTGGGTCAAGCGCGACAAGCCTACGAACAGCTCATCGGTGTGCACTGTGAGTATTACGCAATTCCCTCAAAATATTTCTTTATTCGACAATTTTTTTATAGCCCGAGGGTGGTGATTAAAATCAATTTTCCCTAATACGACGCCTTCGGGGGAGTGTTTCTTGAGGAGAAACGGCGCGGTACCAAGTAATTTGCAAGTTACGCTCACTATTAGCTGTGACTTGGAAGCATTCAGAAAACAAATCGCATTGCGAAGTTCTGCGCGTGTCGGTACCAATTTTAGAAAATAGTGTTTGGAGTCCTAATTCGTACTCACCGCACGCAAACCTGCACGTGACATGGAACACTACCGAAGCTGTTTCTTTTCGTACGTCAAGAGACTGGGACGGCATGCTGCGCGCTGTCTTCTCTAGTTATAGTAATGTGTTGTACTCATTAGAGGATATTTTTCGACCTTCCGATGTAACAATCGATTCAACCTGATTAGTTTTAGATGCGAGGTATCTTATGGCGGATAATAATAATAATAATAATAATAATAATAATAATAATAATAATAATAATAATAATAATAATATCTGGGGTTTAACGTCCCAAAACCACGATATGATTATGAGAGACGCCGTAGTGGAGGGCTCCGGAAATTTCGACCACCTGGGGTTCTTTAACGTGCACCTAAATCTAAGTACACGGGCCTCAAACATTTTCGCCTCCATCGAAAATGCAGCCGCCGCGGCCGGGATTCGATCCCGCGACCTTCGGGTCAGCAGTCGAGCGCCATAACCACTAGACCACCGTGGCGGGGCTATCTTATGGCGGAGTCCAATCCGGTGGTGGTGGTGGTGGTGTGCGGCGTGACCACCCTTACTGCGCATACCCTCTCCACTCACCCTCTCTCATTCCCCTCTCCATCTCCCCTTTCACCCTCTCCACTTTCCCTCTCCACTCCCCCTTTCCACTCTTCCTCTGAAACGCGGGCTAGACATGCCGAAATTCTCTCCTGCGCAACGTCGCTATGAGCACCAGCGCATGCGCGTCCCCTCCCCCTCTCTCTCCTCTCCTACGCTGGCCCCTCTCGCACGCCTGCCGACTGCGTTCCCCGCTCGCCCTGCGAGAATTAACGGCCAGCATAGAGGGAAGACAAGACGCGCGTAGCGTTTCTCTTCGCGTTCCACGACGCGAGGTCGGTAGCATGCCCAAAGAACGCCATCGGAACGCGATCGTGCAAGTGCTCCGGCTTCGCACCGCCTCATGGCCCCCTTTAGCGGGAAATGGTGTAATTTTTTCGTTCATACGGCGTTCAAAAACCATAAGAAAAGAATGTGAATTAACTTCTGTGTGAAACATTGTTTGCCTGAATAAAAAGCTTACATGGCTACACTGATCGCTTGATCTTATGGTATATCCTGTTTTAAGACTTCCAATCCACGTGCAGGGTCATTTCAAAGAGGATAACTTCGAGCAAAACAGAGCAGAGGGATGGAAGAAACTAAAGTCAAATGCTGTGCCGACAGTGCTCCCCTTCAGACGTAAGCTCTTATATCATTTCTCAGCACTCCGGGAAACAATATTCACTACTGCGCCCGGTTGTATCCTCCCGTCATTACGGTATTGACGCATACGCATTATGCATTTATTTCTTGATTCTATGGCGAATGAATTATTGTATTTGTACGTCCTTTACATGCTCGTTAGTGAGCTGCACATAGAAGTAAAGGCAGGTGTGCCAGTCCTGAAAAAAGAATGTCAGTCAAATTTTTCGGTTTGCTTCGCAGCACAGTGGCAGAGAAGGATCGAACTACACAAATATCCTTCCAGTGCCAGTGTAACGGAAGAAATCCGCACGTGCTGTAATTCCGAGCGTATAGAAATGTTCACGAGCCTTTATAAAACAGAGTAACGAGATGGCAGTAATTACGCAGCAATAAAAGTTATTTTTACTGAAATTTACTTCTTTCCACTGTTTAAATGCACAGTAAATGTAACAAATAAATGGGGATCTGGACACCATCATAAGAGAAATGTTAAAGCGTTGAAGTCAGTTGTAGCCTAACAGTGCCGACGGGACGTAGTCTGATGACTTGCTTTTGTTTTGCAGCTTTGCCTCGCCACAGAAAGGCACCCAAAGGTAAGAACCCGACGCGTTACACACTCAGTCCTACCTGAAGGTGAAAGCATTACTACAGGTGACACAGCCGCGGCAATACACATGATTTCGATGGAGGGAAGCTGTGGGCTGCCTCAAGAACATAGCGGAAATGCCAAGCAATATGGTGATTCGACCTTCGATTACCCATTGCTCTACACTAAAGCCTGAGCAACGCGTCATTTTACAACCGCAGAGCAAGATCAACCGGTGTCAAACGACGCCGTTTTCTTTTTAAAGTAAATAAACTATCACGCCAACAAGCGGTGCCAGGGCGTTTAAAAGTGGTTTCAGGCAGCAGCATACGATCGCGTGAAGGGGCGAATTTCATAGGGCTGTTAAACTGTAAACTATCAAAAATAATTAATAAACCATGATAAGGCATTAATGCATTTCCGCAGAATTATAGTCTACGCAAAGCCTCCGTGCCACCTGCAAACAGCTCACACGCGCGCCGTCAATGAACCCCTAGATCGGAGCAGGCGTGAAAATGGCGGACGCCGTAGCAGACGACGCAGTTGTCTCCACTCCCTGCGAAGCGGTGGGCGAGGAGGACATTGAGGCACTCTAGTGAGACTTAGAGTCACTGAAAATTTTCAGAGTACCGCAAAGGTAGGCTGCACGCGGGCAACATTGGGCGGCGGCAGCCATTTCCCTTCCAGACCGTCCGGCGCGTTGACAGCGTGTGTTGAGAAGTGACCGATGTTTCCGCCTCGATGACGTGTTACGCTCGGCGGAACTGCAGTATGCGTGTGTTTCTTCAAGAGGATACTAGAAGTGATTTCGAGTCATCGACGGTTATGAATCGACTGCGCGATAAGCGGTGTAACTAATGAAACGTGAGGCGAATGTTGCCATGTGCTCGCGAACTATTCATGGCTTCATCGGTCTCTTTTCGTGACACGGCCGGGTGTGTTCGCTAGGTCCGGAGCTGTAAACATAGTTGCATTAGCGCAGTGACTTCGTGCGAGATGTCATTTACTTCTACACTTGGCGAATCTTGAATGTTTGCGCTAGCTTTGCAGTCGGTGTTAGGTTCACTTCATAGCGCACTCTTGGACATTATCGAACAATATCGAGAACATTCAACATTGCGTCCTTCGACTGATCGCTGACGCATACCTTGCTTGCGCACCATGCTTGCTGTTCAACTGGGTGTTATGTGTAATAGACGTGGTGTGTGTACGGTAATTGGATGTTGTGCGTGACGTATTTGTCTCGGTTCGGAACGCCAGCAGCTGAACGTGCGGGCGAATCGGCGTGCGGTAGGGAAGGTGCATCTTATTTTGCGAATACGTTGTCTTTTCCTAACAGATACGTAGAAAATAGGCCATCAAAAATGATAGTTGACATCACTAATTAATTGCTTAATTTCCTTGTTTTCGTCTTCTTAAGATTCCCGACATTGCAGTGCATTTGCAAATATTTTGCTGTGTTCCGACAAATATTTTTTTTTTTGACGTTGCCTGCGCGTAAACAGCTGGGCTTCGGTTTCTGCACTGCTTTTAATTTCAACTTTTTTTTTTTCATCTTGCACTCTTACAAAACATCCTCGGCACAGTGCTTTATGTTCTTTTGATCACAAATAGCACATCCCGGAAATTTTTAAAGCGCATGCTACTGCAACACAGTATGTATATAGACCTAGGGCTCGCATAAATCGATTCCGCCACTGAGTGGGAACTGCCGATTTCTTTTTTTATTCCTGTGACCCTTTCTGACCCACTAAACAGTATTGTCAGGTTACGCTCGGCGCAATGCAGCACTGGCAACATTTCTCTTGAAAAAATTAAAAAATACGCTTAATAACATTGCCTTACACTAAGTTATCAACAGAGTTCCACATTTCTGTTTTGCGCAATGGCAAATGATCATGCCACAATTGCCTTCAAGGTACACCAGTAAACAGTTATTTTAATAAATCTTCCATTTCGCTCTAGTGCGTGACATGCTTATAACTCGAAATGACTGCACAATCTGTTCAACAAATGGAGATATAAACAGCCGAGCAAATATAAAAGTATCTGGTATGTAGTTTTCAGTATCGCTGAACATAGCGAATCGAAACGGTCCTGTCGCATGAGAGCTTTTCCAGCAAAGTTTGTGTAGTTCACAGCAGAAAGGAGTGTTTTTCGAGGTGGGCGAATTCATTCGGGTCAACTATGCAGCCACGTAGAACGACGCTGTTTGACGTTAATTCTTCCCGCACGGAGTGCAAAAATAAACGAGGCTCCCAGATTATGTTCGGTTGCTGTTGAGCTATTCTCTGGCATGAAATCGATGGTTTGACGAAGCATCGTCTGGTCGGGAAGGAGCATGAATAAGAAGCGAAATGAAATAAAGCCGACCAAATGAAAGGCTTTATAAACATTTAAAAAAGACGTTTCGCCTACCGTACGGTAGCCTTGTTCACAGTAAAGTGGCCCAGCGAAGCGGGCTTATGTCCGTTTTAGAACGCTGCCGAGACACCTGGCGTACGCTGGAGGCAGATTTCCATCATTTTTGTTCTTTCGTAGTCTGGATAAGAAGCGATTCCAGATACTGACGCTAGCTCCTTTCCTTTGCGGTTGCCTTGGCCCAGTCAATATCGTGATTACATGTAGCCACGTGTTCCGCAAGTGCGTTAGATACCACATTCTTGTTTCTGACGTCATTCATGTGGTCCTTCAGACGTCTCTCAAAGTTACCACTCTCCCCGATATAAACATAGTCGAAGACTGCACACGGGATTCTATAAACGACGCCTGGGAACTTTTCTTTCTTGAGTGGGTCCTTCACGTGCACCAGTTCTTGTTTAAAGGGGTACTGACACAAAATTTCGCGGCCGAGATAGCCTGTTGGATCGATTCCCGTGTACGTGCGTGTACCATCTGCAACATATGGACAGCGAATAAAACTTGGAAGGTATTTTATATGAATTTTGAAGTTCGCGAGCGCGATCCAGCATTATAGGCCGCACCTGGTGCATTGACACCCTCGGAGGTGACCCGAGGTGACCCCCCAACTTCCCCTACGTAACCGTTGCAGCCGGTACAAGTTATGATGACGTCGTAGCCGCCATTTCTGTTTTGACACGCTTCCCGACGAAGCGCTCCTCGCCAGCGGGTCAAACGTGAAGTGATTCGCCACGTCGAAAATTCCTTCCATTCCCGCCGCAAGAAAATCGTCGCCATCAGACGACGATTAGCCCGGCGACGACAGACCGCGCGGAAATGCGTCACTGTTCTGTGTGCTCGCGTGACCGAGCGTTTCACTCGCTAGGTGGTGATAGTTGCACCCGGCGGCTTGTCGTTTTTGGAGCTCTGTCAAACCGAAACTGAGGCTGTGTCGGTAATGAGGAGCCTGTAATTATTTATCTGTCGCGCGCTGGAGTGGTCAGAAAGTCCACTGCGCACTTCGGAAAGGTCAGAGGCACGGTCAGCGTCACTGGAGCAAATCCTATGTGCCCTCTGTATCAGGGAAGTGGCAACAGAACGTTTGTGGCAGGCCGGGTAGACTGACTCGTAATGCAGGTAACGTCCGGTGTGCGTGGCTTTTCTGAAGACACCAAAGGAAAGGCGGCCGTTTTTTCTTTCTACAAGTACGTCCAAGAAAGGTAGACGGCCTTCTCGCCGACGTCTTCCGTTTTGTTCCTCCGCACAAGAAGTCTCTGTACTACTCCCTTCTCTGCCACAACGGCTCGGCATCTGCGTTGTACGGGCTGCCGAAGATCCACAAGCTGGGTATACCCTTTTTATTTTATTTTTTTATTTATTGGTACTGTAACCCTTTCCGGGGTTTTAGCAGGGTGGGATGCAATACAGGAAGAAAATATATCATATTGGCACTCAAAAAATATATATACAGGAAGATGATTACAATAATTTACAACACACACACTAAAGACAACAAATTCAGGCTCAATTCCATAGCAAAGCATTTTTCAAATGTGTAAATGAAACAAAACAACAGGCGACCTGTTCGATTGTGCGTTCGATTCCCAGCGTTCGATTGTGGATTTCACTCGTTCCCCCTGTGCAAGCTTTCTGGCTACCTTCATCGCGTGTTCGCTCCTCTCGTGGGAAAAGGTACTTTCATCCGGAACTCCTATGATTTCATCGAAAAGGTGCGGCACATCACGGGTGACTAAGACGAGATCTTAGTTTCCTCTGGTGTGAAGTCTCTCTTCACCAGTGTTCCAGTGGATCTGGCCGTTAAGGTGTGCGAGGCTGCCTTGCAGTCCGACGAAAAAATTGGGGACAGGTCGCCGATAGACGCACCCGACCTTCTAAAACTTTTGAAGTTCTGCCTTGAAAACACATACTTTGTGTTTCAGGATGTTGTCTACAAGCAGGTGCATGGAACCGCGATTGGCGCTTCAATTTCTGTCACGGCGGCGAACCTTGCCATGGAGTCGGTCGAGACACGGACCTTGACGCCCTTCGACCGTCCTCCGAAGATTTTCCTTCGTTACATTGACGACTGTTTTTGCATCATCGAGAAAGAGGCTTTCGATGCATTCTCGGCGCAATTGAATAGCATAGAGACATCGATTCAGTTCACAACTGAAACGGAAGTCTCTGGCCGTCTACCTTTCTTGGACGTACTTGTAGAAAGAAAAAACGGCCGCCTTTCCTTTGGTGTCTTCAGAAAAGCCACGCACACCGGACGTTACCTGCATTACGAGTCAGTCTACCCGGCCTGCCACAAACGTTCTGTTGCCACTTCCCTGATACAGAGGGCACATAGGATTTGCTCCAGTGACGCTGACCGTGCCTCTGACCTTTCCAAAGTGCGCAGTGAACTTTCTGACCACGGGTACCCTCTCAGCTTCATTCGTTCCATAGAACACCGCACACGCAACGTCGCCGCTACGCGAGCTGTGCATCCCCAAGCTCGTGCAGCCATTACCTATGTGACAGGTGTTAGTGAAGCACTAGCACGGTTTCTACGAACGTTCCGACGTACACGTCGCGCATGTTCCTGCCCGAAAACAAGAAATGGTGCACGTGAAGGACCCACTCAAGAAAGAAAAGTTCCCAGGCGTCGTTTATAGAATCCCGTGTGCAGTCTGCGACTATGTTTATATCGGGGAGAGTGGTAATACCCCTGTCACACAGGGCAACTTAAGTGCACTTTGAGGTAGTGCACTTCGCCGCTAGTGTCATTTGCACGCTGTCACACAGGAACCCTTAGCGACACTCGCTGCAAAGTACACTTGCCGGCAAGTGCGTTCGCCAAACTCACTTCGCTGCGACGGAGTGTCTAGCCTCGGTAGCAGTGGCTTGCAAATAAATACGTTAATGCAAAACGCGGCGATCATGGTATTTTTAAACCATCGTTCTCGTCATTAGGAATACTGCCATGTATTCAAACAAATCATACTACAACAAAAAACCTCGCTACTCTCGCCCTCGGACAGTTTGCGGTGACGTCCGCTAGGGGGATACGGGAGCACATGGCGTGTAATGGCCGCGTCCGTCGCGTTGTTTACTTCTTCGCCCATGTGTAGGTCAGTCATTCTTTAGTCATTTGCGATGGCGTGTGCCACGGGTGCCACTTCCACGAAGACAACGTGGTCCGACGCAGAGACGCGAGCGCTCATACGCCTCTGGGAGGAACAAATGAGTGCTGCCAAAACACGCTCCAAACGCCCGTCACCACCACGCGTCCCTTCTGCCATGCCTTCTGCACCGGAGTCCGCCATTTTTGTTTTCGATTCGTATTTGATATGACATGTCTCGGCTCGCGATGACCAGTGATGTTATGCGGTTGCAATATTTACTTCATTTGCGCGTAGTTTATTGTAAATTATGTTCATGCCTCTAATACGCTATTAAACAGCGAGCATTGCCAAAAATAACAAATATATGTTCCGCTATTAAACCATCAATTGCCACTGCCATCATTTCCAAAGCACACTTCTCTTTCTCGTGTAGCAGCGCGCCGCCAAAGTGACACTTTGTGAGCGTAAGTGCACTCGCTCAAAATGACACTAAGTTTGCCAGTGTGACCGAGGTATAAAATGACGTCAGAAACAAGAATGTGGCATCTAACGCACTTGCGGAACACGTGGCTACATGTAATCACAATATTGACTGGGCCAAGGCAACCGTAATCGCAAAGGAAAGGAGCTGGCGTTCGCGTCAGTATCTGGAATCGCTTCTTATCCAGACTACGAAAGAACAAAAATGATGGAAATCTGCCTCCAGCGTACGCCAGGTGTCTCGACAGCGTTCTAAAACGGACATAAGCCCGCTTCGCTGGGCCACTTTACTGTGAACAAGGCTACCGTACGGTAGCCGAAACGTCTTTTTTAAATGTTTATAAAGCCTTTCATTTGGTCGGCGTTATTTCATTTCGTTTCTTATTTATTCTCTGGCATCTGCATGACGCATCTAAAAAAGCGACGAAATACTTCTAGGGACCGTGATACTGCTAAATGTCCGGCCACGCCTTGCGTTCAGCGCGCCTGCACCCAAAGCGCTTGGAAGGGATATGGCGGTGAGAGGTCGCGTGATGCGAGGAAGCTAATCACGTTGGCGGCGGCGCGCGGAAAGCACATGCGATATTCTGAAATTTTTCCAGTGACTTTAGTGAGACCTAGGGTGCCTTGATGCCCGGGCGCTCCGCTGGAGGTGAGGACAGGCGCGTCGTCTGCTACGACGGCCGCCATTGCGAATCCCGCCGCAGCTCGGCAGCATGCGAAACGCGCTACACAAAGCGCTTGCGGTGCGCGGATACGTCCGGAAATAAGTGCACGCTAGTGAACTTCCTCTTTTTCTTTTCTTTTTGGAAGCTTGAGCAGCTTTTATTGCTGTTGGCGCCTAAATGTTTATTAAGGAAGCATGTAATTCATGTAAGCTGACGGCCTGTGCATGTGTTATGCGCTAGAGGTAGACGTGGACTCTGTTGAAAACGAATTTGCTTCCTTAATTACGCCAGAAACGACAAAGTCTAAAGCCTTACTTAATTTTCTCGTAAGCTCTGCATTCCATATACACAAATAATCGTCTAAAGTATTTGTATACATGTCAGCAGCAGCAGCATATGTATCTGAACACACACAATTTAATGTTGCGAAGCTACCTAAGCGCGATTAAGGTGGCTCATTTTGCTAAGTTTGCAAACAATTTACTCGTTTATTATAAATGGCATCATACATCTTGTACACAGAATAAAGGGCCGAGGGGCAGTACGGTGCGAATATCCTGCTATGACACGAAAGCTTCTTTATTATTGCTGACATTTCTTGCTCACAATCTGTAGCCGCTACTGTATCGGCACTCGAGTTGCACCTTCAGTCCTTATCAAAACGATGAATACGTTATTGAGTAGTATGCCGTAAAACATTGCATGCGCGCAGTATCTGTGCGTTTTTTCTTCCTTTTGTATCTGCAGTTTCTTTTTCTGTATCTGCAGGTTTTCTCACATGACCAATTGCATGCACATTTTATTGAGTGTTTCCAATACTGTGCGGCAGATTCAGGGCGTCGTTTATTTGTCTCTTTTATTAATAATAAAATCTGGGGTTTTAATTGCCAGAACCATGATATGATTATGAGACACGCCGTAGTGGAGTGCTCCATAAATTTTGACCATCTGGTGTTCTTTAACCTGCACTGACATCGCACAGTACACGGGCCTCTAGTATTTCGCCTCCACCTAAATGCGACCGCCGCGGCCGGGATCGAACCCGTGACTTTCGGGTCAGCAGCCGAGCTCCGTCACCACTATACCACCGTGGCGGACATATTTTTTAAGGCGAAAGCCTTAAATGCCTCATCAAACGCGAAATTTGACCGTCGGCGTCCCGCGTCTATGGCGTCAGCGTACCACGACGTCGGGGACGAGGGATGCAAAAAGTCATCGTCACGTGATGACGTCACCATATGACGTCATCATGGCTTCAGAAATTTTGGCGTGCCGTCATATGATGCCGTTATCACATGACATCGTAGCTTGGTCAAAAGTGGGCAGATCACGGAGGCAGTGCAAAACCAGGTGAGGTGCCTCCGATCTTGGAGGCAATGCGAAACCGCGCTAGGTGCGCAAAAAACTACAAAGATGGCTTTCGCTTTCGAGCCGTCTTAAGGTGGTAGGCCACCTTGAAAAATCGAATTTTTTTCACGAGATCGATTTTTAGTTTTTTGGTTTTTTTTGAACGCCCAAACATTCAAAAATATGTTGCAACAAAAAGTATCCTCCTATCGTCATTAGTTTGCAAGTTACACCAAGTTTTACATAGCCCATGCTTGTATTGCGAAACCGAAATCACATTGTGTTTTTTTTCGAAAGTAAGTGTTCTTTCGTGTACATTAATGATATTCGAAATACTTTATAATTTTTAATGTGACTGTTACATAGGAGGATGTCAGTAAATATAACTTTGTGTTTCTAGTTGTTATTAAATCTCTAAAAACGGCCGCAGGGGGACGCACACCTCTTGCAAGCTCAGAAATCTTTCTTTGCGTTTTTCTCAAAATAATAATTTGCTCCAAGCCATGTGACGCCAACATTCATAACTTTTTTCTCAGTGTGTACTTCGAGCTGAAATTTTGTATAGTAGTTTACAACGTATATATCTGTGCAATGAACTAGAAGAAATGAAATTGATGGAATATTTTTGAATTCACAGCCAATTTTGCAAAAAGGTTCTGTCTAAACTGGCTCTTTTTTCCCATCTTTTTTTATTTTTTAACATTACTTCCTTGATATTTGCTGCATAATATTTATCCTAGTTCATTGCACAGCTCCAACCTTTAGTTACACAAATACCAAAGGTTTACTGAATTAAGCCAGCCATTAGTCACTTATCACTGCTGGCGTGACTACCACTTTTAAGGCAATTTTTGACAAAGATCACCTCCCCAAAAATAAATAATCAATATTTTGCATCATAAATGGCTGGATAAGTTAAATAAGACATGCTTGTTTTGAAGAAAAAGTTATTTCAGCGCTGGCTGCTCCTGAAAAAAAATTTTTTTTTGAGTGGCCTACCACCTTAAGCGAACGCATGAGGGAGCCTGTGAGTTTTTATTTTATTAACTGGTTTTTCATGACGTACTCATTGTACAACTTGACTTTGTTTCTTGTATTTTTTTACTGACATAGCGTGTCTACTGTACACAATGCTTCCCCGTCTTCTTGTTGTTTTCATGCGTCTTCTTTGTATAGACGCTTCGCGAGAACTGTGTGTATGCGCATTCCTGTATGAGCCTTGAGGGCTTACATTATTAATAAATAAATAAATTATGCTTGCCCAAAGAAATAAAATACTGAATGTGTGTGTGTGTGTGTGTGTGTGTGTGTGTGTGTGTGTGTGTGTGTGTGTGTGTGTGTGTGTGTGTGTGTGTGTGTGTGTGTGTGTGTGTGTGTGTGTGTGTGTGTGTGCGCGCGCGCGCGCGCGCGCGTTAATATCCAGTGTACAGGCCATTTATTTGTGCGCATTAATGCTGCGCTGACAGAAGCAATTACACAAGTAAAACGCAAATTACACAATAAAACACAACTGCCACTAGTCGATTCACAGTGATCGCAAATGATAAAAAAACAGAAACTGCGTAATTATTTAAGAGAGGACGAAACTGTAACCTTGAAACACAGAAACAGGGAAAGATAAAAATCATTTAACTGCACACATACATGGGCATCAGACCAGCACAGAAGGCGTACTTGAAACACGGAAAGCAATACAAAAAACAAGAACCCGCCGTAGTTTTAGTTATGGTGCTTGACTGGTGACCTGAAGATTGCGGGATCGAATCCCGGCTGCAGCAGCCCCATTTCGATGGAGGTGAAATGAAAGAGGCCCGCTTACTTGGATTTAGGCGCACGTTAAAGAACAACAGATGGTCAAAATTTCGGGAGCCTTCCACTATATGCGGCGTCTCTCATAATCATATCGGATTCTTGGGAGGTAAATTCTCACAAATAATTATTATTAGGAAAAAAGAAAGATTTGATCTGCAGACAAACACGCATAATATATTCCATGTGTAGCGAAGCGATCGAACTTGGTAATGGGTCGTCCTCTCGAACACCTTCTAGTGGGTCGCTCTCTTGGGCTCTTTTCGAAGAGAACGCAACTCGCGGTGAGAGTCGGCCCCGCCTTGACTGTCGCTGTTGAGTATCGTCGCCGCTAATAAACCTATTTATAATTTGGTGGAGAGTGCTAAGCCTTCACAACAACTTCGGCCCTCATTCGATGCCCCTGGCTCTTCGATCCCGTACCCTGCCGCCATGTCTCAAGACGCCTCCCAGCAAACGACCCCACCCGCACCGACATGTCCCGGTGTCCCTCGTATTCGCGACCCTCCAGTCTTCACTGGCGCCGATGGTACCGACGTGGAGGACTGGCTCGCCATTTACGAGCGCGTGAGTGTCCCCAATAAATTGGACGAGGCCGGAAAATTGACTAACCTGGTTTTCTACGTCGCGGGTGTGGCGGGCCTGTGCGTAAATGTGTGGGGCAGCCGTATTCGTTATGGACGCTAAACTAAGCCGCCTGCTACGAAAAGTGACGACGCCGCTTTCCGGGCTCTCCCTCCGTACAGCCAGCGCCCAAAGTATTCACCCGACGGCGGTATGCACAGCCCGTGTCATCATTCAGGACGCTCTGTACGCCGTCGAATTCATCATAATTTCTTCATGCTCTCACGACGTCATCCTGGGATGGGATTTTCTCGCCCGCCACGACGCCGTCATTCATTGCGCACCAGCCGAATTAGAGCTCTCACCATTCTCACATTTGACGCCGGCAGACAGTTCATCGGCTGCGACTAAGGTCTTCGTCAAAGACGACATCACAGTTCCTGCGAATTCGTCAACGGCTGTGTCAGTCTATTGCACCGGTCTCTGCGATGCCGTTGCACTTCTTTCTCCGTGTGACCGCGTTTTCACTTGGAAAGGCTTGCTGGTGCCATTTGCGACCGTGGAAATCACTCAGGGCGACACGGATATTTTTGTGACCAACCCATCCCCGTTCATGGTTACGTTGGTGCGAGGGGAATGTCTCGGCAGAGGGGAACCCCTCGAAGACGCACAACTTATGGAGGCACCGGGTGACACGCTCAGTGCTGTTTCCACATCTGATTCATCATCCGCTGATGTATTTGGTTCCTCGATTGCTGACAACCTTACGTCGGTCGAGCGTTCCCAGCTTCTATTCTATGCCTGTTGGAAGAATTTCGTTCTTCGTTCGATGCCGCGCAAACTCCTCTCGGCCGCACGTCTGCTGTCACCCATTGCATCGACACTGGCGCTCAACCACCACTGCGGCAACGTCCATATCGCGTATCTCCAGCAGAGCGTCGTGTAATTAACGAGAAAGTCAACGACATGCTTCGCCACGACGTTATTCGACCCTCAAACAGTCCGTGGGCGTCTCCTGTCGTTCTTGTTGCGAAGAAGGACGGCTCTGTGCGGTTCTGTGTGGACTACCGACGACTAAATAAGATGACCCGTAAGGACGTTTATCCCCTACCTCGAATAGACGACGCCATTGACAGCCTGCAAGGAGCAGAATTCTTTTCATCGCTTGATTTGCGCTCAGGGTACTGGCAAGTCCCCATGGCTGATGACGCTCGACCGAAGACAGCCTTTGTCACGCCGGATGGCTTGTACGAATTCAACGTCATGCCGTTTGGGCTGTGTAATGCGCCCGCGACCTTTGAGCGCATGATGGATACCGTTCTGCGTAACTTGAAATGGCACACGTGCCTGTGTTACCTCGACGACGTGGTAGTTTTCGCCCCGGACTTCTCCACGCATCTTCAACGCCTACGGCATGTGTTGACGCGTTTGAGCGACGCCGGGCTACAACTGAAGCTAAAGAAGTGCCGATTTGCAGCACGGCAGCTGACAATACTGGGCTACGTCGTGTCCAAGGACGGAATTCTCCCCGATCCAGCCAAGCTTCGGGCCGTGTCAGAGTTCCCCAAACCTACGTCGGTCAAAGAACTGCGCAGTTTCGTAGGACTATGCTCCTACTTTCGGTGCTTCATCCGCAACTTCGCGATTATTATATCGCCGCTGACGAAGCTCCTTGACAGCAACGGGCCCCTCAATTCGTGGTCGTCAGAGTGCGATGACGCTTTCGCAAAGCTCCGTAGTTTGTTGACGTCTCCTCCGATACTACGCCACTACGACCCTACGGCCCCTACAGAGGTACACACGGACGCCAGCGGTGTTGGCCTCGGCGCTGTCCTTGCGCAGCGCAAACCTGGGTTCCCGGCATACGTCGTGGCATATGCAAGTCGTACGCTTACTAAAGCTGAGACCAACTATACCGTTACGGAGAAAGAATGCCTGGCAATCATTTGGGCCCTTACGAAGTTCCGACCTTATTTGCATGGTCGCCCATTTGATGTCGTCACCGACCATCATGCACTGTGCTGGTTGTCGTCCTTGAAGGATCCCTCAGGCCGTCTCGCCCGGTGGGCACTTCGCCTGCAAGACTACGACATCCGTGTGCTCTACCGCAACGGACGCCAGCATGCTGACGCCGACGCCATGTCCCGCTCTCCCTTGCCTGACGACAATGCCCACAGCTCAGTGTCTCACATAGCTGCAGCTTCAATCGACGTTCACACCATCGCTACCGAACAGCGCAAGGATCAATGGATTGCCTCACTGATAGACTTGCTGACCGATCCATCGGCCACACCATCCTCTCGCGCATTGCGTCGTCAAGCCCACCATTTCGCCGTCCGCGACGACCTCCTCCACCGACGCAATTACGACGGCGACGGTCGCCAGTGGGTACTAATAATACCCCGCAGTCTGCGTTCTCACATATGCGAGTCGTTCCACTCTGATCCACAGTGTGCACACTCTGGGGTATCGATAACCTACCACCGCATTCGCCAACGGTACTTTTGGCGAGGAATGTACCGCTACGTGCAGAAGTTTGTTCGCTCCTGCATCGATTGTCAGCGCCGCAAAACTTCAACGCACCTGTCGCCGGCAGGTCTGCAACCTCTACCTTGCCCTGACCGGCCGTTTGGGCGCGTTGGCATCGATTTGTACGGGCCACTTCCTCTGACGTCCACTGGTAACCGCTGGGCCATCGTCGCTGTAGACTACCTCACGCGATACGCTGAAACTGCCGCCCTCCCTGCGGCTACAGCGCGCGATGTGGCCTCCTTCTTGCTCCACCGATTCATGCTGCGTCACGGTCCACCCCAGGAGCTGCTCAGTGATCGAGGCCGTGTCTTCTTGTCGGAAGTCGTCGAAGCCATTCTCAAAGAGTGCAACGTTGTTCACCGCAAAACTACTGCTTACTATCCGCAGACGAATGGCCTCACCGAACGCTTTAACCGCACACTCGGCGACATGCTCTCGATCTACGTCGCCGCCGACCGCACAAATTGGGATGCCATTCTGCCCTTCGTTACGTACGCCTACAATACCGCACCTCAGAGCACTACTGGTTTCTCACCCTTTTTCTTATTGTAGGGCAGGCACCCGTAGCACACAATCGACACAATCCTTCCCTACAAGCCGGATAGCTCTGAATGTGCGCCTATTTCTGCCACAGCCAGACTTGCTGAGGAGTGTCGTGAGCTCTCCAAGACCTTCACTACGCATAACCAAGAGCGCCAGACGAGCATTCGCGGTGACACCACCACTTCTACGCCCCCGTTCCTCCCTGGAGCGCTCGTTTGGCTCTCTGTCCCTACCACTGCAACTGGCCTCTCTTCCAAACTACTGCCCAAATACGCAGGCCCCTACCGTATCGTCGAACGCACATCCCCGGTCAACTACCTGATCGAACCCATAGAACCATCTTCGGACATGCGCCGTCGAGGGCGCGACATTGTCAACGTGGAGCGCCTGAAGCCCTACCACGACCCCCTCATAGTGACAAGTTGCTAGGTCACCAGGTGGCTCCCTTTTCGTACCCGGGGTAATTGTAGCGAAGCGATCGAACTTGGTAATGGGTCGTCCTCTCGAACACCTTTTAGTGGGTCGCCCTCTTCAACCCTTTTCGAAGAGAACGCAACTCGCGCTGAGAGTCGGCCCCGCCTTGACTGTCGCTGTTGAGTATCGTCGCCGCTAATAAACCTCTTTATACATGATACATATCAAATCACGAAAATAGCGAAAGCAAAAATCAAAGGCAGATACAGGACCAACCAAGTGCAGCAAAGAATGTTTGCGAAAAAAATGCAGGATTCATGCACACGTCAACCAAAGCATTCTAAGCATGCAGCTGATATCAGTGTGTCCATTTATTACGCAAGGTTAACACCGGCAGAAGTTATCCTTGCATGTGCATTCGAAATACCGGCCCGAAACTTACGCTGCAAGTGCAGAACCATGATATGATTATGAGGCACGCCGTAGTGGAGGGCTCCATAAATTTTGACCATCAGGTGTCCTTTAACCGGCACTGACATCGCACAGTACACGGGCCTCTAGTATTTCGCCTCCACCTAAATGCGACCGCCGCGGCCCCGATCGAACCCGTGACTTTCGGGTCAGCAGCCGAGCTCCGTCACCACTATACCACCGTGGCGGACATATTTTTTAAGGCGAAAGCCTTAAATGCCTCATCAAACGCGAAATTTGACCGTCGGCGTCCCGCGTCTATGGCGTCAGCGTACCACGACGGTCGGATGCAGCTTGTCACGCTTGATTTTTACTGTCCAAAGAAACCTCGTAACTTCTAAAACGATACAGCTCCCGGCGTTTCTGGAGTGATTGGTGAACTGCGGCACGCAACACCCGGTCATGGTGACGGTAGCGAGCGCATAAAACTGGAGGGAAACGAGCGCCGACCTAAAAACAGCACGCGCGCCACGCACAAGAGACCGGGCGGGGGATTCAAAATGGCGGCCACACTGTCGCCAAGGCCGAGGAGGCGGCATCCGCCCTTTCAAAAGCTGACAACACTCTAAGCGGGGGCGCGCGCATCGAGGCACTCTAGTGAGACCGGATAGGCGGGGCCACCTGGTGGCGCTAAGATGAGCCACAAAAGCACATAATTGTTGTTGCAGAAATTTAATTCTACTTCTCTGCTGGTGTAAATTCTCAGCACGACGTAGTTCCGAATGCATTGCCTTTTTAAACATCTTTTCGCCACGGTCACTCAGCGAAAACACTCACCTATATTTATGGTTGCACGAAGCGTCACAAGATGTCGATACCATCATCCGGTAACCCAATTAACCCAGTATACCGCTAAGATTTCTGCGTATACCGGAATTGCGTACATGCTAATATTCTCTATTATAAAATTTCAGCGAGTTTTGAAGGCATCTGGACGGTTGCTCACGTGTGTGCGAGAGCAGACGATGCAGCACTGCGTGCGTCACAACTTTGTAGGCCCACATGTTCAAGCCTCCTACACGGTGACGTCACCGTCCAACTCGGCGCACAGAAAACGAAACCGAAAGTCGTTCACATAAATAAAGCGATATCAAATTACTCAGCGAAAATACGTGAACCTTGGAGAGTGTATCATGTTTCCTAGAGCAATATAATAATAATATCTGGGGTTTAACGTCCTAAAACCACGATATGATTTTGAGAGACGCCGTAGTGGATGGCTCCTGAAATTTCGACCATCTGGTGTTCTTTAACGTGCACCTAAATCTAAGTACACGGGCCTGTACCATTTCGCCTCCATCGAAATGCGACCGCCGCGGCAAGCATCGAACCCGCGACCTTCGGGTCAGCAGCCGAGCACCGTACCCGCTATACCACCGCGGCGGACCCTTCCTAGAGCAATAAGAAACGTTTGCAACAAACAACGCGCAAGCCACAAGTTTGATGGCACCACCCCTTTAAAGCACTTGATGTCAAAAAAGGTACGAGGCCATACACCAGTCATGGGCGACTTCAATGCAATAGTAGCAAGAGGCACGGGAACAAGCAGTCAGCAAGTACGGCATCGACGTTAGAAATGAGCAAATGACAGAGGAGAAAAAAAAAAACATCCAGCCAGCTCCACTGTCGAAACAGCGAGGCCCGTCAATCATCAGGCTATAACGTCATTCTATGTTTTTCAAGTCTTCCCTTCGCTGGCGCTTAGCTTCGGCCTCCCTTGCGCGAACATCGCGGTTGGCTCGGCGACGACATGCCCGTTCTCGCGTCAGCTCACGTCCGGTGGCTTCTTCATCGGGAGAACGACAAATGTTCGCCATTCTGAAAGCGCAAACTCCTGAACACTGACACGCTATTTTACACTCCACTGCGCTTCACCGTCACCCCATCTTGGGGCGTTTCTCGAAGGTTCACCCCTCGACATCCTCCGCACTCGCATCTCGCAGCCCTCCCCTTTCTAGCGAACCTGACTCTCGCCACATTGCATAGGCCACGTGATCACTTCTACGCCGACCCCAGACATGAAAGCGTCGACTAAGAACAGCTTCACTGTTCAAAATGGCAGGAAAGGGAAGATGGAAGCTTGCGATGAAAAAATGCGGCGGGTGCTCGAGCCGACGTTTCGACAAGTGGACCTGTCTTCTTCAGGGCTAGAACTCATTTCCTTAGCGCTGCCCTCCCCTTCCATCCAAACAAAGGAGAAGGGCAACTGCGAAAGCGGGGGTGGGGGAGACTTTTGGCTGAATTGTGGTTGTGAGAGGAAGCAGCACATAACAATGGTAGGTTAGAAATTCCTAGAAGGGCTTAACTCTCATTAGTTTTCAGTAAAACTTGCTCTTGGGCTAGTCGGTGCATGTTTACAAGAAAGTTCGACGACGGAAACCAGCGAGAAGAAAAGGTGAAAGAGCGTCAAGCGCAAAGAACGCTCTTTCCTTTCGCCTTTTCTTCTCGGTGGTTTGCGTCGTCGAATTTTCTTGTAATCATTAGTTTTCGTTGTGTATGTACCAATGTACCATAACGGATGGATTCAAGAGCCCCCTTAGAAACTTAAATACCTGCTGGCTGGAGTTTATTGAACTTGTGAATAAGGTATGACTGTGTATATCTTCTGTCTCTTGGGGACCGGATCCAAGTTTGACTCTCTCGGACATATGCGGGTAGTTTTGTGTGACTGCGAGCCAGAGGTTGCTGATGTGACACTCTGGCTGCCTTGCAGAACACCATTAAGTCGCGCTAGTCTCCACTTTAATTCGAGAAGCTCTTTTCCGCGTTCAAATTCGCGCTCCTGTTTCTCTCGTTCATACTCGCGTTCCCTCTCCTTCAGTGCTATATGCTTATCCTGTTCTATTTGGGCATTTTCAAAAAACTTCAAGGTCTCCTCTTTAGTCATTCCTAGATCTTTAGCTACCGCCGTCAAGCGCTCCCAATCCATCTCCGCACCAACTGAGAATCGGTGACTGGGCCGGATTGAATCCTGGCAGGCTCGCCAATTGTTTTGTCGGTGACAAAGTTTGAAACTGTCCAAGTTGTGACCTGCTATATTAAAATGCTGTGCCACTGCTTTCGGTAATTTCTTCGCCGTGTCCGCGCGATGCCCATTTAATCTAACATTAACAGGCTGTCCCGTATTTCAATAAACCCATACGCCACCTGACGGTGGGCTTTTCGTCAGCTTCGCTTCGCAAAGGAGCGTGGGATAGCCAGCGCCATCGTGAGGGCATGGAAAGCGAGCCGTAAAATGCGTGAGTGCTGTGATGTTTGTGTTGGCGGCTAGTTCTCCGTGTCATCCGCTGAAATCTCGCCGTTTGCGTACTTGAACGAGCTCTTAGTACTCTCCGTTGGTCTTTCTGAGGTGCTTCCGTTGCACAATGAGCAACATTTTGTACCCTTCAACGGGTTGAACGAGCAGTTTGGCTCGACTGCCGCGGTTGCGGGACCGTGACCACAGCCAACTCGCCTGCGCGCCCGGACCGGGAAAAAAAGGCTCGCCGAAGCCACAAACTTGTCACCGAAAGCTACAAACTACAAACTTCTCACCGGAGGAAAGGAAGGACGTCACTGTCGCGGAACTATGCGACCGCAACCGATGAAAATCCTGTCTGCCGCAAGCCACACCACGCAACTATTTTCCGGACGCCACGCGTTGGGTATGTTTGTATGCAGTGGCTGCCCTCCCCCAGAATTTTTTTTTTTTGCCATGGCACACACAACACAAAATGACACTCGACCACATCTGCCTGCCCGGCCCCCACTTCAGATCAAGGTGGTGCCCGCCCGAAAGAAATTTCTGCCCCTGTTCGTATGTACTAAAAAATATTGACACGCGGCTTACGATATGCGAGTACTGTCGCTACTAAATGAACGGTACGCAACTTCATTTTTATTTTTCTGGCTGGCCTCACGAACCCTCGCAGTATTTCTGCACAAACAATCTATGCAGGCACTCGGGAGAAGACTATTCATTCGTAATAGCAAGGCTACACATGGCGCTGTGAAATAAGCACGTCCGTTTCTGTAGCGCATTTACAAAACGGCGCCCTACCGCACGTACGATTGACATCACGTACGGAAAGAGAGCACGTGCGTTTCTTGTTCGCGTACCTTATCGCTGTTCTCGTCGCGATATCCTCGATGGTGGCACATGGGAACGCAGCACGTCTGCACCATTGCAGCACGCCGTCTCTACGAAAAACGTTGATGACAGTTCACGATTAGGCGGTGCTGAATTGTCACGCGCTGGCACGTTGCCGAAGCCTGCGTCGTCTGCTGCCGTGCCCTCACAATGGCGGCAGACTGTTGTTTGCGTGCGCGGCGCTAGGGGCGCCCTTTTTCGAAAAGGGTCTATGCAGAGTTTGTGACAGTACGAACATTCAATCATGTAGATAACGTTTCAACTAGTGCAGGTGAAACTAGATTTTATATGACGAACGTAATCATTTCCGGTGCTTTTAAATGCGAAGCATTTCTTAGCGAACCTCTGGCACTTTGAGCGTTGCTACCTACCTACCTACCTACCTACCTTATCTATCTATCCATCTATCTATCCATCCATCCATCCATCTATCCATCTATCCATCCATCCATCCATCCATCCATCCATCCATCCATCCATCCATCCATCCATCCATCCATCCACCCATCCACCCATCCATCCATCCATCCATCCATCCATCCATCCATCCATCCATCCATCCATCTATCTATCTATCTATCTATCTATCTATCTATCTATCTATCTATCTAGCCGCCTACGTCTGGGTGCTCTCATGATCGCCTCCTTAACTTGGTGAAGACCAAAATTTGCATGGGAGGGTAAGAGGATTTGACGAATATGATTGCCGGGTTAGGACATGAATAACGTTAAAATCATGTCGCGCACGTCGTCAAACCCTTTCCACTAGACACGTGTGGCACATACCCGTTTACCACGGGCCGCAGTGTACGGGTATGCGCCACAGGTGATCTGCTGCGTTGCAGATCTCGTTCCACTGTTGCGCGCATAGCACGCGGCAGTGATCTTCGATCGCTCGGTTGAGCTCCGCCACCTGCTTTCTGAGTCTGCGGTTGAGCCGTTGTTTCTTCCATCGATTGAGTATCGACTGTTTGGCCTCGATGAGATGCGCTAGCCGGCTGTCTACTTTGTCTATCTCCGCGTCCGTTTTAATTTCTTTCGTCGCGTCGCGTACGTTCTTGGTGATTTCGGCCGTCCACGAGTTGATGTCTTCGATCTCGTCGTCACCGTCTTCCCTCTGGTTTCTGGTATGTCGGAAGGCATCCCAGTCTATCCATCTGTGTGTTCTGTTGCTGGTGTCGTTGTGTTCTGGTATGCCGATTTCCACGATGGTGTGGTCACTGCCGAGGTCGGCCCCCGTGTTTCTCCAGGTGATCGCGCCCCGGACGTCGTTCTTGACGAACGTGAGGTCCGGAGTGGTGTCGCGGGACACGGAGTTACCGATTCTCGTCGGATGCGTCGGGTCCGTGATGAGGGTGAACTCGAGTTCCGTGGCGTCTTGGTACAGGTCGCGGCCCTTTGCTGTGTACTTGTTGTAGCCCCAGGCTGGGTTCATCGCGTTGAAGTCACCGCAAGCGATCAGCGTGTTGCGGCCCGCCGCGGTGCTGGCTCTGTGCAGTAGTGTCTTGAATCTCTCTTTTCTCTTCGATGGGTTGCTGTAGACGTTCAGCAGAAATATGCTTCCTTTTCTCTTCTTGCCCGGGATGATTTCGGTGAGTGTGTGCTCGATCTTGATAGTGTTGTGGAGCTCGTGTTCGACGAACGTGAGTCCCTTCCTGACCAGGGTGCACAGGCCTCTGCCGTCGGGTGGGCCCTTGTGCACTCTGTAGCCGGGGAGTGACGGTGCGTCGGTGAGTGTCTCTTGTAGTAGTATCACGTCCGGCTTGCGCGCGGCGCGTGCAATGTGCTGCTGGATGACTGCCTTCTTCCTTCCGAAACCGCGACAGTTCCACTGCCACACTGTTACGCCTGTTGCTGCTGCTGCGTTGGCGGCCATAATTGCGTTGGCGCGTATGCGGTTCCTTGGTTGGGTGGATGTAGCGCGAAGATGGGCGCAAACGTCGGGTGGCTCACGATCGGCTGTAGGGTCCTTTCGATGTAGGCGAATCTGTTTATGTTCTCGGCTTGGTAGTTATCCACTGTTTGTTTCATTGCTGTCACTGCTGCGATGTTCGCCGTGAGTAGCTCTTCGAGTTTGGTGAATCTCGCTTCGAATTTGGCTTCGAGGTTGTCGTTGCGGTCGTTTTCTTTTTGCTTGCGCGGGGCCTCGATGGCTCGCTTCTTCTGTGCCGGTTCCTCTACGGCTGCCTCCTGGTTCTTCGTGCTTGTTTCCTCTGTCTCTCTTGAGCTTGGCGTGGGTCTCTGTGGAGACTCGTTGTTGCATAGCAGCAGCTTACGGATCTCAGCAATCTCTCTCGAGAGGTTGTTAATAGTTGTTCGCCGCGCCGCGTTTTCTTGCCTTAAGGTCTCGTTGGCTTCTCGCACCTTGTTCATATCGTCTTTCTTCGCGGCTTCCGTGATTTTCTGCGCGCTCCTTGTATTGTTCCCTTTCGCTGCGTCGACCCAGCCTACTCGTTCATGTGATGGTGACCTTTTCTTGCTGCTGTCTCTGGATTTTGGCGCGCGATTCTTCGATGGAGTCCTTGACTTTTGCACAGCTGACGGCTTGTCGAGTGGCGGGAAATCGCTTTCCGGCAGCAGCTGGAGTTCGGCCTGTCGCCGTACCCATTGTCGCTTGCGCACAACGTAAGGCATCTTGTATTTTGCCTTGCACGTTCGGTCTCCGGTCGAGTGTTCGCCCCCGCACAGCTTACATTTTGGGGTACAGCTATGGTCTTCCTTGGGGTTCGCGAGCCCGCAGGCCAGGCACGTCTTGATTGTGGGTGTCGGGCACACGTCCTTACGGTGTCCCACTCGGCCGCACTGGTGGCAAACGTCGATCTGTTTCCTGTAGAGGTGGCAAGGTATCAGGGTGACTCCGTATCGGACGAAGTTCGGTACCTTGGGTCCCTGGAACACCACGATCGCGGAGGTCGTGCTGCCGATCCTCTTTGCGCCCACTGCTAGTGGGTTCCTCTCGTTGACGATATTTCTATCGAGCTCTTCGGCGTTCGCGTCGGTGGGGATGCCTTTGATGACGCCTTTTACGGTGTCGTGAGGTGCCGTGCGATATGCGCTGACTTCGTAGAGTTTGCCTTGAATAGAGATTTCATGGATTGTAGCGTACCTTGCTGCGTTGTTTTCGTTCGGTGTACTGACGACCATAATATTCTGTTGCGTGTTGGGGCAGATGGTGTCCGCCGCGCTTTCCTCGCTCGTGATCTTGGCCGCGGCGAGTATGGCCGTGGCGACGGTGGTGGTGCCGGTCTTGACGATGTCCAGTCCCCCTCTGGGTCTGACGACTACCTTGCTCTCTTCCAGTGGCATGGCTGGCATGCGTGCGGCCTTGATGACCGAGGCTCTCACGTTTTTGTTGAATTTCGATTTCGGGCTTGCTTGACTCCCGCCGGATCCGTCGGGCATGCCACTGGCGGGGGCCCGCCGGCGCAGCCTCGACATACGCTCCCCCGCGAGCGTCCATCCGGCCTCGTTGTGGTACTCCTCTGGTGTTATTTCTTCTCCGTGAACTTGAACGCGCATTTCGTTGTCTACGATCACTGTTGTCCGAGCGGACGCCTCCATCTCAGAGCTGACGAGCGGCCGCCACCGAGCAGTACGGCAGACGGCGACCGGCGCGACGGTGCCAGGCCTAGCGCCCGCGGAGCACGCCTAGGCCTAGCAGTCCTTCGCACGGCGGCGGTAGAAGAAGTCCCGAAATTTGACAAAAAAAGCGTACCTCAGGGGTCAGCTGGTATCAGTCGATGCCTCTCGTCATCACGGACACATTGGTGGAGGAAAAAAATTTTGGTTCGAGGTACTTGGCACTGCGTAATTGGTCAGCAACGGCGGAGCCGATGCAAACACGTCTGCTCGCCTCGGCGATCGCAGCGCCCTGCCTAACGAGGGCGAACAGATTCACAGTGCGGTATGCCGACTTGCTTTGCGCCGGGCTGCAAGAGCGGCTACCGCAACGACGACTCCGCTTCATGACACTTCTTCGGACCTCCAAAAGATCCTACGCCATTCAAGCTTCGCATCGCAAAGATAGAAAGCTTACTGCGAAATGCAAGGTCTGTGACGTTCATTTTGAGAGTGACGACATTGTAAAGCACTATCGTCGTGTCGTTGCGGAACAAGAAGTTTTGATCCCACGTGGAAAGTGGGAACTCGCGCCCGGTGCCGTGCCGCGCTTGTTCCCAGCACTTCCACCCCACATTTCAAAGCCAATATGTTCGGGGTTTATGCGCAAATCCCCCCCCCCCCCCCAAACGCACGGCGTCCCGCGAAAGCCCAGTGCCCAGTTTGGAGGAGCCGCCAGAAATAGAACAGAAAAACGAAAGGCAGGCGATTACCAATATATACGTTACCGAGACTGAGAGTTGCATCACACTGACATTCGATCAGTTGTCAGCTGTCGCTATGCCTTCAAAGCAGTGGATTTTCGAGAGATTTTTCGACGAGGTATCGAACAAGATGTGCGGAATATTTTACACTCACCGGCTCGGGAACGAGCTGCTCAGCGCAAAAATTTGACATGGTACACATAGAAAAGGCGAGGACCAGCGCTGGTCCTCGTCTTTTCTATGTGTACCGTGTGAATTTTTTTGCGCTGAGCAGTTTAAAGGGGTCATGAAACGAAAATGAAACTTCCCGGTTGCAATTTTCCCTGATTTAATACGGATTAGACATACCAATTCCGAAATATTTCGGCACAATACCCATTCTGTAATTAATGACACCCATTTGAAATCACAGTTCTTTGGAGATCGCTAGCGACCATGCGCGACCGTCGGCCGCTAAGAGCACTAAAATGTGACGCCAGTGATACGTCATGTTAAGAGAAGTTACAAAGAGAGCGTTCGCTTTATTTTGCTCTGAAGTAATATAATTATAGGATACTAAAAAAAGAAAAAGCAGCAGAGCTATTTTGGCGCTCTGAGTTCTAAGCTGTACAATCACAGTGAGTGATCTGCTCGGTTCCGCTTTCAAGTACATCCGGGCTCTTTCACGTGTGTATCCATGCCTTCCCGTCGGTTTGCTGGGCTCGGTCGGTGCAGTCAGTGCAGCGTCGCAAGTTGTGTTCTACTGTGTGTTCTCGGTGGCTTAGTCCTCGCTATGCCAACTGTGTGCGTCGTCAGACAGTGCCGCACAACTTATGAAAGTGCAAACAACGTTCGCTTTCACAAGCTGCCCAGCGAGCCACAGCGCAGAGCAGTGTGGCTTCGAGCTATCAACCGCGATGGCCCCGATGGTCTGGGCTCAGAGAGTGGTACACCTATTAGAATAGTTAGATAAGCGATCGCACACACTGGCATACTGCTCAATATAGGTTTCAAGACTTGACCGTACCAGCGCGTATTTCCGAGCCGATCGGGTTCAGGAGGGTGATGGTCGGGGCTTCCGCTAGCGCAGGTTTTTCCACGTGGTCTCGATACAGGTGCCTCCACGGCGCAGGCTTGTTCACCGCAAACGTTGGCCGGCACCACAATCTAAACAGTATGATGCTACGAACCACGGTCAACTAAAACTCAAAAACATCGCTGCGTCGCCATGTTTTGTCAACGACAGAGACTTTTCATTGGCTGTCTTAAAATGACGTCAGCTACACAGTTGACTGGAACGTGAGCGGGGAAACCGAAATTGCGCTTTTTTAGTAATTCAGCGAACCCAGACATCAAACGAGTCGATGTATAGTACTAAATGGACGGCCAGGATTCTGAATACACACGTAGTTGAAAATTTTTGGAGGACGTTTCATGACCCCTTTAATAATGGAATACCAACTAGCCCAATCCCACACTTTGCTTCGGGAACGGAGACTTACTTGTGCAAAAGATAGTTGTAGTTGACGAGCAGTTTAACTGCGTAGTGAACGGCTACAGCACGAAACGCAAACGGCTGTCGTACAGTGTAAGAAGTGCTGCGGGCATGGAACATCTGCTCGGTGAAGTTGAAAAACTGAAGTTGAATACTGACGACTTTTCTAGCGACAGAGTATGCGCGAATAACTGCTCGGTGCTCGCATCACGGCCGATCTGTTCGAATTCTTTAAGGCACCGTAGAAGGATGCGACGTAGAAAGATGAGACACCGAAAATACAACTATCCGCTGAAAAAATTGCTCAGAGACGACATCTATTCGATGTAATCGCACACTGAGATTTCATTTACCGAGTTCTCGTAAATTTTTCCGATTTTGGGTCAGTATCCCTTTAACCGTCGCGAAAACGTGTCTTGTAAACATTGCAAAGCATTGGTGATGTTTTTCGAGAAAGTTTTTTTCAATAAATTGTAGAAACATGAGTACTGTTTTTCTATAACGTTTTTGTATCTCGAGTAAGTACGCTTCTTTGTACACTATAAAGGCTTTCACAAACGTGTTGGGTTGTTCTTGGTCTAGATAAGACGACAGCGGCTAAAATTGTGGTGGTAGTTATAAAAATTACGCTGAAAACCCTCATTCGCTTAGAAACTCCTATGCTTGGAAGTTAAGCGCAATGTAGACAGCTCAAATATTGTCACAGGGTCGTGACGTCGACGAAGGCAGCAGTCAGCAGGTCCGAGATGAAACTCTTTATTTGGCCGAACTTGTGGCCGGGAAACTGAAAGTCAAACTACAGCAATACACTGATAGCGGCGACGAGAGCGTCGACCATCGATCAACTGACAAGCGGTCAAGCGCGTCGGCTTTTATACAGGCGCTATTGAACTTTCCAGCGATATCGCTGGTAGCGGCGTTATCTCTCGACAAAGCTAGAACATTCGCGTGCGGCGCGCAATCTTAACAAAACAATCTACTACAATCGCGAAGCTTCTCGAACACTGCTTCGCGGACAGCGTCGAGCGTTGATAATCGTCCTTGCTGGTCAAACCCGAATACATCAAAATAAAACAAGAAGTGGGCGTGGAAATATAGACCGAACATCTATTCTTAGCCAATCAATGAACAACGCACGCGGGCCAATGCATACAGACGACCTTATGCATATCCACCTCAGTATCCACCTAACTAGTACAGTGAAACCTCGGTGATACGATCACAGGTCATACGAATTTCGGGGTGATACGAATTTTTCGTTGGTCCCGGCTAAGGCCCATTGGCCTGCAATATAATGGAATATGGTTGTTGCGAACAGATTTTCACCCAGCGACGTTTGATACGAACGTAAGCTACCACCCAGGTACGAAGAGGTGCTGTCCGCGCTGTTGCGGAAGACGCGCCAAGCACGTGTGAGCGCGGGAACGCAAGCGTGGGCATGCGCCGCACCGCCAAATCGTCAGAATCACGGTGTAAAAAAAAAAAAAAAAAAAACTTTTCTTACGGTCAGAATAAACCTTCAGAGACGCGTCACGGCCTCCGAGATTGTGTGCATGAATCTTTGAGGCTCTTATGTGCCTTCGCGTGCCTTCGTGTTTAGATTACAGAGGACATTAGCGCCGTGCTCTTTTTTTTTTCTAACACGTCGACGCGGGCTACTGTCGTTGTACTGTGTTAACACGTGCTTGCCTCGTGCATCAGACATCCTATGAAAGGTGGACGAGGACCGAAAGAAGGCGAGGATGGTCTTGGCGAAGGAGTTAGGCCTCACAACGTCAACATGCGCGACCGTTGAGGTCGCACTTGTGCGGGCACGGCCGTAAATCTCCCAAAAAACATCCCCAACGCTTCCGCGATAATAAAATAACACAGGACCGTGGTTCTGTAATTTTGTGGCCTTGATCCAACGCGTCAAAGCTCTTCTTTCATTACTCTTGCTGCAGTATTCCGTTGTCATGCAAAAAAGCATACTAAAATTTGGAAGGCGCTACTGCTGTCGCGGGTCACAACGCACCTGGATCATTATTTAAATACGGGCGCACGGGCCGTATATTTACGAGTGCTGGTATGATTGCCGACATCTAAAAACTTAACTGACAATCATTCAGGGTTCTTCCTGACGTTGCTGCGGCCCTGAAAGACAATAAATGAAAATGTACGCCAGCTTTCTTTTCTCGCATGCTAATTTTCCACGCTTTCTGGTGATACGAATTTCGGATGATACGAATATTTTTCTTGGTCCCGTGAGATTCGTATCACCGAGGTTTCACTGTACAATAAGAAAGTTGCCGCGCAGTTTGCCGCGAGCAACTGCGCGGCGGGCCGCAGCGTTATGCCGTGGCAGCAGACGACGCGCCGATAGTGGCGCAAGACGGAACTGCAGCGCCGCTAGTTCTCGCGACCGTCGTTCGGACCACGCTCCTCCGCTGGCAGAGATACGGAACTTTGAAACTGAGTTTGTTCTAGTAACGTTGCTCTGGGGGGCGTCGCTGCCTTGTTGACTGTCGCTGGGCGGGCGCCGTGTGGGCTGGGGCGCAGCTGCTCGTTTTCTCCCCGGAAGCTGCTGGGTGAGCGGGAAGTGTCCGTTCACTGACGTCCTGTTCCTTTGTCAGCAGCCAAGCCGCATTGAAAGGCGCAGGAGGGCTGCTGCCTTGGGCGTGTCCGCCGGGCGGCGAGTTTGTAATATGCAGAGCGCTCAACGCATGGCAACGGCAGCGGCGCGCTATTGGCTGCGCGCACACAGGGACGCCGCTGCGGACTTCCGCCTAGCAACGGCCGCCACGACGAGACGACGCGCTCTCCTTCTCAGGGTGCCTTTCGCGGGAATTTTAAACGGTGAACGCGGCCGCCGGGCCCCGTGGAATTTTCGTCGCCGCTTGTGAACTGCTGCTGCTCTCGCGTTGACCAAAGACGCCGTTGTCGCCGTAGGGTTCGACTGTGCTTTGTGCATTTTGTTTTGTTATAACGGTGAACACGTTCGCCCATGAACATTTGTGTTGTCGCCACTGTCTTTTGTGCCTTGGCGCTGCAGCAAGACGCGATCGGCCGTTGTGTTCCACTGTGCGTTTCTGCTTTTCTTTTTTAACAGTGAACACGCTCAGCCTTGAATAGCTGTGCTGTCTGCTGTGTCTTTTGAACCCTCGCGTTGTCGCAAGACATAATCGTTGTTGTGTTGAACTGATTGCTTTTGTTTATTTTTTTAACGCTGAACACACTTTCACGTGAATATATGTGTTGTCGCCAGTGTTTTTTGTGATCTTGCGTTGTCGCAGGACGTGATCGCCGTGGGTTCGAGCGTGCCTTGTGTTTCTTTTACTATTTTTTTTCGCGGCTGTGTAGAAGATTACGGCTTGAAGACAAACACATCGTGGGTTGTAGACTTCGTGAAGTCAACAGCAAGGTGTGAAAGGTAATACAAAAATTGTGTGTCATAACTTCAAAAATAACTTGCGGCATCTTCTGTGGTAATTTAACTTCATGCTTTAGGGATAATGTCCAATGATGAGCCGTCTCACTTAGGTCGTATTATGTGTGCACTTGGCCCCCCTTATACGTGGCGTAAGCGGTTGGCGAAACAAAATCGAAAAAGTGCCGCAGCCACATAAGTAATTGTGTTCTAGTTATTTTTATATGTTATGGCGAAGGTACCATAGGATGGGAAATAATGAGAGCAATCAGAGCGCAATGTGAACCATATCTACATTATGGTTGGATCTCACGAAAGTATTCCACGAACCTGCACATTTGGCCATACTCACTTAGGTCATCAACTTAAACCTAGGAGAAAGATCATACAATTACATCCGATACTTTTCCACAAACCTGCACATTTGGCCATACTCACTTAGGTCACCAACTTAAACCTAGGAGAAAGATCATACAATTACATCCGATACTTCCTAACGAATAGGAAGGTTACCTTTAATATGGGGGAACTCGAGTCTGAGGTGAGGGGCATGGAGAGTTTAGTTACACCTCAGGACTCCATGATATCGCTCATGCTCTTAATCTCATTATGACAGGATTGTCAGAAAAACGTGAAGACATCGAAGGAATCAATCGCTCCGTATACACGGATGATATGTTGCCATATGGATCTCGCAAGGCAGTGATGGGTATATAGAACAGAAGTTACAGGAAGTGGTAGATAAAGTGGAAGTCTACTTCACAGGCACTACGCTTGACTTTTCACCACAGAAATCAGAACTCCTTTACAGACCCATACTTAACAGCAGGTGGCCCAAGAGATACATCAAGGAGAGAGAGTGCGAGGAGATACAGACTTGCACGAAAAACGTGAGGGCATCCCCATCATTGAACAAGTTAGGGTCCTTGTACTCAACATTGAGTCGAAGCGAACTAAGAGCAATACTCTTATAAAAATAGTGACTAAGGTCACTAAGGCAACTGGCTGGTCAGGAGAATCACAAACAAGTATCACGGAATGAAGGAGGCTATCATTCTTAGGCTTAAATGGAACAAGACAGAAAAGGACAAAATCAATATGTTCGTAAGGAAAGCTTTTAAGCAGGCCCTAGGCTTGCCCGAAAGCACCAGCATAGAGAGATTAACGCACCTGGGCATGCATAACACCTTAGAAGGATTGACTGAAGCTCAGTTGGAAAGAATTGCCAGCACCTGGACTGACAGAATATAGATAAATTACAAACAATAACCAGCAATTGGACCCAAGGTTGCATCGGCCAGAGATTGGGAGCCAGATTGACATTACAAATTTACTAAAAAAGAAATACAAACAAAATTCAATTAGGGCAGTAGAACGAGCACAACTAATATGACCTAATTGAGACGGCTCAAGTGCACACATAATACGACCTAATTGAGACGGCTCATCATTGGACATTATCCCCAAAGCATGAAGTTAAATCACCACAGAAGATGCGCAAGTTATTTTTGAAGTTATGAAACACCATTTTTGTACTACCTTTCACACCTTGCTGTTGACTTCACGAAGTCTACAACCCACGATGTGGTTGTCTTCAAGCCGTAATCTTCTACACAGCTGCAGGCGTCTTGTTCATCAGTGATGTTCGTCCGAACCACGTCGCGAGTTTGTAATATGCAGAGCACTCAACGCATGGCAACGGCAGCGGCACGTCAACGTCAGACGATGAACTGTCATTGTCTTCAACGCATTCGATCGCGCGGCGCGCCGACGTCTCACATGCGCTGTTTTCCGTGGTCATAGCCGTACAACACCGGCGTTGCAGGGCTGCGAAATGCGTTGGCAAGAACAGCCGCGAAAAAAAATAATAAAAAACACAAGGTACACTCGAACCCACGGCGATCACGTCTTGCGACAACGCGAGATCACAAAAAACACTGGCGACAACACATATATTCACGTGAAAGCGTGTTCAGCGTTAAAAAAATAAACAAAAACAATCAGTCCAACACAACAACGATTATGTCTTGCGACAACGCGAGGGTTCAAAAGACACAGCAGACAGAACAGATATTCAAGGGCGAGCGTGTTCACTGTATAAAAAAAGAAAAAAAAAAGAAACGCACAGTGGAACACAACGGCCGATCGCGTTTTGCTGCAGCGCCAAGGCACAAAAGACAGTGGCGACAACACAAATGTTCATGGGCGAACGTGTTCACCGTTATAACAAAACAAAATGCACAAAGCACAGTTGAACCCTACGGCGACGACGGCGTATTCGGTCAACGCGAGAGCAGCAGCAGTTCACAAGCGGCGACGAAAATTCCACGGGGCCCGGTGGCCGCGTTCACCGTTTAAAATTCCCGCGAAAGGCACCCCGAGAAGGAGAGCGCGTCGTCTCGTCGTGGCGGCTGTTGCTAGGCGGAAGTCCGCAGCGGGCGTCCCTGTGTGCGCGCAGCCAATAGCGCGCCGCTGCCGTTGCCATGCGTTGAGCGCTCTGCGTATTACAAACTCGCCGCCGGGCGAGTGTACGTTCACGTGGCGTGGTTTAAGTGCCGGCGGGAAACAGTCCCGTTCACTTCCACGAGCCAAGATCTCAGGCCGATACGTTTTCTGGCGATGGCCAGGACCCACTCGGCCTTACGGTGAAACTGGCGGGCGAGAACTGCTTGTCCTTCTTGAAATTTCCGGCAACGCGGGGCGTCTTCATTATCTCGGTTGACACTTGAAGGCGGTTCCGGTAGAACGGCTGAGATGTATGTGCGCAGCTCGCGAGAAAACAAGAGCTTCACCGATGTCTGGCCCGTCGTATTCTGCACTGTTGTGTGTTGCTTGAAAAGAAAGCGTGCAATGCGGCGCTGCAAGAGCCCCGTAGAGTCTCTTGCAAGATTGGATTGGATTGGAACAAACTTTATTTGAGCTCGTTTT
This sequence comes from Rhipicephalus sanguineus, assembly GCF_013339695.2. Lineage (NCBI taxonomy): Eukaryota > Metazoa > Arthropoda > Arachnida > Ixodida > Ixodidae > Rhipicephalus > Rhipicephalus sanguineus. Next base: position 13,437,104 of record NC_051178.1, on the reverse strand, counting down.
AGCTCTCCCACGTAGCGTTCGGCCTGTCCGTTTGTGGCTGGGTGGCACGGAGCAGATGTTACCGCTGTGATGCCGTTGTCACTGTAGAATTTCTGTATTTCTGCCGACACGAATGCTGTTCCGTTGTCCGAAACCACCTTGTGAGGCAATCCGAAGGTTGCGAACAACGAGCGCAGTGCCTCGATGACAGCTGTCGATGTTGTTTTGTTCATAAGGCGAACTTCAACCCATTTACTGTAGGCATCCACAATTACCAGAAATGTGGACCCGTCAATTGGGCCTGCAAAGTCAAGGTGCACGGTGTGCCAAGGTGTGCTCGGTCTGTCCCAGTCCGGTACTGGAGCTCGTGGCGGGGCGCGTTGATTGGACTGGCAGGCTGTGCACTCTGCCGCTAGTGTCTCGATATCCTTGTCGATTCCCGGCCTACCACATGTAGCTGCGGGCGCACTTCTTCATTGCGACTACACCTCGGTGTCCGGCATGAATGAGAGCCGTGGCTTGATGTCGAAGTGGGCCCGGCATGACAACTCGTGACACAAGTGTGATGCAACCACGATGACAGCTCAACTCCGTTGCTCTCTTGCGAAAAGCGTTGAAATTGTCATCCTTGAGCTTTTGAACGCTGCCCGCCTGTAGGGCTTTGTACAGCTTGGACAATGTCGGGTCATCTTGCGTGGCTGTTGCGACTTCGTCTGCTGTTAGTGGGGGCTTTCGTAGTGCTTCGAGCATGAGCACGCAGCCAACCTGAGGCGGGTCCTCAATGGTTTCGCTGAGGGGTAAGCGGCTCAGCGCGTCGGCGTTTTGGTGCTTGTTTCCGGGATAGTGTCTGTGGAATCTGCTTTTGGGGCCCCAGGATACCCAGAAGTGGTCTGTGATCCGTGAGAACAGTCACATGTCTGCCCGCGATGTACTGATGAAAATGCGTTGCACCATAGACGACGGCGAGTCCCTCACGATCAAGCTGAGAATAATTGCGTTCCGCAGGTGATAGCGTGCGGGAAGCGAAGGCGATCGCTGCTTCTCTGCCTTGATCGTCAATTTGCGAAAGCACTGCACCGACGCCGTAGGGCGAAGCATCACATGCTAGAAGCAAAGGCTTTGTCTCGTCATAGTGCCTAAGCACCACACTGTCACGGAGCAGCTCCTTAAGGGCTTCAAATGCTTCCTGATGGCGTGGCGACCAAGTCCAGGGGACGTCGTTTTTCAACAGGTTGTAGAGGTCGTTGGCCACCGTCGCTCGGTGTTCTAGGAAACGGTCATAGAACGTTAGGAGACCCAGGAATGATTGGAGCTCTTGCTTGCTCGTTGGAGCGCGTGCCTCCGTGATGGCGCGCACCTTGTCGCTGGTGGGGTGAATGCCCTCGGCATCGATCAGATGACCTAAGAATTTCACTTCAGGTACCGCGAAGCAGCACTTATCGATGCTCAGGCGTAGGTTTGCACTTGCCAGCCGTTTCAGTACCAGTTCTAGGCGTGTATCGTGGTCCTCGCTGGTTGCGCCACTGATGATTACATCGTCTATGTAGACGCACACACCAGGAATTCCTTGAAGCTGCGATTCCATGTACCTTTGAAAAATGGCTGGGGCTGCCGCAATCCCGAATGGAAGTCGCTTTATTCTGTACAGTACTCTTGCTGTATTAAAGGGGTCGTGAAACGTCCTCCAAAAATTTTCAACTACGTGTGTATTCAGAATCCTGGCCGTCCATTTAGTACTATACATCGACTCGTTTGATGTCTGGGTTCGCTGAATTACTAAAAAAGCGCAATTTCGGTTTCCCCGCTCACGTTCCAGTCAACTGTGTAGCTGACGTCATTTTAAGACAGCCAATGAAAAGTCTCTGTCGTTGACAAAACATGGCGACGCAGCGATGTTTTTGAGTTTTAGTTGACCGTGGTTCGTAGCATCATACTGTTTAGATTGTGGTGCCGGCAACACCATAACATCATGGACACACAGCGGGCGATGGCTGACCTTCCCGAACTACAGCGTCGTCTGCTAGAGCGGAGTCGGCTGTTAGGCTTTGAGCCGTACGCCGACGCACCCATGCGGGTGCGAGACCGGCCATCGTCAGAGCAAGACAGCGGCAGCGGCGACGACGGTGAAGAAGCCTGCGCCGTGGAGGCACCTGTATCGAGACCACGTGGAAAAACCTGCGCTAGCGGAAGCCCCGACCATGACCTCACACCTCCTGAGCTTTTTCGGTGGTGCGTCGAGCAAGAGGTTCTGCGTCGGTACGGCGTCACGCTTGAGGCGAGCGTTTTTTGTGTCCAAACCGAGACTCCGAAGGACACTGAGGTTGGTTTGGTAGTCTTCTGGCAGAAAGTGGTCGGAACACACGAAACCACTCTCTGAGCCCAGACCATCGGGGCCATCGCGGTTGATAGCGCGAAGCCACACTGCTCTGCGCTGTGGCTCGCTGGGCAGCTTGTGAAAGCGAACGTTGTTTGCACTTTCATAAGTTGTGCGGCACTGTCTGACGACGCACACAGTTGGCATAGCGAGGACTAAGCCACCGAGAACACACAGTAGAACACAACTTGCGACGCTGCACTGACTGCACCGACCGAGCCCAGCAAACCGACGGGAAGGCATGGATACACACGTGAAAGAGCCTGGATGTACTTGAAAGCGGAACCGAGCAGATCACTCACTGTGATTGTACAGCTTAGAACTCAGAGCGCCAAAATAGCTCTGCTGCTTTTTCTTTTTTTAGTATCCTATAATTATATTACTTCAGAGCAAAATAAAGCGAACGCTCTCTTTGTAACTTCTCTTAACATGACGTATCACTGACGTCACATTTTAGTGCTTTTAGTGGCCGACGGTCGCGCATGGTCGCTAGCGATCTCCAAAGAACTGTGATTTCAAATGGGTGTCATTAATTACAGAATGGATACTGTGCCGAAATATTTCGGAATTGGTATGTCTAATCCGTATTAAATCAGGGAAAATTGCAACCGGGAAGTTTCATTTTCGTTTCATGACCCCTTTAAGCGTGAGCACCTCAGAAGTTTCGTCGCTCACCTTCAGCTGTTCATATGCCTGCGTGAGGTCCAGGGTGCTGAATATTTTCCCGCGCCGTAGCGTGCTGAACACCTCCTGTGGTGTTGGCAGAGGGTATGAAGACGATTTTGTCGCCAAGTTCACTGTGAACCGGTAGTCCCCACAGAGACGTAGGCTTCCGTTCTTCTTCCTCACTGCAACCAAATGTGTGGCCCAGTCTGAGTGCTGTGTGGGCGCAATAATGCCCTGTTGTTCCAGCTTGTCGAGCTCCTTCTCGTAGGCAGGTTGCAAAGCAAACGGTATCGATCTGGCCTTTAGAAACCTCGGACGGGCTTCTGGGTGAAGCTCTAGGTCAACAGGTGGCCCACTGTGTCCCGAAATTTCTTCAGAAAAGACCGTCCCGTACTTCTTCTGCAGCCGCTCGACGAGCTCTTGTCGCTCAGTTGAGCTTCCTTCGGCTGCCTGGTTGATGCCGCAGATCGCGATATTGAGAGCGTGGAACCAGTTTCTGCCCAAAAGGCTAGATCCAGTGCCCTTCGCAATCACGATAGGCAGTTTGGTAAGCAACCTCTACGTTGGCGCTGCCTAGAATTGGCAGGTCTTGTCCTGACCATGTTCTCAGGTGCGTATCTTCATTGAGAAGGGGTGGAGCGTTTCGTAGCCATGTGTTGCGGTACGTCTCCTCGCTGATGAGCGTGCAAGCTGCTCGCGAGTCAACCTCAAATTCGATGGGCTGGCGGTTCACAGCCAGGGTGACCATTATCTTTGGTTGCGTGCCGCGGTTGACGTTATGCAAGTCGTACAGCGATGTTGGTGCTGGTAGGCTGTGCTGCGTTTCAACTTGCGTTATCGATCTCGGGGCGTTCCCGCTTTTGTGTCGTTGAGGTGGCCCCTTCGCGAGCTTCTTTGAGATGCAGGCCTTCTCAATGTGACCGCGTTTGTTGCAGAAATTGCACATAGCTGCTTGGAATTTGCACGTCTGGGGGCTGTGTTGCTCATCGCAACGCCAGCAGCGTTGTGGTTTAGACGGTTTTCCTGCACTTGCCTGGTTGTGATGACCTCTGTGAGCCGCTGCATGGTGAACCGGCTCGATGGTCCCTCGCATGTTTCGCTGCTGTTGGCTAGCACTTTCCGCTCGAACAGCGATGTCGTAAGCTTTCGTGAACGTTAGGTCACTCTCAGCAAAGAGTCTTTGTTGCAGGAGATCGTCCCGTAGTCCACACACGAACCTGTCGCGCAACATAATGTCCAAGGGTAGCATAGTTGCGTTGGACGGTGGCGTTGTTGTCGTCTGCTGTCCGGTAGCTGCTGCTGCTGCTGCTGCTGCCTGTGTTTGGCGCAGCGTTCCGAAGTTGCAGTCGGCTGCCAGCGTCTTTAACGCCGCGACTTGGCGCTTACCGTTTCTCCCTCCAACTGGTTGCGTCGTTGGAAGCGGGCTCGGCTGAAGACCTCGGCTGGCCTGGGGTCATAGTGCTTCTGAAGTGCCGCAACGATGTCGTCGTAGGCCACTTCAGCTGCGTTGCTTGGCTGAACCAATGCGCAGACGGTGTCGTACGTCTGCTCACCGCACAGCGTCAGCAGGTGTGCCCTCTTCTTGCTGGAGTCTGTGATGCTGTTGGCCTCGAAGTAGAACTGGAGGCGTCCGAACCGCGATGTCCAGGATGAGCCATTAAACTCCGGTATTCGGCCTGATGCGTGCGTTGCCATTACGTAGCACCGGTGAATATCCACGTGAGCTTCAATTCCACTACCTCGTCGCCACTGTTATGTCTACGATAACCGGAATACAGGCATACGTGACAAGAAGAATGGGTTTATTTACTTGCATAGAAAGCACTGTTTCGCAGCGCGGCGCGAACGGCCTAGTTCGTGCGAGCGCTCGAAGCCGAGTCGGCCCGAGCCAGGCGCAGGCGTCGGGTGTCAGCACAAAGCGAGAGGGGGGCTGCGGGAGGCCGGCCGGCGCGTCTTTGAAGCTGGCCGTGAAGCGGGTATTCGCGGTTGTCTCCAGTGTCCACTGTTAGACATGGCAATAACCGAAATTATGTTCTTGGAAGAGTGTCTGGAACCACATCGTAATTCACAATACCATTTATTGGTCCGCAACAAAGTGGTTCAGTGTAGGTGTAAGCAACAGCACATATTACCGTTTGCATGGAGAGGTTGAGTGTACCAATTCTGGTGCAGTGCCATAGACAACTGGCTCCCAGAAAAATGGACAAAGGGGGTCACAAATGGCAAACAGTCACTTGCCACTGAGTAAGTGTGTCTCGCCCTTGTGCTACCTACCAGTTTGCTCTCACAAGTCACAAACGTTAACAAGCATGTATTCCTTCAAAATTATGCATGACGCTGTAGCCCTTAAAGGGACCCTGTGCCCCAAATGACGCATGCTGCTTTTATTCTGTTTGCCAGTACAAGTGGCAAAATGAAAGCATTTGAATCTCAATAATTTCTGGCAACAAACGTGACGTATTAGACTGCGAGTGTTCATTGGCCTGGATAAAAGAATGTACTGTGCACGCTTGCGATGGGCTTATTATCATGACTTTAAAAATAGAAACACGTTTTATGCTTGCCAGAGGAACAAGAAAGACGCACATTCATGCATAACAGTTTGCTTTTGTGTGAAATCGGGACACGCAGTGCTGCCCAACATCCTACACGAACTGCAGTCTTACGTTGCATTTCTGCATTAGGACAAAACTATTTATTTCCTTATGTGTACTCTCAGCCTAGTCGTAGTATCTGCTGAAGTCACTGTAGTGCTCAGCTGTCAGCGTTACGGCCCATGTGGTTACTGTAACCCATAATTATGCCATCCAAAAAAATGTGGTGGTGGCTTTAGGTAGACTTCGGTACCACATTATGTAAGATGCATTTTGACTGGAAGGAGAGAGCCACCATTCTGTGCGAATGAAACGTGAAAAGGTGTGCCTGTATTGGTTGTCTGCCTTCATTTTGAATTTGTATGTTTTTCTGCACTTTGGTTTGCTTGCGCCAACCTTTCTAGTTCATTTTGCATTCACCTCAGAATCATGCAAGGAAGACGTCACGTGAAAATCAGCTTGTAAAATTTCATTGCAGGGCCTCCTTACCTCTTTTTGGGGCAGTGGGACTTATATGTCCTACTTTTTTCTTCGTCATGTTCCAATTTTTCAGATCAAAACCACTGAATTGATTTCTTTCAGACTTTTAGTGCGACCGCGTGGATGTTGTAGAAAGCGGTTTTGGTTGTTGTTCTCATGGTATTCGCAAGGTGCCAGCACATACACGCGTTCCAAACGAACCATTCCGCTTGCACGCACTATATCCTTTTTTCATCAAATTTTGGTGCACTCTCCACCCGATTCAGCACGAGCAGTAAGCTTGGAAAGTTTATTTCATCCTCACGAGTTCCTAAATGTGCTACTATAGTGGTTTTACTCATTCCTACCCATACAGTTTCCTAAAAAATTTGTGCAATACAAAGTTCACAACCTTTTAGCGACATATTTTCGAAAGCGTAGCCAGAATGTGTGCAACTAATTGCAGCATCCAATTTTCATTCTGCTTCACGCAGGGAAGTCGCTTCCCGTGGAGGAAGCAGTTGAGCTTCCTCCATGGACAAAAATTAGACTGTTGCAGGCATGCCCAGCACCCACAACTGCTTCTCGAGTGCCGTTAGCAAGTGGATGCACAATGGATATTTAGCTAAGCTTTTTTTTGTGATAGAGAGTAGGTATTTGTAGGCTCTGTCCTTTATGGTCGATAAGGCAGCAGCCAGTTCACATAAAAAAAATAAAAGTATTTTTTTTTCTTGAAGCGACTGTCTTTCAGTGGTTAGTGGGACACATGTCAGTGTGACACATGTCCCACTTTTTTCTTGAAAACCATTAACAATAGCGAGCTCAAACTATGTACATATTATAAGAAACTGATAGAAACGACAATGCAGCCTTCAATAGGTGGCGTGCGTTGTTCATAACATTATGCCCCGTAGAGGGTTAACTCAGTGTGCACTTTGTTTCACACAAGCAGATGCATCCATGATGCACTGTTCTTTTTCTTTTTATTAATTTCAATGTGACTGATGTAATTCTGCCATGTCACATGTGGTATAAATGTATCAAATTTTCCAGGCTGTTGTTGGCAGCAGAAAATAGGAAAATTTTTCATTGTAGTGCATCCCATTCGAATTTCTGTGGTCAATTTTTGTAACATTCCTAATCACCTCTCCCAAAGAATTGCACTCTGCAAACGTCTGAAAGAAATGTCATGTAATGCGGTTTATTTTCAATTCCAGAATGTGCCCGTCTAAACTGAGCATCAGGCACCAAGAGTGTGAGCTTCTCTTAATCAGCGAGACAAAGATGATAGCATGCTCTTCGTGCATGCCAGTATTCTTTGCTACAAATGCCCCTGGAGAAGGAGGAAGCATCCTGACAGTCCAAGGGGACGAGAGGACAGTGGGGTTGTAAAAAGGTTTCAGACTCTGGACGTGCACTGTCTCGCATTCACAACTTCAGTCAGCGGACAGTGGGACCGGCTCCAAGATCTAGATGACAGGGTACGCATGTACGATGCAGCAGGGAATGCAGTATCTGGCAAGGAGTTTAAAAAACAGGTCAGTGATGCATCAGCTGGACTAAAAAGCCTAGCTGGTGTTTAGAAAACAGGCCAGTGGTGCATCAGCTGGAATAAAAGTCTGGCTGGTGTGTGTAGAGAGCTTGGTTGTCATCACGAGGCACCTTTTGGAGCCCTTGGTCTTCTGTCGTGAACGAGCAGGCCAGCTGACGGCCTTCGTTAGTGTATTAAGAGGCCACAGACAGTGATGTGCACTCTGATGGGTCAAGCCTATAAGGCAGAAATATGTATGTTCACAGCCACACATTAAGGAGAATGAAGGAGATAGCGTTTAACAAATAGAAAGGAGGAGAGACCTATTTCATTCGTGTTCTTTGCTGTAGTGCGTCTGTTCCACAATTGGTTTTTCTTGGGCGAGTTGGTACTTACTCAAGGACGTGAAGCTGTTGGGCAAAACTCGAATATAATGAGTAAGAGGCCGACTTTCGTATTTTCTGCCTCTTAGTGTTTCTTTTCGAGTTTTGCGCTACAGTATCATGTCCTTCGTTCGCTCCAAGACATAGAAGACAAAATGAAATAGAAATAGAAATTGAAAAAATTTGAAATAGAAGACAACTGAAATGAAGATATTGGCTTAGAAGTGAGGCGGCTTGGGCTAGTTGGTATGTCACGATGAATGCTATAGCACGAACTGAGAACTAAAGGATAAGGATACACGCGAAGATAAGCGCTAACTTCCAACTGAGTTTATTGTACAGAATATGAAAATATTTATATATTTACCTAAAAAAATCACAAAGAACAACAACACGTGACAAATGACGAGCCATGCAAAATTATATTGGGCACAGATCTATCCCTTGAAGAAGGAGAAGTGATCCGAAATGGCGCGGCATAAAACGAGCTAAGGAGAAGAGCTGAAGCATTTTTTGAAGGCCCCAGCATTGTATTAATAATGTTATTGTCAGGGATGCAACAGCTGCGCCTATTGCGCCATATTGATACAATTTCGTTTTTCTGCGCCGAAACCGTGATATTTGTCGAAACTGCGCCACGCTGTGCCAAAACGCCCCAGGTAACCGCAAAATTCTTTTCGGTTGCGCTAGTTTTAGCCTGGTTTTAGCGCGGAACAAAGCCCGCATTGGTGACCTAATGTTGGAAGAGGCTCCTTCATCCAATCCAATCCGATCCAGTGGTGCTTGACTCAAACATGACGTTAATCTGTTCTGGTGGGTTTGCTGGTGGGCAGATGGGCCTAAATGAAGTTTTTGCTGCTGGTTCAAACGCTGTTCTACAATGTCATTCAACATGAGCAATGGTCAGCGGCGATTTAATGCGGAAGCACCGCGTAAAGAAATTTAACTGGCAAACGGGCCGTTTGACACGTACTGCAAATCTTAGTGGGGAATCGTTATTCTTAGGTGGAGTCCGGTTCAACGCTGCTTTTGTTCAACTAGCAGTGCTCATATGCACGAATCCGCAGATTGTATATACAGCAAAGTCTTTTTAAATGTACTGTCGAGTAAAGTGTTGTTTAGAGAAGTACTACACTCGAAAACCTTGACCGCTTTAGCCGAACGAGTTCGTCAAGGTACTTGCTCCCTTCAACTCGCGCTGAGGCCGACACCACAATATGCCGAAAAAGGCCTTCCGCTTTTTGGCAAATGTGGACATTGCTCTACTAATCATTTTGACTTCGACGTGAGTGCGGTCACCACTTTGCTGGCGCAAAGGTTTCATGGCAGGTACTAACGAGCACGCCAGTACGAGTTGTCGCCGGCAACCTTAACGCAATCAGGATCTTTATATCTGCTCGGTAGCGCGTGTGGCATAGTGCTTTTGGTACTACTGTCAATATATAGCACACATTTTATACGCGACGGACCCAAACATGCCGCTGGCTGCTGCCTCCCGAGCGGAGACACAGATTGCGTGTCGCTTACAGGAACGAAAGTAGCTCACCATTGCTGCGTTTACCCAACGAAATCTTTGTCGTATCCCTACACGCGGTCATGAGCGGAGCGAGTAGGAATATTCCTGTGGAAAAGCTGTCATACGGCAGAGCACGCGACCGACCCGGCAGTGACGGCATCAGCATTGTTGGTGACCCGCTGCACGAAACTAGCAAGGTTTCGGCTCTACTCGGCTACAGGCACTGTGTACAATGAAAGGATGCCAATTTTCGCTGTGCATAGCTCTCTCTCTCTCTATATATATATATATATATATGAAAGATAAAGGGGGAGGGCGCACGCACATACGACGATTGCAGTTTTCCTGGTTTGTCTTAGACGTTGCGTGGCATAACACTCCGGACTTAGACTTTTCTCTTGAACTATATATACATATGGTGCCTCTCTTTAAAATGGGCTTTTTCCTCAGAGATCTTCTTCTTAACAGGGCGGAATACAAAATTCAGCGCATCGGTGCTGAATGGAGTGGACTGCAACAATGACGTGATCAGCCGGTGGTGTAGGCCAGGTGTAAAGGACCTTGGTGCAAAGTCATCATGCACAAGGCCTTACTGGTTTCCACAGGATTCACTGGTCTTATTCAGCATGTTATGCGCTGAAAACATGATTGTGGTGACATCGAAAGATTTGCATATATATTTTTGTTGCTGTTCCAAAAGCAAGCTTTGCTTGTGAAGCTGCTCCAAATTTGGAATTTTGTGCTCCAAAATGGAGTTTTTTTTTCCCGTAGCCCGCTCCAAACTTGGATTTTCCTGCTCCAAAAGCAAGATTTTGCTGCTCCAAAAATTGCTCCAAATCCTATTTTGGCTGTTGCACCCCTGTATTGTGGATGATTAAGACGTAGTGACTGCAGTGTCAACCGAGCTTTAATGTGTATTTTATTTATAAAGGCACGAGCAAATTTATTTGCGCATCGTGATGTATTTATTTCCGTGACATAAATCATAGTGTAACATGATTCGGACAAATATTGGTAAATAGTCTCAGATACGCGTGATTTATTACTCAATTGTTGCAGGATTTCCCAAGGGGAGGACTTTGCGGGAAAGTGGTTTCTGAGAAAGTTTGAGCATGTTTTCTAGCGAGCTGCTAAGATCTCCAGCCCAGTTGGCCAAGAATGGAGTTAACTCAGTAGCTTTCTGATAGAGAGCTCGGACTTTTAAACCAAACAGCCGTCCAGAAAAACAAAATGGAATGCCATGCTGACCGCACGATGGCAGGATACGACTGTCACAAAATAGGGAGGATTAGACCTTTGCGCGAAGCTGTGCAAGCAGGTGCAGAGGCGATTACTTCGCCCATGTGCAGCGCCCTCACCTCCCGTCGTGGCCAGTCAGTCAACTTCTCCTTTCACGCGCGCTCTTTTGTTCGGGAGACGAATCGGCAGGCCGCACCAGAGGGCAAAGGCTCCAAAGCCTTCAGAAGTATCTCCTGCATACTGTCTGCTGTGGAGTGCCCAATGAAAGCGGAGGTGTAGTACCTAGTGACCACCTTGTGTGACGAGTCCCAATACCGCACATGCACGTCCATTTGCTTTTCTTGCAGGAAGTCGTTCACTGACTCGTCAAAAAGCGCGACGTAATATTCGGAATTCTGTACCTCTTCTTGCAAGCACGACAAGCAAAATGGCCCAAGTCCATGGTATGCAACATATGCACATTTTTTTCTCGCCGCAAGAAAATGATTTGGCCACCTCGCTGTCAGGAAACATCCGCTTGAACAAGTCGCCCGTTTGTGCCGACGATCTGTACGAGTAGTGGGAGGTAATCACTTTCATTGCCCACAAAATGTCCGCATCGGTAACCACCTCGTGCGACTTGCAGGCGCTGCTTAGATCGGTCGCTTGGGATGGAGCCGACCTAGTGGGCCACTCACTTGTGCTTGTTGTCAGGTAGGTCTGCATCGAGTTTCCAGCTGCCATTTTCATAATTCCACAGTGCTTTGTACTTTTTGCGTGGCTCTTGAGAGCAGATTTGCCCATAGAAGCGATGTCGAAGGTCTTCTTGCACAATGTGCATTTTGCACGATGGGGGTCAGATGTATCCCGCGCAATCCAACACTTATAATCATCGTTGCTGAGCCAAGCGCTGTGGAAGTTAATTTCCCAGGCATGACTCCAAATTATGCCATCTGCATGCACGATCATGCGAAATTCAACGCGCGCCGCAACCGACACGTGCAAAACGAAACACCACCGGAGCACGACCAAGCACTGACAAGCTCCACAGCGCACAATGTGGCCAACACATGCTGCTGAGGTGGCTGAGGCTAGTGAGAGTGTGCTGTATTTTTTTAGTGGGTTGCTGAGGGATACCACTAAAACCAAAGCCAAAAGAAAACATTTCAAACACTAATAAAGTCTACTGCAACAAGCGTATTCGTGCAACTTTTCTTTTTTTCCGGAGAGCTCAAGATGCTGTATCCTCACTGTGGCCATCAGCTCATGGCTTCTGGCCAACCAAAACCAAACCAAGCCAGATAAAAAAAATCACGCTGTGGGTGCACGCATGCCTCAATCTCGCCAATCTATACAGGTGGTTTGACCGTGTTTGAGTTCGACTTCACAATCGCAGTGTCGCGGAACACGATAAGCAATGAAGTTTGCCCGGCACCACGCTCAGCTGCCGTGAATTGCAAGTCGTGCAATCCGACCCTGAGAAAATCCCCAATATTCAAGGGTTTTCAAGGACCGGAACGAAATTCCAGGACCTTCAAGGCCTTGAAAACGAAATTTTCAATTTCAAGGGTTTTTAAAGGTTTCAAGGGCCTGTGCGCACCCAGCATATAACCTTTCCATCATTCATAATTGGCCGTACTACCGCACTGTGTGCCAACCATTCGATTTCTGGGCTTGCATAACGCAGGTTTCTCCGAAGTCTCCACAACACCCTGTTGGCCTCGGCACAAACGCATTAGTCAAACACACTATGCATGATAAAGAAGTTTTACCTGCAAAGTTGTGGCCCAATTGAGCCATGTCATACTCTACGAAAGCTGCATACACGGCCCCTCCAGACAGCATCTAAAGAAAGGTGCCGTGCAACTACCACCATGAGACATGACCATAAGTCGGCAAACTCGCTCGTGAGCCGACTCACTCAGACTCAGATCGAGCCGCGAGTCCGGGTGAGTAATATTCTGGTGAGTTTGAGTCCGAGTGAGTCCGGCTGAGGAATATTTTAGTGAGTAGGATTCCGAGTGAGCCCTCGGCGCAAAATATATTTGTTGAGTGAGTCTGAGTGAGCTGGACATTTGTTGCCGACCTATGGTCCTATCTACTCAACTTCAGCATTACTATCCGCCTTATGGCGGCTCACGTTTATGCTCACGTTTACTCACACATACTTCAACGCGCTATCGTCCATACACCCCAATGGGCTACAAAAGCCTGGTGGACATCCGAATTAGCTGGACGTCCATGTCCAGAGCCGGTTATCCCCAGATTACCTAGGGCCGTTGCGTTTCAGTTGTTCTTCACGTCCGTTTTGTTTTCTGTCTCAAACATCCTACAGTGGATTTCATGAGGACGTTATAATATGGAGGACAGCGGGACATCCACGAGACATTATCTTTGTGACTACTAACATTTTCTATGCTGCGTGTTTGGTGCAAGAGACATATGTGCTGGGGACATCGCACTGATGCCTCGATTCTGGATTGTGAATTCACTAAATTTTTCGTGGCAAGATTGCCCGCTTCTGCAAGAAAAACAAGAAAATGCCTACAGTTCAAGCGCCTCATCGCAACAGAAAAATGCGAATAATTTCACGATTCTCCAGCACCGTTAAATTGTGCTTAAAGCAGCGTTTCTTTGTGCCGTGACTAAATGGCAGCGTGACGGCCAGACATGCATGACCGAAACAATGACGAATTTCACATCACGCAATTTACCAACAGAACTATATTTTACGTCATTATCGTGTGCGCAGGTGTCCGCAACAGCAGCTACGAAAGGACTGTAGCAGGGGGGTGGGATTTACTGGGCTTCAGCCACCTCCCTCCCTTGAAATGTTAAATTTTTTTCGTTCTAGTATACACCGCCGTCCGAATAACCACCTTCACCAAAAACCACCCAGGATGTCGTCTAAAATGTGTTTTTTTTTTTTCGAGCACGACAATGCCGTGGACAGTTGAAAGGTACCGGAAGATGACTTTTCTGCAATATTTTTTTCCACCATGCAGTTTGTGAAACAGGGTATCACTCTTATTTCTTTCTTAAACAATAAAAAGAAAATTGACTATGGTACGATTATTCCTATTTTTACCTTACTTTTACGCAGCCGGCGTCTGCCATTGTGTTCTTGCTAACCTAGAAGGTCTACAAGGCGACTCACGTTTAAGTACATTAATTTTTTAAGGACTAACGTCCCCGGGTCTCACAAACATTTACTCTCCGTGCGGTTACTTCTACAAAGCAAGGTGTCGGAGCGGGCTAGTTGTTATTCCGTACTGCTAAAACTTTAGCGCAATAAGTGCACAGCGGACAAAGAAACGACAAATACAAGCGCTAACTTCCAACTATCGTTTCTTAAAGCAACACGCAGATATATACCTGTCACATGTGATTACAACGATATCAGTCAACGCACAAGAGGAAAACCTAAACAAAAAACAGCAAAACTACGCGGGACCAACACGTGCGGGTGAATTTAAGTAATCTAGTTCCTTTTTTGTTAGTGCGATGAATGGCTTGCTGACGCAGCTTCCATTAGCAATCGTTGCCGCCTCAATGATGATCTTGGTGCTATCCTTAGGGTGAGCTGCCAACACAGTTGTACTGTCAAATAAAGGCACGCATTTGCATTCCGCACAATGAGCCACCAAGAAACCATCACAACCTTTCTTCACTGTCTGATTTTGTTCGAGCAATCTCATTTTCAGGCATCTGCCTGTCTGTCCGACGTAACTTTGACCGCAGGACAAAGGTATGTTATACACTACGCCCTTCACACATTCAACAAATTCATTTCGGTGCCTAATTTTACAGCTGTTGGAAGGCCTTCTTACCGGACTGGTTCTGGCACATAACTGCGACAACTTATTAGGTGCAGAAAACGCAACTGAAATCCCCGCTCTTAGACCAATCTTTTAGAGATTGTGTGATATACCATGCAGGTATGGAATCACAGCCACCTTCTTACGAACTGTTGCCTGCGAATCAGTGCACGTGTCACTGATCTTCGAAAACTTGCGCAACTTCTCTGAAACAGATACCAGCAGGCGGCGTGGATATCCAGCTGCCTTCAAACGAGCAATTTGCCCGCAGAAGCTTTCTTGCATCGAATGGTAGCAAGGCTTGGTCAATGCGTTGTGTAAAACAGGCACGAGCAATTCCGCGCTGGACGAGCTTGCTGTGTGCAGAGGCAAAAGGCAACACAGGTTTTTTTTGCACGAGGCTCATATCTCCAGCGTACATGGCTACTCGAAAAGGTCTGAGCCTCAGGTCCAAGAACCTCAGGGATCCGTTCTTTTTTAACAGTACTTCTACAAGGCAACTTTTGGTCCTCACACATCACCTCGCCAGATGAGTAGTCGGTCCGCTCACACACTGCGTGCGAATTATCTTTTTATCCCCAGTTCAGATGAGCTGTTAATCCCCAGGGATTATTTTTCACATTTATTTAGCGCAAGGCGCAAATACTTTTTTTTCGCGTGTTGTTTTCCGTGGTTACGAAAAATCGCGCGGAAAAGAACACGACAAAACAATATTTAGCATTCCGTGCCTCACTGTTTTCGCTGTCAATGCGACCACTAAATACAAAATACTAAATACAAAACGAATGGTGTTCAAGCTGCTGTTCGTGAGACATATCCAGCCGCACTCTACACTCATTGCACCAGTCACTCCCTTAATCTACTTCTGTGTGCGGCATGCTCCATCACAGACATCCGAAACTGTTCTCGGACTCTAAAGGCGACGTCAGTCTTTTTCTGTAAATCTTCTATCCACTCACACGTTTTGCGAAAAATGATAAGCTTGAGCTGTACTGAGTCTACGAGGCAGCGCCTCCTGGGCACGAGAAGCACGATGCAGTGCTTCTCGACCCAGCATCGAGATGCACCAGCCGTCACCAGATCACCAGCCGTCGAGCCGGTGTCCGGAAGCAAAACCTTGGGAGCAATGCATTCGAAAGTGCGGAAGAATATTTTCGCAGAACCCTGTTCATTAAGTTCATGGACCACGTACTAGCCCAGTTAAACCAACGGTTCGAAAAACACAGGGCACTTCTAAAGTACTTTTCAGTAATTGTACCATCCTCAATACCACCAATTCAAGATGATCGGGAGAAAGGAGCAGAAAATCTCCTGACAGTTTTTGCGCGTGACGTCGAAACGAGGGCTGCGACTATGGTGGACAAAGTGGACGAACGAAGCAGCAAACCATCGCCCCAGTACAGGAACCAATGCCCTCTCATTGCGACAGCAGGTTCTATCCGAATGTGTACAAGCTACTCCATATTCCAGCCACCCTTCCAGTGACAGAGACAACGTTTTCAAGCATGAGGTTACTTAAGAACTACTCACGCTCCACGATGTCTGAGGAACGCATGGTAGGCCTGGCCCTTCTGTACGCCCACAGAAATGTCAATATCAGCGTGTCGGAAGGTATTGACCACTTCGCTAAGCTTCCTCGCCGGGTCAACTTTGTCCTTTGATACCGAGCAGGACAAAAATCAGCGCAAACGAAAGGAAAAGGCACTGCTGTTCCAGAGTTCAGGTCAATGAGCCTGTAATATTATTGTTCAACTTTTAAAGCTGTGAGGATTTTGTACCTTTTAGCAGTTAACACCGCGACCTAATATAAACATACGAATACGGGCATCAGGTGGACATTAACAGCGAATCGACAGCTTCACCTTGTTCACTGAGAGGTCGGCATACACGGCGTTACCAAACAAATTCAGCTATTGGGAAGCCATACTAGCGGCACTGTTTGTTACTTTCATTTGTCGGTTTTGTTCTTTATTGCTTTTTGAACTAGAAGCGACAACTCTCCTTTTATATTGAGTGCACAATTGTGGTTCGCACTTTTAAAACAGTTTTGAAATAGTTTCTTTCGTCATTTCTGCGCTCTTCCATAATAGGTCTCTCCACATGGTGCGTTCGAGAGAGCAGCTTGGCCCAAGGACATATCAGTTTCTGTGATTGTGCAGCATGTTCTTTTGCCTTATTTTGGGCATTATGCATAGTGATCATTGTTTAGTTCTGTATATTGATTGCATATTTAAATGTACATTTGTGATGTTTTGTGTAAGCATACTGCGCACTGTTTCCGGTGACATGTTTTGCCCGTATTCGAGGTGTACTTTCCCATTCTTGTTTATCCCTGGCCGCATCATTTGTGCCAAAAATAATGAACATTTTGCGTAAACAATCTGGATTAAAATATTTGATCTCGTCCTGGTTATTTTGTGGACTTCATTTTTTTTGTTATCAGGCGCTTCTTTAGATTAAAAATGCTGCAGTTCCAAAGTTTACGCGATATTTCCTGTACCTCTTACACACAAAAAAATTAAAAGTTTGAAAAGATTGACGACAGTCATTCCTGAAAAGATTTTTCAGGCATGGTAACATAATACTTTTATGAAAAAACACATTTCTTACTCGTTCTTGACAGTGCGCAGTATTCAAGAAGTCATTTGCAGCACCTAATACAACGGTAATACAGGTTATTCATATACTTAGTCGTTCGAAAAATTCAATGAGGAGGTTGCGCTGGAACGTGAGCCCCCCCCCCCGAACAAAATTCCTGGCTACGCCACTCGACTGTAGTGTAACATATCGTAATACTACGGACCCTAGATTCCATTGTCAGTGATGCTACCGAGGACTTCTGATTTGGAGCAATTTTTGGAGCAGCAAGATTTCCATTTTGGAGCACTTTGTAGCAGCAAAAATTTTCATCTTGGAGCCCTTTAGAGCAGATAATTTTGCATCTGGGAGCACTCTGGAGCAGCAAATTTTACATCCTCGAGTGCACTAGAGAAGCTAATTGCATTAACATTCAAGCACCTGAATAATTATCAGGGGGCTCTTATGAAGAGCTAGAAATATTTTGGATTCATTGCAAATCTCATGGAAGAAATCATCTCAGGAGAACTCCATACTTCACTCGCTAATGAAAAAATAAGGGCTCATGCAGTTGAGTGTTCTGAATTAACCTCTTTGGTGACTATTTTCGACAGTAGTAAATAAACAGAATACCGGAACAATAAAATTGCACTTTATGAAGTAACACTCTAAATACATACATATGGTTACCAGCAGACGTGGTAGACAAATGGCGTGACGTACAACAGTGCCTCAATGCTAAAGAGTCACACTGTCCCTAATGCATTCCCCTAACACAACTTGAAGACGAAAGCCAGGTTCTTTTTCTTCTCGATCGACGTGTTGATCTTCCGCCTCACTCTCTGCAAGCTTTCTACACCTCACCTGGTTTTGCACTACCTCCATGATCGGCGCACTGATTACGGAAGCAGTGCAAAGCGACGATGTCATGTGATCACGTGACATCACGATATATGACGCCATGATGACATCAGAAGTTTCGACGATCTGTGACGTGATGATGAGGCCATCACATGATGATTATCTTTTGCATCAATCGACTGACACTGTGGACGGTCAATTTTCGTGTTTGATGAAGCATCCAAGGCTTTCACAATATTATTGCGTTTCGAATGTTAACAGCATGGCCGTTAACAACCTGGCCTTACGTACCAAACTGTCCTCCACCATGTCACCTCTGTGTCTTGCGCGAAACAGATTCGTTTATCATCCACTTCACACAGTGGAATGGCTCCTCAATTTTATTGAAATTTTTATTGTGATAGCAATTACATGGACACTCTCGACGGGTTTTTGCCGTCACCGTCGCCGTAATTTTCCGTATAAAGTCGAAATTGATAACATCACCCCGCGCATCCTAGCCGCGGGTAAAAGCTCGCGAGCGCTGGCGACGAACGCGGCTGAAGCGGAGATTAAACGAGCCGGCCGTCTGTCTCCGTCGCACACAGAACGCATGAGATAACATCTTCCCGCGTGCAGGCCTGCCGTCGATTGCTCATCATACAGAGAGGAAACGCCCCGCCCGTCTTTCGTAAGGAGCATCAAGGGACGCCAGGGGAGGGGTGGGGGAAGGGACCGCATCGTTCGAAGGGCGCAGTCGCTTGCTCGTGCGCCATCTCGAGGCATCCGGAGACGGCTCGTAAACTTGCTGTGCTCTCAACGCTTACTTCACGTTTAGAGAACTCACAGCACGCAAACGCTTCGGTTCCTGGAGCGGTCATATTCCCTTAAAGCAGCGTTTTGTTGAGTTACGCGAGATCGGATCCAAAAAAGTTAGCTGCTAGCCTTACTTGGTATAACAATACAATTTGTTGGTATCGCATTCATTGCTTCGCCCTTAAGCGAAACTGACTTTTTTTTAACTGTCAGCTACTGACCCTGGAAAGCGTGGGGCGGGCGAACGTGTAACATGTTTTACACTGTGGGCCATCAGCGACGGGCCCGCTACTGACAGCAGCGCATATTAAAATGCAATTGCGGCTGCTCCGACCAGGAAGCATGCTTTTATTAATGAGATGATATTTTTAAACAAGCAGCCAAAAAATACGAATTCGAACCCTAGCACTCACGAGCTCGAAAGGGCAGAGCCTTTTAGAGGGTATTCACTGCAGAGTGATTACAAACTCGGATGTGCTGGTGGAAGGAATTATAAAAAAAGATCTTCTGGATGAAGATCCATGGATAGAGTATATCTGAGGAAAAGTGTCAATGCGTTCCTCCCGTTCACGTGCTCTTCCATAGACGCGAAGCACGGAAAATTTGATATTGTTCCATATGTCTATTACTAGAGATCCCAGATTACATTCTGCGATGTCCAGAAACAGAAGTGACAGACATTTTAGCGGCACGCGTGTAGTTATTACTGATCATGGCTTTCCTTACGTGCCGTGCGACGCTTGAAACGAGCTATCAGCAGCGTTTCTGGAACAGACGACGTCTGCCGATGAATCGCCGCCACACTTTCTCGCTACCGATAGGCCTAGACGTAACGAGCCTCTGCGGCGAGCGCGTTTTGCTGTCGACTTGCAGAACAGAAGCTGTGTCGGCACCGTGCATGGTACCGTGGCTTACTCTGTACGCACACGCGAGCGCTATTTATTCAGCGAAATAATTCTTGGTCCGTGGTTGCGATTTTGGCGGCCCCAAGATCAAGCTGCACATGTTCTGACGCGCCAGCGGTGCGATTTCTGGTGATAGACACCCCCAAACACGGGGCTCTGGCGCAGTTTGGCGCAATTTTTGTCGATATTATCGCGATAGCGCAGTAAATACAATTTGGCGCACTTTGGCGCAGTTGGTGCAGGAGTGGAATCACTGCATTGTAGTACATACATTTCTCGCAAATCAATCAAAGCTCCTGCTTTGACTGATATAAAGCTTAAACTGCAGCGGTGGCTACATGGTAGAGCGTCCGCTCCCAACGCGGTAAGTACCGGGTTCAATTCCCAGTGCTGAGCCGGAAAACCACTGGTCTTTCCTAAAGGGTAAAGGAGTACACCGACCTGGCACTCTGTTGTTCTCAGGTATTCATCTCGAAAAGTGGCCCCATGCGGTTCAGTGAGTCATCTCTTTCAATAAAAATGTCCTTCCTGGATTGAAACCACCGGTAACTCATATATGAAGGGACGAGATAAAGAGGTGACAAGTAGAGCACCCATTATGCGAGATATTGGTGCTGAAGAGCATTGACACCATGGTCGAAAAAGCTGATTATACACTAACGTACTCATGAGTGGAATCACATAGACTCACTTGGACTTAGATCGAGCCGTGAGTCTCCGTCTGAGTGAGTAATATTTTGACAGTATGAGTGAGCCTGGTTGAAAAAAAAAAATTTAACCAGTCGAGTGAGTCCGGCTGAGGAAAATTTTGGTGAGTCTGAATCCGAATGAGCTTTATGGACACGACTACATTATCTGTTACATACCGTTGTAGAAGTCTGCATGGACGGACTTTTCATTTGCAGCCAGATCCATCAGCAGGCCCCCAGAACCTCCAGCCTGCAATGCATTTATTATCACATGACAGGCAACCCACAAAGAATGACTGAAAGCTGAGCTAGTTGGTAGAGGTTCATTATATAAGAAAGCACGCAAACACAAGCAAAGAGAACAAGACAACACAAACGGCAATTGCGTTGTCTCACTCTCTTCTGTGTGTTTTTGCACACCTTGCTTCTTTTTATGATACAAACGACAGCAAATCTCAAACAATGCCACTTTGTGAGCAAGCAGCGTAAAAAGCTGGGCGATTTGCCATCGATTCATCTTGGCCAAACTACGTGGCAGGACGGGACACAAAGAATGAACAAACAAGCTCATTCAAAAGCTATTTAATTAAAAACCGATTACATCTTTTAAATTAACTCAGTAGCTAGTGCACTTTTGTTTGGCTTGCTTTGTGTACTGTCCTGCCATGCAGTGAATGCCAAGATCAATGCCACTTGGCAGCTGTCATGCGTTATGGATGGGGTGCAGTCGCTGGGAAAATTCCAAGAAGTGATGTACCTGCCTTCCGAAACGCCCCACGAAAGCACGGGCACTTTGGAACAGCATAACTTTCGATTTTGGAGCACCCTGGGATAGATAATTTCACACTCAGGAGCGCATTGGAGAAGCGAGTTACATTTAAATTCAGACACGAGGACTTACTATCCATGCCTACGCGACCAGGATCCCGATAATATGCAGGAGGAGAACAGGGACCGATTAGTTACATATAATGAAGTGACGAAGCATTATTATATGAACAGAAGAGAATTCCCAGTGCCACACGCTAAGCTCAATAGAGCTCAAGCGGTGACTCTGAGATTGTTACGGACAGGCACTTACCCGAATCCAAACTTTATTAGCAAGATATACCCAGAAAGAGAGTCACAAATCAAATGCGAGAAGTGCAATGGCATCATTAGTCTGGATCACATGCTGTGGCAGTGTCCTGTGGCTGTGACAGACAAGGAAAGAGACTGGTGGCACAGAGTCCTTCACAGTGGAGAGCTCTTTCAGATCAGGCCATCCAGAAGGCCCACGATATGGCGGTAAGGTTAAACCTTACTGCCCCGACGTGGGAGCTGCCTGCGTCAACCTAGGGTTGATCTTCAGGATCCGAATAAAGTTCATCATACCATATACCTGAATTATTATGGGGCTCTTATGAAGAGCTATACAGTGATGTAGCAACATGCTGCCTTTTGGAGCTCATTTTGGAGCAGATGGCAAAATATTCAAAGTGACTCCTGGAATTTGAAGCATCATTTAAGCATCTCGTAAACATTAATATTTATTATTAAGCATATTGCACATTAAATAATCACAGTACATTCAATTAAACAAAGAAGCAGATGGATGGTCATTGAACACTAAGTAAGATGAGCTATGCAGGATGTTTCAAGAAATGTGTCCAAAAACCATCAAAAATCAGGAAAATGTGATATTTGCTCACTGTTTTCAGAGTTGCTTCTTCTGTAACGGCAGGCATCTTAAGATGGTTAAAGACGTCATTTGGGACAGTAATTAAGAAAGTTAAATTAACCTTTTAATTAGTGAAGTTACGCAGTTATGTCAAGTGGTAGAATTGAAGTTCTTCATGCGAAGAACCCACCGCAGCTTTGAGATATAGAAAAAGGGGCCTCTAATAATTATTATGGCGTAATGAAATTCAACCAACCTGAATGGCGAAACCAAAACCGAAGCACCGATGAGTGCAACAAGCAGACGACCGGAATGACGTCACTGTTCAAGGCAACAATTACAGAGGTGTAGTTCTTCCACGTTCGTTAACGTATGTGCACCATGCATGCTATAATTGCAAGTGCAGCCCACACACCCACACAGTGAAGTCGGTTGATATAGCTAGGCTCACTCAATCTGGACGTCTCAGAAGAATATGGCAGTTGCGTCTTCTTCCGCGTTTTGGCTTCGCTGCTGAATTTCGTTGAATTTCATTACTTCGCAATTACAGTTGACTCTCGTTAAACGGAACCTAAAGGGACCAGGAAAATGTGTTCCATTTAACAGGAGTTCCGTTTACTGAGAGATGAACAGGGGTGCAGAATTCAGGTACGAAACCAACCATATCAGATTCAGTTGTTCCATTTAAGCAGCAGTTCCGTTTAACAGATTTCAGTTTACTGAGAGTCTACTGTATATTACTAGAGGCCACTTTTTCGAAATCTAAGAGCTAAAATGGGTTCTACACATGAAGGACTTCAATTCTCCCGAGCATTTGACGTAACTGCCCAACTCCACTAATTACAAAGTTAATTAATTTAGCTTTCATAATCACTGTCCCAAAGGATGTATTTAGCTATCTTAGGATGCCTGCCACTACAGAAAAAGCAATGGTGAAGGCATCGAACAAATATCACATTTCCCTGATTTCCGAGATTTTTGGAGACATTTCTTGAAACACCTGCTATATTTAAATTCAATCATAATTTAAATGATATAGAACTGGATAAATCTGAGCACCAAATTATAAAAGTAACCACGATCATGTATAGCAGTTTATAATCAATGCGAGATCAAAGCAATCCTATTTTTATTTTCACCAAAACAGCCTGCATTTAAAATTTCAAAGAGAACAAGAGCTTTAAAATGCCAGTTCTTGTGGCATAAATGAGGTCGAATCTGATAGGGCGATAAATGTCATCAGTCACACATCACAGTCGTCACAGCAGCAGTTAGTAATCGGTACGATATCGAACTCGCACATATTTCACGAAAATAGTCTGCCAGGAAAAAAAATGCAGCTAAATCAGATACATATCGACAATACCAGTACTTGTGGCACTGTCAATATGCTAGTATGCAGCTAGTATAGAAGCTGCATACTAGCACACTAGGATGAGAGCAGCTTGGTTTTGGTTTCGTTTAGGCTAAGTGGATGGTCACACAGTTAAAATTCATTGTTTTCAGTTCCCCAGCGCCACTCTGGAGCAAGTTCGGAGTAGTTACTAACAAAAGTTACAGTTTGGAGCAGCATGGAACAGCATTTCTCTTTTGGAGCACCACTTCCATCATTGGCGTATTACTATCTCGTTTTGTTGCAAACCACATGGAGAAAATGTTTTCTGGAGCATTCATTATTTCACTCGATTATGCAAAAATAAGGGCGCCACGCAGTTGGATGTTGTAGAACTCTCCAGCTACTTTTTTTACACAAGCAAATAAACAGAATACTGGATCAATAATATTGTATATTATGTAATCAAACTAGCAAACCTATGTGGTCATCAACATGCAGGGCTTCTGGTGCAAATCTAAAGTCTTGATGTTAATAAAACGTTGCCCTTTAAATGAGCAGAAGTGGCAGACCAATTTCACCACGTACAGAAGTGCCTCAAAGCTAAAACGTCCTCTCCACATAAGCTCGTTTTGGTATGGCGCTGGCTCACTGAATGAGATGCAAGAGAACTTCACGCACTGCTTTTGCGTGATAGCCATAGCACTGCTGGCAAGAGTACTCGATCGTCTTGCAGAGTAACCCTGTATGGCCCGCAATCCCGTGATTGTCGCACTATGCTACGTCTTGGGTTAATAAACCTGTGTTTGTCAACAACCTGCCTTGAGTACTTTTTCTGCGCTATGTCCGAGAGTCGACGAATCCGGCTGTAGCATCTTGTGCGCAGCGGCGGTGAAACAATGTCGCGTTCCTTCCCGGTCACACTCGTATGGTAAACTTCTCGCCAACATAACTGATGTGCAACGTAGGGTGGCATGGCATCAGAGCAGACCCCTTCAAGGCACTCGTTCCTGCTTCATCCCATGGCTACCAACTTGATTTTCTTCCATATGGACAAAACCGGCAGCATGGCTCGCCTTAGCAGCCCCTTTGCTTTCCGGCACATGGAGAGATCCCCTCTTTGGGGCCCCCTATGGTGATAAACCACTCAAATGCGGACTATGGTCCTGGCCTAGCCAGTTTCAGTTATTCTCAGCCATTCGAGACACACGTGGAGCACGTGCTTACGGGTCCCTCTACTGCATCGTCTCTGCTCGCTGGCCTTCCTTTGTCAGCAGTGCAGTTGACTGCCATGCTGCAGCCTCCCTACCTGGACCACATTATAAAAGTAACCATTTATACGCTCGCTCGTACATCTCTGTCACGAGCACAAAGGGTCGACACTGTCGCCGCATTTTCTGACAACCATTTTCCTCATGCGTGCCTTGGGTGACGCTTTCAACATATGTGAACCACTGTGCTCTGCCGTCAATCCGATTGCCCGTCATGTGAAGCATCATGCATACATCAGTGCGGAAACCCTACTCTTCTCCGTGCCGTTTACTGGCCCCTTTGGGTCTGGCACACTTGGCGGAGAACAGGCGAGCGACCCTCTGATGGCCACGCCTGCCCCAAAGCAATTAACTCTGTACACAACTGCAGCTCAGCTCCGGGTAAAACATTGTCTTCCATCTCACGAGCAGCACCGCTGTTTCATAGGGCGCTGCACGGTTGGTTATGTGCTGGAAGAATTGTGCACGCCGACAGAGCTTTGTGCATCTGCCTGGTCCTTCCGAGCCCGTGATTTTTGGTCGCCACTTTCTCGCGCACATGGGTATCGGGAATGATGTTGCAAGCAGTGGCTGCAGGGCCATCCCTTTGGCGACCTACAACATTTTGCAACAATCTAAGTGGCCACCGCAGCCTTCAACAGTGATGGAAGCGTCTTGAATAGCCCAAGTGCATCTTTTTCACCGTCACGACCAGAAGACAATATGGTATCGCGAAAGCAAGTCGCCCCACAAGCTGCTATGTGCAGTGAGGTTCGCAACATAAACACAAGGTTCTAGCAATTCACCTAAAAGTGACTGAAATTGATGTTTGTGTAATTGGTAATGTGGCAATGTGCAAAGTGAGCAAATGGTAAGGAGCTTGTTTAAAGAACAGCTTGCATGCTACTGCTTCCAAGGGGCATATGTAGCTGCAATGACATGCTACGCTTTCACAAATTACAATCGCACTGATGATGAATTATAACAACCTGATAATGCATGAGCATCATCGCAATCTTTGCAAAACATAAGATACTGTTGGAGTAGTTTGTGTATGTTTTCATTTTAAGTGAAGGAAAGAAGATCGCTTTTAAGGGGTTTTTTCTTTGTTAGACACAATATCAATGAGAACTAGCAGACAATAATGGCAAGGAAAGTACAGGAGATGTTATTTGTAATAATTGGGATATAAATGTGAAGAAAGTAAAGTGGACGAAAAGATAACTTGCCGCCTGCAAGGACCAAACCTGCGACCTTTGAATAACGCGTCCGATGCTCCACCACTGAGCTAAGACGGCAGTCGTCCCCCCGTCCACTTTATAGGGTATATATGTGGATTGAAACTTAGAAGTGTCAGTCAGCGCCAGTCGCAGCCATGGTGGCGAGTGTGGAACACTCTTTTTTCTGCCTTTTTGGCGTCACGTAGCACGTGATCTATATACGAGCAGGCAGCTGACCAATAATCCCTCGCATACTACCTGAAGGCATCATGTCTGCCAGAACAAGACCCTCGCTATGAATGAAGGAAAGAAGATTACTTTTTAAGGGCTCGTTTTTCTTTGTTAGTGTAGCATAGCCATGGCGTGCGCATAGCAGCGCCGGACCAGCAATGTATCAACGTAGTCAGCAGAATGAAAAAGAACGTTTATTGAAAAGTGTAGAACGTATTTATAGGCAGCACAGTGTAGACAGATAACGATGCACACGTGGTAGTAGCAATAGTCCGATGTGGTGCAGGCGGCCAGCTGAGGCGTCCCAGGTGCGTGCGCACACACACACACAGACCATGTGAAGACACAACATTCCTTCCCCCTTAGAAGTGAAAGCGTTGTACTGGCTTGCGTTCTCTTGTAGAACGCCTGAGGGCTTGTGGGGCGACACCGGTATTCATCGGGACCGCCGTGATCTTTGGTGATGCACGTTGTGCAGAACCAGCATCATTAGGGAGGAACCCAGAAGACAGGCCGTCCTCCGTGCTTACCGCCACCGGAGGCGATCGTTCTGTTGCTTGGTCTTGCTCGCTGCAACTTGTGGCAGTTGTTGGTGTCTGATCACTTCGTGAGTCCTGTCGCGGGCGAAGCTGATCTACATGCCGTTGGACGACCCCGTCCGATGTGTCCACGGTCACCATTCTCGCTCCAGACGTCGCCTTCACATTGCCAGGCATCCATTTGCTCCCCGCACCATAATTGCGGGCGTATACGTCACTTCCTGGTAGCGGCAGCCAGTCCTCTTGGTCTTTATTTGATCCTGTAAGGGCTGGAGGAAAACATGTGTCCAACCGTGAGCGTATTTGGTAACCTAAGAGTAACTCTGCTGGGGATTTACCGCACTTTTGCGGCGTCCTCCGATAGTTAAACAGCAAGCGTATCAGATTCTCCTCCAGCTTCCCTCTCCTCATTTTTCGAAGGCCATCTTTGATAGTTCGCACTGCCCTTTCCGCTGCACCATTAGACTGTGGGTGGTAGGGAGCACATCGGAGGTGCACTATGTTGTTGTTTGCCACGAATTCCTCAAAATCATGGCTGGAAAACTGGGTCCCGTTGTCGGAAACGATTGTGCGTGGTATCCCAAACCTGCTGAAAATGCCACGCAAACAGTTTATGGTAGTTTCCGTTGAAGCATGTGACAGAGGTACGGCTTCGAGCCATTTCGTGTGGGCGTCAACTACGACGAGTATCATTTTGCCGCAGATCGGCCCCGCGTAGTCAATGTGAATGCGGGACCACCTTTCGCCGGTTTCAGGCCACTTGACAACGGGCGCCGCGGTTGGCATCGGTAAATTTTGAACACAATTCTGGCACTGAGCAGACACCTCTTCAATATTTCTGTCTAGGCCTGGCCACCAAAACAAAGAGCGCGCGACAGATTTCATTGCCGGCGAACCCTGGTGAGTCTCATGTAAAAGCTGGAGCACTTGTACTCTTGCTTCGGCTGGTATTATGACCCTATTGCCCCAGTAAACGAGGTCATGTGCAACGGACAGCTCTAGCTTACGGTCAAAAAATGGCAGTATGTCCCTTGCCAGCCCATTTGCGTGTCTAGGCCATCCATGTAGTATGTATCGTTTGACTTCTACCAGGACAGGATCTGACGCGGTGAAAGCCTTCAGCTCACGCGTTGTCACGGCACCCCCTTCCAGCTGGTTTAGCGAGAGTACATATTCGAGTGGCTCACCGTCGTCGTCAGTTTCCGTAGTCTGCAGCGGCAGTCGGCTTAGGGCATCCGCATTCAGCATCTGTCGTCCTGGGGCGTACTGCAGCTGGTACCGGTAGGCCCCCAGCTGAAGCGCCCATCGTTGTATCCGGGCAGCGGCCATGGGGGGCGTCTGCCTGTCTGACCTCAACAGGCCCAGCAACGGCTGGTGGTCAGTCACAAAGGTAAATTCCCGACCTAGAAGGTAGTCGCGGAATTTAGTTACGCCAAATACCAGTGCCAGTGCCTCTCGCTCGAGCTGTGAATAGTTGCGCTCTGCCTGTGTCAACGTACGCGAGCGAAATCCGATCGGCCTGTGAGCGTTACCGATCGTGTGAAACAAGACCGCGCCCACTCCGTATGGAGACGCGTCGCACTCAAGTTTTAGTTCCTTCGAAGGGTCAAAATGGACGAGAACCTTGGCTGCTTTGAGGCTTTGCTTAGCAACCTTAAACGCAAGTTCTTGAGGCTGTTCCCAGTGCCAGCGCGCATTCTTTTCCAGCAGCTGATACAACGGAAAAAGTGTGGTAGACATGTTCGGCAGAAACCTCGCGTAAAACGTAATCATTCCCAAAAAAGAACGCAGTTCGGTGACGTTACGGGGGCTCTGTGCCTGCATGATAGCGTCGAGGTTTTTCTCTGTCGGATGAAGCCCATCGCGATCGATGCGATGCCCGAGATAGGTAACTGCTGGGCTGCGCAGCTTGCACTTATCGTGTCTCAACTTTACGCCTCTCTCTCGAAAACGTTCCAAAACGTTTTTCAGCCTTTCGCCACTGTCGCTTGATTTTTCAGAAATGAGCACGTCGTCAAGATAAGCTTGTGCACCCACAAGACCAGCTAGCACCTCATCCATTTTTCTTTGGAATATCGCGGGTGCAGAGGCTATACCGAAAGGCAGTCGGTTGTAGCAAAAGAGCCCTTTTGGTGTGTTAATGACGCAAATTTTCTTTGCAGAATCATCCAGTACCACTTGATTGTATGCGTCCCGTAAATCCAGAGTGCTGAAACAATCCCCATCGTGTAGTTGCGCAAACATATCTTCAATGATGGGCAAGGGGTATTGTTCAGTGGCGCATGCGGGGTTCACTGTGGCCTTGAAATCACCGCAGATTCTCACTGCGCCGTCTTTCTTAAGAACTACGACTATAGGCGACGCCCATTCCGAGTGTGCCACCGGTGATAACACGCCCAAGGAAACTAACCGATCAAGTTCAAGTGACACGCGGTCGCGTAACGCATATGGAACGGGTCTGGACTTACAGAACTTAGGTACAGGTACACCTTTAGGTGCAGACTGACCGGAGGGCCTGTGATGAGCCCCAGTTCCTCGGAAAACACGTCGTGGAAGTCGTTGAATATGCTGTTCACACTGGACTTGCCCGTTTGTTCGGTGGGCTCCAAGACTCCTGCAACGCAAACCACCGGAACACCAGCGACGTTCAGCAGCTGAATTAAATCTCGACCGCAGAGGCTTGGTCCCGCACAGTCCAACACGGTCAGCGCGCACTCCACCGTCGCTCCCTTATGTGAAACACTGAGCGCAAGCTCCCCAAGCACTGGCAGTCGTCCTGAGTAGCAGGATAATTTCACACTGGATGGTCTCAGTTTCGGCCATTGGTCGCGGTGCTTCTCGTACAGTTGACGTGGGATGACACAAACGGGCGACCCAGTATCGACTTCCATGGTAAGCTGCACACCACACCAAGAGAACGTCCGGCGAATTGGGGGTACCAGAAAGCTCTTCCGTTCCGAGGCCAAGGTCCAGATGTGCGCTGCTTCGTGTTCGTCGTCTGTCGATCCTTCCGTCCCCGTGAGAATGTTGGTTTGTGCCCTCCTTGCTATTCCTTGCTCCCGAGCACCGCGGCTTCGGCATTTTCTTGCAAGGTGACCGCGTCCTCCACAGCGATAACAGCGAGCGTTAGACCAGGTGCAACCGGTCTCATTGTGCTTTGCACTACCGCATCTTGAGCATTCTTGACGTGCAGCACTCTGCCTCTCGTCTTGCGGTGTTTTCTGCGGATACGCTTTTACTTTCAACACTGGTGTCAAGGCCGATCCGTTCATGTTTTTCACGCCACTATCTGCAGCTTCAGCTGAGAGAACCATCGCTTCAGCGTTTTCTAATGTTAATTCCTGCTTCGCAAGTAGCTGCTTCTGCAGTGCCCTTGACCAGACACCACACACAATGCGATCTCGTAGCATGCGATTTAAAGCACTGCCAAAATTGCAATTATCAGCGATTCGGCGAATGTCGACTAGAAATTCATTAATGGGCTCCCCCTCCACTTGACACCGACTGAAAAACTTGTAACTTTCTGTGATTTCGTGTCGCTTGGGATCGTAGTGCTCACTCAACACTGCCACGACTTCTTCATAAGTCAGCGCATTCGGCTTGCGTGGAGCCACTTTCCCTGCCAGTACTTGTATCGTGTGCGTGCTTAAGGCAGCCACCAGCAATGCTCTTTTCTTAGTCGAGTCTTCAATGGCATTCGCTTCGAAGTATGCTTCGACTTTAATAAGGTATGGCGTCCACTTATCTTTGCCTTCTTCGAAGTCCGGAAGCTGGTGGTGAGCCATGATCGCCTTGGTTGCTCGGTTTTTCGTAGTGTCAAGTTCAGGGTCGTCTTTCACTGCATGGGTGGTGTCCATCCTCGTCGCCACTGTAGCATAGCCATGGCGTGCGCATAGCAGCGCCGGACCAGCAATGTATCAACGTAGTCAGCAGAATGAAAAAGAAGCAGAATGAAAAAGAACGTTTATTGAAAAATGTAGAACGTATTTATAGGCAGCACAGTGTAGACAGATAACGATGCACACGTGGTAGTAGCAATAGTCCGATGTGGTGCAGGCGGCCAGCTGAGGCGTCCCAGGTGCGCGCGCACACACACACACAGACCACGTGAAGACACAACAGTTAGGCACAATATTAATGAGAACTAACAGACAGCAATGCGAAGGAAAGCATAGGCGGTGTAATTTGTAGTAATTAGAATATAAATGTGAAGAAAGTAAAGTGGACGAAAAGATAACTTGCCGCCTGCAAGGACCAAACCTGCGACCTTTGAATAACGCGTCCGATGCTCCACCACTGAGCTAAGACGGCAGTCGTCCCCCCATCCACTTTATAGGGTATATGTGTGTATTAAACCTAGGAGTGTTAGTCAGCGCCAATTGCAGCCAAGACGGCAAGTGTGGAACACTTTTTTTGCCTTTTTGGCATCACGTATTTTTCACAGAACTGTCTGGGCTAAGTCAGCCTGAACATGTGCGCACTCTAAGGGTGCGTGAAGTCTGATGGGTGCCCAGAACATGAACAAATTATGGCACTAAAATGTTTAAATACCAATTACCTATACTACTTAAAGGGACACTAAAGGCAAATAACAATTTATGTCAGAGTGAAAGCCCAATGTATGACAACTTCTAAAACGGCAATATTATCAACAGCAGTGCCCTACTTACCGAGAAATTAAGCTAAATGTATCACATGATGAGCGCCACGGGTGGGACATTTTCGAAGTGATCCCGATGACGTATGGAAGTCGGCCTACAATAAATCTCTAGTAATCAAACTAGCAGCAGTAAAAAAAGAACCTTCCGAGCATCAAAAGACGTAATAAAATGCTGTTTGTTCGTTTCCGCTTGATTCAGGGAAAAAAGAACCTCCGTGGCGTTGCCATATGGGGAACGGCGCGCGTGGTTCAGAGGTTCCGTTTTCGCCGAACTGCGCCTCGCCCGGCGCCCTGCTTCGCTCACGCGGTCGCGTCTCAGTGGTAGTTTCGGGATCGCGTACTGCCGCGTGTGTTTTGCGCGCTCGTGAAAGTCGCTCTGACCGTAAGTTCGACAAAATGCCGCATGCATGTCGAAATGGGTATGCATATTGCCGGATGCCCGAATGGTGCACAACGCCAGTGCTGCAGCAAGGAAACTGGTGTGTCTTTTCACTGGGTGCCGCGGAATGAACCCTTACGCTCGATGTGGCTTAGTGTCATGCCATTGCGCCAGTGTGCTGAACAGTCAAAACCTCTGCGTGTGTGCTCGCTGCAGGACTGCGGGACTGCGGCAAGCTTCGATGGCCGTTGTTGCTGCTGTGGGTCCCGCTACTTCCGCTCTGCTGCTATTAGTGTCGGCGGCCGCGCAGTAAAAGCGGGCAACGTTGGGCACGGCAGCAGTGACGTATGAAAGTCGTATTTTCAGGCGGGAGATTTGAAGTGCGCTAACGCGATGCGGACCACTAAAAACGTAATTTTATTTCAAAATAAGCACTTCCTTGGCATAAAAGTAGCACTACGAGGTTTCTGGACCGCTATTTCAACAATCAACGTCGACTTAATATTTGCCTTTAGTGTCCCTTTAAAGGGACACTAAAGGCGTAATTTTTTTACTGAGCGAAACGTTACAAAGTGACGCTAAAGATTTGTATAAATTCTATACGTCGAAGAGCAGCATAGGTATTATATAACCAGTTTTTCAGTTGGGTAACACTGCCAACGGCAACGTGGGCATTACCAAAACCAGAAGCAGTAAGCTGATATGTAATGCTTGTCCTTATGACAGAGAACGTACGCACGTTTCACGAACCCATGTGCATGTGTGGAAAGGTTCCTGACAGTTCTTGAACAAGGTCATCATCGCCGTGGTCAGTGAGCACCAACAGCTGGTCATGACTTGTTATTGGATTCGGTCGTGATAGCGGTGACGAGGGGTATAGTGCAGCTGTTAAAAATCGTGGATGCATCGGTCATTTCGTCGACAAATTGTGTCGATATAGCCGGCGACATGTCGGAACTTGAAGTCACCTTTCGCGTTGGTGAGGTATAGGCTGTCGAGGCTGGTAGGCCTGGATAGTGCTACGTATGTCAACATCAGTGGATGGTGTTTGTCTTATTCGTAGACTACCTGGGCATATGTGGCCCACGTATCCTAGTCTACAAAGCCGCTGCCAACCAATCTGGCATCATCCTCGGTCAGCATGACGCCATCGCCCAGCTTCGTAAGAAATGAAGAGGTCACTGCGCCGCTCTGGCGGACTAAGTGCACTTTACGGTGCGATGGTGGGAATATAATACGTAACTTTCGTTAATGTATTCCTCCGGGGTCCAGCACTGCTTCAATATAGCTTGCTAAATCATAGGAATAAAAATTTAATGTTTATTAGACTGCTATAAAAGCGGAGCCAACACTGGAACCACAGACGTTAATCTGATATGACGCCTGTATCGTAGGAGTATCATGTAGTGTTTATTGCTTTCTTGCAAAATTAGATAGCCAGCACCATAACCACAATTGACGTTGCACCGCTTTTACGCCTGCATAGGCTGTTTTTCCAAACCAGTTTATATGCCTGGCGTGGCTCTGTTGTAGAATGCCTGATTGCCACGCAGAATGCTTGGGTTCGATTCCTGCTGGGATCCTAATTTTCATTCTTTCCATTCGTCGGGTCAACGCTCTCCCATTTAAGTTACGAATGTCTGTCGCCGTTCCTGGGTAGACAAACTGTCAGTCACCTGTGGCGCATACCCGTACACCGCAGCCCGTGGTAAACGGGTATGTGCCACATGTGGCTGGAGGAAAGGGTTTGACGATGTACGCGACAGGATTTTCGCGTTATTCATGTCATGACCCGACAGTCATATTCGTCAAATCTTCTTACACTCCCTTGCCAATTTTGGTCTACACCAAGTTAAGGAGGTGATCATGAGAGCACCCAGACGGCCGGTCGACGGACGGACAGACAGACAGACAGACAGACAGATACGTAGATAGAAATGCTCAAAGTGCCAACGGTTCGCTAAGAAATGCTTCGCATTTAATATACTGCGTGGGATGCACAGACGCACAGAATGCATTTTTATAATAAAAAGTACAACTGAGGAAATCACCCTGTGGTAAAAAAACCATGGCCACATCGAACTGCTCGCACAAACTTCTCCCAGTAGCTTACACCAGGCTCAGCCTGGCAGATCACCTGCCTCCATAAAGAACTCCCGTTTCCTGAACAAATGGTCTTGAAAAGGCATTCCCCATTCAGACACAGAATGTACGATTCAAGAGACTTTTGATTATAGCCAACATTCTGCCAGTATCCCAAACCACCATGTTGTATCATAGGCCTTTTCCATGAGATAAAGGATTACTTATGGACAAATGCTTCATCAATTTATCCCTCAATGGGTGTTAAATGGTCTCTTACAGATCGACCCTCTCGAAATCTGCATTCGTTTGGGTCAAGCAATTTGTTTATTTCAAGGAAATGTAGCAGCCGCTTGTTAATCATCTTTTCAAACACTTCGCAGAGACAGCTTGTTAGGGCAACAGGCCGTAACTCGATACAGAAGTCATGGGTTCTTGCCCTGTTTCAAGATAGGAATTACAATTGCCTCTTCCCAAGCAAACGGTATCTCACCAGAAAACCATACAGCGTTGTAAGGCAAAAAACAGTTTGTTGTGTTTCAGGATGTAGGCGTTTCAATCATATATTACACGATCAGAGCCCGCAGCACACTCATTGCAGCTGTTTAGTGCTGCTTGTAGCTCTGCTAAGGAGAATGGGTGGTTACAGGCCTTACTTTTTGTGCACTTCCTTTCTTGCTTGTGTTGCTCTGTCAGTGTACTGTACTTTTGGAATGTTTCTGAGTAGTGTGAAGAGCTGGAGATGTGTTCAAGATGTGCATCGAGCAAGTTAGCTGGCTCTTCCAAGCAGTCTCCCTGAGTGTTCACCTAGGGAAGTGAATATGTTTGCTGGCCTTTTCACCCCGTTCCAGACCTTAGCTTACGAGTTAACACTTGATATGAACTTGTGCCAGCTGTCTTCTAGCGTGCCGTCGAGTTCTTTTTTCTTGGGGTTATACCTGCTCAAAATTGACAAGATTATCTGCGACGGGATAATCACACAGCAATACCCATGCTTTGTTCTAGCGCTCACTCGTCGTTCCATAATGGGACACGACGCTTAGAAGCATTACTTTGCACAGTCTTCAATCACGTTCGTCGAGTGTTATCGTGTGGTAGTTGCTAGTATACAACAAGAATTTGTGTCCTGTAAGGGCAGCACCAGTCAAATCATAGATAAAGCAGAGCACACCCCTGACAGAGAAATGTTTGTTTTTTACTTTTTTTACGGCAATTGGCAGCCTCATGTCTGGTAATGCCGAAATTAAATCGTAAATGTTCTAACGTATCGTATAATTACTGCTAGCATTATTAATTGTGACCAATTGTAGCGTCACTTTGAAATGCCCGCTTAAAATCGAAAGAAACTAGTGCCCCACAGCGGGGGAGCGCCTGCGACAACATACACTAAACTTTGTTGACAATGACAGCGCAGTTTTCAGATTGGGGCCCCAAGCACGGTAAACAAAGAAACAATGTGGGTGCTTCGGTAGGGTGGGCAGAATGGGGCCCTGCTAGCTTCGGGATGAGTTAAGCCTGTTGAGACCGTGTCCCCTCAGGAAAATGGAAAGCATTCCTGGCGTAAGCAGCCGAAACCACCTGGAGAGCAGCTCGACCACAGAGCGAGAGGGGTAAAGAAAAATAGCCCTCGTCGGGTGCCAGTCGTGGTTTTGTGTGCGCCCGGCAAATGTTCTACCAGGGTTGCCAATGGTGGCTACTTTTCGCCAAATTGGCGAATTTGAGAGGCCCGTGGTGACCTAAAATTATGAATGGCGACATGGTGAATTTTTGGCAATTTTCAGCTTAAGTCTCCACTGAGTTATGCATCCTAAGCTCAGTGTCTTTCCAATGAATGAGGGGCAACATGATGTGTTTAATGGCACAAGGGCCAGTTATGGCCAAAGAGCGCCATGTCATGTGGTAGCGGATTTACAGAGTAGTATATGCAATGATTGAATGAGTTGCAAATGGTAGATGCGACGTGGTTGTATAGGGGCCTAAAACTGGTTGCTGTGGATTTGCGGAAGTCATCCAAGAAATAAAACTGTGAGAATGACTAATGATGTGAGCTATGTGCATACAATCTCCATTACAATGATATGATAGTGTAAAATCTATGGAAAGCACTAGTGCTCGAGAGGGTACTTGAAGTCACGGATGACCAGGCCAGATTATTTGTAGCTTGTTTACGTCTTCTAAAAACTTTAGTACTGTTTTAGAATCAAAAAGCGGTTCATTGCTAAGAACAAATGCCGGATGAAGAGGGATGTGTTCACGGTATGCGAGGTGAAAGTACTTCTTACGTTGGGTTTCTATTTCGGCGCACTGGATCAGAACATGAAGGACTGTAAGAGTGTCGCCACACCCGTCACATCTCGGGGCATCATTTCCATTAAGTAGATACGAGTGTGTTCCATAGGCATGTCCAATCCTTAACCTGCAAAGAAGTACTTCCTTATATCTTGTTGCTTTCTCGAATATCCAGTTCCCTATTCTTGGCTTGACTGTGTGTAGCTTATTTGACACTTCACTGTCCCAATTCCTTTGCCAACATTTTCGCAACTCTCGACGCAGAAAAGGCTTCAGGTCAGTGGGAGGGATAGCTATTCTTGTGTCTGTGTATTCAAAGTTTACTGAGGTTGCGCTTTCGTCTGCAGCTACACTGCCTTTTATGCCTTTGTGGCCAGGTACCCAGCATATTATAACGACTTGGCAGCCCATAAATGCTGAGCATAGCAAGCCGTATAATTCATTGCAGATTGGGTTCTTATGTTTTCGTAGGGTCATTAGAGCTCTAACGACGCTCAATGAGTCCGTGAACACAATTGCTTTCGTAACATTAATTTGCTTTATATACTTAACCGCCGTGAGGATCGCATATGCTTCCGCTGTAAATATACTTGTATGTGGATTCAGTGCACCAGACATGAAAAATGATGATCCAAGTGCTGCGTAAGCAACACCAGCATGTGATTCAGAAGTGTCTGTGTAAAATGCAGCGCATGAATACTTGTCCTGGAGCTCGAGGAAGTGTGAACGAGTTAATTTCCTTTCCCTACTATCCTCTGCTAGCTTCAACACTAGCTAAGGAGGGAAGGTGTTTGAGGTTCGAATCGGCGCCCCTCGATGACTTGAGTACACGGTGGCAGTGCGAAGGAAGAGCCGTTGTCCAGTGAAGAGACGCTTTATTGCCACGTTCAGGCGTCTGCCCGGGTGCAAGCCCGAACCTCCGCTCTCTCCTCACATCCAAAACAGCCTCTTTTCAACCTTCAGTTAGACAAAGAGTCCTTCAACAAACCAATCACACTTGGGGGTTGGCATCACCACAACCAATGGCACAAACACTTTCACGACAGACACGGCATTGGTCTACATACGACACAATCTACAACACTCGAGGGGATAGGTTCACTGCGCAACACGTGTCATCTCACTCTCCCCTACGTTATAGCCTGAGCATGCCCCTGACGTCCGCCAGCGCCAAAAGCTCGGCTCGGGCTCAACCGGCCCGCGTACCAACGTCTCTTTCAAGAAGCCGCCACACAAGCAGCCAGAAATTTCCCAGGCCCTGGCCACTGGCGAAATGTGTACGCGATAGTGCGTTGCTCGCCAGTCTAATGACACTCGGTCATTACGTGCAGTTGGGGGACAGTTCACCTGAACGCTCCGAGTGCCGTAATTACGACCGGACGGCGATTGCACACAAAACATCCCTCTGCCGCATCCGTCCGAGTGGTCACAAAACCAATTCCTCGCGTTTCCCTTTTGCGGCGCCGACACGTGTTTCTTGTCAGCGGCAGGTTCTCTGAACGGCAGCGCTCAAAGGGGCGCATGCGGATGCCAAACAATAACTGAAACCAGGCGGCCGTGTGTCGCGTCGTCCCATCGGCGCGACCCTCTTGCCGTTCAGCCCCTATCTCCTCCCTTTTGTTACAAGCAAGGAGGCAGCTTTGGCGGCCCTGCGCTTTGACGGCGTCACCACAGAGTCGCCTATTTTTCCCAGAGCGGGGCCTTCCGCGTCTCCTCTTTGCGGCGCCGACACATGTTCCGACAGCAGCGTGGCAACGTGGGAATCTCTCTGCGCTGCGCGGAGTTCGTACACTGAACCACACAACAACACGCCGACTCTGCGTACCTCAGACTGACTGAACGTATGTGAATCTCAGGTGCTCGTTTTGATATTTCTATAAAAGAAATGTCGCACTGGATAGTCTGCCACTCCCACGGCGGCGGAAGCCGAGTGGGGGCCATTAGGACATTATCTAGAAGAGAGACACCGTTTCCTCTGCCACTGTTTTCAAACGGAGAGACAGTGGACGTCTAGTAGCTGGTCTGTTGCAGAACAGCCTGGCCGTGGATAAGTCTTCAATAACTGAGTTACATGGATGATGTACATCTGATTTTACTTTGAAGGCATATGAAAGGCTTAAGCATGTTCTTTGTAAATGTAGAGACCATTCATTAGATTCGACGTACAGGCTTTGTACCGGACTAGTCCTGAAGGCGCCTGTAGCGAGTCGGATACCCATGTGATGAACAGGGTCTAATATTTTCAGTATACTAGGATTAGCAGAGACTATAGCTCCGTAGTCAAGGCGCGACCGTACGAGACATTTGTACCAGCTCAAAGGGCACCTCCTGTCAGTCCCTTCCCCAAGATGTGCGGGACAAGAGCTTCAGCAGCAGATTCATCGTCTTCAGGCACTTTGCTCTTAAATATTTCAAGTGTGAAATAAAAGTCAATTTCGAGTCCAAAATTGGCCCCAAGAATTTACGTTCACGGCTCACAGATAGCCTTTCACCATGTAGATTTATTTCAGGGCTTTGTAGCACACCTCTCTTGTTTGTGAAGAGGACGCACGTACTTTTTTGAGGATTTAGTTTGAAACCGTTCTCATCTGTCCACTTAGACAGTTTGTTTAAGCCAAGCTGTATTTGTCGCTCGCAAGTAGTGAGATTACATGACTTGTAACCTATTTGGATGTCATCCACATATACAGAATAAAACATCATGCTTGGCATAACACTATGGAGCGAGTTCATTTTCACAATAGAGTGCAGCTGAGTACACCACCCTGTGGTGTACTCAGCTCTTGCGTAAACCCTCTTGCGTAAATGGACGAGGCAGGAGATTACCGACTCTAGCACGGAACGTGCGGTGACACAGGTAACTATTAATCACGTTTAGCATGTTGCCTTGGACTCCCATTTCTGCCAGATCGCAGAGAATTCCAAAATGCCAGGTTGTGTCATATGCTTTCTCCATATCTAAAAACACCGATAAGAAGAACTGGCTGTGCACAAAGGCATCGCCTAGTAGTCTCAATGCGAACAAGGTGATGTGTTGTAGATCTACCTTCCCTGAAGCTGCATTGTAATGGGTCTAATGATTGTTTATTTCAAGAAAATAGAGCAGGCGCCGATTAATCATTTTCTCAAAGAGTTTGCATAGGCAATTTGTCAAAGCTATAGGCCTGTAACTACTGGCGGAGGACGGGTCCTTTCCCTCTTTAAGAATAGGAATTATTATTGCTTCTTTCCAGGCAGTTGGAATGTAGCCGGCAGAGAACAGAGTTAAAAAGCGACAGTAATGTTTTGTGGGTTTCAGCGTGTAAGTGGGAGATCATCTCGTAGACTATTCGGTCGTTTCCATGGGCTGATTTATTACAGCACTTTAGTGCAGTCTGTAGCTCCGCCATGTTGAATGGGCGGTTATAAGGTTCCTTTCCGATGGAGAGGCAACCGCTCCACTTTTCGCTGGTAGCTCAAGAATGTGTCCGAGTAATGAGATGAACTAGAAATGTGTTCAAAATGTGCCCCTAAAGAATTAGCCTGATCTTCAAGAGTGTCGCCCTGCATATCTACTAGGGGTAGAGGATGGGTTTCTCGA
Source organism: Rhipicephalus sanguineus (assembly GCF_013339695.2). Classification (NCBI taxonomy): domain Eukaryota; kingdom Metazoa; phylum Arthropoda; class Arachnida; order Ixodida; family Ixodidae; genus Rhipicephalus; species Rhipicephalus sanguineus. Next base: position 13,397,516 of record NC_051178.1, on the reverse strand, counting down.
CCTTTTATTTTGTTTACCTTGTTCCAGGCCTTTCTTTTGTCGGTATACGAATTTATGCTGGAGACATATCTTTGCCAGCTTTCTCTTTTGGCACGCCGGCGCGTTCTTCTACCTTCTGACTTTATGTTCTTGAAGCTCATCAAATTTTCAGCTGTTGGAGAGTCGCGAAAAACATTCCAAGCCTCATTTTGTTTTCTGCGAGCTTCCTTAAATTCATTATTCCACCAGGGAGTGCGTCGTTTTAAAGCTGATCCGTTGGTTTCGCATATACAGATTGAGGCCACATCAACGATAAACGCCGTCGAATGTGCAACTGCATCATCAATGGGAAATTCCGAGATGGCTTCCCAGCTCATGTGAGTGAGTTCTTTATACCGCTTCCAGCAGGGGCGTAGCCAGAAATTTTTTTCGGGGGGTTCAACCATACTTTATGTATGTTTGTGTGTGCATTTGTGTGTGCACGTGTATATATACGCAAGCAAAACTGAAAAATTTCGGGGGCGGGGGGGGTTTGAACCCTCCAACCCCCCTCCCTGGCTACGCCCCTGGCTTCCAGTCGGCTGACTCGACTTTCCAATGGGGAACGCGTCTCCACGCGTTCCCCATTGGAAAGTCGAGCACTGGTCGTCTTTTGTTAACATTATGATAATGGGAAAATGGTTACTCCCATACGTGCTTTTAATCACGTTCCACTGTAGATATGTCATGGGAACCATCGTTAAAGGCGCAACACCACACAACACAAGAGAAGACCAGACGAGCACAGGCGCAAACTAACAACTGATTTATTGAAGGCAGATCTCCAGGCATATATACCAACAGGCTGCGCAGGCGCAACGTCACAACAATCCTCGGAAAACATCAAAAATATCGCGAAAGAAAATCAATTTCAGCTTTGTAAAGCGCAATGGAAGTGTCGCTGACACACGCCTCACCTGCTTTCCTGATTAGAAACGCTTGCGTTTCTAATCAGGAAAAAATGTTTCTAAAAGTTTCTAAAATGCGTTTCTAATCAGGAAAGCAGGTGAGGCGTGTGTCAGCGACACTTCCATTGCGCTTTACAAAGCTGAAATTGATTTTCTTTCGCGATATTTTTGATGTTTTCCGAGGATTGTTGTGACGTTGCGCCTGCGCAGCCTGTTGGTATATATGCCTGGAGATCTGCCTTCAATAAATCAGTTGTTAGTTTGCGCCTGTGCTCGTCTGGTCTTCTCTTGTGTTGTGTGGTGTTGCGCCTTTAACGATGGTTCCCATGTCTGAACACCAACTAGCCCAACAGTCAACTCTCTTACTGTAGATATGGAACGAGTGTACTTGATGCAATGCTTAAATCGATAGATGAGAATGTATTTTTTGCCATACTAAAGAAAGTAGGCTCCTTCCTATTCAGTAAACATGCACCTGTAGAAAAGAGGAAGCTTCCTACTAGACGCCCTCTGGCATCACAACGGCTATCTCCCCACAGCGTGTTGTGAGCATTAAAATCTCCTTTGACCATATAAGGTTCGGGTAGTTCACACATTAAACTTTCAAATTCTGTTTTAACAAAGCATAGTTCGGGGGGATGTATATCGATGCAATAGTGATCAGCTCGTTAAAAAGTACTGCATGGACTGCGGCTGCCTCTAGGGGCGTCTTTAGTTGCAGATGCCAGCAAGCGACTCGCTTATCTACGATTATTGCCACAGCGCCCGACGAAGTCAGGGCGTTATCGCGGTCTTTGCGGTAAATGGCATAGTTCTTGTTAGAAGAATTAAGGTGCGTTTCTTGGACTGAACTCACAGAGGAGTTCCTTAATGTCATCTCGGTTGTGGAGCAAGCCTCGAACATTCCACTGAGGTATCCCTTTTGACGTGTTTTATGCTGTGCATCTAAGGAAGGTGGATTAACAAGACCTTTTGCTCACGACACCTTTTCAGGGTTCTTTCTTACTGCGCTCGAGTGAGCTGCGACGTTTCTTGGGCGTATGAGACGCCACAGCAGAGCTAGAGGTATCCATCACTTCTGAGGTGGTGGATAGCGCCCGCTCAGCGGGCACATTTCCGCGTTTTTCGGGCCCTACTGCCGAAGCAGTGGCCCTGGGTCCAGCAGACGTGGGAGTCTGCTGACCCTCATTCGCAAGGGGCGGAACAGCACTTGCTGCTCAAACCGGGGGCGCGGATGGCTCGACTGCAGTCACACTACGTGTGGCCGTTGCAGCCGCCGAAAGATGTGGCGCTGTGCCCCGACGCGTCACATCGCTGTAGGAAGGAGAGGACTGGTTGTGCAGGGAAAAATGCTTACGTGCCTCTGGGAAAGATAGGTTGAATTTAACTTTGAATTCTATGATTTGTTTCTCTTTTTTCCACGAGGGACATGATCTAGACTAGGCGGGATGGTCTCCTTCACAGTTGGCACAGTGGGTTGTTGAAGTGCAAGTGTCAGATGAGTGGTTGTTGGACGCACACTTTGCGCAAGTAGCACGCCCTCTGCAGCCCTATGACCCATGTCCAAATCGTTGGCACTTGAAACATCGGCGGGGATTAGGTATGCACAGTCGGACCCGAAGTTTGCAGTAGGCAGTTTCGATTGACTCGGGTAAATCACTGGTTCCGAAAGTAATAACTATGTGTTTGGTAGGGATTTGCTTATCGTCTCGCCTTATCATTATTCTTTGAACCTTGACAACGTTGTGCTCTTGCCATCCTTCCAGTAATTCACTTTCACTGAGTTCAAGGAGATCATCTTCTGAAATGACGCCACGTACTGTGTTCATTGACCTGTGTGGGCCAACTGAAACAGGAATATCGCCAAAAGCCACAAGTTTCGATAATCTGTCGTATCGGGGCTTGTCGCGAACCTCGAGAAGGAGATTGTTGCTTCCCATCTTCGTTATTTTATAGCCTGGACCAATCGCTTCCATGAGAGACTTTGACACGAGGAATGGTGAAATAGTTTGGATGGTTTTCGTTTCGTGCTGACTGTGTATCACATGGCATTTGGGGAAAGACTGCTTAGGCTGGGCAAAAGTGAACGGTTCATCGGTGTGCCACCTTTTGAGGCGGCGATCAGGAAGTGCGAGAAAAGTGTTTGCCATATAAACATTCCAATTTCGGTGGCGATGGTGGGAGCCCAACAAGGGGACGCTGCAAGGTAGAACACTTGAAGTCGCCAGCCATGTGTCGCCACTATAACCAAATATAACTACCCAAGGTTCGGCAACTACACAAGGTTAACCCTCGCCGCCATGAAGAACGGAAGTAAATGGAAGGGAGGAGAGGACAGGAAAGATTAAAAGTGAGAGAGAAAGACGAAGATGAGGGTAGACAGAGGCAGGAAAAGGCGACTGCTGATTTCCCCTGGGTGGGTCAGCCCAGGGCCGTCTATGTGAAGCCGGGGCCAAAGGGGTGTGTTGCCTCTGCAGGGGGGCCTTAAAGGTCCAAACACCCGGCGCCGGCTCAACTCCCCAGATCCCCTTTTCCCCACACACGGCAAAGCCACGCATGGCAAGGCGTGGGAGGGGGTCGAAACCCCCCCGTTAGCTGGGGTCCGTGGTGTCGCTACACACCAAACGCCTGCTTGCGCAGACGCCCCTGCGGGGTGAGGGGCAACATTCTCTGCATTTTTGTTTTGTTTTAGACCCATGAGAAAAATGTGCACATTATGCGCCATTTGGTATCTCCATCCTGTACCTCGTTTGTATATCCTCAATTCATCAAGATGCAGGAAATACTGGAGTGTCCCCTAGCGACATTCTAACAAAATGGAAGTCAGCGGACTGCTATGCACATGGGCGTCGGCAGGATTTTGCCTTGGGGGTGCAAACCCGTGTTACATCGCGGCTGGGGGAAGAGGGAGAGCTGGCATAGCTTGGGTGGGGGGCAAGTGCCCCTTTTGCACCCCCCTGCCTACGCCCATGGCTATGCATGCCGTGCAGCGGCGGTGTTTGACTATAAGTTTATGGCTTTAGGTGCTTTAAGCTTCTCTAAAGTTTCGCTTGTGAAGGGGCTAGACGACGGGTTGGCCGCGTGTTCCGACCATCTGTTCCGCTGACTGTTCTGAATAGCTCGGCTGTTCTGAAGCTCCAACTGTACTGAATAGCTTAGCGACTTATTTATTCACTGTTGCAGTACCCCCTAATTCAGCTCGTAAAGAGTGTTTTGAAATAGTAAAGATAGGCGGATACGCGGCTTATTGTGCAATAAAAATTATTCAGGCATTTTCCACTGTTCTCTGTGAGCGTGTGCAATGAAAACAATTGCTATGTAACATTTTACATTGTCTACTTGCTCATTTATAACGCATCGGATTGACGCGTGTAGATATAAGTGACTATCAGAAAGGGTCGGTGGCGTCCGGTATCATATTAGCTCACATTGAAAAGGTATAAGAGCCACTAATGATCGGTTCCTGTACGACTTCTGTCGTGTTACCTTCAATAAACCTTTTCATTCTTTTAATTCATATAAGGGTACGTAAATTTGCCTACAAACAACGCTTTCACGGTTTTCGCCCAAGATATACCCCACTTCTACCTTTGAATCGAGCGGACAGGGATTGAAGGACATCGTGAGCGTTTCCTTCATTCACCCTTGCACCACCACGCACATCTTACGACTTGTCGGAGAACCAGCACCAATCATTCCCATGGTGAAGCGGGCGATGCGACTAGCAGTGAGAAACAACTAGCATTGCGAAATTTAAGGGTTTTGGATGGTACTGTATTCTACGTGGCTATGCTTAAGTGGAAATTTTTATTACTTGGTATGCCGCACATATTTCGAATGGCGACATTTGCGAAAAAATGGCGACTTTTGGCTCTTAGTTTGGCGACATTTACTCAAAAGTCAGTGGCAACCCTGTGTTCTACCATGTCAACAATACTTGCTTTTCTTGTGATCGTCACACGGGGCCTTCGTCTGCGTCATACTAGAGGCGATGTCGCAAGGCGCTGTCAACCTAGATGAGCACTCACGCTTACTTTAAAAACAAATTAAAATGCTTTGGAGGCAACGTTTCCCACTAATAATCAGCCAGAAGTGCCCACATATAAAGGACAATCAAACAAAGACATCCCGAGGTTTTGCTTGTGGTGTCAGGGGCCCTTTAAGGGACACTAAGGCAAAGACGCCATACAATGGCCAGGATCACAGCGGAATGTCCACAACGCCAGCGATTGCCATAGTTGCCAGCGCTGCTCACAGAATTATGGTGACGTCATGTGAATACAAACCTATACAAGCAAATAGTTACAGCAGCGACACAATGAGGATTTGTACACTAGCTTTCAACATGGTTCTTGCTTCGTTAGCTAGTACGTAACGTATTCCTGTTCCCTTTTAACACAGGGCAGGCATTTCAAGCACCACAGGGAAAGGAAAAGATATGTAGTGTTTCTGTTCTTCTGTTCATGCACTGGTGGCTATCACGGTGTCACACATTGCACTCGTAAATGCTCCGGTGAAAGTCGAGCCAAGACAAGCCGTGTTCAGCACCTCCATAACCGTTGGGCCTAGTTAAACATGGCAGCTGTCGCAGGTTTACTATATGATGTACTGTGTGGCTGGCATTGCACCTTGACCGCTAGTCTCAAGTTGAGCCTTGTAGCAAGGTTGGCATTGGCAGCCGCTCGTTTTTCTGTGTTGCCATATCGAGACCATGCGGTAGAGTGCCGGTGTGCACTGGTGGAGATGAAGGTGCGTGTGGCATTTCCCTGGTCGATGTGGTTTCCACTTGTCTGAAGAGATGTTCCCAGCCCAGCAGAAGTGTCTTGGTGAAATTGACCCGACTGAACCGTGCCTCATCTGTTTGGACCACCAGGCCCAAAAGTTTCGACATACTTGGCGAAGTGTGGGGTTTATCGTGCAGGCACGGGCAGGCCTTTAAAACGCGTGATAGTTTCCTCAGCAGCACCACACAGACGGCATGAAAGGTCTGAGTCGATTAGTTCAGAAGGGTGTCTGGCTGGGCGAGTTGGTACGATAACATCATTAAACGCAGCGCAAAAAGCGATGTTGTCGAATAGTTCGTGTCATTGTTGTTGAGTCACCAGAGACTCCATGCAAGCCTGGAAGAGCAGTGCGCTCAATCTGTCCCCTCTGTAGTGTGGTTCGGTGCACGGTTCCAGTTTATGTGCCGCATAAAATGACAGACTGTGTTTCTTGACGGCCGCTGTAAGCCAGATGTTTGTGCTTATCTGAGTGATCCATTCGCTTACTTCTCGATGCCATTCGGTTCCATTTTTGTTTGTTGGAGCTTTGGGCCAAGTTTTGAATCAAAACTTGCAAGTCGTTGCATTAAGAATTTTTATGCCTTTATATTGCAGATGTAGGTATATTCGGCTACTGTAATTTGTTTCAGGGAGGAATTTCAGCCTGCCCATGTATTGCAATTTTGATCTCGCCTCTCAAACTTCAAAAGGTGACCACTCCATTTCTCCTGTTACGGCGGCATTTGCTGTGGAAAAATTGCCTCCCATCAGCAATCAATAATACTACTACTACTACTACTACTACTACTACTACTACTACTACTACTACTACTAATAATAATAATAATAATAATAATAATAATAATTTATGGCGTTTAACGTCCTAAAACCACGATATAATTATGAGAGATGCCGTAGTGGAGGGCTCCGGAAATTTCGACCAACTGGGGTTTTTTGACATGCACCTAAATCTAAGTACACGGGCCTTCAGCATTTTCGCCTCCATCGAAAATGCGGCCGCCGCGGCCGGTATTCGATCCCATGACCTGCAGGTGAACAGTCGAGCACCATAACCACTAGATTGCCATGGCGGGTTCCGAATAACAATTGTCCAAGTTCGTTCTGGTGTCTGTTTAGGCATTTCATTGTTTGGGTTGGGTATGCGAGTGCGTCAATTGCATATGTTTTTGCTGGGACAGCAAGTGTTTTCCACAGCGTGCAACCCACTAAGTAAGGTTTGTATGAATGTAAGGATAGGTGCCATACTCTGCCTTTTAGGTGGTTCCATTTTTTATAACTGAGTCAGTTTGTTCTTGAAGGTATGTCAAACCTCTGACAGATAGCAGCAGTCTTGCGTAGGGCCTACAGCTGACTGACGCCTCAGTCGTCAAGAAAATGAGGGCCAGTGCTGCAGGAGCGTATTACAACGAAACATTGTCATCAATGCTGCTGTTGCATGTACATTGGTGGGCACAAGAATGGCTTGATTTTGACACTTTCCATACCAGTGAAAAGCCCGATGGGGTCAACTAATTGATCAAGCTCTGTTCATTGCGAGGAAAAGTAAAGTGATGTTAGCAAACCCCTTTCCTTGAGTAACTTGCAGGCGGTGCTCAGCAAAAGGAAAACTGAATGCAGCAAGCTTGCCTGGCACCGATTTCACGGTGCATTTTCTTGAACACTGCACAGTGCAACAAGTACACGTGAAATGGGGCTCGGGGTTCACAAAGATACGAGCAGAGGGAATGAGCATTCAACACTAGTAATGTGCGGCACTGAATTTATACTAATTCACTTGTTGTGGTCCACAGATATGTTTTATGGAAATGTTAGATCTATCAAGTAAGATGACCCCACAATACATACCACCTGACCACCCATGCAAGCTACAAGCAATGACGAAAATACTGAGAAAGGCGAAGCGGCTCGTGGGTTACGTGCGCCCCAGTGACACGAGCATACCACGGACTTCTGCGACACCAAACAGAACCCTGCCCAAAACAACATAATCGAAGAACGTACTACCTCTTCGAGGTCGGTGTAAGGGCCCGCACCTTCAGGGAACATCTCGTCTGCGACTACAACTCCGGGCTTCATCTCTTGAATACACTTGCGACAGTAAAAGCAATGCAACTACAGAAACGCCGTCATACGAACTCATGTACGAACTCCTCAAGGCAGCCGCGACTGCAGTGCAGTGTTGCCAGGTCGGACGAGACGGTATAGCCAAATGCGTGAGAAACAGGGGCGTAGCCGGAAAATTTTTTCGGGAGGGGGGGGGGGTTGAACCCTTCAACCATCCCTTGGCTACGCCCCTGGCGAGAAACTGTAGCCCATACTGTAGCCCAAATGTAGCCAAATAGACCCATTTACATTTTCAGCATTATTTGTGCGCACATTTTACTTTCGATTACGGCAATCCTTTTTTACACGGCCCAATTAGTGTACGAACCAGCTTAGAACTTTTTCGTGTTCAAAGAGGTTAAAGTGTCGGTATTCAGTAGGGGTGTGCGAATATCAAATTTTTCGAATACGAATCGAATACGAATACCCACCTTCGAATATCGAATCGAATATCGAAGGAAAAATGCCTCAACAGTACCAATATTTTATTTAACATGTAGCTATTTGAAAAAAAAAAAAAAAACATTAACAGCCTGACTGGCAACACAACATACGCTGCTATCTCCAGAACACAATGTCCAGGCTAGCACAATGCACATCACAACACAAGCAAATATCACGGCACAATGAAAGTAATGACTAGATGTTATCATGAAGAAATATGAGTTGCTCCACATTTCGAATGTAATATTCGACGAATATTCGAAACTTTCGAATATTCGCACACCCCTAGTATTCAGGCGCACGCTTCAGCAAAAAAGAAAAAAAGAAAAATTGCCCCAACGTTTTTTTTCTTTTTTTTTTACTATAAATTATCTTTTCGCATATTCCTTTTATTTTATTTTTTCACAAAGTCTACTGCCGCACGCTTCGTGGCCGATCCCCCGTAGTGGGTTGAGCTATTCCCCTAAGGAAACAACCAACCAACCAATCACCAAAGGTCAATTTGAAAGAAAAAATCACAGCATATCCACGGAGTGAATGATGATGAGTGGGCGAAGCTGCGGAGGTTCATCGGTAAACCGTGAATCTTCCGTGAATTCTGCCCAGTACATCATCACCGACGTGAGATCGGGCGCGTTTATACTAAAGGTTCGATGAGTTGTGACGACTTGCAGCTCACTTTAATTTTACATGTACGCTGTGAATTTTCATTGTTTAGAAAATCATTGCTTTAGAAAACATCTGGCGTCTTTCGTTAAGCAGCTGGCGTCTTTTCGTTTTGCTTTAGAAACATCTGGCGTTCTTTCGTTTTGCTTTTACAAAACATCTGGCGTCTTTCGTTGGTTTATTTCATCAATCAACGGCGTTTTGAACAAAATTTTTATTGGTTAATCACGCACAGGAGAAATCTCACCAGGCACTACCTTGGAGGTAAACAATGGCTGCTAATGGGAATGAGAGACAGAAGAAGTCGGCTTTTAGTTAACGCGCACGCTGCGAATTTTTTATTGTTCAACAACGCACAGGAAAAATCTCCCACCGGCACCACCTTGGAGGTCAAAGCGTAAGACTGGTTACGCACTACGACTACTACGACTACGACTACGACTACAAGGGACGAACGGGTGCCGCCTTAAGGAGCTTCGCCCCTAATAAGAAAGGATAACTAAACTGGGAAGGACTGGGAAGGACCACCGAGCCTTCCCAGTACTTCGAACAGCCGCCCTTCTACGGCTCCTGTTCCTCAGGGTTCCTGCAAGTATTGGACGGTGGTTTGGTTGAGGTTCAGGGTGAATTTGACCTCTATTAATTAATTCACGTTGCTTTTTACTTGTTTAAGCGACTGCATCAGTGCTGATGCCTAATTCGTCTCCTGGCCAAGGGCACAGCCCTTGGTCAGCCTCTTTGCCTAACGATGAGTTACCATTGGATTCTTTTATCCGCAGTGGTATTAGTAGCGCATCCCTGTTGCGCTGGTGCCTTCAGGTGGGGGATTTATCCGGCTCAACAACCCAAAAGCTATCCAGGCGGAGCTGCAGGCCATGACACCACACTTCCAGGCAGGGGCGTAGCCAGAAATTTTTTCGGGGGCGGGGGGGGGGGGGGGGGGGGGTTCAACCATACTTCATATATGTTCGTGCGTGCGTTTGTATGTGAGCGTGTATATATACGCAAGCAAAATTGAAAAATTTCGGGGGTGGCTTGAACCCCCCCAACCCCCCCCCTTGGCTACGCCCCTGCTTCCAGGTGATAAGTGACGTGCGTCAGTTTGGAAGAGGTGGCCTAGTATGTAGGTCGTCCGACCCCTCATGTGTGTCTGACATCCTAAAGTGCAGGACATTTGCATCGGTTCCGGTGAGTGCGTTCATCCCGCCTCATTTAGCATGCACTAAGGGAATTGTTCGAGGAGTCGACTCTCGACTAACACCAACTGAGACTCTGGAGAAGCTGGCTGATGCTGGGGTGATAGCTGTATACCGGTGCAACCGCGTAATTAACGGTGAGAGAGTTCCCACTGAATCAGTTATTGCTACCTTTGCTGGTACATCTTGCCCATCAGAGTTGAAAATATGGCCACTTATTTTTTGAGTAGAACGTCTTGCTTCTCGCCCGCTGCAATGCCGTAACTGTTGGCGCTTTGGACACAATGCAGGGGGCTGTAAGTCCAATTCACGCTGCAGAGTCTGTGGCGATGATCATCCATCTAGTGAATGCACTGCCGAAGTAGAGAAGTGCTGCCTTTGAGCAGGAAACCACGCGGCTGATGATTCCACTTGTTCGGCAAGAGCAAATGAAACCCAGTTGCTCGAAATAATGGACAGGCGACAATGCTCGCGGCGAGAAGCTATAACAGTTGTTAAGGATAGAGCCTTTGGATATGCTGGTGTAGCTGCGAGGCAAGATCCTCTAATGACACAAAACGTTTGAAGTTTATTGAGTCAGCGGTGGAGAAAGCAATGTCGAAGGCGATGGAGCACATCATTACGAGTGTAAGTGAGTGTATCTCGCAAGTGTTTTGTTCGCAAATGACGCAGCTATTCTCAACAGCCGTAGTACCAATGGCCACACCTGCATCTTGTGCAGCGGCAGAGTCGTCTAATTCAGTCCCACAGCGGACACCCCGAGAACTACAAATGTCAATTCCATCTGAACCCTCCACCTCAGAGCAAACTGAGGCCCAGAATGAAATTGACATAAGCCATGAGACTAGGCGCCAGAAGCGAACTGGGTATCCAGTAAATTCTCCCTGCCCAAGCACAAAAACCAAGAAAGGAAATTCAAATTCAGTCAGTTATTGAAGAAAGCATCTTGGAAACAGTAGTTGCTGAAGTAATCCGTCCATCAACATAGGTACTTTAAAAGTTTTACAGTGGAATTGTCGTTCTTTGATTTCTTCTTCAACAGATTTACTTTGTTTAGTTAATCAATTAAATCCTGACATAATATTATTACAAGAAACCTGGCTTAATCCTGCAAAAAATTATCATGTTAAAAATTTTCGTGCATTTCGGTTAGATCGTCCATCACTAGGAGGTGGTATAATGATACTATTATCGAATAAATTTTGTCATACAGCGAGCATTGTCTATCAGCTAATGTCCATCTTCAGCGCTAGCAGACAAGGACCTTCGTCCTTGTCTGCTAGCGCTGAAGATGGTTTCTAATTCAGTATACCAACAAGCCCAAAAGATGGCAGCTAATGTCATCGGACTGTGAAATTTTGACAATAGATCTCAGTATTCCAGGACATCGACCTTTTTCTATTATAAATGCATATTTTCCTATGGGTGTGCACAGTACACAACAATTAGATAGTGTCCTAGCCAGTTGCAAGAATGAATTACTTCTTACCGGCGACTTCAACTCTCATCATGTTTCATGGGGATTTAAAACAGACTCCTCTGGCACACTTCTGTGGGACTGGGTCAGTCATAAAAACCTTACATGCCTAAACATGAGGCAGCCTACATTCGTTCGCGGTCGGGCACGATCAGTGTTAGATCTTTCATTTTGTAGTTCCAGTGTTTCAGTGAAGGCTTGGAGCACAATTGATTTTGCTTCAAATAGCGACCACCTTCCTGTGTATTTTGAAATCGCCTGTCCCATAAAATCACTCGACAGAAAACAGAGAACATTAGTCAGTTATAGAAAGTTTAAAGTCTGCTTGAGTTCTAATATTAACACAGTGTCCAGTGGCAGAAATGAAGACCTCGGAGTGAACCTTTGTTCAGCCTTAGAAGCCTGCAAAAATGCTTCAGAATTTGTAATTTATTCGGCGTCAACCAAGAATGCTCCGCCTAGCAGGTGGTGGAACCATGAGTGCACACGGGATTATAGAAGAAGGAAAGCTGCATGGAAAAGACTTATATGTAATCAGAGTCCACAAAATTGGAAGGATTACCAATTCATTGCAGCAACATTCAAACGTACAGTTTCACGTGCCAAAGAGGAATTTGATAAAAAACAATTCGACTACCTGTCTAAATCGAATACCAAACGTGCGTTATTCAATTTCCTTCGGTGCAGAAAGAGGATACAAGTGCCAGGAAATGCGGACTCGATAGTTTACACCTCACAAGAACTACAGAACAGGTTCGCAACGCGGCTTTCAAATTTCGTTTCTTCACCAGTATTCTCAGAATACTCAGAAGTATCGACTTTCGAATTAGCTCAAATCATGGAAAGATTGCCAAATGCTGCACCAGGTCCTGATGGAATAACAAACACAATGCTAAAGATACTTTACCAGGAATACCCGGACGATCTTTTAGGCTTGGTAAACTATTCCCTTAGAAAAGCATGGGTACCTTATGAATGGAAGATTGCCAAAATTATACCATTGATTAAGAAGCAAGGAGCAGGGTATAATCTCGATAACATAAGACCAATAGCATTAGCATCCAATGTAGTAAAACTTATCGAAAGGGTCCTCCATGGCCATATATTAAAATTTATTAACGATAAACAATTACTGAGTTCGTGTCAAATAGGTTTTAGATCTGGTTATTCAATATGGCATGCGCATGTGGACCTAGAAAGCCGTATTCACATTGCCCACCACAAAAAAACAGTATGCGGCATTAGTTACATTAGACATATGTAAAGCATATGACAGTGTAGAGCATCCCATTCTAATTAATCGGTTGTGGAGTCACGGGTTTCCTGCTTACATAGTAGCATGGGTGAAGGAATTTTTAAGTGGCAGAGAGTTTTACTGTTTTCAAGACGGCTTCTCCTCTTCTAAAGACAAACTCGGGGTGTACCTTAAGGGGTATTCAGACGGGGGAGGAATGCTCGGGGGAGACGGGGGGATTGCGTATCACGTGACCGCGACGTCACGGATTAGCGAGTGGGCTTGACCCCCCCCCCCCCCCCCGCGTTTCCTCGGAGGAGACGGGGACGTTTTCCCCGAAAGGACAAACAATCCCCCGGCGGTGGGGGATATGGCGGAATTTCGGGCACTTGTTTGGCCACATTGTTGCACTTGCTCCTGCAGAGAGCGGCAGTGGGTGTCCAGTCTGGGAGTTCCGTTTGGGAAGTCGTGGTGAAAGGACGTGTGCACGATACGTCTGACCGCCTGGCCTTCTCGGACGAGAGCACTCAACTGCCATGAGCGGCCACCCGGCTGCGCAGGATACCGCAGGCTTATCCGCACCGCCACCGAGCATGCAGGAAGCCGATAGTATAGATGACTATCCTCTGTCATACGCCCAATTCAACGAGCAGATCGCGCGCAAAATGGAGCAATGGCGTCGTGAGCGACTAGCCCGCGAGGCACTCGAGGAGCAGCAGCGACAACAGCAGCTGCTAGAGCAACAGGCGGTGACAGCCATTGGTGAATGGATGCAGGAGAAGGCCAGGGAAGCGTCACCAGCAGCCTCTGACACTATCGTGACTGACGATTCACCTACGGCCGGTCTCGAAGCGTCGACGACAGCCCCTCTTGCCCCGGCTTCTGACGAGGACAAGATGGACGTCACCGCGGCCTCGCGTAAGCGGGGACGTGAGGAAGACACACCGGAGGGCCCGAGGAAGCAGGCGGGCACACCAGCAACAGCTGCAGCAGCACCTGTCGCCTCCCCCACCGTGCGGGACGACGAGCCGTGCCTGACAGCTCCCCCTGCAGCCCTCCTCTCGCATGCGGCCTCCGCCGGCACCGCGGCTGCGCCCACTGCGGCCCCAGCGCGAAGGAAAAGGAAAAGCAAGCGGAAAGCTCGCCCCAAGCGCCGGCTCCCGGCGCGCGAGTACGAGACACCCGCAGCAGAGGCCCCGACAGCTCCGAGGCCACTCAACACCACGGTAGCCGTGCCACGCCCGTGTCCAGGCCCCCTGCCAGCCGAGGACGACTTCGTCACCGTCGTCTCCAAGGCAGCACAGCGGAGAGCCAGGGCACTCGAGGCCGCGGCTGTTGCGATCGATCCTGCCGTGGTAGGGACAGCCCTGTTCCGTCCCTCAGCCCCTGGCGGTTCTTTCATCGGATCGCCGCGTCTGACACTCGCGGCGGCACTCGCTAAGCGGCCCGGTGTGACGGCGGTGCGTGTCAACCACCGTCTAAACATCGTGGCCGCGGACGCGTCGACGCCGTCGTGTTTGTCGGAGCTCCTCGCCATCAGGGAGCTCGGCGGCGTCCCTGTCACTGCCAGGGAGCCCGTGGATCGTCGCTCCAGCACCGGCTTCGTCTACGGCGTGGACGGTGACCTGACGAACGCGGAGCTACTCGCGGGCATAACATCGGCGGTTCCCGTACTCTCGGCAACGAGGGAGGGAGCCTCGGTGAAGCTACGATTCGCCGAACCGCTCCCACCTGAACGAGTCGTGCTGCTCGGCCTGCGGTTGCGGGTGCGACATGTGAGGCCGCGACCACGCCAGTGCCAGCAGTGCGGCCGCTTCGGCCACGTTGCCGAGGCATGTCAGCGCAAGGGAGCGTGCATCCGCTGCGGCCGCCAACACCTGGAGGCGGAGAGCTGCAAGCCCCGCTGCGTCAACTGCGGCGGGGCCCATGCAGCTGACACCCCCACCTGTCCTCGCTGGCAGGAGGAAAGGAGAGTGGCCACGCTCATGGCCGCCACTCCAACGCCGCTCTCGAGAAGGGCGGTCAAGGCCGCAGTACGCGAGGAGTCCCGAGAGGTGCGCTCCTACGCTGCTGCGGTTAAGAACAAACTTCTCGAGGGCAACACCAAGGATCCCGGCCTGCAGCGCCCATCTCCTGCGCCGCGCCGATCTCTCCTGCCAACGGCGAGCTCCCCCAGGTCGAGCCTGCCTGCTGCCCCACCCGCTGCGCCTGCCGAGGACCCGCGGGACACTCTCATCACAAACCTGCTGGCCACACTACAGGCAGTGATCCAGTACCTGCCTGAGGAACATCCACTGCGAGCCACCTGCCTCCAGGCGATCGGCGCGCAGCCAGGTGCCTCCAGGAGCGAGTAGAATCGCCCCTACTCGTCGGCACATCCTCCCAAGGAATCCCGACATCGTCGGCTACGGCTGACCACAACCTCGGCTGCGGAATTCAACCGCTGCAGCCTCAGCTCCACGCCAACCTTGCCGCGCCCGCGCCTGCTGCGCTTTGACCCCTTTCCTCTTTTTCTCTTTCTTCTCTTCTGTTTCTCCCACTTCCCACTACCCCTACAAGGCGCTTAGCCGTGCTCCCTCAAGGGTTGCAGAAATTAGCGTCTTTTTCCTTTTCCTTCAGAACCACTACAACAACAACAGTCTGCAGCTGGATGGTCGTCTGCAGCTCGTCGTCAGCAGCTCGTCAAACGGGTGCTGCTAAAGTCCCTAGATTTTTCGCTTTTACTTAAGTACCGACAACTGCCTCCTTTCACGGCCCTCTCTCACGCGCAGCTGGCGTCCGACGCCATTTTCTTCCTAACTTGGAAGATTTACAAAGCCATGTGCGTCTAAGTACATTAGCCACGCACCTTTCAGCGGACAATATGCTACCGCGACGCGCCTTTCTCCCCCCGTCAACCCCCTGTCATTAGTGAATGGGGGACGCGTTTCACCAGGTGCTGGAAAAGAGTTAGGAAGAACATGGCTACCAAAAACGAGCGTTAGCCAATGAGATTCGTCGCCGGCGCTTCAATGGTTGTCGGTACTTAAGAAAGAACAGGGAAAAATCTAGGGACTTTAGGTGTTGCAAGCCACCAGAGTAGTCTAGTAACACTGGTCTCCCCCTTCGTTTGCCTCGTCCGTGTGAGTGGGGGGCATTTGTGGAGACTTCTCCTCGCCAGCAGACGGCACTAGGCTCCGCCTTTACCCCCCGAGCATTTCTCCCCCGTCTGAATACCCCTTTAGGGGTCAGTACTATCCCCATTTCTGTTTAACATGTTGCTGAGTGCTATCCCCCTGCATCCAGATGTGAAAACTTATGTTTGTGCAGACGACATTGCCCCGCCACGGTGGTCTAGTGGTTATGGCGCTCGGCTGCTGACCCGAAGGTCGCGGGATCGAATCCCGGCCGCGGCGGCTGCATTTTCGGTGGAGGCGAAAATGTTTGAGGCCCGTGTACTTAGATTTAGGTGCATACCTTAAAGAACCCCAGGTGGTCGAAATTTCCGGAGCCCTCCACTACGTCGTCTCTCATAATCATATGGTGGTTTTGGGACGTTAAACCCCAGATATTATTATTATTATTATTATGCAGACGACATTGCTTTCTTTGCGATGGCCCCTGACATTCATTGTCTTTACAGTACACTGCAAGCATACTTAAAGACACTCGAAATTTGGCTAGATGGTTTACAGTCGAACCTGATTGCTAATAAGTGTGCTATTCTCGTTTTTCCTGTTCAAGACGCTGTGCACATATCTATTAATTATAAGCTCCAAGATCTCCCGCAAGTCGAATCATTAAAGTACCTTGGAGTTATTTATAATGAACATCTCAATTGGGGTCCCCATATTGAATACGTCGCGACAAAAGGAGTACGCGCTATGGGTGTTTTACGCAGGGTGAGCAGCCGTAGATCTGGGATGAGAAGAAAGGCACTTTTGATGATATATAAAATGTATGTCCGGCCGGTGTTAGAATTTGGTTGTGTTCTATTTTCTGGTGCGCCAGCGTACAAGCTTCGGCCGCTGGTTCTATTTGAGAGAGAAGCTCTACGGCTGTGCTTAGGCCTGCCTAAATATGCGGCAAATGCAGTGTTATACCTAGAAGCGCGCACGCCACCCCTTTTACACCCTCTATCCGCGATCAGATAATTTTTATCTCGGACCCTGACTTCTTTTTCTCAGCGCATTGGCCCAAATTTCATAAACCACAAATTGTATATGTTCAGTCGTTACTCGATCCACTAAAGGTACAAATTCGTGATTTGCTTCATCTGACTACACAAGATAACTATCCCGAAATTGTGTATCATGATATTTTTCCGAACCACCCGAAATTGTTACCTTCCGGCATTTTAAATGGTTTGTTGCAAGAACATATACAAACTATGTCAACGAATGTTTTTATTGCAACGGATGCATCGCAGTCTGAGGAAAGATCTGATATCGGAATATTTTGCCCTGTACTTGATTGGTCTTTTTCATTGCGATTGCCGGATTTTATTCCCGTTTTCCTTGCTGAATTTATGGCAATAATTCTGGCTTTACGTAAGTTAGGTACTTCAATTCCAGTAGCGGCAGTAATGACCGATTCATTGTCTGTGTGCTCTTCGCTTTCCAAATCCGGTGACACACCTATAACAAAGCTCTTTAAAATAATGGTCACCCCGCATCTACAATGTAGTCATTTAATTTGGGTACCTGGCCACAAAGGTTTGGTTTGCAATGAAATGGCGGACAGTCTTGCAAAGGCGTCGCTGACTGCACCGATAATTCCTGTTTTCCCGCCAACAGCTCACATCACGACGACGCGTTTCCGGACACTTACAATTAGAAAAAGCTTGTTAGACTCGGCATTGACAGCTTCTCCAGAGTACAAGCACCTTCTATTCCCTTGGCACAGCGATTTAGCTAATTCAAGGTTGATGGAAGTTGCCCTAACAAAAATTCGTTGCCGCGTTGCTTCCCTGAATTTTTACTTCCATCGATCAGGTTTTGTGAACTCCTCTCTGTGCCTCTTCTGTAGTCAGGAAGAAACGATTAGCCATTTTTTTCCTATCATGTCGCCCGAAAGCTGGGCCTAGAATTATCGGAATCCATTCTTCTTTCTTTTGGGGCATCTACCCGGGGTACAGCCACAGGGATGTTTTCTTTGCTGTTCAGGAATACATCATTGCGACTACAAGAATATCTTGCTAAATTCCATGCGCATTAAAATTTTTCATTACTCATAATTGGCACTTTAATTCAAAACAAATAGCGTAACAAGGAGTCACAACATACAGAAAATATAGGACGAATTCACCATCTACTCGGCCGATCCCCTCCATTGGGTATGTGCCATGACGAGAGGTCAACAACAACAACAACAACAAATTTTGTAAGCTGCGGCTCATAGACATACGTGAGCCTCGAGTTTCGCATAGATTCCCGGATGGATGGATGTTATGAGCACGGCCGCTGGATAAAAAATTGGCCGCGTATCTGCGTGCTTCGCTGCAAATGTCGTGTAAAGACGATAGAAGAGGCGCTGTGTGAGATATGGACGCCATCTGGCAATACGTCGGGAAACATGAGTGCTGTGTTGCGTGCTGGTAGTCCCGGCGCAGCAGCAGGCGAAGACAGGCGGTGACCAACGCGACCGGCGGGGACGCCAGCCAGCCCGAAAACGCGGTTTGGCGCGAAGTGCTGAAGCAGAGAAACGTCCGCACTCAACGAGTACTCTCCACACACTCTTTTATTTACACGTCGCCTGGGTAAAACAGGAACGCCAGAGCGGCGCCCACAACCGGCAGCCTGAAGGCCGCCCACAACGCTGCTTTTTCATTTTTTAAATATTTTTTTTCACCTTCTTGGCCTTCTCAAAACTAAAGTTTTTCAACACCAACCCATGGCATTCGCACAGTGCAATACAGAACCGAAACCGAAACACAACAATGAGCTCGTGCGAAGGGCACGGAGGAAGGCAAATTTCAGCGCAGTCGCATTTTGAGCTTTGTTGAAACAGCGCTCACTAGACGACGACGAAGTAAAAGAAGGCACAGGACAGGCAGCGCCTGTCCTGTGCCTTCTTTTACTTCGTCGTCGTCTAGTGAGCGCTGTTTCAACAAAGATGAACGCATACCAACTCGCTCAAGCTTCCATTCTTATGCATTTTCAGCGCAGCTTAAGAAACTAGGGTCCTTAAAATTACGTATGTATGCATTTTCTATTAAAGGAACACGCCACCTAATACTTACCTAGTGATGTTGCACCTCAGATATGCATGACATTTACTTTTTGATCGACAACGTTCACAAGTATGAACAGCCGTACCAGTTCAAGACGGCTGGCCCTTGGGCAAGTGGTTCAACTTTGGCCGAGTGGCTGAATCGAGGGACGTGCCGACAAACAGAAAGACAGACAGACAGACAGAAAGACAGACCAAAATTTCTGCGTTTAAGTTCCCCCAGAAAGACTATCGTCTTTAAAAGTTCGGCCGTGCTATGAGCGGCCGCGCTTTTATACCGGGGTGGTGACAAGTGTGCCACCAGGCCCGACAAAAAAAAAAAAAATCCCTTTACTCTTCTTTTTTCTTAGTGTTGGCCGCTACTTTAATTAACTCTATCTTAGTACAGAAAAAAAAAAACTTAAATTCTCAGTTCTCTGCCCTTTCCGGCAGCTAGAATGTCCTTATTTTTTTTCCAATACTTATTTTGTCCATTCTCTCTAATTTTCTGCCACCAATATTCTAACCGTCTCTTACTTATTTCAATCGCGGGTGTGTTCAGCTTTCCATTGTCGTCTCTAAAACCCAAGGCTTCATATAGGCTCGTGCAGAAACGTACACCTGGGTGGATATCTCCACATTCAATCAGAACATGCTCCGACGCGTTTCCTTATCTTCCCCACAGCACGTGCATTGTTCTTCTTCTTAGCTGAATCTCGCTTTATTAAGGCAACCCGCTCTCGCTTCAAACAGTAAAGCGCTTCCCCTTGAATTATCGTAATATGACCAGCCCATACGTAAAATTTTGATTCCATGCTCTTATTTACAGTTTCATATCCCATTTGTAATGTTATTCGTTTATGATCACTACCCAAGCTTTTAATCCCTTCCTCATCTATTCTCATTTCTCTCAGTTTGTGGTAAATTCCTTCAGTCATGCGACACTCAGCCTCTTCGATTTTCCCTGTTCGGGCAGCCAGACCACAGTGAGCCAGACGGCAGCCCGAGGACTCCTTTCTGACAGGAAATGAGGTCATTATGCGTCACTGTGACGAGAGTCAAAATTTTCGGGCAAGCTTCGGGCAACCCGAGGCTGATGCCACAGGATCATCATCATCATCGTCACGCTAGCGCAGCGAGCTCTGTGTCGTCTGCTACATCTTCGCCCTGTAGACACGGAGGCTTCGGCAGACGAGTTCGTAGTGCTGCTACAAGCAATCGCAGAACTGCTACACGCTTACGATGCGATTGAAGAGGAAAGTGGTGACGTGGAGCATCACACCATCAGCCTAGTGTTGGCCCGGCTAATGAGGTAGGATCGGCACTATAGATAACTTGCAACAACGTCGCACCGCGGAACTCTGGGATACGATTTCGCTGCACGCGCCGCCATTACCGAGCGCATACGGCAGCAGACGACACCGACTCAAGCTGTGCGGCTCTCGCATTTTCCGTCAACGCTGCACATCGCGACGGCGATTTGTGCGATATTTGGCTGCTGCACGAGAAGTGTAAATAAATAAATAAAAAAAGAGACCAGACGCGGAGACGTATACTGTTTGCCAAACGTGATCACAAACGCGTCCGACCGCACGAAAGAGCTGTCCGAGAAGCGGAGCACATGGCTTATATGCGCGCGTAAACAGGAAGGACCTCAGACGTTGCACAACGTTTGTGTGTGCGGGTGTCACTTCAAAAGAGGCAAGTTATGCTTCCGAATCTCCTCACCTTTTCGCCGAGTGTATCACCGCGGAGTTATGCGCGAGGTCAATCTCTGTCGAAACGTGATATTAAGCGCCGAATTGAACACAGCGATCGCGCCTTGGTTTTCGAGAGGCTCTCTTAGCTCTTCGGTGAAACGAACCCCGACTGGGCGCCAAACATGTTATTGGGCCATGGTTTTATGCAGCAATCAGCGATAAAACCTTCGCAGTTTGAGCGCCGCAAAATGCAGGCGGCGAAGGGCGCCGCTGTAGGTGACTCGTCACTGCAGGCTGCATAATGTCCTGAACGATTCTCGTTCGTCATAAGCGCAAGGTAAACGATCAAAACACGCGCACTACGCCGAACGATCCGCGCGCGAACGTAAACACAGCGCGGTCACTGAGACGTATGTGCTCGGTGATGGCGGACGGAGGACAGGAACTGACGTCACTTGCAAGTTATGTATACATCGAGATTGTTGTGCCAGCGTATGTGGACATACAGAAAAATGTTTCCACTGTCCAGAAGCACAGCTGTGGCTCCCCACATGAAAATGGGATGTGAATTCCCAGCTGGAAATCGGGTTTCCAGCCTGGTTTTCAGCTGGAAATGGCTCTTCAGGCTGGGAATTTTCAATTCCCAGCTGGAAATTGTATTTCCAGCCGGGAATGAAACCCATCTCAGGCTGGAAATGGTATTTCCAGCATGGGTATGAAAATAATTCCCGACTGGAAAGCCATTTCCAGCTTGAAGTTTCCAGTTCCAGTTGGGAACTTATATTTCAAGCTGGAAATTTTTTCCATCTGCAGTTGGGAAATAATTTGGTCAGCATGAAATTTTCCTCTTTGAGCCAGGAAGTGGTATAGTTGACAAAAGAAGTTCCAGCTGCCCAAATATTGATCTTCATACAAGTGATAGCAGATTAGATGTATAATGCAGGCCGTGCATTTAGACATGACTTAGAACAGTGGTTCTCAAATGGGGTTCCGCGAGGTCATTATGGGGGGTCTGCAAAGCCCAAGCTTTGCAAAAAAAAAAGTTATTTGAGGGCACACTATGTCCTGTGACAGCGGCCCCTTCTGATTTTTTTTTTTGGTATGCTTCACCGCATTACATGTTTGCATTGCGACGTAGCTGACTTATGTTTCTCCTTCATGAGGTGGCTGTAAAGTTTCTGTTGCACTTTTCTACGACACATGCCAGCATGATTTTTCCAGGCTTGCATATTTGAAAAGCAAACATCGCGATGAAGAGGTTGAATGCGGCTGCAGGCTACACAACTTATTGACAAGTTGTTGAGGTCGAATTGATGAGGCACTTTTGCCTGAACAATCTTCCGCGCCCCGTACGGCTGGGTTGCAAAGTAATTAAAAATATATATGGCTGGGGTAAAACGAACTTTTATTTGACCTTTTCAGTAGTCGTGCGCCCGGTCGACACGGCATTACAAATTTTACAACTTAGACGTCCAACCAGGTGCTTGCTCAGTCGCCCATTGAGCCGTTGCGTAAATAGCTAGTGTTTAAACAATAGTAGTTACTTTCTTGTGAAAATGAGCCTTATTTTCAACATTCGCCATTGAGCTGTCACGATCGAATAGCAGTGAACTTTGCTAACTTGCTCTGTCCGACGCCGCGGCCATGAAAAACGCCGCGCTGCCGCGATGTTTGTTGGCATCTCAGTAGCTCTATTCTCGTATCATTTCTCGGTGACTTATGACGTTAATGCTAAATAATAACCTACTCTGTATTATAAATACAGCGTACAAAAATTGTATTCCTTTTTTTAAGGTTAACATCATTAAATACAGCGGTCCAATATACCGCATAAATCATTGTCGCCGCAGTCAGCCACAGTTTCGAACAGCACATGGCGGCTAGTCGTGGTGATATCTGTACATGTGTGTTCTCGGTGTTCGCTAGTCTAGGGAGTTTCCTTGATTAATATTTGTGTGACAGTTACATGGAATAGTTATTTTTGGTCAGGTTTATCTCTGGAAAGTGTTACGAGTGACGACGAGCATGTTCGAGCGGTTTTTATTGCTGTACTGTGTGCGATGTCTTGGGATATACCAGCGTCGATCAAGGGACAGCGATTTTCTCAGCTCTGATTGTTCCAGTTGAAGGTAAGTTGCACTTATATATTTCAAGTATAAGTGAACGTTTGTCCCGAATATTTGTGGGCTTCGTTATCACGATGTCATGTTACCTGGTTGTGTGTAATGTTTATATATGTGCGAAGTACACTACAGGCCAGTTTGTGTAAGCAGCCTTTGTCTCCAATGGCCCTATGCCGTGCAATGCTTGTGTTGGCACGCGTGAGCGACGCAGAGACGAGGCGTGTTGTTGAGAGTCTCGGTACCAACTAGCTTTATTTCTCGGCGAACTGGTTTTCCTTCTCTCCCTCTCCGCGCCTCCTTCGTGCCTTTGTTACGGCGCAGAGGGAGGAAAGGGAATGTCGTTCTTCCTCACGCTGGCAGCGCCACGGCTGCACTGCGGCGCATTTAGAGTTCACCACAGTACTCCCCCCCTAGTGAGAGCACGAGCGAAATGAAACGCGGCTACAGGTTGAGGCGATTTGGCGCACCTGTCCGTCTTCCACTGCGTGTGTGATATTTTTCAGTCACTTGGGTGTCCGTCGCTGGTGTGGGATGTGGCGCTGTTCGGCAGGTTTCAGGTGGAAGGGCGGAGGTTGCTGTCGTGGACTGGTTGGTCTCCATGTGTGCCGGCTTAACTCTGTCCAATGACACCACTTCCTGGCGGCCATGCCTTTCGATGGTAATCGTTTTTCTCCCGTGGCGGAGAACTCTGAAGGGTCCGTCGTACGGTGCTTGTAGTGATCTTCGCACTACATCGTTGCGCAGAAAGATGTGGCTACACGACTCGAGTTCGCTGCTCACATATATGCTTCTTTCTGTGGGCTGTCGTGGAGGTGTCGGTCGAAGTTTTGTCATGATGTGACGTAGGCGAGATGCGTAGTCGCCAGCAGGAATGTGGGTCTGTTGTTGGTCAGGCACAAAGAACTCGCCAGGCAGACGCAGGGTTGTGCCGTAGACAAGTTCTGCAGCGCTGCAGCCGACGTCCGCCTTGAAAGCAGTGCGTATGCCCCAGAGTACAATGGGCAGTGCTTCGACCCAGGAGTGTTCTTCGCTTGCCATGAGTGCGGCTTTCAACTGTCGGTGGAATCGCTCAACCATTCCATTACTCATCGGATAGTAGGCAGTCGTTCTGATGCGCGAAGCACCGATGAGCTTTGTTAGACTGGCGAATAATGCGGACTCGAATTGGCTTCCTCTGTCGGTTGTAATGGATGATGGCACGCCAAAGCGACAGAGCCAGTGACTGACGAAAGCACGGGCAACAGTTTCGGCTGTGATGTCTGGCATGGGAACAGCCTCTGCCCAACGCGTGAAACGGTCAACACAAGTTAGCAGATACATTTTGCCCTGACAGGGTGGCAACGGCCCGACGATGTCGACGTGTATGTGGTCGAATCGAGCATCTGGCCCGGGAAACGTCTCCAACGGTGTCACGGTGTGACGCTGTACCTTGGAGCGCTGGCATGCGAGGCACTCACGAGTCCATTGTCGGGAATCGCGGTTGATGCCGGGCCATACGAAACGTGCCGTTAGGAGCTTTTGCGTAGCTCGGATTCCCGGGTGTGACATCTCGTGTAGCGATGCGAATACCTCGCGACGGAAGTGCATGGGCACAAATGGTCGTGGCTTGCTAGTAGACGTGTCGCAGCAAAGCCCTTCTGTACCTGGCAAGGGTAACCACTGCAGGTTTAGTGACGTCGACGTTTCTTGTAGGCGGCGCAATTCGTCGTCATCCCGTTGAGCAGCCGCCATTTTGCTGAGATCTATTCCTGTGGGACAGGTTATGGCGCTGACCGGGCTGCGCGAAAGGGCATCGGCGACAGCGTTGTCGACTCCTTTGATGTGGCGGATGTCCGTGGTAAATTCAGATATGTATGACATCTGCCGCAGTTCGCGGGCTGTATGGGCGCCCCCCTCAGCATTCAGTGAACGCAAGGCATACATGAGAGGCTTGTGGTCCGTCAAGACAAAGAATTCGGTACCTTCTAGGTAATGCCGGAAGTGCCGGATTGTCGCGTAGACGGCCAGCAGTTCGCGCCCGAAGGTGCTGTACCGCTGTTCGGTGGATGTCAGTTTCCGGGAAAAGAAAGCGATTGGTCGCCACACTCCTTTGATGAGTTGTTGAAGTGCGGCACCCACAGCTACGTTCGATGCGTCGACCATGACGCACTGCGGAACTCCCGGTTGCGGGTAAGTGAGAAGCGCGGCGTCGGCAAGACGTCTCTTGATCTCTTGGAAGGCCGCTTGGGCGCCCTCCGTCCAGTAGAGCTCCTTAGCGGCATCCTTTGTATCCTTAGCGGCACCTTCGTGTGTCGACAGCAGGAGGTGGAGAGGCTGTAGAATAGTGGCACACTGGGGGATGAAACGGCGGTAGTAGTTCACGAGACCAAGGAACTCACGGAGCTGACGTTTAGTGCTGGGTTGTGGGAACTGCTCGACAGCTTTAACCTTGTCTGGATGAGGTTTAATTCCGGAGTTCGAGATGACGTGGCCAAGAAACGTCAGCTTGTGCACCCCAAACTCAGACTTGTCCGTGTTCACCAGTATTCCATGCTCTGCCAGGCGCTGAAACACGGATCGCAGATGCACCTCATGTTCATCTGGTGTGCTGCTTGCGATGAGTAGATCGTCGAGGTACGCATGACAGAAGTCGAGGCCGTGCAAAACGCCGTTAATAAAGCGCTGGAATGTCTGTCCGGAGTTTCTCAAGCCGAAAGGCATGCGGAGGAACTCGAACAGGCCGAATGGCGTTGTTATCGCCGTCTTCGGGATGTCTTCTGAGGCCATGGGAATTTGATGGTAGGCACGTACGAGGTCGATCTTGGAGAACAGTGTCGCACCATGCAGGTTGGCCGTGACGTCGTGAATATGAGGTAGCGGATAACGGTCGGGCACGGTTGCTCGGTTGAGGGCTCGATAATCCCCGCAGGGCCGCCAGTCTCCTGGTGTAGACTTTGGCACCATGTGTAGTGGAGATGCCCAAGGGCTAGCGGATGGGCGGATTATGCCGAGCTCGAGCATGTGGTCGAACTCCTGTCGTGCTACTTGCAGCTTCTGGGGGGACAGGCGGCGTGGGCGTCCGTAAACCGGGGGCCCTGTGGTGGAAATGTGGTGACATACATTGTGTGTGACGACCCCGCCGGTCTGTGGCGGCCGCGTCAGCTCGGGGAACTCGCGTAGGATAGCCGTAAAACGGGCGGTGCCCGGTGGTATCACGAGTGTAGGGCTGAGAGGCGGATGCTTAGACGGCTTTCCGCACACTTCTGCTTGTGAGAGGGGATCCTGTATACGCCGGTTGCGTACATCAAGAAGCAGTCCAAAGTGACGCAAGAAGTCTGCTCCCAGGATAGCAAACTTTACGTCAGCTACCACAAATATCCACCGAAATGTCCTCTTGAAGCCCAGGTCCAGCGAGAGTGAGCGGTGCCCGTACGCCGGTATCGTCGTGTTATTTACAGCTTGCAACGGTGACGAACACGGGCCTTTGCGATCGGCTGGCGACGCCGGCACAACGCTCACTTCTGCCCCAGTGTCGACCAGGAAACGGGTGCCTTTCTCGCGATCAGTCAGGAAGAAGACCGACGGGCGACTTTCCGCTGAGCCGGTGGCACTTGTCGCCGTCAGTGCTGGCTCGGCGCGTTTCCCGATTTCTCGCACGGCGGCACGCATTTCCGTGCAGTATCACCGAACTTACGGTGGTACCAGCACAGCTGCCGCTGTTGTTGTGTAGCACTCCGCCGTGTGCTTTGGCTTCCGCTTGACTGCAGCGCCGCGACGGTGTCGGCGAGGCGAGAAATTTCCGCACGAATCTCCAACAAGGCGGGAGAGGGCGAGGCTTCGGCGAGCACCGTGGCAACTGCTGGCGTGGCGACGGCCATGAGTCGGTCAGCCATTTCGGCGATCTTGGAAACGTCCGTCTCTCCGGAGGCCGTGACGCCTATCCGCACGGTTGCGGGCAGTCTTTGAAGGAAAAGCTCCTGCACCAGGCGACTGTCGAGGCCTGCTGTGCAGCCCGCTAGTTGCTGCATGTGACGCAACAGTTGACTGGGTCGGCGGTCGCACAGTTCGTTCTCGCGTAGCAGCTGCTGCAGGCGCTCCGGCTCCGAAGGGGTTAGACGGCGAATCAGCGTCTCTTTGAGCACTCGATAGGCATCTTCGGCTGGTGGGGCAAGCAGAATGTCGCGCACCTCGCTCGCTGTGGCAGGTGGGATGTTGGCGACCACGTGGTGGTACTTGGTGTGGTCGGCGGTGATGCGGCGGGCGGCGAACTGCGATTCTACTTGGGCGAACCAAAGTGCCA
The DNA here is from genome assembly GCF_013339695.2 of Rhipicephalus sanguineus. Taxonomy (NCBI): domain Eukaryota; kingdom Metazoa; phylum Arthropoda; class Arachnida; order Ixodida; family Ixodidae; genus Rhipicephalus; species Rhipicephalus sanguineus. The sequence continues at coordinate 13,370,395 of NC_051178.1, read as the reverse complement.
GGTCCCTGGTCCAAAAGGGAGGAAGCTTCACGTCTAACAAAGCTACTGTCGGGCTGGCGACGGCGTCGTGGTGTTCCATGTTCGGGACTGCGGGTCACCAATTGTTGGCACGCGTGAGCGACGCAGAGACGAGGCGTGTTGTTGAGAGTCTCGGTACCAACTAGCTTTATTTCTCGGCGAACTGGTTTTCCTTCTCTCCGCGCCTCCTTCGTGCCTTTGTTACGGCGCAGAGGGAGGAAAGGGAATGTCGTTCTTCCTCACGCTGGCAGCGCCACGGCTGCACTGCGGCGCATTTAGAGTTCACCACACTTGTACCTAATGGTGCGCATGCGTCTATGCAACAAATGCCAATAATTACATATGTTCGAGTGAATTCATTGGACGTCTATTCGGAGTAGTTGAAGGTCGACATAAATAATCGTTACATAGCACCTACGTATAAACCGCAGCGCTCATCAGATCTTGTTCATCTTTGCTTTTTACACTGCATTGATTGTGTGTTGTGGTACTGTTTTTGAAAGCTGTATTGATGCTGTTCATGATTTGGTAAAACTATACTTTTGCTAGAATTGCGTTTTATGCGTCATTGTTGTTTTGATGTTCCCTCACTATGTATAAATATTCTTTTCAGGTGGTGTTCAAGGATATCAGCAAACTCATTCCACATCTCGAGATATGTTCCAACACTTGCTACAAGCGTTCAAATAAATGCTGTTAAATTTCAGCATGTTCTTTGACTGTGTGCAGTTCACTGGACGAACAGGCCCTGTAGGAACCATGCTAAGACGCATGCGATAGCAGCGAGGTGAAATCTGGAAATTCTTCCATTTCCAGCTGGGAATGAAGGATTGCAACTGGAAATTTTGCCATTTCCTTCTGGAAATATTTGCTGGAAATATTTCCATTACCAACTGGAAATATTTCCATTCCCAGCTGGGTTATGGAACCTGGAAATTTTTTCAGCTACATTATTTCCCAGCTGCAGCCTTTCCGGTTTCCAGCTAGATTATGGAACTGGAAATGTAATCCAGCTGGATTTTTTTTACCAGCTCCTTTCCCAGCTAGAAAAAGGTCCAGCTGGGCAAAATTTCCGGTTCCATAATCCAGCTGGAAGTAAAAACTTTTTCACGTGGGTCTCGTGAAATAACTTGACAGGTCCGCATTTTATCCGCAGGGTTAGAGTCGGAAGAACGAAGCTGTCAGCCGAGAAGACCGTGCTGATCGGACTAAGCTATCTCGGCACGCAAACTACAATGTATGTAATTGCGGGCAAATTCGGCGTGAGTGGGTCGAGTGTGCACGGCAAAATTCGGCGTGTTCTTGACTTCCTAATTGCTATCAGTGCGAGAGAGATCAAGTGGCCGGACAGCAACGACATCACATGAAGCAAGCATTTTGTGCGCTGTGTCAACGCCAAAGGTGGAAGCCGGCCTTCCAGACGTCATCGGGGCACTTGAAGGCTGGCACATTCGCATATCGCGACCATCAGAATCGGAGGAGAGCTACTAAAACCGAAAGAAGCTTGGGCGCTGCACGAGGACACGAATTAAACCTAGACAACACAAAAATTACTCGTGCGACACTGAAATATGTTACCTTCGATCACATACACGGCATTACCAACGTGCAGCACAACGCATCCGTCCTTCTAGAGAGGGCGCACTTCTGTCTCCACCTATAGTTTAAAATATTATTCCGTGGCGTTAGGACACACGCCATGCTAAGGATGGTAAGGCTACAATTGAAATGCACGCTCAACCACCGTGAAAGCAGCGAACCGAAAAAGACTCGTCAAACGGAGCGGCGAACTTCTGCTCAAAGAATTCGCGAGCAGACGACGCGACGAAAAAAAAAAAAAAACCTCGCAGAAGAGCGCGTCTGCTCGCTGCCGGCGCAAAATCGTTCCGGCAGGAGAATGAGTCCGCGGGCAGCCCGCTGGCTGCCGGAGAGGGAAAAACGAACGCGTTTACGGCAGCGTTCCGGCAGGTGGGCCTAGAGCACTGCACGGGCCGATTTTTCCGGCCGGGGCCCGGCCCGGCCCGAAAACGCCATGCTCCGGCCCGCCCGAGCCCGGCCCGGTGTTCTTAAATGTGGCCCGTACCCGGCCCGGGCCCGAAAGGTTTAGGCCCGGCCCGGCCCGGCCCGGCCCGTTTCAGCTAGTTATGCCTTGAGCATAAAGGAGGCACTGTCCAACCTTCGGTTATTGTGAAGATACCTGCCGCACCCAAGATATTTTCTAGAGATTGTTTTAGGAACTTCTTTCAGTGTCAAGACTTTCACTGGTACTGCATACTTTCGGTGAATTACGCGCGTAACACTCTTGCGAAATGATTGCAGGGCAATATAAAATATAATTAGTCATGGCTGGCTATTTCATGTACGCACGCAGTGCTAACCACGCAATCTCATTTTTGCCTTTCAAAGAACGACTACAAAATATAATACCTGCATAAAGTGGAGAAAAACGCATGGCAGAAATTTTTAGGTTGAGTCTACATCAACTGCATACGAGCTAGGGCTGTTGAGTAAAAGTAGCAAGTCTCCTGCAAACTCCATCTATTGCACAATGCAATGAAAAAAAAAAAACGTGCTCTAGCTGCTTCTGGGAGGAATACGCCAGACTGGGCAGCGTTACATAAATTAAAGCTGTCGTGTTGACGCCTCGACAGGCAACTGTATCCATAGGTCGGCAAAAAATGTGGACCTCACTCAGACTCATTCACGAAACATATCTTACCCTTAGGGCTCACTCGGACTCAGACTCACCAAACTTTTCCTCATCCGGACTCACTCGGACTCAGACTCACTACAATTTTTCTCAACCGGACTCACTCGGACTCAGACTTACCAAAATATAATTCACTCGAACTCACTCAGACTCAGACTCACGGCTCGATCTGAGTCTGAGTGAGTCGACTCATGAGTCCGCTAGCCTATAATTAGCCTTTTTCTACCATAATGTCAATGCTCTATAACCCCAATATCTCACATAATCGGTGCGCTGCTTAGCACCTTTTGATCTCGTACCTTCAAATACGAGTTATCTGACTTTGTAGTTCAATAACGACCGTTTTATTGAAATAGATGACTCACACGAGATATTTTTATCAGTAACTTCCCATGAAGAAGTTTGCGGGGGGAGGTCAAGGCACCTCCTCCCCCTCTCCCTCCTCATCTCACGCCTCTGATCAATAAATATTGAGCTGACGTATGAACAGCAGCGCCTTGACGTATGCGGGACTACACGTGAGTATAAATGTGAGCCGACATAAGGCTGATAGTAATGCTGAAGTTGAGCAGGCAGGACCATAGCTCGGCAAAAAATGTGGAGCTCACTCAGGCTCACTCATGCAATATATTTTGCCGTTAGGGCTCACTCGGACTCAGACTCACAAAAGTTTTCCTCAGTCGGACTCACTCGGACTCAGACTCACCAAAATTTTTCCCAACCGAACTCACTCGGACTCAGACTCACAAAAACTTTACTCACCCGGACTCACTCGGACTCAGACTCACGTCTCGATATGAGTCTGAGTGAGTCTGAGTGAGTCGACTCATGAGTGAGTTTGCCGACCTATGACTGTATCCAACCTACACTACGTTTTTGTGTTCAAAACAACAAGGTTCTTTGTCCCACCCTTCTTCCCCGAGTCACCGCCACCGCCACTCGGGGAAACGAGTGTCTCTATGGTCTGGCGCATCACCACTAGTAATGGGAAAATGAACAACAGCGTTTGCCCTGGGTTAAGAGTCGCTCCGCATCTTGCACTTAAAATGCACGAAAAACAGCTCCTGAGATATTAATGACTCACAAGTCGTGCTGGCTAGTCTACGGGCATGCGAGCGTGTAGCTGCATACTCGGAATGTTTCCCTTCCCTAGATACCAACGCGCACATCTTATATACACTAATCTAGGCAGTTTACCGTTGCTTTCCTTAGACGGTACCCAAGAACGTCTTTCACTCACTATAATTGGCGGAAGCTTATATTAGGCGTTTCTTGAAATCCCGAGTAGCATACCGATGGAGCAAAATTGTAGACGTCTTGTACTGTGCAATTTCTGTGCACGCCAATGCACTCCAGGTGGTTAAATTACCCGGAGCCCTCAACGACGGCGTGTCATATAGCCTGGGTCGCTTCGGGAAGTTAAACGCCACAAAACAACAAAAACCAAGCCACACAACGTACACACGCAATTATACCTATACGTATGAGACCCGGGCCTAATACGGGCCTGGCTCAGGCCCGAGCCCGACCCGAGCCCGAAGATCAAGGGCCCGAGCCCGGCCCGGGCCCGATCCAAGAACCCCTTCCAAGATCCAAGAACCCGATCCAAGAACCCGATCCAAGAACCCCGATCCAAGATCCAAGAACCCCGGGCCGGCCCGGGCCCGTGCAGTGCTCTAGGCGGAGCTTCGGCGCTGCCGGAGAGCTGCCCGAGAAAAACGATTCAGAGCCTGAATGTCCAACGAGACGGAATGTCCAACGAGACGGAATGTCCAACCGACACGGAATGTCCAACGAGACTGAATGTCCAACGGGTCTGAATGTCCAACCGAGACGGAATGTCCAACGAGACGGAATGTTCGATTTAGAAGAGAAGAACTTGTCCTAGTTCGAAATTTGTCAGAAAACTGATTCATTGCGTTAAGATAGCCGAACGGAAGATCGCATTTTCTTTGCGTTTTGTAAATGTTCACTGTGGCGCCAGGCATCGTTTAAACAGCGCAAAAAGACGAAGACACGAGAAGGAGGACTACACAGGACAGGCACTGACTAACAACTGTTGGGTTTATTGAGCAGAAAGGAATAAATACGCGTAATGCGACTGCGCGCGCATCATCGCATTACAGATAATTGTCACTTCTTTCAAGCAGGCTAAATTCGCAATCATTTAGACAGATAGATGGGGTGGAAATGCAAACATCATGGTTGTACCTAACGTGAAAAGCTTGTATGATTTCACGAGACCTTTGGTCAACGTGCCTGAAGATTTACGGTTTACAGCCACAAGAACGACAATGAGCAGACAAAAGTGAAGTAGGCGTGCCTTTTAAAGTGTTATTGTGCTGGCGTCGTCTCTCGTTAAGGCATGCACCCGTCTGTCTAATATATTTCATTCCACAAGTTAGCGGGATGTCATACACTACACCACATGCACATGATACAAAACGGGTGCGATGATTGACGGAGCACAAATTTCTCCGTGACTGGCCATTCTTCTTCCTGTCTATCGCGGCACATGCTTTTCCAACCTTACCACGAGCAGAAAAAACAACATTTACGTCATAGCCCTTAGCAATCTTTTTTGAGCCTATGCGAGAGCCCATGGACATATGGGAACACGGCAACATTCTTTGGCTTTTTGGTGGCATTGGTGCGCTGACCCGTTCGAGAGGCGGACAGTTTGGCAGCGCTGGCTCCTGCACCGCACTGAACCCACGAAACACAAGAAAAGCTAGAAAACTTCTACTAAACATCTAGAAAGGAAACTCCAAAAGTATATTAGAAGTTTAGTTGAGATGTTATTCAGACGTAAGCAGCTTGAAAACTTCCTGTAGCTGTGCTAACGCCACGTTATTAGAAGTCTAGAAAACTGCTTGCAAGAATTCTAAAAAACTTCTTGCTAGATCTTTTTAAGAGCTTTTTTAGACATTTATTTTTCATGCAAACCAGCTTGTTGAGGAGCTTGCCCTAGTCAATTCGTTGCATCATGCAGCCTTTTGCAATCGCGTTTTAGCTGTTCACTGTCAAGCGTAATAGGTAAAGGGATGCCTGCGTAATATGGCATCACATTAATTTCTCGAGCTACTCTAGCGAGCAGGATTGATAATTCAAAAAAGGCAGAAGTTGAGGGGAAGATGGAAGCTTGAAGAGATGACCAATTCTTCGACACGGGGTGTCGCTGGAGCCATTTCGACAAGCAGACTTGTCAATTCACAGCTTTGAAGAAGGCAAGTTTGCTTGTCGAAGCGCTGACTCCAGCGACACACCTTGTCGAAGAATTTCTCATCTCTTCAAGCTTCCATCTTCCCCTCAACTTCTGCCTTTTTTGAATTATCAATCTTGCTCGCTAGAGTAGCTCGAGAAATTAATGTGACGCCATATTACGCAGGCATCCCTTTACCTATTACGCTTGACAGTGAACAGCTAAAACGTGATTGCAAAACACTGGCATGATACAACGAATTGACTAGCGTGTTGCTGGAGCCAACATTTTGACAAACTAACTTGTCTTCAAGTTCCAGCCTTGAAGAAAAGTCCGCTTAATCGAAGCGGCTCCGGTGACACCCTGTGTTCAAGAATTTTTTATCTCAGCAAAATTGGTGTTCTTCTGGCCAAAGAATTGGTTAGCCCTATTTATTCAGACATGACATTGCCTTAATTCATTGTTCTCAACACATCTAAGCACTTTGATGTCGGGCCATTTTCATTACTTGTGTTTTATGGAATACGTTATACCACGCTTCCAAAAGTAAATGCGAAATTCCAACAAATGTTGTTATCATGCATAACCTTTATTGTAGCAATTCCAAACAATATGTTGGCCACTTGACATAGGCTGGAGCAATGGAATTGATGACTTTGTTCAAGAACCTGCACGCAAAAGGCACAGTAAAGTACAACGTGTCTCAATCAATCAGACATGTATCAGCACAACAAAAATCGGAAGGCTGTCTTGGCAAACACACGAGCACAGCAGCAATACTTTGCTAAATCATCGAACATTTGTAAACGCCAATAGGAGCAGTTCAATGGCTTATTTTGTCTCAATGAAGTAAATTTATATATGTTAAAGAATCTTGGGTAGGCAAAATTTAGAGTTCCTCTACAATGGTGTGTGTCAATAATATCGTGGTTTTGGGAATACCTGGAATTCTAATTTCAGCCTGCACACAAAAGGCACGATGAGCCAAGAAAATGTTTCAGTCAAGCATGCACCTACACCAGCATAACCAAGAAACAAATAAAACGAAACAAGAAGCTAGTTTGGTTAAACAACAACAAACACCGTAGCACAGGGCGACATTGGTTTAGGGAAAAGTTCGCCCTAGTTGGTAGCACATGTAAAGAATTTTTTCGCATAACCAACACAAGAACAAAAATGGAGACACAACATGTGCACTAACTTTCAGTAGAATGGTTTATTGCACACGAGGCAAACGGTTGCAAAATGCCGGGGCACTCACACTGCACCAGGACGCAATGCACCGAGATTTGTCTTTTTCCATTTCATTTTTAGATATACATAACACTCATAAACTCACAGACTACTGCACATTCCAGAAAGTCTATTCTTTATCTGACAAGGACAGGGAGAGAGTACTAACACAAGTGGTACGGATATTTGCGATTTTGGCAGCTTATAGTATTATCAATCTCGTTAGTTAAGCTCTATTGGTTGATAAAACCTTTGAGTTCTGCTAGAAAGGTTCACACCCACACGCTCTACAGGACAATGCAAGCCACCCATCATTGGCTTTATTTACAAGATTACAATGCTCTATTAACCTATCATTCATGCAGCTGCTTGTTTACACGACATACTGCTTACTGCAGGAAAGAGGTATCTGATAAGCGACAGTTTCTCCACATTCCACAAACCGCATTCTATGTCGTTTCTGGCAAGCAGTTGTCTTCTTCGATGCTTGGCTGCTAATTCTGCAAATCGATTTCAGCTTTCATGGAGCGTAAAAACTATTTGTACATTAGCAAGTGACATCAACCTTATGATGTAGTGCAAAATTTCGTGCAAGTGTGGCACAACAGCTATTCCTTTTTGAGCAACATCACTGTTGGAATGGCAGACTAGAGCAATGGAGTGGTACTTCCTAATCGGGACCTCTGCGACTAACACCTTTGTTTGAGTGACGTGTTGTGTGTGAATCTTTCCAATGTGCTACGTGTTCCGTTGAGTTGTTGCGCTATTCAAGTACAGAATAAAAAGGTTGGCATCACGTGCTAATGTGCAAGTAGTTTTTCAGCTCGATGCAAGCTGAAATCGATTTGCAGAATCAGCACTCAAGCACCAAAGACGACGACTGCCTGCAAGAAACAACATAGGACACAGTTTCTGGAATGCAGAGAAGCTGTCATTTATCAGATACCTCTTTCATGCGGTAAGCAGTATGCCGGGAAATGGGCCACTGCAGGAATGATAGGTTAAGAGAGCATTTTTAAAAGAGGCGAGCGAATGTTGGGTGAGTTAGTGTCTCGACATAGTAAATACCATCGTAAGTAGCGCAACTAGACAGGACAACAGTGTTCGTCTGTTCCTTTCTGTTGTCCTGCCTAGTTGCGGTACATACAATGGCATTTATAAGACAGCATTGTAATGTTGTAAACACGATGGATGTCTGGCGTTACAGTGTAGAGCATGTGAGTGGGAACCTTTCTTTCAGAACACAAATGTTTTATCAGCTAATAGAGTTGAACTAACGAAGTTGATAATAGAAGCTGCAAAAATTGCAATAGGGGGTATCAATTTTGTTAGCACTCCTCGACTGTCCTTCTCGAATGAAGCACTGACTTTCTTGAACATGGAGTAGTTCGCGAAGTGATCAGTATGCCGTATATTTTGCTAAAATAAAGCGGAAGAAGACATCTCTCTGCATGGCACCTTGGTTAAGCTTGAGGGCACCACCCCATTGTGTACAAGTGCCTCGTGTGCAATAAACCATTTTTTTTAAAGTTAGTGCACAGATTGTCCCTTTTCGGCTTTGTGTTGCTTATGTGCTAAAAATTTTTACCAAGTGTGTTGAGGTCACTTATGAGTACAGAAAACAAGATACTTTAGAAATTTCAACCACAGATACACACAAGCACAACAGCAAAACCTAGTTAACAGTAGAAAACTTGTAACAGCCAAAGGAAAGTTCAGCTGAACAGATTGCCCACACAATGCGCTTAAATTTAGGTATGTTTCAGAATCCCGGGTAAGCAAAATCAACGAGTTCCTCCACAACGGTGGCCATCATAATCGTGTCGTGGTTTCGGCAATACTCAGAACTTTATTTTCATCCTGCACGCAAATGGCACAATGAAGTCAGCCAAGCATGTGCGTGCAACAGCTTACCCTATGTCTTTAAAAAATTATGACAAATCGGAACATTTTCGAAGCATATGTTTTGACGCCTTCTGCACATCCTTCTAAGGCCTCACAGCAAAGTTACTTGAACACGGGCATGAGCTGGCGCTCTCATGTATAATTCGTTCAGGTGACCTGTCGGCGGGTTCAGGTATCGCACTTCCACATTCATCACCCTCAACACAGATTGTAACCAGGCAGGCATTATCTACGCTTTCAGTAGTTGAGTTTTGTGCTGAAAAGTTACTAGCTTTCATTATTTTGCATCGAGGCGGTCTGGCGAAAAAGCGGCTCAACTGCAGCATGAAGTCGGCGATGTCTTTGCCGACGCGATAGGGAGCCGATAGCTTTCTTTTTTCTTTCCATGGCAGACCCTTTCGCGCGGAAAGCTAAAAATGACACTTACGTCTGTTGGGTGTCTGCAAGACAATGAGGTCCTGGAGTTTTGACACGAAAAAATAGCAGGACGAACAAGAAGCACATTCCGAAAAGACGGAGAAAGGATATTCAACTTGAAACGCTTGAAACTATACTGCGCAGTTATCGTCGGCGGCTTCGGTGGAAAGAGAGCGTGATAAGAGCGAGAGCGGCGAGAGCGCCAGAGCGGCGTCACGGGCGGCCAATGAGAGGGAACGACACGATGACGTAGAATGACGAAGTGTGTGGCGACCAATGGCGACCATGGGTGGCGACATGTCTCGACCATGGCCTCCGAGATGGGGGACGCGCCCGCTATCTCTGAGGCCATGTCTCGCCTCTCGACGGCGGGAGGGTGAGGAAAAGACGCTTTTCTTCCGCCCTCGCTAGGAGCGCGCGTCGGCAAGCATGGTCTGCGCGCGAACGAACTGGAGATGACGCTCGAGGGGTCCGGGGGCACTCTCGGTCCCCACACTGCCCATACATTGTATCACATTTTATTTCATCAATTAAGCGATGGTGATCGATGTTCGGCGAATGATTTTGTATCCTTCACGTGCATGGTGGGCTAAAAGATGGGAAAATTTGGTTTACCGATCTTCACATGTTAAAATGGGGAGAAATATAAACCCGCTACCCTTTCTTTTTATTGCGCATGCGGTTCAGGCGACCAATATTTGCGATTACGAACGTATAGGAGCGACCGAAGTTCATATGTGCGCATTTTATGGCAAAAGCTCTAGAAAAAAATGTTCACTAAACGTTTTAACAAGACTTCTTGTAAAAAACGTTTTTTCAGCGTCTTCTAAAAAACTTCTTGTGAAAAACGTTTATTCAACGTTGCATAATATACCTAGATGTCTGCATACCTTTTTAGTCGTTTCAAGAAGTTTTTTAGAGGTTTTGTGTTTCGTGGGAAGTGACGTCACCTCATTGAAATAAACTTAAAACAACTCAAATGGACTGATTATTACTTTATAATGTGTTGAACCTACAAAAATATTAAACAAAAAGTGTTTGACGAGTTAGTTAATGTACATTTGTTAGTTAATGACATGTCACAGCCATCTTAAATCCAGGGGGCGCTGCGAAATGTAACAGTGGCATTGGCAAACCGCTGGGCAAACACGGCAGCCGCGAGAAAATCGATGTGCGGAAGAGTTTCTCACTATGATGTGCGGATTGTTGCGTTGCTGTTAGAAGTACTGCATTTTCTAGTTTGCGATGTCAAAACGTGGTCGAAGATGAAAGTGTCCTTGCAGCCGAGTACCTTATTTTGCTTGTCGCGAAGCGCAAGGTCGACGATGAAATAAATGTTGTTGCACAGTTCGTGTGAACGTCCGGACCCACAAGAAATCCCAGTGCGGCTGCGAATGTTTTTACTAAGCTGCGATTCCCAATGCTCCTGCACTGCAGGCTTTTCGCAAAGTGCGAACACGTATCGGCCGTTATCATCCGTTGCTAGATAAATCATGCATTGCTGTCACCCGCCGTTTTATTCAGCAAGGCAGACAAACTGTTCGGCACTGTTTTGTAGGTAGATGGGCTAACGCAGTCGGCTGTCGCCTAGAGTACAGTGAAGACTAGAGCATCGCGGCGACACGTCAGCGTTTTGAAGCGACTTAGTCTGCCGATTACTTCGTGAGGCGGTGACGGTACACTGAGCGACATAACAAGGTTTCGTGTTGCATATTCGGCGTGGCTACAAGAGGCGAAGAGAAACAGTGACTGCTAGCTGCTAAAAAAAATGATGGCAGGAAACGTGTCCATCATTACTTGTTATGGTTATCATCTGCCAGTCATGCCTTGCACTCGGAACACAATGCGTCACACGAGAGTGCCAGCCGGAGCAACATTCTAGCGCTACGGTGACGCCGGCCGAAAGCACAGATTCGCCCAGCGATAGTGAAAGCATGTTGAAGTTCGACTGTACCGAAAGCCACGCTTTACTCTCTTCGCGTTTCTTTTCATCGCGATAGTACATCACCACGAGCCGTTCGCGAAATATAGGCGCCCAGTGACTCAATGCTGAGACCACGTCTGTAGCAGTGCGTCTTCCTGTCATCACAGCCTTGATAAACCGTGCAAATCAACATTATGGACGCGGGTGCCGGAGGAACCGATGCAGCCATCTGCATCTGAATTTTGCGTGTCCTCATGCGTTCGCCGAGAAAGTGCATTGATTCCTAAAACAGCGTATCATAGTAAATAGAGCCAATTCTGCGACGGTCATCAAACATCGAATATCAAAGGGCCTGTATACAGGACCACCAGCAGCGCAGTAGCAGCAAGTCCGGCTGATGGGAGGCCGATGGGGACGCACTCGCTTGCCGACTCGGCGAATTCATGACATATTCAAACAGCGCGCCTAACCGGAAAACGCATGACGTCACTTCCGTGCGGTGCTGGAGTCGTTTCTGTGTGGGAGCGGCTCGTGCACCGCGCGGCGCAGCAGTCTCTGCCGGACAGTTCTAATGATTTTAGCAACCTCAGCGAAATGGACGATAGGGTTGAGACAGGAAAGCCAGCATCGTATTCTTGTTCCCTTATTAATTTTCTTTACTGCATTTATCATAACTTCAACTTTTTCTTCATTTATTTTTCTTTCCTATATTTAGTTTTCTCATGTATATTTCATATGTCATTTTATTTCGTTTGATTACACAGTTTGTGTGCGTTTAGTCCCTGGGATGGTCACCCAGCGCTATTCGTAGCCAAGGCGGCGAGTGACTTTTTGCCAGAGGGTGTCACGAGGCACGTGATTTTTACACATGGTGCATCACGTCTGCCGGAACGAAGCCCTCGCTATGCAAGTGCGGAATAAGGGGAATTGTTCGAGGGGCTCCATTCTTTGTTAAAAAAAACCAACAGTCAATTAAGCCAAACAAAAGCAAAGCAGAGGAACATTATTTGTTGTTTGTAACTCTACTGTAATGATACTATAACCCAAATTGAAAGCAATAAAATGGACGAAAGAACACCCTTTCTGTCAGTGCGATCCAAACTCGCAGCCTTACAAATACGGCTACGAGTTGCGCTGGCTAATACTCCGAGGGATGACACGCACGTAATACCCGACGGAGCGGACGAGGGAGCGCCCTCCGTCGTAGCTCAATTTTTAGAGCATCAGGCGCGTAATTTGAAAGTGTGCGTTTGGATCCCACCGACGAAAAGGGTGGAACCACTAAATAAATGCTAGAATAGAGCGCTCAACAGAAGGCTGGTGTAGCAAAGTATGCAAACTCGTTGCCCACAATATTGTGGCTACTTTGCCGGCTTACTTGTAATCTATTACGTAAATTGCGGTTCCCCCGACTGGCGACTCATTTTAATTTTCCGACCGAGACCGAATGTCCAACGAGACGGAATGTCCAACGAGACGAAATGTCCAACGAGCCTGAATGTCCACTATTGGACATTTCGTCTCGCTGGACATTCCGTCTGGTTGGGCGTTCAGGCCGCAAGCGGAGAAAAACGAACGCCTGGCAGGCAGTCGGGCAGCCCGAGCAAATAATCGAAGAGGCTCAATAATCAATACTTGATTGTTTGTTTCCGACTTCCCACGTGATCTGGCCGTCACATTTAGGCCCCGTGTTAACAATCTCCAGACTATGTTGCTCGCAGAGATCTATAGTAATAACTTCCCATTGGTGTCTGAATATCCGTCAAGGTCGTATATGTGGGCATTCATATCCCCTAGAAGGATGATTTCGGCCCCATTACCAAATTCCTTAATATCCTCACTCATGCAATCCACTATCTCCTGATTCTTTTCTCTGCAGTTATTTCCCGTCCACAAGTAGGCAACCCCTAGCCACGTTTTCTTTCCACCTACTGTGCCCAAAACCCAAAGGTGCTCTGTACACTTCTGTTTCACTCTAACCCATTTGGCGCCGCGGTGAATTAGCATTCCTACACCCCCACCTTTCCTTTCTGATATGATGCTGTTGCACCCTTCCCAAACATAATTTTCAATATGCTGTGGTTTTTCCAAGTCTCTAAGGTGTGTTTCTGTAACCGCATAAACGCCTATCTGTTCTTTCTTTAACTGCTCCTCAATCTCTAACCATTTTGCCTTTTTTCTGCCACCCTGCATGTTTATGTAACTGACTGCAACACGCGCCTTATCCCTTTTTCCTTTACCTTTTTTCTGGTTTTTCGCAATACTACCTGTCAAAGAGCCCTGGTTGTTTTCCCTGTTACTAGCTACCCCGGACTTCGAACGGGCCCGCGTGCCCTCCAAAAAGCTACTGCGCGTCCTGCCAGTCGCAAGCCCACCTCATGACCGAGCCTCTTAACGAAGTGAATTCTTCCCTTGAAGAATGACATCCCTTGAAGAATGAACATAGCGCCTGTCCATGTTCATTCTTCTTGTGTCCCTGTCTTGTTCATTTGCGCTTACCAGTTTTACCTTCAAGTGAATTCTGTCTCGCCCCACCTGTGCACCTCCCTGTTTATATCCACTACCTCGAAACCCTTCTCTCGACTAATTCGCCATATCTCTGTTTGCGTCGACAACCGTTCTTTGCAAGTTTCCGTTGCGCACTGGTACTTCCGGTACTGTGCATACTACAATTTGCACCTGGGGGGACACGGTGCGCATGTCATCGGCCCCTTTTACCAAGGTCGTCGCTAGTCCTGACGATTATTTATTCAACACGTTATTTATAGCCAACATAAATCATTTAGTTCGCATTTATCCGGACGCTAAATACGTCTTATATGCCCGATGATGTCAGCATGTTTATTTCAGCTGAAGATAGTATCACGCTTGAAGAAAAAATGAACCTGTTTCTTGTGAAACTAAAACTCTGGTCATGCTGTAATAATTTAAACATAAACACAAGTAAAACAAAGGCTGTACCATTTCGGCCAAAAAATAAGCCTGTGAACGAAAACCTGCATCTTAAGTATGGCGATACTCATAATGAGCTAGTAAACCGTATAAAAATTCTTGGAGTTACATTTTCTAGCAATATGCTTTGGAATGAACATGTTGACAGTGTGCTGGGTCAGTTATCGCGTGTAGTGGGTATGGTGTGCAGTGGCAAAACGGTGCCACCATACAGGGTAAAGCTCTTACTTTATAAATCTCTTTTCTATTCGCATCTTACCAATTGTTTCTTGGTATGTGGGACTACAACTAACACGAACTTGCAAAAACTGTACCTGATGCAAAAGAAATATATTAGAATCATTTTCAACTTGCCGTATGATGCTCACACTAGCGAACTGTTTCCACAGGCTGGGATACCACCCGTCCATCACCTCTACGATTTTAAGTTAGCATTGGCGATCAGGCGTGAAGCGAAAGAAAGTCGACGTTTTTTGCGTGGCCTCTCAAAACTACAGCCAAATACTACATTGTTTGATACACGAAATAAGGAAACGTGGAAAATAAAAACTTGCAAAACAACTACTCCAAATATCAGTTATCCTACATAGGATATGTGAAAGCTGGCATAGATTTCCTACACTGTACACAGACCCAATTGCGCGAAATACACATGTTCAGTTTTTGATCATTCTCTGCAGTTGCTATATTGTTATTAGTGTTGTTATTTTTCTTTTTTGGAATTTGGGCTTTGTTTGTTTTGTTGCATGTTATTTGAGTTTGTACTGCTGACTGTTGCCACTGCTGTCGTGTTCAAAGTGGCTGTGGGCCACTGTCAAGCTGCCTCTTTCGGAGAGCAGCTTTTACCTGCAGCTATCCTTCATCAAATGTATTGATGAGAAATAAACATTATTCTTCTTCTTCTTCTTCTTCTTCTTCTTCTTATTATTATTATTATTATTATTATTATTATTATTATTTCTAATAATCAACCTATCGAAGTATCACTCTCCTACATCTCTCTTGTTCGTCCTGACAAATTTCACCCACCACTCAAACTAACACTCTGTATTTCACCAGAAAAACCAAGCTTTCCCAGAAAAATCGACAAAACGCCCAGATTTGCCTTCAAGCGAGGTGACTACGTTGGCTTGTACCATGACTTGTCCACCACATATTGGTCACTGGTAACTGACAAACCCAATGTTGATGATCAAGTCGATCAGTTTACGGAGCTTATTTTGACCAGCATGCGCAAGTTCATTCCCCAGTATACACCTCATCATTGTAAATATCCCTCCTGGTTCTCATCAGAACTTATAAGTGCACTGAAACATAAAGATCGTGCACACAGGAAGTATAAACGTTCTGCATCAACTCATTTGAAGGAAGAATTCTGTCGTTTTCGTACTCTTTGTAAACGCCTTTATAAACGGGATCACAGTCTATATATTTCATTTTTAGAAAAAAGCGCGTCTGACAGGCCGGCTGAGTTTTGGAAGTATGTGCGCAAACGGTCGAGCAAAAGTGGCGAGTCCTTCAGGATACTGGACCCGAATGAAGTAGAAGTTCAAGCCGTTGCTGACTGTTTTGCCATGCATTTTTCATCTGCCTATAAGTCTCCAGCCTCTGTAGCTAGTAACGGTCGACAGGTTAAGGCAGTTGGCACAGCTGATGCTGTGTCGCTAGATGAAGATTCCATTTCAGAATGCATTAAGCGCTTGAAACCATCCTTTTCAGCTGGCCCAGATGGCATCCCCTCTGCCATACTAAAAACCTATGGCAGTATACTTGTACCAGTATTGACTACCATATTTAATAAGTGTCTGCATGCTTCAACGTTTCCTAGCATGTGGAAAACTGCTCGTGTTTTCCCAGTGTTTAAGTCTGGCTGTAAAAGTGACGTCTCGAACTACCGCCCTATTTCCCTTCTTTGTGCCGCATCCAAAATCTTTGAGCTTGCTCTTCGCAAAATATTGTCTTTTGATGTAAAAAATTCATTGATTGTGAATCAGCATGGGTTTCTCGCTGGCCGCTCAACTGTCACTAATCTTGTCAGTTTCATGATGCAAGTCTCCACGCCTATTTCGCAGAGAGGACAGGTTGACGCTATTTACTGTGACCTCAGCAAAGCTTTTGATGTTGTCAGCCATTCGCTGCTTGTGGATAAACTTGCACAATTTGATGTTGATTCTTCAATTGTGAATCTCCTCCATAGCTATCTTCTTGATAGATTATGTTACGTTGCCGTTAATGGCCAAACGTCCTCTTTGTATAAAGCTACTAGTGGGGTTCCTCAAGGGTCGGTACTGGGCCCACTCCTCTTTTTAATTTATGTTAATGATGTTTCTTCTGTCATTCGGAATTCTTTTCTTTTGTATGCCGATGACATAAAGATATTTAAGGAAATTCATTCAGTTATCGATTGTCGCTTGCTGCAATGTGATTTGTGTTCTTTTTCTGAATGGTGCAGGAGCAATAACCTCTCCCTAAATATTTCGAAAACCAAGGTAATGAGTTTCACTCGAAAAACATCTAGTGTGCCATTTTTATATTCTGTCAATTCTGTGTCGTTGTGCAAGGTATGTGAGATCAATGATCTAGGTGTTCTTTTTGACAGCACTTTACATTTTTCTGCTCACGCTAAGCGTGTTGCTTTGCGGGGTCTTCGCACCCTAGGCTGTGTTTGCAGAATGTCTAGAGAATTCCGTTCTCCTGTGCCCTTCCGAAAATTGTACACCGCGCTATGTCTTCCTCAACTAGAGTATGCATCTGTGACCTGGAATGGCATTCCTAATTCCAGCAGCAACGCCATTGAGCGAGTCCAGAAAAAATTCCTAAGCATTTACAACCATCGTTTCGCTAGAAATGACTCTGGATCTCGTTCTAACGCTGCTGGATTATTATCATGGCCATCACTTTGCTGCCGACGAAATCGCGCTGATCTGTTATTTCTTTACAAGCTTGTGCATGGTATCATATCCTGCCCTGTACTGCTCAACTGTCTTAATTTCCGAATTCCACGTAAGCTGACCAGAGAGAATAGACCTTTTCATGTAACCGCCTGCCTCTGTGAACATTCGACCATTGGCAGGATACAACGTCTTTACAATGCTTACTTTTTGGAGCTCGATGTTTTTCACAGCTCCCAGTCGTTGTTCTGCTCCGAGCTTTGCACTGTACTTACATAGCCTCGTACACTGTCGATATTTTTTTTCTGCCTGCGCATAGTTGTATATGTGCAATTTTATAACGTTTTTATCCCTGATATTTTATCATGAATGTTTGCCTTTGTTTCTTTTTCGTGCGCCAGTACAAAAACCTTACGGTTGTTCCTGGGCACGTTAAATAAATGACTGACTGACTGATTATCCCTCCCGCAATTACCACGAGGTTACGTCTGTGATCTTTAGCTGCGAGTTTTTCACTCGCTTGCCTCATGACTGTCCCCAGCGTATGTCCCGGGAACGTCCCTATCGAAACTCTCTTATCACCTTTCACCCTTTCTTTGATTGCCTCTGCGCATCGGACTAAATTTGAGTCACCGGCAGTAGTGACCTGCTCAGACATTCCTTCTGTAATCTGCTCCTGGCTGCTGTCTGGGTGACTAGCGTGAGTCACGGCTGCCGCATCGTCCCCTCCCTCCCTCAAAACTACTTCTCGGAAGCTGGGTCCTGTGACCACTGCACCTGCCTTTGTCATGCCTGATGTTCCCTTCGCCTCTCCCACACGGGGGGTCGTTGCCCTAATGCTTCCACCGTCACCTGCGTCTTCTTTGTTCCCTTTGACGACCTTCGATAGGCCCTCCTCGGCTGACATGAGCCTTTCCCCCATGGCTTTCGTCTTCTGTCGCTCTGTCGCCAACGCATTCTCCAGCTCTGAGATTCTCGTCATGAACCCACTCTGAACCAGGGGCGGATCCAGCCACTCATTTTAGCGGGGGAGGTCGCTCTAAAAAAAGTGGAGATGGGGGATGTAGCTCACTTTGTTTTTGTGTTACTATTATTAAAAGAATCCCATCACAGCATAAATACTGTTACTTTGTACTTAAAGTGGTTCCACTCATTTGTCCTAATCAGATTTCTAATTGTAATAAATTGGAAGAAATACTACAACTTACGGGCTACTACACTTCAGATATATGCCAATTTTGCTGCGCTAAGCCTTTGTTTGAAATCGGGTTGCGTGGCCGGTGCGAACACGGGTTCGTGTCTTGCCGGGCAGTCAGCAGGATAAGTTGATGGAAGGAAGAAAACTATACAAGTAATTTACATTATCCAGATCACAGGGAACAGGCACGGTGCTCCAGCACCGGATTAAATTAGCAGATTGAGGTCCACCCCATTTTCCTTCTCTCCACGCTGTCACCACACCAGGATTCCACCAATCCTGGAACCTTTGTAGGGTCATAATGACGAGCACACATCTGCACTTCAAAATTCAATGTCCCGTTGACCGCGCAAGACTTCAGAGGTTGAGGACCGCCATCTCTCACGATCCTTCCTGGATTAGGAGGCTCGTTGACCTCGCGTTGTCAGCACTTGTGCTCGGATTATTAGTTTGCATAAAAGCCATCTGTATGGCGCCGAACAGACGGCAGAGACGACACGGCAGGTGCACGGCGCGCTATTAGAGTCTGTTATCAAGTTGCGGAAGCACGGAACACAAATAGGGTACGGGATTACGGTAGCGCTCCTCCTCTCTCGCTCATCCGCTCGCAGTTCCAGTGACGCACTAGTGGGTCTCCCGAACAACAGGTGGATCGTTAAGAATGCATGGGCTGAGAGGCAATAATGAGGCGTGACACCACACAGTAAATTTCGACAAAAGCTTTTGTGGTGTTGGGGTGCCTTTACCGCAATGAGCAGCGGCGAAAGCACAACGAGCGAGAAAGGAAGAGCGGTGCCGTAATACCGTTGTTGCGTTCCCTCAACCCACTCCAGGTCGTTTTCAGTCGCTGAGAAGCGAGTTCAAACCTTTCAAGGCGACAAGGCACGAGTGGCGGCTCTTAGA
Organism: Rhipicephalus sanguineus; assembly: GCF_013339695.2. Lineage (NCBI taxonomy): Eukaryota > Metazoa > Arthropoda > Arachnida > Ixodida > Ixodidae > Rhipicephalus > Rhipicephalus sanguineus. The sequence continues at coordinate 13,351,042 of NC_051178.1, read as the reverse complement.
AGCCTTCTTGATAAAGAAACAAGGAGAGAAATGCGTGAGTGAACCGTCACTCGTTTTAACCGATAAAGAAATAGCGTTTCTGACAGGGGAGGCACGCGAGTGTAGGGAGGTGGTTTCGGAGCTGCGCATGTGCCGTTTGCAAATGAAACCATTTATTTTAGACAGTGCTTGAAAATAAATAGAGCACTGCTCCACTTGCACATCTCCACGCGTACGTCGCATCGTTTTAACAAGTAAAACGAAGACAGCAACGACAAAGCAGAACGGCAGCAGCATCACAGATGACAAAAATGGGCAAGTGGCACAGTGCTTACGCATATTTACGTAAGCCTTGCAAGTGACTTTCTGCATACCTTAAAAAAATGGCTGCGCACTTTGTAACCGAAAGAATAAATCGCAATGTGCGTATTAACATTATATCGGGCTGATCATGAGCAAGAGATGCTGAATATATGAGCGTGCGACATAGCGCTCGTACTTTAGAAAATTTATCTCAGTCAGTGTGTCATTGCATATTGCTTTTTTAGCGCAAAAAAGGACACCACAAGAAAGAAGACGGAACACAATATGGATTCTCACCAACTAGCCCGCCAACGCATTCTGTTGAGTGTGTCATTGCTTCAGTACCTTTGAAACTTCCGAACACAAAATTGTGAATAGCACCCGTCCTGTCATGTACCTTTCTTCTTGTCCTCGTCTAATATAGCGCTACAATTTTTAAACAAAATCGTGAGCAGCGTCATGCAAAAGAAAATAATTCATGTTCATATTCTTTCACATCTCTTGGAAAACATACCTTGAATTTTTTGAACATGTGCAAAAAATATACTGAAGAAAAAAGTACTTAATTCAATGATAGTGTTATGGCGGATTCTGTAGGATATTCGTACATTCCTCGTAACTGCATTAGAAGGGCTGCAGAAAGGTACACTATAGTGAGTTTGCAGATTTCTTGGCTGCTCTGAACAGGTTAATGACGACAAATTGCAGGATATACTTGGCTGAACACTGGCGTGACTGGTACCTCCAATACTGCAGCTAGCAATGATAGGCACGTTTCAAGTCGTCTTGAACTCAGAAACAAAAGAATCAAGGGGTGACATAGGCGTCCGGAGGGGGGTGCAAGGGGGGCAGCTGCCCCCCCCCCCCCCCTGGAATTCCGGATAATATTTTTCTATGCAGCAGCAATAAGCTACACAGCTTGATTAGCACACTCAGGTCCCGCATATCCGTGCGAAATGACCTTTAGCATTGCCAGTCAACTTTGCATGTTTCACTATTGACTAATCTTGCCAGTCATGCCACGGAGTGAAAGAAAGGATGCCAGTGCTGGATGCCCCCCGCACGGATGCACCCCCCTGCGAAAAGTTCTGCGGACGCCCTTGAGGGGTGACGATATCACACCGAAAGTTCTAAACGCAAGCCATATATTTGTGCGTGACCTACGCTTACGTCGTGTCGCCGGGACGGGTCAAGTGGCAACCACAGTACCAATCTCCAGATTCATACGACTCGGGTAGCAACGCGCGCGTCTAGACACTCGCAGGACGGTGGGACAGTCGCCAGCCGCCTGTGCCTTGTCAATGCGCACCGCTGTTTCCCGCCAAATGTGAGAGTGGAAATCCTTGGCGCAAACAAAGGCGATGCAGCCACTTTCCTTTCCCTCCTAGCTGTAAGAAGCGCAGTGCAACGTCAAACCTACAGCATTAGGACTGCCATCCGAAAAACCTGCAGCTGCCGTGGACAGGCACGTGGGCAAGGCCCACCCCCCCCCGAAATTTGTCCAGCCTTCTATATTCCCGGGCAACGTTTTGTTTCTTTTTGCCATGGAAAGGCTTTCTTTCGAACAATTAGGCCTTGCCCCCCCCCCCCCCCCCGCGAAAAAGAATCCTGGCTACGGGCCTGGCCGTGGAAGCTCTCCCATGCTTTTCGCCGAAAGAATAAAGAGAGAAAGGAGTGAAAGGTGAGACCACGCGTGAGACTAAAACGTTTTAGCAAGATGCGACAGTGACGGTAACACCCTACGTTCTAGTAACTTCTGCAGCCTAATACCAGCAGGTGCATCGTTTCAAGAACCTCTTACCTTTGAGTTCTTAGAGGGAGAACTTCGTGCCAAGCGACAAGCTGCACTGGGAATGCCGGAAAAAACGCTGACGTGAAGAACACTGTTTCATCCCGTCGACCGCAACAATACAAAGGTTCCTACAGGCTTTGTTTCGTTGTGATAACCTTCTCTGGTTCAGATATGTCAGCGATGTGTGCAATCCAGCGTCTTGCCTTACGCCGCGAAGAGACTTTGTTAGAGGAGTACTGACACAAAATTTTAAAGGCGAGATAACTTGTGGGATAGATTTGGGTGGACACACACGCATCACCTACGAAATATCGATAGATAATATCGCCTAGAACATATTTAAAATCGATCTTAAAGTGCGTGTAGCGCCACTGCACGCGAAGCTCGCCTTTGGTTTTCGTGTAACCAACCAACCACCACCTGCGCCACGAGTTTATGCTGGCTGTCACGATTCTTGCGAGCGCTCTCTCCTAGCAGACTTTTTGAATGGGAAGAGGGGGCACACTTGCACGGGAATGCAAATGTTGATGTCCTTGCCTCGGCAGTGCATTTTTGGGGGGTCAGGCATACTTACAACGCCTCAGAGGGGATTATAGCAGCACCCACAAAGCCTTCGTTGAAAAGAGTTGACACGGTGCGCATGTGCACGCGGTTGTGTACTCACGTAGTCAACTATGTTTTAACAAGTTGAAATGACTTCAGGCACAGTTTGAAGAGAGCCCAACATTTCGGGATCGATTCGGTCCCTTCCTCAGGGGGGGACTGCTTTGGTCATGGAAGCACGGCCGCGTCTTGTTCTCTCACCACGGCTCCGGCTTTCCCTTTCCCTCACGTTTCGGAGGCCGTAAACGTTTAACTCCCAGGGCATTGTTGCTAGCGAGGGGTGAGGGGACCCAGACGGAACTTCACTCCCATTAGGACGTCTCTTCAACGCTCCCTGAACGCGGTGGCCTCCTTCTTCAAGACGATCGGGCTCACCCTGTCGCCAACAAAGACGGAGGCTCTGCTGGTACACCCAAGGACTGCAGCCAGGCAACGCGTCAAAAGGCTGGTGCTCGTGGGACGGTTGATACCATGGAACAAGGAGGTGACATATCTGGGGCTGAAGATTGATCACTGCCTCACATGGCTGCCGGCTACCAGAGCTGCTATCACCAAGGCCGTGAGAGTGCAGAAGGCTGTTGGAAAGATGCTGTGCCGTGGCCGAGGCTGCACACCATGACTGACCCTGCGACCGTACCACGGAGCGGCAACGGCGGTGCAAACATATGCACTGCCCCTGGTTCAGCTGGCGCCATGTCGTAGAGAGCAGCTGGAGCTACAGCACCGCCAGGCAATACAGCACTTTCTCGGACTCCCACGCCAGTCATCGGTGGCTGCGTCACTGGCTGAGGCTGGTAGCTGGCCGCTGTCACTCACTATGCTGCGACAGTCCCTCAATCATGTAGACCGTCTCCATCGAGCCCCTGGGGGTTCCACCCTCCTTCAAAGACTCCGGAACCGGCCTGCCTCACGCATGGGAAGAATCTGCGCACTCTACGAGGAGATGGTACCTCAGCCCCCCATCAGAGTGCAGCCCCTTCCACCTCTCCAACAGCCCCTTGACGTGCACTTAGAGCTGGACAAGCTCAGCAAAAGGCGAACTCCGGCGTGTGAACTTCAGCAGGCAGCCATGGAGAAAATCCACGAGCGTCTGCGGGGCCATCTCCTGCTGTTCACGGATGGGTCGGTCCTGAACAGCGCCCGCTCGGCTGCAGCTGCCTGCGTGATCCCAGAGACTGGAACGACCATCGGGTGCCGGCTGCCCATTCATTCTAGCTCTACTGCTGCGGAACTGACTGGTCTCCATCTGGCTGCCGACCACCTGGCTGCCAACCTGTCTGAGCTGCCCGTGGCGATCATCACCAACTCCCGGCCTGCCCTACAAGCCCTGCTGCAGCCTGATCAAGCCGGAGTCACCGTGGCTTTGCTGCACGCTAAGCTCACTGTCCTACGAGCCAGCGGCGTGCATCTGTCCCTCCACTGGCTTCCATCCCACGTTGGGATAGCTGGAAACGAGGAGGCAGATGCCGCCGCCAGGGCAGCACACCGCGGCGACACCCCGGTGACCTCGGCAGTAGCGGCAGCAGACTTCTCTCGACAGCGCCTACGGCAGCTGCTCCTCACCATCCACTCGGACAAGCGAGTGGCCAGCGGCAAGCCATCACCACCTCTCCCGGAGTCTGGCCTGGAGAGGAATGAGCGGGTGCTCCTTCTACGTCTGCGGACTGGTAGTGCCTGGCACGCGGCACGAATGCATTCCACGGGACGCTGCTCATCAGCTGCGTGCAGCAGATGCGGCGATACCGAAACACTCGAGCACATCATCTGCTCCTGCCCAGCGTTATCCGCCGAGCGACGCAGACTGGTGAGCCGCTACCAACATCTTGGGCTACCAGCGACATCCGTGGAGGACATTCTCTTCCCTGCGCGGTCACCACTGCCAGCCCTGCGGGCTTTCCTGGAGTTTGCGGGACCCGCTAATCTCCATGATATTTAATCGAGATGCGCTGGCCTCCTTCCCGTGCCAGGGTGGAAGACCTCCTCTCCTAATACCCTAGCTACTCTCCTTCTCACTATCTCTCTCTCTCTCTCTCTCTCTATCCCTTTTAAGCCCACTCCCCCTCCCCGCAAGGCGCTTAGCCGTGTCCCCCGATACGGGAGACAGAAAGAAGCGTCTTCTCTTTCCTCTTTTCTTCTACGTCTAATAAATAGCCGCTTCTATATTGCTAGCGAGCGGTTCACATTTGCATAAGTGTGCTGAATGTGCGGAGACTCGAGCAAGAGCCTCCATCGCAGATTCCTTTCTGTTTCTAGAACAGAAGCGCCGTCAAAGTCGATTTTATGGTCGTGCTTCTCACAGTACTCTGCAAGAGCGCTGCGCTTCCATCTTCCTGACGTCGTTCTTGTGTTGGCGTATTTTCTCCGGGAAACACTTGCTCTCGCCTATGTAGGTGGCTGGACACTCAGAACACGACACCTTGTAGACTACGCCTTGGTGATGGTCGGTCTTTCGGCCTCGGTAGCAAGCGGGTGAGCGTCGATTCCGGTTTGTGAATTACTGTGACCCCCGCTTTTCCGAAGACCCTGGGGAGCTGTTCACTGATGCCCGGCACATATGGAATGACGACGCGCTGGGCCGGCTTCTTCGATTCCATTGTAGCCGGTGGGGTGGCCAGGGAGGGAGGGCGGTCGCATAGTGTGTCTCCCGCTGTCTCTTTGCGGTACGGTGGCTGCCCTCGCGATACAAATAACTATTTATAATAACGTTCAGTAGCTTCATGTCCAATGCATCATCCTTACTCTGTTCACATGGAATTTTATCAGTTCAGAAGCTGGCCAAATATTTTCTCGGCATTCTTATCTACAAATATATGAATGGAAAACTTCCCATTCCTTTACTAAACTCAAGTCAGTTTCCTCAGGCGTCATCTACTCGTTTTGCAAAGGCTAATAACTTCCTTTTACCCAAACCCAGGACTAATTATGGCAAGTTTACCATAAAATTTTCGTCTGTATCCTTGTGGATACAGACGAAAATTTGGAGATCAAAAATAGATTCCTCGAAATGTTTAAAAAAGGCTTGCGTTCGCACTTATTAAATTCATAGTGCTTAATATTATACAGAGTATGTTATAGCATTTTTGTGTTATTTTGTGCTTATCTGCATATTTTGTATAACTTATAGTCCCTATCTCGTGCTTATCTGTATATTTTGTATATCTCAATTTTTCTTTCCTTACCGTCATAATGCTTGATATTATACTGAGCGAATGTTATTGCATTTTTGTGTTAGTTTTTTCGTACTTATCTACACATTTTGTATAACTTATATTCGCTATTTCGTACTTATCTGTATATTTTGTTTATATTAATTTTTCTATCCTTACCACTGTTTACTATTGCGTTGTATCTCTGATTATTGATTTTATAGGAGGTCTCACTCACAGTCTTGCGACTTTGAGACCTCCTTCTGTATTTGTATATAACACATGCAATTTATCACTTGTATTTCAATTTCAAAATAAAGTAATAAAGTAAAGATAACTATTCTGTGTTCACTCCGCGCTCTCTGAAAACGAAACTGCGGCTGGGCGCTATTAAACCATCTACAAATAATTAAAAGTCGCGCGCTCTAGGAAACGAGGCTTCCATCCGTAATAAGTGAGTCGTAGAAAAAACAAGATGCAAACTTTTTGTGTAAATGCTCCTTTAGGCTGCCACCCCCTTTTGCTGAGAAAGCAAGGGGGTTGAGGAGATGAAATTCTTGGATAAAGAAGAAGAGAAAACCACCGGATAGTAACCGTCTCTAGTCGAGAAAAACATCTCAATCCTCCTGTCCAGGGGAGGGGCTTAAAATGTACTGAGGGGCTAGTTGGTGAGCCATGATTTTCGAATAGGCAGCGCACAAAAGGGCGACGAGCACGTGCACAAAAAAGACGCAAACACAAGCGCTGTACTGCAACTGGTGATTTATTGTCGAAAGAGCCGGCTTATGTATGTGAACACGCACATGCGCTCTGACAGCAGTGGATAGGATGAGGACCGAGAAAACCGCACAAATTAGCGGGTCTTTAGACCTTGGTGTATACGTATCGCCTGATCACATATGTTGGGCTTACGAACCAAGGGGCAACAAACCCGTCCTCCCTCCAAACTTGTAAAGAGAGCAATTGCCAGATCATGCTTCCTTGGCGCCCTCCAGAAATCCTGTCCGCACAAAGGTGATGCCAGCTTCACTAACCAGGTGAGCCGCCTTAGACGCTCTGGGTATCCGACGAACCTCTTGGTTTCGGTCGCAGGAGGTTTGCAAAAAAAGAAAACAAGTGCTGCCGCAAGCAGGAACCACCGGCGTACGGTGGTGATACCTTATGTGCACACCATTTCGCACAATCTGCGAAAGATAGGCCGGAAAGCCGGTGACGACGTTGTGTTCTCGGCACCAGTGCGATTGTCGAGCCTGTGCAAAAAGGTGAATGGCGCTAAGACGCATACGCAATCGTGTGAAATCAAGCACCGCAACCCCTACGTCGCATGCACAGAAGAGGTGATCTACAAGGTCCCTCTGACCTGTAACAAGGTTTACATTGGTGAGACGGGCAGGTGCATAAACACATGGCTGACGGAACACAACCGCCACTTTGCAGAAAAAGATTATGGGCATTTGGCCTTCCATTGTAGGCATTGTGGCTGTGCTCCCACTTTAACAGGTACGGAGATTGTGCGCAAGGAACGCAAGAAGGAAACCAGAGAGGTAATCGAGGCCATAGAAATTGACAAATGGAAAGATGAGTGTATCAGTTGCCCCTCGGTTGCGTTCTCTGAAAAAGCGCGCCGATACCTTGGTATGTAACCACATACTGTGTGGCACATTTTTTATCAGAATCACGTGTGTTTTCTGTTTTTTTCTTTTTTCTGTTGCTTTTTGTTGTGCCTTTATTAGTGCGGTTTCCTCGGGTTTTTTAGGTTCTCATCTTATCCACTGCTGTCAGAGCGCATGTGCGTGTTCACATATATAAGCCGGGTCTTTCGACAATAAATCACCAGTTGCAGTACAGCGCTTGTGTTTGCGTCTTTTTTGTGTACGTGTTCGTTGCCCTTTTGTGCGCTGCCTATTCGAAAATCAGGGGAAGGGGATTAAAATAGCAGAACAGAGCCTCATCGTCGTTGGAAAAGATGAAAAGGGGGTGAAAGAAGTTCGAGAAAAGACGAGGGCACCATCTAGAGTGCCCAGAACACAAACTGCCAGGCTGGGGCAACTCTTTAGAAAAATCGGCGGGTGTCCGGCAGCACTGGGAATCGAACCCGGTAGCTTTCGTATTGGAAACGGACGCTCTAGCCACTCATCTTCCTCTGCGGTTTGGGCAGTGGTAGCCGGGGCAACCTGACAAAGAGGTGGACGCAGTCACTAGAGGGAAGGGGAGGGGGCGTCTCACACAGTCATTGGGGGGGGGGGGGCGACCGCCCCTACCGCCCCCCCTCTGGATCCGCCAGTGCTCTGGACAGCCATCATGTCTTCCATTTTCTCTTCGAATTCGCATTGTCTACACTTGCCGTCAGCTTCTGCCTTCTCGTCCGCACAAACTTCCATCTTCCAACCTACCCCGCACCCTGAACACTTTACGGTCTTTTTGACCATGGCTACAGATGCCCACGTATTAGAAAACTGTCACACAAATAATCACGGCGTACTAAATACACTGCCCTAAGTCAATAGGAACTACAAAATCAATGAATACGCTACACTTCAAAGCACCTGTGCATGCACATGGTAGGTCTACGCACGAACCTCAGCCACGTGGGGGCCGAAAAAAAAACAACAGTAGAAAGTAATAGAAAAAAAACAGTACAAAGTAGTAAACCCTATCAAACTTTACGCTAACGCCTTATATACACAGAAAGCTACAGACAGAGGCAAGCTCAAATCATGCAAATACATCTGTCGCTGTCGTTCCGGAGCTCTCGAAAAAGGCGTCCTTCCTGCACGGAATTTTTCCCAGACGCGTATATAGCGCCACCTGTTGGAGCAGTATTGGGTAGTGCCACGGCCGCTGGTTGTGCATTCTTTCGCCCCAAGCGCGAAGGAATGAATGCCACAGCAATAAATTGTAATGTCACGCGAAGAACGGCAAGAAACTTGCAACGCGCTGCTCAAGCAGAAAGGGCGCACGGAACGAGCATACACAGGATGAGCGCGAATTAACTGTCACAGTTGCAACTTATTTCTGTGTAAGGAGCGCGCTCCTTTCGCAAAAGCAGCCGCTGCAGTGAGCGAAGTGACCTTCGTCCCGCGCACCCGCGCACGAGCGACCACGCCCTGTAGAGGCCGACTGACTTGCAAAGTTTGCCGTAATATTGCGTGTGTTTGCATTTAACACTCAAAAAGAAAGCTATTCTCTCCGCTAGTCTTACGCGCCACCATACCGAACCGCCATAAATTTCTTGTTGGAACTTGGAACACATAGCCAGAACCAAGGAGGTTGAAATAAATGTTGCTGGAGTGGAGGCCACCTATACTTACCAATGGGAGGCAGTGAAGCCGCGCCGCGCGTGCAGTGGCCATCTTGCCATAGGCAAGAAACGGGAGCCAAAGCGCGCCCGCCGCGCTGACCGCGTCGCTCCGCCGAGATTTTTAACGGTTATGGCGATCATTGAGAGAGAAGTTGTCAAGAATAAGAAGGCAAATGCATGGCAGATAAGAATGCGGTCAGTTTTATTCTGTCTCTTTTGGCGTTTTCCTTCCAAGCATGCACACCGATGAAGGGTCTGCATCACTCTTTTTTTTTAAATAATCATCCTCGTAAGAGCACACCTTACTTTCTCTGCACCCGGTTTCCTGTTTATTTCATTCTTCATGTGACGGAGTCTTATACATATGTAAATTTTGGCCACTTTCTTTGAGCGGAATATAAATGTGGGTGGCCAAAGCACCACACTCAAGGATACGCTCATCAAGTCTTGAAAGGCATTTCTTTTCTCAAGAGGAGGTCAAAACCTCCAAAACCAATAGTTCTGGCTTTTCATGGACGTGCTTCAAATATGGGCATTCAGCTTGCAGTCGACACTACTTCAATAGGTATGTAGCTTTTCGATACTATTTCGTGAGCTCGGCTCTCTGTTATCTTGTCAAAGAATCAATTAAAAACGCCCGAGTGGCATCCTAAGTCGCAAGTTTAAGCCGACGAACATATACACAAACAGTCTGTCATCATGCATTCCAGTACCAAAGTCCACATATCTAACCACTTAGTCGCCCACAATCAACATGTTTCCTCATTTGTCATCAACACTTGAAGTACACTACAGAGCATTGTGCGGCATTGGGCTAGCTTTTTCGAGACAGTGACTCATCTGTGAAGACAGCATTTTTTTTGATGGAATTCTGTATACCGTTCTCGTGTAGTGCGCTTTGCTGGCAGTGCTCGATTAAACTTTGAGCTTACATACTCATAAGCTGATGGACAATAGAAGTGCAGCATTAACGCAAACCCCCGCAGCTTGGATACGTGCCTTTCTGGTCTCTTCGTGCCCTGTGGAGGGGTTGCTGTATGTATGGGAGAATGCAGCAGTGAGGATCCCCCTGCCCTACTCAGACATAAGATTTTGATCCTTGATATCCTTTTATTATCGCTTGAGGATCGAGCCTCGTTATTTTTGGTAAATCTGCAATTTCTATTCTGCGGAATTTTAGTCTTTATTGAGCTGTTTTATGTCCCCTTGGAAAAGGTGAAGGATTCATTTGTAATTCTGCCGGGCCTCGGTTATCGTCGCTTTATTTGCAGCTGTAATCAGCATTGCACAGTTTAGACCTACTGGTTTTACTCGATGCACTGCATAAGCAAATACAAATTACAAAAGAAAAGGCATGAATGTAAGAAAAAACAGGTCCTTGTGTATTGCCCAAATGACGTTACTTCGTAGTTGCGAGCTACCCTTTTATAACACAACAGGGCAACCAATAACGAAATATAGAGAGTCGCCTATTTATATAATTTCAACCAATAGGAAACGGTGCGTCCTTTTCCTATTCGCGCTCCGCACCAGTGGTATCAATTACCACAAAAATGTGTATCACTGGGTTTTTCAGGTGTTTTACAAATGCGTCAAACAGAGTCGGACAACTCCCGGGTCGGAGCCTAGTCCGGTCGATACAATTCGGCGAGAAGTGCCTGCAACATATTTGATCGCCGTCTTTTGGTTTCCAGAAACCGTTTAGGAAAAAAGAATCACTGTCAGATGTGAGATGAGAGACAGAAGCTCGAAATGTTCTGCTGACAACGGAAACTTCATCCCAGAGTACCTTTTCGCTCGATTTATGTAGCCGTACGCAACACACGATGTACCCAACGACGTCCGCACACCACCACGCCACAGAACAGCTGGAACATCGATGCGGCCGCTGCAGCATGCGTTGCGGAAGGGGCCTTTCTGCCTATGACAAGATGGCGGCGCGCGGCTGCAGCTGAGCGGCGCCTCCTCCACTCCAGCAAATTTTATTTTAACCTCCTTGGCCAGAACTATAGTGAACTAGAGCCAGAACTACCAGAACAAGGGAGGGCTAGGGAGGGAGGCGTGAAAAGCGGCCGCGGAAACCAGTCCCCAAATTGCGCTGATGCCGCAAAGGGCGCTGTATGCAGCCATGGGGCGCTGTATGCGCTGTATCTAGCCATGGTCAAAAAGACCGTAAAGTGTTCAGGGTGCGGAATGGGATGGAAAATAGAGGTTTGTACGGATGAGAAGACAGAGGGAGCTGACGCCAAGTGTAAGCAATGCGACAGGGGCGTAGCCAGAAATTTTTTTTGGGGGCGGGGGGGGGGTTCAACCATACTTCAGGTATGTTCGTGCGTGCGTTTGTATGTGTGCGTGTATATATACGCAAGCAAAACTGAAAAATTTCGGGGGGGGGGGGGTTGAACCCCCCCAATCCCCCCCCTGGCTACGCCCCTGCAATGCGAGTTAGAGGCGAGAAGGGAAAAAATGATGGCTGCCCAGAATGAGCTCATGGTAAGAATCGCCGAGCTGGAGAATGCGTTGGCGACAGAGCGGGAAAAAACGATGGCTATGGGGGAAAGGCTTAAGTCAGCCGAGGAGGGGTTAGCAAAGGTAGTCATGGTGAACAAGGAAGCAAGCGACAGCGGGAACAGCGGGGCATCGACCCCCACAGTGGTAGACGCGAAGGGGGGAAACTGGTTTGGAAAACACAGGTGCAAGGGTCACAGGACCCAGCTTCCGCGAAGTAGTTTTGGGAAGGGGAGGGGACAAAACAGCAGCAGTGGCACGCGCTAGTAACCGAGGCAGTGGCCAGGTGCGGGACAGTCCAGCAGAAATGTCGGAGCACGTGATAATCGCCGGGGACTCGAATTTAGTTAGATGCGCAGAAGCAGTCAAGGAAAGGGTGAGAGGCGACAAACGAGTTTTAATAGGGAAGTTCCCGGGACATAGGCTGGGATCAGTGATGAGACAAGCTAGTGCAAAACTCGCAACTAAGGCTAATGGACGTAACCCCGTGATAATCGCGGGAGGTCTAAACGACGTCTTGAATCAAGAATCAACCGAACTAGCGACCACATTGGCGAAAGGGGTCGATGACATGCGCGCCTTTTCCGCTAAGGTGCAGATAGTGGTATGCACAATACCGGAGGTACCGGTGCGTGACGGCAACCTGCAAAGAGCGGTTGTCGACGCAAACAAAGAGATATGGCAGATGAGTCGAGAGAAAGGCATCGAGGTAGTGGAAATAAACAGAGAGGTGCACAGGTGGGGTGGTTTTCGAAGAGACGGAATACACTTCGATAGGAGGCTTGGTCATGAGGTGGGTTGGCGACTTGCAGGACGCGCAGTAGCTTTTTTGGGGGCCACGCGGGCCCATCGGTGCCCAGGGTAGCTTGTAATGAGGAAAACAACCAGGGGGACTCTTTGACAGGCAGTATAGCGAAAAACCAGAGAAAAGGTAAAAGAAGGGAGAAGGCGCGTGTTACAATTAGTTACATAAACATGCAGGGTGGCAGAAAAAAGGCAAAATGGTTAGAGATTGAGGGACAGTTAAACAAGGAGCAGATAGGTGTTTATGCGGTTACAGAAACACACCTTAGAGACTTGGAAGAGCCACCACATATTGACAATTATATTTGGGAAGGATGTAATAGGATCACATCAGAAAGGAGAGGTGGGGGTGTTGAATGCTAATTCATAGCAGAACAAAATGGGATAGAGTGGAACAAACGTGTTCAGAGCACGTATGGGTTTCGGGCACGTAGGTGGAAAGAAAACGTGGCTAGGTGTAGCTTACTTGTGGACGGGGAATAACTGCAGAGAAAAGAATCTGGAGATAGTGAAGTGCATAAGCACCGATATTAAAGAATTTGGTCATGATGCCGAAATTGATGCCGATTTGGTAATGGGGCCGAAATCATCCTTCTAGGGGACATGAATGCCCACATACACGACCTTGACGGATATTCAGACACCAATGGGAAGTTATTACTAGGCCTAAATGTGACGGCCAGATCACGTGGGAAATCGGAAACAAAGAGTCAAGTATTGATTATTGTCTCATATCTGAAGGAATTTATCACAAACTGAGAGAGATGAGAATAGACGAGGAAGGGATTGAAAGCTTGGGTAGTGATCATAAACGAATAACATTACAAATGAGATATAAAACTGGAAATGAGAGCATAGAATCAAAGTCTGGCACCTCGTATTTAAATTACAAAGAAAAAATTACACCATCTCCCGCTAAAGGGGACCATGAGGCGATGAGAAGCCGGAGCACTTCACGATCGCGTTCCGTTGGCGTTTGTTGGGCATGCTACCGACCTCGCGTCGTGGAACGCGAAGAGGGACGCTACGCGCGTCGTATCTTCCATCTAGCCTGGCCGTTAATTCTCACAGTGCGAGCGGGGAACGCGGTCGACAGGCGGGCGAGAGGGGGGCAGCGTAGGAGAGGAGAGAGAAGGGGAGGGGACGCGCATGCGCTCGAGCTCATCGCATCGTTGCGCAGGAGAGAATTTCGGCATTTCTAGCCCGCGTTTCAGGGGAAGAGTGGAAAGGGGGATGGGAGAGGGAAAGTGGAGAGGGAAAGTGGAGAGGGGAACGGGAGAGGGTGAGTGGAGAGGAGGTGTGGAGAGGGTATGCGCATGCGCAGTAAGGGTGGTCACGCCGCACACCGCCACCACCACCACCACCGCATTGAGCTCCGCCTTAAGATACTTAGCATCTAATAACAATATAGCCACAAGAGTCGAGGAAGAAGTAGGCAAAATACCAGGCAAGGTGGGAGTACAGTTAGCTGTTAGATCTAATGACGAAAGAGATAGGGAAAGAGAAGAAAAAGCAGGAGGGACTACAAACGCTCGCAGTACAATGCACGTCGATTAGAAAGCAAAACATAGAAAGAAAATTCGGCAGATCCCACGTACCGTGGGAGTCGATGTTATGCGAAGCATGCGGCGAGTAGGTGACTGTGGCGTAACTTTTTTACTGAGCGACACGTCACAAAATGACGCTAAAGATTTCTATAAATTTTATACGCACACATATATGTTGAAGAGCCGCATATGTGTTATATAATCAGTTTACGGTTGGGTAACGCTGCCAATGGCAACGTGTGTATTACCAACACCAGAAGCGGTAAGCTGATATGTAGTAATTATAAGTGTCCCGAGAACGCACGCACGTTTCACGAACCCGTGTGCATGTCTGCAAGAAGTTCTTGACAGTTCTTAAACAGGGGTATCATCACCGTGATCAGTGAGCACCGGCAGCTGGTCATGACTTGTTATAGGATCCGATCGTGATCGTGGTGACGAGGGGTTCATGTGTAGTGAAGTATGTGGTATAGTAGAGCTGTTGGAATTCGTGTATGCCTCGGTCATTTCATCGAGAAATTGTCTGTCGACAGAGCCGGCGACATGTCGAAACCTAAAGCCACCCTTCGCGTTGGGGAGGTATAGGCCGTCGAGGCTGGTACACCTGGATAGTGCTACGTAGACCAACATCAGTGGATGGTGTTTGTCGTATTCGTAGACTACCTGGGCGTATGTGGCCTACGTAGCATAGTCTACAAAGGGGCATTCAATCATTCTGGCATCATCCTCGGTCAGCATGAGGCCATCGCCCAGCCTCGTAAGAAATGAAGAGGACACTGCCTCGTTCTGGTGGACGAAGTGCACTTTACGGTGCGGTGATGTGGATATCATATGTAACTTTCAATAATATATTCCTTCGGGGTCGAGCAATGCTTCAATATAGCTTGCTGAATCATAGGAATACAAACGTAATGTTTATTTGACTGCTATAAGAGCGGAGCCAACACTGGAACTACAGACGTTAATCTGATATGACGCCTGTATCGTAAGAGTACACATCGTAGGAGTATCATGTAGTGTTTATTGCTTTCTTGTAAAATTAGATAGCCAGCACCACGACCACAATTGACGTTGCACCGATATTACGAGTTTATAGACCTGGCGTGGCTCTGTGGTTAAATACCCGATTGCCACGCAGAATTCTTGGGTTCGATTCCTGCTGGGATCCTAATTTTCATTCTTCCCATTCGTTGAGTCAACGCTGCCGATGGTGGTCTTCCTTAACGCTCTAGCATTTAAGTTACCAATGTCTGTTCTCGCCGTTCCTGGGTAGATATAAACTGTCAATCACCTGTGGCGCATACCCGTAGACCGCGGCCCGTGGTAACCGGGTATGTGCCACACGTGTCTAGTGGAAACGGTTTGACGATGTACGCGACAGGATTTTAACGTTATTCATGTCATGACCAGGCAATCATATTTGTCAAATCCTCTTACCCTCCCATGCAAATTTTGGTCTACACCAAGTTAAGGAGGCGATCATGAGAGCACCCAGACGTAGGCGGCTAGATAGATAGATAGATAGATAGATAGATAGATAGATACGTAGATAGAAACGCTCAAAGTGCCAGAGGTTCGCTAAGATATGCTTCGCATTTAAAAATATTTGCTGGAAAGGAAAGAGGAAGCCAAAAAGTTGGTGGAACAAGGAAATCCGGGAAGCGATCGAGAAGCGGCGTGAAGCATCACGGAATCATAGAAGGGCAAAAAGGACAAGCGACCGCAGGACGAAGTCAACGAAATATGGGAAATATATGTAGAGAAAAAATCCATTGTGCAGAAATTGGTCGAGGCAAAAATTAAAGGTGAAAGTGAACGCTGGATGACAGAGATTCACGAAAAAAAGGAGGTCGCACCTAGGATATTGCCGCGCGTATGTGCCAGTGGCGACGGCAACGAAGCAGCGCGAGTGTTTTTGGCCCATCGCGGGGACGAAGAAGACATGGCAGTTTCTCTGAATGATAAAGCGTGTTTGCCTATCGTTCTCCGTGTCCTCGTCGATCCCACGTCATTACACTGGTGGAGGTGCTGGGTAAGCTTCATGCTTGGCACTCCTTCGCGGAGCCGACAATCGAGCCCGGAATCGCCACCACGCGTCGAAACACCGGTCCACCGATTCAGTCGCCGTCTGTTAGGCCTGGCGCCCGAGCTCAACCCCCTGTCAGAAAATTCCAGCAATCGCTTGCCTCCTCCAACCATGGCCACTGCAGCTCCATCGCACCTGACACTGCAGAATCCTATGATTCTTGAGTGATTTCATGGTGAAGCCTATGAAGACGCCCAAGACTGGCTGGACCAGTTCGAGCGTTGTGCGAAATACAACCAATGGGCCACCCCAGAAGCCAAGCTTTCGAATGTCTACTTCTACCTGAAGGACAACGCTCAGACGTGGTACATCAACCGGGAAAGAAGCTTGGCTACTTGGGACGACTTCCGCGCCCAGCTGCTTGACACTTTTACCAGTGTCGACAGAAGGGAGAGTGCACAACGTCTCCTGGAAACCCGCATCCAAAAGCCAAACAAGAGCGCGGCTATGTTCGCCGAAGACATGGCCCGTCTTTTCAGTAGGGCAGACCCCGAGATGCCGGAAGAGAGGAAGTTACGGTATCTCATGCCAGGAGTGAAGGAGCAACTGTTTGCTGGGCTTGTGAGAAATCCACCAACAACAGTAGCTGAATTCACCAAAGAAGCCACAGCGATCGAACGGGCTCTACAGAAACGGTACCGCCTACATGACAACATGATCAACTCTGTAGCGAGTACTTCTGTTATGACTGTGAGCAACGAGAAGCCTCTACGTGAAGTCATCCGGGAGATTCTGCGAGAGGAGCTTCGGCAGCTTGGTTTAATTCCACCAGAACCGGCGTCGGCATTGTCTTTTGTCGCTAATGTTGTCCGGGATGAGGTCAGTCAGGCTCTTTCATCGCCCGGCTATTGTGATGTGCCGCGGCATCTTACTTACGCTGATGGTGTCCGACACCCAGTCATCGCACCTTCGACGCCGCCGGCTCCAATGCCTAGACCACCACCAACCCTCGCACAGCCGATCTCATCGCCGGCGACTCTCCCAACCTCGCCGATCTCGCCGCCACGAAGAATGCCGTATGGCCGACATCCAAACACCGCAACGTGGTTCAATGGAGAATCCTCACTGAACTACCAGCGTCGCAAAACCGATTTGTGGCGTACCGCTGACCGTCAACCGGTGTGCTTCCATTGCGGCGAAGCAGGGCACGTCTATCGAGTTTGCCGTTATCGCGACGCTTAATACTCGAGATTTCCTCCCCACCCTGATTACGCGACGCATGACGGTCGACGCACGTACAACGACGCTCCTCTCGACATACCGCCACAAAATCCAGCGACGCCCCGATCACGTTCTCCATCTCCTGCGCGGTACAGTTCACCGAATCGTCGCAGTTTTGCCGGCGTCACTAGGGGCAGGTCCCCTAGCCCGCGACGGGGAAACTAGACGCAGCGACCTCCGGGGGGGGGGAGGGGGTTGCCAATCATCGAGATTCCGAACAGCCCCCATTACAGACGAACGACTCGAAGGCGCCGAAGCCGAAGACGACGAGCACACCGACGAATACGAAGAATGCGCCAGCTGCCGATGTAACCGACGTCGTCAGCGCTGACCTCGTCGTCCACATTGACGGCCATCAAGTGACAGCTCTTGTTGACACTGGCTCCCACTTTTCCATAATAAGCCTACAGCTAGCCGACAGACTTAGGAAGGTAAAGATGCCATGGTACGGACCCAATATAAGAACTGCCGGAGGTCAGTTAATGACACCTGTTGGAAAGTGCACGGCCCGACTCTTAATCGCTGGTTCCACCTTCGTCGCCACCCTCGTCATCCTTCATGAGTGCTGTAAACAGGTTATATTGGGAATGGATTTCTTGCGCGAATACGGGGCTGTGATTAACATCCGCGACAGGAGCGTAACGTTCGCTACAACCTGGGGCACTGCTAATGATGAGGAAAACCAACGCCCTCGATTACGTATCGCCGGCGACGACGTCATACTGCTGCCGCGGAGTTGCTGCCTCGTACCCGTGCACTGCGAGAGCATGCAGAGCGGCACTGGCATCGCTGAACACATCTATGAGCTAGCATTAACTTGCGGCACTTCTATTGCCAGGGCTGTCATCAATGTGATCGATGGACGCGCTGACCTCTTGTTGACGAATTTCAGCAAGGAACGCCGACACATTGTTAGAGGCACTGCCATTGCCTATTTCGACGAACTCGCGCAAATTGAAGATTGCCATCTAGTGGAGGAGGTGGCAGCGTCTCCTATCACTACACCGACACCTGTTGACGTTCGTTCGACGTTATCGACCGTCGAGCGAGACCGCTTTCTTGCGCTGATCCACAAGTTCCACGGCTGCTTCTCATCAACTTCAAGAGTTGGTAAAACGCCGCTCACAAAGCACCGCATCATCACAGATTCTGACGCCAGACCCATCAGGCAAAATCCTTATCGTGTTGCCCCAGAGGAGCGTGATGCAATTCAAAAGCAGGTGAAAACGATGCTGGAAGATGGCGTTATTCGGCCATCTAACAGTCCTTGGGCATCACCTGTAGTACTCGTAAAAAAGAAGGACGACAGCTTGCGTTTCTGCGTCGACTACCGGAAGCTCAACCAGATCACAAAGAAGGATGTGTATCCGCTGCCGCGTATTGATGATTCCCTGGATAGACTACGAAACGCACGCTACTCTTCGTCAATGGAATTGAAAAGCGGCTACTGGCAGATTGAAGTGGATGAGAGAGACCGTGAGAAGACCGCCTTTGTCACGCCCGACGGACTTTATGAATTTCAGGTTCTTCCTTTCGGTTTGTGTTCGGCGCCAGCAACTTTTCACCGTCTAATGGACACTGTACTATCAGGACTTAAGTGGCAAACCTGCCTGGTGTACCTCGATGACGTGATTGTCTTTTCTGCTACGTTAGATGAACACTTAAGAAGACTGGAAGCAGTTTTCAAAGCAATGCGCGTAGCCTGTATTACATTGAAACCTGAAAAATGCCACTTTGGCTTTCACGAACTTCAATTCCTCGGACACGTCGTCAGCAGCCAGGGGATCCGACCCGATCAGGATAAGATTGCTGCCGTGGCGAATTTTCCTACCCCATCAGACAAAAAATCAGTGCGACGTTTTTTGGGACTATATGCCTACTATCGGCGGTTTATTGCCAATTTTTCGCGCATCGCATGGCCATTGACAGAGCTCACCAGGGAAGACGTCCCCTTCGCATGGGGCGAAGACCAGCAGCGGGCATTTCACGAGCTTCGTCAACGCATGCAAACGCCTCCCGTGCTCGCCCACTTCGATGAAGACGCGCCGACGATATTGCACACCGACGCTAGTAACGTGGGTCTTGGAGCAGTGCTCGTACAATGGCAAGACAACAGTGAAAAGGTGATCGCCTATGCCAGTAGGACGCTGTCCCGAGCAGAAGCCAACTACGCTACGACCGAGAAAGAATGCCTCGCCATGGTGTGGGCAGTTCTGAAATTCCGTCCGTATTTGTACGGTCGCTCGTTCACCGTTCTCAGCGATCACCATTCACTCTGTTGGTTAATTAATCTGAAAGATCCATCCGGCCGTCTCGCACGATGGAGTCTTCGGCTCCAAGAATTCGACTTCACTGTTGCTTACAAATCAGGAAAACGACACGCCGATGCCGACTGTCTTTCTCGGTCTCCTGTTGAGACAGCAGCCCAAGACGACGACGACACGGCCTTTTTGGGCGTCGTTGACACTGCCGCTTTTTCACAACAGCAGCAGGACGATCCTGAACTGCTACCGCTTATTCGTTACCTGGAAGGACGAACCAGTAGCGTGCCGAAATTATTCGCAAGGGGGCTGACGTCGTACTGCTTGCGCAATGACGTACTTTATAAGAAGAACTTCTCACCTACTGGCAGCAACTACTTACTCGTCGTTCCCTCGTCGCTTCGACGTGAGGTCCTACACGCCTGCCACAACGAACCGACCGCTGGTCACTTGGGCTACACCCGGACATTGGCGAGGATTGGGCAATACTATTACTGGCCGAGACTTGCTGCGGCCGTAAAAACTTACGTGCAGACATGTCTTGATTGCCACCGTCGCAAACCGCCATCAGTCAAGCCAGCCGGTCTGTTGCAGCCTGTCCAAGTGCCGACAACACCATTTGCACAAATCGGCATGGATTTTCTGGGCCCCTTCCCAACGTCTGCTACCGGAAATAGGTGGATAATGGTCGCCACAGATTACCTCACCCGTTACGCCGAGACGGGCGCTTTGCGACGGGCAACAGCACATGAAGCGGCGCGATTTTTTATCGAAGCCATCGTTTTAAGGCACGGTGCTCCTGCAGTAGTTATCACCGACAGAGGTACTGCGTTCATGGCCGAGCTTTTGGACACCGTTTTTCGACTAAGTGGTACCGCTCACAGGAAAACAACGGCGTATCATCCCCAGACCAACGGGTTGACTGAACGTCTCAATAGGACCCTGGCTGACATGATAAGCATGTACGTAGATGTAGAGCACAAGAACTGGGACGACATTCTACCCTACGTCGCGTTCGCGTACAACGCGGCACGTCAGGAGACCACTCGGAAGACACCCTTCAGTCTCGTTTACGGCCGTGAAGTTACGACAACATTAGACGCAATGCTCCCTCACGAAAATGATGGCAATGAGATGGACGCTGAAGAGTTTACACAGCGAGCAGAAGAAGCTAGACAACTTGCCCGGTTGCGAATCAACCAACAACAAGGCTATGACGCCAGACAGTACAATCTCCAACACAGACCTGTCACATACAGCGTGGGCGACAAAGTGTGGGTCTGGACACCTATTCGTCGGCGTGGGCTCTCCGAAAAGCTATTGCGAAGATACTTCGGACCTTACACAGTTATCCGACGCATCAGTGAGGTCAACTACGAGGTTGTTCCGGACGGCTCTCAGAGCTCAAAGCGCCGAAAACATTCGGCAGAAATTGTTCACGTGCTCCGGATGAAGCCATACTTGCAGTGACTAACTGCGCAGTTTCTTTTTTTTTACCTTGCTTTCTGAACGTTGAACATCGGGGCGATGTTTATTTTTAAAGAGGGAATAATGCCGCGCGTATGTACCAGTGGCGACGGCAACGAAGCAGCGCGAGTGTTTTTGGCCCATCGCGGGGACGAAGAAGACGTGGCAGTTTCTCTGAATGATAAAGCGTGTTTGCCTATCGTTCTCCGTGTCCTCGTCGATCCCACGTCGTTACAATATTTTGGAGCCACATAAAGGCGCTGAGTAGGAAGTGTGTCACAACGCAACAATATATTGTAGATAAAGGAGGAAATCAATTGGAAGGGTACGAAGCGCTAGGTTACATCCAGAAGATAACAGTCGATTCGTTTAAAAAGAGCGTCCAGGGGATTTCTCCGGTGAGTAAAAGTGTGGCGGAGAGAGCAACCGAGGAAGAGCTAGTACTGGAGAATTTCAACTGGAAAAAGGCCGAAGGTAAAATTTCAAAGCGCACGGCCGCGGGTTTAGATGGTATTCCCGTCAGCCTCATTAACGAGCTAGGAAATAACACTAAGGAAGCACTGGTGAAAGCTGTAGAAAAATGCTTAAAGGACAGGCAAATACCGGGTAGTTGGCGAAAAAGTAGAATCAACTTAATCTATTGTACTATTGTACTGGTTTTGTATTTGCCTATTGGTAATGTATTAGTTTTGTATTTGCCTACTTCTTAACCCTAATAGAATTAGTCTTGCGTAAGCGTTTTATGGGTGTCTTGTCGTCATGCAGAAGGCCCGCAATGTGGCAGCGCGCCTGCAATGATAATCACAGTGCGTGAATGAGGCATATGTTCAAATATGTTCTCATAATCAAAACTAGAAATGCTTCTTCTGGCCCTTCATGATGTCGGAGATCTTGCGGGCCACTATTTTGCCCAGGCAACTATGTCATGTGTCAATTTCTTCTGGACTGCCGCATCCGCACTCGGGGAAGTGCCTGGAAGATTCTGTAAATAAACAGAGGCATGAAATCAGAAAACAGTAACACATCTTTAATTAATGTTTACCTTGGTAGCAATGTGTAGAAAGTAGGGGGCACAGTGAGAAATTATCTAGACCTTCATTCACTGCACATGCTCACAACGTTGCAAGAGCTGAACTATAGCAAAAGACTGAGTAAAATATTACGCACCAAACTGTGGCTTATTGCGTGAAAGAAAACAGTATATCGGCAAAATTTTGCGGCAACAAAGGAAGGAAAAGAAAGGGGCAAAATTAAAAAAAAATTAAGCAGCGCCTTATCCCGTTTACGCGCTTGCGTCCTGTGTTCTTTGAGCTGCACCCAAGAATCACCTGCAAACTCGTCCTTAAATTACAGCAAACTCAATAATCACTTATAATCTGCGACGTGCTCTTTTTCACGGTGGTGGTGCGACTATCATGCCACTAAATCTCAACTTAAAGATGGCATGAAATAAATTAAGCTAGGGTAGATTCACGATGAGGCAATCAGTAATATGTGAGATTGTTGTAAAGGCAGTCTAGATTTCATATCGTATGTTGCAAGCCCAACACAGCAGTCAGGCTGCAATGAGTTGGATGTAACACACGTGCTGCATGTTAAATTAAGCCAACAGCATTAATAAATCGCACCAGTGTAGTACACTTGCTATGCACATTTTGTATAATGAATTATGATGTGGCCTTCATGTGATTCTTGAGACATAATGTCGAACAAGTATGATAAGCCGATTGGCGCGCACTACAACACAGAAAGCGCATCGACTAGAGCGTTTTATTATGAGGCAATAAACGCGTTTTCGGCTCAACACGCACGTTGTACACACTTACAAATGGTTTGCGAGACTCCAACTACACTCACGAGCCTGTCCTTCACCTCTAATCTATTCTACGTTTTTTTTTGTTGTGCATACTGACAAACACAAAAACAAACTGCAATAATATATGCGCTCAATCATTCAACTTCTATTAGAGCGTGTGGACTTGCAACCGAGGCGTCGCTGGTCTCGCTGTCATCAAATACCGGAGACAAAGGACGAGGAAGTTGTTTTCCCCACCTTTCGGCTTCGTCCCAAGTTTGAATACAAAAAGAAAGATGATATCAAACAAATACTAAATAGGAGTAAATACCATGCACACTCAACTCACCAAACAATCGGAGCACATGGGCCTTGAAGTTTATTCTTTCTTGGTGCCACTTTGTAGAGTCGAAATCCAAGACATTTATGGCTGAGAACTACTTACTCTGGTGCACGCTGAACAAAGTCTTCACGTTATCATCGCGGAAGCACACTAGAGAAACCACCGCGAAGCATCGAGAGTAGACAAAGCGCGCGCTAAGGCAACGAACACAAAACAGAACAATGTAACAGAACGTTTTGGCTTAGCTACGGCCCCTAGAATATCTAGGGACCGTAGCTTAGCTTAGCCGCAGGCTCGGCTTGTCTTCGTATCGGCCGAGCGCGGATGGCGCGCCATACGCACGGTCGGTCGCGTTTGTGATCCACAGTTTTTTTCTCCTGTATTTTTACAGCACTACTTATATTGCTTAGCATAGGTTGCCATAAAATTTACATATTATCCAAAGCTTCTCTTTAAGCTTAGCCCATGGTGTCAAAAAAAAAAGTTCAAACACGCAGCGTCGGCACGCCGCGCACCGTTCCACTTTTTTTTTTTGTCACCTAGCTGGTTCTATGCCGGTTGTGATCTCACGGCGGTTTCTTTATTATTATTCTATGCGGTCTGTGTTGTCGATTCCTTCGCAAGCATTGCCCGTCTGCAAGTTCTTCTTTAGCGTGTTTTACCAGTGCCGGTTTACCGCACGGCAGGTGCGGAGACACCGTACCGCCGTGGTCGACACGCAGCCTTTTTATCTTTTTAAGTCGTGCCAGTTGCTAACTGCGCACGGTAATGTGATGACACTATCAAAGTGGCATGACTAAAAAAAGCTACGTGCCGACCACAACGGTACAGTATTTACGTACGGTAAACCGGCACTGCTAAAACACCCTTTTGTTACGCCACGTGCGTCTCGTTGCCCTCGCTCGATCACAATCTTCGTTTAAAACATGGTTTTAAAGCTGAATACACTCGAAAAAATATCCTTAATCTGCCTACAGAAAAGCGGGTGTGTCCTCATTAAAAAAAATCACGCCATATCCACGGAATGAATGATGATAAGTGGGCGAAGCTCGAGAGGGGGAGATCATCGGTAAACCGTAACTCTCCCGTGAAAGTTAGCCCATTCCATCATTAGAAAGACGTAAGACTGTGCGTATATTATACAAAATCAACTTTTATTTTGTTCTTGTTCGTTTGTTGTGTCGTTTTTTCGTTTGTTCTTTTCATTTCGTCGTTGTCATAGCGGCTGGATTGCGAGGTCCCTTCATTATGACGGCTTTATGGTCCGTGAAATGAAGCGAGATAGGTTCTTGTACTGGCTGCAGTGGGAAGTTTGCAAACACTAAGTCTATGCACGTCCCTCGGATCGTGGTAGGTTGCATATGGATACATCTGAGTGCGTATTTGGAAAGCATGTGCTGCACGATACAGTGATTGGCAATGAGGTCCACGTTGAAGTCCCCAACCAGCACAAACGGACGGTTCTTGTGCTTGTCGTAGTCACGTAACGCAGCGTCTATAAACGACTTGACGTCCCCGATAGACAGGTTGGGTGCGAGGTACACGGTCATGACGGCGACTAGCAGACGGCGACTGAATCGATGGACCGGTGTTTCGACGCGTGGTGGCGATTCCGGCCTCGATTGTCGGCTCCGCGATGGAGTGCCAAGCATGAAGCTTACCCCGCACCTCCACCAGTGTAACGACGTGGGATCGACGAGGACACGGAGCACGACAAACAAACACGCTTTATCGATCAGAGAAAGAACTGCAACGTCTTCTTCGTCCCTGCGCTGGGCCAAGAACACTCGCGCTGCTTCGTTGCCATCACCACTGGCACATACGCGCGGCATAGGCGGTCACGTACGAGCTAGGAGGGACAGATCCACGGCTTTAGGAGCTTCGGCCCTAAAAATTCCAGTTTCACCGCGAAGGCGAAGCAATGAATGCGATAGCAACAAATTGTAGTGTTACACGAAGTGATGCTGGCAGCTAACTGTTTTGTATCCGATCTCGCGTAACTACAAAACGCTTGTGTAAGAGAGCACGGCTGCTCCAGGGAGCGATGCTTTCCGCATAGTCACTTCGCGTTGAGAGCGCAGCACGTAGAAGGGGACACGAGCCGCCCGCTGTGATGGCTTTCGAGATAGCGCGCGCGCCAGCGATCGCGACCGCGCCCTTAGATTCAAAGTTCAAAGTTGCTCCTCGCGCGACACCCCCCCCCCCCTCGCGTCTTCGCGTCTTTTTTCATGCTCGTTAAAGATGGGTGGGGAATTTCCTGTCTTCTTCGACGGGAGGCCTTCTGAGCGGGGTGATGTAATCGCATGCACCCTTCGATCGACGGAAACGGGACGGCTCGTTTGATCTCTGCTCCGGCCGCGTTCGTCGCCCCTGCTCGCGCGCTTTTAGCCGCGGTAGAACATACGAGGCGCGGGGAGTTTTTATCAATTTGGACATCATACCGGAAGGGCGTGACGGCGACGGCGACGGCAAAAACCCGTCGAGACTGTCCATATATTTGCTATCGCAATAATAAACTGACTCTCACCCTTCATAGAAAGCACGGATATAGCACTAGTAAACCGATGAAATTGGGCTCCATAGTTTAGCATAAGGACGCTCTCTCCAACATGGCGAAATACGTAACCAAGTAGATGATTACAGTACAAACGATCCCTCTGTATATCGATCAAATTCGACTGCATAGTTCAACATATGGATGCTCCTTCCATCATGGCGAAACCTGAAGCAAATAGGTAATTACAATACACATGATCCCTCTGTACATAAATATACATTCGTACAATTTTCCCTAGCGTATATGGTCATCACGTACCATCGCTATACGAATTCGAGCCTTGCAACTGATGTTACTGTACGAAACTGTATTCTCTATTCTGCGCCAAGCAGAAATTTAGAGATTTTTATTCATCATATATCAACTGCAGAGGGCGCACTGCAATTATCAATCACCGTCCACCGTCGATATAATAGGGACCTTTCGAATAGCGTACGCAAATCTTTGCGTTGGCTTTTCGCGCAGCTGCGCATGCGTCGTACGCTAACCGCTTTCGGGCTCCCGTTAGGTGACGGAAATAGCGGGTCGCAAACGCTAACGCTAACTTAGCGTACGCTGTTAGAAAACTGCCTAATGTTGTAACGGCAGTACAGCCGTGGCTGGCCGTAGCGCTTCCGATGCGCACGCGCGCGCGCTGCTCGATCGGGCTCAACCTGGCTCAACCTGCTTTGTCCTTCCAAGCTTGGCGTGGCTCAGCGCCTTTGAGGTGAGTGGCTGAATTTCCAACTTTTTTTACCTTTGTACTTAAAGCTCCTACCGCTAAAATCAATCTGTTGTCGCATAGGAAAGGCGGGAAACTAACACAGGCGCTGACGTTTTTTGCTACGCTTTGATCTCCTCTCTATGCAGGTATATTTATGAATTATAATAATTCCCATTTTTGCAGTAGTATTGTATATGCTGTTTTTAGGTGGAGCGCTTAATGGGTGTAGAAAATGCAGCATTACTGAAAATCGCCAAGTGATTGGGATGTATGTGCGCAAAGTTGGTGGTCATCACGCCGTCATCATTGTTTCTCCGCCGTTGTTGTATTGCGCTTCATTTTGCACATGGGCCGCGTATTAAGGAATGTAATATGAAGTATGTGATCCAGGAAACGTATACGAATATAGGCTCCGTGCAGACGTAACTCCGCTTCCCGAGCGAAGGCTTCCCCTAGCGGCAAGAAGCGCAGATTTGGCGGGATGCTCTCAAGGGCTCGCAATGGGGTGAAATCGAGGCACTATGCCCTTTACGACGAC
This sequence comes from Rhipicephalus sanguineus, assembly GCF_013339695.2. NCBI lineage: Eukaryota > Metazoa > Arthropoda > Arachnida > Ixodida > Ixodidae > Rhipicephalus > Rhipicephalus sanguineus. Next base: position 13,324,088 of record NC_051178.1, on the reverse strand, counting down.
TATACTTTTCGTGCTTTTCGCGCTTTGCCAGTGACCACAGCGACGGTCCGTACGCGTTATCAACGCGATCAGTCAGCCGCCGGTGGTGGACGATAAGAATAATACAAAACATCGCTCCGCGATTGCGCCCCTGCTCGCTCCACGCTGCCGCTGTGACGGCGCCAGGTACTTTCGCGGGCAGTTCGTTTTGTGTCAGTTGCGCTGTTCGTAGGAATGCTGAACTCCAGGAATAATTGCTGTGTTGTTGGGTGCAATAACACCTACAGGAATTCTCCGGGCACGCGTTTTTACCGGTTTCCATTTAGAGAATATGAACGGAATCGGCGTGAACGGTAGATCGCACTCGTTCGACGACAAAAGTGAGTTTTGTGAATAGATAAAGTAGTTTTTTCTGTGCGAGTGAGAATTTATGGATGCTACAATGTGCTACAGCAACGATGGCTCTAATTGGACGCTCAGGCCTTACAGCAGAATATGCAGCAGGCACTTTGTAGGAAATGCCAGGAGGCGCGCCCAGCGTACAATCCATCGATATTTCCTGAGCGCTACAGGTTCACACAGATGGAAAGCGTTTTTTCATCCAGCGGCCGTGACAGCGCAATTGCTGGTGTCGCCAGTTTCAAGCTGCCGCTGAGTTCGCTGCCACGTTAGCCCGAGGGTGATAAGCTGTGATTGTTTAGTGAGCGAGGCGGCCCGAGTTACACGTGCGCAGTTTCGCTCAACGAGCTCGTCACCTCCGTTCTCTTCCCCAGCCTCATGCATTTTATGTTGCCGCGTTCGCCTGAGGACACACGAGGTCTGGCGAAAAGAAGCACACGCGCTAACGCTACGTTCTCTGACAGCCGCTAAAAATTTGACGTCTTTTGGAAGCAAAGGAGAAAGCAAACGCCTCAAGCGAAGCACCAAAGCACGGCGCAGTGGCTTGCCGCCGCCTGCGTCGTCTGCTCCCTTATCCCGCCAAGTCTGCTGCCGCGGCCGCTTTGGCGCTGGAGGCAGCGGCTCCTAACGCATGCACGGTGCCCATAGGGGCTTCCCAGCGTGCGACGGCATCTGCATGTTAAGGGTTCGTGACTTTAATTGTTACAGGCATCTCTGGCGGCCCAGAGTTGTACAAGTTCACGTGGCACAAGTACACAAGGGTAAGATTTTTTTTATTTATATCGTCCTATTGTTTGTAAAGGCAGTTGAAATTTGCGAAGTGTTGAGAAAAAGAAACTTCCAAGTTTACAGCTCTGTGACATAGCAGGGTATACATCACTTGTGTGAACTATACCTAGTAATACATCTAAAGCAAACAAATTCGGTATATTAGAAGAAGAATGTGAAATTTACTTCCAGTTCAATAAGAATCATGTCCGGCGTCTTCTCGGTGGGTCTGGGCAGCCGCTGCGGACGCGGTTCCGAGACCTTGTCTCAAAGTGGCTTCTTCGGCACGCTGGGTGGCCCAGAGTTCGAGCTGAGCAGTGCGGTCTTAAAGCACATTTTTTAAAATTTATCCGTTCTGGGCTAAAACACAAAATATATTTGGGTGGTGTGTTACAAATTAAACACTGTTCCTTTTATAAGAGGATACGAGAGCAGTGGCCACGCACGAAAAAAAAAATCCGGCAAATCGCATGCACATGTGGCAATCATGCAGTGTGATGCGGTCACAGAGGACCTGCATTGTTTGACTTTCAGACAAATGAAGGCATTCATTCAATGACGTGTCGTTGACTATTGGATACTTGACATTCATGCATGCCTGCATGTACATTCTGGTATGTACTATGCTAATGAAACGTATATGCTGGAATATACCATGCATGACTTTTCATTTAGTTTTGTCATACTCGCACTGTGCCAGTTTTGGTATATAACAAGCTAGTGAAACATGTGCCAAAGCACCAGCACTTTCATGTGAATCACGATGTACGTGACATGCATGTTATGATTTTTATGTCACAACCAGTCCCTTTCATTCATCATATACCCATATCGTGCTATATTGTCACGTGGTCGTGACGTCGACGAACACAGCAGTCGGCGTTTGTAGGATGAAACTGTTTATTTGGCCGAACTTGTGGCCGGAAAATGAGAACTAGAACTACAGCAATGCACGCTGTACAATGATAGCGGCGAACAGGGCGTCGTCCGTCGATCAACTGACAAGCGATCAAGCGCGTCGGCTTTTATACAGGCGCTATCGAACTTTCCAGCAATATCGCTGGTGGCGGCGTTATCTCTAGACAAAACTGGAACATTCGCGTGCGGGGCGCAATCTTAACAAACCGATCTACTACAATCGCGACGCTTCTAGAACACTACTTCGCGGACAGCGTCGAGCGTTGATAACCGTCCCTGCCGGTCAAACCCGAATACATCAAAACAAGACAAGAAGTGGGCGTGGCATTGCCCCCCTCTGAAAAAGCATCGTCCCGATGCTTATGAAAGAACATAGAAGAGAAAAAAAAAACAAAACAAGTGCATACACAAATAAGTTACAATAACGAAGGAAAAAATAGAGTCCCCAGGCTCGCTAACGCGCAAAAAACGGCTTAAGGCGCACGACATGGACGACTTCAGGTCGCGCACGGCGCCGCTGAGAGTTCGTAATGCCGTCAGGGGCAACCTCATAGTCGAGTGCGCCGAGGCGTCGAAGTACCCTGTACGGTCCGAAGTATCGTCGAAGAAGCTTCTCACTAAGTCCTCGTCGGCGTATTGGCGTCCATACCCATACACGGTCACCGGGTTGGTATTCCATGTGGCGTCGTCGAAGGTTGTAGCGGCGGCTGTCAGTCGTCTGCTGGTTCTTTATCCGTAGGCGGGCGAGCTGTCGTGCTTCTTCGGCGCGCTGTAGGTAGGTGGTCACGTCGATGTTTTCCTCGTCGGTCACGTTTGGTAGCATGGCGTCGAGCGTCGTTGCCGGGCTCCGTCCGTAGACCAACTTGTATGGCGTCATCTGCGTCGTTTCCTGTACGGCCGTGTTGTACGCGAAGGTCACGTACGGAAGGATGGCGTCCCACGTCTTGTGTTCGACGTCGACGTACATGGCCAGCATGTCGGCGATGGTCTTATTTAGACGCTCGGTGAGGCCGTTGGTCTGTGGGTGGTACGCGGTGGTGCGGCGATGGCTTGTGTGGCTGTATTCCAAGATCGCCTGAGTTAGGTCAGCCGTGAACGCCGCACCTCTGTCGGTGATGAGAACCTCTGGGGCGCCGTGTCGAAGGACGATGCTCTCAACGAAGAACTTGGCTACCTCAGCGGCACTGCCTTTGGGCAGGGCTTTTGTTTCGGCGTAGCGGGTGAGGTAGTCGGTAGCCACGACGATCCATTTATTTCCGCAAGTCGACGTTGGGAACGGCCCCAGGAGGTCCATCCCGATCTGCTGGAATGGTCGCCGAGGAGGCTCGATCGGCTGAAGGAAGCCTGCTGGTCTTGTGGGCGGTGTCTTCCGTCGCTGACAGTCTCGGCACGTCCTTACGTAGCGAGTGACGTCGGCGGCAAGGCGCGGCCAGTAGTACTTTTCGTGTACTCGTGCGAGCGTTCGGGAAAGTCCGAGATGTCCATCCGTCGGGTCGTCGTGCAGGGCATGCAAAATTTCTGGTCGCAGTCCCGAAGGTACAACGATAAGGTAGCTGGCTTGGGCCGGAGAGAAGTTCTTCTTTACGAGGACTTTGTTTTTCAAAGAAAATGATGCCAATCCTTGCCTGAATGCTTTTGGGACAACGATGGTCCTGCCCTCCAGGTATTCCACTAGACCCTTCAGTTCAGGGTCGGCTCGCTGTCGTTCGGCGAAGTCTTCGGTACTTATGGCTCCCAAGAAGCTGTCATCATCCTGGTCGTCGGGCGTTGGTGGGTCGACGGGGGTACGAGACAAGCAGTCGGCGTCGGAGTGTTTCCTTCCGGACTTGTACACGACAGTAATGTCAAATTCTTGAAGTCTCAGGCTCCACCGTGCGAGGCGACCTGAAGGGTCCTTCAAGTTAGCTAGCCAACACAAGGCGTGATGGTCGCTCACAACTTTGAAGGGCCTGCCGTAGAGATAGGGGCGAAACTTTGACGTAGCCCAGATGATGGCGAGGCACTCCTTTTCTGTTGTGGAATAGTTGACCTCTGCTTTAGACAGCGACCGGCTAGCATAACTGATAACCCTTTCCAGTCCGCCCGCCTGCTGCACAAGGACGGCGCCGAGTCCTATGCTGCTTGCATCGGTGTGAATCTCCGTATCGGCGTATTCGTCGAAATGCGCAAGTATCGGAGGTGTCTGCAGGCGTCGTTTCAGTTCATGAAATGCTTCGACTTGCGCTGTTTGCCACCTCAATTCGACGTCGGTCTTCGTGGGCTGCGTTAGTGGCTCGGCGATCCGTGAAAAGTCTTTGACAAAGCGTCTGTAATAGGCGCACAAGCCGAGAAATCGGCGCTCGGCCTTCTTGTCGGTGGGTGGCGGGAAAGCGGCGATGGCAGCTGTTTTCTGCGGGTCTGGGAGCACTCCAGTCTTGCTGATCACGTGACCCAGAAACAAGAGCTCCTCATACGCGAAGCGGCACTTTTCTGGCTTCAGGGTGAGCCCGGAGTTCTTGATTGCTTGAAGTACGGATTGAAGTCGCTGGAGGTGTTCGTCGAAGTTCGAGGAATACACAACGACGTCGTCCAAGTAAACAAGGCAAGTCTGCCACTTCAAGCCAGCTAATACAGTATCCATGACTCGTTGGAAAGTCGCAGGTGCCGAGCAAAGACCGAAGGGCATGACCTTGAACTCGAACAGGCCGTCCGGCGTTATAAAGGCGGTCTTTTCTCGGTCTCTCTCGTCGACTTCAATTTGCCAGTAGCCGGTCTTGAGGTCCATCGACGAAAAGTAATTCGCGTTGTGGAGTCGATCCAGGGTGTCGTCTATCCGTGGGAGAGGGTATACGTCCTTCTTCGTGATTTTGTTCAGGCGACGATAATCGACGCAGAAACGTAGGGTCCCATCCTTCTTCTTCACTAACACCACGGGAGACGCCCACGGGCTGTTGGACGGCTGGATGATGTCGTCGCGTAGCATTTCATCGACTTGTTTCTTAACGGCCTCCCGTTCCCGCGTCGAAACCCGGTAGGGACTCTGACGGAGTGGTCGAGCATTTTCTTCTGTTATGATGCGGTGCTTAGCAAGGGGCGTTTGTCGGACCCGCGACGACGACGAGAAACAGTCCCTGTATTCCTGCAGAAGGCGTCGAAGCTGTTGCTGTTGGCGAGCGGGAAGACTTGGGTTTACGTCGAAGGGTGGCTCAGGGATCGTCGTCGTAGCTTCGTCAGAATCTGAAAAGGCAAACGCATCGCTGACGGCCAAGATTTTTTCGATGTATGCAATCGTCGTGCCCCTGCTCAGGTGTCTGTATTCCTGGCTGAAATTCGTTAGCATCACGCTTCCTTTCCCTTCATACAGCCGAGCAATGCCTCTTGCGACGCAAATGTCACGGTCTAGCAGCAAACCCTGATCGCTCTCGATGACACCTTCGATGCATTCAGCCGTTTCGGTGCCGACGGGAATCATGGAAGAAGCAGCACCTCCACCAGATGTCACGTGGTCGTGACGTCGACGAACACAGCAGTCGGCGTTTGTAGGATGAAACTGTTTATTTGGCCGAACTTGTGGCCGGAAAATGAGAACTAGAACTACAGCAATGCACGCTGTACAATGATAGCGGCGAACAGGGCGTCGTCCGTCGATCAACTGACAAGCGATCAAGCGCGTCGGCTTTTATACAGGCGCTATCGAACTTTCCAGCAATATCGCTGGTGGCGGCGTTATCTCTAGACAAAACTGGAACATTCGCGTGCGGGGCGCAATCTTAACAAACCGATCTACTACAATCGCGACGCTTCTAGAACACTACTTCGCGGACAGCGTCGAGCGTTGATAACCGTCCCTGCCGGTCAAACCCGAATACATCAAAACAAGACAAGAAGTGGGCGTGGCAATATCAATTTTGGCATATATCAAGTTAATGAAATGGCCGCGAGCACACCTAGGCCGCATCATGTAAATCATCACATACATGACATGATTTTCATGTTACAACCAGTCATTTGTGCTCACCATACACTAATGTAGTTGCTGAAATGTCCCTCAGAGCACCAAGACCATTTCATGTAAATCATGCCATACATGACATGCATGCATGACATGATTTTTGTTTTGCGACCTATATTTTACATTTGTCATACACTCATGTCATGTCATACCATTTTTGGTATTGATCAAGTCAACAAAACTGCCACGAGAGCAAGAAGGCTAGATAGATAAATACTTTTCAAGTGCGTCTGGCTTGCTAAGAAATGGTTCTCATTTAGTATTTAGCTGTGTGTCTTATTTTCTTCTTGGGTCGAGTTTCACGGTGTTCGAGGTGCAGGAATACTTCTTGCGTTCGTAGCCAGGAGAAGGGGGAACGGGGGTCTCAGCAGTATTTAGACTCCTCTGTGCTGGTGCATGTCTGCTCAATGTGTGTGTCTCCGCTTTTGCTTGAGCCGTTCTGGTGAGGGTTTGTTTGTGCTGCCGGTGGGCAGCAGCTGCGAAATACGGTACAACCTACCCCGAAATCTGGGCACTGCCTACACTCCCCGTTGGGCCAAAGTACATCTCAATCAAGTTAGGTGGAAGCTGCCTGATGGCAGGGAGCACCGAGGCACGAGCACCATGTAGAAATAGGTATAATCTGTTGCTGTGTTATTCCTGTGTGTAAAATTCCAATTCAAATAAAACGCTTTCACCATCCTTTGAAACCATTCGACTTTGTTATTGTTCCTTCTCTCACAAGGGAGAAGCAACACTGACAGAAACTATGAATTTGCTCAATGAGGTATTTAAGAGTCATGACTAGAGGACGGATATTTAGGCATTAAAGAAGTGTGTTTTAGGTGCAAAAAATAGGCAGGCAAACAACTTTTTAGGCCTACAATATCGTAAATATAGGCACAATAAATTTTTACGTAAATTCAAGTAAGTGCAAAAAGAGGAGGTGCGTGACCTCTATGACAGGAAAACAAGAAATGTTATTGTTTAAGGTGGTACACAGGCAGCAACAGTTGAACGTAGCCGTGCGATTGTCCCTTGTCACGCACGCTTTGCAGAACATGGTCTCTCTGCCTATGCTGTAGCATGGTGAGTCAAGTGTTCACTGTCGAATTAACACACACCTCTGTGCCTTTCTTTTCGGCATCACTAAGAAGGGTAGAGCAAGAGCAGTTATCCAGATCGCTAAAAGACCAGAAGGAGAGGATTCTTCCTATTGGCCGGGTCTAATCACGTAGAACCAGTTTCTCCCCTGGTGGTGAACACCTTAAAAAGTAAATTACAAACAAATAAAGTCGCATGCACAACACATTTTCCTTTCTTCTTTTACTCTTCACTCTCTTCTGATGGCTCTCTGCTATTTCGCCGGTTCGTCCCATTTCACTGCTGCTAGTGGTTGTTTCGATAGTTGGTTGAACTAGACGACAAGGATGAACCTCGTAGATTTCTGGACAGTCACTGTTGCACAGTAACATGAGTACCGGGCTCAAACTGCACCGGGAAATGAAACTTGAGGTTAAATAGCGTTAATATGGGTTCCAGTTCTGAATATAGGCATTGATAGGCAATATAAAAACACTATAAAAGCCCTCTAATTCGTGCTCATATATCGAAGTGACACGATAGGAGCATAAGAAACAAAGGCATTTGCCAAAAATCCGGTCTCTAGTCATGACCAAATAGCTTTGTAAAGGCCTCCAAAAACGCTAATTCAATGAGATAAAATGGCTTGCCTCGGCTACATGATCTGATCTGAGGAGCGAACACCTGATAGCATGAGAGTCGCCGTTGAAAAACTCAAGCCACACTGCAACGCAAAAAAATTGCAAGTAGGCTTTATGCTTTATGCAAGGTTTGTTTTGCAATCAAAAAGTAGTACAAAGACAGGTTCTCCCGCTCTTAGTGCACCCTCCTTCCCTCCCATCCCTTTCGATTGGAAGTGTACTAGCACAACAAAGGCTTTTCAAATATTGCTGCGACACTGTCATTCCTCACAGTCACGTGCAGCGATGGGGTCCAAGGAGAAGGGGGGAGGATATGCACTGCGGCCTAAAGAAAAACGAGGAAACAACGCAAGGGGCGAGTATTGAATGGGAACAATAGTTCGTTCTGCTAGTCCGACCGAGGTTATTTGCTGATTGCCACGGTGGGGAAGTAGCTACTAAAGTAGTGTCTTGGGAGAGTTAATGATTCAATATCGACATGATCGCACAGCGCATATGGAGTGCGGACAGCAAAACATACTCAGTGCCTGTGTTGTGCTCTCTCCTCATTCTATTTGCGAGGCGCAATCATGTTGAAAAACTTGATTACGTACTCGCAACCACACTAAAGGAACTAGAACAAAGAAATGTTGATGTTCTTAACTGTACTAACAAAACCTTACTAGATCTGTTTATATAAATGTATTGGAACTACTCATGTTCGTATATTTACAGCAGCCGGTTTTACTAAACTGATTGTAAATTAAAAGATACATTGGTGTTTTTTTTTTCAGTTCAACAACGTAGATTAGGTAACTACTTTTGGTAGTATCATTTGTATATACTGCGGCTACATAGACTTGCTTAGATGTTTCGTCCTGTCACTGCTGCTGTACGGGTGACCAGAGCTTAGTCAAGCTGCGCAAGCGCAGCTTTTTTCTTTGGTCCCCTATTTTCGCAGTGACAATGCACTGTATTGTCTGAAGCGAAAATAAAATTTGATTTGATTGATTGATTGATTGAGTTGATATAGCATTTGCCTCCAATATAAAAAATATAGCACTGGGTTCAATTTCCAGTGCTGTCTTGCACCCATTGCTTTTTCTAATTGGGAAGAGGTACCCCGAGCTGGTTCTTGGTTGTGTGGGTGCTCAATTCTCAAGAAGGTGACCTCTTCATTCACCACTCCCTTTCCCTACAATACTACGCCCTTTTCTCTTATGGGTTGCAGAAACAAGTGTCGTTCCTGACTTAAATCCACTATGTTGTAATTTGTTTAGAAGGACTAAAACCATCGTGGTGCACCTGTAGTCCCGTACAAAGGGAAAAGAGGAGAACACATGTAGCACAAGAAGCAGTTAGTGAACAAGTTTTGAGTAGGAAAACAAACTTTGAAATCAGTTTCAACCACACCCTCCCTGCCTTCGTGGGAAATCCTGGCTGGGCCTTGATTTCTCACCTATTGTATTTGTTTTCTGAAATAATAGCAAAGGGTTCTGTTTGGTCAGAAACAGTTATTATGCGTGCTTCGTTTTCTAGTAATTCTGTTGACTGATTAGCCCTTCCTGCAATGCAGCTGATGTAGGGCATTATCGAGACTGGCAGATAAACAAGTCTTGACATCCCTGAGTAGGAATGGCCACCTGCCGACTCTGCGCACATCTTCCGACATTAGTGGCATACTTTGGCCATTTTTATTTTCATAGCAGCATTGTTAATGGAGTGGAGCCATTTGTCCCTCAAAGTCATGTTGTGTTGTTCTTAAAAGGTACTCAAGTTTGCGTTGTCATGTTTTAAGGCACCATAAAACAGCCAGCCACTAAAGGGACTGTTGGTCTGTTGTGGCCTGTGTCATCTTGTGACAAGACACTTGCGACGCGGTCAGAACTAGTTTCGCACATTGCTGAGCACTTTGATGGCCAACACAGATGCAGTTACCTGCCCTTTTGCTCAATGTGTAAGTGTGTCGACTTCTGCTGCATCACTTAGGACACATGTAAGCAGGTATCACCGTCAAGAAAAGGATGTGTGGCAGTGCTCTGGGCCTACAGGTAGAGGTATGGAACCAGGTTAAAAAAAAATTCGGCAGATCCCACGTACCGTGGGAGTCGATGTTATGCGAAGCATGCGGCGGGTAGGTGACTGTGGCTACCTTTTTTTACTGAGCGACACGTCACAAAATGACGCTAAAGATTTGCATAAATTTTATACGCTCGCATATATATGTTGAAGAGCGGCATATGTGTAATATAACCAGTTGTTTACGGTTGGGTAACGCTGCCAATGGCAACGTGGGTATTACCAACACCAGAAGCGGTAAGCTGATATGTAGTGCTTATGCGTGTCCCGAGAACGCACGCACGTTTCACGAACCCGTGTGCATGTGTGCAAGACGTTCTTGACAGTTCTTGAACAAGGACATCATCACCGTGATCAGTGAGCACAAGCAGCTTGTCATGACTTGGTATAGGATGCGGTCGTGATTGTGGTGATGAGGGGTCCATGTGTAGTGAAGTATGTGGTACAGTAGAGCTTTTGGAATTCGTGGATGCCTCGGTCATTTCGTCGACAAACTGTCTGTCGACAGAGCCGGCAAGAAGTCGGAACCTGAAGCCACCGTTCGCGTTGGTGAGGTATAGGCCGTCCAGGCTGGTAGGCCTGGATAGTGCTATGTAGACCAACATCAGTGGATGGTGTTTGTCGTATTCGTAGACTACCTGGGCGTACGTGGCATACGTAGCCTAGTCTACAAAGTAGCTATCAATCAATCTGGCGTCATCCTCGGTCAGCATGAGGCCATCGCCCAGCCTCGTAAGAAATGAAGAGGACGCTGCGTCATTCTGGTGGACGAAGTGCACTTTACGGTGCGGTGATGTGGATATCCTATGTAACTTTCGTTATTGTATTCCTGCGGGGTCGAGCAATGCTTCAATATAGCTTGCTGAATTATAGGAATGCAAACGTAACGTTTATTAGACTGCTATAAAAGCGGAGCCAACACTGGAACAACAGGCCTTAATCTGATATGACGCCTGTATCGTAGAGTTCACATCGTAGGAGTATCATGTAGTGTTCGTTGCTTTCTTGCAAAATTAGATAGCCAGCACCACAACCACAATTGACGTTGCACCGATATTACGCCTGCTAGGCTGTTTTTCCAAACCAATTTATAGACCAGGCGTGGCTCAGTGGTAGAATACCTGATTGCCACGCAGAATGCTTGGGTTGACGCCTGTATCGTAGAGTACACATCGTAGGAGTATCATGTAGTGTTCGTTGCTTTCTTGCAAAATTAGATAGCCAGCACCACAACCACAATTGACGTTGCACCGATATTACGCCTGCTAGGCTGTTTTTCCAAACCAATTTATAGACCAGGCGTGGCTCAGTGGTAGAATACCTGATTGCCACGCAGAATGCTTGGGTTCGATTCCTGCTGCGATCGTAATTTTCATTTTTTCCATTCGTTGAGTCAACGCTGCCGATGTTGGTTTTTATTAACGCTCTAGCATTTAGGTTACCAATGTCTCTTCTCACCGTTCCTGGGTAGATACAAACTGTCAATCACCTGTGGCGCATACCCGTACACCGCGGCCCGTGGTAAACGGGTATGTGCCACACGTGTCTATTGGAAAGGGTTTGACGACGCACGCCACAGGATTTTAACGTTATTCATGTCATGAACCGGCAATCATGTTCGTCAAATCCTCTTACCCTTCCATGAAAATTTTGGTCTACACCAAGTTAAGGAGGCGATCATGAGAGCACCCAGACGTAAGCGGCTAGATAGATAGATAGATAGATAGATAGATAGATAGATACGTAGATAGAAACGCTCAAAGTGCCAGAGGTTCGCTAAGAAATGCTTCGCATTTAATAATGCAACCATTGCCTGAAAATGAAATTTCTGCAACTTTTCATGGCGCTGAGGGGGCAGAATGCTCACAATTTTTAGACAGAACCATGGAACTAGTCGGATTCTTTTCCGTGTACTTCTGAAAGTGAGCATGTGGATGATGCAGCACAAACGATGTGTTGATGTGATGCAGCACAAATTATGTGTTCACGTGTTGCCTTGCGCATGCGTATAGGGTACGTCGCTAATTCGCAAAAGGGAGAATTATGGCGTGGTGGGCACTTCGCAAGAGTACTTGCAGCAGGTGTTCTAGGATAGTTTTAAATGGTCAATGCAACTAGCGAAAACGTTCTTTTCCTTGTGGCATGGTGTCCACCGAGAAGCGAAGCCAGGCTGGCGATTGAGAAAGCAGTGCGAATGGGGCCTGATTTTTGTATCGCTTCTCTTCTTCAGGCAAAGCTTAAGGGTTCCCCAACCTTTTTCTTTTCAGCAGCATGGAACACTTAGAGTAGCTTAGCCCTTTATGATTTAGAAAGCGTGCACTATCATTCACAACTCTTTTTTTATAGTGCACTAAATACCGTATGACTACTGTGGTCTTGAAAATTGAGAAAAATTTGTAGTGGGCCTTCTTCAAGCAATACGAGAGCGCCCTGCGGGCACGCGGAGGACTACGGGAAAAGTGTGTACGTCAAGCGAGTCAGATGTTCGGTCGCCTGCTAGTTGTTTGCACCTTGGGAGCATGAAACAAAAGGAACATGTTGCGGCTTCATGACAATTCTTGCATGTATCTCTGTGCATGAAATGTGAAAGGAACAATGCAGTCACTGTAGGCATTACCAAGTGAATGTGTATTAGATATAGCATTTAAGTGGCATGTGTGTTACCGTGTGCAAGTACCATCAAGGCGTACTATCATGAGCAATATGAACTGGAATATCGTATTCATGTTTATTAGATGAGAAGTATCTTAAGGCGGAGCTCCATCCGGTTGTGGTGGTGGTGGTGGTGTGCGGCGTGACCACCCTTACTGCGCATACCCTCTCCACACACCTCCCCTCCACTTCCCCTCTCCCATACCCCTCTCCCCTCCCCCTTTCCACTCTTCCTCTGAAACACGGGCTAGACATGCCGAAATTCTCTCCTGTGCAACGCCGCGATGAGCTCGAGCGCATGCGCGTCCCCTCCCCTTCTCTCTCCTCTCCTACGCTGCCCCCCTCTCGCCCGCCTGTCGACCGCGTTCCCCACTCGCCCTGTGAGAATTAACGGCCAGGCTAGATGGAAGATACGACACGCGTAGCGTCCCTCTTCGCGTTCCACGACGCGAGGTCGGTAGCATGCCCAACGAACGCCATCGGAACGCGATCGTGCAAGTGCTCCGGCTTCGCATAGCCTCATGGGCCCCTTTAGCGGGAGATGGTGTAATTTTCAACGATTACTTGTAATGTACCGATATAAACGTGATGTATTGAATTGTCCGAGATGCGTTTCCACTCGAGTATTGAGCATCACAAACACTTTTTGCACTTGCCAACTGCATTTAGCCGCTTAGGCCTTTAAAAAGGTTATTTCAGTGCTCCATCTCGTATTGCTCAGGATTATATCTATTCACGGTATGGCCACCTGTGAGCCAACATGCAAAAAAGCAACCGGCGTTTTTAAAATGCAACACCGGCAGCTAGTGTCAGTGAAGTGTGATAGAAGCTTATCTCTTTGTACGTGAGGTGTGAGCAACACGCTGTCGTCTAACAGTGTATCATATTTTACTAAATGCCGACTGTCCTCTCACATAATCTCTAACTATCAGAGCCTCGCCCTGTGATCGTCTACAGTGTTTGGTGGACATAGATTGCAACAGTATCCCTGAATTGCCTTGACCGCTCGTGGGCCTCATCTAGGAAACCGTGCTGTATTTGTTTATTTGTGTTTTAAGGCATACGGCGCCAAAAAAGAAAAAGAAAAAGAGCGATGCTTCTGAACTGCCTAGCTGGTCCAACAGTGGCACGCGGGATCACAAGACAGATGGAAGTCGTAGAGAGGCTGTCGCAGCTATCAATAAACGCAGAAACGCAGAAATACGTTGCACCCGGCCAAATTCACTTGATCTGAGAAGTGCTGGCATGGCGCAGGCGGAAAGCTAAATTGTGAGGCTCGCGCAGTCACCTCGGCAGTTGATGCAGCGTACACACTTTTCCTGCGAGTGCTTGCGAGCCTGTTGGTGGCGCTCCAATGCTCGAGAAAGGTCTATTGCAAAATTTTTCAGTGAAATATGATGTTCCCTCAACCTGATATACCGGCATCATCCAATCTGCCCAGTATACTGGACACGCTAAATAAAAGGAGTATAGCACCTAATATTTTGTGTGCTGTAGATGAAGTTCATGCCATAGTTCACATAGTTCACGTTGCATTAGCTTCTACCTGGACACTTCTTCCTTGTGTACTCTTTGTACTTCCCTTAAGATTTTAAGCATAAGGCACAAATATGACGTGGAACATAATGCCACTTTCTTCGGGCTGTCTAAATTAAAGGGTTTATTAGATAATAGCAATATATTCCACATATGCTCCTCACAATCTTTCTGTAGGCAACATTTTTAGCTCTTAAAGGAACTTGTTTTCAAGGAAATTAAATAGGGATTTTGATGAGGAGACTATTATGGATCAGAGTGGCTCTAGCAAGAGACGTTGCAAAAACACTTTTAGCTAATATGCAATGCCTAGCCCGTGAAAAAGGGAAATTGTCATCCCCAGCTAATATTGCAGACAGACTTGCTCACTTGTAAAAGTAGGTTTATGTCCATAATTGCGCTTGGTCATTTTCAGAATCTTCACAAACAATAAGGTGGCTTACCTTATTTTTGTGACTTGCCGTGGGGTTGCTGCTGGGAACTCTGTTGATTTTCCAGCATGCTACTTAATTGCTATTATGCTAAGAAAGTTAATATGTATGATAATGCCAATTTAATATGCCACAGTACTGCGAGGTTACTTCAATGGCCAAGAGCACTTTTTTACATGAAGGTAGTACATTCACTAGGTGTCGTTTTCTCAAGTGCATGGTAATCTCATATTGAAGGCTACATACAGTTTACTAAAACTGGTAAGATGTTTTGGCTCTTTTGACTGGAAGCTAAACAATTTGACAGAATCGCCTGCCTGTTTGGGTTAATTGTTCAATACTTTAAAACGGCTCCAAGCGAAAAAAATCTATATGTACATTAGGTTTGAAATGGTTGTTTTTTTCTTTATTTCCCCCTTTTTTAGTGAGGTTGTCTTCTGAAATAATTGATTTAGATAGGCTGCATCTTGGAATTCGGCGAAAATCGCTCTTTCGTCCCTTCCGCCAGGTTTTACCGTATGATGATTTGTGGCTCTATGGGCCCCACCATAGAGCATTGTTGATGTATATAGCGGAAGCCGGCCTCTACCTGTATATTTAACTATGTATGCCGTTGGGCAAACTCTCGAATTTAAAAAAATGCGTTTCAGTTATTTTGAATAAGGCATTCACTACTGCAGCTTCAAGTTTGGGCAGGTGGATTGAATTGCAATAAAAGTGGCAGCCTGCATATGTTGGTTTGTGGTAGACCAACGAAGGTAGCTTCTTCTTAGGCTTGCTAATTGAACAAGGAATGGGAGTGATCTATCATTTATGCATTCACAAGTAAACTGGATATCTAGTTTAAGAAGTTCAGGTGGCTGTGTAAGTTTTTTTTTTATTTATGGTTTATCTATAATTCATGTGCCTGAGCAACGCCTGGTTTCAGGTGAAACGTGCTGAGGGCTCTTTGTTTTTCGTAGTGGTGATGAATGATGCCCTCATTGGAACTCCGTTTATCTGTGGGGGAGCACCAGTGACGGCCTTAATCTTGTTAAACATGGCCGTAATCACCACGAAAAATGAAGAGCCCTCAGCACATTTTAACTGAAACAAAGGCTTCCTCAGATACATAAATTATCACGAATTATAGTGATATCACAAGCCAAACAGTCACTGAGCTATTGATACTTCGTACTACATATTCAGTTCCCTTGCAGATACAAAAAAGACTGATCACACCTCCCATCCCTCTATCTATGACTAACAACCCAAATAGGAGGCTCTCTAAATGTGTCAGTCAACCACAAACCAACATATACTGGCCGCCACTTAAATTTCAGCTTGAACCATTCGGGAAGCCAAAAGCATCAGTAGTGAACATAGGTCGGCAAACTCGCTCACGGGTCGACTCACTCAGACTCACTCAGACTCAGATCGAGCCGTGAGTCTGAGTCCAGGTGAGTCCGGTTGAGAAAAAATTTACTGAGTCTATGAGTGCGAGTGAGTCCGGCGGAGGGAAATATTGGTGAGTCTGAGTCCGAGTGAGCCCTAAGCGCGAGATATATTTGTTGAGTAAGTCTTAGTGAGCTTCACACTTCTTTGCCGATCTATGGTTCTATCTACACAACTTCAGCATTGCCATCAGCCTTAGGTCGGCTCTCGTGTATACTCCCGCCGACTTACACATACATCAAAGCACTAGCGTTCATACGCCAGCTCAGTATTTATTAATCAGAGGCGTGAGTTACGTGAAAGGGGGGGGGGGTTGACCCCCCCACCCCACGCAAACTCTTTCACAGGAAGTTCTTGATAAAATATTTAGTGTGAGTCGCCACTTTCAATATAGATGTCCTTACTGGATTGCAGCCACTGAGAACTCGTATTTGAAAGTTCGAGATCAAAGGCGCCAAGTAGAGCACCAAATATGCGAGATATCGGCGTTAATGAGCATTGACACCATGGTAAAAAAGCAAATTATACGCTAACGGACTCATCAGCTGACTTTCATTCAGACTCAGAGCCGTGAGTCTGAGTCTGATGAGTAATATTGTTACGTGAAGAGACGAAGACTAGAGGCTGTAAACAAGTGTATTTACAGGAGAGTGCTCGGGCAAGGCAGCGGCACACAACAGTCTCCAAATCGTCGTCGTCGTCTTCAGCCTAATCGTCTTTTGATGGCTGTCCGCAGCATGACCCCCGGCGGTAAAAGCGCCGTCCCGGAGCTTTTAAAGTTATGGGTCAGATACACTGGAGTAGGCCTTGAGTCGACTGACGTGCACGATGTCACTTGACACCGCGGCAGAGGGTGAAGGAGGACTGACCAGAGTAATCTCGTAGGTCACGGGTGTTACTTGGCGGATGACGCGGTAGGGTCCTGTGTATCTAGACAGGAGCTTTTCCGAAAGTCCCACATGACGGGAAGGCGACCAGAGCAGCACGAGCGCGCCAGGCGAGAACTGTGCGTCGCGGTGGCGGGCATCGTAGTAATGTCGCTGTGTGTCTTGCGAGGCAGTCAGCCGAGTGCGGGCAAGTTGGCGCGCATGATCGGCAAGTGCTATGGCATCACGTGCGTACTCGGTAGTTGGGGTGGCAGCCGAAGGAAGAACAGTATCAAGTGGCAGAGTGGGTTCACGACCGTACAGTAGATAAAACGGCGAAAATCCGGCAGTGGCGTGTCGAGAAGAATTGTATGCGAACGTGACGTAAGGGAGAGCAATGTCCCAGTCATGGTGGTCATTCGACACGTACATCGACAGCATATCCGTGAGGGTTCTGTTGAACCGCTCCGCGAGACCGTTCGTTTGTGGATGGTACGAGGTGGTCAGTTTTTGCTGAGTGGCGGAGGAACGCAGAATGTCGGCGATAACTTTAGAGAGAAAGTTACGGCCACGGTCAGTGAGTAGCTGTCGTGGAGCACCATGGAGCAAGATGATGTCATGTAAGAGAAAGTCCGCGACGTCGGTGGCGCAGCTGGTGGGGAGAGCCCGTGTTATGGCATATCGGGTAGCGTAATCAGTCGCCACGGCTACCCATTTGTTCCCGGTGGATGACGTAGGAAAGGGGCCGAGAAGATCAAGTCCAACACGGAAGAACGGCTCTACGGGAACGTCGATTGGTTGGAGATGACCAGCAGGCAACATCTGGGGCGTTTTGCGACGTTGACAGGAATCACAGGCAGAAACGTAGCGTCGAACAGAACGGAGGAGACCGGGCCAATAGAAGCGATGGCGGATGCGGTCGTACGTGCGCGATACACCTAGGTGTCCTGCAGTTGGAGCGTCATGAAGTTCAAAAAGAACAGTTCGGCGTAATTGTCTCGGTATGACTAGAAGAAGTTCCGGCCCGTCTGGATGGAAGTTACGACGGTATAGGACACCATCCTGGAGAACGAAGTGGCGCACTGAAGTGTCATTGGGCGATGTCTGCAGACGGTGGATGAGTTCTCGCAGCGGAAGGTCGCGTTGCTGCTCGTCTGCGATGTTCTCGAAAGGAGACAGAGAAAAGATGCCATTGGATGCGTCGTGGTCGGTGTCTTCGGCCTCGTCTACCGGATAACGGGACAAGCAATCGGCGTCCTTGTGCAGGCGACCAGACTTGTATATGACAGTATAAGAATATTCTTGAAGGCGTAACGCCCAGCGACCAAGTCGTCCGGTAGGGTCCTTCAGTGAGGACAACCAGCAGAGCGCGTGGTGGTCCGTTAGGACTGAAAAGGGTCAGTAGAGGATTTGGCAGCGTAGGGAGCAATGCAGCGGCACCTCCGGGCGCTGCATCATCTAGTTTTCCGGGTGGGAGCGTGCGTTGAAGCTTGGCGAATTGGAGCGACGGGGCTGGGGTGAGCGGGACTGCCGGCGTAGGGGCGAAGGTGAGCGTGAGTACGGGCGGCTAGGAGCAACAGATTCAGTGGCAGCGTGATCGGCACGTGCTGTAGAGGGACGGTAAGAGCCATAGGCGCGGTTGTAGCCAGTGTACGTGTGTTGTGCAGGAGAGTTCCAGCGATTGCGACAATGCCGAGAGATGTGTCCAATCCGGTGGCAGATGAAACAGATGGGCCTGTCGTCAGCAGTGCGCCATTCAGCGTTGCGGAAACGTGGTTGGAACTGGGACGGTGAAGAGGGTGCAGTCGGAGGATGCGGCCGAGAGTCCACGTGATTTACCGAGCAGACAGAGTGGAGTCCCATGCTTGCAATCTCCTGACGGACAACTGCCTGAATCATCGAAACCGGAACTGCAGGGGGCTCGCAGGTGCTGGGCTCGCAGGTAGCTGGATAAGCAGCTTCAATTTCTCGTCGCACAATTCGGGTAACGTTGGCATCGTTGCTTGTTGAACGGGGAACATCGGCACAGGACGACGTCGGCGCGGTGTTAGGCAAGCGAGCAAACTGCGGAAGAATGCGCTTGCTTTTAGCGAGTTCCAGGCGCCGGCATTCTTTGATGACCGCATCAACAGTGCACACGTTATTGAAGACGAGCAGGTTGAACGCATCATCAGCGATACCCTTGAGAATGTGAGCAACCTTGTCCTGTTCCGTCATGTGCGAGTCAACTGCACGGCAGAGAGCCAAGACGTCTTGTATGTACATGACGTACGGCTCTGTTGAAGTCTGCGCGCGGGTCGACGCCTTCTTCGCAGCGAGCTGGTGACCGTCAGGGTTGCCGAACAACTCTCGTATCTTCTCTTTGAAGAGATCCCAACTTGTCAGCTCAGTATCATGCGTCTCATACCACACTCGCGGGGTGCCGTCGAGGTAGAATAGCACATTGGCAAGCATGAGAGTAGGGTCCCACCGGTTGCCTGTGCTGACGCGTTCGTAAAGGCTGAGCCACTTGTCGACGTCTTGCCCGTTGGCGCCAGAGAAAACACCAGGGTCACGAGGAGCGGTGACGTTGATGTACGTCGCGTTGGTGGCAGGTGTTGGAGCCGGAGTGGTCGGCGCATTTTCCAGAGCCATGTTCGAAGGCTCAAGGTGGCGTCCACTGCGAAGCTTCGTGACGAAGGGAGCTACCCAGCACGTCCACCAAAATGTTACGTGAAGAGACGAAGACTAGAGGCTGTAAACAAGTGTATTTACAAGAGAGTGCTCGGGCAAGGCAGCGGCACACAACAGTCTCCAAATCGTCGTCGTCGTCTTCAGCCTAATCGTCTTTTGATGGCTGTCCGCAGCAATATTTTGGTGAGTTTGAGTCCGAGTGAGTTCGGCTGAGAAAAATTTCAGTCTGAGTCCGAGTGAGCTTTAAGGGTAAAGTATATTTAATGAGTGAGTCTTAGTGAGCCCCAGAGTTTTTGCCGACCTATGGTAGTGAATACTTTATTCAGAAGAAACAAAGCAAATTGCATGTTGGAATCTCACAGAAGGAAAGAAATGAGCAATTTTCACTGAACTCTGAAAAAACAGCCTACCCAAATCGCTTCCTTCGCAAAACAACACAGAAGAAAAAACGAAACATTTCCAAGAAATGCTCAATCTCCCTGTTTTTCCTGAAAGGAGTATCTCTCCTTATGTTTTAGGTAGCAGTGCATGCATCAGGCAAATCTTAAAAGAAAGCCTAATTCTAATGCACAGACCAATGAACACATCCTATATCTTCTACTGGCGCCCAAAAACCATGCACCAAGACAAAACTCAAGCAGTTGTCTACAAAGTGGAAGTGCATACTCCCATGTAGCATACACGAGCGAAATGAAAAAAATGCACCCAAAGAATCCAGCGACACAAAAACTGTCAGAACCTGCTCTAGATTATGCAGCCTGTTGTGTAGGGCAGGAGCGCGGCGTAACCCGCGGCGGGCCGACGGAGAGGCCGAGCGACGGGAGGGCGCGTGCAGTGACGACGCGTAGACCAAGCTTCGGCGAGACTGACGGGAGACTACTCTCCCGCGTTTAATGCAGGTGGTTTTAAAGAGGGGGAAGAAGGGCTATTGGTCAGCGAGGCACGGGTCACATGACCGGCATGGCCACGCCGGATTGGTGGTAGCAAAGAGACATGGAAGAGACCCAGCTCCAACCAGTAGCATGAATAGAGAGCTCAACCGCACTGGTGTCTTCCATTTTCCCCTCAGGAAAATAGAAAGCATTCCTGGCGTACGTAAGCAGCCAAAACCACCTTGAGAGCAGCCCGACAACAGAGCGAGTGGAGTAAAGAAAAACAGCCCTCGTCGGGTGCCAGTCGTGGTTTTGTGCGCGCCCGGCAAATGTTCTACCACGTCAACAATACTTCCTTTTCTTGTGAGCGTCACACGGGGCCTTCGTCTGCGTCATACTAGAGGCGATGTCGCAAGGTGCTGTCAAGCTAAATGAGCACTCACACTTACTTTAAAAACATAATAAAATGCTTTGGAGGCAACGCTTACCACTAATAATAAGCCAGACGTAGTTTTGCTTGTGGTGTCAGGGGCCCGAAGGTTTTACTTCCACTGACGTTGTTTCGAGACTGCATATTTCTGTCGCTGCACAGAACTCATGGAGAAAGGCTATGGTTGTTCCTTTCGCGATATGCTGGAATTCGTTCCTGAAATTTATCGGGAGGATATCTGCGCACCCGTTTCGCAACTGAATAATTCCTCGTGCCACAGAAAGGCCTCTTTTCAGGAAAACATCCATGTTGCTGTCAGCCGCACCTTCGCAATCGTTAAATGTATCATTCCTGACGAGAACCATTACATTGCTTCGTGGCGGTACGGTCACATCATCATCGACGACTGTCAATGATCCCGTTAATGGGAATGGCAATCGCCGGGCGGATTATAAGGGCTAGCGTCTCGGCCCTCCGAAAATGCACCACGCAAGCGCGGACAATTTAGAGTTGGTCCTTTTTGTGCGCCAGCGAACGCCAGTTGTGGTCCAAAGACCGAGTCAGAGCCGAGAGTCGATAACGCAAACGAAATATATTCTCAGTTAAGGCAGTACAACCATCACAAACCC
This sequence comes from Rhipicephalus sanguineus, assembly GCF_013339695.2. Taxonomy (NCBI): domain Eukaryota; kingdom Metazoa; phylum Arthropoda; class Arachnida; order Ixodida; family Ixodidae; genus Rhipicephalus; species Rhipicephalus sanguineus. The sequence continues at coordinate 13,302,749 of NC_051178.1, read as the reverse complement.
ATGCACACTCGGCTGGTACCAGTTACAACTTCACAATATAACTCAGATGGTGTTAACGCAACGGCAACTAAACAAACAGATCACACGCTGCAAATGCAATCTCATGCATTACAACTATTCAAGGATAGTCACTGTGTGTTCCTCAGCCGGCGCCGCCGCAGCTGCAAGCCATGAGCTATGCTGCTGCAGCCCGACGCAAAGCCCCCCTCCTCGCCCACGTCAAGACGCCGCGCCACCCCAGCAGTTCCGCCGCCCCCACCAACGTCATACCGCCCGCCAGCCGGCCGGCGATCCGCGCCGAGGAAGGCCGACGTTTGGCGCGCCCCTGACAACCGCCTGCTCTGCTACCACTGCGGGATGGCCGGCCACACGTACCGCCGCTGCCAGTACCGACAGATGGGACCACGCGGATTCGCCATTAACGCGCCGCGCCCGCAGCCAGGCGAACGGCCTCGCGACATCGACGACTACCTCACCGGAACACAGTAGCAAGAAACACAACCTTCCCGCTCGCCGTCGCCCGGCCGCTACATGTCACCGCACCGCCGGCCGTACACTGGCCCAAACCGGGGCCGGTCGCCTAGCCCGTATCCGGAAAACTAAGGGCAGCAACCAATGGAGGTGCGGTTGCTGTACGACGAACTACCGAAGATCCTCCGCCGCCGACGACGACGCCGCGACGAAACCTTCAGAACACGACGCGAACCAGACAGACCCCTGACGGCGAAATCTCGCGGACCGAAGAAGACCCGACGACGCAACATGGAAGCAGCGGAACAAACCGACGCAGCCGTGACCCGACGCCGCGACCCAACCGCAACGCAAGACGACGAACTAGCGACCTCGACGTTCTCATCGACGGCCACAACGTCACCGCTCTCGTCGATACTGGAGCCGACTGTTGCGTCATCAGTGGGCCCTTCGCCACGAAGCTGAAGAAACTTAAGACTGCTTGGGAAGGCCCCGAAATCCGTACCGCTGGAGGCCATCTAATAACGGCGTCTGGAGTCTGCACAGCAAGAGTCACAATCAATAATCTCACGTATCCGGCGAGTTTCGTAATCCTGCAACACTGCTCCAGGGACGTCATACTAGCCTTAAACCATCACGGCGCTGTCATCGACTTAAGAACCAAATCGATAACCCTATCGTCGTAAAAAACGACACCGCCGGATACGAATCCATGTCAACATGTCCTGAACGTGCTCGAGGATCAAGTTACCATCCCGCCTCGCTCCAGCGTCATAATTTCCGTCAGCACCGAAAAAGCTGAAGACATCGAAGGTGTCATCGAGAGCGATCAGCGTTAGCTGCTAGACCGTGACATTTGCGTCGCAAGGGTCATTGCTCGGTTGCATGAAGGAAAAGGAAGCGTGATGCTAACGATTTTCAGCCAGGAATACAGACACCTGAGCAGGGGCACGACGATTGCATACATCGAAGAAATCTTGGCCGTCAGCGATGCGTTTGCCTTTTCAGATTCTGACGAAGCTACGACGACGACCCCTGAGCCACCCTTCGACGTAAACCCAAGTCTTCCCGCTCACCAACAGCAACAGCTTCGACACCTTATGCAGGAATACAAGGACTGTTTCTCGTCGTCATCGCGGGTCCGACAAACGCCCCTTGCTAAGCACCGCATTATAACAGAAGAAAATGCTCGACCACTCCGTCAAAGTCCCTACCGGGTTTCGAAGCGGGAACGAGAGGCCGTTAAGAAGCAAGTCGATGAAATGCTACGCGACGACATCATCCAGCCGTCCAACAGCCCGTGGGCGTCTCCCGTGGTGTTAGTGAAGAAGAAGGATGGGACTCTACGTTTCCGCGTCGATTATCGTCGCCTGAACAAAATCACGAAGAAGGACGTGTACCCTCTCCCATGGATAGACGACGCCCTGGATCGACTCCACAACGCAAAGTACTTTTCGTCGATGGACCTGAAGACGGCTACTGGCAAATCGAAGTCGACAAGAGAGACCGAGAAAAGACCGCCTTTATAACACCGGACGCCCTGTTCGAGTTCAAAGTCATGCCCTTCGGTCTTTGCTCGGCACCTGCTACTTTCCAACGAGTCATGGATACTGCATTAGCTGGCTTGAAGTGGCAGACTTGCCTTGTTTACTTGGACAACGCTGTTATGTATTCCTCGAACTTCGACGAACACCTCTAGCGACTTCAATCCGTACTTCAAGCAATCAAGACTCCGGGCTCACCCTGAAGCCAGAAAAGTGCCGCTTCGTGTACGAGGAGCTCTTGTTTTTGGGTCACGTGATCAGCAAGACTGGAGTGCTCCCAGGCCCGCAGAAAACAGCTGCCATCGCCGCTTTCCCGCCACCTACCGACAAGAAGGCCGTGCGCCGATTTCTCGGCTTGTGCGCCTACTACAGACGCTTTGTCAAAGACTTTTCACGGATCGCCGAGCCACTGACGCAGCTCACGAAGACCGACATCGAATTCAGGTGGCAAACAGCGCAAGTCGAAGCATTTTATGAACTGAAACGACGCCTGCAGACGCCTCCGATACTTGCGCATTTCGACGAATACGCCGATACGGAGATTCACACCGATGCAAGCAGCGTAGGACTCGGCGCCGTCCTTGTGCAGCGGACGGAGGGACTGGAAAGGGTCATCAGATATGCTAGCCGGTCGCTGTCTAAAGCAGAGGTAAACTATTCCACAACAGAAAAGGAGTGCCTCGTCATCATCTGGGCTACGTCAAAGTTTCGCCCCTACCTATACGGCAGGCCCTTCAAAGTTGTGAGCGACCATCACGCCTTGTGTTGGCTAGCTAACTTGAAGGACCCTTCAGGCCGCCACGCACGGTGGAGCCTAAGACTTCAAGAATTTGACATTACTGTCGTGTACAAGTCCGGAAGGAAACACACCGACGCCGACTGCTTGTCTCGTGCCCCCGTCGACCCACCACCACCCGACGACCAGGATGATGACAGCTTCTTGGGAGCCATAAGTGCCGACGACTTCGCCGAACGACAGCGAGCCGACCCGGAACTGAAGGGCCTTGTGAATTACCTCGAGGGCAGGACCATCGTTTTCCCAAAAGTGTTCAGGCGAGGATTGGCATCATTTTCCTTGAATAACAACGTCCTCGTAAAGAACTTCTCTCCGGCCCGAGCTAGCTACCTTATCGTTGTACCTTCGGGACTGCGACCAGAAATTTTGCATGCCCTGCACGACGACCCGACGGCTGGACACCTCGGACTTTCCCGCACGCTCGCACGAGTACAGGAAAAGTACTACTGGCGGCGCCTTGCCGCCGACGTTACTCGCTACGTAAGGACGTGCCGAGACTGTCAGCGACGGAAGACACCGCCCACAAGACCAGCAGACTTCCTTCAGCCGATCGAGTCTCCTCGGCGACCATTCCAGCAGATCGGGATGGACCTCCTGGGGCCGTTCCCAACGTCGACTTGCGGAAATAAATGGATCGTCGTGGCTACCGACTACCTCACCCGCTACGCCGAAACAAAAGCCCTGCCCAAAGGCAGTGCCGCTGAGGTAGCCAAGTTCTTCGTTGAGAGCATCGTCCTTCGACACGGCGCCCCAGAAGTTCTCATCACCGACAGAGATACGGCGTTTACGGCTGACCTAGCTCAGGCGATCTTGGAATACAACCAGACAAGCCACCGCCGGACCACCGCGTACCACCCACAGACCAACGGCCTCACCGAGCATCTAAATAAGACCATCGCCGACATGCTGGCCATGTACGTCGACGTCGAACACAAGACGTGGGATGCCGTCCTTCCGTACGTGGCGTTCGCGTACAACACGGCCGTACAGGAAACGACGCAGGTGACGCCATACAAGTTGGTCTACGGACGGAGCCCGGCAACGACGCTCGACGCCATGTTACCAAACGTGACCGACGAGGAAAACATCGGTGTCACCACCTAGCTACAGCGTGCCGAAGAAGCACGACAGCTCGCCCGCCTACGGATCAAGAACCAGCAGACGACTGACAGCCGCCGCTACAACTTTGGACGACGCCACATGGAATACCAACCCGGTGACCGTGTATGGGTATGCACGCCAATACGCCGACGAGGACTCAGTGAGAAGCTTCTTCGACGATACTTCGGACCGTAGAGGGTACTTCGACGCATCGGCGCACTCGACTACGAGGTTGTCCCTGACGGCATTACGAACTCTCAGCGGCGCCGTGCGCGACCTGAAGTCATCCATGTCGTGCGCCTGAAGCCATATTACGCGCATTAGTGAATCTGAGGACTGTACTTTTGCCTTATTATTGCTGTTTATTATTGCTAGTGGTTATTTTTTATTGCACTTTCTTGTTTTATTGTTGTTATTTATTGTTGCATGCATTAGCCGCCCCCGCCCCGTGTTCTGTTTTAAGCATCGGGACGATGCTTTTTCAGAGGGGGGCATTGCCACGTGCGTTTCTTTATCACTTTTGCTGTATTCGGTTTTCGGCCACAAAGACTGTCAGCAACGCTAAGCGCGAAGCGCGCCTCATTGTTCGAGAAGCTTCGCGATGATTGTAGATCGTTTTGTTGAGATTGCGCGCAAGACGCGCACACTCGAGCTTATTCTAGAATTTGCACGACAGCCAGCGATAACGCTGGAATATTCGACGGCACATGTTTAAATGCCGACGCGCTTCACCGCTTGTCAGTTGATCTACGGTCCACGCTCTGTTCGCCGCTATCAGTGCATACCAGGTGTATTGCTGTAAATTAACTTTCCGTTTCCCGGCCACAAGTTCGGCCAAATAAACAGTTTCATTTTGAAAACGCCGACTGCTGTCTTCGTCGACGTCACGACCACGTGACAATACAACGGCGTATCCAGTCCACAATTCTTGGACGGTACTTGAATGCTTTTCTTCTAGGAAACACTCACGCCAGCTCCAGCGTTGGTCGTCGTAGTTCAACCGTCGTCGTAACTTGTCACGGCTCACACGGCGTCGTAATCCGATTCTTCCAGATCGACGATCGACTCACCGCACACCATCATAAACACGTCTTCTTTGGCTGACGGGGCCACACTCAGCATAACTTCACCATCTCCGGGCCGACTGACTCACTCACCAACTGACTGACTGACTCACTCGCTGGTCGTCGTTTGCACGCTTTGATCCCTTCTCCCCCGGCTTCCAGAAGCGTCGGGAGGGTTCTTCGGCGTGCAGTACAGCCAAGGCTAGGAAAAGGGCGAGAGCTTTCTCGTACGTTCGAATCGCAGCGGCGTCGCTTGGCATTGCATCATGCTTCTCTTCCAGATGTTTCCAGGGCCCGTATTCTCAAACGATCGCAAAAGGCGATAGTATCGCGTTTGGTGACGTAGAATTTGATGCGTTCAATAAGTAAAAAAAAGACTTGCCTGTGACGTCATTGTTGCAACTGGCCGTTGGTAGTACGAATGTCTCACAACACGGGAGTGAGCGCACTGTACGAGTGCAGAGCAACCCGAGTACGGCGTTTTCGAGCGTGTGCTGCTGCTTCTACGCAGTGGCCAGGCTTGGCCGGCTTGGCTGTGGCTACTTGAAGTGTAAGACGTGTTGAAAGTGCTTTCAACGTTTTTTTCATCGATTATTAATTGCACAGTATAATATTTAAAGAATGCAACTTTGCGTGAAACGTATTTTCGTTGAGAGTTTAACACGGCGTACTCGGAGAGTTCAGCTGTAGCGTGCCGCCGCAGCGACATCGTCTCAAGATCTCAACATGTTGCCGGCTCGCGATAAGCCACGCGAGCAACGCACGGTTCATGCTCCTGGGACGTTCAAACCACGAAAAAACGCGCTGGCAAAGAACGAGTGCTGATGACACCCCAAGGTAATGCTCGATGAAAGCTTCAGCGTAAAAAATGCTGCGTATATCCACCGAGGATTGAATACTAGAAGCTACCGCCTACGTCACTGAAATGCTAGACTTCACCACGAACCGACGGTTGACGGTGCCTTCGCTTATTGCAAATATGTCGAGAGCACCGTCGAGCACCATGACGCAAAATTGACGTCGGCGGAATTACCAGATGGCGCCCTAACATTTCCGGTTTGCTCAATAGCCAATCAGCGCGCACCAAAGGCGATACTTTTGCGATTGTCGCCTTTTCGGAATACGGGCCCAGGCTCTGCCAGTCTTTAGATGGGCTTGTCTGCGTCTGGCTCGAGTGGGTGAGGGGGATGCGGCGCGTCTTTTGATGCTTGTTTATTCGTCGTTCGCGCTTCTTGGGCGAGCGGCTCGCGCCGTTCTATCTCGCTGCCGTTTAAAAGCGGCCGCGCGCGCGCTTTATGGACGCGCTCGTTTGTGACACTGCCCCTCACTTCAAGAATATTATCACATAATATTCAAACAACACAAATGAGCGCGCACATACACACGAAAATGTCACGCATACAGAGTCCATAACTCAGTCCACACACAATGCGCGTCGTATTCACAATAGAACTCTTAATACAATTCACAGGGCATTTCAGTGTCACGACATATGAAATATAAACACAAGTACATAAAAGCAACACACCAATATACAGTTCGTATAAACAATGCGAATGCCCAAACAAAGCTCTTCATTTACAACGCTTATAGAGTTATATCAATAGCACTGTACACATAATCCTACGCAAACGACACTTGGGTTCACTAGCCAGACACACTTCTTACAGGGTATAATAACACTTCAAACACTTTCACTCCAACACACTATCTTGTGTGCATCGTGTCGCGCATGCGCCCCTTCTTTCGGTGCTCGCTCGCTCTCTTTTTGTTTCTCTTCTTTTTCTTCCTGCGAGCCATTTCAAGCGACGGTGTCGGAGGAGGCGTTTCTGCCGCCGTCGAGACATTCGACACCGGCAAGGCGTCGTCGCGTTCGTTGTAACGTTCTGGGTGCTTCGTGAACTTCTGTGCGTCGTCGTATTTTGTCTGCACGACCAACCTTCTCATCTTTTTAGCCACAGATGATGGTGGCCGCTCAGTTGCGATATCACCTGCTCGGCGCGTTTTCACAGGCGGTACAGTGACCGTTGGTGCCTCACTGTTGGCATTGTCTGACACCCCTACTTCAATTTGAGCTCGGGCGACATCTTTCCTCGGATTCTCTTCCGCGGATCCTTCTCTTCGCGGTTCCCGAGCTGACGAGGGCTCCATCTTCGGGTCTTCTCCCAAACGTTTTGGATCGTCCTGCCCTCGCGCTGCGGCAATGTTTCCAATGATGAGGTCGGACAGAGGGTTATCCATGCTCAGGGCAGTAACCAGGCCCGCAGCCAAGGGGGGGGGGGGGGCAGGGTGCCCTGCCTACACCCCTGCCCGAAATTTGGATAACACATAGTGTTTTATCAAAATAAATCATGAAAATAGGCGTTTTTCTCAAATAGTAAAGACTTTCAAAAAGGCCCCCGCCCCCCCCCCCCCCGAAAAAAAATTCCTGGCTACGGGCCTGGCAGTAACTCTCCCTCTGAAGGGGTCTCAACCTCAATCTTGGCTTCATTAAGCAAGCGAACCGAACGATCAAGCAGGCAAACCGGGTTGGTATTGCCTGTGTACTCACTCTCTCGGACCAATTTCTTTCGTAGAATAACAGTGGTGCATCCACTGTCTCATAGTACCGTGACTTCCTTTCCACCAACTTTCCCCTTAAGTGTCGGCATTCGTTTCGTTGTGCCTGTTGGTCGTGTTGTCATCGCGGCACCAATGAAATGCATCTTCTTCCCGCTTTTCAGCTCGGTCCATTCATCATTGATCGCCTTTGCTTCCTCTTTTGGCGGGGCATACACAAGCTGCCTGGTGGGCTTTATTCGCATCGCTTCGACATGCGTTTGCTTTGTGCCCAGTTTGTCCACATTTAAAACACTTCATCACACTGGGGCGGGAGAAGTTGGTCCGACAACTGTTAGCGCGATGACGCACTCGGTTACACAGAAAACATCGCGGAATACTCTCTGGTGCATGGTTCTTTTCTTCTGGTGAAGATTTCTTCGACGCCTCGTGACCCTCCTTTTTCACTTTGGCCAAATTCGTGCCACCTTGCCCTTCCAAGAATTGATCGGCCAATTCGAGCATGTCGTCAAGCGATTTGGCTCTGCTCTCTTCCAGATACAGCGACAGGCTCGGGTGGCAACTGGTGAGAAATTGCTCTCTGATAAGAAGCTCTCTAAGCTCACCGTACTCCTGTGCCGTCTCTGAAAGTTCGATCCACCTGTCAAAATAATGGCCGAGTCGCGCGGCATACTGCGTTGCCGTCTCGCCATCAGCTGGCTTTCCAGTGCGGAACCGATCTCGGAAGCCTTCCACCGTGAATCTAAATCGCTTCAGCAAAGCAGCTTTCACTTTCGTGTAACTAGCTGCATCGGTAGGTGTCAGCCTACCTTACACACTGAGCGCTTCGCCACTCAAACAAGTGCTCAAAGCTGTTGCCCATTGCTGCTCCGGCCAATTTTGGCTTCTAGTTATCGTCTCAAACCTGTGCAGGTACGCATCAAGATCATCCTTCCTCTCATCAAACGCCACAAGCAGTTTGCTTGGGTTCAGTCGGAAGCTATAATCTTCCCTTTCACTGCTGTCGACTGCAGCCTGGACGGCAGTCTCTCCGCTGCTGCAAACGGAGACGTTCGAGTTCCAACTCGTGTCCGTTGCCTTTCTCTCTCAGCCATCTCAGCTTGCATCTGTCACTCTTGCGCCTCTCTTTCTTCTTTCTCCCTCTCAGCTGCTAGCCTCTCTCTCTCTCCAGCTCTGCTGCTCTCTCTTCTTTGACCCTCTCAGCTGCCAACCTCTCTTTTTCAAGTTCCGCTTCTCTCTCTGTTGGCCCTCTCAACCGCCAACTTCTCTCTTTCAATCTCTGCTTTCAGCTGTTGTTTTTTCATCTCTCTTTCATCCTTAGCTCTTTCTCTTCTTTTTTCCTTTTGGCTGACCCACTTTCGTAGTTCGGCCCCAGAAAGACCCACCTTCTAACCAAGGGCAACTAACTTCTCAAGATCCATGATGCCCGTCAAATAAAACCTAGCGGCGTGCACAGAATATCTGCCGAACTTCGAATACCAAAACACTAGAGAGTTTGAGAATTGGGGACCCAAGACGCTTGGTCCCCAAGCTCCGTTGGGCAGCCTGATTTTGCGTTCGGATGATCAGAAGAGTTTGAGAATTGGGCCGAACGCAGGCTGCTTTGGGTCAAGACGAAATTGAAATCATGCGAGACGCGGTTCATACTGCGCCGTGGCGCGCGCTCCGTCTGTGTCGTCTCACTGGTGACCCAAGACGCCTTGGGGACCCACGCTAGCTTTCGATTTTTGCGTCTTGGGCCAACGCGAGCGCAAGCGCCCAAGAGTGGCTTGGGTTCTGCGCATGCGCCCTATCGGCTTGCAAGCTCCTTGGGGCCCCAATTCTCAAACTCTCTGCTCTCTGCACACAGGCAAGCGAGAACACGGTACAACACTCAAAACCGTCACGAAAACACTATCAACGTCTCAAGGCTCTTTCTCCCTACTTTGGACGCACTTTGCACCAAAAAGGTCCTGTCGCGGACGCCAGAATAATTGTCACTGATCCCGTTATGGGAATGGCAATCGCCGGGCGGATTCCAACGGCTGGCGTCTCGGCCCTCCGTAAACGCACCACGAAAGCGCGGACAATTTAGAGTTGGTCCTTTTTGTGCGCCAGCAAACGCCGGTTGTGGTCCAAAGACCGAGTCAGAGCCGAGAGTCGATAACACAAACGAAATATATTCTCAGTTAAGGCAGTACAACCATCACAAACCCATGCACACTCGACTGGTACCAGTTACAACTTCACAATATAACTCAGATGGTGTTAACGCAACGGGAACTAAACAAACAGATCACACGTTACAAATGTAATGTCATGCATTACCACCATTCAAGGAGTCCTCAATATACAACGGCGTATCCAGTCCACAATTCTAGGACGGTACTTGAATGCTTCTCTTCTAGGAAACACTCACGCCAGCTCCAGCTTTGATCGTCGTAGTTCAACTGTCGTCGTAACTTGTCACGGCTCACATGGCGTCGTCATCCGATTCTTCCAGATCGACGATCGACTCACCGCACACCATTATAAACACGTCTTCTTTGGCTGACAGAGCCACACTCAGCACAACTTCACCATCTCCGGGCCGACTGACTCACTCGCCCACTGACTGACTCGCTCGCTGGTCGTCGTTTGCACGCTTTTATCCCGTCTCCCCCGGTTTCCAGAAGCGTCGGGAGGGTTCTTCGGCGTGCAGTACAGCCAAGGCTAGGAAATGGGCGAGAGCTTTCTCGTAGGTTCAAATCGCGGCGGCGTTGGTTGGCAGCTTCTCTTCCAGATGTTTCCAGGCTCTGCCGGGCTTTTGATCGAGTGGTATGCGTCTGGCTCGAGTGGGTGAGGAGGATGCGGCGTGTCGGCGTCTTTTGATGCTTGCTTTGTGGTCGTTCGCGCTTCTTGGGCGAGCGGCTCGCGCCGTTCTATATCGGTGCCGTTTAAAAGCGGCGGCGCGCGCGCTTTATGGACGCGCTTGTTTGTGACAACGACGCGTTGTGGAGTGGTGTGTCGTTCGTCTGCCTGTGCTACCTTTATAGCATGTTCTGTCCAAAATGACACGCTTGACCTCTGTAAGTTGATAATGGCACCATTAGCTTGTAGGAAATCCATTCCCAGTATAACTTCTCTCGAACACACGGGCAGGACGACAAAGTCACCGACGTAAGTGAAGCCCCGTATCCCAACTCTTGCGGGGCACCTGCCGAAAGGTGTTATAAGGTGACCGCCTGCACGCATTTGAGGTCCAATCTATTCGGTTAAGACTTCCTTTAGTTTCTTCGCTAAGTCGTAAGTGATCACAGAGTAATCCGCACTGGTATCAATTAAAGCATTGAGCTCTAGTCCGTCAACTGCCAGCGGCAAGTCTGAAATTATTTTCTCGCTACTGTACTTTCTTAACTGTAAATAGTCGTCGTTGTCATGCTGATATTGCAGTGGAGGATCTTCACATCTCTGATCGCCAGCGGCCTTGCCACCACAGGTCGCCGTGTTCAGTTTCCTGGGTTTGGGCTAGGCGAATGATGCCTGGGCGCGCTTGGGAAGGGACGTGGGCTGGGCGAGCGGTGGCGCATAGGGGATAGCGAGCGCGGCTGATGACGACGAGGGAGGTCAAAGTTCTGACACGAGCATAGGTATTCCTCGATGTCGGACGGTCTTTCGCCATTTAGAGGACACGGTGCGTTGATGGCGAATCCCCTAAGACCAGCCTGACGGTATCGGCAAAATCGGTACAAGTGACCAGCCTCTCCACAGTGGAAGCAGAGGGGCCTACGTTCGGCATCTCGCCATACATCGCTTTTCCGAGGCCTTGTTTCTGCCGCACAAGGTGGACTGCGTGCTGCCTCTACCATATGGGGCGAACTGCGTGTTGTCTGTGCGTAGGTACTTGGTGTTTCGATCGGCGCACAGAGGACAGCAGGTCGCCTGAGCACCTCAAAGTACGTTACCGCGCGTCGTGTCGGTATTGCATCACTCTGCGGCTCCCGTATGGCATGCCGAATTTCTTCTCGGACAACATCAGCAATAGACAGCTCCGGTGAAACATCGGGTGACTGCAGCTTCCGTAGTTTCTCCCTGACTACCGAACGGACGAGCTCCCGCAGGGTGTCCAGGTTATTCGCAACGCCTGCCGAGTAGACTCCAGCTGATGTACAGGCTACGTCGCGATTGTACTGCCGGGCTCTCTCATGCAGCGTCGTTTCGATGGTTGTTGCTTCCGACCGAAACTCTGCAACTGTGCGAGGTGGACTGCGAACGAGTCCCGCAAACAGCTCTTGCTTTACCCCATGCATGAGATGGCACACCTTCTTGTCTTCAGTCAGGCTGGGATCAGCTCGTTTGAACAGGTCTTTTATGTACATTGCCACAGTGTCGTTTGTGCGTTGGTTCCGTGTACAAAGAGCTGATTCTGACTTTTCCCGGCGATCACTGTTACCGAACGTACACAGTAGCTGCCGCCGAAACTCTTCCCAGGACGTTAGGGATGCCTCGTGGTTTTCGTACCACACTCGTGCAGAGTCTTCCAAAGCAACGTAGACGTTGCGCAGCTTCCGTTCTTCGTTCCATTGGTTGATATTTGCCACTCTCTCAAAGTGGTCTAACCAGTCTTCGGCGTCCTCGAACGAGTCGCCGTGGAATGCCTTCGGTATGACAGGTTGGCTGACGATGAGCTGCGACGGTATAACTTGGTTGGTCATGGTGGTGGTGTCGCTTGTCTCCGTCGCCGGTATCTTGACGCAAAGGGAAGGGGTCCGAATTCTGGTGAATCTCCTTGAATACGGCGGCTGGCCCGTTGGTGCACCGGTGTAAATTCCACGGCTTCCGTTTGATCAGGGCTTGGGCTGCGATCTCTGGGGCTCGGAATCATGTACTCCGCACGTCCACCAGAAATGTAACACCGCTCACCACAAGGATTTGTTATTTGCGCTATTTATTGAGGAGCGAACTTGTGCCCAAAGCCGAAGCACAGAAATTCTGAAGGAACCGAAAGTCCGCAGCTCTCACGAGCCTCTCTATCGAACGCCGTCTTTCTCTTCTTCACGCGCGTTGGCTGCTCAGCCGAGGCTCGTGCGCATGCAGGGCCGGCCGGCGCATTGAGGCTGGCTTCATCTTTCGTAGCGGTGGCGTCGGCATTTCGCTTCGTTTGCGACGCCTCCGTTCTACGGATTTTTTTTTGTAGCCACTTGGCTATATGGTTGAGCGTCCGCTTCCAATGCGGGAGGTACCGGGTTCGACTCCCAGTGCCGACCGGGAACGCACCGGTTTTTAAATGGGTAGAGGAGTACACCGACCTGGCGCTCGGTTGTTTCTGGGTACTCATCTCGAAAGGTGGCCCCATAAGGTTCTGGAAGACCCCTGGGCGCACCTTAACCCACCACAGCCTTCCGGCCTGGTGCTCGGCAGAACGAAGTTGATAGTCGCTTGGGAGGGCACCCACCCTGTAGGAAATTGGCGGCACGGGACCGCCAGACCTAAAAATAAGGTCATCCTCTTTTTTTTTGTCAGCTGCTCAGCTGCTGAGCAGCTGACATGCTGCAGGTCAGCTGCTGGCTCGTAAAAAGATCACGTGCTACGTGACACCAACAGGAAGAAAAAGAGTGTTCCACACTCGCCGCCATGGCTGCGATCGGCGCTGACTAACATTCCTAGGTTTAAATCCAAATGTATACCCCATAAATTGGACGACAGGATGTCCGCCGCCGTAGCTCAGTGGTAGAGCATCGGACGCGTTATTCGAAGGTAGCTGGTTCGGTTCCTGCCAGCGGTAAGTTACCTTTTCGTCCACTTTACTTTCTTCTCATTTATATCATAATTGCTACATATAACACGCCCTATGACTTCCTTGGCATTATATTCTGTTAGTTCTCATTAATATTGTGTCTAACAAAGAAAAACGAGCCCTTTGAAGTCATCTGCTTTCCTATATATAATAATAATAATTTATTTCTGCCTCAAGAAATACATGGACAGGGGAGCTGCAGAAAAAGCTGTAATAGACAGCTTGACAGAGCCACAGCCCCTAAATACGAGGCAACAGCGACGGCAGTTGAAAAGGCAGTTGAAGGCAAAAACCGTCGCATACACAGAGCTTCATGTTACCAAAAAAAAAACCCAAACAGGAAAAACAAAAAACAACAAAAACACTGCATATCAAAGCAGACAAGAAAATGAGCAGACAGAGTGTTATCTACACTTTCTACACACAGCATCAATTGCTTCCTCAAAGTAATAATAATATTAATTTTAATAACAATAATAACACATTCCGAATATCATCATGTATCAAATAAGAGCACAAATAAAAATACAGATACAGAGGAAAGAGAGATACCGTATTTGAATTTCACAAAACCTAGAATATATGTGGGGGTACATCCTTATACATAGAACGAAGTTTTTTATGGGTACAGGTAAACAGGTCAATGTTTGCAGATGTGTACGCGTTTAGAAGGGAGGGAACTGTATGTTGGAGGCGCTCTGTCCCGGTATTTATGCGTGCTGTTGGCACCAACCAGCTTTCTGGTTGCCTAAAAGGGTAACTCGTTTTCTTTTCTTCCAAATTTCCTCCAAATATTTGATTTGAGGTGATTTTTATATATTAGTAGAGCTGACCAGATGACTTGCTTTTCAAAACTTCTTGTTTTAAATCAAGGAAGAATGTGCACAAACAGATTGTGCACGCTGGGCCGCCATATAGCGCGACAACACACAGTGTTTAATAACATTTTGGAAATATTACCGTGAAGTTTAAAAAGTACACCCAAATTTAACTTGATCATCTTAGCATTGCATCAGCAAACTTCCCAGTCTTAGTTTCGTGCAGCACTGATTTTTGGACGAGTTGATCTTCCATCACCGATCACTTAAGCGTGCACAAACAAGGACAAAGGGAGGTGACGACAACACAAGCGCTTTGTTGTCGTCACCTCCCTTTGTCCTTGTTTGCGCGCGCTTGTGATCAGTGTTAGTTTCGCGCTGTAGATATGATGAGTATAACCTCTTATGGCTCTAGTACCTTATGTTCTTAATTTTTAAACAATACATGTGGCTGACAAAGTAAGGTACTTCGCAGAAGTCTTCAGGATAAGCCGTGTGCCAATTTCGTTACTGTTAGAGCCCACTAATATAAAGTATTTTTTAAGAAGACCAAGTTCAGTCGATTACTACTTTAGGAAACCACATTGAGCTGGTTGGGCATAGTTATAAGATTATATATGCTAGGTGTCCTTTCTCGCCCTCCTAATTTTCCCAGCTTGGGTGGGGGGTGAACGGAAAAGCGGTGACGTGGTCCTTAACTCCTCCCCACCGGTTCCTCCAAGTAAATAGCCTACGTAAACTGTTCAAGCTCTAATTTTCCTTGAAAACACTGTGCGATTATAACGTTAAACTACCCCGCATTGTTTTCCTCCGTATAGGTCGTTAGCTGTTAACGATTAGTCGAAATTTTCTGGGTCATGCTCACAGCACCTACACGTAAAACGACGCAACAAATGACGCGTAAGTGATCCACCGCGTAGTTACCACTTACGCATGACTGCCTAAAAAATATTAATTATGAACTACTTTCAATACGGCGTGTTGTTTATCATTGGTTCTTCGCTATGCGTCAAAAATTTTCAATGTGCCATAAAATCGCCTCCTTCTTACGCGACGTCACAAGTCTGCGAAAACTCGGCGTTAAAATGAAGTGTGCACAATAAGCAGCACATTACTGTGCTCAAAAAAAAAAACAAACTAGCAGTTCCGTGTACGAATACAACCGATGAGCGGAGCTCCTTAGAAATGGGACGCAAACGACTATGCGCCTGATCTCGCTGCTGGCTTTTATGAAGGCTGTCGGGTGGAGAGCGGGTGGGGAGAGCGTCTGCTGCGCTCGGTGGCGGAACGACTGAGCAAGTGAGTGCGCGGCGCGCGCAGCACAAGGAGAGGGAGATAGGTGGGAGAGGGGTGCGAGCGGTGATGTAGCGGGGACCTTCGACAGCGGCGACGGAATGCCGCGCGCGGCGTTCGGCGCGCGCAGCGTTTCATTGTCTATTTCCGCCGGCGCCGGGTGGGGAGGGCGTCTGCTACTACCTTCGAGAAAGCACCCGTAGTGCGCTAGAATGATGGTTGTCATTTCACAATCCACGATAAAGGCGAAAGTGAAGACAACCATTATAACCAGTGGTGCACAAAGCTTATTTCTTTTAACATTGAATTTGTGGTGTGCTAGAACCAAACCACTGAAGGCCTAAACATTTCCTCTTAAATCACCGGCCACTTCAACTTAAAGCGATGCCTAAGAGAAGGGAGCATCAACGGCGACGGCGCGCGGAGTGCGGGCCTAAGGAGTTCGCTCCGAATAACTCATTTTTTATGCAATAGCCAGACAGTGTCTCTTTCTGAGCGTAATTTGAGAAGGCTGCCCGCCAATCACATTGGCAGCGGGGGAGATGGATTCATATGTGTATAATAGATACTTTCGGTATAACTGCGTGTGTACAACTCTCTGTGAACCGTTGCTGTGAATCGTTGCTGACAGAGAGGTAGAGAGAGAAATAAACAGTATGAGGAACAGACAGAATCTTTTGCAGGTGGGCAGCCTTCTTAGTCCAGAAAACCGTGGACGCTGATCATCTCCCTGGTGAGGAGATCAAGTAACGGGGAAAACTTGAAAGCCGGGCTTCTCAATGTGCTCGAGTTCACTGCCTTGTTACCAGGGCTGGGCAAAGATACTTTGAAATTGTATCGCGATGCAATACAAGATACTCGGGCAAGAGGTATTTGAGATACAGATAAAGATACTCCCGAAATAATTGTATCCGATACGATACTTCTCAATTGTATCTTAAGATACTTCGATACATTTGCAAATTTGCTATTATAGATATACATAATGAAGCAGCGAAGGACTATGTAGAAATGTGTTTACTTGAAAATTTCTGAACTGCGAGCAACTTCGTTTAATTTTAACAAAATGCCCGTTTGTATCCCAAAATACAGACTTTCTTGCTCAAGGTATATTAGTTTCATTCCTAAACAACTTATTGGGATATATTTTGCTGCTTCACATGACAGCTCTTTAACCGCTGCGCTGTCAGTGGAGGAAAGGGGAAAGGGGAAGTTGAGAAGAGGAGCGGATAGGAGAGGACGTGTGTGGAGATGGTTTACGCATGCGCAGTAAGGGTGGTCATGCCGCACACCACCACCACCGGATTGAACTCTGCCATAGGATGCTTCGCATCTAAAAAGAAAACGAATATATTTAAGTTAAATAGCAAGGTGGCTCCGTATTATACAATCAAATTGAATAAGTATACAGGGTGTTTCACTCAAAGAACCAAATATTTAAAAAAACTAAACAGGTGGTTAACTGCCGCTCAATGAAACCAAGAATATTTCGTTTACCGTCATGTGGCGCTCGTTATGGTATGTCTCGTACTAAGCTTAACTGGTTAATTAAATAAGGCCAATTATGCACCATTTTTAATATTCACATTAGGGCCAGCTGCGCTTCGACACATCGTAGAGCGCATTTAAAAACGACGAATCCAATTTTTTTTTGGCGGCTTACATGCGGCGTGGTGAATATTTTCGGGCTTTTAAAGAAAGCCCGCGAAATATGAAATAAAACCACATTCGCAGACGGTTAACAAATAAGAATAAAGCAGAGAACATACTTTAGCAGCAGGTTACAGAAGACATGTTAGAATAAACCGACGGGCGAAAAACTATGCAGACCCCTAGGTAATGTATGGGATGCAAACGGATGACAGCAAAGAAAGCACTTGTGCTAACAATCAAATTACCATTAAGAGAACTTCTCGAATAATTTAGCAGGAAGAACAAAGACAAAGTACGTCAAAATATTCCCTGTCGCGCAAATGCTTGTTCTATTGCATCAGCACCGATAGTGGGACGGTTGTTAGAATCTCCATTGCACGTAAGTCAATCTCATCGTACTATGTAAGTCAAGCTTATATCGACAAGATCTTTTAGATCGCTAATGTGTGAAGGTCGCGAGACGCAAAGCAGCCCCGTTCCTGCATTCTTGATACTCTGCAACGAAGCACCACGCAAGACAAACTTCGATAGCGACACTAAAGCGGCCTCAGAATTTGTGCGAAAGGCGCCGCACGCATTGGAGTACGCAGCAGAGTGCAGTGGCTAAGGACACGTGTCATGACACAACTAAAAAGAAAGAAAAGATGGAGAAAAAAAAAGGTAGGCTGCGCGTGCGCACGCTTGTTTTTGTCGAGATGGCTCGAGCGCCATCACGTGGCTCTGCTACAACAATAGGGACGCCTCAATCTCATCGCCTGTGCTCGCTGGAGCGCTCTGGCGTAAATATACAAAGATGTCATTAGATTTATTCGGGCGGCTTAGTGGCAGCAATATCAGCTTGAGAACGGGAATTGCGGTCGACGTTTATTGTTTTGCACGGTGATGTTTCTAGAGCCCCTGCTGAGCGATAGCCTCCTAATGCAATGCTCGAGCGCAAGGCGCGCAAGCGTGGAATGGGCAGCCCGCACCGCAGGTAGCCTATAGTGCGTGGTCATGACACACGGAGGACAGTCGTTACAGCAGAATCGAAGGAGAAATTTTATTACATAATTACGTTATTGCTGCGTTCAAGTACAACTTTGCCTGACTTGTTAGTTTCCCACTCTGCAGTCGACAATCACCACTGTCGAAAGTGGGGGGGGGGGGCCTCGGTAGATACGCTAAGGCGGCTGTCGCAGGTGTACTCGATGATGCACCGTGTGGCTGGGAAGACGCACTCGCGCGCTTGCCCATCAAGAACCAGCAGAGGGTCGATAGCTGTCACTATAATCTTTGACGACGCCACATGAAATGCCAACCCGCTGACCGTGTGTTTGTCTGGACATCGATACGCCGACGGGGACTTAGCGAGAAGCTTCTTCGACGATACTTCGGGCCATACAAGGTGCTCCGACGTCTCGGCGCCCTAGAGTACGAGGTTATCCCAGACGGCATTACGAACTCTCAACGGCGCCGCGCGCTACCTGAAGTCGTCCATGTCGTGCGCCTTAAAGGGACCGACAACAAATTTTTATGGTGCCCATTTTCTTTAGCGCAACGGAAAGCTTACCGGTGAGAGTGTCCAATCCCGGAACGGTAACGTGGAAAACATTAGTAATCAGAATTTTTCAATTTGCGGCGAATATGAAGTCGTAAACACAATGACAGCCCATGCTGCAAACAGTGAGCGCGAGAGCGGTTCGTGTTTACTGCGCATGCGCGCACTCAGTGTGCGTGCGCTGCGACTCGACATGTCCACTGGTTACCGCGAAGGCAGCGCCGCTTCTCACCGTGCAACTCCTTTTACCTCGTAAACAGCACAAAATAGAGCGAGGATAGATAATAATATAAATACTCTAATTTTCAGGACTCATTATGACGCGCATGACAGCATCAGACTACGTGACTACGTAAAGCAAAAAGTGATCGACTCCATAATCCAGCTTCAAGACTCTTCCGCTAGGCTGCACGACATACCGGTTCTTGTTACATTTAAACTTGATTTAAAAATATAAATCCTATCCGCCTCGTGCGCTGCTGCTTTCAGTGGTATAGGTGGCGCCACCAACGGCGGACGGTGGCGATAGGTGGATATGCGCGGCTCATAGAAGCCGTGGGCAAAGCGCCTGTTACTGTCCGTTTTTCTATTCATGTTTCATTCTGGTTTGATATTTGTACTGCCGACGCTGCTCCACTAGACAACCATGCCGTCTGTTACGTCGATTGTTCTATATTATTTGTTTTAAAATGACAGGCCCGTTTTTTTATGCGTGCGCGATGCACTACGTACGTTTCTTACGTGCATGTGTCCAAGTTGTTTGCGTGATCTGTTAACACAGATGAAATAAAAAACTGTTCCAGTACAAAACAGCATTCTTGTTTTATTGAACACCCCAAACAGTACAACAACAATGACTATTACGGCTGTATGCTTGCTTAAGAAACGCACAAAAGCACGCGATTTTATCTTCGCCCAACACTCGTAGCACTCAACTAGGCCAAGAAAACCAAAATCTAACTTGCTGAACGTTTTAACAGCCGTCACACAGCTGCATAATAATGCGTGAAAGTACTTTAGCAAATGACCAACAAACATTCACACAGCGTTTTTTTTTTGTTCACAGACCGTGTTAACATATGAGAAAGTTCTAACTGCATTGCAATCACATATTTCGGAATATCGAATCACTTTCACCATTGAAGCCACAATCCTCTAACACATGCGCTTTAAATTGAGCATGGCATTACTCAGACTTATATAGGAAATGCGCACGCGTGGCATTACTCAGATTTATATAGGAAATGCGCACGCGTGCAATGTATCTCGTATGCTAGATTCTCCTTTGGTACGTGCAGCTCAAAATAAAATGCGATTCTAGAAGTAATGTTCGTGGAGTAGCGAGCATATAGCAGGACAACTACTTACAGCTTCACTTACCTTTGCAAAAACGGTATTCCAATTGCAATTCAATATTAACCGACGCAACGACGATAACAACACACTTGTTGCACACAGGCGTACCAGGTTGACGCGCGAGGCCAAGCGCGGTATTTTAAGTGTAGCACAATCGTGCGCGTACAGTACGCTAGAATATTCTGGCACAATGTCGTCAAGCTTGCAGTCACTTCAGCGGTTCCCACGATGTAGCACCAGTTGACGTCCTCGCGTCATCAAACTGCTACGTCGCCGAGAACTACGCACACAGCTGACTTGGAAAAACGCCGTCTTGCCGGAGGCCATCTTGTCCCGCAGCCAACGGACAAAAGTACACAACTGAGGCGTCTGAAACATTGCCGTTGATGAGATGGCAGCTGAACGAAATCAGGGCTCATCGTCCGACGTGTGGCCACCGCCTTAACACAATATTAACGTTGCAACGTTCAAGGAAGACGCGACGAAAGCGACGGGCCCAGCCGGTCTTGTCGGGTGCGCGCGCTCTGCGCGCTCTCACGGCCACCGAAAGAAATAAAAGAAAGTGGAGAGAGGAGTTAGCTTGGAGCATGGCCAGTCGGTGGAAGCAAGAGGACGTGTTGCGTCGTCGGTGTGGCGTATTGTCGAGAGATGGCGCTAGTTTGTTTTTGCGCAACGAAATCGCAAACTTCATTCAAAATGCATGGGATCCTATGGGGGGTTGGGAGAGGGCACAACCGCCTTAGCCGAGCGGTGGCGCCACCATACCGATGCACGAGGCGGTATATAGACAACGCGTAAAGGATGCTGGAATCTGTCACTATATGTTACTGTCTTTTGATTTTTACCATGATCTAATCACACGTTGTGACCAGTTGTCGATCCCTTTAAGCCGTTTTTTTGCGCGTTAGCGAACCCGCGGACTGCAGTTTTTGCTTTTGCATTGCACTTTATTTCTGTAGCCACTTCCATGTTCTGTTTAAGCATGCCTTTTCAGAGGGCGACAATGCCACACGCGCTCCTTTCTTTCTGTGTTTTATGTTACCGCCCCCTTGCACATGTTACTATTGCCTTGAGGAAGCTGCGCCAAAATGTCTGGGAACATTCCAGATTGTAGTAGATCATTTCATTAAGATTGCGGGCATGACTCTAATAGTAAAGATTAGTTCAGAGCTTGCGCGACCGCCAGTGATAAGGCTGGAAACTTGGATGCGCGATGAGCGATCATCAGTTATCGACGCCTCTATCAGTCTGGGTTGCTGCAGTTTGACCTTCCTTTTCCCGGCCACAAGTTCGTCCAAATAAAGAGTTTCATCTTGGACACGCCGCCTTCGTCGGCGTCACGACCCCGTGACAATGCCAATATAAAGCAGTGTAGTAGCACCCTAATTGTAGAATTGCGGTCTCGCAAGCGTGGGATACGGAAAGTTATTGAGGTGTCACTCAAACTTTGATTGCGATAAAGCCCGATCTGTTTCAAATTTTGTGGTCATGACAGACTCATTCGTACAAGTTGCAGAAAGGAGTCGGTCGCGCTCCATCATCGACGTTCAGCTCAGCCGCGACTATCTGACATCGAAAATGGCCTTTACATGGACGATTCTGCCCTCGGCTCACACGACATAATTCACACCTAAGGGCCGAATGCTGCATGTAATTTAATCCTTCATAAAAAGGGAAAATTGCGTTTTAAATTTTTGCCAGTTTTTCTCTTTTAAACAACTTTATTCTCTACCTTCTTAAATAATCACGAACACGATACATTCAAATTGCACCCTTACGTTTCAGCTGAATTGTATTTTGTTTTCAAACACCATTTCGACTAATTTTGGAGCGCAAAATTGCCTAGGTCATTTGCTTGTCCCGTTCCCGCTGTGCAGCCCGGCACAAAACATGTCGTCAATGTGGACGCTGTGGACGCGCAGCACGTGTGATATCTTCTGCTGCGTATTGCGAAATCAGGTTCGTGTATACAACGAAGTGACGCGTCTGATCTGGCGGGCCGATAACGTAGCAGCGGTCGCACCGACATGACTCTGTGGTAGAACACTGGGCTGCGACGCAGAGGGCCGAGGTTCGAGCCCCGTTCCGTATTTCTGAATATTTTTTCTTATGTCGTGTGATAGCGCTTACGGACACCGGCGGCGGCGGCGGACAACTACGGCGCGAAAGACAGCCGTTGTTGTGATCTCATAACAGCTTTCGCTGCAATGGCCCTATACAGGGTTCATGTCGGGAAGGAACCACATTAACATATGCATAGCGTCGTAGAAGAGTAAAAGAAAAACCAGGCGTCACACAACGCGATTTCTGTAACCTGCCGTCACAGAATGCGAATTGCGCAACAAGTGGGTTGTTCAATACTTCCAACACATTACAAAAGAGCCATAATTCTTGGTCGTCATCAGGCACAGCATCAACAAAGTGCACATAATGCCTTACAGGTGTTTAGCGGGTACCACGGTTCTCTGCAAAATGACAAAAATGGCATAGTGGCAGCTTCCCTACTTCACAAAAGTGATAGTGATTTATAGAGTACCTCGCGAGTGCACTTATATTGGTTGCCGAGGAAGCCCATCAGGCCCCCACGATCCATTTTCTCAGGGTCTCAATAAAGGTCTTTCCCTCTCTCTATTTCTCACGTTAACGTCCCTATCGCAAAAAACAGCGTTTCCAGTGCCTGCCAGTGCCTTTCACCGCACTTGATGGCATTGCAAACGCTGTACAGTGTGTCCCAGTGTACTACAGCGCGCTGGGAGGCACTGGGACAGACTGTACAGCGTGGCCAGTGCCGCCCAGTGCGATGAAAGACGCTGTGAATACTGTACAGTGTGGCCTAGTGTCTTACAGCGCACTGGGAGGCACTGGCTACGTTGTACAGTGTCTGCCCGCGCACTGGGAACACTGGCAGTACATTGGAAAAAACTGGGCGCTGGGTGGAATTCGTATAAAATTTGGTATTGGGTCGCGAGAAGTCCAAAGAAAAACGTATGGAATATTTTCAAAATATTATTCTATTCTGTGTCCTGCACATATCCAGCTTTAGCTTCAGTTAAGAGACGGACGTACGTATACGCTAAAGCAATCACCTGTCGAGCACGCGCGCTTTCGCTGAAGTGTGTGATCGAGTGTCGTGAATGTAGTTCATATAACTACATGGAAAGAACTTATCATTCGCAACATAATATCACATTATTATTGGTGTGATAATAACATCAACGTACTCTACGAGTCGGTCCTTCCATATGGACTCGTACCTATCCGCATCATGGCCGCATGTCACCGGCAACAGTGAGCCAATGTAACGCTCAATCTCGGCGTTTTTAGCTTCTGATTTGTGTAATCGAAGGTGCTAATATGGCCTCGCTTCAGTCAGGTATGACCGAAACTACATTTGAACGGTTATTAGATTCTTCGTAAGTGAATACTCCCGTTCTTCACAGCGATCGCGGCGCACGGAGTACAGCTCTAGGCCTAACGGTTGGTTCGGCTAGGGCGAACTACTGCGGCTGTATATTCCGCGGAACGTAAACGAAGAGGACAGAAAATTTTTTCAGAGGGGTGAGAAAAACTAAAGTGTTCAGTGTACAGCTCAGATAAACATTGTTTTCTGCATAGGTATGACTAACTGGTTAGCGAGTCAATGCGATCGCCGCAACACATCTGCCGTTACGCTTATATTTTTATTGCGGCAAAACGAGCAAGATAGACGTTCTGATCCTAGGCAGCACATAACAAACAAATTACCTATCTTCTGTTAGTTCTCGCGAGCACGAAGAGACTGAAGTCTGTGTTTCTAAACGAAAAAAATTAAAATACTAGCTACCGGAAGTAGTTATAAGTTGAAGAAAAAAAAAGGATGCCTCTTGTGTTCCAGGTCTGGCGTAGCGGTAATATGTCAAACTCAGGATGCACGGTGTGTCGAAGTGGTGGGTTCGACTCCCGCTCGCTCGCTTGTTTTTTTTTTTTTTTTTTTTGAGGCGTTTTCTTTTTTTGTCGCAGTGCTCGTGTTTCAGCCCGAATTACGATCTGCGCATGACCACTGTTAAACACAATTTAAAAGCCCGATTTGGGCCCGTAACGGGTATCCCAGTGTGCAGCGTGCCAGCGTGCCTGTACCCAGCGCCACAATGGTCCAATAATGTATGGCACTGGGACAGTGTCACAGGGTTTTCCAAAAGGGGTATGTAATATAGCGTGGTAAGAGAGCGAAATAACGACCAGGCGTCACACAATGCGAATTAGTAACTAGTGGGCCGTTTAAAGCTTCCAACCTATTACAAAGGGATCAGCCATAATTTTGATCGTCATCAACCGCCCCATCGACAAAGTGCACATAATGAATTACAGATGTGTAGCGGTTACCTGGCTTCTCCGCAAAATGACGAATAACGGCGTAGTAGGTGCTGGCCAACTTCACAAAAAATATGTTTATGGCGTAGTGGGTACCTTGCATGTGTACTTGTATTAGTAGCCCCAAGAGATTTTACAGCTCTAGAAATTCCGCTCCTCCAGCTTTCGCTGTGACTGTGGTGCGCTTTCCGCGCGGGCCTGAAGTTTTAAAGGTTGGGGGGGGGGGGGCTCACTCGGACTCAGACTCACCGACATTTTCGTCAACCGTACTCACTCGACTCAGATTCACAAAAGCTTTCCTCAGCTGGGCTCACTCGGACTCAAACTTACCAAAACGATAGTCACCCTCACTCAATCAGACTCAGACTCACTGCCCGACATGAGTCTGAGTGAGTCGACTCATGAATCTGTTAGAGTATAGTTAGTTTTTTCGCCCATTTTGTCAATGTTCTTTAACACGAATATCTTACATAATCGGTGGTCTACGTGGCGCCTTTTGATCTCGTATCTTCAAATAGGAGTTATCTGTGCCTGCACTGCAGCAAAGACATTTTTATTGAAAGAGACAAGGCACACGATATATTTGAACAGCGAAGCTGTCTAGCAAATCGTTCCCTGTCCGACGACTAAAAAAAACTATCATCATCATGGACGGGTATGTGCCACAAAAATTGGGCAAATCCCACTACTTACCACTGCTCCACTAAAAATGAAGAATGCAACAGTTAACCGAACAACAAATGGCTGCGAAGCCATGACGGCGAGCCGGAGACCCCGAGTTCGTACAACGAGAGAATACTAGAGAACGGGAAAGGCAACGGCGGCTGCGAGAAGACCCCGAAGCGATGGAAGGCCTACACCAACGATGGCGTGCCCGTATATATGTGAAAAAGGCGAACGCTTGGTTTCGGCGCGAGTTTCTCTCTGGAGTTGGAACATCCATGCCATCCGTATCTGCCTGTGATTTAACTCGAACCTCTCTGCGCTGAGAATCAACGTAGAAATCACCTAACTAAAGCCTAGCAACGACCTTGAAACAACCCAGAAACAACCTGGCTAAGGCCTAGAAACAACCTGAAGCAACCAGAGTTGTCCAGTTGCGCTGTCTCAGGTCTTGCGCGGCTTAGTGCAAACTCGGCGAATTTTTTTTTGTCATGAACTTGCCGTGAAGGAGTTTGCGGGCGGTGGGGAAGCCGCCACGCAACTGACGCCTCTGGTCAATAAATATTGAGCTGGTGTGTGAACGCCAGTGCGTTGAAGTATGTGTGAGTAGACGTGAGTATAAACGTGAGCCAACATAAACCTGATAGTAACGCTCAAGTTAAGTAGATGAGAGGTCGGCAAAAATGAGGAGCTCACCCAGACTCACTCATGAAATATATCTTGCGCGCTCACTCGGACTCACCCTCACCAAAATTTTCCTGAACCGAACTCACTCGGACTCGGACTAACTGAAATCTTTCTCAACCGGACTCGCTCGGACTCAAACTCACCAAAGTATGACCCATCCTGACTCACTCAGACTCAGACTCACGGCTCGATCTGAGTGTTCGTGAGTCGGATCATCAGTGAGTTTGCCGAGTACGTGGCACTTTTCGACGCGGGAAACCACAGTATTAATTCAGCGCCCGTATTGACCTATTACCTTTAATGCCGAAGGCCATCGTCGTTGATGTAAAACTCCTGCACAGACTTGCGATTCCTGCGCCACACCGCGCCGCGAGGCACGTAATGCGGCCGTGCACTGCGTGCTTCAGGCACCCGCGCTCAAGCACACGAAGCGCCGGTTGTGCAGAAGCTTGTTTTTTGCAAAAACACAAATGAAGGCATGCCAGTCACACCTCGAAATGGCCGTCCACCGATACGCCAGTCGTAAATGCTCATGTAGCCCTCAGCCGGCACGAAGCGCTGCCTCTTGCGCGTATCAAAGCGCTCGTTGCGCATTTTGTTTAAAAAACCGACACAGGGCAGGGGCAATTAAGCATGCATGAAAACTGGCACGTGAACACCAGCGCACCATCAGCCACGAATAAAACAAACTGCGCTCACGAGCATGAATTACCAGCGCTCTGTCATCGCGGGTCTGCAAATCGCGCAAGTTTCTTCAGTGCCGCGCGGGCCTCTCGCTACACGCAGACACTCGAGGTGCGATGGCCTTGTTAAATGCAAAATTTCTTGCAAGTTTTCTCTTCCAAGTCATAAATTAAGTGCTAATGGGTAGGGGCGTAACCAGAAGTTTTTTCGAGGGGGGGGGGAGGCGTTCAACTATACATTATGTATGTTCGTGGGTGCATTTGTATGTGTGTGTGCATATATACGCAAGCAAAATTGAAAATTTTCGCGCAGCCCCGCCACGGTGGTCTGGTGGTTATGGCACTCGACTGCTGACCCGAAGATCGCGGGATCGAATCCCGGCCACGGCGGCTGCATTTTCGATGGAGGCGAAAATGTTTGAGGCCCGTGTGCTTAGATTAAGGCGCACGTTAAAGAACCCCAGGTGGTCGAAATTTTCGGAGCCCTCCACTACGGCGTCTCTCATAATAATTCGTGGTTTTGGGACGTTAAACCCCAGATATTATTATTATTATTAAAATTTTCGCGGGGGCCGGGCTAAACCACGCCCCCCCCCCCTGGCTACGCCCCTGCTAAGGGGGGTAAACCGAAAGCGGGTCGCATTCGTTCTGAGCGCTCGCCGAACGCTAAAATGTCCTTCACGGAACCGCTGGGTTTCGCGGAGCCCGGTTTGAGAACTTATATGTAGCGTGTACAATATAAGTTATATAACACCATAGGCATACATAGCGATACTCATTATTATTCATGACAAATATAAGCAAAACTGCGCAAAATAAACGAAGACTAAGGATCAATGGACAGAACACGAGCGCTCGTGTTGTGTCACTATTCCTTAGTCCTGGCTCATTTTGCACTGTTTTGCTTGTATTCGCTATGAATCCTTACCAACTTACCCAGTTCTCAATCATTATTATTAATCTTCAGGGAATCGGGGTCGGACACGGAAGCTGATGAAGGTGACTCTTTCATGGCAGGCATTCTCTGGCAACTTCGGAACCCATTATGTGAATATTTTGTTTTCATGAAGCATCGCTGTAGCACCCCCTCCCTTGATCATCTATAACCTCCACGTGCATGAGCCACCACAGAAAAGCACTCGTTGATCTATCTTTCCTTGCCAACCATTGTCATGCTGTTTTGTTATCTAGGCAGCTTACACTGCAACACAATGCATAATCAAGTACTTCAGTAGAACAAGGCAGAGGCTAGCGCTTCCCCTTATCTTATCGGCTGAACCTTTCCCGAGAAGAATTTTTGCTGCGTTTGTTTACACGCGATTGCTGCTCTCGCGATGCTCTGCATTGTTTGATTTCTGTAATTCTTTTAGAGCTGCGCAGGCAGTGATATCGGTAGATACGTTTCCGACAAACAGGATACTAAGGGTTTACGGTAGAAACTACGATCTCATCCCACGACATCCCGCAGCAGGCGGCACCAGGCAATATCTCAACGCTTCAGTTTCTTAACCCTGCGTAGAGTAGACGCTAAACGCGTTTTTCTCTTTTTTTTCATAGTGCTTCTTTTCATAGTGTATTTTTTTGCTTTCATGCGGCCTTTTCGGCCAGGCTTGACATCACCGCCACGTACAGTGGCGTACCAACTTGTTCACGAGTGGGGGGCCCTCGAAGCACACGCACACGCACACACACACACACACACCCACACCCATATATATATATATATATATATATATATATATTATAAAGGCGGTTTATTGAGTGTGTAGCTGGTCGCTGGTCGCGCAATGCACCGAGAGCAGTTCGCTAGCTCGAGCCTCTGCTGCACACTCGATGATGCTGCCTCTTCGCCAGAGTACTTCCTCTTCGTTACAATTGCCCCGCTGAAAAAAAGGAGCCATCCTGGCGACTAGTCGTCTGCAGGGACCGTAGAACCATGATACGGCTTGAGTCTCTGAACGTGTACAACCTCGCGGTTACGACGTCGCAAGTCAGACGGCGGCGTGAGAGGCTCAATAAGGTAGTTCACTGGAGAAGTCTGTTCTAAAACGCGGTACGGCCCATCGTACTTAGGAAGAAGTTTGGAAGAGAGCCCTGGTGTGCGATGCGGAACTGAAAGCCACACAAGGGCACCCGGAAGAAAAACGGGAGTCGGGTTCTGGGCGTCGTGGATTGCTTTTTGGCGGTTCTGGTGATCGGAGGTAAAGCGGCGGGCCAGCTGGCAACACTCTTCTGCGTGTCTGGCGGCGTCCAAGAACGGCGGGCATTCGGACGTGTCCGGTCGATAGGGCAGAATGGTGTCAATGGTGTGGGAAGGGTGACGACCGTAAAGGAGGTAAAAAGGGGAGAAACCAGTCGTAGCTTGCGTCGCGGTATTGTAGGCGTAGGTTATGAATGGAAGAACTAGGTCCCAATTAGAGTGATCAGGTGTGACGTACATAGCGAGCATGTCACCAAGAGTTCTATTAAAGCGCTCTGTAATACCATTTGTTTGTGAATGATAAGCGGTGCATGTGCGATGTACAATAGCACACTCCGCGAGCAGTTTTTCAACGACCTCGGATAAGAAGGCACGGCCACGGTCGCTGAGGAGTTCTCGAGGACCTCCATGACGCAGCACAAAACGGCGCAGTATGAATGTGGCGACATCCTGGGCTGTAGCACTTTGAAGAGCAGCAGTCTCGGCATAGCGTGTTAAGTGGTCGACTGCAACTATTATCCACCTGTTGCCGGTAGGAGTCAATGGAAGCGGCCCATAAAAATCTATACCGACCCGATCGAAAGGTTGGGAAGGGCATGGCAGAAGCTGTAGTTCACCGGCGGAGACGTGCGGTGGAGATTTTCGGCGCTGACATTCGCGGCAAGAGCGGACGAAGTTGCGGACGAAGGTATACATGCCACGCCAGTAGTAACGGTGTCGCAGTCTTTCGTACGTCTTGAAGACTCCTGCGTGGCCACACTGTGGGTCCGCGTGAAAGGAGGAACAGATCTCCGACCTCAAGGCTCGCGGGACTACGAGCAGCCACTTGCGACCTTCTAGTGCATAGTTGCGTCGATAGAGGAGCTTGTCGCGAATCGCAAAGTGCGGAACTTGGCGCCGGAGCGTTCGCGATGTTGGGACTTTAGAGGTGTTGGAGAGAAGGTCGAGAAGAGACGCAGTCCACGGGTCATTGCGTTGCTCCACAGCAATGTTGTCGAAGTCAAGAGATGACAATGTGCTCTCACATGCGGAGTCAGCAGTAGCCGTCAGGGAGAGAGGGGAACGGGAAAGCGCATCAGCGTCAGCATGCTTCCGTCCTGAACGATAAACCACGCGTATGTCATAGTCTTGGATTTTCAACGCCCAGCGAGCAAGGCGGCCAGAGGGGTCTTTTAACGTCGAAAGCCAGCACAGCGCATGGTCGTCGGTCACGACGTCAAAAGAACGGTCATATAAATATGGGCGAAACTTGCCAAGCGCCCACACAATGGCTAAACACTCCTTTTCTGTGACGCTGTAGTTGGTCTCTGCCTTGGTAAGTATGCGACTCGCGTATGCCACAACGTATTCTGTGTGGCCAGGTTGACGCTGTGCGAGCACAGCACCCAGGCCTACACCGCTGGCATCGGTATGGAGCTCAGTTGGATCTTGAGGGTCAAAATGGCGAAGAATGGGTGGCGTCGTGAGAAGCCGTCGCAAGGTGGTGAAAGCTTCGTCGCAGGCAGGGGACCACGATGATAGATCTTTACTGTCGCCGAGGAGTTGTGTGAGAGGTGATATGATGGACGCAAAGTTTCGAACGAATCTCCGGAAATAAGAGCATAAGCCAATGAAACTGCGCAGCTCTTTGATTGTAGTAGGTTTAGGAAACGCAGTGACAGCGCGCAATTTCTCGGGATCCGGGAGAATGCCGTCCTTGGATACAACGTGGCCTAGAATGGTGAGTTGACGCATGACAAATCGACATTTTTTACGGTTTAATTGCAAACCGGCGTTGGTCAAGCAAGTAAGGACGTGCTGAAGGCGGCGCAAGTGTGTTTCGAAGTCAGGGGCGAAGACCACGATGTCATCGAGGTAGCACAGGCAGATCTTCCATTTGAGACCACGCAGAACGTTGTCCATCATTCTTTCGAACGTAGCAGGCGCGTTACAAAGTGCGAAAGGCATGACGGTGAATTCATACAATCCGTCTGGCGTAACAAAAGCGGTTTTTGGGCGATCGGCCTCCGCCATCGGCACCTGCCAGTAGCCTGACCACAAATCTAACGAGGAAAAGAATTCGGCACCCTGTAAACAGTCCAGAGCATCGTCAATGCGCGGTAGTAGATAGACATCCTTCAGTGTGATCTTGTTCAATCGCCGGAAATCGACACAAAAACCGATAGAACCGTCT
Source organism: Rhipicephalus sanguineus (assembly GCF_013339695.2). Classification (NCBI taxonomy): domain Eukaryota; kingdom Metazoa; phylum Arthropoda; class Arachnida; order Ixodida; family Ixodidae; genus Rhipicephalus; species Rhipicephalus sanguineus. Next base: position 13,272,046 of record NC_051178.1, on the reverse strand, counting down.
TTCTCTGTGACGAATACTACCGGAGACGCCCATGGGCTCTCTGAAGGTCGAATGACGCCTCGGCGGAGCATGTCATCGACATGGTCGGCAATGACGCGGCGTTCCGTAGCGGATACGCGATATGGACGTTGCCGCAGCGGTGAGTGAGAACCAGTGTTGATGTGGTGTTCGACTGCTATGGCACGACCTAGAGATGTTCGTGCAACGTCGAAAGAAGGGCGGTAGTGGTGAAGGATGGTGAGAAGCTGTGATCGCTGCGAAGGTGTCAAATCTTCGGCGATGAATGGTCGAAATATATCTGTAGATGCTGGGTCAGGCGCGGAGAGGGCACCCAGTTCACAGACGGCCGTAAAAGACACCTCATCGGGGACGGAAATGATTCGTGAGGAGTTGACCGTCTCGACGTGGCCAAGGCATTCGTGACAAAACAAGGACAGCGGTGATGAGTGATGATTATAAATGGGCATCGTGGTGAAACCTTCGACAAGGTCAAGAGCAGCAAAAGGCAAATGAAGGTCTGGTCGGGTAACGAAGATGTGGGATGACGTGAAGAAGACCGTCCCGTCGGATATGGCGCTGCACGAGACTGGTACGAATGCCGAAGAGCACGGAGGGATGTAGGTGTCGTCATGGACGACAAGTTTAGCGGTAGATTGAGGGTCAACGGAGGCTGGGTCATCGAGTAAGCATAATTCAACCTTAGCCCGAGCACAGTCGATTACGGCGTTGTGGCGCGAGAGAAAGTCCCATCCTAAGATAATGACATGGGAGCACGATGGAAGAACGATGAACTCTATCGTGTACAGAACGTCCTGAATGGTCACACGGGCTGTACAGACTGCGGTCGGTTGAATGGGCTGAGCGCTGGCTGTACGAAGGGACAGTCCGGAGAGAGGCGTCGTGACTTTACGAATTGCGCGGCAAAATCCAGCATCGATGACAGAAACAGCAGCACCGGTATCTACAAGAGCGACTGTAGCGACATCTTCGACAAATACATCAATAACATTGGCAGGACAAGAATGAGGACTTGGGCAAACCGAAACTTGCGCAGTTCTTGCCTCGGGAACTGCGTCGTCTAGTTTCCCTCGTCGGTAGGTGCGGGCCGTCGACGCATAGGAGAAAGCGAGCGGCGGCGGGGAGAGGGCGAGCGAAGATGTTCCATTCTGGCGCGGCGATCAGCCTGGTAGCGAGCTTGCGCTGGTGCTGAGGGAGCGTAATGCGAGTTTGAGTCAAATTGGAAGTAGGGCTCTCGGGGGTTGTCATCAGTGGCTTGAACCCGGCGGCGGCAGTACCTTGCGACGTGTCCGGGGCATCTACATGCGAAGCATACCGGACGATTGTCGAGCGTGCGCCACCCATTCTTCGCCGTGCTGGGTAACGTTCCCTCTACCGTCCCCCTACCATCCTGGATCTCCGTTCTCGGCGGCTACCTTCTGCTATGCCGGACGCCAACCAGCAGACGCTTCCATCGCCACCTGCCACCTGTCCTGGCACTGTTCCGCAGCGAGAGCCTCCAATCTTCAGCGGAACAGACGACAACGACGTTGAAGATTGGCTGTCGACCTACGAACGGGTGAGCGCTCTAAATAAATGGACGGACGCGGACAAGTTGACACGCGCGTCGTTCTATCTCGCGGGCGTGGCCAGTCTTTGGTTCAAGAACCACGAGGGAGACGTCAGAACATGGCCGCTGTTCAAAGCGTCAATCACGGCAGTATTGGACCGACCCGCCGTCCGAAAACTCCGAGCCGAGCAGCGTTTGCGCACACGCGCACAAGAGACAGGTGAAACGTTCACCAGCTATATCGAAGACGTTGTCGACCTGTGCAGACGCGTGAACGCTGCCATGACGGAAACTGACAAAATCAAACACATAATGAAACGGATGGATGATGACGCTTTTCAGATGCTGCTGGCGAAGAACCCGATCACAGTCAACGACGTTATTAGCTTGTGCCAGAGCTATGATGAATTGCGGAAGCAGCGAGCTCTGACAAGACGTCCTCCCGCACACGATTTGGCATCATGGTCGAGTCTGACCAACGGCCACGACAACGCGTCGCTGATAGCTTAAATCAAAGCCTTTGTCCGCGAAGAAGTCGCGAGACAGCTCTCTCTGGTGCCCTTCACTCAGGAACCTACCACGACACTACCATCGTCCCTCCGTGGCGTCATTCAAGGAGAGGTCGCTGAGGCGCTGCCAGCTGCACGCGAGCAAAACCTTGTGGCTGCTCCACTCACATACGCTGCGGTTGCTGCCATGCCCACTCGCAAAGCACCCGCACCACCATTCCAGCATCCTCTGAACTACCCCGCACCTCCACCAAATATAAAGGCGGTTTATTGAGTGTGTAGCTGGTCGCTGGTCACGCAATGCACCGAGAGTAGTTCGCTAGGGTCTCCCTTTTCGGAGGTGCACTGAGGTACGGGGGCGGAGTCACTTTTCTTTTTGTTGTTGTTCGTTTCCTGACGTCACTTCCGTTTCTTTTTTTTCTTCTTTTTCGCGTAGAGCGGCCAGGAGCGGCTGCATGTTTTCAAAAGTCTTTTTTTCTTTTTGCGCGGGTAGGAACAACACTGTGCAGAGACCTTTAATCGCGATTTGGCTAACCTCAGAGCCAAACTCGATCCGTGTCGGCCCTGATCGCGATGAAAAGTGTTCGTACGACACCGGTATATGACACGGTATGAAAGCAAGCTTGACGGCTCGCAGAAGTTCGAGCCATCGTGGTGACCGCTGTATATATGACGGTGGATACGCAGGTCGTTGAAGGCGCACGTAATATTTCCAAGGTTATTGTCGTGATCGACTTGAACATAAGCCTCCTGTGTTCCCGAAGAATCTGACCTGGAAACTGGACTCGCTTGAGCGCTGGCCAGACGTCGGCTGAGTTCAGTAACGAACTCTGGAATTAAAACTGCTGAACGAGTTGGCTGGGTGAGTGGAGCATTAGTTAATGCGCGCTAAATATGTTAATACTTTAGGACGCGTCCAATGTCGACCGCATCCTGGATTATTACGTTGGCCGTCGTTCCAGTACTAAACAGCTACTTGGTGGCCCGTGGGCTGGCCGTATGTCGTATCCATTCTTTACTCGCGCGTCGCAGGCGCACGAATAATAAATCGAGCAATGTTGCAGGAACAAAAGCAACAAACCGTGTATCATTGTATCACCATAGAGAAAGGTATCACTGCCACCGTCATAACAGCCGACACCACGATGGCTCGAACTTCTGCGTGCCGTCGAGCTTGCTTTCACACCGTGCCATAATACCGGTGTCGCACGGACACTTTTGATCGCGATCGACAGCCAACGTATCCAGGATGCGGTCGACAGTTCGGTATTGAACTCAGCTGACGTCTGGCCAGCGCTCAAGCGAGTCCACTTTCCAGGTCAGATTCTTCGGGAACACAGGAGGCTTATGTTCAAGTCGATCACGACAATAACCTTGGAAATATTACGTGCGCCTTCAACGACCTGCGTATCCACCGTCATAACAGCGGTCACCACGATGGCTCGAACTTGTGCGAGCCGTCAAGCTTGCTTTCACACCGTGTCATATACCGGTGTCGTACGGACACTTGATCGCAATCAGGGCCGACACGGATCGAGTTTGGCTCTGAGGTTAGCCAAATCGCGATTGAACGATTAAACCATGCAGCCGACCTTGATGCAGCGATCAAATGTGCCCGTGTCAGCAGAGAACATCGTGTCAGCCTGTCGGCGCTGTCGGGTTAGTCGGGTCCATGCTCTGCAGTGTTGTCCTTCCTACCCGCGCAAAAAAAAAAATAATGACTTCAGAAAACATACAGCCGCTCCACGCAAAAAAAGAAAAAACGGAAGTGACGTCAGGAAACGAACAACAACAAAAAGAAAAGTGACTCCGCCCCCGTACCTCAATGCACCTCCGGAAAGGGAGACCCAGTTCGCTAGCTCGAGCCTCTGCTGCACACTCGATGATGCTGCCTCTGCGCCAGAGCACTTCCTCTTCGTTACAATATATATATATATATATATATATATATATATTGTCAAGACGTTTATTAACGGGCACTCAGCGACGGCGCACGGCAGCGACAGTCAAAGCGGGGCCGACTCTCTGCACGAGGGGCGTGCTCTCCGAGAAGAGAACGACCCACTGGAAGGCGCTCGACAGGACGACCCATTACTGAGTAGGAATGCTTCGCTACAATTTCCCCGGCTACGAAAAGGGAGCCGCCTGGCGACCTAGCAACTTGTCACTATGAGCGGGTCATGGTAGGGCTTCAGGCGCGCCACGTTGACAATGTCGCGCCCTCGACGGCGCATGTCCAAAGATGGGTCGGTGGGTTCAATGAGGTAGTTCACCGGGGATGTGCGTTCGACGACACGGTAGGGGCCTTCGTATTTGGGCAGTAGTTTGGAAGAGAGGCCAGGTGCAGTGGTAGGGACTGAGAGCCATACGAGCGCTCCAGGAAGGAACGTGGTGGTGTCACCGCGAATACTTTTCTGCCGCTCTTGGCTATTCGTAGTAAAGGTCTTGGAGAGCTCGCGACACTCCTCAGCAAGTCTGGCTGTGGCAGAAATAGGCGCACATTCAGATCGATCCGGCTTGTAGGGAAGGATTGTGTCAATGGTGTGCGACGGGTGCCTGCCATACAATAAGAAAAATGGTGAGAAACCAGCAGTGCTCTGAGGAGCGGTATTGTAGGCGTACGTGACGAAGGGCAGAATGACATCCCAATTCGTGTGGTCGGCGGCGACGTACATCGAGAGCATGTCGCCTAGCGTGCGGTTGAAGCGTTCGGTGAGGCCATTCGTCTGCGGGTGGTAAGCAGTAGTTTTGCGGTGAACAACGTTGCACTCTTTGAGAATGGCTTCGACGACTTCCGACAAGAAGACACGGCCTCGATCACTGAGCAGCTCCTGGGGTGGACCGTGACGCAGCATGAATCGGTGGAGCAGGAAGGAGGCCACATCGCTCGCTGTAGCCGCAGGGAGGGCAGCAGTTTCAGCGTATCGCGTGAGGTGGTCTACAGCGACGATGGCCCAGCGGTTACCAGCGGACGTCAGGGGAAGTGGCCCATATAAATCGATGCCAACGCGCCCAAACGGTCGGTCAGGGCAAGGTAGAGGTTGCAGACCTGCTGGCGACAGGTGCGTTGAAGTTTTGCGGCGCTGACAATCGATGCAGGAGCGAACGAACTTCTCCACGTAGCGGTACATCCCTCGCCAAAAGTAACGTTGGCGAATGCGGTGGTAGGTTTTCGATACCCCAGGGTGTGCACACTGCGGATCAGAGTGGAACGACTCGCATATGTCATAACGCAGACTGCGGGGTATTACTAGTAGCCACTGGCGGCCGTCGCCGTTGTAATTGCGTCGGTGGAGCAGGTCGTCGCGAACGGCGAAATGGTGGGCTTGACGACGCAAAAAGCGAGTGGATGGTGTGGCCGATGGATCAGTCAGCAAGTCTATCAGTGAGGCAATCCATTGATCCTTGCGCTGCTCGGTAGCGATGGTGTGAAACCCTCGCACTGTGGCAGAGGTCATCACGCTGTGCCAAAGTTACGAGGAGCTACGCCGGCAGCGGCTGATGACGCGTCGACCTCCATCACGCGACGCCGATCTCGCTGGCTTGTCGGCCGTGTCGGACCACTCCGTCTTACTCGCCGAAATCAAGTCATTCGTCCGGGAGGAAATTGCCCGCCAGTTCTCCTTACTGGCCTTCTCTCACCCGCAGGATGTTGTACAGTCGTCGACCTCACTGCTGCCTCCCCTACGCCGGGCTATTGAGCAGGAAATCGCGGAGGTTATGCCGGAATACCACCAGCCCCCTCCTGCGTCTGCGCCGCTCAGTTACGCCCAAGTTGCAGCCAGGCCGCCCCCAGCGCTCCCTGTGGTGCCCCGCTAACTTACGCTGGAGCCGTCACCAGGCCTCAGGCCTTCGAAGCGAGTGTGCCGGCTGCGTACGCCGACATCATCCCTACGCCCCGTCTGCAGCCCACCATGCAGTCGTCATATCAGCAGCCGCCCCGTCCCTCGCGTCCTGCCACGTGGATGGGACCTAGCTCGGCAAACCGATGGCGCACTGCCGACAACCGCCCGATCTGCTTTGCGTGCGGTTGCGCCGGCCACGTAGCCCGCTATTGCAACCGCGTGCAGCCGCCTCGAGTCGGATCAGCCGTCACCAACCAGTCCAGCCGCCCGTATTATGACCCGCTGCCGCCTATGTCACCGACGTCACGCCCAGGTCCATCTACCCGTCGTTCACCGTCCCCACGACGCCGCTCACTGTCACCGATGCGGCCTCGTCCGGTCGCACGAGACCAGGAAAACTAGTCGTCGCAGTCCAAGAGGCAAGGGCTGCGACGCTATCGAACAGCCAAAGCCCTCAGCAAAGCCCATCAAACGTAGTAGACGTGTTTGTAGATGGTGTGCGCACATCGGCCCTTGTAGATACTGGAGCTGCCGTTTCCGTTATGGACGCTAAATTTAGCCGACTACTACGAAAGGTGACGACGCCGCTTTCCGGGCTCTCCCTCCGTACAGCCAGCGCTCACAGTATTCACCCGACAGCGGTGTGCACAGCCCGTGTCGTGATTCAGGACGCTCTGTACGCCGTCGAATTCATCATAATTTCCTCATGCTCTCACGACGTCATCCTGGGATGGGATTTTCTCGCCCGTCACGCCGCCGTAATTCGTTGCGCACCAGCCGAAATAGAGCTCTCACCATTCGCAGATTTGGCGCCGGCGGACAGTACACCGGCTGCGACCAAGGTACTCGTCAAAGACGACACCACACTTCCTGCAAACTCGTCAACGGCTGTGTCAGTCTGCTGCACTGGACTCACCGACGCCGTTGCACTCCTCTCTCCATCTGACCGCGTCTTCACTAGAAAAGGCTTGTTGGTGCCATTTGCGACCGTGCAAGTCATTCAGGGCGACACCGACATTTTTGTTACGAACCCATCCCCGTACATTGTTAGGTTGGTGCGAGGGGAATGTCTCGGCGGAGCTGAAGCCCTCGAAGACGCACAAGTTATGGACGCACCGGGTGACACGCACTGCGCCAACTCCCATTCGCTCAGTGCTGTTTCCACATCTGATTCGTCACCCGCTGATTTATTTGGTTCCTCGATTGCTGAACACCTTACGTCGGTCGAGCGTTCCCAGCTTCTATGCCTGTTGGAAGAATTTCGTTCTTCGTTCGATGTAGCGCAAACTTCTCTCGGCCGCACGTCTGCTGTCACGCATCGCATCGACACTGGCGCCCAACCACCACTGCGGCAACGTCCATATCGCGTGTCGCCAACAGAGCGTCGTGTAATTACCGAGCAAGTCGAAGACATGCTTCGCCGCGATGTTATTCGACCCTCAAACAGCCCGTGGGCGTCTCCTGTCGTTCTCGTTGCGAAGAAGGACGGCTCTGTGCGGTTCTGTGTGGACTACCGACGACTCAATAAGATCACCCGTAAGGACGTCTATCCCCTACCTCGAATAGACGATGCCATTGACAGCCTGCAAGGAGCAGAGTTCTTTTCATCGCTCGATTTGCGCTCAGGGTACTGGCAAGTCCCCATGGCTGATGACGCTCGACCGAAGACAGCGTTTGTCACACCCGACGGCTTGTACGAATTCAACGTCATGCCGTTTGGGCTGTGCAATGCGCCTGCGACCTTTGAGCGCATGATGGATACCGTTCTGCGCAACTTGAAATGGCACACGTGTCTATGCTACCTCGACGACGTCGTCGTTTTCGCCCCGGACTTCTCAACACACCTTCAACGCCTCCGGCAGGTTTTGACGCGCTTGAGCGACGCCGGGCTACAACTGAATCTCAAGAAGTGCCGATTTGCAGCACGGCAGCTGACGATACTAGGATACGTGGTGTCCAAGGACGGCATCCTCCCAGATCCAGCCAAGCTTCGGGCCGTGACAGAGTTCCCCAAACCTACGTCCGTCAAAGAACTGCGCAGTTTCGTAGGACTATGCTCCTACTTTCGGCGCTTCATCCGAAACTTCGCGACTATCATATCACCGCTGACGAAGCTCCTTGGAAGTAACGGGCCCCTCAATTCGTGGTCGTCAGAGTGCGACGACGCTTTCGCAAAGCTCCGTCGTTTGTTGACGTCTCCTCCCATTCTACGCCACTACGACCCATTACTGAGTAGGAATGCTTCGCTACAATATATATAATTGCTAACAGAATTATTACGTCATTAGAGTTCAATCAAACAAAGGAACAGGCAGGATTTCGTACAGGCTTCTCAACAATAGACCACATTGATACCGTCAATCAGGTGATAGAGAAATGCGCGGAATACAACCAACCCCTATACATAGCCTTCATAGATTACGAGAAGGCATTTGATTCGGTGGAGACATCAGCAGTCATGCAGGCACTGCGGAATCAGGACATCGACGAAGCCTATATAAACATAATGGAAGAAACCTACAGCGGATTCACAGCCACTATAGTCCTCCATAAAGAAAGCGACAGAATCCCAATAAAGAAGGGCGCACGGCAGGGAGACACGATCTCTCCAATGCTATTCACCGCGTGTTTACAGGAGGTTTTCAGGGCCCTAAATTGGGATGAGTTAGGGTTAAGAGTTAACGGAGAGTATCTCAGTAACCTGCGCTGATGACATTGCATTGATGAGTAACGTGGGAGACGAATTGCAGCTCATGATTACTGAACTGGATACGGAAAGTAGAAGAGTACGTCTGAAAATTAATATGCATAAAACTAAAGTAATGTGGAACAAACTTGGCAGACAACAGCGCTTTGCGATAGCTGGTGAGACACTGGAAGTTGTAAAGGAGTACGTCTACTTTGGACAGGTAGTAACCGCGGAGCCGAACCATGAAAGTGAAATAACTAGAAGAATAAGGATGGGATGGGGCTCATTCGGCAAGCATTATCAAATCATGAATGGTAGTCTACCACTATCCCTCAAGAGGAAGGTATATAACAGCTGCATCTTACCGGTATTTACCTACGGAGCAGAAAACTGGAGACTTACAAAGGGGGTTCAACTTAAATTGAGGACGACGCAGCGAGCGATGGAAAGGAAAACGATAGGTGTAACCTTAAGAGACAGGAAAAGAGCAGAGTGGGTCAGGGAACAAACGGGGGTTAAGGATATCATAGTTGAAATCAAGAAGAAGAAATGGGTATGGGCCGGGCACGTAGCACGTCGGCAGGATAACCGGTGGTCATTAAGGGTAACTGACTGTATTCCAAGAGATGGCAAACGCGTGAGGGGGAGACAGAAAATTAGGTGGGTAGATGAGATCAAGAAGTTTGTAGGTATAACGTGGCAGCAGAAAGCACAGGACAGGGTTGATTGGCGGAACATGGGAGAGGCCTTTGCCCTGCAGTGAGCGTAGACAGGCTGATGATTATATCTATATATATATATATATATATATATATATATATATATATATATATATATATATATATATATATGCAGGCGCCAGCAACGTGATGAAAAAAAGATGGTTGATCCCTCCTTCATAGGAATCGGAATAACACGAAAGTAAAGCGTGCCCTTACAGAAGTAACTGAGTTGATATAAGAGAGTGTGCACAATGTATATTGATGCCTCCAGGTGGTCGAAATTTCCGGAGCCCTCCACTACGGCGTCCCTCATAATCACATCGTGGATTTGGGACGTTAAACTCCAGATATTATTATAGCACCGTTTAACGTGGATGCACCGACTTCGATGATTGGGGGTACATCTCCATTCCGAAGACTAACGTCCATGTTAAATAATTCAACAAACCCTTGTGGAAGCTGTAGTAGTTAACGGTGAAAGCGTATACAGAGAACGAGGTGTGATAGCGAGAAGAGCGTCGAATATTGGACGCTGAACAGGGTCGCCATCCCGCGGCATGTTAAAATGTGACTGAAGACCACGGCCGGACTAGAGGGAAACGCAAAGCGCGTCCTGCCGCCCCGGTAGCCCAGCCGCGATTTTTCTCGGGGCGAGCGCGTCACCGGTGAACGCGGTGTTACAGCCAGGTGAGGCAGGCGCGCGTCGCAGAGAGGCCGACGCTTTTACGACGCTTGGTCTAAGATCGCCACCTCGCGGTTTGTTAAGGCACTGACAAAATTGAACTTCTGTTGAAAACGCGCCGAATGGGACGGACGTGTAACGCGTTGCAGGTGCTAATCGCGGAGGCCACAGTAACGACGAATTACTTTTTACCGCTGCCAGAGGGGATCACCACCTTGCCGACGCGGGAGAGTGCTAGATATAAAAGGCGCGTTTGTAAAGCCTCTAGAGTCTGCGGCCGTGGAGTAGTGGATAGCGTGCCCGGCATCTGCTGTTCCGAAGCGAGCGGTCGTGGGTTCGATGCCCGTTGACGGAACTTTTTTTCTTTGGCATCTGATCGTGTAAATTTTTTCTACATCATTTCCGTGACCGAAATACGTCACTGAGGTCTTGGTGGACCCCGGCATAAAACACTTTCGTGTTAAAAAGAACAATACATTTTACATGTCATAACCCAGAATAAGCATGCACATCCTTATCATACAAGTAAGCAGTATTTTTTACGGAACTTTTCCTTGGCCGAGTTGGTGCACGTTCATATTTGCTTTTAAGGCACGAAGGAGCACAATCACTAGGAAGGACATGGGAGGTGCTTCGTCCCGTGACCTTTCTTATGATTGTGTTCCTTCGCGCCTTAAAAGCAAATATAAGGAGTATTCGCAGCCACGACTTTGTGTACATTAGCTATTCAGAATTTTCAAAAAGTAATAAATACATGAGAGCGCGCGCAGGAAAAGACTGCCACGGGAGATAAGGCAAGGAGTGCACTCGACCGTGTGGCGTCCTCTCTGCCCCTTGTCTTTTGATGCGGCACTTTCCTAGAATTTATCCATGCACCAAATAGCCCAACAACGCATTTTAAAGAATTGACTGTAAGAACGATTATTTCTGAGCATATGTTACTTCTGTCGCTCCCATTAGTACATTTCGTAGATCAGTTGGTGACATTTCTATTCTGTCAATAAGTTGTAACCTTTAATTGTGTTTAGTAACAGAGGTAGTAAAAACTGCAGCCTAGATTTTCCCCAATTAGTACCTACATGTTTTACTTGCCAGTGTAGAGGTTTGCCTGTACATTTTCTTTCGTTTGCTTTTAGTCGAGCTAGTGATTCTGCCATGTTATAATTATTGTTGATATATTCAGTAATATTATCAACTAGCCCAACTTTGTATTTTCTGGAACATTGTCAGTGTATATGGAATTAACGTAAATAGTGCAGCGTTTATATAAAAAGGCAACTGAAAAAGGTATGTACGACACATTTCATATTGCATAAACTACGCGGTTTGAAACGGCGCCACTTGGTAATATTTTTATTGGTGGTTATTGCTAGAACGAGCTATGTGAAATATTTATTTTGTAAAAACGTGCCTCGTACAGAAGCGTGCCGATTGATGTAGGGTACACAAAAGAATTGTTTGCGTATAATAACAATTGTTTTACAGAGTTTACTCATCACACTCGTGACGAGTTTATCACATATCACGTATTCGTCAAAGTAGATTTATACCACTTTGGGTCTGTTAACCCTTGTTACTAGCTCTGAACCTTAATTTCTCAGAAAAAGTAAAGTCGCGACATCTGCATAGATTACAAATTTAGCTTTGTTATCAATGTTTGGGATACTATAAATACAGAGTGTAAACAGAAAAGGTGACAAAGTGCTTCCCTGTGAGCAGGGGCGTAGCCAAGGGGGGGGGGGTTGGGGGGGTTCAAACCCCCCCCCCCCGAAATTTTTCAGTTTTGCTTGGGTATATATACACGCATCCATACAAACGCACGCACGAATATACATAATGTATGGTTGAACCCCCCCCCCCCCCCCCCGAAAAAAATTTCTGGCTACGCCCCTGCCTGTGAGGTACTGCCATCTGAGAATTCACCTGCAAATATTACAATCTGAGTTCCACGTTTTAGATACAATGAGGTTCAGAAACTTGCTATTCCTCCACTACCATAAAATTCCAACATTCTTAACAAAACGCTGCGGTTGACGAAGGGAACGGCTTTGGAGAAGTCTAAAAATAGACCGTGTGCCACTTTGTGACATTCAGTTTTGTAATGTAACCTCATGAGCAAGAAGAGTAAGCTTCGTCGATGTGACTTTACGGAAATAGTACTGAGTGGGAAGTATTGGATCATAAAGGTCAACGAATCGTACCTTCGGCGTCACACTTTCACCTGAGTGTGGGGGCAAGGAGGGCAAGTGTCCTCTCAGTAAATATGGCTATGCAAGCGGCCGAACCTCACACTTGTATTGACTAGATATGGATTGGCATAACAACAAAGTTGTCGGGTTTTTTTTCTGTGTCATGTAAGCCAATTGCTGTTTATGATCGGTCCAAGTCTTCTGCGTCATTCCCACAGCGCCTGTTCGTAACGCGATGCAACGAAAGGATCTAAAACGTCCCATCTCGCAATGGCTCCCCACATATTCTTAGGTAGAAGACCAATGAACTGAATTATTTCTGATACTGCCTTTCCTCGCCATTACTTCTTCGCTCTTGGTTAGTAATTGTTGGTCGGCGCTAAAATAGCTTGCATGCCACGCAACTTCACCAAACCGCGAAACTTACGACGTCAGAATTACGAGTACACACTAAACCGCGCAGTTCGGAACCAAAGAGAAGATGGCATAGCGACGATGGTTTAGCAGGGGCTAGTCGTAGCAGGCGGCGAGAATGGATTTACTTGCGCATGATTAAAAATTTCAGGGCTTGTAGAACGTCTTTGAACCGTTCGTGCCTGTATACGGCATCGCTCTGTAAACTCTTCTTTGTTTAGGATGCGTTTTTTTTATCGCCCTAATCCAAGCTACTAAGGTCGTTGCAAACTACAGAATCATCAGCCACGCGAATAATATTAATTTGGAAACACAGGCGGAATCTTCATCCTCCGCCGTTCCGCGTCAGCTCTTCCGAAGTAGCACTCAGCGCATCTGCGCGCTCACCGACTCACTTCAGCCGAGGGGATAGGGCAGGCAATGCTGTGCGTTTTCGAAGAAAAAGCACAGACATTTCCTGTGAACTGCAGTAACATTAATTGACTGAAATCTTCATAAGTACTGCTGGTTCCCGCCCTAGCTTGCGTCGGCGATGATGCTAATTTGATTTCAGGTAGAACGGAATAAACACAGGACGGAAGACTGACGCCTGAGAGCCCCTGGTCAGCTGTGGCCTTCTTCACAATGCAAGAGCGCAATGTATCAGAGCGTTGCATGCATAGGCGACTCGCACCGCAGAGAATTTACGGTGCGTTGTGGTGAGGCGCGGAAGACGATCTTCACTGCAGAAGCTGGGGATACATCTAAATTTCATAATCTAATTTTGTGATTGTAGTTGTGTCGAACGAAAACTTCGCCATAGTTGTTGGTCTGCCACTACGCTGCCGGCAGTGAACGCTCACAAAAGTGGGGAGGCTCGGCCCCCCCGACTTTTGGAAATGGGGGGGCCAGCGTCCCCCTTGCCTCCCCGGTAGATACGCATATGGCCACGTAGAACCGAAACGCTATAAGCCTTTGTCTAAGATTTTTCGCGCAGTTTTCCACGTAAAGCTTTTGAACTATACTGCGTCGTAACTTGCACGTTTAGCATACAGTAATAGCTGTAATAGCATACAACATGCGATAACGGATTTTTTGGCCAGGGAATTAATCACACACTCTGAGCACCGGTTCCTGATGCCTAAAAACAAGCAAGCAGGCCGCTTCTACATTATTCCAAAGATTCATAAGGTGTGCATAGATAAACTCCTTATCGCGCAAATTCCGGGCAGGGGCATAGTATCTAACAACAATACCCCTACTGAGTAGCTTTCAACATTTCTAAATCATCATTTATCTAAAATGTCATCTAACCGACCGTGTTTTGTTCAAGATACACCTCATTTCCTTCGAATAATAGATTCTAATAACGAAACACAAACACTCTCGGATCAGGCCATTCTGGTAACATTAGATGTCTGCTCCTTGTATAAGAATATACCTATCGCTGAAGGGATTGAAGCGGTCTCAAAATCACTCATAGAAAGCAAGAAAACACATAATGCTGAAGTTTACCTATCGTTACTGAAATTAGTCCTGACGCTAAGTTATTTTGAATTTGATTCGTCCTACTACCTGCAAACTTTCGGCACTAGTATGGGAACCCCTTTCGCATACGCCAACATTTTTATGGTACAGTTAGAATCAGAGCTGTTGGAATAATGTCCAATAAAGCCTTCCACCTATCTCCGTTACATAGACGACATATTTATCATCTGGGAACATGGCGTAAGTACACTAAACGCATTCATTGACCACTGTAACAAGTTTGACTGTAGTATTAAATTCACCATGCACCATTCTTCCAGTGAAATTAACTTTCTAGACACGACGGTATCTATTGAAGCAGGAAAATTAAAGACGACGCTTTACAGAAAAGCAACAGACAGCCAGCAGTACCTAGATTACACTAGTGATCTTCCACGACACTGCAAACAAGGGATATTTATGGGACAGGCGAGGCGTATAGGCGATGCGCAAAGCGCCGACGACGCCATCTGCCGCCATGGCTCGGAAGCGCTCGCGGGGCCCGGCGAGCAGTGTTCCCGCGAGCGTCTATACGCGAGTGCACGGATGGATGTGTTTTTCATCGTGATTTAACGATTCTGGCGGGCCTCAGCGATGTCGAAAAATACCTGCTGCGTTGTCGGCTGCTCAAACACACACAAAAAATCGCCAGGAACGCACATCTACAGGTTTCCGGTGCTATGTCATGAGCGAAAGCGACGGCGGCGGTGGATTGCGGCTGTACGACGTAGAAGCTAAGCAATCGCGCTTTGTTTACGGCAGTGTTAGAACGCTTACCGTGTTTTTATTTCTTCTTTTTTGTCGCTACGTTTTCAGCGAACGCTACTACGTTTACACTTGGTCGCCTCGCCTGCATTGTAGACACTACAATTCACATGAGGTTGTTATTACTCATAAGACGCGATACCTTGGCTCACTTGAAAAACGAATGGCGCGAAGCGCAATGCGAGAGAATGCAGGGGAGGTGACGGCTCCTTTAAAAAAGCGCCGTGGAATCACACGTGTGCTGTACGAAATCGGCTGCATTCTACCTATTGATGGCACTGGAATGCGATCATCGGTGCAGAATGTTCGCTGTGCGCTTCTGCACCGATGATGACAAGCTTATCGTTTATTTTTTCACAAGTTTATCGTGCTGGTTTCAAAGTTTTACCAACGCTGACCCTTCACGTGGCCGACCCTGTGAAATCTATACGCCGGTGCGACAGCGCTCCCTCTAAATCTACTATATCAGCACATGACACGTAAACGAAGCTACTGTGTCGAGAAAAAACATTGGTTCACGCGTCAACGCATGCAGGCGTTAGTGATCGGGACGTTATAAAGAAAGCGGTGTACTTACGATGAGCTCCACTTCGTAGGAGAAGCTTGTTGTCGATTGTCTGTGACAAACACTTGTCGCGTATGGGGACATTGTCGTCCCACACAGCTGTGACATCGGACACATGTCCACTATTATAAAGTGCGGCTCCTTTGCGCACACTGTTGCCGCAAAAGTCTGGGACGCGCACATCTGGGACGCGCACAACCGGCGAATCGCACGCGCGCAAATGGGGCGTCTGCTACGCGACCCGCGAGCGGTTCCAACGGCCGCCGCTACGCGGCTTTCAGTGGCGCCCCTATAGGCGCTGCGCATCGCGGATAAGAAGGATCTGTAGCGATGACAGTGACTACGTTCACCACTTAAGCTACCTAAAGGAAACATTAGGTAAAAAAGATTACCCGCCAGATGCTCTAAACAAGGTCTACAACGGAGCATGTCAACTAGATAGGAAATCATCACTAGCTCAAAGGGCCCCCGTAGCACAGCCCTACCAGCCTCCAGCATTTATAACCAAATACTCAAATGCGCTACCAAACCTAAATAATATTCTCCGTATGTATTGCCCAATACTGGCAAGCAACGAGCGCCTTAGAAAAGCGTTTCCCGGAGTACCAAAGGTCGCGTATCGCCGCAATAGGTATTTTAAGGACATGTTAGTGCGTGCAAAAGTAAACCCTCATTCTACTGCCCACATAACACCTTTTTCTCGTCCAAGATGTAAGACTTGTAAGCACCTTAAAGATGACGTTATAGTTGAAAACACCGGAAGTGATTACGTCCATCATATAAAATCTAGTTTTACCTGCACTAGTTCAAAAGTTATCTACATGATAGAATGTTCATATTGTCAAAAACGGTACATTGGCGAAACGGGACAAGCTGTTAATGTTAGATTAAACGGGCATCGCGCGGACACGGCGAAGGAGTTACCCGAAGCAGTGGCACAGCATTTTAATGTAGCAGGTCACAACTTAGAAGATCTCAAACTTTACATACTTCAGTCGAAATTCCAGTCCCCAAGAGACAGAACATATACAGTCATACCTTATTCACAAATTCAATACACTTCAGCCTGCAGGTATTAACGTTTCTAAGGGGGCTTTGAATCTATTCGGTATGGTACATACACAAAGAAAAGCAATGAGAGTTAAGCCCTTCTTCTAGGAATTTCGAACCTACTATTGTTAAAATGCCACGACGTGCTTCCACTGACAATTATTCAGCGAAACGTATACCCTCCCCTCTCCCCCCCACCGCTTTTTGTTCCTTTTTTTCCTTCCTTATGACTCACACAGTTCTCCCTCCCCCACTCCTACTCTGGCAGTAACCCTCCCCTTCTCTCTCGTGGTGGAGAGGGCACGAAGCATATACACACGATAGCTAAGGAAATCAGTTCCAGACTTGAAGAAGACAAGTCCACTTGTCGAAACGTCGGCTCGAGCACCCACCCCCTGTTTAGGGATTTTTTCATCGAAAGCTTCCATGTTCCACTTCCTACCGTTTTTACGTTTCTTTCCTGTCACCGAGAAGCCAAACCTGAGCATGACGTGGTTTCTCTTGCTTGTTTCAGACAATGCACAAAAGCAAGTCTACCATTTCTCACTTATTTTCTACAATAACGGCCACCTAGTTCGCGTGAGATTCATTAAATGCTAGGGCTCCTAGTTCTTCTAAGTCACGGGTGGTGTATATCCCTGGACGAACTTTACACAACCTCTCTCGCAAAAAAAGTACTTGGCGCGGATTGGTGAATAAAACTTGGCGCTCAATATCGGTGACAATTGATGAGTGACTTCTTGGGGTCTGTTTTTGATTTTAAAAAGCCTGAAAAAGCGCGCAAGATGTACAATATTGTGTAGCTATATGAAACGCACCGACGAAGCAAGCATGTCATCAACCATTGCTAATAATTTGGAATGTTTATTCGCATTGTGATGAGGTTTATTGGTGTAATGAGGTCGCGACGAAAAGTGACCGTACGCTAACACAGTGCAAGGCTGGCAAAAGGCGGCACAGGCTCTCGCGCAATCAGAACGCGGGTCGTTTCTCGACCTCCTTCACAGGCGCATACTCGGTCGTGCATCTGCTCCACTACAATACCCCCGGGTTGAAGCGTAGCCATCCTGGCGACTCGGGGAGTACGTAGAATGAGGGGGTAGTAGTAGGGCTTGAGACGGTCGACGTGTACGGTCTCGCGTCCTCGACAGCGCAAATCTGGCGATTGTGTGAGGGGCTCGACGATGTAGTTCACTGTCGAGGTGGCACGAATGATACGGTAGGGACCATGGTACCGCGCCAGAAGTTTAGAGGAAAGACTAGGGACGTGGGAGGTACCCAAAGCCAAACAAGGGAGCCAGGAGGAAACGTAGGGGCTGGGTGATGAACGTCGTCATGTCGCGTCTTTTTTCGACCTTGTGCTTCACCTGTCAGGGAACGAGCCAACTGACGGCAGTCTTCGGCGTATCTGGCGACTTCAGAAACTGCAGTGCAGTCAGAGGCATCAGGTCGGTACGGGAGTATGGTGTCCAGTGGTTGGGAAGGTTCGCGGCCGTACAAGAGAAAGAACGGGGAAAAGCCGGTAGTCGCTTGCGTCGCGGTGTTGTAAGCGAACTTAACAAAAGGTAGGACAGTGTCCCAGTTGGTGTGGTCTGAGGAGGTATACATCCTTATCATGTCGCCGAGTGTGCGGTTGAACCGTTCGGTGAGACCATTTTTCTGTGGATGGTAGGCGGTGGATTTCCGGTGAATGATGTTGCATTCAGCGAGGAGGACTTGGATGACCTCCGACAGGAACACGCGACCCCTATCACTGAGTAATTCCCGCGGAGCACCATGGAGTACAATGAAGCTGCGAAGAATGAAAAGTGCAACTTCGCGGGCGGTCGCTGCCGGGAGAGCTGCAGTCTCAGCGTAGCGCGTCAGATGATCGACGCCGACAATAATCCATCGGTTTCCAGAGCCACTGTACGGGAGGGTCGATACCCACGCGGTCAAAGGGGCCAGTAAGGTGTCGTAAGGTGTCGCGGTAAGGAGTCGTAAGGTGGCACGTTTGACCCACGCGGTCAAACGTGCCAGTAAGGTGTCGCGGAGGTGTCTTGCTTTGTTGGCATGTAGTGCAAGACTGAACGTATTTCTGCACAAAGCGATACATTCCTCGCCAATAATATCGCTGACGCAGCCTTTCGTAGGTTTTCAGGGCGCCGGTGTGAGCACTTTGGGGATCCGCGCGGGAATTCGAGCAGATATCAGAGCGCATATGACTAGGGACAGCAAGGAGCCACTTCCGACCATCTGGCATGTAGTTGCGACGGTACAGAATGTTGTGTCGCACGGAAAAGTGGACTGCTTGACGGCATAGCGCTCTCGTCGAAGGGACAGCAGACGGATCGGTAAGGTAGTCGAGCAACAAGGCAAGGTGTGGGTCTTTACGCTGCTCCGAAAGCATGTCATTGGTGCTGAGTGGTGACAAGGTAGTAACGTGGGGTGACAGAGAAGCCACATCTGGTGTTATTGGCGAGCGGGAGGGTGCATCAGCATCCGCATGCTAACGACCGGAACGATATAGGACACGAATATCGTATTCCTGCAATCGAAGTGCCCGACAGCCCAGGCATCCCGACGGGTCTTTCAAGGTGGAAAGCCAACATAGAGCGTGGTGGTCTACAACCACGTCGAAAGGACGGCCGTAAAGATACGGGCGAGACTTCGTCAATGCCCAGATGATCGCCAAGCACTACTTCTCTGTCACGGAATAGTTTAATTCAGCCTTCTTTAGAGCACGACTTGCATAAGCGACAACGTATTCACCTTGGGTGCTTTTGCGTTGTGCCAAAATAGGGCCAAGACAGACGCCACTTGCATCGGTGTGAGCTGTGGGGTCGTAGTGACGAAGGATAGGTGGTGAGGTCAACAGGCGGCGCAACTGGCGAAATGCGTCATCACATGCAGGTGACCATGCAGATATACCTTTGCTGGTGGCAAGCAGACTCGTCAAAGGTGCGATGATGGACGCGAAGTTACGCACGAAGCGGCGAAAATAGGAGCAGAGGCCGACAAAACTTCTGAGGGCTTTCATCGATGTGGGCTTTGGGAATTCGGCGACAGCTCGAAGCTTATCGAGATCTGGAAGAACGCCGTCTTTGGAGATGACATGTCCCAAGATGGTTATTTCCGTGCTGCGAAGTGGCACTTCTAGGTGTTAAGTTGTAGGCCCGCAGAAGTTAGGCACGTGAGAATTTCGTGCACACGAGCAAGGTGTGTCGGGAAATCTGATGAGAAGACTACTATGTCGTCCAGGTAACACAAGCAAGTCTTCCACTTGTGGCCGCGAAGGATGGTATCGATCATGCGCTCAAATGTTGCAGGCGCGTTGCAGAGTCCAAATGGCATGACGTTGAACTGATATAGGCCATCGGGTGTTACAAAGGCTGTTTTAGGGCGATCACACTCGGCCATTGGCACCTGCCAATACCCAGAACGCAGATCCAAGGATGTAAAGTACTCGGCGCCTTGCAAACAGTCAAGAGCATCGTCTATTCGCGGTAGCGGGTAGACGTCCCTTTTTGTAATCTTGTTTAGGCAGCGATAGTCGACGCAAAATCGAATGGTGTCATCTTTTTTCTTGACCAATACCACAGGTGATGACCAAAGACTTTGAGAAGGCTGTATGACTCCACGTTGAAGCACGTCATCCACTTGCTCCGTAATGACGCGGCGCTCTTCGGCGGAAACGCGGTAAGGCCGCTGTCGCAGGGGCGAGTGGGAGCCGGTGTCGATAGTGTGACTGATAGTCGTGGTGCGGCCTAACGAAGGTTGTTGAAAGTGGAAAGTAGAGATAAACTTGTCAAGGAGGGCAACAAGTTGGCGGCGATGAGAGGGGGAGAGGTTTTCGTCAATGGCGTTGTCGAACGCTGACGAACTTGATGGCTGAGATGCAGGAGTGATTGAGGCAGTGTGACAACATGTGGTGTCATCGGGAAGATCAAGATCATCGATGTGGTCGACAGGTTGTACAGATCCTAAAGTGTCACCACGGAGTAAGGCAATCGGGTAGGTGCAGTGGTTTGTAACCAGCATTATGGTTGACTCAGACGCAATTGTGAGTACGGCAAATGGGAGAACGATGCCCTTGCGTTCAGTAAACACTGGAGATGGCGTAAACACTACCGTGGCGTCAGGTACAGCAGTACACGAAAGGGTAATAGGGACTGAAGCTTCCGGAGGCAAGGTGGTGTCGGTACAACAATGAGTTTGCAGGGAAGAGGACGGTAGGGCGATGAAAAAACATGGCTGATCCCTCCGTCATAGGAATCGGTATAACACGAAAGTGAAACCCGTCTTCACAGAAGTAGTGCGTATTGTGTAACGATAGATGAGAGCTTGTACAATGTCTATTCGTGTTTGGCAGCTATAGCACCGTTTGACGTGAATGCACCCATGTCGACAGCATGTCTCTATCGCGACGACTAACGCCCATGATCATGATTAAACCGTTGTGGTAGCTGACGGTGCGTACATATATTTGGACACAGGAATCGTCAATCCCGCGTAAGGATGATATCAACAAGCTCATAATCAACACTGGTACCCGGTATGCACTTCTTCAAAGCGTCGTCAATTAAGGAGAGAAACGGCACGGGTGCGCTTTCTAGTAGTGGGTAGCCGACGCCTGTGCTCATGCATACATACCACACACTGCGCTTCAGCAACACGGGAGGTGGAAGTTCGTAGCCTGAGCCGCAAACGCGTGCGTCCCGCTGGCCTCTGCCTCGCAGGCGCTGCTCTCGCTCCACCAAGGCACGACATTCGCCCGTCGAAATCGCGTCCTTTCTGCAACGCATATTGCAGCAGTTTTGTTAGTCGGTGCTCTCGCAATTGAAGCAGTCGGCGGCGTGGTTGGTGCACGTAGAAGCTGCACTACTCCGATGAGCCGACGCACGCTAACACGACGCCAAAGGCAAAGAACGTAACTGCGTCAAGGGTGCCTCGGCGACGCCAGCGCGGCCAGTCTACCTCTCTAGTATCGAGACGATTTAACCATGACCTCCGATATCGCGTGCAATCTCGGAGTAAGCGCTAGTAAGTGTCGATCGTGAAGCATTACTTCTTTTCACATCTCACAGACGGCGGCACCGCCTTGCTCCGCCCGCCGCGAAAGAGAACGTGTGAAAGATATAAGGCGTGTTCGCGCCGTGGCTAGCATCTCCCGAGTTAGGTTAGTCGGTAGGGCGTCGGGCGCTTGCCGTCGCGGCCGCAACGTCGGGGTTCGATTCCCAGCGGAGTATGTTTTTCTTGGTTTTTCTTTCTCACCCGTTGGCGTCCATTTTATAACGTCATATCCGTGACGGATGTACTTGGTGGACCCCGGCATAAAACACTTTCGTGTTAAAATCACATGTTAGCACAAGGGACACTTCCGCACGTGAACAATCGATGATAGCTTCATGACGTGAGAGGAAATCTCAACCCAGGATGACGTCATGAGAGCAAGATGGCAGAACAAAAACTTCGACGATGTACATAATGTCTCGGATGACGATGCGCGCCGTACACACAGCTGAGGGATGAATGCGTTGCGCGCTAGCCGTAGACAGCACCATGCCAGAGAGAGATGTTGTCACTTTCTAGAGTCTCCGACAAAAGCTCGCGTTCATCACAGAAACGGCGGCCCCGGTATCTACAAGCGCTAGTGCGGCGACTCCCTCAACAACGACATCAATAACGTTTTGCGGCGAAAATGGAGGCCTTGAGAATTGCGCACAAGTTGCAGTTCTTGCCTCCGGAACTGCACTGATTAGTTTCCCTCACCAGAAGGTGGTCGACGACGCATAGGCGATGGCGACCGGCGACGAGGAGAAGGGAAACGAGCACTTTCTGAGCGGCGATCCGAGTTGGAGTGCCTCTGTTCAGACGCAGATGTGGTGGCATGTTGCGGCGCGTAGGTAGGATTTCCGAAGGATGCGTAGGCTGGTGTGGGACGGCGGTGGCAGACGCTAGCAATATGGCCAGCGATGCCACACGCGAAGCAGATGGGGCGGTTGTGATGAATGCGCCACGCGTCTCATTGACGGAAGAAGTGTGGTGGGAGCCTGTAAACTGGAGGCGAGGCGGATGGGGTGGTGCCGATAAGGAGCTTGGATGCGGTGGGGGCCGCGCGACCACTGCTGCGTAGCTGAGAGGTGGAGATGGAGCAGGCGGTGCGTAGCCGGCACTCGAGAGGGGGGACGGCATGGAAGTGCACGGGTAAGCCCCCAAACTGCAGGGAGGGCCCCACAAATTTCGTTGCGTATGGCCTGCTGCAGTGTCCGGGGCAGGCTTGCGGTGGGCGCGTCGCTATGAGGCAGCAGGGAGAGCTGTCGGGCCACTTCCTCTCTGATAAAGTCCTTGATCTGGTCTGTAAGGGTGCCCTGGCAAACGTTGCCATTTGCGACTGCGAAGGCCGAGATCGAATCTGGTGGTGGGACACTTTGCCGGGCGATGGAACGCTGACGGCGCAATTCGTCAAAGCTCTGGCACAGGCTTACGAGCACTGCCACAGTGGTCGGGCTTTTCGCCAGCTACATCTGGAATGCGCCATCTTCGATACCCTTGAGGATGTCTCTGATCTTCTCGCCTTCCGGCATAGATGGGTTAACCCGCCTGCAGAGGTCCAGCACATCCTCAATGTAACCGGGAAATGTCTCGCCAGGCTGCTGTGCTCGGTGGCGTAGACGCTGGTCAGCGCGGAGCTTGCGCACCTCTGGTCGGCCGAATGCTTCGGTGACGAGAGTCTTGAAGGCTGACCAGTTGGCGATGGCGGATTCGCGGTTGGTGAACCAAAGTTTAGCGACGTCCGCCAAGTAAAAGATAACGTAGCCGAGCTTAGAGTCGTCATCCCACTTGTTGCTAGCGCTCACGCGTTCGTATAAGGAGAGCCAGTCTTCGACGTCGTGCTCACCACTTCCGCTGAAGATGCGCGGGTCTCGTTGACGGGTAGAGCCGGGGCAGTGGGTCGGGACAGCCGGCGGTGCTGGCTGGGCAGTGACAGTCAGTGAGTGTCAGTCAGCGCCAGTCGCAGCCATGGTGGCGAGTGTGGAACACTCTTTTTTCTGCCTTTTTGACACTCCTAGTTTCAATCCACATATATACCCTATAAAGTGGGCGGGGAGATGACCGCCGCCGTAGCTCAGTGGTAGAGCATCGGACGCGTTATTCGAAGGTCGCAGGTTCGGTCCCTGCCGGCGGCAAGTCATCTTTTCGTCCACTTTACTTTCTTTACATTTATATTCTAATTACTACAAATAACACCCCTATACTTTCCTTGGCATTGCTGTCTGTTATTTCTTATTAATATTGTGTCTAACAAAAGAAAAACGAGCCCTTAAGAGTAATATTCTTTCCTTCATAATCATATGGTGGTTTTGGGACGTTAAACCCCAAATATTATTATTGCGACAGCAATTATATGGACATTCTCGGCTGGTTTGTGCCGCCCCCGTCGCTGCCGTCATGCACCGTATATGTATAAGTATATATATATATATATATATATATATATATATATATATATATATATATATATAAAGTCCCAAAGAAAAATAATTCAGAAAAATGCTTCCGAAGCACGGAATCGAACCAGCAACCTCTCGCTCCGCAGCGCGTGGCGCTAGCTACTACGCCACAAAGAGCAGATCTTTCAGGTAGCTGGAGAGCGTTATATACACACCCTTTACCGCAGGCAGGACTCAGAGACGGCAGGCGCCTATAAGCGTTTCTTCATTACCAGCGAGATGGCGCAAGGAGCGCCACGGGCGTAAGGAGCCTTCATGTGCGCGCCTCCGTGCCTCCTACTATGTTCTAGTTCGCTATTCGCCGCGAGATCGGGCTATAGGTGGCAGCACTGTCACCGCGTTAGTGTGGATAGGCGGTCGGCGGCGCGTATACAAATGTACACAGCGGCGCTTCGCCGTAGGCGCTTTGAGTCGATTGTCGGCGAATAAAGCGCGTTGACTGTAGCCTAATGGTGATGTATACGCCCTCCATTGCCACAATAATGCACGAAGCCGGACTAACGTTCGTGGTACGTGTGAGAGAAGCGCCATCATCTGCAAATCAAGGGGCTACTGGCCATGGGCGTCGGCAGGGGGTGCACAAGGGGCACTTGTCCCCCTCAAGCCACACCAGCACTTGGCCCCACCCAAGCGATACACCAGCGCTTTCCCGCTCCCCAAGCCGCGATGCTTAGCGGGTTTGCACCCCACAAGACAAAATCCTGCCGACACTCATGGTAGTGACCTTCGCTCACAGTCGTGTTTTGCACTGCCCTCGATGTGTTTTCTTGCTTTCTTTGCACTTGTTTAACTTGTGTACTGACTATACCACAATATAAATAGTGCTGCGCGGCTGAGCCAAGTAAGACTTACTCTAGCGGCTGCAAAAAAAGCCTCTAAGTGAAATAGAACTTGGTGCACTCTACATTTCTGTTTGCATGAATACCGCTATAGAAATACGTGGCTTGCGGTCTTTTTTACCGCTAACCGTCCTTTGCAGACGCTAGTTCTCACTTTGCTGTACACAATGATTTCGAAATCGCCAACACTTTACGAGAAGGTGTCGCTGAAATTCTACATTCACACCTCGACATTTAGTACTCGTTTCGTTTAGGAAGGCGCCAAATGCACAATGTGATGTGCTTGAACGACAAAGTGGCACCCACATTGATATGATTTTGGCGAATGGACGGTAGGATGGTTAGACCTAGCGCCATACCGACACGTGCGTGCACTCACTTATTAGAGTACATACAAGTCTCGGAAGGCGACATGCTTGTGTATATCGTGTAGGCATATGTACTATCAGCGTTGAATGAAAGCCGAACAGCGGAGCGCGTGCCGCCACTACCGTTAACAGTATCGTGCCTGTCATCACCACTGACAGGCGCGCACATCCGGTGTGGCAGCACTGCGCGATCCCCCTATATTGCATTATCTTCCCTTCTGTTCCAGTTTTCATATGGTGATAGCGGTGGCCGGCGTGCCAAGCGCTTTTCGTCGTATCGCTCGCAGTTCTTCGCTTTTACTCCAGCGCTGCATTGCAATCAGCGTCAGGGCACGATAAAAGGAAAAGATGAATCTAACGGCTTTGTGGTTGATTTCAAGCGATAGTCTTTTCTTGTTCAGCAGCACTGCTTTTAATTTACTTGCACCGTTTCTTTTGTTTTTGGAGATCCAGCCCGAAACGATTAATTTAACCTGAAAATACAGAGTGTTTCTTTCGAAGAGAGAACACGCATTGTTTCTCTTTACCGGCACAACGTGAGCCAGCGTCAAATTGCGGCTATTATGAATCGTCCTTTGACTGTCAATAGAATTTACCAGGCATTCCGGGAAGAAGGACGCCTCTGCAACCTTCCCCGTTGACACAGGCAGTGGGTGACGGACAATACGAAGGACCTGCTTATCAAACAAGCAGCAAAAGAGGCACCGTTCGTCATGGCTCGAGAGATCAAAGGCAACTTAAACCTGTCCGCCAGCACGTCAACGATCAGACGTCAAGGCATGCACGGGAGCAGACGTCTTTGTCTCGGCGGGTGCTCACGTAGCCAGCTATGTTTAGACAAAAACCACACGCTTTCTCAAACGGAAACTGCGACTGGGCAGTACAAAACCATCTCCGAAAAATCAGCCGTCGCGCGCTCGAGCAAACGAACTTTTCAGCCGTGATGAGTGGGTTCGTAACTAATTATTTCAACAGAAAAAAGCAGATGCAATTTTTTGGTGTCAGTACTCCTTTAAGTGGACCTTTGTTTCGAAGTGTAATTATAGTGTGCACGACCTCCGTGTCACTACTTCACGCAGCAGTTAATTTTAATGTCGAGATATTCACCAGACATATTCATTCCTTTTCCGTATCGTGCCCAGAAGCCGACAGAGCGACAATGCTGAAGCGCAGCGCCGCAACTAAACCAACCACAAGCGATCGGCACGCCCAGCCGGCAACCGTAGCTGCTGCGAGCGATATACCACGATGCGCACGTTTGCCGATCGAATGCATGAATGTTGCAGATCGCTTCAGTTTTTTTTCTTCCTTTCAAAAATCCGAGTGGGAACACAGGCAAAAAAAAAAAAATCGCACTTCCGTGGGTGGCGCTGTGCTACCAAACCGGATGTGTGGGCCTGTCTGCGCTGATGACTGGACGGCGCGCACTATGCTCTTTCTAATGCTTGTGTCCTACGCTCCGCTGTTCGGCTTTCATTTGACGCTGATAGTACAAGCATTTGATATTGTGCTAGCACAACGGAATAAGCTGTAATCTGAGGACGTGCATGACGTGCGCACATATGCGAATACGGTGTGGCTAGCAGACGACGTAAGGAGCCATCCGCACCACGGAGTTTTGTCCGCTCGCCGCTAGGTGCCGACTCTGCTCGATCTCGCGGCCAATACCTCCGACAGAGGCACGGAGGCGAGCGCATGAAGGCTCCCTAAACGGGCGCACTTACAAGTCGTCGGCCAGCTCGCTCGCTTCTTCTAATCTTTGCACGGGGAGAACCTTGCCCTTTTATTATTATGCAGGATGGCTGAGCTTCTCGGGAACACGAGTTTGCTACCAGCTCGCACTACGGCGGTCATGACAGGAAGACAGTGCGCAGCGCGCGATAGCAGCGTCGATAAAAACGGCTACAGCAACTATCATGGCGTCAAAAACGCATGCGCGGCATTTGCGATTGTTTTTAAAAGAACACCGCGTGCGAAAACGTCAGCGCCGCCACTCGACCAATATATCAACAGTGCAGCGACGTCAGCGTGATTGTCGCACTATCTTTTTGCCAACTGATCACCGCACCTCCCACAGGCGTGTTTGTGGGCGTTTGTCCTCTTTCGAGCAAGTTCTTTCGTTCCACCTGCGGTATGTCAATTTCCATTCTGGAAGACAAGAAGGGCGCACACGCGGCACTCTCGTGCAGCTCGTTTCGCTTCTATCAAATATTGCAGATAAATAAATGGACAGGTCACCGCTACTTTGTAATGGCTGGGAAGCTTTAAACGACCCACTAGATACTAATTCGCATTGTGTGACGCCTGGTCGTTATTTCACTCTCCCACCACGTTATATACCATACGTTAACGTGAGGAGAGAGAGGGAAAAAACATTATTGAGACCCTGAGGAAATGGACCATGGGGGCCTTATGTGCTTCCTCGGCAACCAAAACGATCGTGTGCTTGCGAGTTACCCACTACGCTATAAATCACTATAATTTTTGTGAAGAAAACAGCCACTATACAATTTTTCGTCATTCTGCGGAGAATTGTGGTACCCGCTAAACGCCTGTGAGGCATTATGTGCACTTTGTTGATGCTGTGCCTGATGACGATGAAGAATTATGGCAGAGCCCTTTGTAATGGGTTGGAAGCATTGAACAACCCACTCGTTGCGCAATTCGCGTTGTGTGACGCCTGGTTACAGAAATCGCGTTGTGTGGCGCCTGGTTGTTATTTTACTCTTCTACGACGCTATATTACGTACGTTAGTGTGGGTCCTTCCTTATATGAACCCTATAATAGGTCCTTTTTGCAAAGGAGTTTGAAGCACCGGCATGGTAAAAGAGCTTCTTTTTTAAAATGCACAAAGGTACTCTTGCTGTGGAGACATGGCAAAGCGCTACATTACTTTTTGTTCCGTGGGACGTAAATTGCAGATTGCGCAAAAAGCCGGGGACTATTTATCATTGTTTTATTGATAGTTGTGATGCAGTCTTTTTCTGGGATGTTCTGCAGCGAACACTGAAATCAACCCTGTAAACATTAGGTACCTTGATGTGAAAAAGGACTGGACAATACCCTATTACCTAACCGTTCTCATTGGTCTGCATAGTCTCTGGAGATCAAGACTGATGGACAGAAACGCTGAGCTTCCGCGATCAACAAAAACATATCGCAGGAACAAGTGATTCAAATACGCAGGATATATAACGTTCTTGTGACGCTCTAGACTGGTTTTCTGTGTTAGGTTTTTGTTGAAATATGTCTGATTAATAATTTTTATATTATCACTGTAAGTGCAGCGGTTTGCTTCCTTGTAATCAAGAAAAAAATCTACGCATATCCACGAAGTGAATGATGATGAGTGGGCGAAGCACTGGGGATCGTTCGGTAACTGTGAATCTCCTGTGGCATTGCCCACTCGTGCAAGTAAATGAGTGACAATGCGTGTGTACAGTTACATACAATGTGTTTTATTGGTCATAACGCGTATGTCGTGTTGAGTTGTTGATTCCGTTTTGACTTCATCATTACTGCTTTGTGGTCCGTGAAATCTAGAGCCAATGGTTCTTCGATCCGATCTAGCCTGAAGTTCGCAAAGAAGAGGTCTATTCACGCACGCCTGGTGGTTGTTGGTCGTTTGCAGTCATACGAAATGCACCGTAGAGCGTATCGATATGACACATACTGCACAAGCCAGCCGTTGTCCGCAATGTCAACGTTGAAGTCTCCGACAAGTTCGAAGGGGTTGCTCTTGTAGCCTCATGCCGCGCGTTACATTCGTTTTCATGCATGGCAGAAAGAGAATATGTGGTCTGGAACGCGCTTACATACGTATTTGCACCGCAGCGTCCTCTCGTGTATTTTAACTCCAGCGTGCATTGTGCTGTCATATGCTTGATTGATGGGCGCTTAATGTCGGCATTCTTATGATGTTTTGACCTTTTATTTTGTGGCAGAAAGAGAATGTGTGGATGGAATGCATCTCCGCGAAGTGAATGATGACGAGTGGGCGAAGCCAGGTCCTAAGGTCCATAATGTCTACGTTGTAGTCGCCGACTAGTATAAAGGGTTTGTGCTTGTAGGAGTTTTATATTGCTGTGTAACAATTATGATTGATATTAGTGCACTTGTGATGTTTTGCCGCTCATAAGTCGATCGTGCAGAAGGGCCTTCTCGGATCTCTCTGTGCACGGTCTTTGGCTGTGCAATTATCAATGGAAAGCAAACGGCTTCCTTTGAGCAGCTTGTCTACCCCGCTGGCCCTCAGGGGTTGCGGTTAAGCGACGTCCCCTTCTCAGATAACTCGTTAATGCATTAAGCTGGGCTAGTTGGTATTGATTGTATGCTTCCATATTGCTAGCGAACACACACAAAGGACGACATAGAAGGAGACAGGACCACCGCTAGACTTCAACTGATTTTTTAATCGACAAGTCCTGTCCGCACAATGTTCAGGCAAGTTTGAGTGGTCAACTTGCACGTCTTCATAAGGCGGACTACCCTCGTCAAACCGTGATCTCGGTTGCTGAAGCGCTCTTGAGGGAGCTAAAAGCTAGCTTTAGAGGGAATGCGGCCAAGGTGGACTCTGACACACGCATGCTACGGGTTTCAATCCCGTACTTTCACGGAGTTTCCCACCGGCTCAAAAAAGTGGCGCGAAATTGCGGTCTTGGTGTCTTGTTCACGGCTCCTCACAAGCTGGCTGGGCTCTGTTCTGCTGTGACGGAACCTGAGAAGCCGCGGTGTGCTAAGAAACACCAATCAAAGTTCACAGCTTGTAAGACGGGAGTCGTCTACACACTTCCACTTGCTTGTGGCAAGGTGTATATTGGCCAGACGGGCAGATGCGTCAATGAAAGGCTCAGGGAGCATCGCACGGCTGTTCGATCGCTTGCAGGGGGTGGTTTATTGGCGATGCACTGCAAGAAGTGCGAGGGTTGTACTCCAGCATATGACGCCACTTCTGTGATGTACGTTGGCGGGGAACAGAGAAAGAGGGAAAAAGTAGAAGCTGTCGAAATTCACAAGGCGGGTGACACATGTGTCAGCACTCCATCCATCGCGTTGTCGAAAAGAGAACTGGACTATCTGTGTAAGAAGAAACCACGTGCGAACTGGCGGTATCGATAGGCGGCGGAGAATTTCTCTTCTTTTTGCTCGGTGGATAAACTTTGTGACGTGGCACCTGCGCGTGCGCAAAGAAATGTATTGTGTCCTTCATGTCGATTAAAAAATCAGTTGAAGTCTAGCGGTGGTCCTGTCTCCTTCTATGTCGTCCTTTGTGTGTGTTCGCTAGCAATATGGAAGCATACAATCAATACCAACTAGCCCAGCTTAATGCATTAACGAGTTATCTGTCTAGTTCCTTGGGCCCTGTCTTCTCACCGTATCTGTGTTCTCATCCTTCAATTACGTATATCAACTTCATTGCCGTCGCTACCTGCCGGACAAGGATTTTGTCGTTCGCCCTGAAGAATGGTTTCGTACCGATGGAGGTACAACAGCTCTTTCTGCCCTACCAGCCGTCCGTTGCTCATGCAAGAAGGATGATAAAGATGCTACGGTCTGAACTCTGGAGGCACATCCGGTTCCACCAGGTGTGTTTGAGTGCGTACGCGGCGTCTCGTTCGGACTGTCCGTCTACAAGAGCTGCCTTGGCGCGGAGCTGGTTTCGCGAAGCAGCAACGTGCACCGAGTTCCTTTGGAAGCAGTGTCTCCCTGTTCTACTGTCCTGGAAGAAACAAAAGGTGCGCTGTGATGACACTAAAGGAGGGGTGACTTCCTTGGTGAAAGAGCCACTGCCAGATTTTGTTGAAAACGTATTGAGATGCGGTCCTAAGTTCTGTGTAGAGCCAAAGAAAGAGCCTGCAAGTCTTGTGTCTATGGTTAGAAAAATAGCTGATAGAGCTGAGCCTGACGAGAAACAGCGGTGTATCTCTGAGGGCCTAGACTGCGTATTGGCAAAGGCGGTGAGTGGCCATTCTTCTGAACTGTCGGTGCGTAGCACCATCGAGTATCTAAAGATGAAAAATTATGCTTTGTTAACAGCTGACAAAGAAGGGGGCTTTGTGGTTGTACCGAACGACATGTACCTGGAAAAAGCGAAAGAAGCTATTACTAAGAATTTTGTTCCTTTAAAAGGACGCTTAGCTAAGGTGTGGAAAGAATGCCTGTCGATGTGTGAAGATTTAAACAAACCGTCTTTGAGGAAACAGATTAATGCTGCAGATGAAGACAGCTTGAGAATATTTTTTTCGGCAAAAACACACAAGGAAAATATACCTTTTCGTGCTATAGTGTCTGAGCAGGGGTCATGGCAAGGTGTTCTCTCTAGGTTCCTGCAGAAACAACTGAAGCTACTCAGGGTGACGGATCCGTTTGGTGTGAGGAATTCTAAGGATATTGTAGACTTTTTAACTGAGCAACACGAAGAACCACACGGAAACTTTGCATTTTCCATTGATGTAGAAGATTTATTTTATAGTATTCCGCAGGACCGCCTTTTAGAGGCAGTTCGTGATCACGTTGAAAACGGGGGTGCTGTTGATTTTCAAAATGCCTGTGGCATGTCAATTGATAACTTTTTAGAACTACTTTCTTTTTATCTTACGGCAACCGTTGTGCGCTTCCGAGAAGAATGCTTTATCCAAAGTAATGGAATCTGCATAGGGTCTTGTTTAGCCCCCGTTCTTAGTGAAATTTATTTAGCACAGTGTGATAAGCGTATTGCTGAGCGACTTGATAAAAGCGTGGTCCGGTGTTTTAGATACGTAGATGACTTTCTTTTAATTCTTAATCTTGACAACTTACGGAATAGTGAAAGCTCTGTTTTTAGCATTTTAGATATTTTTAAGGCGTGTGCGGGGGGGGGGGGCTGCGTTTCACTCATGAAATGCCTGTCAATGGCACTATTCAGTTTTTAGAATTATCTATCTGCTTCACGGGCGTGCGCATATGCTGGATGTACAAGCCACGTTCCAAAAAAGAGATCCTTAATTACGCATCAGCCCATTCGAAGCTGGTGAAGCGGGGAATAGTGACGAATAGCCTGCGTGCAGCCCTGCAGAAGTCCTGTCCGCACAATGTTCAGGCAAGTTTGAGTGGTCAACTTGCACGTCTTCATAAGGCGGACTACCCTCGTCAAACCGTGATCTCGGTTGCTGAAGCGCTCTTGAGGGAGCTAAAAGCTAGCTTTAGAGGGAATGCGGCCAAGGTGGACTCTGCCACACGCATGCTACGGGTTTCAATCCCGTACATTCACGGAGTTTCCCACCGGCTCAAAAAAGTGGCGCGAAATTGCGGTCTTGGTGTCTTGTTCACGGCTCCTCACAAGCTGGCTGGGCTCTGTTCTGCTGTGACGGAACCTGAGAAGCCGCGGTGTGCTAAGAAACACCAATCAAAGTTCACAGCTTGTAAGACGGGAGTCGTCTACACACTTCCACTTGCTTGTGGCAAGGTGTATATTGGCCAGACGGGCAGATGCGTCAATGAAAGGCTCAGGGAGCATCACACGGCTGTTCGATCGCTTGCAGGGGGTGGTTTATTGGCGATGCACTGCAAGAAGTGCGAGGGTTGTACTCCAGCATATGACGCCACTTCTGTGATGTACGTTGGCGGGGAACAGAGAAAGAGGGAAATAGTAGAAGCTGTCGAAATTCACAAGGCGGGTGACACATGTGTCAGCACTCCGTCCATCGCGTTGTCGAAAAGAGAACTGGACTATCTGTGTAAGAAGAAACCACGTGCGAACTGGCGGTATCGATAGGCGGCGGAGAATTTCTCTTCTTTTTGCTCGGTGGATAAACTTTGTCTGTGACGTGGCACCTGCGCGTGCGCAAAGAAATGTATTGTGTCCTTCATGTCGATTAAAAAATCAGTTGAAGTCTAGCGGTGGTCCTGTCTCCTTCTATGTCGTCCTTTGTGTGTGTTCGCTAGCAATATGGAAGCATACCCTTCTCAGAGGCCGGCTTGGGAAAGAGCGGCCCGAACGCGTCGGAAGATGAGGCGGGCAAACGTCTCCTGCTCCCCGCCGTCGCTCGAGGGGACACTTTAACGACCGACATGTGCTTTCGTAGCAATGCAAGGTCCGAATGCGAGGGAGGCAAGGACACGCAAACGCCTTTTGTTTCCCGGAACCGTTTAACGACTGGCCCCGTGGGTTCAACTCGATGAGTGTGGGAAAATGGCGTGAATGCACCAGGGCTACAATACCGATGTATTTCGACCGTGAGAATCCCTGAAAGCGTGAGATAAGGAGAGGGAGAGCCATGATGGGAAAGAGTGCCAAAGCGCCTGTCTACACTGTAAAGACACTGCTGTCGAGATTAGTGACAGCCCAGTAGGGAGTGGCTTAATCTGAGGATAAACGGATTGGATAAGGGAATGTTGAGGCGGACCACCAGTGGCCGCCTCCCCTTTTCTTTGTTTATCGCAGGGTACTTAAGACTAGACGGAATTCGTTTCCCTTCAGTCTAGGCTGTAATCACTTAACTGATAGATCAGTAAGACTCCGTACGATGGAGCTTTTGTCTGGGCCGTAACCACTTGGTGGTCGAACAGTGAGACTCGGTTCTTCGTATGTAGTAACAGTGTTCTAGGCTCTAACTTGAGAAAAGTTAAGTAGAAGAGTAAGACGCTGTTGATGTCTATGTTATCATCAGTGTGCTTCGGCAAGATGTACATATGACTAAATATTTCGCTGCAATATACTTTCAAGTTTTTATTAGCTCCAACCTGCCTCCTGCTTCATCGACGTCGATCATCTCCTTGACGGGACTTCAATCCACATCAAGGAGAAAACGAACAAAGAAAAACATAACTGGCGCAGTCGACAGGATCGGCGAGCTCTACAGCACCATACACTGGGCCAGCGCTGAGAAGACCCGAGGGGCAAGGCATCCAACAGCCACCAGCGGAAACGTCGAGACGGTCCCACAGCAGTCAACTCCGGCGCCATGGAGGAGGTCCAGGAACAACAGAGCATTTAGCAAAGGGTGAGCAGGATTTCTTGCGTCTTTCTCAAGTTGGCATGGCAGTTTATGTGTAGAGCACATGGTGAGAACACGCGGGGGTGCTGAAACAATGAAGCCTAATGGAGATGAAGGTGCGAGTGTAGCGGAAATGGATCGGAGGCGAGAGCCATCAAATGATGGTATTCTAAATTCTGATAAGTCAGATGAGGCGAGAGTGCCTACTCCGAGTCAAGAATCGATGCAGCAGGCATCTGAGGTTTTGCCAAATTTAAGGGATACGAGAACGCTCGAACTTGAAATTCAAAGGCTCAATCTTCAGATTGAGTACGAAAAGCTAGTGCAGAATAGAATGAACGCTGATCGTCTCAATGGCACGTTGTCCAACCATGAGTCGGAGACGGGTGATCATAGGCGACTGGGTTTTGACTCTATCCAACAATGTGCAAAAGTGCTGAAAGGGTTCCGCCTGCCGAGTGACGCGGATGTACCATTATGGTTTGAGGAGGTAGAAAAACTTTTTGCTACTTACCGAGTACCGAATGAGAGTCGCGTGCATTTGGTTATGCCAGCACTAACCGAACGAGTTCGTTACCTACTGCGTAACCTCAACCCTGAAGACAGTGCAGATTACGAGTCAGTTAAAGCGGCAGTGCTGACGGAACTGAAGCTTTCTCCGGCAGAGTATCTGCAGAGGTTTGAAAGAGCAGTAAAGCGAAAGGAAGAGACGTGGGCGCAGTTCGCGTCCCGCGTGAAAACGTATTTCTCCTACTACCTCCAAGTGAGAGAGGCCGACACGGTAGAAGTGATGGCAGAACTCATGGTTGCTGATCGTATAAAATCGGGGCTTAGTACGGAGTGTCTTGAGTATGTGAGACTACGAGAAGGCGAGGTATGGCTTAGGCCAACTGAGATCACTAAAGTGCTCCAAACGTTCGAACAAGCGAAAGGGAAAGGGCGTGCTTCAAAGCAACCAACTGTAGAAATGGGGCAGAAGCCGGCGACACGTGTAGAGAAAGGGGCTTTGAAATGCCACTTATGTCACGGCTCAGGCCCTTTTGCTAAAGAGTGCCCGAAGTCTAGTGGTAAGGCAAACAACCCGAAGAAGGCTACCGAGCCAAAGCGGAAGGTCCAAAAGGTAATTTTAGCCCACGAGACGGAAATTGAAATACCTGATGGAGTCCTTAGCGCAAAGGTGAAGTCTCTGAAACACGAGGGTGAAGTCACAAATAAACTGCAGTTAATTCCTGTGTCATGTGCAGATGTACCCGCAGATGCGATTTTGGATACAGGGAGTGAGACAACTGTCATTCGGGAGAGTCTGCTTCCGCGAAGTTTAGTAGAGCCGTCTGGCACGTTAAGATTGGTGTCTGCTTTTGGTAAAACTATCGAGGCAAGGCGAGCTACGTTGCCGGTCAAATTAAATAGTCCGCGAGTGGTGACGCAACCTCAAAGCGTCGACCTGCTCTGCGCGTTAACTAATGAGCTCGTCGAGGGCACAGATTGTTTGTTGACCGAGGAAGATTGGAAACTTTTGTTGAAGGCCAGCAGCTCTCTGGCACCCTGTCGAACACCGGCCGAGCCTGCTCATGAGGCAGAACAAGCAGTAGAGAAACCAAAAGTAGTGGTCTGCAGTCTTACCTTAGAGGAAAAAGACGTTTCCGGGGAAGAAGAGCAAATTGAC
This sequence comes from Rhipicephalus sanguineus, assembly GCF_013339695.2. Taxonomy (NCBI): domain Eukaryota; kingdom Metazoa; phylum Arthropoda; class Arachnida; order Ixodida; family Ixodidae; genus Rhipicephalus; species Rhipicephalus sanguineus. Next base: position 13,236,201 of record NC_051178.1, on the reverse strand, counting down.
GAAGAAAGGGAGGCGTCGTTAGGCCAAAGAGAAGGGTTCCGCAAAGTGCAGTTGGGTGACACTACGCTAAAAAATGTTGGGAAGATGCTCGTAGTGGGAAATCCGGCATGTTCATTTCAGACGGACTGTTATACCACTGCGACTCAATAGCAGACACCCGAGTGAGTCAGCTGGTTGTCCCCAAAGATAAGCGCACTGAGGTGATGCACTTAGCTCATGAGTCACTATGCGGGGCGCATCTAGGGCCAAAGAAAAGAAAAGCTCGTATTAGGTATAACTTATTTTGGCCGGGTATGGCGAAGGAGATATTAGAGCATTGTCGTTCGTGCCATGAATGTCAAATTCGTTCAGACAGGCGTCGCACGGATAAGGTGCCATAACTCCGCTCACTAGACCAGAACACCCTTTCCAAGTTGTCATTGTAGATGTAAACGGACCCCTGGACACACCGTCAGCGAGAGGGCATAAGTACGCGCTGTGCTTAGTGGACCTTTGCACGAGGTGGCCAGAGGTGGTCCCACTGCGCTCTTTGACAGCTAAGGCGACTTGTGATGCACTGATTGAGATCTTCACTTGCACAGGCGTTCCGGAGATGATCTGCTCCGATCAAGGCACTAATTTTAAATCTCAGCTCACGCAAACGATGCTGGAGAAATTAAGCTGCACACCAACAACCCCAGAACACCCAGAGAGTAATGGAGTTGTAGAGAGGTGGAATCGAGTACTGAAAAACATGTTGTATCATGTCATTCAAAGAGACTCCAAGAATTGGGACAAATTGATCCCAATGGTTTTATGGGCTTATCGGGAAGTTCCCCATGAGGTAACCGGAGTAGCTCCGTTTCGTCTATTGTATGGAAGGAATCCCATGGGACCGCTTCTAATACTGGAGAGGACGTGGACGGGAGAAATGCCGGTGCCCGCAACATTGAGAGAAAACCCCGCTAAGTATTTACAGCAACTTAAGGAGCAGCTCGAGACTGCCGCTAATATTGCTGTGCTAACTAGTGCAACTCATCAGGAGAGTTACGCCAGTGCTTATAATCGCAGCACCAGGCTCAAAGCTTTTAACGTTGGCGACCAAGTTGTGGTTTTCGACAATGATCGGAATTGTAAGATGTCACCTAAAGGGCTAGGCCCATTCACAGTGGTTAGACGTGAGCGCGAACATTCTTACCGCGTCGAAACATCTGAGGGAAAGGTGAAAAGTGTCCACGCCAACAACATTCGACCTTACTATGCAAGGGTCAGTCATATTGGGGTCGTCCTCGATGAGGACCATGATTTTGGGGAGGTGAAATATGCCCCACAACCGACCACTATAAAGCGGGAAGAGATAGTGCTAACGAGCGAGAAAGTTGCTCGCCTTGATGCTGACGCGCAGGCGGAAATACAGGCGGTGTTCCAAAGACATTGCACACTCTTTGACGGCACCCCGGGTATAGCGAAGGTAGACGAACGTAAGATAAAAATAGAACCGGGCAACCAGCCAAAAAAGGCGTTTCCTTATCGGGTGCCGGAACTATTAAAGAAGGAAGTCAGCCGGCAAGTTGACGAACTTTTGACTTCGAAGTTGATCTAGCCCACGGAGAGTGAGTTCGCACAGCCGGTAATATGGGTAGGAAAAAAGAGATGGGACTATCCGCATGTGTGTGGACTACAGGGCATTAAATGCCGTCACCAAAGCGGATGCGTTGCCTATGATGAATCCTCAGGAATTGATTTTCCGAGTAGGCAGAGCGCAGTTCATTACGGTAATGGACCTTAGGCGCTTACTGGCAGGTGCCGATGGAAGAGAAGAGTCAGAAATTCACTGCGTTTGTAACGCACGAGGGTCAGTACGCATGGAAAGTGATGCCTTTCGGGCTAAAACATTCCGCGGCAACCTTTCAAAGAATGGTGAATAAACTCTTGTCGCAACATCAAATGTATGCCACGGCATACCTTGATGATATTGCTATTTTTTGTAGCACATGGGAGGAGCACTTAAAGCATCTCGACATTATTCTTAAGGTCTTAGAGAAGGCGGGACTGAAAGCCAGTCCGGAGAAGTGTCAGGTTGCGCAGTCCCACATACATTACCTGGGGCATATTGTCGGTTCAGGGACACATGCACCAGACCCTGAAAAAAATAGCAGCGATTAAGAACCTTGTACCACCGCGCACCAAAAAGGAACTACGCAGCCTGTTAGGACTTTGCGGCTACTATCGCGGGTACGTCCGAGGATATGCAGAGGTGACGAGCGCGCTCACGCTGTTAACGAAGAAAGCGGTACCTAATAAGATATCCTGGCCGGAGGAAGCTCAGGCGGCATTTGAGATTCTCAAACAATCTTTGTGCGAAGCCTTGGCGCTAAACACTCCAGAGCCATCTCAACCCTACCGGCTTTTCACAGACGCATCAGCTACGGCGGCGGGAGCATGTTTGGCGCAAATGTCAGCCGATGGGGAAGAGAAGCCTATCGCCTTCGCAAGCCACCGCTTCTCACTGACCCAGATGCGCTGGTCGACTATTGTGAGGGAAGCGTTCGCAATAATATGGGCCTTAAAGAAGTTTGACTACTGGCTTTTCGGTGCCATAGTAAACGTCATTTCCGACCACAATCCGCTGTCGTACCTTACAACTTCGACTCCGCACGGGACGAAATTGACAAGATGGGCGCTGGCTTTACAGCGATACCATGTGTCAGTACAACATCGGAAGGGCGTATGTTACGGTAATGCGGATGCGTTATCTAGGCTCCAGAATAGTTTATGGAAGCCATCAGAATAACAGTGCCATGCCAAGTGGGGGGGGGGACGTGAATGTTCCTGCCCACTTGCTGCTGTATATTGTGGACTGTGTGATTGTCAATTCAAGAAACAGACACTAGTGATCTTACTGCGTGATACAGCAATGGTGTGCTTGATTGTTTAGCATGTACTTGTTTACGTTTCTTGTATTCTCCTGTCTTGTTGTCTTGCATTTGTGTTTGATGTTTGTGTAGACTGTTGTATAGTTAGAAAGTCCAGTGACCTAATCGCGGCAGTGCTTTATCGTATCACTGAGCGTAAAACAGCCCAGCGTACTCTTTAGGGGGGACGTGTTATGTTTTGCCGCTCATAAGTCGATCGTGCAGAAGGGACGGCGCGGCACTGTACGTTTGTACAAAGCTTCTTTCTCGGCTTCTTTCTCTGCACGGTCTTTGGCTGTGGAATTTCCAATGGAAAGCAAACGGCTTCCTTTGAGCAGCTTGTCTACCCCGCTGGCCCTCAGGGGTTGCGGTTAAGCGACGTCCCCTTCTCAGAGACCGGCTTGGGAAAGAGCGGCCCGAACGCGTGGGAAGATGAGGCGGGCAAACGTCTCCTGCTCCCCGCCGTCGCTCGAAGGGACACTTTAACGACCGACATGTGCTTTCGCAGCAATGCAAGGTCCGAATGCGAGGGAGGCAAGGACACGCAAACGCCTTTTGTTTCCCGGAACCGTTTAACGACTGGCCCTGTGGGTTCAACTCGATGAGTGTGGGAAAATGGCGTGAATGCACCAGGGCTACAATACCGATGTATTTCGAACGTGAGAATCCCTGAAAGCGTGAGATAAGGAGAGGGAGAGCCATGATGGGAAAGAGTGCCAAAGCGCCTGTCTACACTGTAAAGACACTGCTGTCGAGATTAGTGACAGCCCAGTAGGGAGTGGCTTAATCTAAGGATAAACGGATTGGGTAAGGGAATGTTGAGGCGGACCACCAGTGGCCACCTCCCCTTTTCTTTGTTTATCGCAGGGTACTTAAGACTAGACGGAATTCGTTTCCCTTCAGTCTAGGCTGTAATCACTTAACTGATAGATCAGTAAGACTCCGTACGATGCAACTTTTGTCTGGGCCGTAACCACTTAGTGGTCGAACAGTGAGACTCGCTTCGTCGTATGTAGTAACAGTGTTGTAGGGTATAAATTAAGAAAAGTTAAGTAGAAGAGTAAGACGCTGTTGATGTCTATGTTATCATCAGTATGCTTCGGCAAGATGTACATATGACTGTAAATATTTCGCTGCAATATACCTTCAAGTTTTTATTACCTCCAACCTGCCTCCTGCTTCCTCGACGTCGATCATCTCCTTGACGGGACTTCAATCCATATCAAGGAGAAAACGAACAAAGAAAAACATAACTGTACTCTTCAACCTTTTTTTATGTCTTACATATGTTACCCGAGCGTTGCCCCATACATATAACTGAGTGACATAAAGTGACATAAAGAGTCGACGACAAAGCTCGGTCCTAAAGTCCATAATGTGTACGTTGAAGTCGCCGACTAGTATAAAGGATTTGTGCTTGTAGGTGTTTTATATTGTTCTGTTACAATTATGATCGTTCTTCGTCCATTGTGAACCTTTTTTTTTAATTGACATAAATATATATGTTTCCACTATAGCAACGGTTTTCTAACCACCATGACAGCGGACAGTGAGCGTCGACGACAAAGCTAGGTCCTAAGGTCCATAATTTCTACTTTGAAATCGCCGACTAGTATAAAGGGTTTGTGCTTATGGGTGTTTTATATTGTTGTGTCACAATTATGATTGATGTGAGTCTATTGTTAAACCTTTCTTAGGGAATTTTACACTGTGCTGTGCCGTGAGCACGAACACCACACGACGATCAAGCCTAGACCCTAAGCTGCTTCGCCCCCAAAAGCACCGGCATGGCTCTGTGGTAGAACACTTGGTTGCCACGCAGAGGGCCCAGGTTCGAACTCCGTTCCATCCCTGATATGTTTTCTTATTTCGCTTTTTTTGTTATTTCGTGCTATAGCGGTTACAGACAGCGGTGGCCACGGACAAATACGGCGCCGAAAACGGCCGTTGTTGTGATCTCACAACAGCTTTCGCTGTAAAAACAAACACAAGTCAGAATGGCACTAATATGATCGCAAGAAGGCAGCGAAAATAAATAGAAAACACCGGTTAAATTCTGCCCGCAAGCTGTTCCCCTGACAATTGTAAACAACGCGAGTTCTTTGCTCTTCCGCTATGGTTAATGCGCTGCAGCTGAGTACGAGCTTCTCGCGATTAGTGCACCGCCTGTTATCGCGTCACGCAGCGCTTATCGATAGCGCTTTCCGACGACCCCGTCCGTTCAGATATTGCGCTTAGACAAAACACGCGTGCTTGCCTCGTGTGACCCAGATATGCTTGAAAGCCACCTCTGGACGGAACGCTGTGAAAATGGAGCTCATCAATACAGGCTTTTCTGTGCCCAAGAGGTGGGAGTTTGGCTCGACAGACATCATTGTGCCGGAGCTGTCTTTTGGTGAGTGCTACCCAAGCGATTGCGCGCACGAACACGCAGGAAGGCTGCATGTGCGGAGTAAACGATCAAAATTTCTTGCACTGCCGTAAAAAGCAGCGCGAAAACAACGGACGAACACACAGACATAAATGGGCGCTGACTTCCAGCTGGTTTATTTTTGTAGAAGCACAGAATTTAAGGTAGGTCACCACCATCAAAAACGCATTCAAAAAATGATTTTTTTTAAATTTGGCATTTTCAAGCTCCTTGTCTATTCAGGAATATTTAGCAAAAAGAATTATGTAAGTATCTGGAGCTGTTCGAATGTTATGACCATTTTTCCAATCCCTCTTAGACGCATTCGAAACCGAAACTGAAGGTTTCCGATTTCACAACACTTGCCATGTCATCATAAATGTTTTCCTCATACATATTACGTAATGCTAAGATGTCTAAGTAGATTCCTAAGCTTGTGGGGCGTGATGGCTTCGACTTATTTGAAAATTCCCACTACACAGCTGCGGCACTCTGTTGTTTAGGTTGCGCGCGTTTTCTTTCGGCTGTCTGTGCTTTTTCCTACACCACTTCGAGCTCATCGACTTAGTTCTGGCCTTTCAAGGAGAAAGTTATAGTAGTCCATGAAATGTGGCAAAGTATAGGGCGAAAAAGAAGCATCAACGCAACTTATGGAATGAATATGCCAAGCGTGGACCCGCTGTGGCGCATGTAGATCAGAGTGAGCTGGAGACGCAAAACGAGCTAGAAAAAAAAAAATTGGCCGCGTATCTGCGTGCTTCGCTGCAAATGTCGTGTAAAGACGATAGAAGAGGCGCTGTGTGAGATATGGACGCCATCTGGCAATACGTCGGAAAACATGAGTGCTGTGTTGCGGGCTGGTAGTCCCGGCGCAGCAGCAGGCGAAGGCCGGCGGTGACCAACGCGACCGGCGGGGACACCAGCCAGCCCGAACACGCGGTTTGGCGCGAAGCGCTGTAGCAGAAGAAACGTCTTCACTCAACGAGTACTCTCCACACACTCTTTTATTTACACGTCGCCTGGGTAAAACAGGAATGCCAGAGTGGCGCCTACAACCGGCAGCCTGAAGGCCGCCCTCAAAGCTGCTTTTTCATTTTTTTTTACATTTTTGGCCTTCTCAAAAATAAAGTTTTTCACCACCACCCCATGGCATTCGTACAGTGCAATACAGAACCGAAACCGGAACACAACAATGAGCTCGTGCAGAGGGCACGGAGGAAGGCAAGTCTCAGCGCAGTCACATTTTCAGCGCAGCTTAAGAAACTAGGGTCTTTAAAATTACCTATGTATGCATTTTCTATTTGAACACACCGCCTAATAATTACCTAGTGATGTTGCGCCTCATATATGCGCGATATTTATTTTTGAGCGACAACGTTCACAAGTATGAACACCCGTACCAGTTCAAGACGGCTGGCCCTTGGGCAAGTGGTTCAACTTTGGCCGAGTGGCTGAATCGAGGGACGTGCCGACAAACAGAAAGACAGGCAGGAAGACAGACCAAAATTTCTCCGTTTAAGTATCCTAAGAAAGACTATCGTCTTTAATATATGCTCGTCAGGTAGCTCAAAAGGAGAATGCGGCGCTTTAGAGGAGGTCCGAAGCTGTGATCCTGGAGAATTTCAGACATATTGAATGTTTCTTTAATATATAGACATCCGATTCAAATCTTTAAAGCCATTTTTCTCAAAACATGATTTTTTGCATCCTACACTTACGCGAAGAGTGATAACTTTCCTTCTGATAAACATTTCTACATATGATTTTGCATACTATTTCTCTACAGGTTGAGTAGTGCATTCAAGCAGAATTATTGAAAACGAGCTGTAACTTTTTCTATTAGGGCCAATTGTGTGCAAAAGAAACCTTTCAAATATAAACTTTTTCATTCTTTTTACGATAACGCGCCTTAGATCAGAGATGGGGTGATGGTGGAGGTTAGGTGCACAAGATAGTGTCCTCACTACGTACCTGACAAGTCTTGTCTCAATCACACCAACCATGTCGTAGATATGACTGTTGGCGCAACATGCATATTTAGGCAGATTTTGATTTTTATGAATTTTGTTTTTTTTGCATTTTCAGCAGTTTCATCATTCTAAAACTTAAATTTACCTAAGCCCTACAAGCCAAAACCGTAATTATAACTTTGGACTGCAAGTGTAAAATTTTTTCTCTAAGGTGGTGACCTACCTTAAAGCATTGACATATCACAAGGAGCAGATAATCACATCATGCGCAGACATTCGCTTTCTTTGTGAAGAAGAACAATCGAAGGGGTGCTTACACACTGATCACCATGTTTATCAATCAAGTCAGCTTCTATAACCAATCTCACGTGAGATCTGTTCTCACTTTCTGGGGACGGCACTCAACTCCAGAAACTGATACAACGCAAAGCACCCGTAGCGAGAACAATGACGAGCTAGGTTGTCTTGTCTTCCTTATTGTTTTGGACGTTGTACTTGTGCTCATTAAATATAAAATTGAGGCACATGCCCTGAGAACAGTTTGCCGCAAGATAACGGCACACTACATACAACGGGGACTGTGCACTGGACAAACGTATCCTTATTCTTATGCTTATCCTTACTCTAGTACCTGCTGCAACTTTTCTGCGATTCGGGTCAGTGATCCTGCAAATCTTGGACAGCTCATCAGGTGCAGAAAATGCAACACGAACATTAGCTCGCAGAGCCATCTTTTTCAGATTCTTAGAAAGAGCATGCGAATATGACACTGCGGTTTTTCGCGTTTCTGCAGACAACCTGCAAACCTTTGCTTGTCAGTCTCGACAATCAGAAATTGCGATCACCAGATTTCGATTACAATAACAGAGAGCTGAGCTAGTTGGGAAGTATTCATTCTAAAAAGACAGGCCGTGCAAACACGGACACAAGAAAGAAGCCAGGACGCCACAAACGCCGACTAACAACTGAATAGATGCACAACGGCGGAAAAGAAAGAAGGCACGAAAACTTATCTGCGCATGCCCATGCAATAGGCGAACCTATCAGTCCGGCACGCGTTGGGGCCTACGCGAAAGATAACTGTTAAGGCATTTGGTTTCATCTTTATGCAAGTTAATCGACAGTTGGCTGACGCATGCGCTACCACTATTCTCGATATGCCATGCCTCAATCGTCAGACGCGTTTCTTCATTCCTATGTCGATCGGTACAAAACTGCGCATTCATAAAATTTTGGCGTGCATTTACACTCTCGACAACGTAACGATAGATTAGAAGGTGAGCCTCTGGTTAGTGAACTTTTAGGTTCTACTACTCTCTGGTTAATGCAGCGGCCCGTCTGTCCTGCGTAGAGGCGGCCGCAGCTGAACGGAACCTTATACACCACACTTGTACGGTAATCAGTGAATTTGTTTGTGTTTTACGAAACGAATATCGGTTCGCTTCTTGTCTATTACTGGCTCATTCTTCCTCTGCACAGCGGCACATATCTTACCTAGCTTATTGGGAGCCGTGAAAACAACATTAACGGCGTATCTACTTCCTAATTTCTTTCGCCTGTGAGATACGCAATGAATGTACGGTATACCCACGGCACGTTTCTTCCTACCCCGCAGGGGCGTCTGCGCGAGCAGGCGTTTGGTGTGTAGCGACACCACTGACCCGAGCTAACGGGGGGGCTTCGGCCCCTCCCACGCCTAGCCGTGCATGGCTCTGCCGTGTCCGGGGAAAAGGGGATCCTGGGGGTTGAGCAGGCGCCGGGTGTGTGGACCTTTAAGGACCCCCGGCAGAGGCAACACACCCCTTTGGCCCCGGCTTCACGTAGACGGCACTTCTGGGCTGACCCACCCAGGAAAATCGGCGGTCACCTTTTCCTATCCCTCTCTCTGATCTTTCACTTTCCTATCTTCTTTCGTCGCTGTCCTGTCTCCTATTCCCTTCAGTTACTTCGCAATTTTCATAGGTGGCTTGGGTTAACCTTGTGCAAGTAGCCAACCTTGGTCTATGCGCATTTGGTTATAGTAGCGGTGTACGGCTGGCGTCTGCATGTTTTCAATTCCGTGAATCTTGTAGCGTCCCCATGTTGGGCTCCGTGGTGGGTGGCCGCCATCGCTGCCGAATCATCTTCCATTATTATGCATAGAGCATTCCTATTAATAAGCGATCGTGCCGCTTCAAAGCGTGTACGCACCGAAGACCTCAACTTTCTAAGCCGACCAAAAGAAATATTCCCTACCTATCACGTAGTGCACTGTGAAAAGACTGACAAAACAGCTAGAACCGTGTCCCCATTTGTAGTATCCAGAACACTGACAGCCACCTTAGGTGCTGGTTATAAAGTTACAAAAATGGCCAGTGGCGACCTGCTTCTCCAACTTCATGACAAAATACAGTTTGAGAAATTAAACAACCTCGTAACTTTCGGCGAAATCCACATCACTGTCACACCCCATCGATCCATGAATTCCGCACGTGGAGTCGTATCAGATACAGACCTCCTCGATCTTACTGAGACGGAACTCCTCGAAGGCTGGAAAGACCAGCACGTGACCAATGTGAAGCTAATTACAATCAGGAGAAACAACCAAAAATTCCCACTAAACACTTAATACTCAGCTTTTCTACAAGTGAACTGCCACAGAGCATTGAAACTGGGTACACAAAAAATTACACCATCTCCCGCTAAAGGGGACCATGAGGCGATGCGAAGCCGGAGCACTTGCACGATCGCGTTCCGTTGGCGTTCGTTGGGCATGCTACCGACCTCGCGTCGTGGAACGCGAATAGGGACGCTACGCGCGTCGTATCTTCCATATAGCCTGGCCGTTAGTTCTCACAGGGCGAGCGGGGAACGCGGTAGACAGGCGGGCGAGAGGGGGGCAGCGTGGGAGAGGAGAGAGAAGCGGAGGGGACGCGCATGCGCACGAGCTCATCGCGGCGTTGCGCAGGAGAGAATTGCGGCATGTCTAGCCCGCGTTTCAGAGGAAGAGTGGAAAGGGGGAGGGGAGAGGGAAAGTGGAGAGGGGTAGGAGAGAGGGAAAGTGGAGAGGGAACGTGGAGAGGGGAGGGGAGTGGGTGAGTGGAGAGGGTATGCGCATGCGCAGTAAGGGTGGTCACGCCGCACACCACCACCACCACCACCGGATTGAGCTCCGCCTTAAGATACTTCACATCTAAAACAGCTATTAGACCATACATCCCGAACCCCCGCAGATGCTTCCAATGTCAAAGATTTGGCCACGGCTCTCAGAGCTGCCGTGGTCGACCTACCTGTGCGAAATGTGGTGTCCAAGGCCATGCCTCGGACACCTGTAATGAAACGCCACACTGTGTGAACTGCGACGGCGACCACGCTGCGTATTCACGTGCCTGCCCAAACTGGAAAAAGGAAAAAGACATCATTTCATTGAAGGTCCGAGAAAACATCTCATTCAAAGAAGCACGATGAAGGTGCTCGGCCTTTCACGGCCAAACCTATGCTGATGCGGCGCGTCAGGGGGCAGCGTCGCATCGGCCACCGCCACTGTCCCGGCCCACGCAAAGTGGGCCACCGACCGTGGCGGCTGCCTCCGTGGTGGCAGCAGTCAAGACTGCTCCACCTACCAAGCCACTGATCCAGGCGACTCCAGGGTCGTCGGGTGTTACGACCACGCCTTGCCAGGCGAGGTCGGAAAACCGAACTAGCAGCTCGCGTACGCGGGCGTCCATTGCCTCGTTAGAGGCACTGGACACAACCCCGGTACCCCTGGTACCGAAAGAGCGGCGTAGCTCCTTGGAGCGCGCTAAGAAAACAAAAAAGCCGATAACGGGGCCCAATGACGGCCCTGTTACTTGAGCTCTAACTTTCCACTTAAGCAACAGTAACTTCTTTTTCGTACACACAGCACTACCTAACTTCCAATATGGAAGCACAAATTATACAATGGAACGTCAGAGGACTCCTTAGAAATCTCGACGATGTCCAAGAACTATTACGCAAACACTCACCAAAAGTGCTGTGTGTACAAGAAACACACTTAAAATCCAAACGCACCAACTTCCTACGTAGTTACATTATTTTCCGAAAGGACCGGAACGATGCCATGGCATCATCCGGTGGTGTAGCCGTTGCAGTTAATCAAGGAATAGCATGTACACACTTACCACTCCAAACGTCCCTCGAGGCAATGGCTGTTCGAGCGGTTCTTTTGAACAAACTCGTCACCATTTGCTCGCTCTACATACCGCCACACTACCAACTGCAAAAACATTAATTTCAGTCTAATAAATGAACTCCCCGAACCTTACCTGGTCCTTGGGGACTTTAATGCACATAGCAGTCTATGGGGCGACTCTCGCTGCGATGCACGAGGTCGTCTGATTGAACAGTTCCTCTTCTCTTCCGGTGCGTGTCTGTTGCATCTGAAAGAGCCAACATATTATAACCTGGCTAACAATACCTACTCGTCCATAGATCTCACCATTACATCTCCATCACTTCTACCTTTATTCAAATGAAAAGTTGGTGATAATCCTTATGGAAGCGACCACTTTCCAATAGTTCTGAGTGCACCGATAATGTATGAATGCCCCCCATAGTTTCCCAAATGGAACATTGAAAAAGCCGATTGGGAAAAGTTTCGCAAAGTTTCTAGTTGGACTGTTATGTGTGGTTTAAACATAGATGGAGCCGTAGAGTACTTCACAGCTTTTCTCACGGATGCTGCAACTAAGTGCATCCCACAAACAACTGGATTGTCCGGGAAACGACGTGTCCCGTGGTGGAACACTGAGTGTCAAAAGGAACTTTTACCCTTTCTTTCGGCCCACTCGAAAACCGTGCAGAGGGGCATTGCAATGCTTTCCCTGGGGTCCGCACTTCGGAAGTCGTGTCCGCATCTCATGAAGTCTAGTTTTAGTGCACAATTAGACCGTTTGAAGGTCGCCGGGTTCCCTAGCTCGATTTTGTATGCGGTTGCGGAATGCCTTCTGCAGAAGGTAAAAAAAGGCCCAACGGAAGCACGAAAGGATAAAGAACGGCCGGAGGTGGTGCCTTATATTCATAAGGTTACACACAACCTAAAAAAGGTGGCGAGTCGGCATGGTGTACCGCTGGTGTTCGCCGCCCCAAACAAACTGGCGAAGTTGTGCCCTCGCATCAATGGAAGTCATGCTAAACAGCCGAAAGGCTGCAAAAAGAAGCATGCGAGGCCGTTCACGAAGTGCGCCACCGGAGTGGTTTACGAGATACCCCTATCGTGCGGGAAGAGCTATGTTGGCCAAACGGGGCGCTGCGTTCAGAGGCGTAGCCAAGGGGGGGGGGGGGGGGTTGGGGGGGGTTCAACCCCCCCCCCGCCGAAATTTTGTAGTTTTGCTTGCGTATATATACACGCATACATACAAACGCACGCACGAACATACATAAGGCATGGCTGAACCCCCCCGAAAAAAATTTCTGGCTCCGCCCCTGGCTGCGTTAATGATCGAGCGAGGGAACACGCTCTCACGGTAAAGAATAAGGACGGTGCGCATTTAAGCGCGCATGTCGCTTCATGTGGACGCACACCATGCTTCACGCAGATTAGGATCCTGGGAAAAAGTAAAAGCAAGGTAGCGCGGGAAATTTTGGAGGCATATCACATAATGAAACGGGGTATCAATTGTGCTAGCGAGACGTCACTCAGCCTGTCTGACTCGGAAGTACGGTATCTAGAGAGAATGTGTCCGATAGCATGATTAGGTAAGCGAGCATGTTGCGCATGTGTTGATGAGAAGTGGTTGTATATTAGCCTGTTTCCTCAAGGAATAAACAGTTATAAGTGAGCGCCCGTCCTGTCTTGTGTTTCTTATTCTGTGTGAATGTGAATTTGGCGCGAAGTTGACTATTTAATTCAGACATGTACCAACTAGCCCGACAGCCAGTTCTACTAGAGTATATTTTTTCTACAGAGGGCTCTTCTTCCTTTTGTGTTCCTGCTGCCTTTCGTCATCCAAACGTATTGATTGCCAACATCCTTCGCGCAACATGCCGTGCCCGGTACATTGGATTTTGTGTCAAGAAAGGACTCGTTCGCGAAGAAGTAAGTGTCATGTTTGGTCCAGTTCGGCCTCCCTGGTCTCACGTTAAACGAATTTCCAAGATTGAGCGTTCGGAGATGTGGCGTCAAGTGCGCCTTTTCAGTGACTGGCTCAGAGTGGTGTGTTATAGCCAGTTTCCCGAGTGGCTCGCCTTGAGGAATTTACGTGCTATGAGGCAGCTTGCGGCTCGGTTAATTGAAGGAAACTGGATGTGTATTCTCAAGCAATTGTTGACCAGAATAAGGACAGACAGTGGGACTGAAGGAAAGAAGAACGTGGTTGTTCTTGGGGGTGCCGCTTTGCCTGCTAATGGTACGCAAATACTGGAAAAAGGTCCAAAGTTTGGCCTTGAGCCCTGCGTAGCTGCGCACGAAATGATTGCCATGAACAGAGGGGTGGCAAAAAGAGCAAGCCAAGAAGCACAGGAGAGGTGTTTGCTCGAAGGGATGGACTGCCTGCACAGACAAACACCACGGAGCGGAGGGAACCCTACGGATCGCCAGGTTTCCGGTGTCGTGAAATTTTCCAAGGACAGTGGTCTGAAGCCTGTGCAAGCGGATAAGGACGGTGGTTTTGTTGTGCTTCCATGTGAACTTTATGGGGACAAGGCTGGACAAGCTGTTATGAAAAACTTTGTGACTGTAAAGCGAAATGTGGCTAGAGCCAAGGGGGAGATTTTAAAGCTATGTAAAAGGTATGCGCTTGATAATTTGGCAAAAGAAATAGTTAAGAGTAAAAGGGAGGCGCTAGATATTTTCTTTACAGCAAAGACGCACAAACCGAGCATTCCGTTTAGGGCGATTGTAAGTGAAAAAGAATCGTGGCAAAGAAACGTCAGCCGCTTTCTGACAAAAAAGCTTAACCTGCTTAGGGTTAGTGATCCCTTCATGGTCAAGAAGTCTGAAGATTTGATTGAGTGCCTGCAGGATAACCATAATATTGGTTTTGCATTCTCAGTAGACATTGAGGATTTATTTAATTCAGTGCCACATGATGGTCTTTTTAAGGCAGTGATGACCTGTATTGATGAGAACGGAATTGTTGACTTTCAAGGTTCAGTAGGCATGCTTGCGGATAGGTTTTTATCACTGCTGGAAGCCTATCTTGACTCCACTTTTGTGTCATATGAGGGTAAAATTTATCTGCAGCGCCAAGGAATTTGCATTGGGTCATGTGTTACTCCTTTGCTGTGCAACATTTTTCTTTCACAGATTGACAAAACACTGGAGCAAATGTTTAGCAATGAAATGGTTTTTAAAGTTTTTAGATACGTAGACAATTTTCTGATTTTACTAAAAAAAACGGGAAGATTTGACGAACCAAGTAATGGTGGATAAGGTTTTAGAGACTTTTCGGCAGAACGGACAAGGTTTGTCCTTTACGCATGAACTGCCTGACGATGGGGTCCTACAGTTTAAAACTAACCCTTTGTGACAGTCATGTTTGCTGGTGTTTTTCCCCCCGTGCGAAGAAGGAACTTTTACCCTTTGGTTCGGCCCACTCGAAAACCGTGAAGAGGGGCATTGCAATGCTTTCCCTGGGGTCCGCACTTCGGAAGTCGTGTCCGCATCTCATGAAGTCTAGTTTTAGTGCACAATTAGACCGTTTGAAGGTCGCCGGGTTCCCTAGCTCGATTTTGTATGCGGTTGCGGAATGCCTTCTGCAGAAGGTAAAAAAAAGGCCCAACGGAGCACGAAAGGATAAAGAACGGCCGGAGGTGGTGCCTTATATTCATAAGGTTACACACAACCTAAAAAAGGTGGCGAGTCGGCATGGTGTACCGCTGGTGTTCGCCGCCCCAAACAAACTGGCGAAGTTGTGCCCTCGCATCAATGGAAGTCATGCTAAACAGCCGAAAGGCTGCAAAAAGAAGCATGCGCGGCCGTTCACGAAGTGCGCCACCGGATTGGTTTACGACATACCCCTATCGTGCGGGAAGAGCTATGTTGGCCAAACGGGGCGCTGCGTTAATGATCGAGCGAGGGAACACGCTCTCACGGCAAAGAATAAGGCCGATGCGCAGTTAGGCGCGCATGTCGCTTCATGTGGATGCACACCATGCTTCACGCAGATTAGGATCCTGGGAAAAAGTAAAAGCAAGGTAGCGCGGGAAATTTCAGAGGCATATCACATAAAGAAACGGGCAGGGCTGGGCAGAGATACTCGGAAAAGTATTCCGGAATACAGATATCGAAATACATGGACCGGAAGCCTAAAATACAGATAGTGAGATACATTTGCCTTTAGTGTAACGGGATATTTCGGAGATACTTTTGCAATATGACGAAAAAAGTATTCCGGAATACAGATACTGCAAAGATACTAGAATACTTCTTTTTTATTTCAAAGATGCTCGTACTCCGCAAGGACATTTATAAGTGCAGCCTAATGGTGTAAGTAAAGTTGCAGTGCATTGAAACTTTTAGTTTATTTGTTTATTACGCTACCCTCACCGCCATTAAGACATCACAGAGGGGGAGGGGGGCTAACAAAGTACATAATTAGTAATAATGACATAATTACACATATCAATCGCAATAAAAAAGTACACTATTTCACAGCAACAGTAACAAGCATTGGGCATCGAAATCGACATGCTTGGTGACAACTAAATGAGCTATGCTAGAAATAGCATAGTTTAAGCAAATCAATCGAATCACTAATGAACACCAGTGAATTGAGAAAAAGTATACATTTACTTTGCACGTAAGATCGGCTTTGCTGAGTAGGTTGCTGTGTGAGCTTCTGAAGCAGGCTGTCTTCTAGGCAGCGTCGATTCGGCCTCAGCACAAGACTCGCGAAAGAAAAAAAAGTCTAGAGCTGCAGACGGGCACAAATTCGTGTTATATTGAATAAATACCGCCTTAATAGCCGGATAGCTCTGGAGCGCGGCGACATCTCTTCTCGCGCCATCTAGATACTGAAACACTTCCTCCCTCACATGGGTTGTTCTGACCGCTCAGAAGCCCAAGTCGGTCCCCATCTTCGGAATCCTCAGCCGTCTGGCCCGGTCAGCGCCGGGTCAGACGACTCAGGATTCCGCTGCCGATATAGGCCGGTCATAATTACATACGCGCAATGGAGACCAATATGTCGAAACTGCGCAATCCAAAAATTGGCTTCCTAAAATCACGTTCTTTGGGAGTGAGAGGGTGTAAGCCCACCCAAATAGCTACTGCAAGCTCTCTAAACAAACGTGGAATGGGGGACAGCTGTTCAGAGCGCCCCATCAGAAACTACAGCAAGCACTCGTCGCCTGGGCCGAAAGGGTCACTCTTCAATAAAGGCGTCACCACCACCGACGCTACCAGCACCCATTTCAGCAAGCCGCAACAGGCGAAGTCGCCTCCGGCGGTGGGGGAGCCTGGTACCATAAAAGACCGTTTCACGCTCGTGATCAATTAGGAACGCACCCTGACACGCTGGAGAGGTGGCTGAAAGCACGACAAAGATAGCCATCTTCTAGTCATTTCCGCCGCGACTATGGGAACTGCTTTTAGAAGTGCCGCCGCTTTGAGAACTGAACGCACGCGAAGCATTGCAAAGCCTCTGTTCCAAGGCGGTATCCGCGCGGGGGGTCACGAAGGAATGGTTTGCCACTGGACAAAAACTAGGCGAGCTGCACTGGCCTTGAGAGACATCGACTTTTGTCGGCAGAGGCCGACAACACTGCCTCCGCGATTCTGCCGTCTGCGGCGTCGCGCGCTTTACCACATAGGCCATTCTGTGCTTGAGGGGAAACTATCGCCGCCCTTTCTATCGGCGACCGGCGGCGCACCTTTACTTGTCTTGGCACAAAAACAAATGAAAAAACCGTCATACCCCCTTGGAAACACGCGTCAACTCATTTCCGACAAAAAGAACATGCAACGAGATACGCGTGTCCTGCACTGTATCGCCATACAAGCGATACATCGTAAAAGTATTTCACTACTGAGATACAAATACATTTCTCAAATGTATCTCGATACAGAAATACAGATACTCAAAAGTATCTCTGAAATACTATCGCGATACTTTTGTATCGCGATACTGCCCAGCCCTGGAAACGGGGTATCAATTGTGTTAGCGAGACGTCACTCAGCCTGTATGACTCGGAAGTACGGTATCTAGAGAGAATGTGTCCGATAGCATGATTAGGTAAGCGAGCATGTTGCGCATGTGTTGATGAGAAGTGGGTGTATATTAGCCTGTTTCCTCAAGGAATAAACAGTTGTAAGTGAGCGCCCGTCCTGTCTTGTGTTTCTTCTTCTGTGTGAATGTGAATTTGGCGCGAAGTTGACTATTTATTTCAGTGTCAAAATGCACGCAAAAAAGAAAACAAAGCATGGAGGTTGCCCAGGGACTCTCCGACAGCCGAGAATCTTAACAGTTTTAAAAACATAAAGTCTCAAGGCAGGAGAACGCGTCGACAGGCAAGAAGGGAAAGTAGGCAGAAGTTTCTATCGGCATTAATTCATATACACAGGAGGCCAAAGTGTGGAACATGGTTAGCAGGGTAGCAGGTCGACAAGCACATTCACTTCCTCTAGTAAACACACAACGCGACAGCTTGGAAGACCAGGCGAACTTCCTAGGCGCACACTTCGAAGAGGTGTCGAGCTCATCGCACTACTCTAAAACATTCCAACGATACAAAACACGAATCGAAAAACAGAAACTGGTGGGCAAATCCACAAAACACGAAGCATACAATGAACCTTTCTGCATAGCTGAGCTACAAGCATCGCTTAATTGCTGCAATAATTCCGCCCCAGGCTCTGACCGTGTTGTATATGAAATGTTGAAACGCTTGCCATCTGAAACTCAAAAAGCCCTCCTTTCACTGTATAATGCTGTTTGGTTTTCCGGCGAGATCCCCTCGGCTTGGAAAGAAGCCATTTTCATTCCGATTCTAAAACAGGGCAAGGACCCATCCTCCGTTGCGAGCTACAGGCCAATTGCACTGACAAGCTGCCTCTGTAAACTCTTTGAAAAGATGATAAACCGCCGACTTATACATTCCCTCGAAGGAAACAAATCACTTGACCCATACCAGTTATGGGCGGTAACAGCGCACACACTCACGGGACGGATAGAAGGGAACACAAACAAGCGCTGACTCTCAACTGAGGTTTATTGCAACAAACAAATAATTTGAACACTTGCGATAAACATATAGAACATGCGCAGAGGGGCCAGCGAGGGACCTTGTCTACGTCATTAACAGACTTAAGGCTGCGAGTGACTGCGCAGGCGCGACGAAAATGGTTGTCAAACAAACATGCCACTGATTAATATTTCTTCTTTTTCATGCAATGATACCGATGTTTGACTAACGCAGGACTCCCCTTCTTTTTTGATATAGAAGGCTGCTACCAGTTCTCTTGTCATCTGATCACTATGTTTGAAGAGCACTGTCGTTTCATTGTACAAAGGCGTACACCCACACGTGTTGCAGTGCGAAGGCAGATTCGCGTACGTGCAGGACTTGAAGGATCCGGAGTGTTCTTTTAATCGTGTATAGAGACAGCGCCCCGTTTGCCCAATATACGCTTTTTTACATGTTAAGGGAATTCTGTACACTACCCCTAGTGCACAGGGTATTGAAGCGTCCCTGTGTTTCACACCGCACTTATTTTGGCTAGAGCTTTTTCTGTCAAGTTTTTTGTTCACCATCGGGCACAATTTCCCTAATTTGTTTCCTGCTGAGAATAGTACCTGTACGTCGTACCTTGATGCCACATTTTTTAGTCCATGGGCTAATCTATGCTTGTAGGGCATGGTGGCACATTTCTTTGACCTCTCTTGTTTTTCAACACTTTTTTCTCCCTTCTTGATCTGACGTATGAGACCTTCGCAAACAGAAGTGATGACAGGTGTCGGGAAGCCGGCTGCCTGAAGGCGACACACCTGTTCAGAGAAGCTTTGTTCCACTTGGTGCCTGCACGATTTCTGAATCGCCGCCGCGAGGGTAGACGTAGCGATGCCCTTCTTCACTATTTTTGAATGACCAGATTTGTAACTAAGCAATGGCTTAACTGATCTAGGGTTATACGCCCAACAAGGGTGATGGTTGGCGAAAGTTATCTTTATGTCTAGGAACTGTAAGACATGCTGTGAAGGCATTTCGCTCGTGAATTTTAGACCCATCCCCGTTTCTTGAAAAACGTGCAGGGCCTTTTCAACACTCATGAGCTCTTCATTTTTGGTTTTTCCTTCAAACCGCATTCGTTTTGGAACTTTTGCTCGTCGTTATCCTCTGTGATACATTCCTTCACACACTTCATTAACTCTCGCTGTGGAAGGGAATAATATAGATCTACTACGTCTACACTGAATGCCGTGCATCCATCTAACTTTGCACAACGTAATTCATCAACGATTACGTGCGAATTCTTTATTAGGAATGGATCCTGCACTTTTAGTTTTTGTAGTTGCTTCTGCAAAAAGGCTGAAACATTCAGTTGCCACGTGCCTCTTTCTGAAACTATAGTGCGAAAAGGCTGCTCCGGTTTATGTGTTTTTATCGTAAAGAAAGGTTCCAGATGTAACCCCTGAACTTTTGCTACTCTCCTAGACAAACGTTCCAGGTTCATTTGCTGCAGGAGGTTCTTTGCGCTTTCCTGAACTTTTTTCGGGTCTCCTTTTACTACCCGGAAGTTTTTCATTAGGGCTACAGACGCTTTTTCAGAAAACTGTCCCTCATTCATCAGTACAAAAAACCCTTCCTTATCCGCGGTTAACAACTTTAAATTTCTTTCTTTCAAGGATTCGGCAAGAGGTAGTAACCGTATACTTTTCTTCTGTGTCTCTTTTTGACTACGCATAATAACATCTGCACATTCAGACACACACCTAGTCTTCTCATCGTCCGTAACATGCTTAGAAACATTCCTTGCTAAGGCTACCTTTTCCACCGCGCTGAGCCTCGGTTCCACGCAGAACTTTGGGCCGAGCTTGAGTGTGTCCAGGTGCTGCTCCGGTATCGTTGTACCGGCGAGGTTCAAGACTTTGCCCGCAGGATTTGTCCTCCCGTTGCATTTCGGTGCTCGTGGTCTGGCCGTCACCCATAGGAACTCAGTCACGGAATTACTGGTTCCACACCACTCGCCGTATCTTCTTTTCCCTTCTCTTCTTCCACATTGTAGTACGCATGTTGTCCTAAGGCAGTCCTTAAGCAGTCTTGAAAACGATGGTCCAAAAAGCGGGGGTCTGTATTGGGTCTAGGGTGGCACCAGCTCTCAGCGACATTTTTCTCGGGAATGTTGATTCCCAACTAGAAAAGAAGTTGGAGGGGAATGTGGTTCGTGTCATCCGTTACGTGGACGATTACCTAATAGTTGTGTCCAAAAATGAAGAGCTCGTGAGTGTTGAAAAGGCCCTGCACGTTTTTCAAGAAACGGGGATGGGGCTAAAATTCACGAGCGAAATGCCTTCACAGCATGTCTTACAGTTCCTAGACATAAAGATAACTTTCGCCAACCATCACCCTTGTTGGGCGTATAACCCTAGATCAGTTAAGCCATTGCTTAGTTACAAATCTGGTCATTCAAAAATAGTGAAGAAGGGCATCGCTACGTCTACCCTCGGGGCGGCGATTCAGAAATCGTGCAGGCACCAAGTGGAACAAAGCTTCTCTGAACAGGTGTGTCGCCTTCAGGCAGCCGGCTTCTCGACACCTGTCATCACTTCTGTTTGCGAAGGTCTGATACGTCAGATCAAGAAGGGAGAAAAAAGTGTTAAAAAACAAGAGAGGTCAAATAAATGTGCCACCATGCCCTACAAGCATAGATTAGCCCATGGACTAAAAAATGTGGCATCAAGGTACGACGTACAGGTACTATTCTCAGCAGGAAACAAATTAGGAAAATTGTGCCCGATGGTGAACAAAAAACTTGACAGAAAAAGCTCTAGCCAAAATAAGTGCGGTGTGAAACACAGGGACGCTTCAATACCCTGTGCACTAGGGGTAGTGTACTAAATTCCCTTAACATGTAAAAAAGCGTATATTGGGCAAACGGGGCGCTGTCTCTATACACGATTAAAAGAACACTCCGGATCCTTCAAGTCCTGCACGTACGCGAATCTGCCTTCGCACTGCAACACGTGTGGGTGTACGCCTTTGTACAATGAAACGACAGTGCTCTTCAAACATAGTGATCAGATGACAAGAGAACTGGTAGAAGCCGTCTATATCAAAAAAGAAGGGGAGTCCTGCGTTAGTCAAACATCGGTATCATTGCATGAAAAAGAAGAAATATTAATCAGTGGCATGTTTGTTTGACAACCATTTTTGTCGCGCCTGCGCAGTCACTCGCAGCCTTAAGTCTGTTAATGACGTAGACAAGGTCCCTCGCTGGCCGCTCTGCGCATGTTCTATATGTTTATCGCAAGTGTTCAAATTATTTGTTTGTTGCAATAAACCTCAGTTGAGAGTCAGCGCTTGTTTGTGTTCCCTTCTATCCGTCCCGTGAGTGTGTGCGCTGTTACCGCCCATAATGTATCACCAACTAGCCCAACTATCAGTCTTGCTTCGACCCATACCAGTGCGGTTTTCGAGAGGGTAGATCTACCTCTGACCACCTTATCCGTATCGAGGCACAAATTCGCGACGCTTTTGTCCACAAGCAATTTTTTCTTTCGGTGTTCCTCGATATGGAAAAGGCTTACGACACCACATGACACTTTGGAATTTTAAGAGACCTGTCCCACTTAGGTGTACGCGGGAGAATGCTAAATATAATAGAAAGTTACTTGGCCAATCGAACATTCCGTGTTCGAGTGGGCAATGTACTCTGCCGAACATTTGTCCAAGAAACGGGAGTGCCGCAAGGTGGGGTACTGAGTTGTACACTTTTTATTGTCAAAATGAATTCCTTGCGCCTTTCAATCCCGCGTAACATGTTTTATTGCACATATGTCGACGACGTGCAGATGGGTTATAAATCTTGCAACCTTTCAATGTGCGAGCGGCAGATGCAACTTGGTTTGAACAAGGTAACCAAATGGGCAGAGGAGAACGGGTTCAACATTAACCCGCAAAAAAGCACTTGTGTATTATTCTCAAGAGAGACATCCATCCGGATCCGGACATTGAGCTGCACGGTCAGCGGCTACTTGTGAAAACGGAGCACAAATTCCTAGGCATAATCCTAGACACGAAACTTACCTTCATATCACACATTAAGTATATAAAAACAAATGCATAAAAACTATGAATATTCTGAAAGTATTGTCACGCACTACGTGGGGTAGTGACAAGAAGTGCCTGTTGAATCTCTATACAGACGCACACGTCTAGATTATGGGGCGGTAGTTTATCAGTCTGCGACACCGAGCGCGTTGAAGATGCTTGACCCTGTCCACCACTCGGGCATTCGTCTTTCTACGGGTGCTTTTCGCACCAGCCCCGTGGAAAGCCTCTACGTCGAATCAAACGAGTGGTCGCTCCACCTGCAGCGATCTTACATGTCTTTTTTATATTACCTCAAAGTGAACGCAGACAAGGAACACCCATCACACTCCACAATTAATGATTTATCCAGTTCTGCCCTTTTTGACCACCGTCCTTCGGTAAGACAGCCCTACTCATTTCGCGTGAGGGGCTTAGCCGAGGAAATGGGTGTGCCACTTTTCGAACACTCTCTAATGGCTCCCGCTGCACAGCTACCGCCGTGGCGGTGGCAGCTTATAGATTGCGATGTATCTTTCGTGGAAGTAACGAAACACGCGCCTATTGCACATATCCGTACATACTTTCTCGAACTACAGCACAAATACACTTGTCCAGAATTCTTTACAGACGCCTCAAAGTCCAATACTTCTGTTTCTTACGCAGCCGTTGGTCCACCTTTTTCAGATTCCGGTATTCTGCACCCTAATTCAAGTCTCTTCACAGCGGAAGCTTACGCGATACTTGCGGCCGTTAAACACATTAAACAATTAAAACTACAAAAGGCAGTTATATACACAGATTCCCTAAGCGTGGTCAAATCATTAAAAACTTGGCAAAAACACAAAAACCCTGTACTTGTCTCGCTATACACTCTTTTATGCACGATATACACACTCGAGCAACATTATGAAACCGTTAAGCGCACAAAGACGGGAACAAGAAGACGACACGTTCCCGTCTTTGTGCGCTTAACGGTTTCATAATGTCAGTGTACCAACTAGCTCGGACCCAGCCTCTTATTCGAGCAACATGTCGTAGTGTGCTGGGTGCCAGGGCACCGCGAGATTCAAGGCAACGTGTTGGCGGACCAGCTAGCAGCATCCGCCCACGAAAACAGTACCAATACATTTGTGGGATGCCTTGTCGATGGAAGGACGCATCCCAACATAAAACGTAACAACCGTTTATTAACGGAGTAGCAGCAGCGGGGCGAGCATACCGACGCTGCGCACAGTCGGGTAGCGAAGGAATGATGACTTCCGAGCTTGGCAGCTTGGTTTTATAGCTACCGTCGGTGATGTAAGCCTCCGGTGACGCTACGGTGGCGCTATCCCTTATCGGAGGCGTGGTGTAGCATGAAGCCGTGTCACACCGGGCTAGATAGTGACGAAGCGGAGGCTGCGCCGGTTTGTGCGCAGTGTGTTGCCACATCACCCCCCCCGCGGAGTACAGAGCCCTCAGGGTCTGTAGAAATCTGGGAGGCGTACCAGACGTCCAGAGCGTGTCGTGACCGGAGCGGGCTGCGACGTCGGCGGCTGTGGATGTATGCCTGTGGATGGAGTGGCGCTGTCCGGTTCGTTCGCAGCGATGTATGCGGGCTTGAGCCGGTCAGTCGAGACGCGGACGTCGTTCCCGTTCAGGCGCAGAGTGAAATTTTTGTTGTCGCGATGGACGACCAGGTAGGGTCCGGTGTAGGGTGGCTGGAAAGGCCTGCGGACGGTGTCGTCGCGGAGGAAAGCGTGCGTGCACGATACTAGCTCCTTGAAGACGAAAGGTGTAGGCTTGCAGTGGTGGGCTGCAGGTGACGGGCGTAAGGCGGCGATGGTGCGTCGGAGCCGGGCGACGAAGTCGGTGGGATCTGACGTCGTAGTGCTGGATGGCTGTGCAGCGAGAAATTCACCTGGGAGACGGAGTGGTTCCCCGTAGACGAGCTCTGCTGGTGTAGCGTGGATGTCCGGCTTGAAGGTGGCGCGAAGACCGAGGATGACGGCTGGGATAGCCTCGAGCCAGGTTGAGTCCGGGTGGCACATAATGGCTGCTTTGAATTGTCGGTGGAAACGCTCGATCATTCCGTTGGCGCAGGGGTGGTAACTGATGGTCCTCAAGCGCTCGAAACCGACGGTCAGCCCGAGGAGCCTGAAAAGGTGCGACTCGAACTGTCGTCCTTGGTCGGTGGTTACGCGGCGGGGGGCGCCGAAACGAGCAATCCAGCCGGTGAAGAAGGCCGAGGCGACGTCTTCCGCGGTGATTCCCTCGAGGGGCCATGCCTCGGGCCATCGAGTGTACCGATCAATAGCGGTGAGGCAGTAGCGGTAGGGGCCAGCCGGGGGAAAGGGTCCTATGATGTCGAGGTGGACGTGCTCAAACCGACCAGAGGGCTGAGGGAATGTTCCGAGTGGTGACGTGACGGGCCTGGTGAATTTAGCGCGTTGGCACTGAATGCAGGAGCGCGCCCAGGTGCGACAATCCCGCTGCATGGAGGGCCAGACGTAGCGGTCAGCCACGAGGCGTGTAGAGGCGCGTATGCCGGGATTGCTGAGGTTGTGGAGCTGGTTGAAAAGACCACGACGATGGGACAGGGGCACATAGGGCCTGCTTCGTCCTGTCGACATGTCGCAACAGATTGTGGTTTTAACAAGGTGTGGGTTCGATCTAGTTGGTACTCCATGATCAGTACTTCTTGCGCAAAATTTTCTAAGACGACGGACGAAACAGACACGGACGGGCGCAAACTTCCAACTGAATTTATTATTAACATGTGCCCTAAATATATACAAATATGACTATGACAAAACAAAAACACCAATGCCACAGGTGTGCAGTGTGTCAGCGCGCATCAGCTACTCACTCCCCCAAAATGTAGTGACCCTTCCAAGAAAGCCATTTCCTTCTGTGTCAATGACACTGACGTCATGCTCACGCAGTTGCTGCCCTCCCTTTGCATTTTGGCTGCCTCCACAATCTCCCGCGTGCGCTGATCCGCGTCATGAAAAACAGCAGTACACTGTTTATACAACGGTTTGCATCTACACTCGTGGCAATGAATGGCCAAATTTCCATCCCTGCCCCCGTCCACCCTGTTCGCGTGCTCACGCAGGCGGTGGTTTAGACACCGACCTGTTTGCCCAATGTAAGGTCGTCCACACGAGAGTGGCAACTTGTACACGACTTCCTTCGTGCAGTCAACATACTTGTTTCGGTGTTTTACGCCGCATTTTTCCTTTTTGGGTATAAATGGGCTTGTGGCAATGCAGAGTTTAGACAGTTTTTCAGGCGCAGACATGACCACCTGTACGCCGACTTTTGCACCAATCTTTTTAAGATTGTGCGCCCGTCCGTGTCTGAAGTTTGCGCCCGTCCGTGTCTGTTTCGTCCGTCGTCTTAGAAAAGATTGTGGTTGTCGACCCTGGCATGGGGACTTGTTGCAGCTGTAGTGAGGACCTGCCCTTGAGAAGTTCCTGCAGTTCGGCGTCTGTAGTCTGAGCCTCGGCGAGGACGTCCGCTGTTATCTGCACCGAGCTGATGGCTGCTACACGTGAAAGCGTGTCAGCGACCACGTTGTCTTTCCCGCTGACATGTTGGATGTCGGTGGTGAACTGTGCAATGAACGAGAGTTGGTTCTGCTGTACAGGCGGGAGTTTGTCGCGACGTTGAGAGAAGGCGTAGGTAAGGGGCTTGTGGTCTGTATAGATGGTGCAGTTCTGTGCTTCGAGAATATGGCGAAAGTGTTGCACTGCTTCGTATATCGCCAGAAGTTCTCTGTAGTAGGCTGGTAAATTTGTCGGGGCGGTAGTCGTGGTTTCGTCAGTGGAACTGGCGGTTGAAGGGGTCGTTTTCTGAGCTGCGAGTTTCTTGGAGAAGAACGCCAAGGGATGCCAGGTATTGTCCACGCGTTGCATAAGGGCGGCGCCGATGGCGAAGCTAGATGCGTCCGTGAAGAGTCCCAAGGGAGCGTCTGGCACGGGATGGGTGAGGAGCGTGGCGGTGCAGAGGGCGGCTTTGCATTCTTCGAAAGTTTTCGTTAACGTCCGTGTCCACGTAACAGGTTGCTTTCCTTGTAGCCCAGCCAAAGCGTCATGGAGGGGAGCCTGGTAGTCGGCTGCGTGTGGCAAGAAACGCCTGTAGAAGTTCAGCATGCCAAGGAAACGGCGAAGGTCTTTAGCGGTGGTGGGTTGAGGGTAACTTTGCAGGTCCGAGATGCGTTCGGGTAAGGGCCGAGTTCCCTCAGATGAAACTTCGTGGCCGAGGAAGTGGACGACGGAAGCGCCTAGCGTACTCTTTTGAGTATTGACGAGTAGACCGTGGTCATCGAGGCGTTGGAACAGCAGACGAAGGTGACTGTGGTGCTCTTCGGCGTCGCGGGAGAATACCAGTATGTCGTCAAGGTAAACGAAGCAGAAGTCGAGGCCGCGGACGACTTCGTCGATGAAGCGCTGAAAGGTTTGTCCAGCGTTCCTCAGGCCGAAGCTCATGAAGGGAAACTCGAACAAGCCAAAGGGAGTGATGATTGCGGTTTTCGGGACGTCATCCGGATTGACGGGTATCTGTGTGTAGGCCTTCACCAAGTCTAGTACGGAGAACACGTGGCAGCCATGAATGCGATGGGCGAAGTCCTGTATGTGGTGGACGGGGTACCTGTCCGGGATGGTGCGTGCGTTGAGGGCACGGTAGTCCCCACAGGGCCGCCAGGCTTCGGTCTTCTTTGGAACAAGGTGAAGTGGCGAGGCCCATGGACCGTCAGAGCGGCGGGCGATTCCTTCGCAGAGCATGGCCTCGAACTCTGCTTTGGCTATGCGCATGCGGTCCGGGGCGAGGCGCTATTCCCACATAGCTATTCCCACAGTAGACCTAAAACCCTTCCTCGAAAGAAAGCTCAGGGCATTTTGGCAGAGCACATGGGACATTCAGACACAAAATAAACTACACGTTGTCAAACCGCATCTGGGAAATTGGCCGCCAGTATCGAAGTCACGCCACACAGAAGTTACACTCTGCAGACTTAGAATCGGTCACACACATAGTACACACACACACCTTCTGTCTGGTGGTGATCCAACTTTGTGTGCACGATGTGGTGAAGCACTAACCGTGCTTCACATTTTAATACAGTGTAAGGAATTTGACACACTTAGAAAAAAAACACTTTCCATTGCCCTACCAACAACAAATTCCATTACACCCATCAATGTTCATCGATAGGGAACCGGTTTTTAAACACCAATCACTATTCGCGTTTTTAGAAGAAGTTCGTAACTTTCACGTTATCTACCCAGGCATTCCGTAGCATGGCCTCCTAACAGAGGCTGCTGCTGCGGTAGTTACACTTAAAAAAGTCACAGTTTCGCCGCAAGGGCGAAGCAATGAATGCGATAGCAAGAAACTAATGCTATACGAAGTGAGGCTCGCCAATGGATACTCTGTTTGAACAGCGCTCCGGTTGCAAAGGCGGCCGAAGCAGCGAAGGAAACTAGCGTGCTTCAAGTGTCGAGCTGTGACACTTGATAGTTCGCGCTCATCTTCTGTTTGTTCGTTTTGCGGGGTCCCTTGAGCTCGAGTGACTTTTGTACGCTCCGTAACATGAGCGCGGACATCACGGTGAAAGCGTGAAACATCCCTCTTCCTCTCAGCACGAGAAAACCGCGCGAGCAGACAGCGGAAGGGCAAGGCAGGCAAGGCTCTCCCTGCGCAAACATAAGAAGAAGCGAGCGAGCTAGCCGACTACGCCGACTAGGGTGCCTTGATGCCCGCGCGCTTCGCTGAGGGTGAGGACAGGCGCGTCTTCTGCTACGACGGCCGCCATTGCGAATCCCGCCGCAGCTCGGCAGCATGCGAAACTCGCTACACAAGGCGCTTGCGGTTCGCGGATACGTCTGGAAAAAAAGTGCACGCTAGTGAGCTTTCTCTTTTTCTTTTCTTTTTTGAAGCTTGGGCAGCTTTTATTGCTGTTGTTGCCTAAATGTTTATTAAGGAAGCATGTGATTCATGTAAGCTGACGGCCTGTGCACATGTTATGCGCTAGAGGTAGACGTACACTCTGTTATGTTGAAAATGAATCCTCTTCCTTACGCCGGAAAGGACAAAGTCTAAAGCCTTACCTAATTTTCTCGTAAGCTCTGCATTCCATATACACAAATAATCGTTTAAAGTATTTGTATACATTCCGCAGCAGCAGTATATGTATCTGAACACACACAATTTAGTGTTGCGAAGCTACCTAAGCGCGATTAAGGTGGCTCATTTTGCTAAGTTTGCAAACAATTTACTCGCGTTTCTTATAAACGACATCATACATATTGTACACAGAATAAAGGGCCGAGGGGCAGTACGGTGCGAATATCCTGCTAAAATGAAACGAAAGCTTCTTTATCATTGCTGACATTTCTTGCTCACAATCTGTAGCCGCTAGTGTATCGGCACTCCAGTTGCACCTTGGGTCCGTATCAAAACGATGAATACATTGTTGAGTAGTATGCCGTAAAACTTTGCATGCGCGCAGTATCAGTAAGTTTTTCCTTCTTTTTGTATCTGCAGTTTCTTTTTCTGTATCTGCAGGTTTTCTCGCATGCCCAATTGCATGCACATTTTATTCAGGGTTTCCAATACTGTTTTACACTTCGTGCGGCAGATGCAGGGCATCGTTTATGTCTCTTTTATTAATAATAATATCTGGGGTTTTACTTGCCAGAACCATGATATGATTATGAGGCACGCCGTAGTGGAGGGCTCCATAAATTTTGACCATCTGGTGTTCTTTAACCTGCACTGACATCGCACAGTACACGGGCCTCTAACATTTCGCCTCCACCTAAATGCGACCGCCGCGGCCGGCATCGAACCCGTGACTTTCGTGTCAGCAGCCGAGCTCCGTCACCACTATACCACCGTGGCGGACGCATTTTTTAAGGCAAAAGCCTTAAATGCCTCATCAAACGCGAAATTTCACCGTCGGCGTCAGCGTACCACGACGTCGGGGACGAGGGATGCAAAAAGTCATCGTCACGTGATGACGTCACCATATGACGTCATCATGGCTTCACAAATTTTTGCGTGACGTCATATGATGCCGTTATCACGTGACATCGTGGCTTGGTCAAAAGTGGGCAGATCACGGAGGCAGTGCAAAACCAGGTGAGGTGCCTCCGATCTTGGAGGCAATGCAAAACCGCGCTAGGTGCGCAAAAAACTAAAAAGATGGCTTTCGCTTTCGAGCCGTCTTAAGCGAACGCATGAGGGACCCTGTGAGTTTTTATTTCATTAACTGGTTTTTCATGATGTACTCATTGTACAACTTGACTTTGTTTCTTGTATTTTTTTACTTACATAGCGTGTCTACTGTGCACAATGCTTCCCCGTCTTCTTCTTGTTTTCATGCGTCTTCTTTGTATAGACGCTTCGCGAGAACTGTTTGTATGCGCATTCCTGTATGAGCCTTCAGGGCTTACATTATTAATCAATAATTAAATTATTCTTGCTCAAAGAAATAGTGTGTGTGTGTGTGTGTGTGTGTGTGTGTGTGTGTGTGTGTGTGTGTGTGTGTGTGCGTGTGCGCGCGCGCGTTAATATCCAGTGTACAGGCCATTTATTTGTGCGCATTAATGCTGCGCTGACAGAAGCAATTACACAAATAAAACGCAAATTAAACAATAAACACCACTGCCACTAGTCGATTCACAGTGATCGTATAAATGATTAAAAAAAGAGGAACTGCGTAATTATTTAAGAGAGGACGAAAATGTGACTTTGAATAACAGAAACAGGGAAGGATAAAAAAACATTTAACTGCACACATACATACATGGGCATCAGACCAGCACAGAAGGCGTACTTGACACACGGAAAGGAATATAAAAAACAAGAACCCGCCGTGGTATTAGTTATGGGGTTTGACTGGTGACCCGAAGGTTGCGGGATCGAATCCCGGCCGCAGCGGCCCCATTTCTATGGAGGTGAAATGAAAGAGGCCCGCGTACTTAGATTTAGGTGCACGTTAAAGAACAACAGATGGTCAAAATTTCGGGAGCCTTCCACTATATACGGCGCCTCTCAAATTCATATCGGATTCTTGGGACGTAAATTCTCACAAATAATTATTATTAGGAAAAAAGAAAGATTTGATCTGCAGACAAACGCGCATAATATATTCCATGATACATTTCAAATCACAAAAATAGCGAAAGCAAAAATCAAAGGCAGATACAGGACCAACCTAATGCAGTAAAGAATGTTTGCGAAGAAAAATGCAGGATTAATGCACACGTGAACCAAAGCATTTTAAGCATGTAGCCGATATCAGTATGTCCATTTATTACGCAAGGTTAACACAGGCAGAAGTTATCCTTGCATGTGCATTCGAAATACCGGCCGGAAACTTAGGCTGCAAGTGCATAATGAGTTCTTCGGATGCCGCTTGTCACGTTTGATTTTTACTGTCCAAAGAAACCTCATATCTTCTTAAACGATACAGCTCCCAACGTTCTTAGAATGATTGGTGCACTGCAGCACGCAACACCCGGCCATGGTGACGGTAGCGAGCGCATAAAACTGGAGGGAAACGAGCGCCAATCTAAAAACAGCACGCGCGCCACGCACAACAGACCGGGAGGGGGATTCGAAATGGGGGCCACGCTGCCGCCAAGGCCCAGGAGGCGGCACCTACCCTTTCAAAAATGACACCACTCTAAGCGGGGGCGCGCGCATCGAGGCACTCTATCGCCGACGCGCTCCTCGCGCCATCTCGCTGGTAATGAAGAAACGCTTATAAACGCCCGCCGTCTCTGAGTCCATCCAGCGCTAAAGGGTGTGTATATAACGCTCACCGTTAGCTACGTGGAGGATCCGCGTTTCGTGGCGTAGTGCCTAGCGCCACTCGCTGCGGAGCAAAAGGTCCCTGGTTCAATTCCGCGCTTCGGAAGCTTTTTTCTGAATTACTTTTCTTTGGGGCTTTTATATATATATACATACTTATACATATACGGTGCATGACGGCGGCGACGGCGACGGCAAAATTCAGCCGAGACTGTCCATATAATTGCTATCGCAATAAAAGCACCGGCCACGCAGCCCTTGGTCTCAAGGGCGTTGACGAGGCATTCGTGCTCATGCCATATACCCGTAGTTTCATTACGCTATTAATTCTCTCGCTATTCATTCCCACTACCCATACATTTCACGTCACGCTCATGATTTTAATACATATATGTTTTGCCCGCCTTTTTCGCGAGGAATTTTAAGGCCCTTTTACAGCCGCTTACCATAATCATTGTTCATATTCGTTACGATGACCTGGCGCTCTTTGGCCATCAAGTGGCCCTTGCGCCAATAAACATCACATATCATCATCATCATCACGTTTGTTCCTATTGCTTTCTGCAACCATGCTCGGACTTAACATAATGGACTTCTTTAAATGCTCAGCGACAGTGGCCACTGCATCACGGGGATAACCTACATCAAAAAGACGCGTAAGCTGTGCGTTAAAGCTATCACTCATTTTGTGCTCACA
Source organism: Rhipicephalus sanguineus (assembly GCF_013339695.2). Classification (NCBI taxonomy): domain Eukaryota; kingdom Metazoa; phylum Arthropoda; class Arachnida; order Ixodida; family Ixodidae; genus Rhipicephalus; species Rhipicephalus sanguineus. Next base: position 13,204,212 of record NC_051178.1, on the reverse strand, counting down.
CGACTTCGGGAGGGCAGACTTAAGGCAAGACATGGCTATACCGTTTTTTTACAACCTTCGAGTGCTTCGACGAAAAATTTGACAGTGGTTTGGAAGATCTAGGAGCATACTGCCAGCACACGTGGTTCTTCTCAAACGTTAAGCAAATGTCTAGAAATTGCATTCCATTATTCTGAGGCAACTCTTTAGTAATGTTCAGCCCTCCTCCATTTAATTCCAATTTTTCGCTCACTCAGGTTACCACGTTTGCAAAGCCCTCACCACTGCGAAAAATCAAGTAATCGGCCACATAACGAAAAACCTTAATGACAGAATTACCTAAGGCACCTTCCAAAAGTATGTCAATCTTGCTATGGTGTAAATCACTAAGAACCGGAGCAACCTTAGAACCAATACATATACCTGATTTCTGCACATGAACGCCTTCCTTCCAACCTACCAGCGTCGATTTTAAATACATGGAAAGAATTTCTAGAAAAGCCCCGGTAGAAACACCACATTTATCTGTGAAAGCCGTCTCGTACCCTTGTTCGTTAATACATTCATTAACACATTTAGCAAGTCCTCATGCGGCAAGGAGTATAAAGGTCTTAAATATCCATACTAAAAGCTTTACAACAGCCGGGGTTCTCCTCTGAGAGGAACTGAACTAGCGCCTGAGAATTACGCATACGAAAAGGGTCTGGAAAACTCTACGAAGTTAAGCAATTCTTCAAATAACTAGATACAGTGACGTGCCAGGTGGCTTTCTCTGAAACAATTGCTCGAAATGGACTCTCGTTCCTATGTGTTTTCGCTGAAAAAAAAACAATCATAAAGTAAGTGATTTAGCCTTCTTGACATAACAAGCTATTCTCTCAAGATTATGTCTTAACAAAACGTCGACAGCACGTTGTCGTGTCCGTTTTTGCACGCCCTGTCTTTTTAGAATGAACAGATTTCTATGTCTTGTCCCCCCATTAAACCTACATTTACACAGGGCTGCTCTGATCATATCGCCCCTCTGTCAATTCTGCGAAGTAATAGAAAATATTGAGCATTACATTTTGTCATGTCGCAGATATTTAATTATTAGAAAAAGACTTCTCATTAATGTGCTTTCAAAGATAGGCTTAAATTCAACTGCAGAAATTGTACTAAGCTTCGGTGCCTCCGCGTCTGTTCAACGATGAGATTGTCTGTTAAGACATCAGTCATGACATGAGAACATGACTTTGTAAAGACATTAGTGAAACACAGTTTAGCTATGGTTCGCTTGATGATATTAGAATGCGGGGAGTCATACTGAAGCAAAGGTTTGTTAGCGTGCGGCTCATGTTCGTCGGTAGGTGTTACTTTAAGGTATAGAATAGAGTTGTCTGCTACCATTTAATGCGTGATTACCAATGAATGCAGAAACTCCTGGAAGATTATGCACCTTCTACGTCGGCATTCGGCGAGGATCTGATGAAGTGATGCAGAACTATCGGTAAATTGACTATCGATAGTATCGATAGTTTTCTAGAAGCTATCGATAGTGTCGACAAACTATCGATATTACTTCTATCGACAAACTATCGATAGTGCAGTCGGTAGTACCACGGTAAATATTACTATAGTGATATTATTGCCACACGTGTTTATTGCTTTGTTTTGATGTATTCGGGTTTCCAATCCGTCGGTCTTCTGCACAAGGACGGCGCAGAGACCTACGCTGCTTGCTTCGGTGTGGATTTCCGTATCGGCGAATTCGTCGAAATGCGCAAGTATTGGAGGCATCTGCAGGCGTCGTTTCAATTCCTGAAATGCTTGAACTTGCGACGTTTCCCTCCTGAATTCGACGTCAGCCTTCGTGAGTTGCGTCAGTGGCTCGGCGATCCGTGAAAATTCCTTGCCGAAACGTCTGTAATAGGCGCACAAGACGAGAAAAAGGCGTATGGCCTTGTTGTCGTTGAACGGCGGGAAGGCAGCGATGGCAGCTGCCTTCCCTCATGTGATATTGGGTCACGTGATCCTTGCTGATCACGTGACCCAAGAAAAAGAGCTCTTCGTACGCGAAGCGGCACTTTTCAGGCTTCAAGGTGAGTCCAGAGGTCTTGATTGCTTAAGTACAGCTTCAAGGCGCCGAAGGTGTTCGTCGAAGTTTGAGGAAAACACAACGACGTTGTCGAAGTACACGAGGAGCGTCTGCCACTTCAAACCGGCCAGCACTGTATCCATAACCCGTTGAAAAGTCGCAGGTGCCGAGCAAAGATCAAAGGGCATGACCTTGAACTCGAACAGGCCGTCTGGTATTATAAAGGCAGTCTTTTCTCGGTCCCTCTCGTCGGCTTCTATTTGCCAGTAACCGGTCTTGAGGTCAAACGACGAAAAGTACTTTGTGTTGTGTAATCGATCCAGGGTGTCCTCTATCCGGGTAAGGGGATGCACGTCCTTCTTCGTGACTTTGTTCAGGCGACGATAATCGACGCAAAAACGTTGAGTCCCATCCTTCTTCTTCACTAGCACCACGGGGGATGCCCACGGACCCTTCGACGGCTGGGTGATGTCGTCGCGTAGCATTTCGTCGACCTGTTTCTTCATGGCCTCGCGTTCTCTCGTCGAAACTCAGTACGGGCTCTGACAGTGTGGTCTGGCACTTTCCTCTGTTATGATGCGATGTTTTGCCACGACGGTCTGCCGAATTCTTGATGACGACGAAAAGCAGTCCTTGTATTGCACGAGCAGTGTTTTGAGCTGTTCTTGTTTGTGCTTCGGAAGGCTGGGATTGACGTCGAAAGCTGGCTGCGGAGCTTTATTCGTCGGAGTGGGCTCGGCAGAATCGGTGAGGCCGAAAGCATTGCTGGCTTCTACAATTTATTCGATGTAGGCTACGGTCGTGCTCACGTGCTTGTATTCGTTGCTGAAATTCGTGAGCATAACTGTTGCTTTCCCTGCCCGCAGCTCGGCTACTCCTCTTGCGGCGCAAATTTTGGGTTAATCAAGTGGTGCTGGTCGCCTTCAACGATGCCTTCCAGGTCTGCTGATTTCTGAGTGCCGACGGAAATGATGACGCTGGAGCGAGGCGGAATAGTGACTTGGTCTTCCAGCACATTCAAGGCGTGCTTTCTTGACGGGGTGTGTGGCGGTAGTGCCTTTTCCGTGGACAGTGTTATCGACTTGGACCTTAGGTCGATGACTGCACCATGAAGGCCTAAGAAGTCCATAGCAAGGATGACATCTCTCGAGCAGCGCTGCAGCACCATGAAGCTCGCGGGGTAAATCCGGTTGTTAATGGTTAGTCTCGCTGTGCAGATTCCCTCCGGCATTACGAGGTGACCTCCAGCTGTCCGGATTTCGGGGCCTTCCCAGGCTGTCCTAACTTTCTTCAGCCTCGTGGCGAACGGTCCACTGATGACAGAATAGTCGGCTCCGGTGTCGACGAGGGTTGTGACGCTGTGGCCGTCGATAAGAACGTCGAGGTCGCTAGTTCGTCGTCTTGCGTTGCAGTCAGGTCGTGGCGTCGGGTCACGGCTACGTCGGTTTGTTCCGCTGCTTCCGCGTTGCGTCGTTGGGTCTTCTACGGTCCGCGAGATTTCGTCGTCAGGGGTCTGTCTGGTTCGCATCCCGTTCTGAACGTTTCGTTGCGGCGTCGTCGTCAGCGGCGGAGGACCTTCGGTAGTTCGTCGTACAGCAACCGCACCTCCATCGGTTGCTGCCCTTAGTTTCTCGGATACGGCTAGGTGACCGGCCCCGGTTTGGGCCAGTGTATCGTCGGCGTTGGGGAGAGGCGTAGCGGCCTGGCGATGGTGACCGGGAAGGTTCTCGGGGGGTCGACTGCGCTCCTGCCAGATAGTCGGCGATGTCACGTGGTCGTTCACCCTGCTGTGGAGGTGGCGCGTCGATGGCGAACCTGCGCAGTCCTATCTGTCGATACTGGTAGCCGCGGTAAGTGTCGCCGGCTTCTCCGCAGTGGTAGCAGAGTGGACGATGGTCGGGGGGCGCCAAACGTCAGTCTTCCGGGGGGCGCAGCATGGTCCTATCGGCGGGCGGTATGGCGTCGGTGGTGGTGGCGGTGGTGCCTGGCGGCCGAACTGCTGCGGCGGCGCAGCATCTTGACGCGGGCGAGGAGAGGGGGCGTTGCGTCGGGCTGCAGCAGCATAAGTCATTGCTTGAAGCTGCGGCGGTGCCGGCTGAGGAACACCCAGTGACTTTTGAATTTCCTCGCGGACAATGTCTGCGATCCAATCCACTTGAGGCTGTGGCGAAGGTAACAGCTTGCGCAACTCCTCCCGCACAATCGCACGGATGGTTTCGCGCAAGTCGTCGGCGGCTAGTGCGTGCACTTCGGAATAGGTTGCAGACAGCGGCGAACGGTTGTACTGTTTTGTCCGCATGTCCAGTGTCTTTTCAATAGTCGTAGCCGCAGCGAGGAATTCGACCGTCGTGGGCGGGTTGCGAACAAGTCCCGCGAAAAGTTCTTGTTTTACACCCCGCATGAGCAGGCTAACTTTTTTGTCTTGAGCCATCGCAGTGTCAGCCTGACGGAAAAGTCGAGTCATCTCTTCCGTGAAGATGGTGACGTTTTCGTTTGGCAGCTGCACCCGGGTCTCCAGCAAAGAAGCGGCCCTTTCCCTGCGGACGACGCTTGTGAACGTGTGCAGGAATGCGCTGCGGAAAAGATCCCAGGTCTGCAGTGAGAACTCCCGATTGTCAAACCAGGTTTTTGCCGCTTCTTCGAGGTAGAAATAGACGTGACGCAGCTTGTCTTCATTGCTCCAGTTGTTAAAGGTGGCGACACGATCGTATGTTTCAAGCCAGGTTTTGGGGTCTTCTAACGACGATCCGCGGAAAGTTGGCGGCTCCTTGGGCTGCCGAATAAGGATCGGCGCAGGCTGCACGGGGTCGGTCATCGTCGCTGCGGTCGATGTTGGGATCTGCGGCTGCCTGGCTTTTTCGGGAAGGAGCCCGTGCTCTGGCTGCAGTCCCTTCTGCCTGCGGCTTGTTCGACGATCCGGGTTTTCCTTGCCGTCGTCCTCGTCGCGGCTTGGGCTTGGGTCAGCACCCCGTGGTGGCGTCCAGATCATGAAGCAGCACCTCCACCAGATGTCAAGTGGTCGTGACGTCGACGAAGACAGCAGTCAGCACGTCCTAGATGAAACTGTTTATTTGGCCGAACTTCTGGCCGCGAAACTGAAAGTCAAACTACAGCAACACAATGATAGCGGCAAACAGAGCGTCTAAGTACAAGCCACAAAGTATGGCTGTTTCTTGCCGCGAGGAAATAACGAAAGAAGGGGTCCAGGGGAGCGCGTCCCCTGGACCCCTTCCCTCGTTATTTCCTCGCGCAAGCGTCGACCGTCGATCAACTGCTCATGGCTGGGATGCGCCGTCTTTTATACATCACGCATCGAACTTTCCAGTCTTATCACTGGTTGTCGCGCAAGCACTAGACTAATCTAGACTATTCGCGTCCTGCGTGCAATCTTAACAAAATGATGTACTACACTCGCGAAGGTTCTCGAACACTGCGGCGCGGTCAGCGTCGAGCATTGATAACCGCCCTAGCTGGTCAAACCCGAATACATAAAAAAAAACACACGATTGATCCCTCCGTCATAGGAATCGGAATAACACGAAAGTAAAGCGTGCCCTTACAGAAGTAACCGAATGCGTACTGTACAAATTGATATCGGAGAGTTTGCACAATGTTTATTGATGTCTGGCAGCTAATGGCGCCTTTTGACGTGTATGCACCCACTTTGATGATTGGTGCTACATCTCCATCCCGACGACTAACGTCCATGTTAAATGATTACACAAACCCTTGTGGTAGCTGTAGCAGTTAACGGTGAAAGCGTAATCAGAGAACGAGGTGTGATAGCCAGAAGAGCGTCGCATATTGGACGCAGAACTTGGTCGCCATCCCGCGGCATGTTAAAATGTGATTGAACACCACAGCCGGACTAGAGGGAAACGCAAAGGGCGTCGTGCCGCCCCGATAGCCCGGCCGCGATTTTTCTCGGGGCGAGCGCTTGTGCATGGAACGCGGTGTTACAGCCAGGTGAGGCAGGCGCGCGTCGCACAGCTATATGCTGAGCGAGGCCGACGCTTTTACGACGCTTGGGCAAAGGTCGCCACCTCACGGTGTGTTAAGGCATTGACAAAATTCAACTTCTATTGAAAACGCGCCGAATGAGACGGACGCGTAACACGTTGCAGGTGCTAGTCGCGGAGGCCACAGCAATGACGAATTACTTTACCTTACCACTCCCAGAGGTCAACACCACCCAGCCGACCGGGAGAGTGGTAGATATAAAAGGCGCGTTCGTAAAGCCTTCAGAGTCTGTGATCGTGGCGCAGTGGATAGCGTGCCCGGCATTTGTTGCTGTGGACCGAGCGCTCGTGGGTTCGATGCCCATTGACGGTACCTTTTTTTCTTTGCCATCTGATTGTGTATGTTTTTTCGACGTCATTTCCGTGACGGAAATACATCACTGAAGTCTTGGTGGACCCCGGCATAAAACACTTTTGTGTTAATAAAAGACGAAGCGGGCGTGGCAATACGTTACGCGAAGAGCTTTAGTTGTATACGGTCCTGGTCTCACTAGAGAGAAATATTTCTGTTAAGTCACGTCTGACACTTCGGTACTTAAATTGTCACCTAAAGAGAACAGAAAGAACAACGGCTCTCCACTCACACCACAAAACTTCGAACTGTCGTCCCACTTAAAAAAATCACAGCATATCCACGGAGTGAATGATGATGAGTGGGCGAAGCTGCGGAGGTTCATCGGTAAACCGTGAATCTTCCGTGAATTCTGCCCAGTACATCATCACCGACGTGAGATCGGGCGCGTTTATACTAAAGGTTCGATGAGTTATGACGACTTGCAGCTCACTTTAATTTTACATGTACGCTGTGAATTTTCATTGTTTAGAAAACCATTGCTTTAGAAAACATCTGGCGTCTTTCGTTAAGCAGCTGGCGTCTTTTCGTTTTGCTTTAGAAACATCTGGCGTTCTTTCGTTTTGCTTTTACAAAACATCTGGCGTCTTTCGTTGGTTTATTTCATCCATCAACGGCGCTTTGAACAAAATTTTTATTGTTTAATCACGCACAGGAGAAATCTCACCAGGCACTACCTTGGAGGTAAACAATGGCTGCTAATGGGAATGAGAGACAGAAGAAGTCGGCTTTTAGCTAACACTTACACTTCTACTTCTACTAACGTTTCCTACTGGAACATGCCAATGGCTGCTAATGGGGAATGAGAGACAGAAGAATTCGGCTTTTAGTTAACGCGCACGCTGCGAATTTTTAATTGTTCAACAACGCACAGGAAAAATCTCGCACCGGCACCACCTTGGAGGCCAAAGCGTAAGACTGGTTACGCACTACGACTACTACGACAACGACTACGAGGGACGAACGGGTGCCGCCTTAAGGAGCTTCGCCCCTAAAAAATGCCCCCATCTCCCCGAAGGGAATCGTGAGGAAATGCGAATGTATTTCTTGCGCCGAGAGTACATGGCGTAGTAATTTCAATGGCGTAAAGCTGGACACATCGACGCGCTCAATTGTCTCCCTTTCGGGCGCCTCTTTCAACGAACGCTTCCTACGTGCGTTCGTAATCACCTCAGGGATGCAGCGCAAACGCGTTTAGAACGCGCTGTTTTCAGGCTGAACGCGCTGTTTTCACGCGTTTCAAACGCACTGTATGAACCTTTTCAGCCCTGAATTTTTTTAACGGGTAGATAATTTTTTTCTTGTTGACATTGCTTTGTTATCACCTCAAGATCACGAAAATAATCTTTCCTGAGCATCCCATCAGTGTATGAGATAAATAGCGTCATGTCCTATATATAGGACAGCAGGGCTTAGTGGTTGTGAAGGGAAATATGGTGAATTTCGATATTGCTATTTACAAACGCTACAAACGCGTTTCAAACGCACTGCATTGAGGCGGTGGCGCAGGGAGGAGACAGAGCGAACGGCGAGAGAAGGAGCGGCGAAGCACTGCACCTACTCTCTCCACACACGCGGGAGCTCCGCCGAGTCTCCGCGATGCGAGCGCCCTCACACGCCAGAGCGCGCTCCTCCTCTCCACTCACTCTCCGCTACTCCGCCCGCACCACCTGCTCCGGTTGCTAGGGGCAAGAATAAGCGCGCGCGCCCGCAGCTGTTGCTATGGGAGAGGGAGTGAGAGCGGCGAGGCGCGCGGACAACGCCGGATGCCTCACATAGCCTGACTAAGAAATGCATTCGCATTTACAACAACTTTTCGCCCTAACACATCTTTAAAGGAAGCACTCATCACAGAAATTGTCGCCCCTGTGTCCACCAAAGCCATCACAGGCACATCTATTATATATATATATATATATATATATATATATATATATATATATATATATATATATATATATATATATATATTGTGATGACAGAGTGGCATCGGGGTTCTAGCGCGCGGGGGGCTGATAGAGGAAGAGGAAGAAGAGGTGGAGGGAATAGAACAGCTTGGCCCAGGAACGGGTGTTGTCTCTATCTCGTCCTTTACAATGGCGCAGCCTCCGACGTCAATCGAACCTTGAAGCGGAAGCCACGTGTCCTCGAGGGTCATCGGCAGCGCGGGTCTATCCATCAAAGGAACGCCGTCCACGCTTCCTCTATCATGGACTCCACGACTCGACCGCTGCTGCCGCTACTCATCGAATCATCCGCGGACGGCGTCCATGCCTCTTCGGTGGTTCCAGCGTACGAACTTCCAGGAACCGTGCAACCACTTTCGTCTGAGAATGTGCACGGGCTCCTGTCGTCTGGGAACGTCGCGTACGCTGCCCGTGACACGCATCCCATACCCAGGACTCTTGCAACCAGTGAGCATCAAAGGTACGCCGTTCAGGCTTCCTTGGACGTGGATGTTGCCGTCGGGAGTACTGCTACCACCGCATACTCCGTGGACGTGAATCCTCGCTCTCTGTGCGCCTCATCCGACAGCGCCGCGGAGCTGTTGTGTACCATCGCAGAACTCCGCGTCGAGACTAACACCTGGATAGCGCGGTGCACCGAGTTGTATCCTGCCGCTATACCATTATTGTGCGAAATGAATGCCCTGTTTGCTGCAGCTGCCTCACAAGGCTTTGAGTCCAGCTCAGTCCAGAGCCGCAGAGAGCTCCGGTGTGCCCTGACGCAGTTGGGAGACCCGGGCAGGACGTGGTGGGCCCTGTAACGCCCCTTGCTTTACCGAACGAGGCCATCTGTGCTTTTTGCAGTGGTTCGAGGGTTATATACATAAGCCACAAAGAAAATATAATTCAGAAAAACTTGTCGACGCGCGGAATCGAACGGGCGACCTCTCGCTTTGCAGTAGGCCACCAACAGTACCATCTTTCAGCCTGCTAGCGGCAAGCTATTTATATACGCCATTTACTTCAGCGTGCTTTCTTAGTCGCCACATAGATGGCGCGACATGCGCGCGTGGCGCGCTTTAATGTTCGTCGCCCACTCATGCGAACGCCGTTGCTCTTCGCCATACAGGACGTGGTCGCGTTCGTGCGCTTATCTCGAGGAAAGAAGGGGGCGGCCGGGGGGGGGGTGGAGCGGGGGGTTGTATGTCTTGTGCTTTCCCCGCGATCTCCGCGCTGAAGTCACAGCGCGTACGAAGGTCACTTCGGTCTCTGCAGCGGCTGCGTTTGCGAAAGGAGCGCGCTGTTCAAACAGAAATAAGTAACAACTGTGACAGTTACTTCGCGCTCGTGCTGTGTGTACCTGTTCGTTCGTTTTGTGCGCGCTGCTGTATGTTTGAGCAGTGCGCTTCCAGTGTCGAGCCGTGACGCATGATAGTTCGCGGTCGTCCTTTGTGCGTTCTTTTCGTGCATCCTTTGAGCTCGAGCGACGCGCTGGCAATTTCGAGCTGCTTTCCGTTCTTCGCGTTACATTCCAATTTATTGCTACCGCATTCATTGCTTCGCCGTTGCGGCGAAACTGTGACTTTTTCAGGAAGTGCAACGCTCTCATGCATCGATTTCCTGAAAAAGTAATTCCAGAAGCATTCATTATTCCCGGCAGAACTGTTCGTGCACTAGTAGTTGCGTCACATGGACTCTGTTAGAAATGCCGCATGCGTAAGAATTAGACGGAATTGCTCTTTCACAGAAGCTGTCATATTGCAATCGAATGGTTCAGAATGTGTTATGAAGTTCAAGAAGCCCGCTCTCGAGTTTAACGTTTCAAGCCTTCACAGCGACACGCTTTTGGGCCCGCTTATTTAAAAATAAAGCTTGCGCTTCGTTTGAGAGATAGAAAAATGAAATGATTCCTAGCATCGCTACACGAGCAAAGTCGCCGATGCGGTCGCTGACTGTCTTGTGTTAGCGGTGCACCGCCTTTCGCTAGACATGTAATTCTAACGCTCAATCTTCCCCAATGACTTGTTTACCTTGCAATAGAAGACATTGTGCGGAGTTTACGTGCATTTTGTTTGAAAAAGGTGCAGAAATTTGTGATAACACTTATTTGTGCAGCCCTGAAAACAAAACAATTCTTGCACATTTGTACTTCCTACAGCTAATGTTGAGCCCTCACCGACGTTATCATCTTTCGATGGCCCAGCCGTCATGCTTGTTCGACAGCAGGCGGGACAGCACTCGCGACGCTCTATAGCGCGAGCTCATCAACCATGCATGTTTAGTTCGCGAAGAACGTGAATGTTTAATAAGCGGTGACTGTTACATATGAACAGCACAAAGGTGAAATCATGCGGAGTGATGACAGCCTTGTTTACACTCACCTCTCAGGCGATGCCCCAGTCGGCGCATAGCATTTCGATAGCGTAGCACTTCATTCCAGTAGCGGAGCACGTGTACCACAACGCGAAGGTGATTCAGTGCACCACAAGTGACAGAAATCGCAACCCCAAGACGAGAACACATCCACAACACACCGCAACACCGTCGAGGGCTAGCTTGCAGCGCATACGACGAGAACACCGCGCCGCACACTGTACTCCAGAAGCACACGTTGTTGGGCTAGTCGGTTCATGTTCTTTCAGAAGCCACGGAAGTGGCTGTTTCGCGCAAAGAAAACACAAGGGGGGGGTTAAGGGGAGCGCAGTAAATTTGGAATAAGCAGTCGAAAATTTGCGCTCCCCTTAACCCTCCCCTTGTGTTTTCTTTGCGCGAAATAGCCACTTCCGTGGCTTCTGAAAGAGCACATTGTACAGCTTGGGCGCGAGCACATTTCCTTTTTTTGTCTTTTTGTGGGAGGTTTTACACATTTACTTATTCGTATGCCATATAAACGATATTAATTTGCTCCTGCTGTAGTTTCCCTAGTTGTCATGACCGTTTACAGTGAAATGCACTGTTAACAGTTGATTTCTTTAGCGGACTATTTGCTTACGCGCATGCTGACCGTTCGCTCGAGGCCGCTACTGTACTGGGAAGTTTCATCGGAGTAAACGTTGCTTCCTATGGTCCAACAGTTGCTCCCCCAGTTTGCACACGGCAGCACTTACTCCCATTTCGCTCCTTTGCGGCATAGAGTGTAATATCAGGATGTTTGAAGAGAACTGCGTCAATTAACGAACTATAAATAACCCAAGAAAGTCAAAGTCTGGGTCAGTTGATACATGACGCTGAGGCAAAAACCAGTCAAAAAGACGCCGGACAAGGGGAAGGAGTGACACACAACGACTGAACTAGCAACTGTACTTTATTATCTGACAGAAACTCCCAGAAGAACCACAGCGCATGCGCTGGTCACGTAAAACCATGAAGCCAAAAAATTCGGCAGATCCCACGTACCGTGGGAGTCGATGTTATGCAAAGCATGCCGCGGGTAGGTGACTGTGGCGTAACTTTTTTTAGTGAGCGACACGTTACAAAATGACGCTAAAGATATGTTTAAATTTTATACGCACACATATATATGTTGAAGAGCCGCATATGTGTCCCGAGAACGCACGCACGTTTCACGAACTCGTGTGCATGTGTGGAAGAAGTTCTTGGCAGTTCTTGAACAACGGCATCATCACCGTGATCACTGAGCACCAGCAGCTGTTCATGACTTGTTATAGGATCCGGTCGTGATCGTGGTGAGGAGGGGTCCATGTGTAGTGAAGTATGTGGTATAGTAGAGCTGTTGGAATTCTAGGATGCCTCGGTTCCTACACCTACACCCGTTCATTACGTCACATTTTAGCATAAAAAAGCGACGCACGGCTCTTGCCTGCTTAGTGTGAACAAGCAACCCGTATGGGTCCCGAAACGTCTCTGTGTTTTTCACCTTGACTTGGTCAGTGACCGCATTTACACCCTCATGCCTTGGTCATGTCGTCGACAAATCGGCTGTCGACAGAGGCGGCGACAAGTAGAAACCTGAAGCCACCCTTCGCGTTGGTGAGGTATAAGCAGTCGAGGCTGGTAGCCCTGGATAGTGCTACGTGGACCAACATCAGTGGATGGTGTTTGTCGTATTCATAGACTACCTGGGCGTATGTGGCCTACGTAGCCTAGTCTACAAAGCGGCTGTCAATCAATCTGGCATCATCCTCGGTCAGCATGAGGCCATCGCCCAGCCTCGTAAGAAATGAAGTGGACACTGCGTCGTTCTTGCGGGCTAAGTGCAATTTACGGTGCGGTGATGTGGATATCATATGTAACTTTCGTTATTGTATTCCTCCAGGGTCGAGCAATGCTTCAATAAAGCTTGCCGAATCATATGAATGCAAACGTAATGTTTATTAGACTGCTCTAAAAAGGAGCCAACACTGGAACTACAGATGTTAATCTCATATGATGCCTGTATCGTAGGAGTACACATCGTAGGAGTATCATGTAGTGTTTATTGCTTTCTTGAAAAATTGATAGCAAGCCCCAAAACCACAATTGACGTTGCACCGATTTTACGCCTGCGTAGGCTGTTTTTGCCAACCAGTTTATAGACCTGGCAAGGCTCAGTGGTAGAATACCTCATTGCCACGCAGAATGCTTTGGTTCGATTCCTGCAGAGATCCTAATTTTCATTCATTCCATTCGTTGAGTCAACGCTGCGATTGTTGGTTTTCCTTAACGCTCAAGTATTTAGGTTACCAATGTCCGTTCTCGATGTTCCTGGGTAGATATAAACTGTCAATCACCTGTGGCGCATACTCGTACACCGCGGCCCGTGGTAAACGGGTCTGTGCCACACGTGTCAAGTGGAAAGGGTTTGACGACGTACGCGACAGGATTTCAACGTTATTCATGTCATGACCCGGCAGTCATAATCGTCAAATCCTCTTACCCTCCCATGCAAATTTTGGTCTTCACCAAGTTAAGGAGGCGATCATGAGAGCACCCAGACGTAGGCGGCTAGATAGATAGATAGATAGATAGATAGATAGATACGTAGATAGAAACGCTCAAAGTGCCAGAGGTTCGCTAAGAAATGCTTCGCATTTAAAACAAAAACATGAAAAAAGCAAAAGCAAAAATTGGCCTACATGACGGGCAAGAATCTTCCGCCAGAGTGACAGGAACTCGCATTCCTTCTGTAGTAATGAAATGGACGTAGTGCTGACACAATCGCCACTGTGCATGTTGATATGATATGCTTCAAGGATTTCGCACTCCTCCTTGCCCCCACCGCTACCCGAAATCTTAACATTGGAAAACAGCGGCACACAACCACAGAGTTGGCAGTGGCGGGGAAGATTAGCCCCGCCTGACGTGTTCGACGAATTGTGGTGCTCGCGCAGTCGTTCATTCAAACATCAGCCAGCTTGGCCGATGTATACTTTTTCACATGTTAGCGGAATCGCATACACAACATGTTTCGCCGAGGTAGTGTACTTGGTTTAATGCCGAATAGAACACACCGGAGTGCTAGTGGTTCCGCGAGCAACACGTGCACACAGCGCAGAAAGTTTGCAAGGCACCGAAAACACAACTTCTACGCCCTCATCTTAAAAACACAGCGCTAATTTAAACATGGACAGAAGAAACAGCAAACGAGGACGGGCGCTGACTGCCAACAAAGCTTTTATTGTGCGTGCACAAATATATATCTTATAAAACAAAGGAAGGGGAGGGGGGAGATAGAGGGAGGGAGATGGATGCTGAAGCATCCATCTAAAACAGGCGTGTAGATAAGATTGCTGTAGGAAACTGTATTCCTTGTCAGACAGGGTGAGTGACGGGGCGCTAACACACACTGAGCCTTTGCGCATCATCGTGAAAGTCTCGAAAATTTCTCGAGCGCGATTGTCATTGTACTTGCGTAGTACCTTGGTGTCTTGAAGCAGAGGTGCGCATCCGCATTTGGCACAGTGGATCGCTAGATTACTGCCGTGCTTATTCCTCACGTTGTTCGCATGTTCCCGCAGGCGGTCGTTTAGGCATCGTCCGGTCTGGCCGACGTACGTCCCGCCGCAAGTGGTGGGAATTTCATACACTACACCACTTTGCCATTCCACTAGGGGCGACACGTGGTTCTTCCTGCAGGGATCGTGGTCACAGTGGGTCCCGTTCACACGTTTGCACAAAGACCCTAGTTTACAGGGGGCCGAAAACACGACCTGCACACCGGCACGTCCGGCCGCCTTTTTGATTCGATGGGAAACCGTATATACGTACAGGATGACCGCTAACTTCGAATTGTCGAGTTCGGGCCGAGCCTTTACCTTGGGCGACTAGAGCTCCTGAAGTAGAACTTATGCCAACGACGAGAGAAGAGGTTCCGGAAAACCACTTATCTTGAGGCGCTCCATTTGCTTGCAAAAGCTGCGGTTGACTTCGTGGTGGCAGGAGCGGGTGAGAGAATACTTCAGGGCTCCAAGTGCAATGGCTCGCTTGACGATTCTTGATTGGGCCGAGGAAAATGGCAAAAGCTGCTTCTTTGAGCGCGGTGCGTATGCCCAGCAGGTGTGGTTTTGGCTGGGCGGAGCTCAAGGTCGAGAAAACGGATACAGCCGTCGACTGGGATCGCTTTCGTGAAGGAGAGGCCTCGGAGATAGACTGGAAGGCACTGAAAATCAGCTGCACATGCGTGACGGTGTCCTCCGAATTAGCGGAATTAGTGGAATGCCACTAATTAGTGGAATGGCCTAATTAGTGGAATGGCAAAGTGGTGTACTGTATGAAATTCCCACCACTTACGGCGGGACGTACGTCGGCCAGACCGGACGATGCCTAAACGACCGCCTGCGGGAACAAGCGAACAACGTGTGGAATAAGCACGGCAGTAATCTTGCGATCCACTGTGCCAAATGCGGATGCGCACCTCTGCTTCAAGACACCAAGGTACTACGCAAGTACAATGACAATCGCGCTCGAGAAATTTACGAGACTTTCACGATGATGCGCAAAGGCTCAGTGTGTGTTAGCGTCCCGTCACTCACCCTGTCTGACAAGGAATACAGTTTCCTGCAGCAATCTTATCTACACGCCTGTTTTAGATGAATGCTTCAGCATCCATCTCCCTCCCTCTATTGCCCCCCCCTCCCCTTCCTTTCTTTCATAAGATATATATTTTTGCACGCACAATAAAAGCTTTGTTGGCAGTCAGCGCCCGTCCTCGTTTGCTGTTTCTTCTGTCCATGTTTAAATTAGCGCTGTGTTTTTAAGATGAATCCGTACCAACGAGCTCGCATCCAAACTCTTCTAGATCTACGCCCTGTCTCAAAGCGACTTTTTTCACATTGTGAGAAACCTTATGTATGTTAAGCATCACTACAACACTCTTTCGCTGGGAATCAATTGGTTCTGGACATCTATTCGCCGGCCTTTTAACCTCTTGCAGCAGAGTTTCTGCTATAGCTGTCAAGACCTGCTTCGGAAAACCCACTGCTTCCAAGCGCGCAACGTGACTGTCAAAACTCGACTTAACACACTGGTGGCAGCTCTTCTGACGCATTACGGAAACAGTTACTCGCGATTGCTCTCTTAACAATTTTTGAGTGAGCAGACGAGTAGGGTAACAAGGATGTTTTGCTTCTGGGAGAAAAGCACCTGCACAAATGTCCATCATTCCTAAAGGTAAGCGAAAGATCCAAAAACCTAATGGCATTGTCAACCGGAAGTTCATGAGTAAAAGATAGGGCGTTAGAGCAAACTAGGAAGTTACTCAGAACTTGTTCAGCCGCCAGGGTGACGGTCTCATTAGATGATAACTTCAAAATAATCAAGAAATCATCAACATATCTGAAGATATGACAGACACGTGAATCATGAAGAGAGCCCTGAAGCAGGTTGTCAAACTTGACTAAAAATATCTGGCAAAGAATCGGTGCTACACACGTCGCAATACAGATGCCTTTTTTCTGTAAGAACAGCGAGCCATTGAATTCCACCGCCGTGGAAGAAAGATACACAGTTAACAGTTCAAGGAACGCGTCAACGGACAACCCACAGGCATTTTGAAAGGAAACAGGACCATTCTGATAAATGAGTTCACGCACAGCTAGAAACAGTTCACCATGGGGAATGCTATAAAACAAGTCCTCTATGTCAACAGAGAACGCACCATTTGCGCCTGGGAATGCTTTCCTGTGCAGCTCAACAACACCAGAGGAGTCCGCTACACTGTAAGGATCATGCAAGGTGAAGGATCGCAGATAGCGCTGTAGAAACTGGCCCACAACATTCTGCCACGTGTCCGCCTCTGTCACAATAGCCCTCAACGGGCAATCCGGCTTATGGGTTTTTGCGGTGAAAAACACCTCAAGAAGTTTGCCTTTGCAAGAACTTACTTTCGGTGACAAGGTAACCAGGTTGTGCTCCTTTAAGAAGCTGACTACTCAGGACTTCATTTTTGAAGGTTTCTGTTGTGAAGGCAAGAAATTCTTAGCAATGGCTTCCGAGGCGTTTTTACCAAAGCTTCCCGTGGGAAGAACCACGAACCCCCCTTCCTTGTCCGCTTCAAGTAGCGTGAGGTCGTAGCGTGAGGACGCCTTTGCAGAGAGCATCGATTCCTTCGGACAACACACGCTGCTTCTCATCCTTCTCACCCTTTTCAGCTACACGACGTACACTCGCAAGGAGTTCATGTCCGCTGATTCTTGGCTCCAAGCTGAACGTGGGGCCCTTCTGAAGAAGGTTATTCACAGCTTGAAGCACCGAGGCTCCATCCAGAAAAGTAACACTGTCACTGTGGACCTGTGGCCGAACTTTCGTAGGTAAAGTCCGCCGCACTTGATGCCAGAACAACTCAGTAGCTTGGCTTGCCTTGCGACGATGTTCTGGCAAAGAACGGACGCCAGCGGAGTCGCTATGCCCAGAAAGGCACAAAATTCGAAGCCAATCATGCAAGAACCGCACCTGTCTCCAGCACTCTGATTTCCAGATCTTGGTCATGCGCTTCCACCTTGTCCGGCGTCTTTTTGACTGGATTTAGGGGCGAAGCTGCTGATGCCGTGGGTCTGTCCATCCTCCTTCTGTTTGTAGCGTTGTAGTAGCCACCTCTAGCTCGTGAGAAGCGCGCGCTCTGGTATGCAGTAGAAGAAGAAGACGACGTTGACGAGTGACACTATCGTGCGTGTTCGCCTGTGTGGCATTCTTTCTTCTTTACGGCCAGCGTTCTGGTATGCAGCAGAAGAAGACGACGTTGACGAGTGACACTCTCGTTGCGTGTTCGCTTGTGTGGCGTTCTTTCTTCTTTACTACGTCTCGTGTTTTCAACGACACCCGAATACAACATTTCAGAAGTAACGCGCCATGAGGCTCCCTCTTGGCACGCTTTCTCTTTAGCTCGGAGTTGCCAGATGGAAGAGAAGGCTGCGGAACGGAGGGCACGGAAGGCGGCGGCAGCGCGCGCTCGCAGACAGAATCCTGAGGTGAGAGCCCGCGAGGCCGAAGCTGCACGTCGACGCCGCGAAGCAGATTCCGCCGTTCGAGCCCGCGAAGCCGAAGCTACTCGACAAGCTGCACGGCTGCGGCGAGAAGACCCCGCCGTTCGAGCCCGCGAGGCCGAAGCTGCTCGACAAGCTGCACGGCTGCGGCGCGAAGACCCCGCCGTTCGAGCCCGCGAGGCTGAAGCTGCACGGCTTCGGCGCGAATCGGATTTTGAAAATGTGAAGGACCGTGAAGCGGCGAGAAAGCGCGCGTACCGACAGGCAGAGCCCGAGGCTGTGCGACGTGAAGTGGCTGCAAAACGCATCAGGCGGGCTCTGCCCGAAGGCGCCGACGCGCGCTTCCAGCGGGACTTCCTTGATAACATTTTCGGCCACAGTTGCGGTGTGGGCAACAGATTGTGGTTCTGAAACAATCTAGTCACAATATCTTCCATCAAGAAGGACCACGCTCGCGCCAATGCCATCGCCGTGCTGCAGCGAGAGTTCGCTTCGCCCCAGTCATCATCATTCACCACGTGGATATGCTGTGATTTTTTGCCTCAGAGTATAAATAACCCCCTCGGCCAGCAAGCTTGCAGGCTTACACTGGTGCAACCAATGGGTAAATATTCTAAATTTAAACAAATGTAAATCTGTAACCATCTCCCCATGTTCAAACCCCCTTTCTTTCCTTGCTCAATTTCTGGTGTTCGCGTCGAGGCCGATAACTCATTTGAATATTTGGGAGTGACCTTATGCAGTGACCTGACGTGGCGCATGAATATTGCTAACATCGTATCATCTGCCAATAAAACACTAGGATTCCTGAAACACAACCTCTATGATGCCCCTATGCACATTAAACTGCTAGCATATAAATCGCTTCTCATACGAAAGCTCGAGTACGCATCCCCATCTGCAGCCCACACCAGTCCTACCTCGCCTCTGCCCTGGAATCAGTCCAAAACCGTGCTGCTAGATTCATTAATTCCACCTTTATTTACCAAGTCGCATATCACCTTTGAAAGCAGAATCCAGCTTATGTAATCTCTATCTTTGCCGTCACATTCCCATGCTATTTTTCTCCCAAGAAATTTTTAACATGAAAGTGTTTTACGCCGGGGTCCACCACGGCTCCACTGACGTAGTTACGTCACGGATATGGCGTTGTAAAATATAAAGACTAACAGTGGGCAAAGAAAAAAAGAAGAAGAAAAAAGTTCCGTCACCGGGAATCGAACTTACGACCCCTCGCTCCGCAGCGCGCAGCGCGAAACGATTCGGTCACGGACGGCACATTCTTTGGAATGCTAACGGCGAGCTATTTATATACACTATTTGCCGGTGGCGGTACTCAGAGATTAGTGTTACAGCGTGTTTTCGTTATCACTAGCGAGATGGCGCGAAGGGCTCGAATATGGCGCTTTAAAAGTCGCCGCCGTTGTGACCAGCGCCCGCCTCTACAGGGCGTGGTCGCTCGTGCGCGCGCTTATCTCGTGATCGCGGTGGTTCGTACGTCTTGTGTTGAGAGCACGAAGGTCACTTGGCTCACTGCAGCGGCCGCTTTTGCAAAAGGAGCGCGGTGCTCACGCAGAAATAAGTTACAAATGTGACAGTTCGCTCTCATCCTGTGTATGTTCGTTCCATGCGTCCTTTCTGCTTGAGCAGCGCGTTGCAATTTCGGACTGCTTGCCGGTCTTCGCGTGACATTACAATTTGTTGCTGTAGCTTCATTCCTTTGCCCTTGGGGTAAAAGAATGCACAACAAACGCCCAACTATGTCTGTGAAGACACGTTTCACTTTCGTGTTATACCGATTCCTATGACATAGGGATCAGCCATGGTTTTTTACTGTAATCTCGGTGATCCACCTTACATCATTCCCTCGCCCGCATACCTCATAGCGGCGGACATGAACTGCATGTGTCACGTCTACGTACCCACGCCGTTACATTTCTCTTCATTGTCCCCCGCGCAGCTCAAGATTGTAATGGCCTTTCCCACAAAATTGCAGCTATCACTATTCCATCAACCTTAGATAATGTGACAAGCGTTCTTTCCGATCTACAGCACCTGGCTGTACAGTAATCCCACCCTTTATGTAATACCCCCATGTGAACAGGAACCGTCACGGAAAAACAGTCCTGTTACGTATACAGCCTTATCAGCTCAATTCCTCGTGGTTTATTCGTATATCAGGGATACTAACCTCTTGCTGTCTGACATCGCTGATTAGCATCTCCCAAGTTATGGTCTGCTTGTCACACTAGACGTGGCTTCGCTGCACGAACATTCGCCATGCAGATGGGATACGATCACTGCTCCGTTACTATAAGGACTCTATAGATGACAAGCCTATCGACGATCCAAGCGTTGCAATTGTCGGTAGGTCTGTCATCTACAACTTTTAGCTATGAAGACTTTTGTTTATTTGCATGATGAGGCTATAATCATAATCGTTGTGAAAATGAATCTCTGAAATTGTGCTATACAAGTCCAAACCGATTTAGTGTATTACTTTATGGTGTCATATTCAAGGCCACGCGCCGACTTCAATCTTTGTTCATGGGCGGACCATTCCCTATGCAGGTGCCTCTGGTCTGGGTCTAGTGAAGGAAGGCAGTGCTGAAGAGGAAGATGCTGTGTTCGCAGTCCGCAGCGCAGTTCAATGCGGCGTGAATTACTTCGACACAGCTCCGTGGTATGGGCAGGGCCGTTCCGAGATTGTTCTCGGAAAGGTACGCATGCCAAACCAATACCGCTGAGTGCTCGGCATATATGAACGGCCACTCCTTGAGCGACTGGTGAAGGTTGCCCGCGCCACCAATTTCGCTTTGCTCACTGTTCTCTGCCGTGTGGCATCACATGTCATCACCTCGTTTGTGCTTAACATGATCGCTGTAAAAGCTTTTATGAATTCTTGCGCAAGTATCTAAACTCTTCTGACGAAAAATACCATGTCACTGAGGTGTCATACACTTTGCGAGAGACGAGCATCAAATATTAGCAAGTCGACTACCGTTTTCACTGAAGGCTTCTGTTTCTAGGATATCACAAGAGCCAGTGATGCCTAATGATCGGGTAACCCGCGAATGCTCCGTGCACATTCCTCTACCATGATATATAGACGTGACAACGTTGTTATACATACATTACATCCACAATGTTTATTAATGTAAGGCTGGATGCACTATGTACATTTTGATGAAGTATATGTACATTTCGATGAACTATAAACATTATATATACATAAAAGATGTTTTACCAAGTTCAAGAAGGGCGTCCCTCGATGAGTTGGCGGACTGGTTTCCCTTTAAAGGTGATTGCTTTATGACGGATGAATTATATGCATTACATTACAAAGTACAAGAAGGGCGTTCCTCGATGAGCTTGGGGACTCGTTTCCCTTTAAAGATGATTCCTTTATGATCAGTAAAGTATGTTGCCAAGGGATCACCGATGATGGGACGCAATGGAAAGTTGGAGAAGGCAACATCGATACAGGTGCCCCTGATGGTGGTGGCAGGTTTGCAGTCGTACGATACGCATCGGAGAGCGTAATGTGACATCATGTGTTGGCTGGTTATTGGCAAGGCGAGATCTTCCCGAGCTGCTGCTGCGTTGCGAGCCCGTCGCGCTGCTGCCGTTCATGCTGCGGAGCGGCAACGATGAGTGTTCACTTAGTGAGCTCCTCGCGAAGAGAAAGGAAGCGAGCCAAACGAGAGGTGCGGCCCTCCAGCACTCACCTAACTAGCGCTTGCGCCGAGCGTGGTGTGTGCCGCCTTGAGCGGCGGCGCCATCTAGTGAGCATTCTTGAAATAACCGGAGAGAGCGCAGCTGCGCCGAGTGTGGTGTGTGCCGCCGACGGTCACGCGTGTGAGGACAAGGCGCGAGCATAAGAAGCTTGGCGAGCAAGCTCCTAAAACGGAAGACTAAGCAGAGTCTCATCCACATTTACTTACAGCGCAAATCACTTCTTCATCACCATCGTCGTCCTTACTCGCCCACTGCCGGGCCAAGCCCTCTCCCATGTTCCGCCCATCAACCCGGTCCTGTGCTTGTTGCGGCTACGCTATACCCGCAAACTTGGTAATCTAATCTGTCCACCTAACTCGCCCCCTCGCGCCTTCTCTTGGAATGCAGTCAGTTACTCTTAATGATCTTGCCTACGCGCTACATGCCCGGCCCATGCTCATTTCTTCTTCTTGATTTCGAGTAAGCTGTCCTGAACACCCGTTTGTTCCCTCACCCAGTCACTTCTTCAGCAGAAGCATATTTAGTCATGTTTAAGGAAGACAACGTATGTCCCAATAACTGCACAATAAACAGCAGCCACGAAAACAAATATATAGCTGGTAGAAGCATTCTACTTTTTGTTTGACCACACCTACCTAAGATGTATTTGGCAGTGTATTCTCATACACGAAACCAAGTTCTGAATGGGCGCAGGTACACAAGTTAAAATTGGCAGATTTCTACGAATTTGGTTTCATTATTGCAATTTAAGGCAAAAGTGTGTTACAAGGGTGTGTGGTTCGTCCCTTTGGGGACTAATGGGGCTGCCACAACCATTGATCTCTTTAAGAACTAACGGCACCGGGTCTGACAGTTAGTCCCCATGTAGCTAACTGTTAGTCCCCACAGATCACCTCAATGGACTAACATTTAGTCCTCACATTTACCCCTTACCGGCCATCTGTTGGTCCCAACACATCACCTGAATGGACTAACATTTAGTCCTCACATTTACACCTTACCGGCCAACTGTTAGTCCCCACAGATCACCTCAATGAACTAACACTGGGTCCTCACATATACACCTTACCGGCCAACTGTTAGTCCCCACAGATGACCTGAATGGACTAACATTTAATCCTCGCATTTACACCTTACCGGCCAACTGTTAGTCCCCACATATCACCACAATGGACTAACATTTAGTCCTCAGATTTAAACCTTACCGGCCAACTGTCAGCCCCCACAGATCACCTCAATGGACTAAAATTTGGTCCTCACATTTACACCTTACCGGGCAACCGCTACTCCTCGCAGTTGCAATTCGCCGGATGAACTGTCGGTCCACTCAAATACTCCATTTGGATGAACTTTTTATCCCCAGGAATGATTTTCTACACTTACTCTCCGCAAGGCTTAATACTTTTTTTGCGTGTTTCTTTTCGCGGTGAGCAACAAATGCCGCGGAAAAGAACACGCGAAAAAATATTTAGTCATGCGTGTGCCACTGCTTTCGCAGTCAATGCGACAACGAAATACAAAAGTGAGACAATGAAAGGTTTTAATTTTCTCTATACATATGAAGTTTCTGCTTCTTTTAATTGAATTCACTGCAAAATGTTCACTACAGGTCCAGCAGCGTTGTCATATCTCGTACATTCCTTTTTGTGAAGCTGCTCCAACGGAAGCAATAAATGACAGCCATGTACGCGCTGGCGCACACAGCATTCTGCTTCTTGTGGACAACGGCTGCATCCTGCAAAGCACACAAATATTGCAAACAGTTAGCGACACGTCACAAAGAGGATGAAGGCGCACGAAAACAACATGAATTAGAAACACACGTCTAAAATATGGCATGTAAATAATTTCGCCGTGATGTCATACATCATTAAAGACGCATTTCAAACCAAATAGCGCAACAGTTCAATTGCGCCAGCCGCAGACGTCACGCCGAGGCGGCGCCAGCCTAAAAAGTAGCGTTTGCTATCGGCTTGTATTTGCTGGTCCCTCCTGGTATGGCTTTACGACGAAGTGGGACTGTCCGAATGCGCGCGCTAGCAGAGTTGGGGATTTGTAAACATTGAGTCCCACTAATACGTCAGGACAGGGATGGGGGGGAACAGGGGGGAACTGTATATGAGGGCCTTCTATTTGGTCGTCCCAGACTGTAGTGCTTAGTGCTTCTTGTGATTACCGCAGCACCCGCCGTTGTATCTTAGGGGTTATTGTGCTGCAATGCAAAGCCTGAAAACGCGAATGCGATTCCCGGCCTTGTTGGCCGTATTTCAGTGGAGCTAGGGTGCAAAGACCCCAGCTTAGTTCGATTATGCGGGCATCTTAGAACCGAACGTGGTAAGAACATTTCCTGCATTAGGCGTGCCTCATAATCGCACCTTGGTTCTGGCAGGCCGCAGAATTGCGTAAATAGCGTCCGATGTTGTCGTTGATATTACGAGGAGTAAAATACAGCTGGGCGGGCAGCGATATGGAACATGTTAGCGGTGGTGTGTTCCACCAATGAAAGGCAACCGCATTTCAGAGCTACAGAAAATAAAGGAGGACGCTTGAGCTTCGCCCCAAGAGCAGAACGCAATAGCGTAAGCAGGCCCTATTTGCATCGGTAGCTTCGCTTATCGGTGCACACTTCAGCCATGTCGCAAGCAAAGGAGCGTCTGTTCGAGTAAGAAAGGCTGTTTAAAACTATCCTATAATACCTACTGCTAGTACAGTTGCGAAGTGCCCATAATTCTTTCTTTGCATCCGTAGGGCAAGACGGAACATACACAGCTGCTCACTTTGCTGATGCTTTTGCTGAATAAGTATGTCTGAGCGCTTTATAATAGATGGGCGTTGAAACCCCTCACTCGTTGTGCCATTCAGAAGTCTTGACGCATTTCTACGCTTCTGCTGCGTAACATTACATACATTTGAGGAGACTCCTCACACTGCCATATATAGGCTTTTTTTTGGCAGCAGTTCCGAGTAATGACGCGGCTATGTAGTAGAGCACCTGCTTGCCACGTAGAGGGCCTGGATTCGATTCCCAGTGGAACCGAACTTTTTTATTATGTGTTTTTTCGCATCTATCTCAAAATTTCGCTCACAGGCAACGCTTATTTCTCGCTCACAACCAACGACACCGACGCCGACAAAGGAGTTTTTGTGAAACAAGCTCTTTAACGCTGTTGCGTTGAAATAAAGCGTGTACTAGCATTACAAAATTCCCTTCCGTAATTTTGTATGAGCAAGCGCCACACAGGCGTACTTAGATTACTGTAACATGTCTTGTCCTGCAGTGGGCGCAAAGTAACGGGCCTGTACGATTGAGTTGCCGAAAAAAAATTGGCCGCCATCTCGCCCTGCGAACGTGGATGTACCAAAGAGCATACATGCTAATTGAGGGGTATGTTTTATTATTACTTTAGAGTGATGGTAGTCATACCTGCTGTGTGGTCGCTGTGGTTGACCATGAATGGTTCCGCGAACATTTTCAGCTAGAAGAATTTCTTCCGTTTGTGGAGCATTGCATTCATGCTGTTGTTCTGGTGTCTTGGTTAACCCATGGAACTCTTAGAATTGAGTGAATGAGTTGCTTGACGGGCTTTTATATTATATTAGAAAGCGGAAAACACACGCGGGGAGAAGGAAGGGCCATTTCACGCCATTCGAAGCTCTCTAGTGAAGTTCGAAGGAGCTGCAGCCTAATCTTTAGCGGGAATGTGTGGGAGGGTGTTTTCATTGTTCACAGGTGCCTTTTCATCCATCATGCGGTTTTGATGTTTGTTTTGTGGTTTTCTTTATTGAAACGAACACTGATCTCTTTGCTGTATGCGTGATTGCAAGAAAGATATGCCGTTTGCCTTCAGTTCTCCAGTGCCTGAACAGCCGAGTGCTTAAAACGCTTGCCTTCGGGTCGTAGGTACGCGGGTTCGAATCCCGCCACCTCATGAAAAACTTTTTCGCCAAAACTTTCTCTTTGTTTCTACCTCTTTCAGCGCGCCGCCCGTCTGTTGTCCGATTTCTGTGGCACGTACCCGTTCATGATGATGATGACAGTTTCGTGTTTACACCACGACGAAATTACGCGACCAACGAGAGTCATGCAGCTTCGCGGTGAAAATGAGACAGAGGATGCTGGAGACAAAAGCTCGCACTAGTTTTGCTGGTATTGCCGAGCTTTTGCTGCGAGGCTAATTTTTTGCTAGTAGTACTAAGTATGCGTAGACTTGGCTAGGCATGTCACGTGACTACCCGTTACATGACGTGATTTTGGTCACGTGACTAGCTGTTACGCGGCTTTAGGTGGGAACATCCCACGTGGCTAGCTGTCGCACGGTTTATGGCGGGAACAGTCACGTGACCAGCTATAACGCGACGTTGCGCGATTTTAGTAGCGTTACAAAATGTTACGTGATTTTCACTCACTAGAGTAGTTACATGATGTTACGTGATTCGAGCTAGTTACGTGATTTTAGTCACGTGAGTGTTACGTGATGTTAGGCTATTTTAGTCACGTGACTCGATTTTACGGGATGCTTCGCAGTAGTGGTGCCAAGCATGAAGGAAGCTCGGTGGTCTTCGTTTCTCTTTCTGTCATCCTTATTTCTATTTTTTTTTCTGTCTCTCTCCATGTATTCCTTTGTCTTTCTCGCTCTATCTTTCTCGTTCTTGCCCTTCGTTCTCTCTCTCAATTTATCGCTTCCTTTTTCTTTATCTCTCTCTGTGAGACTTTCTCTTTCTGTCGTTTTTTCCCATTTAGATGCGAAGCTAGAGCACTGCACGGGCCGTAATTCTCGGCCCGGGCCCGGCCCGGGCCCGGAACTCGTTCAAATTTACCCGCCCGAACCCGGTGACTCAAAATGATACCCGGGCCCGGCCCGAACCCGAGAATTAATTTCGCCTACCCGGCCCGGCCCGGCCCGACCACAGATCAGACCCGACTGAGGCCCGACCCAGTAATCTAGGTGGTGTTGCCCGAACATGGATTCGACAGTAAGGTGTTTTAAGCGGCAAATATCTAGGCTTTGTTGGCGTGTGTTTCGCTAACAGTTATACTTTACCATACGGTAATTTCTGGTAAAAAGGGGCTCACGGTGCAAGCAGTTGAGCGGACATATTGGATACAATGATTGTTTGTTCGGCAGTGGTATACCGTACCCATTTTTTCTGCAAATACGCTGGGGATCATGAAGGGCGTTTTGTAGCAGACATTGTAGCAACGAAAGTGATTTGCAGCACGAGTTCACTTTAGATAGGGAGCGCAATAACAACAAAGGATGGATTGATGGATGGATAAACTTTATTATGGTCCATCGGAACGCGCTCTAGCACGTTGCGGGCCACTCCGACATCGGAACAGAAAGACCAAGTCTCTCTGCTGCGTCGCAGGCCCGTTGGACTGCCCATATAGCTGTTCTAGCGCGGAGCTGGTAATAGAAGCCTCCCATTTGGACCGCGTGATGACTTCACCGCCACGTAACATGGAGCACCGGCAGAGCATGTGTTCTAGATTAGCTTGGCAGAGAACAAAACGCTCACTTCACTTTGTTTTTATTGCACTCTATAGCCTATTGAAATTTATAGCATGCTGTAACCACAAAGCCAATCGTGCACCCTTCTCGATATGTACCACCTGTTTTCACCATTGTAGCGCCTTGCCACAGCAAGAGAAACAGAAGGAAAAAACCAAATTCGTGACCGTTGTTGCAAATACACTAACCTAGGTAAACGTATGGAACCGCGTGCACCACGTGTATGCGTATAAGCAGCCGAAAGGAAGAAAAAAAAACTATTTCTCATAGCATTATTTTTATATACCACACCACTGCTAGTATATACAGTCTATAAGTTTCTTATGGCATACGTTAGAGTTTACTTCTTCACATATTATTGTGCGAAAAATCAAAGTATCAAGGTATTCCTGCACGCCATGCCATGTTGCATCACATATCGTGCCGCGCTAAAGCTTCTTGCACTGCTCGCGCTGGCCGCACGGGCGCACCACATCTGCCTTGGCAATTGCGAAGGCGTCGGCAGTCGTTCTTAACTTCCACCACTGGAGCAAATCTAGGATGTCTTTGTGGAGCTCTGTGGAATGAATATGGCTTGTAGCTCATCCCTTCACTTCTCTCGTTCCCGAACGTCGTGCCACTCTTCAATGTCATCTGTAAACCTACTCTCCTTGCAATTTTGAGCAGTGTATGTTATGCACGGTTTGCACTGCGCTCGTTTTTTTTTCATATTATAATGGCGTATGCCTTCCCAGCGATGTTGTACCGGTAGAAGGCGGCCATTGGACTACGCGGTTAGGACTGGCAGGAAGCGGACGAAGCGATTTCGATATATTTCCGGGGTTCCTACGAGTTTGTTAATAAAGGCTCGACTAAGCTTCTCGAAGCTAACTTATTAGATGCATATGGTTTGAGGTAAAGGGACATCAGCCGGCACGAAATCTGTCATTGTCCTTTTTCAAGCCAGATATTTTGTCAAGCGAATATATTCACCCCACGCCTTGTTTAATGGATCTATTTTGTTCCTGCACATCCCAACGCTGAATAAGAGGCTGGGTCCGAGCTAGTTGGTACACTGACATTATGAAACCGTTAAGTGCACAAAGACGGGAACAAGAAGACGACACACAGAGCGCTACTTCCAACTGATGTTTATTGCAACACAAAAACGCCATATATGTAGTCTCTTCACTCAGAAATGGCTACTGCGCATGTTTGAGAGCGGAGCTATCAGATTCTCTCTTATTCCTACACTCTCCTCTCTCCTTTTTTTTTTCTTTTTTTCCCGCTAACGATAACAGGCTTTGTTAGCGCGTGCATGGTAACTGGGCGGTACAGAAAGAGCACTTGAATCACACCAAGCATTTCTTTAACAAGAATCATAAAGGCAAAACCAACAGGGTGAAAAGGTGACGTACCAAAAATGAACAAGGGTATTACAAATGCTGGCCAGCATAAATGAACAGGAATGAAAAACAAATGCGGCTAAACAATGGAAGTGTCAAAAGGTAAAAACGGTATGAAAACAGAGGTCGTGAGAAGGTAAAACAGTATAAAAAGATGTAAAAAGAACCTTAAAAAGGTTAAAAACCTAAAACGTAAGAGCAAAACTAAGTAAAAGCCACTGGTTTTGCAAAAACGCCAGCTCTTTCTTCGAAAGCGATACAGATGGCATGCTAACACAACTGCGTCCGAGCTGTTCTATGCATGATGCCTCATGAATTTCCCGAGCAATCTGGTCTCGGTATTTCCTGATCACGACAGTCTGGTCAAGAAAGGCAGAACAACCGCAAGTTGCACAATGTAAGGCCATGTTGCTGCCTGACTTTTGCTTCAAATTGTTGGCATGTTCTCGTAGGCGATCATTGATACATCGGCCAGTTTGGCCGATGTAAACACGTCCACATGAGAGCGGAACCTTATACACGACACTGCATTTGCAGGACACGAACCTCGTGGCGTGTTTCTTGCTGCATATGTCAGGCTTTTCGCTGCTCACGTTCACACGCTTGCACAGGCCTCCAAGTTTGTTGGGGGCGGAGAACACCACCCTGACACCTGCGCCTCCTGCTGCCTTCTTTATCCTATGGGACACTTGGTGTACGTACGGAGTGACAGCAGTTTTTGTCTTGTCGGTGTTTTTCCGAGGCACATCACTAGTTTTCTTGAGCTTGCGCAACAAGGTTTCAGCAAGGTCACATAGAAGAAACTCAGGAAATCCAGCTGCTTTTAGTCGATTGATTTGAGAGGCAAAACTTTGGGGAATCTGATGGGAACACGACCTCATGAGTGCGTTATTCATGGCGGCAAGTGCAACGGCACGTTTAACTAGCTTCGAGTGGTTGGAGGCGTAGGGAAGTAGGCGTTTCTTAGAACGGGGGGCGTAAATCCAACAGGCATGTCCTGGGGTAAAGTGAAGCTCGAGGTCGAGGAAGCGGATGCGACCATCCTCAGGAAGTTCCTTAGTAAGAGTCAGTCCTGGGAACGCCGTGTAGAACCTCGAGAACAAATCTTCTATTTCTTGTGTGGCGTTCTCGGTGGTCCTCTTGAGAGGAGGGAGAGAGGAGAGTGTAGGAATAAGAGAGAATCTGATAGCTCCGCTCTCAAACATGCGCAGTAGCCATTTCTGAGTGAAGAGACTACGTATATGGCGTTTTTGAGTTGCAATAAACATCAGTTGGAAGTAGCGCTCTGTGTGTCGTCTTCTTGTTCCCGTCTTTGTGCGCTTAACGGTTTCATAATCCCAACGCTGTTGCGGCAGTATCATGTAGCTCTCGCACTATATAGCGCACTATATAGGGCCTCAAACACGCGGCTCGCGGACCTCTCGCTAGCGGCCCGCCGCCCGCACATGACTACCTTGATCCCATTTTTTTAGGGGCGAAGCTTCTTAAAGCGGCACCCGTTCGTCCCTCGTAGTGCGTAACCAGTCGTAACGCTAGTACCAGATCTTGACCTCCAAGGTGGTGCCGGTGGGAGATTTCTCCTGTGCGTTGTTCAACAATAAAAAATTCGCAGCGTGCGCGTTAACTAAAAGCCGAATTCTTCTGTCTCTCATTCCCGATTGGCAGCCATTGGCATGTTCCAGTAGGAAACGTGAATAGAAGTAGAAGTCTAAGTGTTAGCTAAAAGCCGACTTCTTCTGTCTCTCATTCCCATTAGCAGCCATTGTTTACCTCCAAGGTAGTGCCTGGTGAGATTTCTCCTGTGCGTAATTAAACAATAAAAATTTTGTTCAAAACGCCGTTGATTGACGAAATAAACCAACGAAAGACGCCAGATGTTTTCTAAAAGCAAAACGAAAAGACGCCAGATGTTTCTAAAGCAAAACGAAAAGACGCCAGCTGCTTAACGAAAGACGCCAGATGTTTTCTAAAGCAATGGTTTTCTAAACAATGAAAATTCACAGCGTACATGTAAAATTAAAGTGAGCTGCAAGTCGTCATAACTCTCATCGAACCTTTAGCATAAACGCGCCCGATCTCACGTCGGTGATGATGTACTGGGCAGAATTCACGGAAGATTCACGGTTTACCGATGAACCTCCGCAGCTTCGCCCACTCATCATCATTCACTCCGTGGATATGCTGTGATTTTTTTTTCTTTATAAGTATGTTCTTGAGATACAGAGGCATCATATATCGAAAGGACTTTTTGCGTGAGGCGCCCCCTGCGGTCACCGTGTGTTGATACATAACCGTGAAACAAGAGCTATACTTCAGAATCGGCGTCCAGATTTTAGTCACAATGGGTGATACGAAATGACTGGTTCCCCAGACGTGAAAGAGAGACGTCCGTTTAAAGGCAATACTAAAGGTGAACTGCTGCGCCGGCCACGTGCACGTGTCCTCGATGTCCCTTGGTTTCCTCTTCTTCGATATATATATATATATATATATATATATATATATATATATATATATATATATATATATATATATATATATATATATATATATATATATATATATATATACACACCATAGACTCTGGCACTCTCCAAGCTGCTCAGTTCCGAACTATTTTGCAACAAGGGTATCGATATGTTGTGGGACTCCCGCCGCCAAATCCCCTTCAGAAATGATCCCGTATATGAGATATGGGAAAGGTCTGCTGTGAAATGACGGTAGTTTTAAAACCTGTTCCCCCTCCCACGCTCCTACCTTCGTCATTGCCCTAGCCCTTGCGGGAGTAAATTTTCGTGAATGCGGCCCGTTAGCAGAGGTGAGTTTGAGACCCCTGATATAGCGGAACAAGACGAAAGCTCAGACATTAAAAATGTAGGCACACAAAGCAGGCTGTGCATGTCCATCTCGCGCCACATCACCACTGAGAGCTGTCACAGAGTCACAGAAAAATAATGTGTCTTTAGAGGGGTTCTATGTGCAGTCCTTCTTTGGAGGGATTCTATGTGCACGGAAAGAGACTCCGTGCAGTCCTTTCGTTTTAGAGGGGGGCTCTAACTTTCAACAACGTTTCCCCGCTTTGTAGCTCTGTGATCGCTCTTGCGATGACATCTCATAAGTATAATTTTATTATATTACATTTATTACTGCGATTACAGAGTAACATGTGCGAAATAAAATAATAACGAAAGCAAATGAAGCACGGAATAGCGCGATGTTACATATAAGCGGCTGGTCTATTTACTTTTAGCTCGCCCGTTTCAGATAAATAGAAGCTCATATGCAAGAAGAACAATCAGTTCAGTACTTATCCCCCATAAAACTTCTCCAAAGTGCTTACCCCACATAGAAAAAGCGTTTTTTCGAGATAAAATGTGGTGCTTATATGTATGCACAAAACGATATTTCTATCGTCAGTAAATTACTCTTTTACCAATCCAAAAGCACCACGCTCGCCGCGACAAGACTCTTGGTAAGAGAGAAAACTCGCAGGAAAATGCAAGTAACGACGCCAACTTGTAATTCACGCACCAAATGCCGCGACGTTATAGATTCTGACGGCATCTACTGGGCCCTACGTAGCTTATAGTAGGTAAAAATGAAGTACATTGACCTCTGAGGGGCCTTAACAGAATTGATATACCAAGTTTCTGGAAATTTCGTTGAGCAAGGTCCCCAAAATACGACGAATGCACTTTAAAATCCATGACGTCACGTGCGGAGATTCCAGCGCGAAATTTCAAAATGGAACTTTGACCTTGATTTTCTCCTTTATTAATAGACTCATTGATGGTGAAATTAATGACGTTCGGATTCTAAGAGTACACTCTATCGGTCTAAACCGATTCAGTGTTTCACTTTAGGGACCGTTTAAGAACAGAGCAAAGTCCAAGCCCGGCCCGACCCGAGCCCGCAACCTCAAACCCGGGCCCGGCCCTAAGCCCGGAGCTTCAGGCCCGAGCCCGGCCCGGGCCCGCCGTGAAAGCTACTTTACCCGGCCCGGCCCGGCCCACGGGCCGGGCCGGGCCCGGGTTTTCGGGTAGGCCCGAGCCCGTGCAGTGCTCTATGCGAAGCAGCTTTTGCTCGGGGCTGTGTCCGTCCTTCCATTGGTGACCGTCCGCTCGGGAACCAGGTGTGCTGGCACACGCTAGCGCGTTCGGGCCTGTGTAAGGGGCTGGGTAAGACGCTGTGGCCTCTCTCCCTTACACTCTCTCAGCAATCGTGTGATGGCGTCGGGGAACAAGATCTTACAGACGCGCGATGAACGAACGCGTTGTATCCTAGTGAGAACGCGCTCGCACGCACTAGCACGTTCGGGCTCGTGTAATGTGCAGGGTAAGACGCTGTGGCCTCTCCCTCTTACACTCTCTCAGCAATCACAGAACCATGCGCTGCTTCGCATCCCCACATGATTCCCTTTAGTGGGATATGGTGTAATTTTTTGTTCAATCGCACGCATGCCTACTCCGCGAGAGTATGCTCCGCAGCGTGGGGAAATGCTTAAGGAGGTACAAAAAGAAAGAAATAACTTCTGAACAGGTTCGCTGCGGCTCAGTTAGCTTTCGGGCATGCATCACGTTGTAGCCACATACGCTTCTGCATCGGTTTTTTTCAGCGAGGCCGACGTCACGAAATCCAGTAGTATGTGCCCTTGCGAACATGCACTGTGGCCATTTTGTGATTCTGGCGAGTATCATCGCCAACCAATCTTCCTTGCGGTAGGCATATTATGCTTACGTCTACACTAGATTATTTGCGAGCCGGCCTTTTCGAACGCTCCCAATGCGACATTTTAGTCCCGAGGGGTTTTCCAGTATACATATAGAAACTTGAGCGAGTTGGTGCATCTGTAATACCAGCGCTTATGGAGCCCACTTCCGGCGTAAACGGCAGCGCTTCTTGCCTTACATTTCTCATGGCGGTGTAATGAGAAAGTCTTTGCGGAGTGGTACCATCAGACAGAAAAAAAAGACTCTAAATCTGTGTACCCTATCGGGCGAATTTTCTTGACACTTTCGTTCTTGCAGGCCCTTGAAGGAATTACCCGAGATGCATTCTACGTGGCCACAAAGGTAGGTCGTTACGAGCCGGACTGCGAGCGTATGTTTGACTTCAGTGGCAGCCGGACAATGAAAAGCGTCCGGGAGGGACTGGACAAGATGAAGCTCAGCTACTTCGACGTCGTCCAGGCAAGTGCACAGCCGTCAGGCTCTCAGACCGCTCGGCCTTTGCGGAGTCCATTTCAGCACGCTGAGCACGATAAGAAATGCGAGTGGGACAGAGTGTGGAAAGCACTTCAACGTGTTGAGGGAAACTTGGAAAAAACTTGCCAATTAGTGCAAATAGTTTAAACGTGTGAGCATGAGATGGCAATGTCAGAATGCGGGGCAGCTGCCAATACAAGGTAGGTGTGACCACCAATGGGCTGCCAAGAAATATTCGGCACACACTAATAGCTTAATAGTACAGAAAGAGGAGGCACGGTTCATTGTTAAAGAAGCTGATACATGAAAACATAGACACAAGAGAAAAGAACAATATGTTTGTTCGCTTCTCTTTTATCCGTGTTTGCACGCGTTAACTCTATATATTTACTATGAAAACATGAACCTTGCAGGCGCGACAATGTTGTCACAAGTTTCTCTCTCTAAATTTTTCACAAACTGTTTAAACAGGAACAGGGCATCCCACATAATTCACCTTCATGCTTAAATTAAAGCGACAGCAGTAGTGATACAGGTTTGTTTGAGGACTGTCTGATAAACGGATGACTCCTCTGCTGAGCATTTTGACCACTTTTGTTTGGAAAACTGTGCGCGCAGTGTGCACGACGCGACAGGTGCGCCGACGAATAGGACTGGCGTCACCGGTGTGAGGTTTATACGATGTTGAACGACGGGCTTTTGCCATGCAGGTCTGTTACCAAAATAAAAATGCCACTGTACGACACGAGAAGGCGACGTATGTCATTGACCTGTGCAAGGCTGAGATCGGGTTCAGTCACTTCAGCCGAACCATCCGACAAAGAAGTGGTGCTGTTAGCCGCAGTTGGCGGAAGTAAATCAGTCTCGGTGGTCAGATTTTCAGTAGTACATATGCTGGCCAAGAACACGCCACTAGGAAGCACTTCAGGGCACAAAGTGTAATTTAGAAGTAAAAGAGAGGTACAATTCCAGGTGATAGTGACGCGTTTAAGTGCAATGGCAACGTTATGGCTCAAAAGGCCGTTGGTGAAGAGAAAGAGGACATATCCCTATTGGAAAACCCAGTGGCAGTGTCCCAGTGCCATACATGATTATTGGACCAGTGTGGCGCTGGGTACTGCGACGCTGGCACGCTGCATGAGGCACGCTGGACGCTGGCGCGCTGCACACTGGGACACCCGTTACGGGCCGAAATCGGGCATTTAAATTGTTTTTAAAAACTGTGGTCATGCCCAGATCGTAATTAGGGCTGAAACACGATCGAGCATTGCGAAAAAAAACATCTAAAAAATGTTGCAGTGGCTCAGCTCGGCTAT
The DNA here is from genome assembly GCF_013339695.2 of Rhipicephalus sanguineus. Classification (NCBI taxonomy): domain Eukaryota; kingdom Metazoa; phylum Arthropoda; class Arachnida; order Ixodida; family Ixodidae; genus Rhipicephalus; species Rhipicephalus sanguineus. Next base: position 13,169,264 of record NC_051178.1, on the reverse strand, counting down.
GCCAAAAACGTAGCGTTGGCAAAGGTTCAGCTGATTGTTCTTAGCTTTCCTGATTGTTTAGGATTAGCTTGATTATCACGCTTATTGCTGCTCCAATGATACAGACAAGGTATACATATTATGTGGCACATGTATATTTATTTTGCCAGGCAACTACTTCGGGATCCGATGAGTTAAGCTTCTCCGCTCTTCTGAACCGTTGAGCAGCATTTCCGCTCTGCCTCTCCCTGGCTAAACCACACTAAACCACAACGCCAGTCAGAGGCGCTATCAAGCGGCTCCAGCGCAGTGTCAGAAGGCGACTGCACAGCGAAGGCGAATAGCTGCACGCGCGCCGGCGCCAGTACGTCTACCTCGGCTACGACGTCACTCCCCTGGAAAGCGCACCCCGCGGCAGCGAGTCGCGCGCGGCAGCCGCGGAGTGCGCGGGAGGTGCCGCCTCCGATGCGCCAGCTGTGTGACAGGGGCGTAGCCAAGGGGGGGGGGGTTGGGGGGGTTCAAACCCCCCCCCGAAATTTTTCAATTTTGCTTGTGTATATATACACGCACACATACAAACGCACGCACGAACTTACATAAAGCATGGTTGAACCCCCCCCGAAAAAAATTTCTGGCTACGCCCCTGCTGTGTGACATCACTGATCCTCACGCATGCGCAGCACGGCTCTTAAGGAGCCACGCAAAACTGGCTTGGCTAGGCCAGTGTAGCTAACGCTACAAAAAACGAGCAAGCCGGAGTCGAACCCACCACCTCGACGCACCGTACATCCGGAATCTGACACGTTACCGCTACGCCACACCTGAAAGACGAGTCAATATCCTATTTCTTCATGTTATAACTACTTCCGGTAGCCAGTATTTTCATTTTTCGTTTAGAAACGCAGATTGCAGGCTCTTCGTGCTCGCGGGAACGTAACAGAAGATAGTTAATTTGGTTCTTATGTGCTGCCTAGGATCAGAACGTCTATTTGGTACTTTTTGCCGCAAAAATGTTAGCGTAACCGCAGATGAGTTGCGGCGATCGCACTGACTCGCTAAGCAGTTAGTCATACCTATGGAGAAAACAATGTTTATGTGAACTGCACACTGAACACTTCAGTTTTCTTCGCCCGTTTGAACATATTTTCCGTCCTCTTTGTTTACGTTCCACGTAATACACAGCCGCAGTAGTTCGACCTAGCCGAACCAACCGTTAGGCTTAGAGCTGTACTCGGTGCGTCGCGATCGCTGTGAAGAACGGGGGTATTCACTTACGAAGAATATAATAACCGTTCAAATGTAGTTTAGGTCATACCTGACTGAAGCGAGGCCATATTTGCACCGTCGATTACACAAACCAGAAGCTAAAAACACCGTGATTGAGCGTTACATTCGCTCACTGTTGCCGGCGGCGTGCGGCCATGGTGCCGCTTTCAACGGTACGAGCCCATATGGAAGGACTGACTGGTAGAGTAGATTGGTGTTATTATCAGACTAATTCTAATGTCATATTCTGTTGCGAATGATAAGTTATTTCCATGCAGTTATATGAACTACATTCACGACACTCGATCACACACTTCAGCGAAAGCGTGCGCGCTCGACAGGTGATTGCTTTAGCGTATAGGTACGTCCGTCGCTTAACTGAAGCTAAAGCTGGATATGTGTAGGACACAGAATAGAATAATATTTTGAAAATATTCGACAAGTTTTTGTTTCGACTTCTCGCGACCAATTACGAAATTTCATACTAATTCTACCCAATGCGCCCAGTTTTTCCCAATTTGCTGCAAGTGTTCCTAGTGCACGGGTAGACACTGTACAGCGTGTCCAGTGCCTCCCAGTGCGCTGTTAAGACACTGGACAACTGGGTACAGTATTCCCAGCGTCTTTCAGCGCACTGGGCGGCACTGGCCACGCTGTACAGTCTGTCCCGGTGCCTCCCATCGCGCTGCTGTACATGGGACACACTGTACAGCGTTTCCAGTTCCACCCAGTGCACTGGAAGGCACTGGAAACGCTGTTTTTTCCATTAGAGATATTCACTACCAGGAACCTATGGCTGTGCGGTCAAAGTGACGTAGGTGATACGCACATCTCGAAGAGAGCACAGGCGCGGCGGGGTAGTGTTGCGAGCAGCGACGAGCTGAGGCGCTTTTAGCTCAAGGACGCCGGTAGCACAGTCGATGAGAGCAGAACGGTTTGACACAAAAGTGCAGTCGAAGGATAACGCCATGAGGGCAGCGGTTAGTCAAAGCGAAGAGGACCGAAGTAGTGTGGCTGACTATTTACAAGACATACTAAGGACCACCGGCGTGCCGCCGTCGACCACATGGAGCTCTTCTGCGGCTGCTGCTGTGAGGACTTTCATCAAACGACCACGCAGGCTAGCACTCATTGCCGATACATTTGCTCCAGTGTCGACGTGTGCTTAGACAGGTACGCCGTGTCCATTAACGTCACTTGCACTTTGCCTCGTGGGCGCAGAGGCAGGATTTGCTGCGGCAGTAGTCAGTGCAGCACCGGCTGCATTTGTCAGTTTTCCGAAAGGGCGTGACCGAAATCTACGGGGGACCACAGGTGACGTGTCTGCGGCGATCGGGACTGGTGTCCATGTGGCGAAGGCGAGTGGCATTGGACTCGGGAGGCGGCGAAAACTGGCGGACATTACCGTAGAAATAGCTCACATATGTCGCTGCGTGCTGTGTTGAGGACCATGTTTGCGGCAGTAGCGAAGGATGCGTTCAACACAGTGGGAGGTGGAGCGTATTGGGCAGTCGTCTGCAGTTCTCCACGCAGTCCAATGCGCAGTGCCTATTCTGTGATCCAGACCACAGGATAAACTCCAGCTTTATTCTGTGGACCAGACCACAAAGGAAAATTCAGCGTTATTTTGTGGACCACACAAAGAACTTGCGCGCTGAGGGCTGTGCAGAATGTACTGTAGCCCAAGCAGCCCACCTCTCTTGACGACGGTTTTCTGCCACAAATTGCGAGGGTTTATTCTGTGGTCTGGTCCACAGAACAGGCACTGCTCCCTCCTCCCTTGACGACAGCTTCTCTCGCGAATCGCAATATTTGCTTGCCATTTTGTGAATCGATATTGAAGACGCGTATGTTGGCGTGTGCGTGAAAGATTCCAATGTTTTGACATATGCCAGTATTGATATCAGCCGCAGATAAACTTGTTATTGTGAACGGAAGCAGCAAAACGAAGGCGTATCATGATAACAAATGACGGCGGTTCTAAAATTTCGTGGACGTGATCAATCGCGTGCGGAACACTAAAATCACTTTCACCACAGTACGATTGTGTCATGTGAAAAAGTGCACTAACATTTGCACGGGACACTCGAATTTTGAGCAATCCTTCTGAAGGGGCGCGGCCATAAATCACCCGAAAAAGAACGCTAACGCCACCGCAAAAAGAAAACGATAATAACAAATGACAGCGTGTATAAAATTTTATGGCCTTGACCCATCGAGTACGCAACGCTTCAGCCACTTTCGCTGCAGTACACCTGTGAAGCAAAAAAAAGCGCAATAAGATTGGCGAGAACCTACTAGTTGTCACTGGACACAGCACACTTTGTCACTTAAGTACATACACCTGCACGCGTCGTAAAATTAAGAGTTCTTGTATGATCGTCAACGTCTGAAAACGTTACAGAAACAGCTAAAGTAGCCCCTTGCCAATATCAGTGCACTTTTTGTGCACGGCACTAATGCACTGCGGTGAAAGGGACCTGATGCGATAGATCAGGGCCAGAATATTTCAGTAACATCGCCCTTTGTCGTTATGATTTCTTTCGCGCGGTGGCGTTGACGCTGTTCTTCGGGAGATCTGTAGCCGTGTTCACACAATCGGGGAGATCGCTCAAAACTTAGAATCGCCCGTGCAGATCCTAGTGCACTTTTTTTGCATGACACAGATGTACTGAGGTAAAAGTGACTTAAGTGTTCCGCACGCGATAGATCATGCGCAGAAATTTTTAGAACCGCTGTCATTTGTTATTACAAGCCTTCTTTTTGCTGCTTCAATTTACAACAATTGAGTTTACTTGCTTTTTGGCATGTCAGACCAGCAAGCATGAATGTGGGCTTCGCCTTCGCATTTAGAACCTTTCACTTATAAGCGTGTTCCATCTCGCGTACTATGCACGGAAATGACCTCCTTGGTCCGGACTTACTCACAAAACTGCGAGCGAATATTGCGATTCGATAGAGCAGCTGTCGTCAAGAGAGGAGGGCGCAGTGCTTAATATGTGAACTAGACCCCAGTATAAAACCGTCCAATTTGTGTGAGAAAGCCATTGTCAAGTGAGGTGGGCTGTTTGGGCTACAGCGATGTCTGGTGCGCACAGTCCACGGCATCATTGGTGTGGTCCACAAAATAAAGCTGCACTTCAGCTTGTGGTCTAGTTCACGGAACAAAGCTGCAGTTTAACCTGTGGTCTGGCCCACATAATAGATTGGGGCTATATTCTGTCGTCTGGTGCACAAAAACCGTCGTGAAGAGAGGTGGGCTGCTTGGGCTACGGTACATTCTGCGCGGCCCACAGCGCACAACCATTGGCACAACTTTATTGTATGGTCCACAAAATAACGCTGCACTTTATTTCGTGGTCTGGTCCACAGAATAAAGCTGCACTTTATCCTGTGGTCTGAACCACAGAATAGTCACTGTGTTGTGATAACGTGGAGAGAACCGTATTTTTGGGGACAGCGTAGCAGAAGGGCTGACTCTGGAGGTGGTGACAGAATGCACTACAATATTTTCAAACTCCTGAAGAACGATGGCTACTACGAGAGGAACTGAAGCAGGGGTGGCATCGGAGCTGCGCGAATAGAATGCTGTGGGCCCCATCGCTTCCAGTTCACTACGAACAATTGGTGTCACCTCTTCCGATGGCGGAGGATGTTGCGGTCCCCACTGGTCTTGCCACGTTGACGTTGCAGCAGCAGCTTTTGGGAATGTGGCTGCAGAATGCGGCGACTTTCTGCTTGCTCGAGCCCCGTCTTGATAATTGCTCCGCGGTACAAGAGCTCTTGCACATGAGGAAATTTAATGCTTCGTTGCCAGTCCCCTTCAGCAGGTTCCCGACCTTGTCACCTTCTCTGATGTCACTGTAGGTCTTACGGCAAAGAGCCAGTACGTCCTGAATGTATGACAGCTACGATTCTGTGGAAAATCGAGCGGGGCAGGCCAAAATCTCCTTGGCTGCTACCTTATGGTTTGACTAAAGCCTCGCAACTTTTCTTTGCGTTGGTCCCAGCTGGTGAGATCTACTTCGTTGTTTTCGTACCACAGCTTTGCCGTGCCTCTCAAAGAGAACAACATATTAGCCAGCTGAAGCGCGGGGTCCCATCTGTTCGGCGCACTTACGCGTTGAAACCTGACCAACCAGTCTTGAACATCGACGCCATCGGCCCATCAGAATGTACCGGGATCCTTAGGTGGTGCGAAAACAAACGGTGGCGATGTCGACGTGGATGCGCAGGGCTCGCCGTCAGTTGTGGTTGGGAGGCCGATGCAACACCTGACTCCCGAGCTCCGTTGCTTGCTGTAGAACCCCACCCTTTCCCCAATATATTACGGGGTCGTTTATTATATACAGGATGCATTTACAAAGTACACTAGCAGAAAGAGTCAAGTCGAGATGGCTGACCAAAACCCTCGCGCGCCGGTCAGCTCTTCACGCTATTCGACTTCCTACACTTGATCTCTCTAACAATATTTGGTGATACACAGAGATTACCGACATTGATGCAACCGTGCTTGCTATGCGCCTTTCACGGAATAGTAGGTACCAAAGAAAACGCGGTCGGCTAGAAACAGCTGAAAGCTTCCCTAGTTGGTGAGGATTGATGTCAGAAAAAAATTCAAATGTGACCCATCTTATTTTGAAATTTTTTTAAATACGAAATCTATCTATCTATCTATCTATCTATCTATCTATCTATCTATCTATCTATCTATCTATCTATCTATCTATCTATCTATCTATCTATCTATCTATCTATCTATCTATCTATCTATCTATCTATCTATCTATCTATCTATCTATCTATCTATCTATCTATCTATCTATCTATCTATCTATCTATCTATCTATCTATCTATCTATCTATCTAGCCGCCTACGTCTGGATGCTCTCGTGATTGCCTCCTTAACTTCGTGTAGGCCAAAATTAGCATGGAAGGCCAAGAGAACTTGACAAATATGATTGTCTGGTCATGACATGAATAACGTGATAATCCTTTCACGTACGTCTTCGAACACTTTCGTCCAGACAGGTATGGCAGATACCCGTTTACCACGGGTCGTGGTATACGGGTGTGCGCCACAGGTTATTGATAGTTTATACCTACCAAAGAACGGCGACAACAGACATTGGTAAAAAGTCACAGTTTCGCCGCAACGGCGAAGCAATGAATTCGATAGCAACAAATTGGAATGTAACGTGAAGAACGGAAATCAGCTCGAAATTTCCAGCACATCGCTCAAGCGCAAAGGACGCACGAAAAGAACACACACAGGGCGAGCGCTTACTGTCATGTGTCACTGTTGTTACTTTGGAGTTACAGAGCGTACAAAGGTCACTTCGCTCGCTGCAGCGAGCGAAGTGACCTTTGTACGCTCTGTAACTTCAGCGCGGACATCGCGGTGAGAGCACAAGACATACAACCCCCCTGCTCCGTCCACGAGGCGCACGCAGGCGACCACGCCCCGTATGGTGAAGTGCACCGAGGCACGCGCGCGCATCGCTATAGTATACGTGCGGAGCGGTGACCTTTAAAGCGCGCCTCTCGCGCACTTCACGCCATCTCGCTGGGGAGTAAGAAAGCACGCTGAAGTAAATGGTATATATAAATAGCTCGCCGTTAGCATGCTGAGAGACGGTACGCTTCGTGGCGTAGCCGTCTAACGCCGCGCGCGGCGAAACGAGAGGTCGCCCGTGCGATTCCGCGCGTCGGAGAGTATTTCTGAATTAGTTTTCGTGGCTTTGTATATACATATACATATATATATATATATATATATATATATATATATATATATATATATATATATATATATATATATATATATATATATATGAAGATATGTTAACACAAAATAATGTACAAACGTGTACTGATAGAAAAAAATGCTGCACCAGCAGCTCTAGACAATCGCTGATACATAGGCTGGCGACAATGGAAAATATACACATATGGAAATGTACAAGTAAGTAAGAAAAAAGAAACGCAAAGCCGATAGGGTGATATGGTAAAAGCAATACGAAAAAAAAGAAAGAAAAAACACGAAATATTCACAGCTCAATCTGTTGTGCAAGTTTTTTGCAAGTTTTTTCTATCACTACACCTTTGTACATTATTTTGTGTTAACATATCTTCACCCCGCTTGATATGGGAATGTATATTAACATGCACTGTTGCTACACATTTCATTCTGATGAAGCTCGGACCCCGAGCGCAACGTAAATAAAAAATTGCTTCGCACGCGCGTCTGTTTGCTGTTTCCGTATATATATATATATATATATATATATATATATATATATATATATATATATATATATAGATATATATATATATATATATATATATATATATATATATATATATATATATACACGGTGGATGACGACGGCGAAAACCAGCCGAGCCTGTCCATATAATTGCTATCGCAATAAAACCGACACCTTCAGCGTCGAACCGGCTAATTCGAAGAATACAAATCAGGATCCCAGCAGGAATCAAACCCAAGCGTTCTGCGTGGCAGTCAGGTATTCTACCACAAAACAACGCCAGGACTGAAAAGTGCTTTGGAAAAACATGCAATGCAAGCGTAATGTCGGTGCAACGTCAGTTGTGGTTGTTGTGCTGGCTATCCAATTTTAATACAAAGCATTAGGCGCTACATATGTTCTTCTACTATTCCGGCGTCATGTCAGGTTAGCGTCAGTGGTTAGTGTTGGCTCCGCTTTTATAACAGTGTAGTAAACATTACATTTGTGATCCTATGATTTAGAAAGATATATTCAAGCGTCGGTCGACCCCGGATATATACGCCAACGAAAGTTACGTATGATATTCACATGATCGCGCCATAAAGTGCACTTCGTTTCGATAATACTGATGTATGTGGTCTAGCGTGAGTGCTGACGTGACGTCATACCGTAAGTTACCCCTTTAAACGCCAGTGTTATCGACGTGGCTGGTAAGCCCATGATGTGCACACAACTGCTACACTTACAAAAACGTCGATCCACCTCGTAACGCTTAAATGAAAGCAAAAAATGCAGCATAAAACTACTCGCTGACTGCTTCGCATGACACCGATTTCCACAGTGCGTGGTATCTGCGGAATTTTTTTTAAGCGAGAGGCATGAAATAAATGATAAAATAAATTTAATTGGCCGATAATAGTCAGCGCATCGTTTAGTTAAAGCAAGTCATCAAACAGCCAAAAACAAATGAGCCATCATTTCTCAATATAAAACAAGCACGAGCTCACACTAGCAATCACTCAGCCTTACATAGCTAATATAATTCATTATTTAGGGAAGACCAGCCAATCCATGACAATTCAAGCCAGTGCTGTATGTAATATGCAGTGAAATACTATTGGCCACAAAAGCACCAACCACCCTTCCCCGTTAAGTTTAAACGTCACGAATTGCAGGCCTCGGAAATTCAAGAACGGTAGTTGCCGAAGCGTTTCACTTCGTCAAGGAGTTGAATACATGGATAAGGTCAACGTCCTGAAGCTTTGGTAATAAAGCTTGATTCCTTAGTCTTAGCTACATCGAGTGATTGCGTTTGAGATTTAGCTTCGCGCGTTTGTAATAGTAGTAGCTTTTGCGCACGCCCCTGAATGCTGGTGGTGGCCGTGCACTCAGCTTGGGCACTCATCCCAAGAGCTGTTAAATTTTTCCCAAAAGAGCCCAATACACTAAAGTCGGAATCAAGAAAAAACTCACTTCTTTATTACTGGCAATATGGAACCTCCTGAGACAATCTTTTGTTAGTGCTATCATGTCATCGAACACCCCAAACGTACATTGCAGTTAAAATACAGATAGCCTACTGCAGCCGGTAGATGTGGATATAAACTTAGGTTCTTGCACATTCATGTATATAACGTGCAGTAAGTGGCTCACGCTTATTCGGAAGTTTTATTTGGCCATAGCTTGGCTACACACACACAATAAAAAAATTAAGGCGGCTTCGGAGTACTGGTGCAAGGAAGTGTGGAGCTGTGTTGTTGTTTTCCTTTATTTACTCGTGGGCTGCATCAAGCAGCCGTCCTACGAGAGAGGTACGACGAATTTGGCTCCACGAAGCAGGAGGTCTCCAACAACTGAGCGCTCCCTGTAGAACGGAACTGCTTCGACATGCAATACATCCATTGCAGGCCACTTGATGACACGGTTCACTTTCTTGCTATACCGATTCCTATGACAGAGGAATTCACCATGTTTTCACCATGGGAATTGCAATCGCCGGGCGGATTCCAAGGGCTGGCGTCTCGGCCCTCCGAAAACGCACCACGAAAGCGCGGACAATTTAGAGTTTGTCCTTTTAGTGCACCAGCGAACGCCGGTTGTGGTCCAAAGACCGAGTCAGAGCCGAGAGTCGATAACACTAACGAAATATATTCTCAGTTAAGGTAGTACAAACATCAGAAACACATGCACACTCGACTGATAACTGTTACAACTTCACAATCTAACACAGATGGTGTTAACACAACGGGAACTAAACGAACAGATCACGCGCTAGAAATGCGATCTCATGCATTACAACTATTCAAGAACAGTTAATGTCCTCAATATTCAACGGCGTATGCAGTCCACAATTCATGGACGGTAACTGAATGCTTCTCTTCTAGGAAACACTCACACCGACTTCAGCGGTGATCGCGTAGTTTCCTCCGTCGAGGTAACTTGTCACGGCTCACACGGCGTCGTCATCCGATTCTTCCCGATCGACGATCGACTTACCGCACACCATCATAAACACGTCTTCTTTGGCTGACGGAGCCACACTCATCATAACTTCACCATCTCCGGGCCGACTGATTCACTCCCTCAATGACTGACCGACTGGTCGTCGTGACACGCTTTTATCTGCTCTCTTGCGGGTTCTAGAAGCGTCGGGAGCGTTCCCCGGCGTGCAGCACAGCCAAAGCTATGGAGTGTTCGAGGTTTTTCTCGCCGGTTCTACTCGCGGCGGCCTCGCTTCACGTTGCGTCATCCTTTGCAGATTTGGTTGTCTGCGTCTGGCTCGAGTGGGTGAGGAGGGTGCGGCGCGTCGGCGTCTTTTGATACTTGTTTTAAAGGGGCCCTGCAACACTTTTCGAACATGCTCAAAAAGCGCTGCCGATCGGTAGTCGAGGCTCCCAAGAACACGCGAGCCAAATATTACAGCGATGCGCACGGCCTGGAATTTACAATAAATTCTCAAAGTCAGCTGAAAATCGCTCCCTCTTCTCTCGACAAATGATGTATTAGTCCGCAAAATATGACGCGATTGTCGGCAGTTCCACCATTGGCTGATGTTATAATCACGATAACACACTCATTATTACTTTCGTTGTTAATTTTGAGTTCAATAAGTAGATAATATGTATGTTTATATTCTGTTATCGCGTTAAAAACACCGAACAAACATTAATATTAGCACTTCCGGTCCCACCGACAGCTCGTCTGCTCGTAGTTGCGTGGTTCCGTTTTCTTCGCCATGCGCAGTGCCGAAAACGTGAATATTTCTGTGCTTTTGACCATCGCCGGTTGCCGTTGAGAGTGGCAGCCATTCGAGTGTTGCCTCGTCAGCTGAGAACTGCATCGTCGGCATGTTCTCACCACCGACCGAGGCACGGGTGCAGCGTGTGTCCGACAACAATGCTGGCGTCCGGTAATGGCGGCGCTTCGGGGTCGTCTGCCAGTGCCGTCTTACGAGGCGGTGTATCGGAGTATGGGCCGAAACCGATCTCAGCTGTCATTCGTTCCAAACGAGCGCGCAGGTTTGCTTCCATGGTTGGCAGAGCGATGAAAACACTACGGCGTTCGAGGTGCACACCCAACATTACCAAACCGACGCGCAGTTTTCAAGCACGCGCGATATCGGCTCCGCTCGACGAGAACGACGCAAGCCGACCGGAAGTGGCGGCACAGACCACGTGGTTGCGCCCAGACGTCAGAGAGAAAAAAATGAAGAAAAAAAGTCCGCCGGCGCTCTTGGGCGGAGCCTCGCTCCTCTGCGCTGCCTCCCTCGACTCGCTGCCTAGCTTTCCGCGCGCTCGCGGCGTTGAGTTGAGGGAGAAAGCTGCGGAACGTGATCTCTATAATTTGGTAACACCACTTAGACTTGACGGATTCGAAAAATTTTTGCGGCATATGACTTGTGAAGAGTCATACGTCAATAATGAGACTATTCCAATATAACTAAGAAAAGTGTTGCAGGGCCCCTTTAAATGCGAATGCATTTCTTAGTCGGGCTATGTAAGGCATCCGGCGTTGTCCGCGGCGACCTCTCCCATAGCAATAGCTGCGGGCGCGCGCGCTTATCCTCGCCCCTAGCTACCGGAGCATGTGGTGCGAGCGTGTGTAGGAGAGGGTAGGTGCAGTGCTTCGCCGCTCCTTCTCCTGCCATTCGCTCTCTTCTCCCTGCGCCCCACTCTCCTGTCCACTCGCGCCTCACTCTCCACACCGTGCTCTCGGCCGTTCGCTGGCTGGGCGCCTCTCAAGAACATCCGGAAATGTGTGCTCGAGACGCCGCTGTGAAACGCCAACGCCGAGTCGAGAACGCTGGTGCCCCACTCTCCCGTCCGCTCGCGCCTCACTCTCGACCGTTCGCTGGCTGGGCGCCTCTCAAGGCGATGGCAGAAGTCGGTGAATACGAATGTCTGACGGCAACGGTACGCTCTCTAGGCGCAACAAATGCATGCGCATTTCCTCACGATTCCCTTCGGGGAGGTGGGGGCATCTTTTTTCGGCGTTCGCGCTTCTTGGGCTAGCGGCTCGCGCCGTTCTATTCCGCTGCTGTTTGAAAGTGGCCGCGCGCGCGCTTTATGGACGCGCTCGTTTGTGACAATATTTCTTTCCAGAAGAGTTGAGATCTGGGCCAGTTGGTTCATGATACTTTCGCAGCCGGTTTGTCACCGCAATGTACTGCACTTACGCAGCTGTTTGAGAAACGCATTCTGCGCGCACTTCATCGTGAGCGAAGGTGCTTAATTTAGTTACGTGGGAACTGGAGAACGTAGACGTGCTGCAGAAGCGAACAAGCTGAAGATCGCGAAGATAACCAGGACAACACAACAGATATGCACGTACTAAATGGCTAGCTTATGCTAATGCGTTTGCACACTTCATATACTTTATTTAATTTTGTGCGCTTGATTTGCTTTACAAGGCTGCCTTCCTCGCTCTTCATATTATAGTGAAAACCTTAGCTGGCTCATGCGAAGTGAAAAGTGTCCGTCAGCATGGCCGCGGTACCAAAAAGAAAAAAAAAAACGCCAGGCCTGCGCTGAAACCGCAGCACAGTCACAGCGAAACCTGGAAGAGCGGCGCTTCTAGAGCCCGTTGTAAGCCCTCTTGGGGCTACAATACAAGTAGACTAGAAAGGTACCCACTACCCCATAAATTACAATTTTTGTGAAGTTGAGAAGCACCTACTAAGCCATTATTCTTCATTCTGCGGAGAAGCGAGGCACCAGCTACACGTCTGTAAGGCATTATGTGCACTTTGTTGACGCGACGACTGATGACGATGAAGAATTATGTCTGAGCCCTTTGTAATGGGTTGGAAGCTTAAAACGGCCCACCAGGTATGTAATTTGCATTGGGTGACGCCCGCTCGCTATTTCCCTCTCCCGTCATGCTGTATAACATACGTTGACGTGGGAGAGAGACGGGGGGGGGGCGAAGAACTTTACTGAGACCCCGAGGAAATGGATCATGCGCTCATGGGCTTCCTTGGCAACCAATCCAAGTGCACTTGCGAGGAACCCACTAGGCTATAAAGCATTGTATTTTACTGAGACCCCGAGGAAGTCATAACGTAGTTCAACGCAAAAAACAGGCAACACACGAGTAAGAGGACAAGGACACAGCGCAGTGCTAAGTTACACCCCGAGGAAATGGATCTGCGCTTGTATGCTTCCTTGGCAACCAATACAAGTGCACTTGCGAGGAACCCACTACGCTCTAAATCATTCTAATTTTTGAGAAGTAGGGCAGCAGGCAGTGTGCCATTTTTCGTCATTTTACGGAGCTCCGTGGTACCTGCTAAACGCATGGAAGGCATTATGCGCACTTTGTCGATGCTGTGCCTGATGACGACGAAGAATTATGGCAGAGATCTTTGTAATGGGTTGGAAGCATTTCACAACCTACTCGTTGCGCAATTCGCATTGTGTGACGCCTGGTTACAGAATTCGCGTTGTGCGACGCTTGGTGCTTATTTTACTTTTCTACCACGCTATATTGCATATGCTAATGTGGTTCCTTCCCGACATGAAGCCTGTATAGGACCTTTTTGGAAAGCATTTTCAAGCACCGGTATGGCTCAGAGGTTGAATACTGGGCTCCCACGCAGAGGGCCCAGGTTCGAACCTCGTTCCATCCTGGAATTTTTTTCTTATTTCGTTTTTTTTTCTTATTTCGATCGATACTGGTTACGGACACCGGCGGCGGCGGCGGCGGACAACTACGGCGCCAAAAAGGGCCGGTGAAATGATCTCATAACAGCTTTCGCTGTAAAAATTGCAGTGGCTTAGCTCGGCTATGCCAGGATATACGTAGCGTTAGCAAAGGTTCAGCTGATTATTCTTAGCTTTCCAGGTTTTGTAGGATTATTAGCCTTCTTCTGTTCATTCTTCGTACGCTGAACCGCTAATTGCCAGGCAACTACTTCGGGATCCGATGAGATAAGCTTCTCGGCTCTTGTGCACCGATGAGCAGCATTTGCGCTCTCCTTCTCCATGGCATTACCCACCTGCAAACGTCAGTCAGAGGCGCTATCAATCGGCTCCAGCGCAGTGTCAGACAGCGACTGCACAGCGAAGGCGAACAGCTGCGCGCGCGCTGGTGCCAGTGTGTCTGCCATGGCTACGACGTCACTCCTCTCGAATGCGCAGACCAGCAGCGGCGAGTCGCGCGCGGCGGTGGCGGAGTCTGCGTGCACGCCGGCGCCAATGTGTCTGCCGCGGCTAGGACACCACTACTCCCGAACGCGCAGGCCAGCAGCGGCGGGTCGCGCGCGGCGGTGGTGGAGAGCGCGTGAGATCGCGGTGGCGGAGAGTGGTGAGCCAGCTGTGTGACATCACTGATCCTCGCGCATGCGCAGCACGGCTCACAAGGATCCACACGATATCCACACGTCCTGTAGGATCCACACGTCCTGTAGAGGCGCGCGCTCATCGCAACGCGTAGGGTGACGACCTTTAAAGCGCGCCCTCCGCGTTCTTCGCGCCATCTCGCTAGTCATAACAAGAACACGCTGAAGCCACCGTGCTCTCAGTACTGCGAAAGGTAAATGGTGTATATAAATAGCTCGCCGTTAGTATCCTAAAGAACATATGCTCTGTGGCCGAGTGGCTTCGCGCGGCATGCTGCAAAGCGAGGAGTCGTAGGTTCGACTCCCGGCAACGGAACTTCTAGATTCTTCTAGATTTTTTTTGCCTTCTGTTAGGGTATATTTTACAACGTCATATCCGCGACGCAAATACGTCAGTGGCGCCGTGGTGGACCCCGGCATAAAACACTTTATTGTTAAGAGATACGCAACATCCAGACCGCGGCGCGAAATTGCAGAGCTCAGAGGAGGCTTCTCCTTTTCAAAAGGCAAAGGAGAGAACGTGGCGTCCCAGCTTCAGCGTGGCGGCAGGGCGCGAAAAGGAAGCGGGAGTGGGGACATGCCCTCTTCAACGCCACCACGCTCGCCACTGCGCATGTAGGCATCTCATGACCCGACGCGCCACTGGCTTGAAGACATTGGGTTGCGCATGCAACCCCACAGCGCCTATATGTGGCTCCGGCTATTCCCCTTCTATTTCCATGATAGCTTCCATTGTGAAGTTGTCAGTAATGACAAAAGAGCAGAAATTCGTAGTTTGAGAGTACGTGGCGTATAAAGCATCAAAATAGTTCTTTTTGCTCTCTGAAAGACAGTTGAATTGTCAGTCGCAAGTGCACAGTGTAGCCTTCTCGAGGACTCGTTGCTGAGTTTATGAGTAGGAGCTCAGTGAATATTTACCTAGAGATATTTCTATTCAACCTATTCATTTCGTCGTCCGGATGAACAGAACCACCTTGAGACAAACGCAGTGTAGCAGGCTAACCGGTGAAACGAGAAACAGGATTATCCTGTGACACGAAAAGGAAGCAAGAGAAGCCGACGATGAAGAGGAGCGCGAGCTATATAATATTGATACGGGGTTGTTTGAGTGTATAAAATATGTATTTACAGAGAAGGATTGGTAAAAGAGTCAATATGGCTGACCACCACACTCGCGCGCCAGTCAGGCTCTTCAGCCCCTCGTCTTCCTTCACTTCCTCTCCGTAACAATATAACTGGCGTCTGAGCCAAAGCTGGTCTCTCAGTTCTAGCGGCACACAAGTCGACAGGATGAAGACCTGGGCAGCCACCTTATAATCATCAACGAAGCCCCCAACAAGATGCCTTGTCCGAATGTGGACTAGAAATGCTGTGCGCAGTGACGAGAATTATGACATCATCATCGGCGGACCTCGGCAAGTACGCTGGATCAGAGGACGACCGAATGAACCTTTTTGCTACTGCTGCATCATGTTCAGAACGGGACACGGTCGCTAATTTGAACGCTTATGTCACCGGTGAGACATTTAGATTTTATCTCACACATATCTTTCAAAACAATAAATCTCGGAAATGGATCAAAAAAGAAATGATCACCCGTTCTAAAGTATACGACGGAGACTTCTCCGTAACCCACGAGCTGGAGGCCTTTCAACACGCTCATCACAGTAACGAGAAGTATTGACGGAGCGAGCTCATTTGCCAACTCGTGAGGAAATCGTCGACGTTGGTCCTATGTTATGAATCAACAAGAGCTTGATTTGGGCGTGTTGGTTCAGGCTGAATATTGTAGGTACAGCGCAACAGCAGAAGGAAGGAACAACAGAGACAGGAAAGCGCGCTGACTTGTGTTGAAGGTACTCGGGCCGCTTTTATACAAACATATACATAGGACAAACAGGGCAATGCTTTAATGACCGAGCGAGATAGCGTGCATACAACGTAAAAATGTGTTTGGTAGCCACATGGCTGTGCATGGCAAGGAATGCAAATGCAATCCTCTATTCCACGAGTCAAGGTTTTTGAAGAAAGCGAGAACGAAGAAAGAAAGAGAGATTATAGAAGCGTTTTTAACAGCGAAGCCGCTTAGGAAATCGTTCCTTCTCCGAGGAGCCAAAAAACTATCATCATCATAAGCGGGTATCTGCCACAGAAATTGGGTAAATCTCACTACTCACCATTGGTCCACTAAAACTGAAGAAGGCAAGAACTGTCATAATCTTAAGCGGGTAGGTGCCACATAAACTTGGTAAATCCCACTACTCACCACTGCTCCACTAAAATGAAGAAGGCAACGGTTAGCCCAATGACTGCGAAGCGACGGCGGCTAGCCGAATACCCCGAGAACGTTCTACGAGAGAATAGTAGGTAACCGGAAAGCCAACAGCGGCTGCGAGAAGACCCCGAAGGGATGGAAGGCCTACGCCACCGACGACGTGCCCGTAAATCTATGGGAGGTCCGGACGCTTGGTTTCAGCGCGAGTTTCTGTCTCTGTAGACATCGGTGTCCTGTCTGTGACCCCCTCCGCGCTGAGAATAAACGTAGAAAGATCCTGGCATTACCAGGCTAAAGCCTAGCAGCGCCCTAGAAGCAACCTAGACACAACGTGCATCTCCCAGCCTAGGCCTAGAAACAACCTAGAAGCCAACTAGATTTAGAAGCGTGCGAACTTGATGTTGTTGGTACACATTCATAGTAAAAAACAGCGCGAAAACACAAGGAAGCGACAGATGAAACGGGGCCAGCGCTGACTACCAACAATTGCGTTTATTTTTGCGGTGCAAATATATACGCTTTTTGAACAAGGAAAAGATGGAAGGAAGGGAGAGGATTTTCCTGGCACATGCGCACCTGCCGGGCTTGTTAACAAAGCGTGGAACGCTCAACTGCGAAGATAGTTAATCTCTTTGTCAGTTAGTGCGATAGAAGGGGCGCTGATACAAGCGTGACCTGCCTCATGGATGGAGAGGGCTTCATATTATTCGCGGGCGCTATTATCATTGTACCGGCGCACGATGCGCGTCTGGTGAAAGATTGGGGTGCATCCACACGCGGCACAATGTATTGCTAAATTGCTACCTGTTGTCGTTCTAATGTTGTTGGAATGTTCACGAAGGTGATCAACATTAGAACGCATTAGAACGAAAACAGGTAGCAATCTAGCAATACATTGTGCCGCGTGCCGCCTCTTCTCTGTCTTCGTCTTTTGCGCTTTCAAACTGTGTCATGCCAAACCAGCAAGCCCAAACAGCTACCCTAGTGCACCGCAAAAATAAACGCATTTGTTGGTAGTCAGCGCTGGTCCCGTTTCATCTGTCTCGTCCTTGTGTTTTCGCGCTGTTTTTAGGGGCTAAGCTCCTTAAGCCGTGGGTCGTGCATCCCCGATGTATGTAGTAGCCACCCCTCGTTTAGTTCTTGGAGTGTCCGCTAGATTGTGGTACTTGTATATGATGAAAGCACGGCTCAAGGTCGGCTAGATAACTGAGGATGACGAAGTGGGAAGCTCGAGCAGCAACCACGATTTCTCTGAGGAAGACGACGCTTGGGTGTTCGGTTCTTCGGACGTGTTCAAGGCTGGCTAGATAACTGAGGACGACGAAGTGGGGAGCTCGAGCGGCAACCACGATTTCTCCAAGGAATACGACGCTCGGGTCTTCGGTTCTTCGGACTTCAACGCCTGATGCTCACCACCCCTTCACGAAGCGGTTCTGCCAGTCCGATCCCGCAACCCGTTCCTGCAGTGGATACTCCTGTCCACCGCTACAGTCGCCGACTGCGAGGCCTTAGTCCCGAGGCCATCCCTCTGGAACTTCTCCAGCCAAGCCCTACATCAGGAGAAATGGCCACCGCCGGCGCTTCACAGGTGTCTGTTGAGCAGCCGGTGCGAGATGGGAGATGTTATAAAACTGTACTTGTGGTATGATAAATTATGATAAAAAGATGTGATGTTATGACAATATGAATGATGTCATATATGGCACTTGCCATTGGACGCCTGTGAGCATAAAAGGCACTCACGCTTTACCGATGATGCCCTCCGGAGCTTCGCCCTACTCATCATTCACCCCGCGGATCTGCTGTAATTTTTTTACTATGAACTAAATTTGTCTTCGGAATCGTGCTCTTTCGCCGTTTCAAGCCTTCTGCGGCTTAGTGCAAGCATCGCCAACTTTTTTTTTATCAGGAAGGCCGCGAATCGATGCATCAGCCCACCATAAATTCACCTATCTGAGTATTCTTTTCTCAGTTAACAATGTTATGCATAATCACACACGCACCGATCTTGCACCTTGTTTGAAAGCAACCCGCGTACCTTCAATAAATTCAGTTGAAAGTCAGCGCTCTTTGATGCCTGTGTCGTTCCTTCCTACTGTTCTCGCGCTGTACCTACGATATTCTTCGTATGAACCTTTCGAACATACCACGCGCATTCGAACACCGAAGAGGAATTTACAATTCCCAGAAGAGAAGGCAAAGCGTCTGCTGACCGAAATTCATCCAAGCCTTTTTCCCAAAAGACCCAACTTACGACCAGGTTTCGCATCAGCAAAAACAAAAATAAAAAACCAGATGGAAACGAAAAACAGGCGTTTTCTATTTGTTTACTGCAAAGTACGTTGGCGGGCTAATTGGTTGTTCGTGCTAAGTTTCTACAGCGCGACTGCACGCGGACGGAGAAGGAACACGCAAACACACACACACAGCGCTGACTTTCAACTGGAATGTTTATTTTTCATATGCACGTGACGCTTATATAGACAATCGCGGGCAGGTGCACACAAAACAAGAAACAAAAGCAGGACCTAAACGCGCATGTATTGCCGCAATCACAGCCAGTTGCCACCTACCTCGAGTGACGGATACAGATATCTCTTTTCCTTATCTGACAGTGATAAGGATGGCATGCTGACAGATGTATCATTCATTTTATCTATTACATATACTTGAGTAATTTCTCTTGTCAATCGATCTCTTGCCTGTTGAGAATGCTAGTTTTATCAAACATGGGAAAACAGCCACATCTTTGACAGTGAATAGCAATGTGTCCGGAAATAACTTTCGTGACAGTGTACTTATGTTCCCTCAACCTTTCTTTCACACAACGGCCGGTCTGGCCAATGTACACACGAGAACATGACAGCGGGACGGAATAAATTACGTCT
Source organism: Rhipicephalus sanguineus (assembly GCF_013339695.2). Lineage (NCBI taxonomy): Eukaryota > Metazoa > Arthropoda > Arachnida > Ixodida > Ixodidae > Rhipicephalus > Rhipicephalus sanguineus. The sequence continues at coordinate 13,149,767 of NC_051178.1, read as the reverse complement.
TTAACGCAGGCCACGAACTTCTCGCTATCTTTAGTGGAGCACGAAGTATTTTCGTTTTCAGTGTTCACTCGCCTGCAAAGTCCGTGCAGCCGCACGGGCGCAGAACAAACACCAGACCTTCTCTTAATCCTTTTCAGATTGTGAGATACGGTGTGCATGTAGGCCACTACTGCGAGCTTTTTCCTTCGACGCTCACTCGGATTTGACAGGTACTTTTTGCTCAGGTGTTCCGCCACCGCTGACAACAATCTCATGGGGTAACCGGTGTCACGCAGGCGCTTGGCCTGGCCCCACAAACATTCCTCAATCTTATGCTCACAAGACTTGGACAAAGAATTGTGAAAACACGACTGAATCACAGCACATTTGACTAAATTGGAGTGCGCCGATGCAAATGGCAACGCCGGCTTGTTACCTCTGGGCTCGTAGCTCCAACAAACACCTCTTGGACAGCAATAGAGCCATATGTCCAAGAGTGTTATAAAAGTGATAAAATTGTCCTTCGGGACTTCATGCGTGATTAAGAGAGAGGAGAAGGAGAACACGTCAGTAAAAATGCTCAGGGTTGTAGCGACCACCGCTTCAAAGTTATTAAGTCAAGGCGTGAAACAATTAGGTAGTCGTCTAGGAATCTGAAGACGCCAACGAGGTCAGTACTGACGTCGTGATACATGTGTCAGCATGCCATCCTTGTCACTGTCAGATAAGGAAAATAGATATCTGGATCCGTCAATATAGGTAGGTGGCAACTGGTTGTGATTGCGGCAAAACATGCGCGTTTGGGTCCTGCTTGTGTTTCTTGTTTTGTGGGCACCTGCCCGCGTGTGTCTATATAAGAGTCACGTGCATATGAAAAATAAGCATTCCAGTTGAAAGCCAGCACAGTGTGTGTGTTTGCGTGTTCCTTCTCCGTTCGCGTCCAGTCGTGCTGTAGAAACATTTAGCATGTTTACTGCACCGTAGAACTCCAAACTTTGCTTAACCATCCTAATCATTTGACGCTTCTGTCGCACGCATGGCCCGTAACATGGCTTGGCATCAGCTGAGATGTGTATTGTTGATGAAACTCTTGGCATGCCTCTCAAGATCGTTGCATTTACGCGTGACGAGCTGGCAAATCCGCACGAAACCTGACCACACTGCGACTTTCCAGAGCGGGGTCCTTTAGGTGCTGGCTCGCCAGGTTCTTAAGCTGGGGCGAAGTCCCGCACCGTCACCTTACTTCCAGAGGCGACCGCTACAGGCGCAGCTCGCGCGAAAGAGAAGTCTTCTTCCTCTTGTTCTTCGAGCGCCTTGATGATGATATTAACGCAGACAAAACCACATGTAGCATAGCCAACTGTAGCATGCGCACGCTCGCACGAAAGACTCTTTCCTCTTGTTGTTTGAGCTCCTTGATGATGATAATAACGCAGGCAAAACCGACGTTTATAGAACTTGTTTCAGTTGCCAAACTCCCTGCCTCCGCCGTACCCTGAAAGCGGTGCGCAACCGACTTCCGGTGGAGGTGGCGCTACTGCAGCAACAGGCTCTACGTAGCAGACGGCGAAGCGCGATTACGGGCGGCGGACAGCTGTGGCTGTCAGCGCAAATATTGAATTGTTTATCAATAGAGTTGCGAAAACGACTTATTTTTTCGCTGATGTAGTAGTGTTAAATAGCCTGATTGTCGGCAACGATATTTGAGACTGGGTCTGTACGTGTTCTGCGTTACGCGAATGACAGCAGGCACCGTGAACACGGCCGTCGCTGCTGCTCTCTTCATGTTCGTTGCTACAGACATTAGCGTTACTCAATGGCTAAGTGCAATATTGAAATACCAGTAGAGTTGATTTCACAAACCTTTTTTGCCTGGATACCAAAGAGTCTGTAAATATTCTGTAGTCTGTATATACGTATTTAGAAAAAATAGGCCATGGATTGCATAATTTCGTCGGAGGCTCGCGAGGGAATCTTTTCGTGCTCTCTTTCCTCTGACAGCCTTCGCCTTGCCCAATTACAGGTTTTATTGCAACTCGGATTTCGATGATGTGTAGTGCCCAAGGAACGGAATGAATACAGCGAAATGCCGCTGCACATTATTCCGCTGTCGTTATTCATGTCAATATAAAGCAGTGTAGTAGCCACCGTAATTGTAGGGCGCGCTTGTAGAATTTCAGACTCGCAAGCTCGTGATACAGAAAGTTATCGATGTGCCACTCGATTACATTTGATCGCGATTAAGCGTGACCAGGATCAAATCTGTCGGTCATTCATGGCTGATTCACTCGTGCAAGTTGCGCAAAGGAGCCAGTCGCACATGATATGAACTACGCTTAGACCGGCCGCGACTAGCTGAGATCGAAAATGGCCTTAACACGTACGATTCTGCCCTCAGCTTACACGACATAATTCGCACTTAAGTGCCGAATGTTGCGTATGATCAATCCTTCATAAAAATGCTTTTGAAATTTTCGTGCACTTACTGCTTTTCTATTTAAACAATTTTATTTTCTTGAAAGCATTAAACATTAAAATTGCAACCGTCATGTTCCAGCTTAATTGTATTTTTACTGTTTTGAAACCACACCCTTTCAACTAACCTTTCGCTTCAATGAAGTCACCGAGATAACAGTGGTTAATACTGGCGTAGCCAGGGGGGGGGGGGGCAGAACCCCGAAAATTTCCAGTTTTGCTTGTGCTGTACGCACAAACATACATAAAGTATGATTGAACATCCACCCCCCCCGCCCATCTGGCGATTCTAGCTATGCTCCTGGTGTTTAAAGCTGTTCGGCTGCTGACCCGCAATACGCAGGTTCGATCCTGGTCGCTCGCGGCCTTCGCATTTCGATAGAGGCGAAATGCTAGGTGCCCGTGTACTGTGCTATTCCGGTGCCCGCTAAGCAACCCAAGGTTGTCGAATTAAATTATCGGAGCCCTCAACTATGGCGCCTTTCATATAGCCTGAGTAGCTTTGAGACGCTAAACCCTATAAACCAATGAATAAACATTTCCCGCAATTATTACTAACATGTACCTTGACTGCAATCAGCGGCGTAGGCATATGAGTGCGTTCGGTATTTCTACGCCCACCCTCCCCCCGGGAACTTCTCGCCAAGCCCTTGCTGTCAATAAATCAGCTTTCCCGAACTCGGTGCTTCGGAATTAGCTGAAAACTGTAATTAAAATCAATTATTGAAAGTGATAACTGGTACATGTACATTTATAGAGTACAATAGTGCATGTCAAAAATGCGCATAAATTACGTGTTTAACTGAAATGTTTGCGGGTTACTTCAGTATTTACAATAATTACACATCAACCTCTGAAGATCTTCAGGCAAAACGAGGCGTTTCGGTCCTGGCATTCGTGAATCGCTCATTAATGATACCTGAGAAAACAGGGAAAAAGACGCACACACGAAGGAAGGAATCACAACACCGCGCTGAACTTACAACTGACATATACTTGAAAACCACACTGGCCTGAAACAACCAAAACAGCCAACACATGCACCAAGCTCTCAGCAAAGTACAAAGAAAAAAGGATAAAGTATCATAGTTGCCCTATCTTAATGTTTGCTTCTGTTTTCGCGGGTTTTCTCAAGTTTAGTATGGCCTAGTAAGCAACACTTGTGATTAACTTGTGTCATTAACTTGTGATTTGTCTGGCAGCCTTTTATCCTGCCTGATCATGCTGAGTACAAAAGTGCCGCGGTCATTTGTTTGTCCTTTTGCCGCTGTGCAGCCCGGCATAAAACATATCGGCATTGTGGACGCGTAACACGTGTAATCTCTTTTGCTGCGTGTTACAAGATCCGGAATCTGTTCGTCAATACAACGCTGTGACCCATATGATCCGGCACACCAAAACGGTAGCAGCCGTAGCAGCGGTCGGTGCACCTCGCTGAAGCCCGACGCGACTACAGCGCCACTCGCCACCTCCTCTTGCGGCGGAGCCGCGCAACAGGGCTGAGTTTTCAAACTGAAGTAGTTCTAGAAACGTTGGGCAAAACCACATATAGCATTGAATAGAAGGCGTCAACGACATGAAGACAAGAAGAGACAAGGACGTACGCCTTGTCTCTTCTTGTCTTCGTTTCGTTGACGCCTTTTATTCGCTGCTCAAATGAACCAACTAGCCCAACAAAAAGAGTTTTAGTTCATCACATACATATAGCGTAGCCAGCTGTAGCATGCGGCGGTCGCTCCACTCCGGCGAGTGCTCTAGTTTGATAGGAGACCGCTAGAGGGCCGCAACTGCGCGCTTCCTCTCTCTTTCGACAGTCGTCAGTCAGTGCGCTTCGATACTGATAACATGAACGAAGAAGACAAGGCGGCGGAGCGGAGGGCTCGCAAGGCAGCGGCAGCGCGGGCTCGCCGCCAAGACCCTGCGGTGAGAGCTCGCGAGGCAGCAGAGAGACGTCAGCGTCGTGCGGACCCCGAGATATAAGCCCGCCAAGCCGAAGCAGCGCGGAAACGGCGGCAAGAGAACTTCGAAGAGGTACGGGTGCGGGATGCAGCGGCCAAGCGCGAAAGCGGTCGCTACCTGCAGTTGGTGGCGCCGACAGGCGCTTCAAGCGCGATTACCTCGACCACACCTTCGGCCACAGCTGCAAGGTCTGCGGCCGCTTGTGGTTCGACAACAACCTGACCACAATCGCTACTATAACAACGTGTCACGTCTTTATATGACGTGACACGTTGCGCTTTGTGTCGTCGGTTCCTTCATTTTGTCCTTGTTCCCATAGTGCGCCTATTTGCTTTAAGATATGATTCTTTATATGACAGCAGAGGAATATTACAGAGCATTCACGGTTTATCCCATTATCTCCGAGCCAGCTCCTCAATAATCATTCACTTCCTAGCTATAGCGTAATATTTTTCGGACGCTTTCAGCTCAATAGTTTCACAAGGAGAGAAGCATGGGCAGTCAAAATCTCGTGAATCCATGTCTGCTGTATTATTGTCGAGCGCTGAGCCACCCCTGTGTCCAATGTATGTGGATTCAGCATTCAGTACAAGCTAGGACCACATCTCAGAAGCCTGTGAAGAGCTTGTTAGCATGGCGCCCTACCATCAATGTCCAAAGTAATATATCCCATCGTGAAAGAGCTATCTACTGATTTCATCTATTAGCAAAGAAAAGCAGACGCATGTTACTAAATGAAGCCCACCTTATCAGCTTTCGCAACGACGTCAGCAATACCAATAAAAGCAACTCCAAGAAGCCCAGCCTTTATAGCGGCTGCTCCAACAAGGACAACGACGAACTAAATCTACATCGCAAGCATACTTGCGGGTTAAAGAACGTCGTCAGAAAAGGCACCAACGAAGGTGAAGACATGTTCAACTTCTAAGACACGTTCGCAGAAAGGAACGTTCTCAGGAAAGTTTTCTGCACCACAGATCTGCGAGATCAACAAGAGAAAATGACGTAGGAGGCCAAAAACCAACACTTGTGGAGAACAGAAAGGTTGCTCCATCAGCGTCGATCAACGAACACACATACAGGAAGCACAGAGTGTGCTTAAGCCACGGCGAAGACCCCAACGCCTACTGCGACTGACCTGCCTATATAGCGATGCCTGGCAACTGTGTGCAGTTGTGTGCAACTGTGTCCAAATGCTGTGGCAACTGTCTGCAACTGTGACCAGTGTCCAGGTGCAGGCGTGCTTGTGTCATCCGATGTGGAACAGCCAACTTGGACCACAAAAGCTGCACTGGACAACACCGGACTGCTGAACTCTGCTTGAAAATCCTGGAGCGGTTACAGAACTCACTCCGCACATGGAACTATCTGCGAATTTCGGCTTTTCTAGCTACTGAGCTGCTGGCTCTTCGTTTTTCACTGTTGTTGTTTACGTGCGCTTTCTTTCGGGAAGAGGGGGAATCCTCTGACCTAAGAAGGAAGCGATGGCAAGAGAAGCGTGTGCTATAGAATAAAACTATGGCGCCTGAGCGAAACCACGTCTTCCAGTTCTAGCGTCATATATATATATATATATATATATATATATATATATATATATATATATATATATATATATATATATATATATATATATATATACATATATATATATATATATATATATATATATATATATATATATATATATATATATATATATATCTTGTGATGACTAAGAGCGGCATCGGGGTTCTAGCGCGCGGGCGGCTGATAGAGTAAGAGGAAGAAGAGGTGGAGAGAATAGAACAGCTAGCCCAGGATCGGGTGCTGTGTCCGTCTCTGTTCGTTACAATATATATATATATATATATATATATATATATATATATATATATATATATATTGTGATGACGAAGAGCGGCACCGAGGCTCTGGCGCGCGGCCAGCTAGAGCGAAGTAGAAGAAGAAGAGGGCAGACAATAGAACAGCTTCACCGACGAAAGGGCGTTGTCTCTGTCTCTGTTCCTTACAATGGCGCAGCCTACGACGCGATTCGACCCTTGAAGTTGAAGCCACCTGCCCTCGAGGGTCGTCGGCAGCGCGGGTCTCTCCATCCAAGGAACGCCGTGCACGCTTGCTCGATCATTGACTCTACGACTCGACCGCTGCTGCCGCCACGCATCGAATCATCCGCGGACGGCGTCCATGCCTCTTCGGGTGTTCCAGCGTACGACCTTCCAGGAACCGTGCTACCAATTTCGCCTGAGAGTGTGCACGGGCTCCTGTCGCCTGGGAACGTCGCGTACGCTTCCCGTGGCACGCATCCCGTGCCCTTCCAACGCGTGACTCTTTCAACGCGTAAGCATCCAAGGGACGCCGTTCAGGCTTCCTTGGACGTGGATGTTGCCATCGGGAGTACCGCTACCACAGCATATTCCGGGGACCTGAATCCTCGCTCCTTGTTGCAGGAATTCGCGCTGGAACCGGGCGTCGGCACCGTCGAAGCCCGGACGTTGAAGTTGTCCAGCGAGGTGTTCTGCACGGGCGTTGGCTCGCGTCGTCTGTCCGCAGCCGACGCGTTGGCTCGACGTTTATGCTTGACTTCGACGTCGGCGTTGCGTTCGGCGGGGTTTGCTTGCCGACGCTGCCGTTGCGTTTCGGCATGTCGAGCTAGCATCTCATTCGTAGCAGTTTCTCGCCGACGTTGCTGTTTGAGCTGGGCTACCCTAGCCCGGTGCTCGGGGTCCGCTTGCCGACGTTTACGTTGCGCTTCGGCGCGTCGAGCCTTCCGCTGCTGTGCGATCTCGGCAGGCCTTAAGATATTACTGCAACTGGCGCCGACGTTGACGTTGAAACTAATGACGCCGGCGCAGTGACTGAGCGTGTGTACGACCTAACGCGAGCCTTTTATCTAAACGAGGAGAGGGAGTGGAGAGAAGGAGGGGAGAGGGACATGGGAGAGGGGGAGTGATGAGGTAGGCGACGAATAGAAACAACGCTAGACACGGGACGAGAAGAGGACACATACACGGACACATACATTCATCGTCAGCGATTACCTCCGGACTGAGTGCCCAAAACGAGTAAGCGCCTTCTCTGTTGATGTCAAGGACTTATTTTATTCCTTGCCTCATGACCTCGTGTGCGAGGAAGTTAGCCAGTGCATTGAACGTTATGGGTGCACAAAATTTCAGAATGCGTGTGGAATTCATGTTGACAGGTTTTTGGGACTACTGCAATTTTACCTACAATCGACCTTTGTACTTCACAAGGACTCCTTTTACACTCAGCGTGAAGGAGTGTGCATCGGCTCATGCTTAGCTCCGGTGCTTAGCGACCTTTCACTCGCACGTTATGACAGAAGTCTCATGGCTAAGCTTCTCCAGACGAGCACTGTTAAGGTGTTCCGCTATGTAGACGACTTTTTAGTTGTTTACCAATTTGATGAAAATAACCCTCGACGAACCACTGGTGATATTTTTGACGTATTTCGGCGTGAAATGGCGCGACTAGAATTAACTTCTGAGTGTACGTCTGACGACAGGCTACGATTCCTGGATCTTGAAATGCGTTTTTTGTCTGAACATGTTTGTTGGCGGTACGAGCCACGGTCAAAGAAAAGCCTTCTTCCTTTCACGTCCGCGCATTCCAAATTGGTCAAGCGAAGCATCGCTCATTCCTGCCTAAAGGCAGCCTTAACTCGCTCTTGTCACCACCAGGTCGACAGCAGTTTTACGCACCAAGTGCACCGTCTTCAACAAGCAGGCTTCCCTATGCCCATGTTAACCTCCATCGCCGAGACTCTCCTTAAGTCGCTAAGAGTGCCCAATAACAGACAAAGCCATAGCCAACGTATCACGCCTCACTCTAGCACGGCGGTTATTCTCTACGTACATGCGGTTTCGCACAGGCTAAAGAAAGTTGCAGGCAAAATTGGTGTAAGAGTTGTTTTCTGCGCACACGGCAAGCTGGCCGGGCTGTGCCGCAGGGTTAACAGTGATGGACCTAAGAAACAAGCATGCACTAAGAAACACGCTACGCGCTATGTGGAATGTGTTTCAGCTGTTGTCTATAAAATACCATTCACTTGTGGGCGCTGTTACATCGGCCAAACAGGCCGATGCGTAAATGATCGGCTGAGGGAGCACTCTTATGCTCTGAAAGGCTCTGTTCCTGGCTGACCACTGTAAAGATTGTGGTTGTCGGCCGATTCTCGATAAGTGTGTGGTCATGGGGCGCTATAGCAAGCAGCGCGAACGCGAGATTAGCGAAGCCTTTCACATTCAACAGCATGATGTTTCTGTGTTAGCGTACCGTCAATTTCGCTTCATGGCTGTGAAAGTAGATATCTGAGGTCCACTGATTTGACAGGCTCTTGATAATGTTTGCAGTTTGGCCTTATCACATGGCTGTGCACTTTGGTGTATGTTCCGTGTTTCTGCGCAGACACCTGTGTCCTATATATTGCACTCGTTTTTGCAATAAACATTGGTTGTTAGTTCAGCGCCGTGCATGTGTCCTCTTCTCGTCCCGTGTCTAGCGCTGTTTCTATTCGTCGTCTACCATGCAGAACCAACCAGCCCAATCAAGCACATTGTTAAAGTTGATGAGGTAGGTGGAGAGGGTCTGCGCATGCGCAGTACGGGTGCTCACGCCGCACACCGTTTGAGCTCCGCCATAAGATGTCTCGCATCTAAAAACTTCTTAGAGGATTCTTTGCGTCATACAAGGTTCTTCGACGTCTCGGCGCTCTAGACTACAATGTCATCCCGGACGGCATTACAAACGCCCAGCGACGCCGCGAACGAGTTGAAGTCGTCCATGTCGTGTGCCTTAAGCCGTCTTTTACGCTTAGCGAGCCTGTGGACTATACTTTTTGCTTTGTTATTTTAATTTTTGTATGCACTTGTTTTTGCCACATCTCGCACGCATCGGGACGATGCTTTTTCAGAGGGGGGCAAAGACACGTGCGCTGTTTTTGCTATGTTTATGTAACGGTCCGTTACACGTGTAATCTCTGCCTTGCGCGAACCACACCCGAATAGCTGGCAACCTTACACATTATTTCAGAATCTTCTTATAGGCTTGAACGCTCAAACGCAATAGTTCAGTTCATTCTGCAACTAACGCGGCCACCAGCGATAAGGCTCGAATGTTCGATGCCCCATGTATAAATGCAGACACGCTTTACCGCAGAGGAGATTATCGATGGCGGACGCTCTGTTCGCCGCTATTAGTGTGCAGTGCGTATTGCTGTAGGATGATTTTCCGTTTCACTGCCACAAGTACGGCCAAATAAAAAGTTTCATTTTGAAACGCCGACTACTGCCTTCGTCAGCGTCACGACCACGTGACAATATATACGTGTGTCTCTCTGTGTGTGTGTGTGTGTGTGTTTGTGTGACGCTAGGAATGGGGAGACGTGGTTCAGATGAGGCACCATACACTCATACTAAAGCACACGCACTGCTTCCTCGTCGGATTGTGCTGACATGGCTGCTTTCTTACGCCACAGGATTCCCCCCTTCCCGAAAGAATGCACCGCTTACAAGCAAAAAGGTTTCACTGGCAAAATAAGGTACAAGCAAAAAGGTTGCATGGTTCACATGCTCTGGCGATGTCCCACGTTGCCTAAAACCCTTCTCTCCAGCAAAGCCGAATGGGAGGAGGTCATCAGAAACACGGCACTCCTAAAGCAAGCTCTGGCTATCCAGAGGGCCCAGGAAAGGGCGGAGCGTCACGGCGTTCTGTCCTCTACGTGGGCGCGGCCAGCGGTTACAACGGCCTCCCGTTAGGGGGTCCTGTCAGTAGCTCCTCAGGATCTAATAAATTTCGTTGTCTGTCTGTTACAAGCAAAAAGAAAAATAAGCAAGGAGAGTTTATGCGCGACAAATGTGCAAACAAGCAGACAGTTCCATGTAGGAAGGGAGTTCGGTAAGCTCACTAGAACTTTCAGACGGAGTTCAACAGTCTGGTGATGCCCAGCACAGCTCTGGTAGGTGCTGTGCTGGGCACATCGCATCCCATAGCGATGCCCTGCAGATGGACATTTATGATGACACGGCTTGAGGTCCTCTGAGGAATGTTGGGGGACGTTGCCGCATTGGCATGTCAGATGTCGTAGGCGTTGGATTCTTCGCTGTGACTGGTATGCATGCGATGCTTCTAGTTTGCATGTTCATTGACCAAGGCTGATGAAGGACTTCCGTGTCCTTCTGGAACACTTGGTACGGTTTTGCGTATTCTTCGTTGTTTTGTGTCCTGTTGTCTCTGTGGCTTTGATCGTAGGCTCGGTCTTGATCTCTGGTGCATAAAACTTGCTTGTGTAAAGACGTTTATTAGCGGGCACTCGGCGACGATACACGACTGCTACAGTCAAGGCGGGGTGCCGACTCTGAGCGCGAGGAGCGTGCTGTCCGAGAAGAGCGGAAGAGGACGACACACTAGCAAGCGCTCGAGAGGGCGACCCATTACAGGCTTCCAACGCTTCGCTACACTTGGCGTTCCTGTTTGCGAAGAAGTCTTAGATGTTGAATTTTTGCTTTGCTTGAATTCGTTTCTTTTCTGGCGACCTCCTTAAGCAGCAAGTGTGCATTCGATTAAGTTTTACTTCGTCGCTGTCCACGTTCGTATCTTGCTTGCAAAAGTTGAAGTTCATCATGCCCGCTTCGGTCCTGCTGATATTGCTGCGGACATTTCTGATTGTCTTCGTCGTTGAATGAACCTTCGCTGACGGTTGTCTCAGCTTAGTGTACTCGCGGGATGTATGCATGTGCCGCCTTATCCAAAGTAATAAATGCGCTTTCGTTTTTATTGTTGCAGCTTGTACTGAATGGTGGCTCCATATTGCTTCGACTTTCGGGTGTGAAAGCACTGGACGATGATATCGTGGAAGACATGCCTTGGCCAGATTCACATTCGGGTAACAGGTATAGCTGGGTCATGGCTTGGTCGACTATTTTTCCTATTCATCAGCTCCTCTATCGTGAACGTAGCGGGCTTGTGAGGAGGGCGGTGGGCGTTATGAGCAACCGATGAGGCACCCGGTGGTGGGTCGCGTATGCGTGGCGTGGAATCACGAGCTTCGGGTGGCTCAGTAATGCCTCGAGTCTGATAGTGCTGTGAAGTGGTAGAAAATGCCAATTGCTGTGTGGAAGGACAATTTGGTGGAAGGCTCGGTCTTTTGAGAAAACGGAATCAACGCCTTTCAGTGATCAGACGCTTTACTTTGTTAGTCGGAAATGGTAAATTTGTGCTGCATTCGAATTCGTGAAGACCGCTCGTGACTGCCAACTGAGTTCGAATGCGAACGCGTCTTCATTATATTCTTTAAATCGGGTCATCATCTCTTCTTTGATCTTCCATGACTTATTATTTTACAAGATGTGTGTGAGATAAAATCGAAATGCCTCATAGGTGACGTACTCTTTGAAATTGGCGACCATGTCCCGCTCCGACCATCATGCAGGGGTGGTGTGGCGTTCGATGAGGTCGAACCAGTCCTCTACGGGCCCATCGTCCGCTGATACGGTGTACTTCGGGATGCGAAGGTCTGCGGATGGTGCTGCCACGATGCTAGTCACTGTGGAGATGTGCTTCTCTGGTCTGCATGTGGTCGGAGCGTCTCGTTGGGCACTTCGTTGTGGGTGTGCGGGTGATGAGTCGGCTGCCAGGTCTTCATCCTGTCGGCTTGTGTGACGCTAGGAATGGGAGACGTGGTTTGGATGAGACGGCGTACTTTTATTTTATACACCGCACACTTCTTCCTCACCGGCTTCTCCTGTAATGGCTTCCTTCTTATGTACCATATATAGTGAACTAGAACCAACTGTCCCGTATATATTGCCAACAGGTCACGAGTTGCGGCGAGCACGCGCCCGCATCCAGCAAAAACAAACGAAGAAGTCGTTTTGGCACACCGCGCATTCTCGCTCGGCCTTTTTGGTTTTTGTGCGGCCACCTTGCTGAACCTGTCTCAGTCTCTCTACGTGCAGGGTATTTCGTGGCAGAGGAACTTCTTTTCGCGCGTGAAAATATATATATTGTCGCGAGAGGAAACGAGAAACAGGAAAGTTGAAGCGAAGGGCTGTTCACTCTCGGCCACAGCAGCAACCAACTTCTTCGTTCTCTTCTTCCGCCACCACTAGAACGTGGTATTGCCCTCTCCCCACAAAAACAGAGATATCGCCTGGATGCCGCTGCTCCGAATAACAGCGAAAGCTTTGCCCAAAATGTTGGTGTCTGTTGAACAGCACGAGGACAGAATAAAAAAATAAGTGAGAAAGAGATGCACAATGGACCTGAAAGCAGGCTCCACACCAGAAAATTTGTGAGGGGCAGTTGGCGCGAATGGTACGGCTTAATCCTGGAGACGTGATCAACATCACAAGAGCGTGGTCTACGGAAGTGGTGCGGTGTGTCTGCTGGCACAACTTTGTAGTGAACTTGACCGAGACGATGAAGAACTTTGTAGGGTACAAAATACCGGCATAACAATTTCCCCGTGCGCGGTCGTTGACGGACGTACACAGGTCCCAACCCCTATACTCCCCTATAAAAGGAGAACCAAGAAGTTGGTGGCTTCTGCTTCAGGACCAACAGGCATAGTACGTCGGAGTACCCAGCAACTCCAGCAGTCTGTCGCGAGAGAAAACAACAAACAGGGAACTCGAAGCGAACGGATGTTTACTTTCAGCCACAGCAGCCGACAACTCTTTCGTTCTCCTCTTCCGCCACCGCTAGAGTGCGGCAAAAAAGCCATAGTTTCGCCTCGAGGGCGAAGCAATGAATGCGATAGCAAGAAATTGGAATGTCACAAGAAGAGCGGCACGCAGCTAGAAACTTGCTGCGCGCTGCTCAAGCACGTAAGACGCAGAAAAGGAAAACACACAAGGCGAGTGCGAACTAACAACTGTCACAGCTCGACACTTGCATCGCGCTGCTCAAACACAAAGAAGGAGCCACGAAAACAACGCACAGGTATACATAGGACGAGCGCGAACTGTCACAGTTCTTACTTCAACTAACCCCAACGTTGGCTGTTCTAGCTATCAGATAATTCCTTTCTCAAATGCGGCCACTGCAGCGACCAATGTGACTTTCGTGTGGTCTGTAGCTTCAGCACAAACTTTGCGGCGAGAGCACAAGACATGCAGAACTCCCCCTCAAGAGATAATCGCGCCACCACGGTCGACCACGCCTGGTATGTCAAAGTACAAGTAGAAGGCGCACATCTCAGCTCCGACAAGAGTTTTAGAGTTGGGGACCCAAGAAATTGTCGAGCCGTCAGGACGCATGCGCAGAACGCAATCCACTATCGGGCTCTTCCGCTCGCGTTGTCCCAAGATCCTGCAGCGCCTTCCTTTGGGTGGGAAACAAAACCGCAGAGCGCGCGACCTCAAGAGACGAAAATAATGACGGCGCTTGGCAGTGGCAAGTGAAGCCATGGCTCGCGTTTCCCGATTCTGCTCACTACGATAAATATTTATTTGGCTCTAGTTGGTACACATTCTACAGGCTAAAATTACAGCGCAAATGTACTTATTTGTCCTTCTTACTTCTTCTTTATCGCTGCACCGATCTGAATATAATTTCATGTCTCCGTGTACGCACCTTCATCCTTGTTACGCGTTTTGATTTAAAGATATTGTTGCGTGCGCATGTACGGCAAGTTTGCCTTGGTTATGAAAGAATAAAGTAGTTATTAGTCAGCGCTTGTGTCGTAGGTTTATTTTCTTCTTGGGTGTCTTTTTCGTTTGTGCTGTAATTTTAGCCTCATGATTGTGGTCGCGGTGGAACATATATACTGTGATTCTGGTTCAGCCATCTCGTTTCTTCCCTCCTGTCGCATAAGTCTATACCTCGCGACAACTTTCTGTGGCAGCACAGCTAAAGCTACGTGGGCGGAGCTTCTGCACATGTGTTACTACGCCAAGTAGTCCGTTCGCGGGCGATTTCGGTTTTGGTTTCGCGAGCGCATAAAACATGTGCGTTTCCACACGAGTATTCATGGCTCATGATGTTATTTGGCAATTTATGCAGATAGTTTATTCACAGATGTAGTCGAAATCTACCACATGACTTGATATACTTAAGCATGCAGCACAAATACCTGGAATCGTTGCTGAGCTCTTCTGCAAATCAAATTATATAACGCTAATGTGCTAGCGGTGCAAGTCCACGTGCAAAGCGAGCACCATTTAGTATTGTTTACATTTCTTTTTTGGGAAAGCGATAGAATATTTTGCATTGAGAAGGAACGCAGGAATCAGCTTTATTAAAGCGGTCGGTCTTACTTTTCAAAGAAAAAAGAAAGCTACGGCCCAGCAGTAACTGCGCAATCGCAAATCTTACGCAAAGGTAACAAGCCATTTTCTGAATTTCGGCGCACACAGGGTCGACATCGTCGTTTTCCTACATTTGGAGACGCTGTAACTTTCTGGAGACGCTCACGTTATTTTGTCAGGGGACGCGAAGGCATCGAAAGGCAGCAGATATCTTGGCCACGACCAGTCAGGAGCGGGCGTCTCACGTGTGTGATTATACAAACGGGTGAAACGCGTTCCTTACTCCCGTGGTCAAGAATGCTTTTTTTGCAAATTGAAAATCACGCTGTCAGTCGCATAATAGACATGAACGCGTCTGTTGCCGAGGCAAAGCTGTGCATGGGTGATTTTGTCACCGTAAATCGCTCTCATTCAAAACGCCAAAACACCTCCCGCCGTAGACGCCGACGGGCACGGTGTTAGACGCAGTCTTCGGTGCGACTGTATCAGTAATAGTAGACAACCAAAATACCGACCATGTATGCAACGCATTTTATGAAATGGGCCACTTATTTTACGTACTGTTTCCAATCGCAATTTTGCTTTCAAGCGGCTCTTCTTGCTGAAGACTTGAAGGTCACCGTCGTCACTGTCAAGGAAGCTATCGCGATGAGAGACCCACTTGCGATGGTGGTATCACTCGCACACTTCTTTCTCGGTGATAGTATGGGCAAATCAACAAAATAATTCACAACGCACCGCTGTCTTCGTTTCATTCTGGTCGATGAACACAGATCACCTAATGAACACGCGCTTATGCTCACTTGCAAGCTTCGATGTGCACCTGTTGCAGCCGAGCGACGCCATCGTTGTTGAGTGGGGACGGAAAACGTGAAACGGACACCAGAAAACCTGAAAACTCGAAAGAGCGAAAATCGCTAATCCTTTACGGGATTATCATTCTTACTTTCAACGCAAGCAATCTTGAACGTAATACCTATTTCTTTTCTTTTTATGTTTTCTTTTATGCTACCTATTTTACAAAAGCTAGCGTTCGCGGACTACATACAGAAGCGGAGTAAAAAAGTGCGTGGTTCGGTTGCGTAGCCTTCGCTGTGCTGCCACAGAAAGTTGTCGCCAGGTATAGAAGAGCCAAAGCGTTCCCACTAGCTCGCGCTACCACGAGCCACGGGACGCTC
Source organism: Rhipicephalus sanguineus (assembly GCF_013339695.2). Taxonomy (NCBI): domain Eukaryota; kingdom Metazoa; phylum Arthropoda; class Arachnida; order Ixodida; family Ixodidae; genus Rhipicephalus; species Rhipicephalus sanguineus. Next base: position 13,133,908 of record NC_051178.1, on the reverse strand, counting down.
TTCTTTTGATCTGGCCGACTAGCCACAAGTGGCGTGGCGCTACAACCCCAAAATGGAAAACTAGCGTGGGTCGCCAATAAAAAATAATCTGTACCGCGGCCCATTTGTACAATGCGCGTCCAACTAAGGCAGCTCTTTATCATGACGTAACGGTTAAGACGAACCAATGAAAAATGCAACATGACGCCGTTCGCGACATGAGGCGAGGTACCGCTGCACCGAGGTCGAGATCCGTCAATTCGAATTTCCTGCGATGTTTGCTTCTGCCAGAAGAAGCTATTTCCTACTGTTATCCGCACGTACCCAGCATCATCCTCGCCGGTGGTCATCCGATGCAGTAGAAGCTTGTGACTGTGCCGCGTTTGAAGTGCACCGAAGCGGCAGCAGCTCGGAGTGTTTTACAACGCTTTAGCGCGTTCCGTCGTTCCGGCAGCGTCAAGTTGCAACATGGCGTGTGTTCCCTCCATCGTTCCGATACACCAAGCATATCGCCTGAGGCTCACCACATCGGCGATTGTCGTCGCGTTCATACGTCTGCAGTGAGGTGAAAGTGAGTCGGAATGTGCGCGTCTGTGTACGATTTACCGCCCGCGAAAGCCATGGAATTAGCGTTGCCACATGAGCGCGTGATCTATTGTGATAAGCGCCGTGCTGCGCGCCTTATGAGTGACGTAGAGAAAGCGTGAGAGAAAGAAAGCGACCAACATAGCCCGTTAGCGCAACACAATGCGAAGGTAAACAAACCAGGTGTGGAAAATAGGTAGTGGTGTGTGCATTATAAGAAGATAATTGTGGCCATCTGGTGCGTGTGTGATTACGTGGCGTGTGCCTATTGGCGCAGTTGGTTCGTCTTAACGGAATTCAGTTCCACCAGCCCAGAATGTTGAAGTGCCCGTCGCGTAAGTATCGCGCTCGATGCACGAATACCTGAGAAACGCCGTGCGAGGTAATAGTTGTTTACAAACCGTGAAATGATGCGCTCGCTGTGACACGTCGATTGCATGGATCGTGATCGTAACTGAAGTGACGCCGCTTAAAGTATTATTGAGTGAAAAAAAAAAACGCTTTTTTTATTGGCGTTGTATCATACTTCATGATATCATATTTGGAATTCTTGTTTTTATCTAACGCGCCTTTTTAGCATTTCGCGTGTATTGTGTGCATGTATTACGCAGTGATAATTTGTTCATATTAAAGTCGTGAAGATTATAGTGCATAGACCCTTTTTTAGGTGCTTATCCCTTCTTGTGAAGCCTCACCCCCTCACTGTGCTTCACGAACAAATGAGGAGGGGGGAGCCGGAGAGGTGGGGCGTGACAATGTACGAAAGGAATGTGCTTACTGATTTTGTCCACCGAGATTATCTATATAAACATCTATATGTTTTCCATTTTTTTTCTTCGAGGATGCACGTGCTTTTTCTATGTCCAGGTGTATATGTGTGGTCTTTTGGCTACTGATTTTAACACGAAAGTGTTTTATGCCGGGGTCCACCAAGACTTCAGTGACGTATTTCCGTCACGGAAATGACGTAGAAAAAATGTGCACGATCAGATTGCAAAGAAAAGTTCCGTCAACGGGCATCGAACCCACGACCGCTCGGTCCGCAACGAGAGATGCCGGGCGTGCTATCCACTGCGCACGGTCACAGACTCTAGAAGCTTTACGAACGCGCCTTTTATATCTACCGCTCTCCCGGTCGGCGGGGTGGTGTTGACCTCTGGGAGTGGTAAGGTAAAGTAATTCTTCATTACTGTGGCCTCCGCGATTAGCACCTGCAACGCGTTACACGTCCGTCCCATTCGGCGCGTTTTCAATACAAGTTCAATTTTGTCAATGCCCTAACATACCGAGAGGTGGCGAGGTCAGCCCAAGCGTCGTAGAGAGCCTACATGACGGCCGGTCATGTAGGCTCCCTAAAGCGTCGTAAAAGCGTCGGCCTCGTTCATAGCATCACGCTAATCTAAACAAAAAATAGGTCTGCGACGCGCGCCTGCCTCACCTGGCTCATCGCGTTTCCCGCTCACGCGTTCGCCCCGAGAAAAATCGCGGCGGAGGGGGGGCGGCACGACGCGCTTTGCGTTTCCCTCTAGTCCGGCCGCGGTGTTCAATCGCATTTTAACATGCCGAGGGATGGCGACCAAGTTCTGCGTCCAATATGCGACGCTCTTCTGGCTATCACACCTCGTTCTCCGATTGCGCTTTCACCGTTAACTATTATAGCTACCACAAAGGTTTTTTTATTCATTGAACATGGACGTTAGCCGTCGGCATGGAGATGTACCACCAAGTATCAAAGTGGGTGCATCCACGTTAAACTGTGGTATAGCTGCCAGACATCAATATACATTGTGCAAACTCTCTTATATCAATGTATAGTAAACATTCAGTTACTTGTATGAGGGCACGTTTTACTTTCGTGTTATTCTGATTCCTATGACGGAGGGATCAACCATGTTTTTTTTTATTTTTACTCGCTCTACCGGCGCTGAGGACGATGCTATAAAAGCGCATCGAAGCCTCGTAAATTTTACCCTGATGAAGATCGGTCTCCGATTGAAACGTTGACAAATAAAATGTCAAAAATGTTCCAAAAGCCGGGAGAGTTCATGATTAAAACAGATGCTCCGACTTAACACAACAAAATATAACAATAGGTGGCGAAACGTCTGTGTAGTTTTTTGTTATATTTTGTTGTGTTAAGTCGGAGCATCTGTTTTAATAAAAAATAAAATGTCGTTTGAGAAGCGTGTATCTTTGTCCTATTTGCCTTACGGCAACCGATCACAGCCTCTTTGCAATATATATATATATATCCTCGCACAGACACACACATAGATAGAAGGCAGGGGCCCCTCTTCTAGCAGAGGTGGGTCCCACTGGGGCGACGTAGGTATGTAATAAACAAAAGATAAATTCATTACAAGCTTGACCGCTCAATTGCTAGTGCAAGTTGTCGAAGCGGAAAGATTGCCACGTAAAGCTTTTAGTCAATGCCAATTCAGCCGCGTGCATGTGCTCGGCGTGAACGTAACGGCGACGCATGCAATGGCCCTCACAGTTAAACACCATGTGTGCTACACGCTTTTATTTCGTTTAAACAAGACTTCAAATGAAGCCTTGGCGTTTTCCTCAAACACGATAACAAGCACGGCGACTAGAGACGCAAATGCGGTATTTACCGCAACACAAGAGTCAAAATTCACAAAGGCAATCTCACAGCACTTCGCCATACTGTAAAATAACGATTCCTTTATTTTAAGTTTTATGTTAAATCTGGCATTCTTTGTTTTAATACCATGATAGGTACTGCTCAGAAACATCACCTTTGAGATGTACATTACTTCTTCGTATAGACTCCGAGATGAACGCGGCGGGGGGTGCGATTTAAAGAACACATATATTGTTATTCTGACGCTGAACTCCGTGCCTTCACAATTTATTTTATCTAGCTTTGCTGTCTTTATTTCAATATCAGTGCAGTATTGCAAAATAAGGTTTATATGCGTTAAAGTTATTGCCATTGTTTAAGAACTACTTCCTGTGTAACGCGGAGGCATGCAAAATATGAGCAATGCGGCCTCGTGGGCGGAGCTTATATTTATTCTTAGGCTGTCACCGACTATAGTTCACTATAGTCGCCAGCAATACGACGCAAACGCAGCGAGGGCGACGCTGCAGCCTGGCCTGCGTCTCGCATAATTTTAATTTCGCCACGTGCGGGCGTCCCGTGCGCTTCACCCAACGCCGCGTGCGTTTGTGTTCAGCCGTTAGTATCCTAGAGAACGAATGAGGCATGGCGTGATTGTCTAAGGCAGCGAGCTGCGGAGCGAGGGGTCGCAGATGAGGAAATTCGATCGAGTGTTTCGGAATTTTTTCTTCTGAAATATTTTTATGTGTGGATTTTATATATATATATATATATATATATATATATATATATATATATATATATATATATATATATATATATATATATATATATATATATATATATATATGTATGTGTATATATGCGGAGCAGGACGGCGACGGCAAAAATAAGCCGAGAGTGCCCATACAATTGCTATCGCAATAATATATATATATATATAGTAGTGTTTAGCTCATGGAATCCGTGTCTGTTGTAGGCACATTTATCGAATACCGTTTTTTCAAGATTGGCCGGCCGACGCTATCAAAGTGCCGCAGGCGATTGAGCCAGCATCCACCCTTCCGGCCGCCTGGTGTGCGGTTCTGCTGACGACGATAGGCAGTTCATTCTGACTTCCAGCGTACCAACTGAGTGTCATACGGATTACTACGAGGCAGTCTTCGTCTAAGGGGGACGCGACGTTGATCGCGACACCTTCGAATGAAGCAGCGAGATGATGCCTTCACACAACCTTCTAATCTGTGGCGTGAGGTGCAGGCACGGCGGCGTTCACGCGTATGGAAGCGGTATGGAGTCATCAGAGAGTACCTTTCTTCCTGAACTAACAGGGACAGTCGGGCGAGTTGGCATGTATTTATAGTTAAGGAAAGCGCGAAAGAAAAAGCAGCAGAAACGAAGGGGACAGGGCAGGATGACGCCCTCGTACTGTCCCCTTCGTTACTAGCTCTGTGCTGAGCTTTTAGGGGCGAGGCTCCTTAAGGCGGCACCCGTTCGTCCCTCGTAGTCGTAGTCGTAGTGCGTAACCAGTCTTACGCTTTGACCTCCAAGGTGGTGCCGGTGGGAGATTTTTCCTGTGCGTTGTTGAACAATAAAAAAATTCGCAGCGTTAGCTAAAAGCCGACTTCTTCTGTCTCTCATTCCCATTAGCAGCCATTCTTTACCTCCAAGGTAGTGCCTGGTGAGATTTCTCCTGTGCGTGATTAAACAATAAAAATTTTGTTCAAAACGCCGTTGATTGATGAAATAAACCAACGAAAGACGCCAGATGTTTTGTAAAAGCAAAACGAAAGAACGCCAGATGTTTCTAAAGCAAAACGAAAAGACGCCAGCTGCTTAACGAAAGACGCCAGATTTTTTTAAAGCAATGGTTTTCTAAACAATGAAAATTCACAGCGTACATGTAAAATTAAAGTGAGCTGCAAGTCGTCATAACTGATCGAACCTTTAGTATAAACGCGCCCGATCTCACGTCGGTGATGATGTACTGGGCAGAATTCACGGAAGATTCGCGGTTTACCGATGAACCTCCGCAGCTTCGCCCACTCATCATCATTCACTCCGTGGATATGCTGTGATTTTTTGTTTCGCGCTTCAAATTTAAATCTTTCTTCCTTACCGATGAAACGGGAGAGTGCGGTGACGGCAGCGTAGACCATGATTCGTCCAATCACGATGACGAAGTCTCGCAGTCTGTTAGCCGACGTATGAAAACGCATCTGGTAACTGTGACGGCGCTCAGAGACAACAAAAACATGGCGGTATAATAAACATGTTCGCATCGTTCTTCATAGCGCATTGTAGTCGGACTCATTACCGTTGAATGGTAACTAAGGGCGTAAGCGTGCGAAGGGTTGCCCTTCAGGAGGGGGGGGGGCGGTTCATCGCGGCGCCTCCCTTCACTGTTAAGTCGGGCAGACTTCGCGCCCCCCTCTTCTTAGGTGACAAGGAGGGGGCGGGCGGCTGCCCCCCTGCCCCGCCTCTGCGCACGCCTATGTCTAAGGGCACACCACCAGTCGTCACCAAACCCAACAAGTGGCGGCGACGACGAGGTGAAGACCCAGCCAAGCCCGACTACTGGATGTGAGGCGCCAGCGAGCAGCAAGTGGGTGGTGGCATGGCGAAACCGGGGAGCGCACATGGTTCGCCGCACTTCCACAGTTCAAGCGAATGTGCAAAAATGGACTATCTATCTATCTATCTATCTATCTATCTATCTATCTATCTATCTATCTATCTATCTATCTATCTATCTATCTATCTATCTATCTATCTATCTATCTATCTATCTATCTATCTATCTATCTATCTATCTATCTATCTATCTATCTATCTATCTATCTAGACGCCTACGTCTGGGTGCTCTCGTGATCGCCTCCCTAATATGGCGTAGAAAATTGGCATGGCAATGTAAGAGGGTTTGACGAATGATGTCTGGTCTTGACATAAATAACGTGAAAATTCTGCCGGCACGTCGTCAAACCATTTTCTCCAGACACGTGTGGCACATACCCGTATACCACGGGTCGTGTTTTGCGGTTATGCGCCAGAGGTGATTGACAGTTTATATCTAACCAAGAAGGGCCAGAACAGACATTGGTAACCTATATGCGAGAGCGTTCAGAAAGCCCGGCATCGGCAGCGTTGACCCGACGGATGCAAAGAATAAACACTTTGATCCCAGCAGGAATCCAACCCAAGCGTTCTGCGTGGCAGTCAAGCATTCTACTACGGAGCCACGCCAGGTCTTTAAAGCACTTTGGAAAAAGGCCCTATGCAGGCTTAATGTCGGTGCAACATCAACTATGGTTGCTATACTGGCTATCTAATTTTAAAAGAAAGCAATAGGCATTACAAATTTCCTGCTATGATAACGGCGTCATGTCGGGTTGGCGTCAATTGTGGTTCCAGTGTTGGCTGGGCTAAATTTCACGGGAGCGTAAAGCGCGCCTAATTATTTTTAACTTCTAAAACATTTGGAATCAAAATATTTGGAATAAAATAGGGGCCATTCCTGCTTGTAACGCGAAATCAAAAAGGGAGTTTATAATAAAAAATGCGGCAAATCCTGCATCAGTTTCATACTGAGCCACGTTCATTAAACCAACGCTGCGCCAACAAATTTGACCTAAACAACCAACATGGTCTCATCCAACCTGTTTCACGTATGTCCTAGTTGCTTTTCTATCGTGTTTACGTTCCACAATTAGTTTCCTAGGGCGAGTTGCATTTACTGAAGGCCATGATGTTGTAGGGCAAAACTCGAATATAAAGAGTAATACGCCGACTTTCCTACTTCTTTTTGCCTTTCAGTGTTTCTTTTCGAGTTTAGCGCTACAGTATCATGTCGTTTTTTCACTCCAAGATGGTATATTTGAAATAAGAGATATATGAAATGAAGATAATGGACACCGATCTACTCCTTGAAGAAGAAGAATTGATACGAAACGGCACGGTATAAAACGAGCTCAGAAGAAGAAGAGCTGATGCACATCTCAGGGCCTTCAATAGATGCCAAGAACAAGAAAATGCTGCCGACAGTCCAGAATAGTGCGCCTTTTGTTGCCAGGAAGGACTAATCGCTCTTCAAGTCTAGTCATCACCATTACTCCCATGCGACGAACGACTGCACCGACGGAGGCACAAGGATGATGTTAATATTATCGCAAAATATTGCTCTACCATACATTCGAATCGTTTTAGACTTCTTTAACGAGCTAATTCAAGCCCAAATGAAATGATACAATCTATCTATATATATTGTCACGTGGTAGTGACGTCGACAAATGCAGCAGTCAGCACGTCAGAGATGAAACTCTTTATGCGGCCGAACTTGTGGCCGAGGAACTCAAAGTCAAACTACAACAATACACTGATAGCGGCGAACAGAGCGTCGACCGTCGATGAACTGACAAGTCGTCAAGCGCGTCGGTTTTTATACAGGCGCTATCGAACTTTCCAGCGATATCGCTGGTGGCGGCGTTATCTCTGGAAAAAGCTGCAACATTCGCGTGCGGCGCGCAATCTGAACAAAACGATCTACTAAAATCGCGAAGCTTCTCGAACACTGCTTCGTGGACAGCGCCGAACGTTGATAACCGTCCTTGCTGGTCAAACCCGAATACATCAAAATAAAACATGAAGTGGGCGTGGCAATATACATACATACATACATATATATATATATATATATATATATATATATATATATATATATATATATATATATATATATATATATATATATATATATATATATATATATATATATATATATTGTAGCGAAGCGATCGAACTTGGTAATGGGTCGTCCTCTCGAACACCTTCTTGTGGGTCGCCCTCTTCGGCTCTTTTCGAAGAGAACACAACTCGCGCTGAGAGTCGGCCCCGCCTTGACTGTCGCTGTTGAGTATCGTCGCCGCTAATAAACCTCTTTATAATTTGGTGGAGAGTGCTGAGCCTTCACAACAACTTCGGCCCTCATTCGATGCCCCTGGCTCTTCGATCCCGTACCCTGCCGTCTACCATGTCTCAAGACGCGTCCCAGCAAACGACCCCGCCCGCACCGACATGTCCCGGTGTCCCTCGTATTCGCGACCCTCCAGTCATCACTGGCGCCGATGGTACCGACGTGGAGGACTGGCTCGCCATTTACGAGCGCGTGAGTGTCCCCAATAAATGGGACGAGGCCGGAAAATTGACTAACCTGGTTTTCTACGTCGCGGGTGTGGCGGGCCTGTGGTACAACAACCACGCATCCGATTTTACGGCGTGGTCCGACTTCAAGACCGTCATTATCAACGTGTTCGGCCGACCTGCTCCAGGCCGAACAGCGCTTACGTGACCGCGCTCAGCAGGCCGGTGAATCATTCACCAGTTACATTGAAGACGTCCTCGATTTCTGTAAGAAAGCCGACACCACCATGTCCGATTCTGGCAAGATCAGGCACATCATGAAAGGCATCGACGACGACGCCTTCACCATGCTGCTCGCCAAGAACCCCAGCACAGTGGCAGAGGTCATAACGCTCTGCCAAAGCTATGAGGAGCTGCGCCGGCAGCGATCGATGACCCGTCGCTCTCCATCACGCGACGCCGAGCTTGCTGGCTTGTCGACCATACCCGACCACTCCGCGTTGCTCGCAGAGATCAAGACTTTCGTGCGCGAGGAAATCACGTGCCAGTTCTCTCTGCTGGACTTTGCTCGCCCTCGGTACGCTCAACAGCCGTCGACCACCCTTCTGCCTCCCCTCCGTCGAGCAATTGAGCAGGAAATCGCGGAGGTCATGCCCGAGTACCACCAGCACCATCCGGCTCCTGCACCTTTGAGTTACGCCCAAGTTGTCGCAAGACCGCCCCCATCAATCGCTACGGCTGCCCCACACATTTACGCCGAAGCCTCCACTCGACCTCACTCTTTCGAAGCTGATGTACCGGGAGCATACGCCGACGTCTCGCACAGGCCACGACTGCAGCCCACCATGCAGTCCTATCATTTGCCGCCCCGTCAATCCCGTCCTGCACCATGGGCGGGCTCTGCCCCAGCGAACCGATGGCGCACACCTGACAACCGCCCCATATGCTTCGCATGCGGTTACGCCGGCCACGTGGCGCGCTATTGCAATCGCGTGCAGCCGCCTAGAGACGTGTCGCCTGCCACCATCCAGTCGAACCGGCCGTATTACGACCCACCTACGCCTCCGTCGCCGCCGTCTCGCCCAGCTGCATCTACCCGCCGTTCACCGTCACCACGACGCCGCTCGCTGTCACCGATGCGGCCACGTCCGGTCCCACGCGACCAGGAAAACTAGTCGTCGCAGTCCACGAGGCAAGGGCTGCGACGCTATCGAACTGCGAAAGCCCTCAGCGAAGACCATCGAACGTGATAGACGTTTTTGTGGACGGTGTTCGCGCATCTGCCCTTATCGATACTGGAGCCGCCGTATCCGTTATGGACGCTAAAGCCGCCTGCTACGAAAAGTGACGACGCCGCTTTCCGGGCTCTCCCTCCGTACTGCCAGCGCCCAAAGTATTCACCCGACGGCGGTATGCACAGCCCGTGTCATCATTCAGGACGCTCTGTACGCCGTCGAATTCATCATAATTTCTTCATGCTCTCACGACGTCATCCTGGCATGGGATTTTCTCGCCCGCCACGACGCCGTCATTCATTGCGCACCAGCCGAATTAGAGCTCTCACTATTCTCACATTTGACGCCGGCAGACTGTTCATCGGCTGCGACCAAGGTATTCCTCAAAGACGACATCACAGTTCCTGCGAATTTGTCAACGGCTGTGTCAGTCTATTGCACCGGTCTCTGCGACGCCGTTGCACTTCTTTCTCCATGTGACCGCGTTTTCACTAGGAAAGGCTTGCTGGTGCCATTTGCGACCGTGGAAATCACTCAGGGCGACACGGATGTTTTTGTGACCAACCCATCCCCGTTCATGGTTACGTTGGTGCGAGGGAAATATCTCGGCAGAGCGGAACCCCTCGAAGACGCACAACTTATGGACGCACCGGGTGACACGCACTGCGCCAGCTCCCGTACGCTCAGTGCTGTTTCCACATCTGATTCGTCATCCGCTGATGTATTTCGTTCCTCAATTGCTGACAACCTTACGTCGGTCGAGCGTTCCCAGCTTCTATGCCTGTTGGAAGAATTTCGTTCTTCGTTCGATGTCGCGCAAACTCCTCTCGGCCGCACGTCTGCTGTCACCCACTGCATCGACACTGGCGCTCAACCACCACTGCGGCAACGTCCATATCGCGTATCTCCAGCAGAGCGTCGTGTAATTAACGAGCAAGTCGACGACATGCTTCGCCGCGATGTTATTCGACCCTCAAACAGTCCGTGGGCGCCTCCTGTCGTTCTTGTTGCAAAGAAGGATGGCTCTGTGCGGTTCTGTGTGGACTACCGACGACTAAATAAGATCACCCGTAAGGACGTTTACCCCATACCTCGAATAGACGACGCCATTGACAGCCTGCAAGGAGCAGAATTCTTTTGATCGCTTGATTTGCGTTCAGGGTACTGGCAAGTCCCCATGGCTGATGACGCTCGACCGAAGACAGCCTTTGTCACGCCGGATGGCTTGTACGAATTCAACGTCATGTCGTTTGGGCTGTGTAATGCGCCCGCGACCTTTGAGCGCATGATGGATACCGTTCTGCGCAACTTGAAATAGCACACGTGCCTGTGTTACCTCGACGACGTGGTAGTTTTCGCCCCGGACTTCTCCACGCATCTTCAACGCCTACGGCATGTGTTGACGCGTTTGAGCGACGCCGGGCTACAACTGAATCTAAAGAAGTGCCGATTTGCAGCACGGCAGCTGACAATACTGGGCTACGTCGTGTCCAAGGATGGAATTCTCCCCGATCCAGCCAAGCTGCGGGCCGTGTCAGAGTTCCCCAAACCTACGTCGGTCAAAGAACTGCGCAGTTTCGTAGGACTATGCTCCTACTTTCGGCGCTTCATCCGCAACTTCGCTACTATGATATCGCCGCTGACGAAGCTCCTTGGCAGCAACGGGCCCCTCAATTCGTGGTCGTCAGAGTGCGATGACGCTTTCGCAAAGCTCCGTAGTTTGTTGACGTCTCCTCCGATACTACGCCACTACGACCCTACGGCCCCTACAGAGGTACACACGGACGCCAGCGGTGTTGGCCTTGCGCAGCGCGAACCTGGGTTCCCGGAATACGTCGTGGCATATGCAAGTCGTACGCTTACTAAAGCTGAGACCAACTATACCGTTACGGAGAAAGAATGCCTGGCAATCATTTGGGCCCTTACGAAGTTCCGACCTTATTTGTATGGTCGCCCATTTGATGTCGTCACCGACCATCATGCACTGTGCTGGTTGTCGTCCTTGAAGGATCTCTCAGGCCGTCTCGCCCGGTGGGCACTTCGCCTGCAAGACTACGACATCCGTGTGCTGTACCGCAACGGACGCCAGCATGCTGACGCCGACGCCCTGTCCCGCTCTCCCTTGCCTGACGACAATGCCCACAGCTCAGTGTCTCACATAGCTGTCGCTTCAATCGACGTTCACACCATCTCTACCGAACAGCGCAAGGATCAATGGATTGCCTCACTGATCGACTTGCTGACCGATCCATCAGCCACACCATCCGCTCGCGCATTGCGTCGTCAAGCCCACCATTTCGCCGTTCGCGACGACCTCCTCCACCGACGCAATTACGACGGCGACGGTCGCCAGTGGCTACTAGTAATACCCCGCACTTTGCGTTCTCACATATGCGAGTCGTTCCACTCTGATCCGCAGTGTGCACACTCTGGGGTGTCGAAAACCTACCACCGCATTCGCCAACGGTACTTTTGGCGAGGAATGTACCGCTACGTGCAGAAGTTTGTTCGCTCCTGCATCGATTGTCAGCGCCGTAAAACTTCAACGCACCTGTCGCCGGCATGTCTGCAACCTCTACCTTGCCCTGACCGGCCGTTTGGGCGCGTTGGCATCGATTTGTACGGGCCACTTCCTCTGAAGTCCGCTGGTAACCGCTGGGCCATCGTCGCTGTAGACTACCTCACGCGATACGCTGAAACTGCCGCCCTCCCTGCGGCTACAGCGCGCGATGTGGCCTCCTTCTTGCTCCACCGATTCATGCTGCGTCACGGTCCACCCCAGGAGCTGCTCAGTGATCGAGGCCGTGTCTTCTTGTCGGAAGTCGTCGAAGCCATTCTCAAAGAGTGCAACGTTGTTCACCGCAAAACTACTGCTTACCATCCGCAGACGAATGGCCTCACCGAACGCTTTAACCACACGCTCGGCGACATGCTCTCGATGTACGTCGCCGCCGACCACACAAATTGGGATGCCATTCTAGCCTTCGTTACGTACGCCTACAAACCGCCCCTCAGAGTACTACTGGTTTCTCACCCTTTTTCTTATTGTATGGCAGGCACCCGTCGCACACAATCGACACAATCCTTCCGTACAAGCCGGATAGCTCTGAATGTGCGCCTATTTCTGCCACAGCCAGACTTGCTGAGGAGTGTCGTGAGCTCTCCAAGACCTTCACTACGCATAACCAAGAGCGGCAGAAGAGCATTCGCGGTGACACCACTTCTACGCCCCCGTTCCTCCCTGGAGCGCTCGTTTGGCTCTCTGTCCCTACCACTGCAACTGGCCTCTCTTCCAAACTACTGCCCAAATACGCAGGCCTCTACCGCATCGTCGAACGCACATCCCCGGTCAACTACCTGATCGAACCCATAGAACCATCTTCGGACATGCGCCGTCGAGGGCGCAACATTGTCAACGTGGAGCGCCTGAAGCCCTACCACGACCCCCTCATAGTGACAAGTTGCTAGGTCGCCCGGCGGCTCCCTTTTCGTACCCGGGGTAATTGTAGCGAAGCGATCGAACTTCGTAATGGGTCGTCCTCTCGAACACCTTCTAGTGGGTCGCCCTCTTCGGCTCTTTTCGAAGAGAACGCAACTCGCGCTGAGAGTCGGCCCCGCCTTGACTGTCGCTGTTGAGTATCGTCGCCGCTAATAAACCTGTTTACAATATATATATATATATATATATATATATATATATATATATATATATATATATATATATATATATATATATATATATATATATTGTAATGACGAGAGAAAATAGACAACGCCCGTTCCTGGGCCGCCTGTTCTAGTAGCATGGCTCATACCCACTCTGGGGGATTGGCCAAGAATTCATCTTATGAAACTTTTTTAAGTATTTTGAGTATTGAATGTTGATGCCAATAAAAAGGAATAAATAAATAAATAATACTAATCATAAGAAAAATGTACGCATCAACGAAAGAGTGTTCTTATTCTTTGATTTCGTTGTTCTCTCTTTCGCGCTGGCCGATTGAGCGCGCGTGAGTGCCCGTGTCCCGGTTTCGCATATTGTCATTACAGTCGGCCACGCTGAGACACTGCATGGAGAGCTGCCCAAATTGTCTCTGGCGGGCGGCATTGACTGTGGCGCGGGAGTCGGTCCTGTGTGCGCGGTGACTTGTCTTGCCTAGCTGCTGAACATTCTGGGGGGCGACATTGGCTGTGTCGCGCCGGTCGACCTCGGCCACGCAGCGACGTCATGTCACCTGTCAGTCATGTATCTGGCGACAGGCATTGCCTGGGTCGCGGATAAAGCAGCGCACGCGGCATACCAGCAGGAGGATGCAGGAACAGTGTCCGAGGAAGCAACCGTTAGCACGTTTTCTCGGCGTGTCTTGCTCACGGGCCTAGCGCGCGCCCTTGCAGTAACGACGCTATCTTCCTTACACTCGGCCACGCGGCGGCATTGCATGGCGATCCAGCTGCGGAAATGTTTCTGGTGGGAGGAATTGACTGTTCCTTGCGGGTCTTTGCAGGTCTCGGTCCTTGTGCGACTGTGTTCCATGTTTTTAGTCGCGCTGGTCGCATTAGATTCCTTGGTCGCAACCAGCACACGATGACCGTCGCGCATTCGGGCAGCGACTGCTTTCGAATCTGCGGTAGCTGTTCCGGTGGGCATGATGGCACCTTGATGGTTGCGGTGGGCTTGTCAGGCACTGGAAGATCTGGAACGCGCTGGCGAGCGTGGAGGCCGCATCGCCAACTGCTGGGTCTTGTGGGTGGTATTGTCTGGTGAGGTAGGTTCTGGTGGGGCCGTCGTAGAGTATGAAATATGTGGCGTGGATTCCTGCTCGCGGCCGGCATCCGTGTCGTGCGCGTGGCTTTCCGTGTTCACGATAATAGACAGATTTAGTTGGGCGTCCGCAACAACGTACAGACGCAGCCTGCCAGCCGTTTCCTATGGCAGGCTGCGTCCTAACGTTGTTGCGGACGCTCAACTAAATCTAGGTAATATTTGCGCAGATATTCCCGGGAAACAGATGGACAATCGAGATGCTGCCCTTCACAAGCTCTGTCTGAAAATGAGGGCTCGTTGGCGCAGGGAACAGCTGCACCATAGGGGCGAGCTTGATCTCGAAGTAAGAATGACAATGATCTCGAAGGGAGGGCAGGTGTGTGAACGTCCGAGCTGCGCCGTAGGGGTTGTGTGCCCCATAGCTCCCATTTTCGGTAGAGACTCAGTCGGCAGGGAGGGGGTCACAGGCATGAAAAAGCGGGCGAAAGAGACTCGTCAACTTCGCACACCATTCCGACTAGGATCGCTGCCTGACGCCCTCTCAGCATGCCACGCCTTGGTGGCATCGCGAAGGCGGTCGATAGCAGTAAGCCATTTTTGATGGTCTCACCAATAGTGGTGGGTGCCGAGTGAATTGATGGTCTGAACCAACGCCTCCTCTAGAAAGATGCCTGCGGAGTCGCTGGCTATCCCATTGTAGCCGTCCTGCCTTGAGTTGTGGTCGCTTGTCGAGAGATGGCGCCACGTTCTCCCCTATTCTTTTCAATGGGGCTGACGAGGTGTGACGTCGAGGGGGGTAATGTGCGCACGCGCAAATGTGTGTCGCAAGCGGCCACCGCAAGGATCGCCAGGTACTGCCCTCATTAGAAACGGTGAAGGAGGGAAAGGGTAGGGCAGGTGGTTTTTGGCTCACGCGGCAGGCATCTTTCTAGAGGAGGCGTTGTCTGAACCCACCTAAAGACGTCGTCCTGAAAGCCACGGAACACCGGTACTGCCCGAACAGCTGACGATGGTGAAGCGGCAGGCAAGAACCCGGAGTTCAACCACGTCACGCGGTGGTGTTGACGACAGAGTTCCGTGAGGACACGCAAGAGTTCCGCGCCGTTGTTGGTAGACGCGCCTGACGAGCCATGGGTCCACGGTGTACGTGGTGGTCCCGGCCCTCACAGCGGATGAATCCATGGTCAAGGACGCGTGGACGGCGTCCCTACTCGTGAAGGAGTATCACGGTGACGGTGAAATGGTGCGGAGCCGTCGAGGACGCCTAGACGCCGTCGCTCAACGGTGGTGGCACTGGTGGTAGGTGAGCAGATGCCGAGGAGGGCTGGACGCCGTCCTCAACCCGCGCTTACTGCGGCTGTACGTTGGCGGATGCCATGGACGAAGCAGCCGGGACATAACACTTCGTTTTCTTCGACTGCGCCATTGTAATGACGAGAGAAAAGAGACAATTCCCGATATTGGGCCGGCTGTTCTTATTCTCTGACTTCGTTGTTCGCTCCGTCGCGCTGGCCGACTGAGCGCGCATGAGTGTCCCGGTTTCGCTTTACAACACACACACACACACACACACACACACACACACACACACACACACACACACACACACACACACACACACACACACACACACACACACACACACACACACACACACACACACACACACACACACACACACACACACACACACACACACACACACACACACACACACACACACACACACACACACACACACACACACACACACACACACACACACATATATTGTCAGGGAAGAGACACAGCGACAGCACCCTTGCTGCGGGCCGGCTGTTCTATTCCGCCTCGTCTTTCTCGTCTTCGCCCTAGCCGAGCATGCGCCCGTGCCCGAGCGCCGCTGTCTTCATTACACTCGGCCACGCTGCGAGCACGGTGTCCTGCCCGGTGGTCGTTTCCTAGCTGGTGAAAACATTCAGGGGTCCTGGGCACTGAACCATCATAGGTAGCACTATGCTTCTGGCGGGCGGCATTGGCTGTGTCGCGGCAGTCGTCCGCGGCCACGCTGCGACTTTCCTTGGAAACCTGCCTCATTTCCCTCTTGTGGACGTAATTGGCCGCTTCGTTGTAGTCGTAGTTCCTGGTCATGATTATACTTGGCATGAAAGTTCTTCAGCGACGATTCTGGCGGGCGGCCCAGACTATTTCGTCATGGGCGCAGGGCCAACCCAAAGTGCTGAGCTTTGTCCCGTCGCCGTTCTGAAAATAGCAGAACGTGCGGAACTGCTGAAGGCTCAAGATCTGCAAATTGCGGTAGAGTCGAGTGTCGGATTGTTTGGCGTCGTTTGCCTGCTTCATGGTTGGTCGAGCTCCAGCGAGGTGTACAGCGAGGCTTCTGCGTCAATGAGTGCGTGATTTCTCTATATGAGCTGCGACGCAGCTCATGGTATTGCAGCATTGTCGCTGTAGTGCTCTTTGAGGTGGTCGAGCTGGCATGTCTTGTCGGGGCAGGTCGCCCCGTCAAGTCATCGATGACTGTCGCCTCAACCAGGATAGGCACCTCAATTTCTTCGAAGGAGACATCGTGCAGGAAATGATGAGCATCGACGCGCTCGTCCTATAACTGCGGCGTTTCGACATATGGCTCAGACTGGTCAGGGCCGATCTCGTTGGCATCACTCGACAGGCCTACTTTGTGGAGTGGTACAGCGTATGCCGTGCTGATACAGTCATGCGTAGACTGGTGGGGATCGTGGATTCGTGGTTCGTCCGGCACGACAGGGGCCAACGCCTCCATATGCCCAAGTGCCGTCGAGCTTGGAGGTGGCCTCGCCAACTGCTCTGGCTTGAGGATGGTGTTGTAGTCTATCGTGGGGCTGGACAGCACTGATGAACCATCGACGTGTCGCCCCAACTGAGCTCCCTGTCCGAGAACGGGCACGTTGTTTACCACGGGCACAGCTGCACCGTGGCCTTCACGATCTCGGTCACCGAAGGAGGGCAGGGTGGGAGCCCGAGCTGCGCCGTCGGGATTATGCGTCTCACAGCTCCCATCCGCGGTAGACAGTGGGTCGGTAGGGAGGGGGTCGCAGGCATGAAAAGTGGGCGGAAGAGACTCACAACGCCTGATCGCTGGCTGGTGGTTCTTATTCTGCCCGACGTCTTTCTCTTTATCGTCACATGACAACATATATGTACACAAACACACACACACACACACACACACACAGATATATGTGTATATATATATATATATATATATATATATATATATATAGTCACGCGTGGTCGTAACGTCGACGAATACCGCAGGCGAGGTGTCCAAGATGAAACTCTTTATTTGGCCCAAATTGTGGCCGAAAAACGAAACGTTAATTTCCAGCAATACACACAGTATGCACTGATACCGGTGAACAGATCGTCGACCGTCGATCAACTGACAAGCGGTCAAGCGCGTCGGCTTTTATACAGGCGCTATGGAACTTTTCAGCGATATCGCTAGTGGCGGCGTTATCTCTCGACAAAGCTGGAACATTAGCGTGCGGCGCGCAATCTTAACAAAACGATCTACTACAATCGCGAAGCTCCTCGAACACTGCTTCGCGGACAGCGTCGAGCGTTGATAACCGTCCTGGCTGGTCAAACCCGAATGCATCAAAATAAACCAAGGAATGGGCGTGGAAATATATATATATATATATATATATATATATATATATATATATATATATATATATATATATATATATATATATATATATATATATATATATATATATATATATATATATATATAGTTACGGGGCGCATTCCTCGCCGAAATCCGTTGGGCGTTAGTGCCTGGATCTTAGCGTAGTTACGTGTTTCTATAATGCCGACTACATTCTTCTCGGTTTTCCACAGTAAAGTGGTCCGCATTAGTGGAAAATACGTTCGTCCAGCTCTTCAGAGCGTCTCTTAGAGTGACGTGCTAGTGTGCATTACTGGCTCGTGAAAGCGTCGCGCCCACTGCGCCTCTCTGGGCTCGTCGTGCCTCTTTTCTTTCTCTGCCTTGCACTGTGGTACATCCTTCTAACGCCACTTTGACTTCAATTTTATAACTTTTACGAAATCGCTATGTGGAAAGCACTCTACTGCTTCGTGAAGTATTATATTTTTTGTCTTCGTTGTCCTGATTTGAAGTGCTCTGTCATGCCCTCTATTTACTCTCTAGGTTCACGACGTCGAGTTTGCACCAAGTATCGATGTGGTTATCAGTGAGACCCTGCCTGCCCTGGAAAGCCTTCGGCAGGCCGGAATAAT
Source organism: Rhipicephalus sanguineus (assembly GCF_013339695.2). NCBI lineage: Eukaryota > Metazoa > Arthropoda > Arachnida > Ixodida > Ixodidae > Rhipicephalus > Rhipicephalus sanguineus. The sequence continues at coordinate 13,115,337 of NC_051178.1, read as the reverse complement.
TCGCTGCATCGGCGTCACTGGCTACCCGCTGCACACGTTGAAGTGAGTAGCTGGAATAGCTTGTGCCGCCTCAGGTATCAAGCATTAACAGAAGTTCATGCGCATTCTTTCAGAATAACAAGAGCATATTTGTTCTACTGATTTCTCACATCTCCCTAGACTGATTCTATCAAGTTTGCAAGGGCAGCTAAGCTTAGCGTTATAAATACGATACGCAACATGAAACTAAGAGGTTGCGTAACACTTACGAAAGCGCGCGAATCAAACGCAGCCTTACAAGTCAAGCGTATTCTAAAGCCTTGCGTGGGACTAAGAGCGATAGAAGCCGTATCAATGACACAAGAACGCCTTTATCACCAATATTTGTTAGCTGGCTCGGTCTCTAATTTTTGTCCCAGATGTCCCACTCACGTACTTGAGCCGCTTCTGCCATGGTTGTTGATCATCTCAGTTATATAGTATACCGAAGTTGTTGAGAAGATAGAGGCAATCATATTGTTACGTGGTCGTGACGTTGAAGAAGGCGGCTTCAAGACGAAGCTTTATTTGGGTGAACTTCAGCCCGGAAAATGAAAGGTAACGGTACAAGCGATACACGCTGTACTACACTCATAGAAACGAACAGAGTATCGGCCGTCGCTTAATCTGCTCTGCAGTAAGGCGCGTGGGTGAAACCCGAATGCATAAAAATGAAGCACGAAACGTGTATGGCAACGCTCCCCCCCCCCCCCCCCCTCTGAAAAAGCAACGCCCCGACGTTTAAAACAGAACATGGAATGCAGTAGAGTACGCGTTTGGGCTGGTTGGTTCATGATTACGGGTGAAAAACAGCGCTAAAGAGACGGGACAAGAAAGGACACCGTGGTCCCGTGTCCTTTCTTGTTCCGTCTTTTTAGCGCTGTTTTCACTCGTAGAACATAGAAGGTAAAGAATGCACGCAGCACGAAAGAACAACAATAAAGCAAGCAACAACCAGAGCCTAAGGCCCCTCAATACGCATGAACCAGCTTGAAGCACACGACATGGAAGACTTCAGGTCGTGCGCTGCGCCGCTGATAATTCGTGATGCCGTCCGGAACGACCTCGTGGTCCAGAGGCCCGAGACGTCCAAGTACCTATAAGGGCCAAAGTACGGCGAAGAAGCTTCTGGTTAATGGCTCATTCACACTGAGGAATCCGCCGGCCACAGCGACCGGAATTCTCGTGCCGCCGAAATTCCGCAGTTCACACTACTTACCAACCACACCGCCGAAATTTGGGCGCCTAGTTGTCATAGTTCCTTCGCGCGAAGGAACGCTGGCATCGACGCGCTCTGCGTTGTGTTCGCGTTTCGTTGTGGCGAAGCGCATAAACAGGAGCAGGGTCGTCGAACTGCTGGGCCATCTGGAAAGCAACTTTCTGGGGATGTCTGACGAGGAGAAACATGCATTCGCCGAACAAGAAACGATGCAAGCAGTTGTGGTTGGTTCGTTCTGATTTGCAAGACGCGAGAAGCTTGGTTCTCGCTGCCGCCGAAGCGGATTTCGCGCGCTCTCGCCGCCGAATGTCTCAGTGTGAACGAGCCATCAGTGTGAACGCGCCATAAGTTCACGTCGGCGTATCGGAGTCCAGACCCACACACGGTCACGTGGTTGTTATTCCATGTGGCTTCGCCGAAGATTATAGTGACGGCTGTCGATCCTCTGCTGGCTGTTGATACGCAGGCGGGCGAGCTGTCTAGCTTCGGCACGCTGCAAATAAGCGGCAACGTCGAGATTGTCTTCGTCGGTGGCAGCTGTCAGCATTGCATCAAGTGCTGCTGCCACGCTCCTTCCGGAGACCAACTTGTATAGCGTCATCATTGCCGTTTTCTGTGCGGCCGTATTGTATGCGGAGGTCACGTACGGATGGATGACATCCCACGTCTTGTGCTCGACGTCGACGTACATATCCAGCATTTCGGCGGCGGTCTTGCTTAGACGCTCGGTGAGGCAATTGCTCTATGAGTGATAGGTGGTGGTCGGGCGGTGGCTTGCCTGGCTGTATCTCAAGATCGCCTGAATTATGTCCGCAGTAAAGGCCGTACCTCTGTCGGTGATGAAGACCTCTGGGGCGCCATGACGCAGGGCGATGTTCTCTGCGAGGAACTTGGCTACCTCGACGGCACTTCCTTTGCGCAGAGCCCTCGTTTTGGCGCAGCGGGTGAGGTAGTCAGTAGCTACGACGATCCATTTATTTCCGCAAGTCGACGTAGGAAACGGCCCCAGTACGTCCATACTAGTTTGTTGAAACGATCGGCGAGGTGCTTCGATCGCTGAAGAAAGCCTGCTGCTCTTGTCAGCGGTGTATTGCGTCGCCGACAGTCTCGGCATGTCCTTACGTAAAAAGCGACGTCTGTGACAAGGCGCCGCCAGTAGTGCTTTCCTTCTATTTTTGCTAGCGTGCGGCAAACACCGAGTTGTCCAGCCGTCGGGTGCTTGTGCCACGCTTCCATAATCTCTGCACGTAATGCTGAAGGTACTACGAGAAGTTATTTGGCCCTAAGTGGCGAGAAGTTCTTTAGAAAAAAACAGCGCTAATCCTCGCTTGAATACCTTCGGAATAACGTTGGTCTTGCCCTCGAGCTATTCCACAAGGCTCCTAAGTTCCCGGACGGCTCGCTGTGGTTCAGTGAAGTTGCCTGGTCGTCCTGCGGCGGCTGGTGGAAGGGCGCGCGAGACAACCAGTCGGCGTCACAGTTATTTCGTCCTGACATGTAAACGATGGCAATGTCGCATTCTTGAAGTCTCAGACACCACCGCGTGAGGCGATCTGGAAGGTCCTTCAAGTTAGCTAGCCAACACAAGGCGTGGTGGTTGCTCACAACTTTGAGTACCTGCCGTAGAGGTAGGGGTGAAACTTTGACGTAGCACAGATGATGGCAAGGCACCCCTTTTCTGTTTTGGAATAGTTGGCTTCCGCCTTGGATAGTGACCGGTTAGCGTAACTGATGACACTTTCCAGTTCCTCAGTTATCTGCCCAAGGACGACGTCGAGTTCCATGCTGCTTGCGTCGGTGTGGACTTCCGTATCGGTGTATTCGTCGAAACGCGCAAGAATCAGAGGCGTTCATGATGAAACAAGCGGAATATACACGGAGACTTAGAAAGGACACAGGACGGAGCGCTTACTAGCAACCGAAATATTTTATTTCGGAAAAACATTCTTCTATATGCATGACATGAATAAACGTCATCACAAACCACCCTTATTATCACAAACAGCCTGAATCAACGAAAGACCGTCATGATAACCGATGGTATACAGCAGGTAAGCACGTGTTAAACAAAAAAAATACAAGTAAAGAAATGCACTGATTCATGTAACGTCCAAAAAAGCAAATTCAGTATCTGTTAGCAGAACAGATCTGTTAGCCTGGCTGACGCGCCTATCGCCATATTGTGCAGCATTTGAATAGACACAGGGTCTCTCCGCTGAGCAGCACAGTCTTACTGCTGACCGCCTTGAAGTTCCTGACAACGTCCACGTACAATTTGATATTGCATGATGCACTGGTCGTAAGGGCTTCTCGCCGCACCTAATAAGATTTTTTTGCATCCAGACTCCTACAGAAACGTAAAATGGTTGTTTTACAAATCAGAAATATTTGCAAACTTGAGTCTCGCGATATGCCGTTTATTTATTTATTTATTTATTTATTTATTTAAATACTCTCAATGCCATTTGCGGCGTTACAGAGAGGAGTGGTTACAAGTTAGAGATGGCAGTCTTGAATGATGCATGATCAGGGTTGCTGGCGATGGAGGCAGGAAGGTGGTTCCATTCGGATGAAGTCTTCGGCACGTAGGAGTGGAAGTATATATTGGATACTTTATTCGTGTCCGACACTGGATACTTTATTCGTGTCCGACACTGTAAACCTTGTCATACCCATAAGGGTGTTTCTATCACTGAAACAACCTTCTTACACCCTTATTTCTAGCATTTTTTTTCAAATGGTGTAAATACGACACAAGCGCCCCTTTGCAAACCCTTATTTCAAATAAGGGCGCATGAAAGGCACCAGGGGCGTAGACAGGGGGGGTTGCGGGGGTTCAACCCCCCCCCCCCCCCCCGAAATTTTTCAGTTTTGCTTGCGTATATATACACGCAGACATACAAACGCACGCACGAATATACATAAAGTATGGTTGAACCCCCCCTCCCGAAAAAAATTTCTGGCTACGCCCCTGAAAGGCACATTTTCATATATACTGCCCTTATAACTGGTAGGGTGTGGGGTGTTTCTTGAGATGTCCCGCCTATATGTTTTTGGAAAAAGTTTCGGTATGTGACCCTGGCGATTGCTTTAAGCAGTTAAGCCTCAGTTACAACTTACAGCTGCGAGCAGCGACATTCCGTGTTTTTCTCTCGATTCTGACCGTTGTGCGCACACACCCACTGCTAGAACATTTTACGATATAGCATGCATGCACGAAGGTATTTTCCCAGAGTGGGTGGTGAATGACAGCTATAGTTCTCCCCTGGAAGAACTTGTTATGGAATTTGCTTTATAGTGCTTCAGAAGGAAGGGCGGAATGGGGGCGGGGAGGGGGAGACTGCTTTACTAGTATTTTTGGAAGGGACGCGCCGCAGTGGTCTAGTGGTTATAGTGCTCGACTGCTGACCCGCATGCCCTGGGATCGAATTCCTGCCGCGGCGGCCGCATTTTCGGTGGAGGCGAAAATGCTTGAGGCCCGTGTACTTGGATTTAGGTGCACGTTAAACAACCCCAGGTGGTTCAAATTACCGGAGCCCTCCACTACGGCGTCTCTCATAATCTTATCGTGGTTTTGGGACGTTAAAGCCCAACAATTAGTATTATTATATATGTCTGAAAGCTTGTTGGGGTGTATGTTTGCTTAAACGCCCCATTCCACTTTTGCCGTAAGGGTGTAGTTTTCATATGACACCATCGAAAATTGATGCATAAAGAGTGCAAGTCTGTGAAGTACGCCCATGAAGAGGGTGTAATCCTGCTTGTTACGCCCTCTCCATGGGGTGTATGGGTGTGAGTTATGGACACCAAAAAATACACCTATATAGGTGTAATGTGGTTTACAGTGGAGGAATTATGGTGAAACAGTTATCGATGTCCACCGTCCTTTTGTAAGTGCGGTATGCCGTCAACTTTGTTGTTTTCTTACTGCATATCGCAGCAGTGCGGCGCCGGATGTTCTCTATTTTCTTTTGCTAGAACTGCCTGAATAATGAACAATGAAACGCATCTAGGTTAGGCCTCCATCCATGCCAAAGCTGACAAGCCTGTTAATTTTACCGTTAAAACAATTACAAAGAACAAGCTGAAACATAATGCCACACAACGTAAAAGTTAATTATCTAACATTCCCCTACATTTATTACCACAATCGTTGTGACAAGACATCTTCATTCAACAATAATAATTTAACAGAAAAATGGACAGAATTTCGCTGAAGCTTCTTGCCTTAAACATCGCACCAAAAATGCCCATCGTCAGGACGAGGCAATTAGTTAAACAGTGCTTAGAGTGCATTCTCGCGTTGTCTCTTCTTGTGTAAATGAGCACGTTTAGAAATGCAAGGCAATTTTTTTCTTCTTTGCGGCGGACAATATAATAGCTCCATTTTATTGGAGAGAAAGAGTGCGCGAGACATATGCGATGTGAAATGTGGTCAGCCGGAAGATACGCAACCTCCTACATCACGCGGATATAATGGGCAAATTATAAAATGTCTATTATAGGATTACCTCCTTATTATGCTACCCTTTGATAACGATACATTAGAAATTAGAATAACTCATAACGATACATTAGAATAACTTATCGAGTTATTCTGTATTGCCAAAAATACTTCGGTGAATGCAAAACAATGGTATTAAAACTTTTTGCACGGGATTTCTGCCTCGGTAATATGGTACTAGTCTGAATATGTGTCCAGTTGCTTCGAGTTGTCGATGAATTCGCGCTCGCGCTGCCAATTGCTAGCTTCCTGGTTATCTCAGTTGGTAGAGCGACCGCCCCGGACAGGCGTTAGCCCCAGATTCGAACCCCTGACCAGGACGAATTTTTAGGTGACTAAGAGCCTTCATTTCTGAGAAATCCGTATGGATTTCTCAGAATGAGTGGTTCTCTATTTTTCCTTTCTTATCCCTTCCGCCACCTTGCGGGATTCCGCAGAACTGATTTTCAATATGGTACTAGTCTATATAAATTCTTCCTTCACTCAGGGAGGTGATCGAGCGGAGTGCTGTTCGAGTGGACACTGTTCTCAGCTATTGCCGTGGCACACTCTTCGATGACTCACTGGCGAGCTACTTGCCCTTCTTTCAGGTTGGTTCGCTTGTCCTTACAAAATCAAATTTTTCGTTGCCGATCGTAAGTGTCCTTCTTTTACATGAGAAATTTTTAGGGGCTAGGTTAAGGCAGACATATAAGCTATTTATAAGACTATTTATTTATAAGCTATATATAAGACTATTTTATACCCTGGTTAGGATGTAACAGCCCGCCTAACAGGCAAACAAAGAAACGGCAGAAATTGAGAGCATGATACAGTAAAACCTCTTCAGGCACAAACTATGAGCTACCGTCTGCAAATGTGTCAAATTCGCAGAGCATCGTTCCAGGGCACTCAATATTGCATTCCGAGAAAGAAAATGAAGGCATATCTCATTTTGTGCGAATGTCAGTGAGTAATCGTAATTAGCATGGAATGAAATATTTATTTATTCTGCTGTTAGTCTTGTTCCATTTTTACTTAAAAATGACTAAATCAAAGGCTCGACATGCGTGCGCCGTTGCTTTTCGCTTGTATTCATTTCGAGGAAAGAGAAAATAATACTTTTGTCGTTGGTCCTGGAACGCGGCACGTCGGACGGGCCGTGGAACATCGCAGGGCATTCGCCAAAGTGGGCGGCCACAATCGTACGCCGCACATTCTGGCACGTCATACTCTTATACGCAGCTCATTGAGGTTAAGTCAAGGCATATGCACTACGCAGAAGGTTCAGTTTCATCAAATGAGCAATGCAGGTTGCTCTCCTTTGGGAAAAAGTTGACAAAGACAGCATAAACAAGGTGCGCACATAACTGCAGCCACCACCGTTGAGAGGATTAAAAATGCGTTGTTGAAAATAATGATGACGAATGGTGTTGTAGGCTTTTCGGCATAACGAAGTAGACTATCGAGAATGTAGGAACTCTGCGTGCAAATGTACAACTGATACATTTTTTTTATGTTGTAGAAAGACTTACGACGACACTGTTGGAAATAAAAAAAATATACAATGGATATTCACAAGTACGGCGAAAAAGAAATGAGAAAATTTGTAGAATAACGCGAAGAGTAGGACTTTATGATGTTGACTTTATTTTGAGGGTTAGTTAGGTAAAAACTGCGCGAAAAAACGAGGACAGGCGGAAGGAATGACAAGACACCACAGGCGCATACTGCCAACAGTTTATTTTTGATACTCGAAGCACAAGCATTTTTCAAACGAGAACCTATGCACGTGAAAGCATCGTCACAAATACACGTGCCAGTAAACATGGAACAGAATTCTGCAGACTAACAGTGTGACAACGACTGCAAAGAAATGAGGGGAACAAGTAACTAATCTATACATGTCTCAAGAATACACGAGTGAAAGCGTACAACAGGGAATGACCGCGCGAAGAACATATCAGGCGAATAAAGAGAGCTACAACAATTTAGCAAGAGTAAGCGCAGGTAACAAGGAAATGCGTAACAAAGACTGCAGAATGATCATCAACAATCAACCGAGGAAAAGGTGAAGGGGACGAAAATAAAATGTAAGCACTTGTGAAAAAGCCATGAACACTTGATTTGACAATTTTCCACCGCGCCTTACGTGGAGTACACGCATCGCACTCGAAGGCCGCGCTCTGAAGAAGTACGATGACCGATACGCTGACCGGTACGATGACCGGCTGTGCAAGTACAATGCTCACCACCTGTCGTGTGTCCCTGTATCGTTCTATCGTCCTCGTCTCGTCACCTGCAGCGCAACAAAGAAACCATGACTGGTACTGCTTGACAGATGGATAGCATTTTGCTGAAGCTAAACGGTCTGGAGGACTCGCTGCCCCTTTTCGAAGGCGATGTTTATAACCCGAGAAAACGATAGAAACGAAAGTGGTCTAGCAAAGTAAGAACAATGCGCGTTAAAATTCACTGCTATAGATGCTAACATTTCGGGCTGCCCTTACACAAATGCCCTTCATGGACCAATGTCATACATGGCTATATCAGGAATTCGACAAATATGGCCACATATGGATATGCGCTATATGTGCCCAAGTCATGATATATATGAATGGGGTACCTCTATATATGAATACAAGCCATATATGGCTGTATACACCCAAGTTTACACAAGAATATATGTGGAGGATTGCTATATATGGATTCGGCTAACGTAGACGGCATTATTTATATTTATTTACTTATTTATTTATTTATTCAATACTTTGGGCCTTTTCCGGCCTATACAGGAGAGTGTATATAAAATAAAGTGGACTTCATATTAGGAAAATATAAAAGAAAAATCCGCAGTAGAAGGTAATCATAACAGCGACGAAAGCAAAGAAACAAAAAGCAATAGATGAGCCATGCATATAAGCATTTCAAGGGTGTAAAAAAACTAGGATTCATGTTAAAGACAAATAAGAATATAGCAATAACAAGGTTATGCCCTAGGAACAAGAGAACATGAAATACACACATGTGAAAACTATTGAACACGTGTAATAATGAGCAAGTACATGCGCGATACATTATTTTTCCTTTTATTTGCGCACCGATGCCAGTGAACCTATTGCAATGTCTCTAAATGCGATTCCAGCAGCAACGACAAGGAATGAAGTGATTGAGCACTGACGACGTCATTCTGCAGGTCATTCCACAACTCTATAACTGCGGGACAAAAAAAATCACAGCATATCCACGGAGTGAATGATGATGAGTGGGTGAAGCTGCGGAGGTTCATCGGTAAACCGTGAATCTTCCGTGAATTCTGCCCAGTACATCATCACCGACGTGAGATCGGGCGCGTTTATACTAAAGGTTCGATGAGAGTTATGACGACTTGCAGCTCACTTTAATTTTACATGTACGCTGTGAATTTTCACTGTTTAGAAAACCATTGCTTTAGAAAACATCTGGCTTCTTTCGTTAAGCAGCTGGCGTCTTTTAGTTTTGCTTTAGAAACATCTGGCGTTCTTTCGTTTTGCTCTTAGAAAACATCTGGCGTCTTTCGTTGGTTTATTTCATCAATCAACGGCGTTTTGAACAAAATTTTTATTGTTTAATCACGCACAGGAGAAATCTCACCAGGCACTACCTTGGAGGTAAACAATGGCTGCTAATGGGAATGAGAGACAGAAGAAGTCGGCTTTTAGCTAACACTTACACTTCTACTTCTACTAACGTTTCCTACTGGAACATGCCAATGGCTGCTAATGGGGAATGAGACACAGAACAATTCGGCTTTTAGTTAACGCGCACGCTGCGAATTTTTTATTGTTCAACAACGCACAGGAAAAATCTCCCACCGGCACCACCTTGGAGGTCAAGATCTGGTACTAGCGTTACGACTGGTTACGCACTACGACTAGAGCACTGCACGGGCCGTAATTCTAAGCCCGGGCCCGGCCCGGGCCCGGATCTCGTTCAAATTTACCCGCCCGAACCCGGCCCGGTGACTCAAAATGAGACCCGGGCCCGGCCCGAACCCGAGAAAAAGTTTCGCCTACCCGGCCCGGCCCGGCCCGACCACAGATCAGGCCCGACTGAGGCCCGACCCAGTAGGTGGTGTTGCCCGAACATAGAATCGACAGGAAGGTGTTTTAAGTGGCAAATATCTACGCTTTGCTGGCGTTTCGCTTTGTTGATGTTTCGCTAACAATTATACTTTAACGTACGGTAATTTATTGTGAAAAGGGGCTCACGGTGCAAACAGTTGAGCGGACATATTGGATACAATGAATATTTGTTCGGCAGTGGTATACTGTACCCATTTTTTTCTGCAAATACACTGCGGATCGTGAAGGGCGTTTTGTAGCAGACATTGAAGCAAGGAAAGTGATTTGCAGCACGAGTTCAGTTTTGATAGGGAGCGCAATAACAACAAAGGATGTATTGATGGATGGATAAACTTTATTATGGTCCATCGGAACGCGCTCTAGAACGTTGCGGGCCGCTCCGACATGGGAACAGAAAGACCAAGTCTCTGCTGCGTCGCGGGCCCGTTGGACTGCCCATATAACTGTTCTTCTAGCGCGGAGCTGGTAATAGCAGCCTCCCATTTGGACGGCGTGATGACTCCGCCGCCGCGTAACACGGAGCACCGCCAGAGCATGTGTTCTAGATTGGCTTGGCAGAGAACAAAATGCTCACTTCACTTTGTTTTTATTGCACTCTATAGCCTATTGAAATTTAGGGCATGCTCTAACTACAAAGCCAATCGTGCGCCCTTCTCGATATGTAGCACCTGTTTTCACCGTTGTAGCACCTTGCCACAACAGGAGAAACAGAGGGGCAAAAAACAAATTTGTGACCGTTGGTTTAAATACACTGATCTATAGGTAAAGGTATGGGACCGCATGCACCACGTGCATGCGTATAAGCAGCCGAAAGGAAGAAAAATACTATTTGTCATAGCATTATTTTTATATACCACACTGCTAGTATACACAGTCTATAAGTTTCTTATGGCATAGTTTATAGTTTAATTCTTCACATGTTCTTGTGCTAAAAATCAAAGTGTCAAGAGATTCCTGCATTAAGCGCACCATGCGCTGTTGCATCACATATCCTGCCGCATTAAAGCTTCTTGCACTGCTCGCGCTGGCCGCACGGGCGTACATCTGCCTTGGCAATTGCGAAGGCGTCGGCAGTCGTTGTTCTTAACTTCCACCACTGGAGCAAATCTAGGATGTCCTTGTGGACCTCTGTAGAATGACCATAGCTGTCCAGCTCATCCCTTCACTTCTTTCGTTCCCGAACGTCGTGCCTCTCTTCAATGTCATCTATAAACCTCCTCTTTGAGGGCTTCTCCTTGATTTTTCAGCAGTGTATGTTATGCACGGTTTGCAGCGTGCTCGTTTTTTTTTTCATATTATAATGGCTTATGCCTTCCCAGCGATGTTGTACCGGTAGGAGGTGGCCATTGGACTACGCGGTTAGGACTGGTGGGAGGTGGACGAAGCGATTTCGATATATTTTCGGGGTTCGTTCAGGTTTCGTAATAAAGGCGCGACTAAGCTTCTCGAAGCTTACTCATTGGATGCATATGGTTCGAGGTAAGGGGACATCAACCGGCACGGAATCTGTCATTGTCCTTTTTCAAGCCAGGTATTTCCTCAAGCGAATATACTTCACCCCACGCCTTGTTTAATGGACCTATTCTATTCCTGCACATTCCAACGCTGTTGCGGCAGTATCATGTAGCTCTCGCACTGTATAGCGCACTATATAGGGCCTCAAACACGCGGTTCGCGGACCTCTCGCTAGCGGCCCCCCGCCCGCACATGACTATCTTCATCCCATTTTTTTTTCTTTATAAGTATGTTCTTGAGCTACACAGGCATCACAGATCTAAAGCATATTTTTCGTGAGGCACCCTCTGCGGTCACCATGTGTTGATACATAACCGTGAAACAAAAGCTATATTTCAGAATTGGCGTCCAGATTTTAGTCATTATGAGTGATACGAAATGACTGGTTCCCCAGACGTGAAAGAGAGACATCCGTTTAATGGCAATAAAGGCGAACTGCTGCGCTGGCCGCGTGCACGTGCCCTCGATGCCTCTCGGTGTCCTATTCTTCGATAGAGTGTGGCGCGCTCCAAGTTGCTCCGTTCCGCACTATTTTGCAACAATGAGTATCGATATGTTGTTGGACTCCTGCCACCAAATCCCCTTCAGAAATCATCCCGTATATGAGATATGGGAAAGGTCCGCTGTGAAATGACGGTAGTTTTAAAACCTGGTCCCCTTCCCACGCTCTTTCGTCATTGCCATAGCTCTTGCGAGAGATAATTTTCGTGAATGTGGCCCGTTCGCTGAGGTGAGTTTGAGACCCCTGATGTGGCGGAACAAGACGAAATCTCAGACGTTAACAATTTGGGTACACAAAGCAGGCTGTGCATGTCCATCTCGCGCCACATGACCACCGGGAGCCGTCACAGCGTTACAGAAAAAGAATGTGCCTTTATAGGGATTCTATGTATCAAGACTACGTGCAGTCCTTTCGTTTTAGAGGGGGGCTCTAACTTTCAACAACGTTTCCCCGCTTTGGAGCTCTGTGATCGCTCTTGCGATGACATCTCATAGGTATAATTTTATTATATTACATTTATTACTGCGATTACAAAGTAACCTTTGGGATATAAAATAATAGCCAAAGCAAATAAAGCACGGGATAGCGAGTTACATATAAGCTCCTGGTCTATTTAATTTCAGCTCGCCCGTTTCAGATAAATCAAGTAGCTCATATGAAAGAAGCAAAAGCATTTCAGTACTTACCCCTCATAAAACTTCTCCAAATAGCTTACCCACATAAAAAAGCGTTTTTTCGAGATAAAATGTGGGACTTATATGTATGCACACCGTATGCGGAACAAGGCACATTAATGTGAAAAGCGATTTTTCTATTACCAGTAAATTACTCTTTTACCATTCCAAAAGCACCACGCTCGCCGCAACCAGACTATTGGTAAGAGAAAAAACTCTCAGGAAAATGCAGGTAACGACGCCAACTTGAAATTCACCCAGCAAACGCCGTGACGTCATAGATTCTGACGGCATCTACAGGGCCCTACGTAGTTTATAATGGGTAAAAATGAAGTACATTGACCTCTGAGGGGCCTTAACAGACTTAGCATACCAAGTTTCTGGAAATTTCGTTGCGCCAAAGTACCCAAAATACGACGAATACAGTTTGAAATCCGTGACGTCACGTACGGAGATTTCAGCGCGAAATTTTAAGATGGAACTTTGACCTTGATTTTCTCCTTTATTAGTAAACTCATTGATGGTGGAATTGACGACGTTCGGGTTCTCAGAGTACACTTTATCAGTCTAAACCGATTCAGTGTTTCCCTTTTGTGACTCTTTAACAACGGAGCAAAGTTCAAGCCCGGCCCGACCTGAGCCCGCGACCTCAAACCCGGGCCCGGCCCTAAGCCCGGAGCTTCAGGCCCGAGCCCGGCCCGGGCCCGCCGTGAAATCTACTTTACCCGGCCCGGCCCGGCCCACGGGCCGGGCCGGGCCCGGGTTTTCGGGTAGGCCCGAGCCCGTGCAGTGCTCTAACTACGACTACGAGCGACGAACGGGTGCCGCTTTAGGGAGCTTCGCCCCTAAAAATACTTAAACGTGTGACAACCTGACAAGAATGGGCGTATGCGTTTCTCGTTGTTAGTTCTTCTGGAATGACGGTTCCGAGCTTTTAGGTATATGTCCATATTTATCTTTACTGCTTTGTTCGAAAGAAGGAAAAGAAACTTCAGACAAGCCAGCTGTCATCGGCTACCGAGAGTTGCGACACGTGCTTGCAAACGCAGCGCGGAAACACTCTCCTGCCTGGCATACTTTGAATAAACGAATCTTAGAGCCCTATTTTGATTTTATTACGATAGCAATTATATGGACGGTCTCGGCTGGATTGTGCCGTCGCCGTCATGCACTGTGTATGTATAAGTGTATATATATATATATATATATATATATATATATATATATATATATATATATATATATACAAAAGCCCCAAAGAAAAATAATTCAGAAAAATGCTTCCGAAGCGCGGAATCGAACCAGGGACATCTTGCTCCGTAGCGACTGGCGCTAACCACTACGCCACGAAACGCAGATCCTCCACGTAGCTAACGGCGAGCGTTATATACACACCCTTAACCACTGAACGGCCTCAGAGACGGCAGGCGCTTATAAGCGTTTCTTCATTACCAGCGAGATGGCGCTAGGAGCGCGATGGGCGCATTTAAAAGTTGTCGGCGAGCTCGCTCGCTTCTTCTTATATTTGCGCAGGGAGAACCTTGCCCTTTCGCTGTCTTCTTGCGCGGTTTTCTCGTGCTGAGGGGAAGAGCGATGTTTCAAGCTTTCACCGTGATGTCTGCGCTCATGTTACGGAGCGTACGAAAGTCACTAGAGCTCAAGGGACGCGGCTAAACGAACAAACAGAAGATGAGCGCAAACTATCAAGTGTCCCAGCTCGACACTTGAAGCACGCTAGTTTCCTTCGCTGCTTCGGCCGCCTTTGCAACAGTAGTACTGTTCAAACTGAGAGTATCCATTGGCGAACCTCACTTCGTATAGCATTAGTTGCTTCCTATCGCATTCATTGCTCTGCCCTTGCGGCGAAACTGTGACTTTTTTCTAATACGTCAGTCATGTTCTTTTGGTGGGGGTTACAAACTATTGCTGAGTATTCTAGGACGGGTCTAATTAGTGTTTTGTATGCTGTTAATTTAACCTGTGAAGTCCGGGTCGCGCTGCCCTCAGCAAACGATGCCCTCAGCTAACTACCAACTCGCCCAACTTGCCGTTTTGATTCTGAGAAGTTTCAGTCAGTTTACGCGTTAGGAAGCCTAGTTGCTTGAATGCTCGTTCAGAAATCTGATCAATATGAATATCCCACTTTAAAGACTCCGTTATTGTGACCACCAAGTACTTTACGGTATTCACGTGTTTGATGTCTGCCCCAGAGAGAGTGTACTTAAAGTGGAGTGGTGTCTTTCTATGGGTAATTGCAATGCACATAGTTTTATCTGTATTAACTTGCGTACCATGTTTTTCACAACATTTTTCAATACTTTCTAAAGATTTGTCGAGTTCTACCTGGTCCTCTGTTGTGATAGTAGAAGAGTACATGACGCAGTCGTCTGCAAAGTGCGTCATTGAAATACCTGGTTCCATAACCTTATAAATGTCGTTGATGTAGCTGAGGAAGAGTGTTGGTCTTAGTACTGATCCCTGGGGAACTCCACAAAACACGCCGGCGCGGTTAGCCTCAGCCTTAATAAAGGAAACATACTGAGTACGATTGGAGAGATAAGCAGCAGTCCAAGAGACTATTTTCAAGTTAACGCCAAATTATTAAGGTTTTTGTATGAGTAACGAGTGATGGACGCGGTTGAATGGCTTAGAGAAATCAATAAATATCGCATCTACTTGTTGTCTAGAAATAATGGCTGCGGCAAAATCATGAGTAATTTCTAAAAGTTCTGTAGTGGTCGAAAGGTTCCTTCGAAAACCGTGTTGGCTGGCGTAAAGCAGATTAATATCCTCCAGGTAGTTCATTAGTGCTTTGTTTATTATATGCTCCATTAATTTACAACATGTGCTTGTCAGTGGTATTGGCATGTAGGTGTTTATTAGTTGTTTGTTCCCGTTTTAAATGCGAAGCATTTCTTAGCGAACCTCTGGCACTTTGAGCGTTTCTATCTACGTATCTGTCTATCTATCTATCTATCTAGCCGCCTACGTCTGGGTACTCTCATGATCGCTTCCTTAACTTGGTGTAGCCCAAAATTTGCATGAGAGAGTAAGAGGATTTGACGAATATGATTGCCAGGTCATGACAAGAATAACGTTAAAATCATGTCGCATACGTCGTCAAGCCCTTTGCGCTAGACACGTGTGGCACACACCCGTTTACCATGGGCCATGGTGTACGGGTATGCGCCACAGGTGATTGGCAGTTTATGTCTACCCAGGAACGGCGAGAACAGACATTGGTAACTTAAATGCTAGAGCGTTAAGGAAAACGAACATCGGCAGCATTGACTCAACGAATGGAAAGAATGAAAATTAGGATCCCAGCAGGAATCGAACCCAAGCATTCTGCGTGGCAATCAGGTATTCTACCACTGAGCCACGCCAGGTCTATAAACTGGTTGGGAAAAACAGGCTACGCAGGCGTAATATCGGTGCAACGTCAATTGTGGTTGTGGTGCTGGCTATCTAATTTTACAAGAAAGCAATAAACACTACATGATACTCCTACGATACAGGCGTCATATCAGAGTAACGTCTGTAGTTCCAGTGTTGGCTCCGCTTTTATAGCAGTCTAATAAACATTACGTTTGTACTCCTATGATTCAGCAAGCTATATTGAAACATTGCTCGACACCGGAGGTATACATTAACGAAAGTTACATATGATATCCACATCACCGCACCGTAAAATGCACTTCGTCCACCAGAACGACGCAGTGTCCTCTTCATTTCTTACGAGGCTGGGCGATTGCCTCAAGCTGACCGAGGATGATGCCAGATTGATTGACAGCCGCTTTGTAGACTAGGCTACGTAGGCCACATACGCCCAGGTAGTCTACGAATATGACAAACACCATCAACTGATGTTGGCCTACGTAGCACTATCCAGGCCTACCAGCCTCGACAGCCCATACATCACCAACGCGAAGGGTGGCTGCACAGGTTCCGACATGTCGCCGGCTCTGTCGACAAGCAATTTGTCGACGAAATGACCGAGGCATCCTGGAATTCCAACCGCTCTACTATACCACATACCTCACTACACATGGACCCCTCTTCACCACGATCACGACCGGATCCTATAACATGTCATGACCAGCTGCTGGTGCTCACTGATCACGGGGATGACGCCCTTGTTCAAGAACTGTCAAGAACTTCTTGCACACATGCACACGGGTTCGTGAAACATGCGTGCGTTCTCGGGACACGTATAAGCACTACATATCAGCCTACCGCTTCTGGTGTTGGTAATACCGACATTGCCATTGGCAGCGTTACCCAACCGTAAACAACTGGTTATATAACACACATGCGGCTCTTCAACATATATATGTGTGCGTATAAAATTTATACAAATCTTTAGCGTCATTTTGTAACGTGTCGCTCGGTAAAAAAAGTTACGCCACAGTCACCTACCCGCCGCATGCTTCGCATAACACCGACTCCCACGGTACGTGGGATCTGCCGATTTTTTATGGATAGGAATCACTTTCGCACACAACCAGTCGTTAGGAAGCACCGCTGTTTCTAACGATAAGGAAAATATCTTCTGCAAGAAAGGGGATAACTGAGCAGCATATCGTTTTAGAAATGCATTAGAAATTTCATCCGAGCCTTGCGACTTTTTGAATCATGTTGAAGAAGCAGGTTGAGTATACCAGTATACCGATACGAGATTCTGGTATTGTTACCTCTGGGATGTGGCCTTCGTTGTTAGGCAACGCTAAATACGAAGGCTGCGTACGTGTAAAAACTTACTGCAAGTAAGTGTTAAAAGCATCTGCAATAGTCCGCGTGCCTTCAGCGATACTACCCGATACTTCCATTTTAGTCACAGAGCTTTCTGGTTTGGATAAGTACTTGAAAAATTTACGTGGTTGGTTTACCATAAATTCAGAGAAAGTGTTTGAGAGAAAGTTGTCTCTAGCCGTCTTTATTTCTGTTTTAACTGGCGCGAAAACTCGATGAACGCAACGGATTTGTTCTGTTTTTGTCTGCGGAATCGTACTTTGCTTTTCAGGTGAAATATGCTTCTCGTAATCTATTGCGTTTTGCGTTTACTTCTCTTTAGCTTAGTGAGTATAAAGGTTGATTCACAATGTGCGATTCCACATTTTAGTTTGTGCCATAGATCAAGAACACCCGATGACATATTAAATAAATCAGCTTGTAATGCTTCTAAGAAGTCTCTAATTCTTTCGTCGTTCGCTCTGAAGTAATCTTTAACTGATATGCGTGTCGTTGCATGTGGTACGCGGCTCCCCATGCCATGAAATGTTAATACAATGAGCTTGTGGTCAGAGATTCCCTCTTCAGTTCTCATTTGGGGTGCTAAGAAGCCAGACACAAACTCAAGGTCGAGCACTTAACATTCGAACCATGGATGCGAGTCATCACCGGCTGTGTCAGCGAGAAACTAAATATTATTTTCAGAAGTATGTATGAATCTTTAACAGCAGTGTTTCCGCTGGCAAATTTATCTCTGGCATATTAAAATCTCCAGTAAGTATTACTTTCGTTCGCTCGTTCACACAGCCGTGAAGGAAGTTCTGTAGCTTTATAAGCTATTCGTGAGGAGCACAAGGACACCGGTATGCACCACCAATCAACACAGGAACGGTATTAATCAGGACCCTAAACCACACACTTTTGTGACCAGCAATACCGCTTTCTTTTTGAAAAGACAGGTTTCGTTTAATGGCGATGGCTACGCCCCCACCACGGCCATCTTGATCTGTACGAAGCAGTGCGTATGCTGACGGCACTATCTCTGAGTCGTGAATGTCGCGGTTCAGCCAGGTTTCCGTAATGACTACCACATCAGGTCTGTAAATAGCAATAGTTCTTCAAACTGCTGTATTTTGTTTACAAAACTTCCGACATTAAAACACAACAGCGTGAATCGCTCTTTTGTTTGCTGTCACGTTTGAGAAGTGCTTGCCTTCTTGCTACCATCGGGATGAGCATGTTTCACCGCTACCATATTATTTTCTGTCTCATTCCATGTAAAGTATTTTCGGTTGGTTTTAAGCTTGTCGTAAACTAGTGTCACCTAAGCTCCGTTACTGCGATTCAGTGCAGACGCCTGCCACAGCTTCTTCCGAGTTTCACGAGCAGATTTTGAGTAATCTTCAGATATAGATATGGCAGTATTTTTTAGCTTATTAGAGTTTTGTAGTACCAAAATATTTTCTGTGAACTTATAGAAACGCAATATTACCGGTCGGTCGCGGTTAGGCTTCTTAAAACTCAGTCTGTGTACGCGCTCAACAGATTTCACTTCGATGCCCAACATTTCGAAAAATATCCCTCGCGTCACTAGTTGTTCCACCCCTTCCGGCTTTTGTTCTGCTTCTTAAGACCGCAGATAACTATATTGTTTCGGCGGCTTCTATTTTCAAGGTATTCAGTTTTGTTGTGCATTTCAGTGAATTTCCTGCGCATGGCCGACACGGCTACTTCGCATTTTTCGACCTTCTATTGACATTGCTTTAATGACGTCAGCGTACACTCAGTCTGCGTAAGCCTTAGCTGTACATCTTTAAGACCTGTTTCTAGAGCTGAATGCGATGTCTCAATTTCAGTGACGGCTTTTAGTATTTGGTCTATTTTGTCAGGACCTGCGTTTTCCTCAACGTCACCTTTCAGTTCCAATAACAAAAATATCACGCGAAGACACTCTTGGTAGCAAAACAACACGTACTGTGGGCTTGGCAGCACACCTAGACCTACATGACTAGATTTAGTGCATTTAACAAGGGACCATTTATCACCAACCTGTAGAAATTATACCTGTAGAAATAATTTCATAGCCATAATGAATGCTGTCCCAAAGACCTACAGCCGCTGTCCAACCGTTGTTTCTTGAGATTTTACTGGAGTCATATGTGATATAGTGCTTATAAAATGCGCCAATAGATGGGCTACGTTGCTAAAAAGGGTTGTAAGCTGATTGATTACCCTGCCATTAAATATAACAGGTATCCTCAAAGGGTTTTTGCTAAAAGTGTACTTTGCTGTTTATTAAAAGTGTGTCGTCGGCACAGGCCCTTTTGAGTCAATTTCCTTTATTGTATGCAAACATACACTGCATAGCAACAGTTGGGCAATATACCTGAGATTAGGATCAATACATATTCTTGTAATGTGCTCAATCCTAGCTCAATCCAAGCATTCTGTGCCCATGTAGCTATAAATTATGCAAACAAGGTGCTCGCTTATTCCTTTTTTACTGACTTAATCCCGGCTGTATCAACGTTTCCCCAAAGGTTAGATTCTGTTTAAATTGATTGTTTATCAACGTTTCCTGTTGAGTTTCATAAACAGATTGGCCACCCCATTTTTACTGAAAATCTTTTTTTCTTGCGTTAAAGTTGAGCGTCTTTTGGAGTCTAAAGGAATTATAGACTTGCTATTGACCATGTGTACTGAGTGCGAATTGACACAATTTAGGAGGCTTGGTATTCAACCCTTATGGAGTTGGATAATAAGCAGCTGGTACGCATGCTTGTGAGGCGCAACTATCGTGGCAAGAAAAGCAATATAACGCAACTGCTAAAAATGGTGGCTATAAGCCTCTGGGCGCGTAGGAACGGAGGATATTAGTGGCACTTGTTGAACAGCAGGCACCTAAAAAAAGGCCAGTTCCACGCCTGTGCAATCTGCGAAAACCGCGGAGCTGGCAAGCACCGGGCCATAGAGTTCTTTCTTCATCATCTTCTTCTTTCCTTCCTTTCTATATTGCCGTCTCACCTTCTTTCTTTTGCCTCCTCCTAACCCACCTTACTTACCTTTCCGACCCTCTCCTATGCTGGACTGTACATGCTTATGCTATGCTTTACCATTTAACCTCCTCCCGTCCCTCCTCCTCGCTAAACCGCACTATACAAGCCTATGCCATGCTCTCCCCCTCCTTTCTTTCCTCCTCACCCTCACTTGGCTTTCCTACCTCCTTGCCATACAGTGCTATGTTTTTCTTTCTCCCTCTTTCTTTGTTTCTCTTTCGCTCTTTCGTTTTGTCTTGCCTTCTGTTTCATTCTCTGCCTTTGTATATTTTCTTCCCTTTCTGTCTCTCTCTTTCTCTCTCCTTCTTTCTTTCTCTCTCTGTGCTCGTTCTCTCGCCCATCCGAATTATTGCATCCCACGCCGAACACATCGGCGCAATAGGAGAGCGTGCGCCGGGCGCACGTGTTCGGGGTGCAAAGCAGAAGATGAACAAGAGGACAAAGAGAGCGCTCGCTGGTCGTGTTATTGTGTCGCACAAAGTAGAAGCATCCCAGAGGTGACGTGCACGTTCTGTGTTCTGTGTTACTGCGCCTGGTGGTTTGGCGCGATCTGTTGTCGGGGTGTCGGTTGCCTGTCGGGCGGCAGTGTATTTGTGAGTTTTATTTCGATTTTTTCCTTTTCAATGATCTGACCCTACTGTGAGTACCTAATGTGTCTTTCCTCCCCTGGCCAGAGGTCTTTCCTTTGGACGGCCTCTCTTCCCAATAATGACATATCTATAGAGGCTTTCTTGCGCAGTGGTACTAACAGCGTGCCAGTAGTACTAGTGCCCACCAACGGGGGATTAATCCGTGTAAAGAACCCAAAGGTAATTCCGGAGGAGCTGCGGAAAGCGACCCGACACTACCAAAGCATCACCGATGTCCGACAGTTTGGCAGGGGCGGCATTGTGTGTTGTTCTCCGGACCAGGCCTGTGCTTCTGACCTCTTAAACTGAGCAACGTTTGCATCCCACTCGGTGAGCCCATTTATTCCTGCTAATCTCGCTTGCGTTAAAGGCATAGTTTGCGGAGCTGACTCGAGCCTGTGCGCTTCAGATGTTTTGGAAATGTTTTCAGCGACCGGGTCAACATCAGTGTACCGATGCTCACGCGTCTCTGATAGTCAGAGTCCCCACAGAGTCGGTCATTGTGACATTTGCAGGCATAAATAGGCCCACAGAGATTAAGGCATGGCCCTTAATTTATAGAGTTGAAGCACTTACTTCACGTCCAGTGCAATTCGTTCAGTGTTGACGTTATGGTCATATCATTAAGGGATGCCAATCATCTCCTAGGTGCCGCATATGTGGAGAAGACCATGGCACTAGAACATGTAATTCCCAAAGCGAAAGTTGCTGCCTTTGTCAAGGTTTGCACCCTGCTGATCATGCAAACTACCTGGCGAGAGCTCAAGAGCTTCAAATTTTAGAAATCATAGACAGGAAGCGATGCTCACGCCGTGAAGCTGGGGCTATAGTATCAGAGAGATCCTGCTGCGGATACGCTGAAGCTGCTGCTCGGTATTCTAAAGCCATGGATGCATCTATATGTGAAGTCGTGGCAGCTGCTGTCGAAAATGCTATGTCGAAAGCACTGAACTCAATTTTTCAAATCTTATAGAGACAATCGGGCAAGTTTTGACGGCTCAGATGATACGACTTTTGCAGGTTGCAGGGCGAGCATCTGCTGATACAGGTATCACGCCTATTCATGACGGCATAAATGAAAAAAAAACACGACGGAAACTGCCCCTGGCAGTTTTGACTACACTGATTCTCCCACATTTAGTTTAGGGTGGTAATAACTCTGAGACCACTTCACAAAGCATTAAAAGTACGCATTTGGGCACGAGAGCCACTAAACGTCGGGCTACCCCCCCCCCCCCCCCCACTCCCCGAAATCTGTTCTAGATAGATTGAAGACAGAAAAATTTCAGGATAATAGTCCACTAACGAAGGATGTTTTCTTGAAAGACAACATTTTTCAGAAAGTAGTTGAGACCGCCGGTCTACCTTCAACATAGGGTCATTAAAAGTACTTCAGTGGAATTGCCACTCACCTCTTGCTGAAGCAACTGACCTGTTGCACCTTTGTGCAGAACTTTCTCCTGATTTAATTCTGTTGCAAGAAACCTGGTTATCTACAGAAAAAAGTTTTAATCTAAATAATTATTGCTGCTTTCGGTTGGATCGCCCTTCTTGTAGAGGGGGGCCTAGCGTTTTTATCTCTACGAAATTTGGCCATAGAGCGAAGATTTCATATAGGTCAACGTCGACAGAAAGTGAAATTTTGACATTGGATGTAGCTATTCCTTGATATACACCATTTACCATAGTGCATGTTTATTTCCCTACAGGTGTTCTGAACACTACTGTACTTGATTCCGCTGTAGCAGCATGTAGAAAGAATGTAATCATAGCAGGAGATTTCAGTTCACGCCACATTTCCTGGGGTTACCGATCTGATGCATGTGGTAAACTTTGTTAGAATGGACCAGCTTGAATGACGTTCATTGCTCGAATTCCAGAGCTCTAACCTATGTATCTGGCCTATCACGTTCTGTGATAGACGTGACCTTTTCAAGCTCGGGTTGTATTATTACGTCCTGGTCTCGCATCACATCGGCCACAAACCGTGATCACCTACCAATAATTTTTGAAATGGTGCGCCCACTTACTTCGTTAAACAAACATGTTTGAAATTATGTCAATTACAACAAATTTAAAGATTCACTACGATCAGGCTTAAATAAACAGACAGGACTAAGCGATCAGGTAAAGGCACTTCATTTATGTCAACTGTTAGGTGACAGTAGAAAAAAAGCCGTATTCAGTATGCAATCACCTAAAAATAGAACGCATTCACTATGGTGGAACACAGACTGTCATCGCGACTATTGGCGACGAAAAGCAGCTTGGAAGAAATTACTCTGCAACCAGTGCCCACGTAATTGGAAAGACTATAAATATGCCGCTCCTACGTTTAGACAAACGGTTGACAAAGCAAAAGATTAAAACTCCAAACATTACAGCTATATGTCAGAGACCAAAAATAAGAAAGCACTCTTTAGGTTTCTGCGATGCAGAAAGATCGTTCCGCCACCAATAAATATAGAATCAGTTTGTTTATCACCCGCATATTTGTTGCAGTCATTGGAAGCAAATGGGAAGGGATTGGAAGATCGCTTTGCATCATTGTTACCCTATCCTTTGCCGGTTAAAAGAAAAGCTAACGAATATAAGGCAACCACATTAGAAGAGACATGAGAAGTAGTAAAGTCACTGTCAGCTTCATCTCCTGGTCCTGACAATATAACTACAGCCATGATAAAAATTATGTTTGATTTGTCTCCCACCGATATTCTTAACTGTATAAAATTTTCTATAGAAAACGCATGAATTCATCCAGAGTGGAAAGTTGCCAAAGTAATTCCACTACTTAAAAAAAGGGCGCTGATTATGCAATCGACAATATTAGACCTATTTCCCTCGCTTCAAACCTTGTAAAACCAATAGAGCTTGTTTTATTAGACATATTGAAGAATGGGTACAAGAAAATCATATATTGAGTGATTCCCAAATTGGATTCAGACCTAGGTGCTCTATATGGTGGGCCCATGTTGATCTAGAAAGCAGAATTAAGCTTGCTCGGCACAAAAACCAGCACGCCGCACTAGTAATCTTACATATTGCTAAGGCGTATGACAGTGTAGAGTGCGCCATTTTGATTAATAAACTCCAAAGTGTTAACCTTCCTGAGTATATAGTTGCATGGATACAAAAATTTCTAAGCGGACGCACGTTTTATTGCTCGCAGAACGGCTTATCTTCTAATCACTACAAACAAACAAGGGGAGTTCCTCAAGGATCGCTTCTCTCGCAAATTTTATTTATTGTATTACTAAGCTCTATTCCTTCTCACAATTACGTGCAAGTGTATGCATACGCGCGCACGACATTGCATTCTTTTCAGCTTCTAATGATATACACTTGCTACATAATATTCTACGAAGGAAAGAAGTGTTAATTTTAAGGGCTCGTTTTCTTTGTTATACACAATATTAAGGAGCACTATGAGGCAATAATGCCAAGGAAAGTATAGGGGATGTCTTTAGGAGTAAATGTAAGGTAAACGTGAAGAAAGAAAACTGGACGAAAAGATAGCTTGCCGAGGGCAGGGACCGAACCTGCGACCTTCGAATAACGCGTCCGATGCTCTAACAACTGAGCTACCGCGACGGCCATCCCCCGTCTACTTTATAGGATATGTATGTACATTTAAACGTGGGAGCATCAGTCAGCGCCGCCAGTAGCCATGACGGCTTGTGTGCAACACTCTTTTTCTGCCTGTTGGCGTCACGTAGTACGTGAACTTATTACGAGCTGGCAGCTGACCAATAATCCCTCGCATACTACCTGAAAGCATCACGTCAGCCAGAACGAGACCCTCGCTATGAATGAAGGAAAGAAGTGTTAATTTTAAGGGCCCTCCTCCCAAAATACTATCGCACGATTTCGATATTTTTGTATCCGAGAGGAACACACAAAATCTTCTGTTCTAAATGGGGCAGACTTTCAGCACATTAGGTTTCCATGGCATAGCTCATGGTGTGGCACAATGCAATGAGAAGTTACAATAACTAATTTGCGATGCAGTATTCGCTCTTTAAATTTTTATTTACGCAGGCTTAGTTTTGTTCCTTCCCCTCAATGTTGTTATTCTTTGCAAGCAGAAATCATATGGCATTTTTTCACAGAATGTCGCACATATCAACATCTAAGGCAAAGATTTCTCAAACCTCCTTTCCGAAAACTTGCGCTTGAGCTTTCCGTAATGGCATTACTCTCCCTGGGGGCGTCGGCACTGGGTGACTGCAACAGGGACATATGTGAGGCGGTATTTAACTATATAAAAGAATCAAAAGGACTGCCATGCTAATATTTCTAGTACATACTTATTTTATTTATTTCATTTATCGTTAATTATTTATTGCAGTCTTTTATTTAACTCACTGTTTCTCTTCCTTTTTTTCTATCTCTTTAGCATTCAATTCGGAAACCGCAAACACAAATTATATTTTCGCTTACCCACAAATTATTTCTTTAGAATTATCCTTTACTGCCGCACGATTCGTGGCCGATCCCCCGTGGTGGGTTGTGCCAGTCCTCTAGGAGCCACCAACCAGCCAACACGCTAGGCGCAGGTGCCCGTTAGGTAAAAGTCGTTCATGATGATAGTTTCCTCTCGATGCGGGCCTGTGTAATGTAGCGCCTGTGTACGTGTTCTCCCTTCTTGTCCCATAATTCTGCACTAAACACTTCAGATATGTCCTAACAACAAGGCCAGAAGTCAGCCCAGTTTTGCTAGGATTGCAGTTCCACTGTTAAAATTGTGTTTTCAAAACGTTACCCACTCTCTATGTATTCACGGCTACTAATGCATTCTTTTAAACAATGGCAAGCCGTAATGCAGGTCGCTGGAGTTTAATTTGTCGACTTGTACAAAATTATGTACATCTCATTCAAGAATTGCGCTCTCAAAATTTTTTGCCCCGTGTCCTGATCGTCAAGACTCGGACAATGTAAAATATTACACCGTCTCCCATTAAAGGGGACCATGAGGCGATGCGAAGCCGGAGCACTTGCACGATAGCGTTCCGTTCGCGTTCGTTGGGCATGCTACCGACTTCGCGTCGTGGAACGCGAAGAGGAACAATACGCGCGTCGTGCCTTCCCTCTAGCCTGGCCGTTAATTCTCACAGGGCGAGCGGGGAACGCGGTTCAGAGGCGCGCGAGAGGGGGGCAGCGTAGGAGAGGAGAGAGCGAGGGAGGGGACGCGCATGCGCTGGCGCTCATCGCGGCGTTGCGCAGGAGAGAATTTCGGCACGTCGAGCCCGCATTTCAGAGGAGTCAACCGAAGGAAGCGCTGGACAACGCGCGCAGCGCTCTACCCGCTTTATATTCACATTTGAAGGAGAGCAGACTAGAGGAGTAGAGTAGCGCATGCGCAGCGAGAGCAGAAGCGAGAACGCAGGAGAAGCGCGAGCAGGTGCTGGAAAACAAGTGGAGAGAGTAACGCGCAGCTGCTGGATAGAGAGAAGAAGGAGAGTTGCGCATGCGTAGTGTGAGTGCGGACGCCCAGGCCGACGCCGCGGGACATACCCCCGAGCAAGAGATGCTTCGCATCTAAAACTGGGCGAGAACAGACAAATTAGGACATCGGGACGCAAGTACCATGACTTGACAAGCGCGCACACCAACTCATGCAGATTTCCGGCTATTTTATTTTGTTAATAGTGTAAGTTGTAATTGACCTTTGGTGTTCTCTCAAGTGTCAAATAAAAAAGGGAAAATTCAAATGTACTAGATGCGAAGCAGCTTTTGCGCTGAGCTTTGTCCGTAGTTCCATTGGCGACCGTCCGCTTCCTACCACCTAGCATAGCCATCTGAGCGGGAGCTCGCACCAAGGAGAAGTCTTCCTCTTCTTCTTCGACCACCTTGATGATACGTGCAGAGCAATTTAGGGGCCCGGCCTGCCACATGCTGTTCTAGCTTGGCGTAACGCAGACGAAACCATGTGTGCTGGCACGCGCTAGCGCGGTCAGGCCTGTGTCAAGGGATGGGTAAGACGCTGTGGCCTCTCCCCCTTACACTCTCTCAGCAATCACGCGATGGCGTTGGCGAACGAGATTCTGCAGACGCGCGATGAGCCAACGCGCTGTATCCTAGTCAGAACGCGCTGGCACGCGCTAGCGCGTTCAGGCCTGCGTAAGGGGCTGGGTAAGACGCTGTGACCTCTCCCACTTACACTCTCTCAGCAATCACTTGATGGCTTCGGGGAACTAGTTTCTGCATACGCGCGATGAACCCGCGTGGCGTGCTCCAACAACAGTTCGGGACGAGTAACAGCAACAGCAACAGTGGATTCATGGTGTGCTCCACTTGCAAGGATGTGTTAACATCGGGCAAGGTGCCCGTGATCAACAGAGCTTAAGCCGACCCATGCGCTGCTTCGCATCCCATGGTTCTCTTTAGTGGGAGATGGTGTAATTTTTTACATCTATTTTGATTTTTATGAAAACGACAACAGCACGAAAGCTATAGATTATTTGCGTGCCGCTTGTTTCCGGTTAAATAGGTTGAGTCATACGTGGAAGAAATAAAAAACAATGTTCTTGTAAAAATAACATGGCTCGAATACGACGGCTTAATCACATAACCACACTATACTAAAAACATGCAACCCACAACGCTTTTCCCGTTTTCCATAATTTTCCAGTACAACGTGCGAAGGAAATGAAAATTATAAGCTTACCTTAAAATTTAGCAGAGGGTTGTGGTTTAGAGAGCCAGTAAATCCAGAGAGACCTTAAGGCGAACACGTTTATCATTGCAGAGTTTCAGAAAAGAAGTCGCGAGGGAAGGTTCCACTCAAGCTTAGGTGTGGTCAACCCAACGGCCTCCTTACAGCAACACACTTCCACCTGCGCCCACAATTGCACCACTTGCAGCGAAGTAAATTCCTCATAGCTGCGTTAATAGCCTTTATAAATCACGGCTGTCGCTGAACACGAAATAAGCGATTGCACGGCCGCACCATTAGAGAAGTAACCGCTGTTGCGTGTACCTTGTCTAAGCTTTTAGAAAATAATTTCTTGAAGCTTTAAGCAAATTGGCGCCTACGGCGACTTGTGCGCGCCGTCAGCAAGATTTATTTCTCTTTCTTGTACGTTCTTGGACGTTTCGTCATCATTATACAGGTGGCATCACACTCTACATTTATGGGTCTCCCCAATTAGCAATTTCCAGCTGCCGCTTTGTTTAAATCCAGTACATTCATTGGTTGGGGCATTAGTTGGGATAAGCACATGCTGCGCCTCTCTTTTTGTAGCGTTAGCTACATTTGCCTAGCCTTAGCCGATTTCGCGTGGATCGTCATGAGCCGTGCTGTGCATGCGCGAGGATCAGTGATGTCACACAGCTGGCTCACCGGAGCCGGCATCGCACGCGCTCTCCGTCACCGCCGCGCGCGGCTCGCCGCTGCTTGTCTGCGCGTTCGTGAGGAGTGGCGTCGTAGCTGCGGCAGACGAACTGGCGCCGGCGCGCGCGCAGACTCCGCCACCGCCGCGCGCGAGTCGCCGCCGCCGGTCAACGCTTTCCAGAGGAGTGACGTCGTAGTCTTGGAAGACGTATTGGCGCCAGCGCGCGCGCAGCTATTCGCCTTCGTTCTGCAGTCGCCGTCTGACACTGTGCCGGAGCCGCTTGATAGCGCCTCTGACTGGCGATTGCAGGTGGGTAACGCCATAAAGAAGGAGAGCGCAAATGCTGCTCAACGGCGCAGAAGAGCCGAGAAGCTTATCTCATCGGATCCCGAAGTTGCCTGGCAATTAGCGGTTCAGCGTACGAAGAATGAACAGAAGGAGGCTAATAACCCTAGACAATCTGGAAAGCTAAGAATAATCAGCTGAGCCTTTGCTAACCTTACTTATATATTGGCATAGCCCAGCTAAGCCACTGCATATGTTTTTAGACATGATTCGTTTCCATTCTAATGAACTCGCAATTGTATCAATACCGTCAACACGTTCGTAGACGAAAACTTAAAACCGCAGACCTCGCGACTGCTGTTAGAAAGAGAAGCAGCCTACATTGCGAAACATCCGGCATCCTGCAACGCAAAGGCGAACAAATGTCACATAACAACGTTCTCTTGACTACGCGTTTTCCCGCTCACTTTCATCATTTTTCAAAATAAACACGTTGTTGCTGGTGGCGCTGTGTGGTGTCCTTATGTGGCTTCTCGTGCCCCTGTGCCCTTTCGCGCTACATCAAAGACGTTCAAATTTAATACAAGTGCTAGCTAACATAATCCGCACGCCACAGGAATAATCTGAGGACCAAGCTGTTTAACCCATGTGCACGACATTTAATCCTAGCGCCAGCACAAATAGGCCGCAAGTGAGTGCGTTTAATCCAAGTGCAACCATATTTCATCAAATAAACAACAAATTTAATTGAAGCGCCAGTCAGTTTAAGCCATTTACAAGAAACAGTAATATGGGGCGTGAAAACGGCAGTACAATTAAAACATAGTTGCTACGATATGAATTATAAGAGTCGAAAAGTAGAAGACAGCACCGATACTTCGTCACCGCTAAATAGCTGAACGAAATTCAGTGTTCCGCACTAGAGCTCAATAATTGGATTTTGGCTTCGGTACACAATAGTGCAGCTCCAGGGCAGGTCATGTAATGCGAGGGACAGACAGTGTATGCTCAGTTATAGCGACGCAAGCGATACCAAGGGGTAGAAAACCTAGCCGATGGCGGCAGTGGGTCAGGCGGAGCTACGGAATTAAGGAATTAGCAAGCTCGCGCAGGGCAAGGCGCATTGGAGATAATTCGAGGAGGTTTGTGTCCTGCAGTGTGCGTAAAACGGAGACTGCAAATTATGATGTTGACACCGGAAGATATACTCTACAGTCCGTTATTTCTTATCTTTTTATTAAAAAATGATATGGGTGCGCTGATTGGCATAATATTAATTGCTCGGCTTGTTCACGCGGTGACATATTTAACGCAGCGCGAGAAAAGGAAGACGCAGAAAAGGAAAAGGCACAAGGACGACGACTCGTCCTTGTGTATATACACACAATATATATATATATATATATATATATATATATATATATATATATATATATATATATATATATATATATATATATATATATATATATATATATATTATGGGGGCGCTCGGCGGCTGTGAGCGCGTAGAAGAAAACGACGATCGCATGTGCGCTCGTGTCACGCGTCAGCTGATGGCAGCGGGCAGTTGCGGCCAAGGCTTGGGCCAGTAAAGATGTATCTCTTTGGGTCTTGGCCTCATCTCTAAAGGGTTCAGGGCTAGATGCGGCCGCAAAACCCTACATCTGGCGCCCAACGGGAAGGACGTTCATCGGACATCGTACCCGATGTCCGATCAACGTACGCCGGATCCCAGGAGCTCCTGAGTTCGGCCCCCTGCACGGCGATATCGCCTTCGAGGAGCTATGGGCGCTGAAGCGGGCGTTAATGGATATGGCCGCCTACGGGGTATACGACCTGGTCCTCCTACTTCAGCCGGTGGAGACCCTCATACGCCTCTGCCTTTCCGGGAGAATGACCCCTGACGAGCAGCGGCGTGCCATCATCGCCCTGGAGCACCTCGGTGCTTACCTCGGCGTCCCGCTGCCCGCGCAGGCCATGGAGGCTGTGGCGCGCTCGTGCGGCGAGGTGGCACCTGGGGCTGACGACGAAGGCGGCGACGATGCCTGCGCTGACGCGGTCGGCATCGAGGATCGTGCGGCGGGCTGGCACCGCGGGACGACCGGCGACGCGGTGGCGATGCACCGTCCGCCAGCGAGGGTGCAGCGACCAGGAACGGTGAGGCGAACACGTCGTTGGACGACGTAATTTCTGGGGACAAGCCCGGCGACTGCGACGACCTTGAAGCAGAGGTCAGAATGTCCCGGGTAGACGACGTTGCGGCGGCTGTAAAGAAAAGAAAGAAGACGAGAAATAAGAGGAGGAACCGGAAGCACAGGGACACGAGACTAACACCAGACGAATCGGAGTCCGGCACCGAGGTGGTCCGCACTCGTGACCTTGAGAGGGACAAGGCTGCCCTTGAAGCTGAGGTAGATCGTCTCAAGGAGGACACATCACAGCATGCTACCCGCATGAGCCAGCTGGAATGTGAGTTGGCAAACATGACAGATGCACATGATGGTCTCAAGCAGGAGCACAACGTCTACAAAGCCAAGGCCACCACCTTGATTAATGAAAGGGACAGCCACATTTCTGGCCTGAAGGACAAGGTCCGTACTCTGGAGAAACAGCTCGAACAGCAGCTGGACGAGTCGCGGCCACATTTCTTCGGGGCTAAGACATCCTGGAGTGACAAAATCCAGACCCTTGAAGCTCAGATCTTCACCATGGACCGGAAAGTGGCCGATGACTCGCTGGAGTACAGTCGCATGGAGAGACTGCTTGGAAATACTCAGCAGTGCCTCAAGGATAAGCAGCACCAGTGTGCCAAGTTGGAGGAGCAATTGCTGGAGCGGGACACTCAACTGGCAAACATGCGGCGGAACCATGAAGAAGAGCTGCAGCGGCAACGCGCACTCCAGGACTCCCAACTGGACGAGCTACGGATGCAAGCGGCTGTTCTCCGTGCGCAGCTCGCCCAGGCCCGACAGGACCGCGACCGAGAGGCCAGTCAAGCGCAGACATTTATTGTGAAACTGAACTAGAAGGAGGCAGAGTGCAAGAAGAACCAGGAGCAGATCCAGGGGCTTGAGGAGGACCAGAGGACTTTGTTGGCAAACGTCTCCGAGCTAGAGAAGCAGCTCAGTCTGGCGTCGGACACTGAGACAATCCTCAAGCATGGTCTGAAGAGGAGTGAGGCTGAACTAGAGACCATGCTGGAAGGGCTTTCAAGGTGAACCAGGTGCTGGCCTCGGATGAGATCGAGAACAAGCTGCTGATGGAGGAGCTTAAGGCGAGACAGCAGCAAGCGGATAAACAATCCAGGCTGGAAGAGGTGACGCAGCTGCAGGAATCCCGGGAGACGACGGCAGAACAGGTGGATCCGCTCGAGGTGGAACCTGCCGCGCACGTGCGCAATTGCACCAGCGTGTCTGTCCCGCAGCGCAACATCAGCGAGGGAGGCGTGCGCGCCGGAGGCATATGCAGTCGGGGCTTCGTTGGGGACTTCGCGCTGCCGTGGCTGCCAAGGGCACTGGCGTTCAACGACTACTACCTGGAGGAGTGGCCGCCACCCGCACGTGAATGGTCTGGAGGGCTACAACGGCAACGACATACGACAACGACAACGGCTTATGACTCGCTGGGACCGGTGCTGCACCAAGAGCATCGGCGTTCCATCATGCTCTCGACCGTGGTCATGCTGACGACCGTGGTCGTCAACCTGAGCGTGTCCGGTGCGCCTCCGTCTTCGGGCTGCAGCAGAGCTGCCTCTGCTGTGCGCGTCAGCAGTTCCCGTGACCGGCAGCCTATGAGGTGCCACAGAGAGTTGTGGGCGGACAGCGCCGGCATGTGGTCGTGTGTGCCACGTGCAGTCCGCCGTGGCCAAGGATAGCCAGGACAGGACACTCGCGCGCGCTACGCTTGTGAAGTTGCCCGCGTACTTCTCGCTCACTTTTAGGGGCGTAGCTCCTCTTAGTCTAACCTTGTCACGTCCCCGTTGTCCGGCGTATCTCCCGGCAGCCGGCAGTAAACGGCAGTATCTGTCCGGTGATGGTGGTGGTGGTGTGCGGCGTGACCACCCTTACTGCGCATGCGCATACCCTCTCCACACACCTCCTCTCCACTCCCCCTCACCATTCCCCATGTCCTCTACCCCTCTCCCCTTTCCCTCTCCACTCACCCTCACCCCTTCCCCTCTCCCATACCCCTCCCCCATAACCAGTCTTAAAAACGGAGGGGGCGTGCACACTGTA
The DNA here is from genome assembly GCF_013339695.2 of Rhipicephalus sanguineus. Taxonomy (NCBI): domain Eukaryota; kingdom Metazoa; phylum Arthropoda; class Arachnida; order Ixodida; family Ixodidae; genus Rhipicephalus; species Rhipicephalus sanguineus. The sequence goes on along the minus strand of NC_051178.1, from coordinate 13,082,529 downwards.
GAAAATAATAAATAAACGCAGCCAGCCAGAAAAGGCAAAGAAGAAGAAGAAGTGAGAACACGTTCTATCATGGCGACACGATGGCTCCTGGCTCAGTTTTTCTGTACCCGCTAATGTCGTAGCGTCTACAATTTTGGTGCCGAAAACCCACGTGCGTCGCTCGGCTCCGAATAGATCCTGCTGCATTTCGCGCCAGACGCGCCGGACTCGCATGTACAGGAACCTGCTTCGCGGGCTGTTTCGTTGGTTCCCGACAGGTGGCACGGGCGTTCTTGGCTTTACTGCGCATGCGCTCCTCTAGATGCCATCGCACCGGTGCGTTGGAGCCGGTTCGACTGTAGCGAAGGCCGATTTGCGCCTGGTGTAGCGTCGCCAGCTCGGCGTGACGAAACGCAACGTCCTCGCGGGCGCTCGCGTCGGACGTCGGAGTATAACAGAGCCTTAACGCAGGAAAGAATGTGTGGGCGACGATGTCGGCGAACGCTGCTGCAGTCTTGCCAGAGGCTAACAGGGCGCAGGCTGCGGGGTCAGGAGGCCGCCGACAGCGTTCCATGGCTCGAAAGGTGCGCCATATAGAGGCATTAGACGCCGAAGGCCCAAGTGAGGAGCACCAGTCCATCCAACGGCCGCGTTGCAGGCGGCGTTCGTGGCGCCAAGCTGCTGCTTGAAGGCGTTGGGCATCCAACCGAATGACACTTGCTGTAGGGTCACGTATTGACGCTACTTCTGCTTGACGGCGCGATGCCCATAGACGCAGAAGCTGCAAATCTGGAGCAGGTCGCGATTCATTCACCCACAACACACACGTGTTACTTGAGCTAGTGCCGCGCTTATGCAATCTGAAGGATCCGAAAGAAAGCGAGAGATAGTGCTTTCTGAAACTACCCTGTACTGATACCAATCCACCACTCGAAAAGGCCGGCGAAGGCGGCCAGTTCCACCTGAATGTAAACCGAGGTGAATTGGATGGTGGTCGTTACCCCAATAGTCTGGTTCAAGAGTCCAGGACACCTCAGTGCCGCCTAGCTGCCAAGATAAGTCCGGTGAATGAGGCAACGCGCGAGGGTGATTACGACGACGAGTGGGCACTGACACTTCATTAGGAAGCGTAAATTGTGCGTCTGTAAATATATCCAGCATACTTACGCCACGCGCACTGCAATAAGCATAAACCCATGTTGTGTGAGGCGTGTTAAAATCGCCTGCTACCAATATGGGGCATCCAGCATGCTGTCGCCTTAAAGGGGCCCTGCAACACCTTTCTTAGTTATATTGGAATAGTCTCATTATTGACGTATGACTCTTCACGAGTCATATGACGCAAAAGTTTTTCGAATCCGTCAAGTCTAAGTGGTGTTACCAAATTATAGAGATCACGTTCCGCAGCTTTCTCCCTCAACTCAACGCCGCGAGCGCGCGGAAAGCTGCGCGGGGCGTGAAGGGAGGGGGGGGCGGAGGTACGGGGAGGCGCCCAAGAGATGTCAGCGGCGGCGGAATTTTCTTTCTTCATTTTTTTCACGCTGGCGCCTGGGCGCAACCACGTGGTCTGTGGCGCCACTTTCGGTCGGCTTGCGTGGTGCTCGCCGAGCGGAGCCCATCGCACCGTGTATCGCGCGTGCTTGAAAAGTGCGAGTCGGTTTGGTAATGTTGGGTGTGCACCTCGAACTGCCGTAGTGTTTTCATCGCTCTGCCAACCATGGACGCAAACCTGCGTGCGCGTTTGGAACGAATGACAGCTGAGATGGGTTTAGACCCACACTCCGATACACCGCCTCGTCGCAGTGCTCGCGCTTGAATCGTATTCAACATGGCAAAGCTGCGTGCACCCTTCTCCCAGTGGCCGTACTTCGTGGCTGTTTGCTCTTCGAATGCGGGCGCACAGCGAGTGCGGGCTGACAACAAAGAACTAAAGACTAGAAGAAAGGATCGTGGGGCATCGGGCCGGCGCGGACCCATCTCCCGGCTGTCTGCAGCTACCATGAAAATGCGAGTCTGCTTGGTTGCTGTGTCGCGGTTTCTCGGGAACCTGAGACTACGGGGAGGATACACCGAGGTAGGGCTCGATGGCATACTGAACAGACAGCGAACGGGACTCTCGCCATACAGCGAACACAGGTTTCCTAAGCTTGCCGGCGCCAGCATTCTTATCGGAGAAATGCTGCACCGCTGCCTCGGTCGGTCGTGAGAGCGTGCCGACGATGCAGTTTCCAGCTGACGAGGCAACACTCGAACGGCTGCCACTCTCAACGGCAACCGGCGATGGTCAAAAGCACAGAAATATTCACGATTTCGGCACTGCGCATGGTGAAGAAAACGCAACCACGCAACTACGAGCAGACGAGCTGTGGGTGAGACCGGAAGTGCTAATATTAATGTTTGTTCGGTGTTTTAACGGCATAACACAATATAAACATAAATATTATCTACTTATTGAACTCAAAATTAACAACGAAGGTAATAATGAGGGTGTTATCGTGATTATAACATCAGCCCATGGTGGAACTGCCGACAATCGCGTCATATATTGCGGACTAATACATCATTTGTCGAGAGAAGAGGGAGCACTAAATTCCAGGCCGCTCGCTTCGCTATAATATTTGGCTCGCGTGTTCTCGGGAGCCTCGACTACCGATTGGCAGCGCTTTTTGACCCTGCTCAAAAAGTGTTGCAGGGCCCCTTTAAGTGCGCCAACCATCCAAGAGACATCCGAGCAACACGACCACTGTACGGACGGGCGTAGAACGAAACAATGATAACGTCGGTGCGTTGGAGACGAACTAAAACAGCCACGACTTCCTGCCACAAAATACACCATCGCGAAAGGTCCACATTATCTGATGAAGAGTGTATCGCACTTAAACTGCAACCTTTTCAGGGGGAACATCCGGCGTTGAACACCGGCGATCCAACATTGAAGGCTATGCCACATAACCTGGTATGGGTGGCAGGCCATTGATTCCTGAAGAAGTAGAGCCCATGCACGCAGCCTCCCATATTTGAGACGCTGTCGTAGCTCTCCTACTTTTCCGGCAATACTGCATTGTAAAATGCCTTCCGGTGAATTTGATGTAGACGCCATTACGGATTGAGATTAGCCACGAGGACCGAAGTGAGATGCTGGAGTTGCTGCGCAACGAAGCGCAGCAGTTCTTGGGGAGAAAGCGATTACGACTTAGGTGCTGAGGCAGGCGTTTGTGCGGTAGGGGTAGTAGTTGACGCCGACGGTGTATGCAGCGAGTGCGTTCCGTCTTGCCGACGCTGGAGCAATGCACGGTGTTGCTTAAAACGCTGTATTTCCTTTTCAAGGCTGGCAAGGCGAGAATCTATCTCGGACTCATTATTTGCCAAGGGAAGCTGCACGTCTTCTAACACTGGAGGAGCATGTCGGGGTCGGGAACTTGACGACCAAACCACCGCACTATAACCAGGTGTGGCAGAATCATGTGTCGTGGTTCCATGTGCAACGTGAGTATCCCCTCCGTCTAGCGAGGCAAGAATATTGTAGCAGTTGTGTATGGGAACCGGTTCCATCGATGGATACCCCGGAGCCCGTACTGTTCGCCCAGGCGGGCGTTGGCGAGCTTTCTCAGTGGCTTTTTGCTTGGTAGGACATGAGGCGGAAGTGACGTCATGATCATTTGTTTGGCATAGGCCACATCGAAATGGTGCTGATGCTTCACGATCAACACTTCTTGCGCAAAATTTTCTGAGACAACGGACGAAACAGACACGGACGGGCGCAAACTTGCAACTGATTTTATTATCAACAAGGGACATATATATGTACAAGTATGATTACGACAAAACAAAAACACCAATGGCACAGGTGTGCGGTGTGTCAGCGCGCATCAGCTACTCCCTCCACAAATTGTAGTGTTCCTTCCAAGAATGCCATTCCATCTGTGTCAAGGAAACTGACGTCATGCTCACGCAGTTGCTGCGCTCCTGTTGCATTTTTGCTCATCATTTTTGCATTTTGCTCGTCATCCTTAGAGGAGCAAGGGCGGGATGATTTCATGTGGCCTTGTTTGAAGCAGGAGTAGCAGTACTCAACAGACGGCTTCAACGGACGAGGGCGCAGAACGCAACCATAATATTGTCATGGGGTCGTGACGTGGACGAAGACCGCAGGCGACATGTTCGAGATGAAAGTCTTTATTTGGCCGAACTTGTGGCCGAGAAACGGAAAGGTAATTTACAGCAATACACACTGTATGTACTGATAGCGGCGAACAGAGCGTCGACCGTCAATCAACTGACAAGCGGTGAAGCGCGTCGGCATTTAAACATGTGCTGTCGAATATTCCAGCGTTATCGCTGGCTGTTTAACACAACGATCTACAATGATCGCGAAGCTTCTCGAACAATGAGGCGCGGTTCGCGCTGAGCGTTGCTGACTGTCTTTGTGGCCGAAAACCGAATACAGCAAAAGTGATAAAAAAACGCACTTGTCAATATAGAATACGTTCTGGAGCGAATAAAGGACCTTGAAGAGTGATAAGACACGTGCGACCACTGTCCATGTAACGGGCAGCCACGACCTTGTGTGTAGAACGTGACAGTTCCCGCAAGAGCGTTACAGGTTCTTCATTAGGGTCAACGCCGTTATTAACATAGCGCCTTAGATTAGTGCCACTGGCGAGGTATGCTTGCACAGGAAGGGCATAATCCTCAGTTACATGTATTTGTTGCAGGTCCTTAAGCATCTCCACAAATGACATAGCAGGAACCCATACAGAGATCGTATTGGTAGCTTTGTGTGGGGCAAAATCTTTGTAGTGAAGAGTACGTGACGACGCCAAAGAGCGAAGAAAGCAAGCCACAGTGCGAGCGACAGCCACGAGCCCCGAGCGTGCGCTTGCCTGGATCTTGGACCTTGACATCCGACGGCGTTCTCGCAGTTTGTACGTGAATAAATCACGTGACATTTGGTGGAGGTACGTAGGTTTCCCCTACGACCCTGGATGTTCGCTCCCGTAAGCCTCCCCCCTTCGTGATACCAACTCCTTCCCAGCCTGGCCCTTCGGCTGTGTATCCGCCGTGTATCCTCAGCGGGACCCCCCCATCTTCTCGGGCTCCGGTGAATCGGACGTGGATGAGTGGCTGTCGAGGTATGACAAAGTCGGCGCCAGCAACAGATGGGACGATCCAATGAAGCTTAGGTATGTGCATTTCTACCTTGCCGACATAGCCCAGCTGTGGTATCACAACCATGAAGCCGAGCTTCCATCTTGGTCAGCTTTCAAGACTGCTATCAAGGACGTCTTTGGACGGCCTGCGGCTCGCAAGCTTCTCGCCGAGCAGCGCTTGCGTCAGCGTGCACAAAAAAAGGGTGATACCTACACGGGTTACATCGAGGATATCCTCCATTTGTGCACCCGCGTCGACCCCGCTATGCCTGAGGAGGCCAAAATCAACCACATCTTGAAGGGCATCGAGGACGGCGCCTTTCAGCTGCTGCTCGCGCGGAATCCCACCACAGTCGCTGCGCTAGTTTCACTCTGTCAGAGTTTCGACGAATTGCGCAGGCAGCGCGCGATCGCCCGTCAGGCCCTCCCGATCCCCGACACGCTCTCCAGCTTGGAGCTAGCTGTCCCTCCGGCCGCTCAGCCGACTCTCCAGCCCACGATCAAACACTTCATCCGTGAAGAAGTAGCGCGCCAGCTGTCCTTACTGCCGCTCACCCACGAGCCGGCGCATCCTCTGGCTCCGGGCATTCATCAAGCCATTCGGACGCAAGTTGCTGAGGCTCTCCCACCCATGTTCCAACAACCACCCGTCACTGCGCCGCTTACCTACGCCGCCGTTACTGCTCGGCCCCCTCAACAGCCTATGCCCTCTGCTCCACCTCGACCACTGATGCCGTCCCATGCCTTGGCGACCACCGCGTATCACCAGTCTATGCCTTACGCTCCACCTCGCCCACTTACGCCGCCCCGTGTCTTGCCAATATCCGCGTATGCTTCGTCGCCGCCCATCCGCTGCTTCGACGCGTGGCGAACCCCGGACAATCGGCCCATCTGTTTCACCTGTGGCCTCGCCGGCCACGTCGGTCGCCATTGTCGCCTGGTTCCTCCAACAATCGACGCCGTGGGCATGCCAGTTGCGTCGTCGTCCAGGTCGCCCCCAAACTACGCCCTTCCTCACTTCGACGCCGACGGCAGGCCGGTCGCGTCGTCGTCCCGGTCGCCACCGGAGTATGCCCGTGATGATGAACGACCCAACGACACCCACCGGTCACCGTCCCCTCGACGACGCTCCCTGTTACTTATGCGTCGCCGACCTGCTGCGCAAGAGGGAAACTGATCGCTGCAGTTCCGGAGGCAAGAACTGCATGCGAACTGCCCAAGGCCTCCGTCTTTTTCGCCGTCAAACGTTATCGACGTCAATGTTGAAGGGACCACGGCCCAAGCGCTAATTGATACCGGGACCGCCGTTTCCGTAATCTTCGAGAGCCTCTGCCGCCAGTTAAAAAAAGTTACCACGTCGCCCTCAGGACTCGCAGTTCATAGCACCTTCAGCCGTGTGCACCGCGCGCGTTAATATTCAAGGAGAACTTTACGTCATTAAGTTTTTCGTGCTGCCGTCCTGCTCTCACGACGTTATCATCGGCTGGGACTACCTTTCACGTCATCGCGCCATCATAGATTGCGCCCGAGCAGAAGTCGCCCTTACGCCGCTGCAATCTTCTGTTTCGGGGCCTACCATATCTGACGCATCTAAACTTGTCATTGCTGCCGACGCTGACGTAGCCCCAAACACGTCCACCCTTGTCGCCTTGACCTGTCCGGCCGCTCCTGACGGCGCTGGCCTGTTCGCCCCGTCAGAGCTGTTTCTCCACCGCCACGCCCTACGACTGCCGTTTGCCGTACTCACCGTCGAATCCGGCGCTACCATCATGCCGATTGCCAACTTGCGCACCTCGCCCGTTAGTCTACTTCGCGGGGAATGTTTGGGAAGCATACATGCCGTTGACCTGCTTCGCTTTCTGGAGTTCGCTGAAGCCCCACTTCACCACCATCTGAATGCCATGACAGCCCCTGTTGCGGCACCTCCGAAGTCAGACATTTTTCACCCTTCTGTGTCCCCGGATCTATCACAAATGGACCATCGACGCGAACTATTGGCCCTTCTAGAAGAGTTCCGCTCATCCTTCGACTGCGGTCAGCCATCTCTGGGTCGCACAACAAGCGTCACGCACCACATCGACACCGGTGGTCATGCCCCTTTACGCCAACGACCATATCGCGTTTCGGCAGAAGAGCGCCGTGTTATCAATGAACAAGTCGATGACATGCTCACGCGCGGAGTCATCCAGCCATCTGAGAGCCCCTGGTCGTCCCCTGTCGTGCTTGTGCGCAAAAAGGATGGCTCTATCAGATTCTGCGTCGACTACCGCCGCCTGAATAAGATAACTCGGAAGGATGTATACCCGTTGCCACGCTTCGATGATGCCCTCGATTGCTTGCAAGGAGCAGAATATTTCTCGTCCTTGGATTTACATCGGGCTATTGGCAAGTTCCACTGGCTGACCCTGACCACCCGAAGACTGCGTTCGTTACTCCCGATGGGCTTTATGAGTTTAAGGTAATGCCCTTCGGACTCTGCAACGCCCCAGCTACCTTCGAACGAATGATGGATAACATCCTTCGTGGCCACAAGTGGAATACCTGCCTGTGCTACCTTGACGACATTGTTGTATTTTCCCGCGATTTTCCGACTCATCTTGTTCGTCTTCGCGCTATTCTTCACGTGCCTCGCCTCTGCTGGCCTTCAACTTAACATCAAGAAGTGCCATTTTGCTGCGCGCCAACTCACCATACTAGGTCACGTCGTCTGCAAGGAAGGCGTTCTTCCGGATCCTGCTAAACATCGCGCCGTGGCCGAGTACCCCAAGCCCAATTCCATCAAGACGCTCCGAAGCTTTATTGGGCTGTGCTCGTATTTTCGTCGATTTGTGCGCGACTTCGCTTCTATCATCGCACCTCTTACCAACCTACTGACAGCCTCTAACGGCCTGTCGGCTTGGTCACAAGAGTGCGACGAAGCTTTCATGACGCTATGGCGCTTATTAACGTCACCTCCGATACTCCGTCACTTTGACCCTAATGCGCCTACGGAGGTCCATACTGACGCCAGCGGTGTCGGTCTTGGTGCTGTACTGGCTCAACAGAAACCAGGATACGACGAGTACATTGTTGCTTACGCGAGTCGAACCCCGAAGAAAGCGGAGTGCAACTACTCAGTCACTGAAAAAGAGTGCCTCGCCATAATCTGGGCTTTGACCAAGTTCCGTCCGTACCTTTATGGCCGCCCTTTCGAAGTAGTCACGGACCATCACGAGCTCTGTTGGCTCTCATCTCTGAAAGATCCTTCAGGCCGCCTCGGTCGTTGGGCGCTTCGGCTGCAGGGATACGGCATTCGTGTTGTGTACAGATCCGGCCGCAAGCACTCTGACGCTGATGCGCTATCCCGCTCACCGTTACCGACCGACACAGCTTCGCCGTCAGCCACGTCAGCTGTCTTGACGCCCCTTGACTTCGCAGACATGCCGTCGGAGCAACGCAAGGATGCGTGGATCTCCGAACTCGTCGACTTTCTGACTGGTTCATTGGTTCATCCAGCGTCAAGAACTCTCCGTCGTCAAGCCACGACGTCGCACTCCGCGACGGCCTCCTCTATCGGCGTAATTACGCACCTGACGGTCGGAGGTGGTTGCTAGTGATCCCGCGCCACATGCGCGCAGAAGTCTGCACTGCTTTTCACAACGACCTGCAAAGCGCTCACGCTGGCGCTCTGAAGACGTACAACCGCTTGCGTCAGCGATACTACTGGCGCGGCATGTACACGTTCGTGCGCAAGTACGTACGTGCTTGTACTGCTTGTCAGCAGTGTAAAGCTCCACCTCAACGCGCAGCCGGTCCACTTCAGCCTCTACCTTGTCCGGGACGTCCATTCGACCGCGTCGGCATCGACTTATATGGCCCGCTTCCCCCGACTTCCTCTGGGAATCGGTGGATCATTGTTGGCGTGGACCAGATCACCTGTTACGCAGGGACTGCAGCACTTCCAACGGCTACCCAAAGAGAAGTTGCGTTTTTTATCTTACGCAAATTTGTCCTTCGCCACGGTGCTCCCCGTGAACTTTTGAGCGACAGAGGGCGTGTTTTCCTGTCTGACGCTATTCAGGCCTTGCTCGTCCAGTGCAACATCGTTCATCGAATGACCACCGCATATCATCCGCAGACGAATGGCCTCACGGAACGATTTAATCGCACACTCGGTGATATGTTGACAATGTACACGGCATCAGACCAGACCAACTGGGACGCCGTCCTGCCATTCGTCACGTACGCGTACAACACCGCAACGCACGCGACCACCGGTTTCTCACCTTTCTTTCTTTTATACGGACGCGACCCGTCCTGCACGCTGGACACTATGCTTCCCTATACGCCGGACTCGTCTGAATATACTGCGATTTCTGACGTTGCCAGATACGCCGAAGATTGCAGACAATTAGCCCGTTCGCTGACCACCGAGGACCAAAGCCACCAGAAGCTACGGCACGACACCGACCGACCTCTCTCTACTTTCACGACTGGTGACCTCGTTTGGCTCTGGATCCCATCGAGTACTCCTGGCCTTTCCTCGAAATTACGTGCCCGATATCAGGGGCCCTACCGCATTCTTTCTCGCACGTCTCCTGTCAATTATGAGGTTGAGCCTCTGACAGCATCCCACGATTTACGTCGTCGTGGTCGGGAAATCGTCCATGTCAGCCGCCTGAAGCCCTATTACGACCCCGCTATACTGACAACGCCTTAGGTCGCCAGCATGGCTCCGCTATTCACCAGGGGCCAATGTAGTGAAGAGTACGTGACGACGACGAAGAGCGAAGAAAGCAAGCCACAGTGCGATCGACAGCCACGCGCCCCGAGCTTGCGCTTGCCTGGATCTTGGCCTTTGACGTCCCACGGCATTCTCGCAGTTTGTACGTGAATAAATCACGTGACACCTTGAAATCGGGAGGTGTTGAGGCAGGTGTCAGGAGCCGCTTCAACGACGCGGTTGGGTAGAGTTGACATGCCGTATCTAGAACGAGGCTTGATGATGACCTTGTAGGATGACTGTGAATTAGGTTCAGGAGTGTTTACCTCGGGCGAAGGATTGGTGTGCATTTGACGCGGCGGTTTCGGCGCTGTGCAAAGCGACTCACCGGACGCCACTCCAGGCGCCTTCTCAGGAGCAGCAGATCCATGACTGGCACCATCGTTGGGTTTCATGGTAGAGGTCGGTTGCGGGATTGACGGTTAAAAAACTTTGAGCGCGCAAAAAGACGTAGGACCAGAAGAAACACAAACCACAAGCGCTCACTCGCAACTGAATTTTATTAGACGGAACGGATTTATACATACATCGCATCGCGCATGTCACAAGGAGTTACAGGCCTAGAACCCAAGGAACGTGTTCAGTGTCTGTTGATAAAATTGAATTCTTTGCCATGTAAAGATAGGGATGGTTGGCTAACACATATCGCCGCATTCTTAGTAATGTGATAGGCCTCCGAAATTTCACGCGTGGTCTGCTGAGGATGACGAAACAAAATAATGGTGCTTTCGAACAATGGCTTGCATTTACATGTTTGACAGTGGGAGGCAAGATGAGATGAAGGCGTGCCATTCAAAGAATTTTTGTGTTCTCGAAGTCGGGTGTTGATACATCGACCGGTCTGGCCGATGTACACGCAACCACATGAAAAAGGGATTTGGTATACCACACCTATACGGCATCTTACAAAGGCGTTTATGTGCTTTTGACTACATTTTCCACTCTTCACTAAAGTACCCTGCGCCTTTCTGTGCACGATGGGGCAGATGCGCCCAAGCTTCTGCGGTGCAGAAAAAATTACGCTCACGCCATACCTCTTCCCAACGTTTTTTAGTCCGTGCGATGTCTGGTGTACATACGGAATAACCGCCCTATTCCTGGTTTTTTCTTCTTTAGTTTTAGGAGTAGGGAGATCATGTCTCTGTTTAACTATGCGTATGAGCTTTTCGCACACCGAAGTGATGAGGTGTGTTGGATACCCTGCCGCTTTGAGGCGATCATATTGCACCCGAAAGGCGTCGTTAATCACATGCACGCAGCTTTTGTCAAGTGCCGCGCGTAAGCAGGATGATACAATTCCACGCTTCACAATCTTTGAATGCGCTGAAGCGAAATTCAAGATCGATTTCGCGGACCGAGGGCAATACTGCCAACACACGTGCTCCGCCTTGAAACTTAACTTCACGTCTAGAAACTGCAAGCAGTCATCACGTGGCATCTCACAAGTGAAATCGATTCCCATCCCCTCTTCTTTAAAAATATTCAAAATTTCCACCCTGCTTTGCGCCGCTCGGGAATTGTCAATAAGAATCAGGTAATCATCTACATATCTGAATATCTTAATGCCTCTCCGCAATTTAGTGTCAACTGCCTTATCTACTTCACTAAGAAAAATGGAACTTAAAACAGGGGCCACGCAAGACCCTATGCACACACCCGTTTTTTGCATGTACAACTTCCCGAACCAATTCACAAAGGTGGATTTTAGGTAAAAAGACAACATTTCTAGAAAAGATTCTACTGGCACACCGCACTCGTTTCTAAAGAGCATCTCATCGTTGCACTCTACAATGCATTTTTCTACACTTCTTAACACTTTATCGTGCGGCAATGAATAATATAGGTCCACTACGTCTATACTGAAGCCTGAGACACCAGCGACATTGCTACTGTTCAGAACCTTAATAACATCTTCAGAATTACTTATACCAAAAGGATCCATTACAGTCAACCCCGAAAGATGCCTTTGAAGGTATATTGATACACCTTGCTGCCATGTGTTGCGCTCCGACACAATTGCTCTAAATGGCATTTCGGGTTTGTGGGTTTTAATTGTAAAAAAGACTTCTAACTCATCAGCCTTCGCACTCTGAACGCTTGCCCCAAGCTTCTCTAAATTAAGTCTTTTTAACAGACTCTTTGCTCTGGCTTTAACTTCTCTGCTTTTTGCCGTCACTGGTTTGAAATTTTTTTCCAACACTTCTAGCGCTTTCTCTTTGTAAGTACCTTCACCAATGGTAACAAAAAAACCTTCTTTATCTGACGTAATAACCCTCAATTTCTTTTCGGAACAAAAATCAATCAGTGGTCCAACACACAACTTCGACTTATTGCACCGCTGTTCCCTCGAGACAACGTCTACGCATTCCGCGACACACCTAAACCGTTCTTCTTCTCTTGCTAATCGAGAAACATTCCGAGCAATCGCTAACCTTTCCTCCGGGCGGACGGACGGTTCCTCCGAGAATTTGGGTCCCCGTCGCAGAACATTCTGACATTTCTCAGGTATCGACACGTCACTAAGGTTCAGAACACGTCCTTCGGGTGCACTCTGCCTCTCCTTCACTGGAAGTAGCCCCCGGATGTGGTTCCATAGGACTTCCGTCGCATGTTCGGTCACTTTGCTCCATTCACCGTAGGTCCCACTGTGGGTGTGTTGCCGAATGTTCGGGTCACACAAGACCCAGAGCCAGTCCTTGTAAAACCGGACTTGCCTGTACCATTCGCCTGTACTTGCCTGTACTTCACTTCTTGAGGGATTGACGGGCTGACTTCCATGCTGCCAGAACTAAACTTCACTTCTTGAGGGCCATGGCACGTCACTTGATTCACCTTCCGGGTTGCGTTCTTTGTGGCAAGAAAAGATACCTTGGAACAGACAGGCCGATTCGTCGCTGCAGAATGCAATGCGGTACCGCGTCGCAGCGGCTGCCGCGCTGGCGTGAGCTGGAGGCCTAGGCTTGCAGCATGGGACGATGGACAAGACGTTAAATAAGGAGCCTGCAAGGGACTATGCGCCTTGTGAATGAGCGCCAGGAGCACCTTTGCGCAGTTCACAGCAATTTAAGAAGTGAGGAGTTCTCGTGGAGCAAAACATGTGGCGAAAAAGCGGCTTGGGACGGAAACGTCACGGCCTAGCAGCAGAACGCTGATCGCTCTCGATGACACCTTCCATTTCTTCAGCCTTTACGATGCCGACGGCAATGATGACGCTGGGCCTAGGCGAAATGGTGGCTTGATTCTCGAGCATATTCAGGGCATGTTGACATGGGTTCGTATCCAGCGGTGTCGCTTTGTCCGACAAGAGTTCTCTACTTGGCTCTTAATTCGATGACGGAGCCGTGATGGTTTCAGGAGTCCATACCAAATATGGCATCCCTGGAGCAATGTTGTAAGATTGCAAAGCTCGCAGCGTAAGTGCGGTTAGTGATGCTGTGCAGACTTAAGCAGTCTTAACTTTCTTAAACTCCGCGACGAAGGGCCCACTAACGACGGAATAGTCGGCTCCAGTATCGACGAGAGTGATGATGTTGTGGCTGTCAATGAGAACATCGAGGTGGGAAGGTCGTCACCTTGCGTTGAGGTTAGGTCACGGCGTCGGACCACGGCTAGGTCGGTTTGTCCCGCTTCTTCGACGTTGCTTCGTCCAGTCTTCTACGGGTAACGAATTTTCGACCTGAGGGCTCCCTTCGGCTTGCGAATTTTCTGTATATTTCGTCGCTGCATCGTCGCAGCGGCGGAGGATATTCGGTATTTCGTCATACAGCAACCGCACCTCCATCGGTTGCTGCCCTTAGTTCTCCGGATACGGGCAAGGCACCGGACCCGGGTTAGGCCAGTGTATGGTCGGCGTTGGGGAGAGCCGTAGCAGCCTGGCGGCGGCGATCGGGAAGGTCCTCGGGGTGTCTGTCGCATGCGTCTGCGTAGCGGCACGCAAGCAGTAACTTATGCCGACACGCAATAAAGCACAACCGCACACATCGCTAGCCAACGACCAAAAGCCCTTCCTTCGCATCGCGAGACATCGCATCGCAAGTACTCACCGAACGGCCACTACAGAAGCACTACTGACTCGGCGTTCGTGTCTTCGTGGGTCGGCGTCGCTGGACTTCAAACAATGGCGGACGAGAACGCTGCGCTACAGACGCCCATAAGCCTACCGCCTCCACCCCGGTTAAACTTTGAAAACCCAGGCGAGTGGACGCAATGGATTCTCCAATTTGAGGACTACAGTTTTGCTTCTGGACTTTACCGAGCTACAGATGAGGTGAAAGTCAGAACGCTGTTGTACACTATGGGCTCACAAGAAGCGAGACGCAACTTGATGCGTTAGGCCTCGCAGCAGCAGATTGGACTTCCGTCGATACTTTAAAGGAAAACTTTAAGGCTTACTTCGTACATCCGCCCAATGAGGTTTATGAAAGCGTCAAATTCCATCGCCGAGTGCAAGAAGAAGGCGAAACCGTGGACAACTTCGTTACTGCCCTGCGAGAACTTGTAAAAAAGTGCAACTACGCATCGAAAGACGTTGAAGACCGCTTGGTGCGTGACCGCTTTGTCGTCGGACTCAGGGATTCTTCGCTTTCTGACAAGGTGTGCCGCTGTACCAAATTAACACTTGAAGACGCCGTTCTGCAAGCTCGTATTCACGAAGATGCGCTCAAGGCCAGTGCGGACGCGTTCAATGGGACCGGCCAATTTTCGACAGAAAATAGCGCTTCGCTGTCCGAAGCAAAGTTTGGTCAACGCCGACAGTTTCATCCTCGCGCTTCGCAAAAAGGGGCGAAAAGCAAATCTTCTGGAAAGTGTGACACGACACTTCAACCAAAACCAAGTTGCCGATACTGTGGTCGTCCGACACATCCGCGACTCGAATGTCCAGCCCGTCAAGCCAAATGCTATAACTGCAACGGTAAATGACACTTCGGAAAAGTTTGCGAAAAGAAGCGGAATGTCAACACAGTGGACCTACATCCAGTTTCATCTATCAAGAACACCGATGTTGCGAAGTTCGTTCTCGTGCTCCTGAATGGACACGATGGACTTTTTAAGGTGGACACTGGGGCAGCTGTTACGGTTGTCTCCAAGTAGTTTTCGGGTGTTCCCAAAAAACTGCGCAAGCCTGATCAAGTGCTTACCGGACCCGGAAACACACGGTTGGATGTTCTGGGGGTGTTCGAGGCAACTCTAGAGTTGAAGGATAAGGCTACTGTCCAGCCAGTATACGTGTTGCGACACGAACAGCCTCCGTTATTGGGCTTTCCAGCAATCACAGCACTTGGAATCGCCACCTTTGTAGACCCCATGTCAGTGGAAAAGCCTGCGTTTCTGCCAGGCGACATTTTTGAAGGCCTTGGGGAATTCCACGATGTATACACCATCAAGCTGCGTCCAGACGCACAGCCGTTTTCACTCAGTGTGCCCAGAAGAATACCGCTACCTCTTCATGCCGCCGTAAAGAAGGAGCTGCTGAAGATGAAGATGGAGGGTGTAATCCGCCGCATAGACGCTCCAACTGAATGGTGTGCTGGCATCGTGGTTGTTCCCAAGCCGTCAGGTGACTACCGTATCTGCGTGGACCTGACAAAACTGAATCAATCAGTGCTACGCGAACGACATGTGCTACCATCAGTGGAAATCATCTTGGGGAGTATCAGCCAAGGCAAAGTGTTTTCCAAGCTCGATGCCACCGCGGGATTTCAACAAGTGAAATTAGCAGAAGAAAGTCAAGAAGTGACTACCTTCATCACTCCTTTAGGCAGGTACTGTTTCCAACGTCTTCCATTCGGTATTTGCTCTGCGCCAGAGTACTACCAACGCCAAATGAGTCGTATTCTGGAAGGGATGGGCGGCGTGGTAAATATGATCGACGACATCCTGGTCTTTGGGAGAACAAAGGAGGAGCACGACCGAAGACTACACGATCTCTTGCAACGCCTCCGAAGGGTTGGTGTAAAGCTGAACAAGGCAAAGTTTGTGTTTGCCGTGCCCAAATTAAAGTTTTTGTGTGTAGTAGTGGGCAGAGATGGAATCTCGCCACACACCGACAAGGTCGGTGCTCTGAAAAATCTACAGGCACCCTCAGACGTCAGTGGTGTGAGAAGGCTGCTCGGTATGATAAATCACGTGGGACGCTTCCTACCAAATCTCTCTAAGATTACAGCACCAATACGTCAGCTTCTCACTAAAACCAGAACGTGGCATTGGGGCCCAGACCAGCAGAAGGCTTTCCAGAGTGTGAAAGACGCACTTACTAATGTTTCTGCTATGGCCAGGTACGACCCAATGTTTCACACCACGGTATCAGGCGATGCCGGCTCATATGGTCTCGGTGCAGTGCTGCTGCAAGACCAACCCACGGGTGAAAGACGTGCTGTCGCCTACATTTCCAGGTCGCTGTCACCTGCTGAGGCAAGGTACAGTCAGACCGAAAAAGAGGCTCTCGCAGTAACATGGACTGTGGAAAGATTTCACCAGTTTGTCAGGGACATAGTCTTCGACATAGAGACTGATCACAGGCTGCTAATTACATTACTGGGTAAAGCAGAGCTCGACATGATGCCACCGCGCATTCAAAGATTTCGTATGAGGTTCATGCGCTACCAGTACAATGTTTTGTACGTGCCAGGAAAGCACTTGGCCACTGCAGATACCTTGTCACGTGCTCCAGCTGATCCTCCCAAGAAAAACTAAGACGCGCGAGCCTTGGATGGTGAAATTACAGTCATGGAGGTCACTGAATCTACTGCGATGACTGCTGATATACTTCTCAAACACCAAGAAGAAGATGCAGTCTACGTAGGTCTTTGCAGATTGTGCAAGGACGGCTGGCCGAACCATCCATCGAAGGTTCCACAACTACTGCGCGCTTACTGGAAAGAGCGTGTCGGACTCTCTGTCATCCGAGGACTCCTGCTAAAAGACACAATAATTATGGTACCACAGTCGCTTCAGAAAGCCATGCTGTGCAGAATTCATGAGGGGCATCAAGGAATCGGAAGATGCAAAGCCTGGGCACGTGAATCTTTGTGGTGGCCTACTATAAATAGCCAAATTGAGAAGATGACTCACGGGCTGCAAAGACTGCACATCAACGAGAGTTCAACACAGTGAACCTCTCATGTCTACTTCAAAGTCAAAGGTCCCTGGGAGCGAGTAGGCGTAGACCTTTTTGAAATCCAAGGTAAACAATATGTTATCCTTGTGGATTGCTTCTCTCGTTTCCCGGAAGTGATTAGCCTGTCTCAAACGTCTTCTCAAACGGTGATATCAGTCATGAAGAGCTGCTTTGCTCGTTTTGGAGTGCCGTCAGTGGTGGTTCCGACAATGGACCGCAGTCTGCGTCAGAAGCTTTCAAAGATTTCGAGACACACCAGGCGTAACAGGCTACAGCCCGGCTCAACTCTTGATGGGCAGGCGTTTGAAGACGACAATTCCCAAGATTGACGAGGCGCTAGCTCCGAAATGGCCTTCCATTTCTAAAGTGTGGAAGAAGGATAAGGCAGCCAGGAAAAAGCAAGCGCGCAACTTCAACAGATATTATGCTGTTCGGGAGCTGCGACCCTTGATGCCAGGAGACGATGTATGGGTGCAAGACATTCCTTGCGTCGCTAAGGTACTAAGCCCGTTACAGAGGCCTAGGTCATACATCGTAGAAACATCATCCGCGGTCATCCAGCGGAACAGGAAACATCTGGTGCCCTTTGACCCGACTTCAGGTGAAAGTACCTCGTCGCCCTAGGAAAATCTACTGCCACAACCAGTGGACGTGACATTTCAGGACGAATTGGGCGATAGTACCCCGTCACCGGAGCAAGAGCCATCGGGTACGACTTCGTGTGAAGAGCAGAGAGATCAACAGACTTACCGTACTCGGCATTGCCGAGTTGTGAGAAAGCCTGAACGAATGGACTTGTAATTCAGGCTGAGAAGGGGGAATGTAACGGCCCCTACTGAAGAACAGTTAAGGTGTGCAACCTGAGTCTTCCGTAGGCGTCGACAGATGGCGCGGACTGTCGGGATGCGCGAGGGTTCGGGGATGTGTGAATAAAGGAAGGGCTTTTGGTCGTTGGCTAGCGATGTGTGCGGTTGTGCTTTATTGCGTGCCGGCATAAGTTACTGCTTGCGTGCTGCTACGCAGACGCATCCGACAGTGTCCGCTGCGCTCCTGCGAGGTAGTCGGTGTGTCGTGTGGTCGTCCACTCCACTGCGGACTCGATGCGTTTACGCCTTAACCATCATCATCATCATCATCATCATCATCAGCCTGTCTACGCCCACTGCAGGGCAAAGGCCTCTCCCATGTTCCGCCAATCAACCCGGTTCTGTTGCCACGTTATACCTACAAACTTCTTAATCTCATCTACCCACCTAATTTTCTGTCTTCCCCTCACGCGTTTGCCCTCTCTTGGAATCCAGTCAGTTACCCTTAATTACCACCGGTTCATTCTGAAAAGACAGGGCGTGCAAACACGGACACAAGAAAGAAGTCAGGACACCACAAACGCCGACTAACAACTGAAGAGACGCACAACGGCTGAAAAGAAAGAAGTGTGAAGAAGAAGATGCGCCTCCATACAGCAGCATCGCCAACGCTCGGCTCGCTCGGCTCGTGTTTCGGATCGCCGCTGTGCCTCTGGACGCTTCATCTCGCTTGCTTGCCGCTGACGACCATTACGCCTTTCAACGACCAATAAACCTCTTCACATTTGGTGGAGGGTGCTGTTTTTCCCCGTCGCTACACCCTGGAGCTGCGTAGCCGGACGCTACCGCCGATCATGACTGACCACGCAAACCCACCGGCGCCTTCGTCCCTGTCCGTCACCTGCACAGGCTTCCTCGGCTCCGGGACCCAAAGGTCTTCAGCGGTGCAGATGAGACCGACGTGGAAGACTGGCTTGACCACTACGAACTGGTGAGCGCGCATAATAAGTGGGACGACCCAGACAAGCTCGGCTACGTCATATTTTATCTGACTGGCGTCGCCGAATTGTGGTACAACAACCACAAACAGAACATCCCCACATGGACCGCCTTCAAGACGTCCTGCTCTGAAATATTCGGTCGACCAGCTGTCCGCAAGCAGCGCGCAGAGCAACGCTTGCGCGTCCGCTCACAGCAGACTGGAGAAAGCTTCACAAGCTATACTGAGGACGTCGTCGACCTTTGTCGACGTGTCAACGACACCATGCCCGAAGCTGACAGGATCAAACAAATCCTGAAGGGCATTGACGATGGCGCATTCCACATGCTCTTGGCTAGGAATCCGGGCACAGTTTCAGAAGTCGTCAGCTTGTGTCAGAGCTACGACGAGTTGAAGAAGCAGCGCGCTCTGACTCGGCAGCCTCCACGGGGTGGCGAGTCACTGTGCAGTCTCGACACCATGCCTGACCATTCGACGTTGCTTCAGCAGGTTCGAGACTTCGTCCGCGAGGAAGTTGCCCGCCAACTTTCCTTAATGCCTTTTACTCACGAGCCTACCACCCGTCTGCCCACCCCGCTCCGCACTGTTATTTCGGAGGAGGTTGCCCACGCTGTTCCCCTTGCGCGCCGCGAGCCAACTCCATCCAGCCGTGTTCACTACGCGCGTGCATCGGAGCCTGTGGCCGCTCCTGTCGCCTATGCGCAAGCCGTGCAGCCTGTAGCCGCGCCCCTCACGTATGCTGACGTTCTGCGTAGGCTTCCGCAACCACCTTACACTACGCACTCGCAGCCCACGCAACCGCCTGTCTATCCTTCCACTTGGGCAGCACCGACAATCGCCAATCCATGGAGGACGCCTGATAATCGACCGATTTGCTACGCCTGCTACACTCCTGGACACGTCGCCCGCTATTGCCGCCGTCGCCCCCAAACTTTCGGCGACCGTGCCCGGTCGTCGCAAGCCGGAAGCCAGCCCTTCCTCCAATACGTTCCTGGCCCATCACCGCGCGATGCCCCTACTCACCGCCCTGACTTCCAGCCGCAGCGCTCACCATCTCCTCGGCGGCGATCGCCGTCCCCCATGCGTCGCCGGCCCGGACCCTCCGACCAGCAAAACTAAACGCCGCAGTTCAAGAGGCAAGAACTGCGCCATCTCCGAACTGTCCAAGCCCTCACTCCTCCCCAAATAACGTGGTCGCCATAACTGTTGAAGGTGTTCGTACTTTTGCCCTTGTAGACACCGGCGCCGCCGTTTCTGTCATAGCCGCTAATCTCTGCCGTGTATTACGAAAGGTAACGACGCCGCTTTCGGGACTGTCGCTCCACACCGCAAGCGCGCAGCAAGTGACGCCTCTCGCAGCCTGCACTGCAAGAGTGGTCATTGAAGGCAATCTGTACATCGTTGAGTTCATTGTCCTTTCTGCCTGTTCGCATGACGTCATCCTCGGGTGGGACTTCCTATCCCGCCATAATGCCGTCATCGACTGCGCACGCGCCGAAGTTCAGTTTTCCCCATTGTGTGACGCCCCATTACTTGACGCTCTTCATCAGCCGCCCAAGCTGCTCGTTCGTGAGGATACCGACATTCCGCCTGGCACTTTCGCACTGGTCCCTGTTTCCTGCAACGCCCACACCGACGCTACAGTCTTTTTCACGCCGTCCGATGTCTTCACGAGTCGTAGAGCTCTGCCGCTACCTTTCGCAACGATTGACATCGCCGCCGGCAGCAGCAATATATTCGTCTTGAGTCCGCTCTCTGCACCTGTCACGCTGCTTGCAGGCGAATGTCTCGGCCGCGTGGAAGATCTCGACTCTTCGTCTCTGGTTGACGTCCCGGATGACTGCTGCGACCCACCAAATGCCCTGTCGGCACTCGGGGAGTCATCCAGTGATATATTTTCCAGTGCCATCGCCGATACCCTCACCCCTGCCGAACACGCTGACCTACTTGCTCTTCTGCACGAGTTCCGGAATTCTTTCGATGTGTCGCAACCTCAACTGGGCCGCACGTCGCAAGTTCAACATTACGTCGACACCGGTTTACACCAGCCGCTGCGTCAAAGACCATACCGCGTCTCCGCTGAAGAGCGCCGCGTCATTAACAACCAAGTCGAAGACATGCTTCGTAGAGACGTTATTCGACCATCGCACAGTCCCTGGGCGTCTCCTGTCGTACTGGTGCGTAAGAAAGATGGATCTATCCGGTTTTGCGTGGACTACTGTCGTTTGAATAAGATAACCCGCAAGGACGTCTATCCTTTGCCGCGCATTGACGACACCATTGACACCCTTCACGGAGCAGAATTCTTCTCGTCACTGGACTTGCGGTCTGGCTATTGGCAAGTTCCTATGGCTGAAGCCGATCGCCAGAAGACTGCGTTTATTACACCTGATGGCCTATACGAGTTTAACGTCATGCCCTTTGGACTTTGTAACGCGCCTGCTACGTTTGAACGACTTATGGATAATACACTACGTGGTCTAAAGTGGTCTATGTGCCTGTGTTACCTCGACGATGTCGTGGTTTTCTCCCATGATTTCCCTACACACCTCCGTCGCCTCAGGCACGTTTTGACTTGTCTCACCAACGCTGGCCTTCAGCTTAACCTCAAGAAATGCCGCTTCGCTGCCCGGGAGCTCGTCATCTTAGGCCACATCGTGTCCAAACAGGGCGTATTACCTGACCCTGCAAAACTTCGTGCAGTCGCGGAATTCCCTAAGCCCACGACCATGAAGGAACTTCGAAGTTTTGTAGGTCTATGCTCCTATTTCCGGCGCTTTGTTCGCAATTTTGCATCCATCATGTCCCCGTTAACCCAGCTTCTTCGCGGCGACGTGAACCTCTCCTCCTGGTCCTCCGCATGTGACGTAGCCTTCGCTACACTGCGCCGCCTGCTCACTTCCCCACCTATTCTTCGTCACTTCGATCCGACGGCTCCTACCGAAGTACACACAGACGCCAGCGGGGTCGGGCTTGGCGCTGTCCTCGCTCAACGAAAGCCCGGCTATTCCGAATACGTCGTCGCCTACGCTAGTCGCACGCTGACGAAAGCCGAAACGAATTACAGCGTGACTGAAAAAGAGTGTTTGGCTCTGGTGTGGGCGCTTGGAAAGTTCCGGCCGTACTTATACGGCCGCCCGTTCGATCTAGTAACCGATCACCACGCGCTTTGCTGGCTCGCCACGTTGAAGGACCCTTCTGGCCGCCTAGCGCGATGGGCACTTCGCATCCAGGAGTACGACATTCGCGTCGTATACCGCTGCGGACGCAAACACTCTGACGCTGACGCCCTCTCCCGCTCACCTTTACCGCCAGATCCAGCGTGCGCAACCACATGCGTCCACCCCTTGTCATCTCTCGATCTCGACTCCATTGCCACCGAACAACGTCGTGACCCGTGGATCGCTTCTCTTCTTGATTATCTATGTGGAACATCCACCATTCCTGTATCTCGATCCCTCCGTCGTCAAGCTTCCCATTTCACCATCCGCGATCAACTGCTTCATCGCCGCAACTACGCTGCCGATGGCCGCCGATGGCTACTGGTCATTCCACGCAGCTTGCGATCACAAGTATGCGCCTCTCTTCACGACGATCCGCAATGTGGCCATGCCGGGGTGTTCAAGACATACGAGCGCCTTCGCCATCGCTATTACTGGCGCGGCATGTACAATTTTGTGCGGAAATTCGTGCAGTGCTGTCCTGACTGCCAACGACGCAAATCGACACCTTTACGTGCGACCGGCGCATTGCAGCCGCTTCCATGCCCTGCCAAGCCATTTGATCGCGTCGGCGTTGACCTCTACGGTCCCCTTCCAATGACCGCAGATGGCAACCGGTGGATTATCGTGGCTGTCGACCACCTGACACGCTACGCCGAAACTGCCGCTTTGCCTAGCGCTACCGCTCGGGATGTCGCCTCTTTCATTTTACGTCACTTTATCCTTCGACATGGCGCCCCTCGAGAGCTCCTTAGTGACAGAGGCCGCGCTTTTCTCTCCGACGTCGTCGAAGCTCTGCTCTCGGAATGCCACGTCATTCATCGGACAACCACAGCATACCACCCGCAGACTAACGGGCTCACGGAACGGTTTAACCGCACCCTGGGTGATATGCTCTCGATGTACGTCGCATCTGACCATACCAACTGGGACCGTGTTCTCCCTTATGTAACATTCGCATACAACACCGCGATACAAACAACTACCGGATTTTCGCCTTTCTTTCTCCTTTACGGACGCGAGCCTTCACATACTATTGACACCCTACTTCCCTACCGTCCTGATGCTTCCGAGTGTCCACCTGTCTCCGAAGCTGCTCGACAAGCCGAAGAGTGCCGCCAGCTCGCCCGCACGTTTACCTCGCAAGAGCAGCAGCGACAGAAAGAAAACCGCAGCACTTCACTTCCAGACCCTAGCTATGCCCCAGGGTCTCTCGTATGGCTCTCTGTCCCATACCAGACTCCGGGACTCTCCTCGAAGCTCGTTCCAAGGTACGAGGGCCCTTACACCATCTTGGAGAAAACCTCTCCAGTTAATTTTCTTATCGAGCCAGTTTCTCGATCGGATGACATGCGCCGGCGTGGACGTGACATCGTCCATGTTTCCCGCCTCAAGCCGTACCATGAGCTTCTACCTGAAACTTCTTAGGTCGCCAGGATGTGGTCGCCAGGATTTGTGCCTTCACAGAAGGCACAAAAACTTATCTGCGCATGCCCATGCAACATGCGAACCTATCAATCCGGCACGCGTGGCGGTCTACGTGAAAGATAACTGTTAAGGCATTTGATTTCATCTTTATGCGAGTTCATCGACGGTTGGCTCACGCATGCGCTACCATTATTCTCGATATGCCATGCTTCAATCATCAGGAGCGTTTCTTCATTTCTATGCCGGTACAACACTGTGCATTCATCAAATTTTGGCGTGCACTTACAATCTCGACAATGTAAAGATAGATTAGAAGGTGCCTTCTTTCTTTTCAGCCGTTGTGCGTCTCTTCAGTTGTTAGTCGGCGTTTGTGGTGTCCTGACTTCTTTCTTGTGTCCGTGTTTGCACGCCCTGTCTTTTCAGAATGAATACTTACCAACTAGCTCAGCTCTCTGTTTAAGACCACCGGTTAGCCTGCCGACGTGCTACGTGCCCGGCCCATATCCATTTCTTCTTCTTAATTTGAACTATGTTATCCTTAACCCCCGTTTGTTCCCTGACCCACTCTGCTCTCTTCCTGTCTCTTAAGGTTACACCTATCATTTTCCTTTCCATCGCTCGCTGCGTCGTCCTCAATTTAAGTTGAACCCTCTTAGTAAGTCCCCAGGTTTCTGCTCCGTAGGTAAGTACCGGTAAGATGCAGCTGTTATATACCTTCCTCTTGAGAGATAGTGGTAGACTACCATTCATGATTTGATAATGCTTGCCGAATGAGCCCCATCTCATCCTCATTCTTCAATTTATTTCACACTCATGGCTCGGCTCCGCGGTTACTACCTGTCCTACGCCTTAACCACGTAGCCCCATTTGGCGATACTGGAAACGGCGGTAGGTGTGGCCGGCTTCCCCGCAGTGGCAGCAGATCGGGCGGTTGTCAAAGGCTCGCCAAACGTTGGGCTTCCTCGGGGTATAGCGCTGGCCTACATGTGGCCGGTACGGCGTCAGTGGCGGGCTGTGTTTGGCACTGGGTGCGGAGGAGGAGCGTTACGACGTGCTGCAGCCGCGTAGCTGCGTGTGCGGCTCTGCTAGCTAAGAATCGCCGAGGAATTGCTGGATCTCCTGGCGCAAAACGTTGGCAATGGAATCCACTCGAAGCTGCGATGGAGGCAGAAATTGCCGGTTGCGCATGTCCAGCGTCTTCTCAATAGTCGTCGCTTCAGAAACGAAACCTTGGGCATTGGTCGGTGCGTTCCGCATCAGTCCCGCGAAGAGCTCCTGCTTAATTCCTCGCATGAGGAGGCGAACTTTCTTCTGCGTGGCGGGGCATTCTGCTCATCTCGTCCGTGATTAGCGCCACGTTTTCACTTGGCAGATGCACACAGGTTTCGAGCAGAGCTTCGGTCCTCTCCTTGAGGACGACGCTTGTGAACGTGGCGATGAACCTGGCGCAAACAATGTCCCACGTTCACAGGCTTCGCTCTTGATTGTCGAACCGGGTCTGTGCGGCGTGTTCCAAAGCGAAGTAGACATGCCGTTGCCCCAGTGGCTGCAAGCGGCCACTCGGTCATACGCTTCCAGCCAGATTTCCGGGTAGTGATGATCCGCGGAATGTTGGCCGCTCTCTGGGCCCGTGGAGTACGATCGATGTACGTGGCACAGGGGTGCCATCGTCCCGGCGGTCGAAGTTACGGTCTTGGACTGCTTAGTGTTTTCGGGGAGGAGCCCGTACTCTGGCGCTAGTGCCTTCTGCGTGCGCTTGGATCGACGATCCGGGTGGTCTTTAGCGTCGTATTTTTTGCAGTTTCGGCTGGGCTAACGGCCTCACGGAGGCGTCCAGAACATGAACGAAGCAGCACCTCAACCAGATGTCGCGGGGTCGTGACGTGGACGAAGGACGCATTCGGCTTGTTCAAGACTAAACTTTTTAGATGCGGCGCATCTCTTAAGGCTGGTTCACACTGGCGACTAGCAACGGTCGCGCGACTTAGTTGCAAAGCGACTGGTCGCAAACGGTCGCAAATGGCCGTTTTGGTCGCAAAGCGACTGCTTTGGCTCAGTCGCTCGCTGCTCGATTTTTCAGTCGCGCGACTGCACTCGCAAACCTCTGAACCAATCAGATGAGCAGGAACAGGAAATCAGCCTATTTTACGAGGCAACGGCAATGCGAGCTGTATACGAGCAGACGTAAATTCTATATGGCGACGGTTATAAGTCGCACGCATGTGTGAACATCGGTCGCTTTGAGTCGCTTTTTGACTTCCAGTTGCGAACGGTCGCGCGACCATTGCTGGTCGCCGGTGTGAATGAGCCTTTACTCGGGTGTGAGTCCCGCGGCATTGGCCTTGGCGTCCGCACTCACACTACTAATGCGCAACTCTCCTCCTTCCCTCTCTCCAACAGCTGCGCGTTACTCTCTCCACTTCTCTACTACCACCTGCTTGCGCTTCTGCTGCGTTCTCGCTTCCGCTCTCGCGGCGCATGCGCTACTCTCCTCCTCTATGGGGTAACCAATTCGCCCAGCAACAAGTCTTACTTCTCCTATAAGCGGGTAGAGCGCTGCGCGCGTTCAGTGCAGCGCTTGCTTCGGTTGACTCCGTTGATGCTTCTGATGAAGTGTGATTGAAGCAACAGTTCCGTCAGTGAGTGGGCTGACGCAAGCACGCGTCAGCATCAGCCCAATTACGTCCACTCAAGACAAAGCTGCGAAGCGAAGGGCACGCGACGCTGAAGGCAAACGCTTGAAGCAAGCGGCGGACCCTTAACTTCGTCAGCGCGAAGCAGCTTCGAAGCGTCAACGTCGAGCAGCGGATCCTGAGCTTCGAGAACGTGAAGCAGCGTCGGAACGTGAACGTCGAGGAGCAGAACCTGAGGTTCGGGACCGTGGAGCTGAACATAAACGTACGAAGCGAGCGGCGGAATCCGACCTTCGGAAACGGGAAGCCGCGTGTAAACGTCAAGAACGAGAGGTTGCTCCCGATGCTGCACGCGACCGCGAGCGCGTAGCGAAAGCGGCGGCGCGAGCCAAGCAGCACGCGCAGCCCGACGCTTACTTCAAACGTGGCTTCCTAGACCGGTGCTTCGGACACACTTGCAAGGTGTGTGACAGACTGGTTCGACAACAACCTCAACAACGCTCACGCGATATGTGGTAAGCAACGCAAGTTAACAACGTAATAACACACAAGTTAACAACGTTAATAACACCGTTAATACAAAGTTAAAAACACCGCTAAAAACGATCCGCGATGCTCCGCATCACCCCATGGTTCCCCTCGGGAAGATGGTGTAATTTTTTTATTTGGGCGAGCCTATGCCCGGGAAACGAAATGTCAAAGTACAGACGCTGATCATATGATCCGCGGCAAGGCGCGTCGGCATTTATGCATGCGGCATCGAACATTCGAGCCGCGTCAGTTCTTGAATAAACTCAGCTGTTCGCGTTTGTGCGCTCATGCCTAACACATCATCCTAAAATAATCTCGAAAGTTGCCAGACATTCTGGCGCGGTTTGCGCAAGGCAGCAGCTACACGTGACAGCGGCCGCTAACATAATACATAGAATGAAGGGAGCATGTGTAGCAATATATATATATATATACATATATATATATATATATATATATATATATATATATATATATATATATATATATATATATATATATATATGTATATATACATATATATATATATATATATATATATATATATATATATATATATATATATATATATATATATATATATATATATATGGTGAATTATGACTATGGTTATAGCTCACGCCTGAAACCGTACATCCGGCGTTCCAACCTTGCCAACTTGCTGACCGCTTTCGCCAAGGGGGGAACATGTGAGCTATGAGTATGCAGTTCACCGGCCCGCGGAGAACTGCATACTCCCAGCTCACACTTGTCCTGCCCAAGGCAAGTTATCTTTTCATTCACTTGCTTCATATTTATATGCTTATTACTGCAGATAACATCCCCTATGCTTTCCTTGGTGTTATTGTGTGTTAGTTCTCAATAATGTTGTGCCTGACAAAAAAAAAGCAAGCCCTTAAAACTCGCCTTCTTTCCTTCATTAATACCGAGGACCTTGTTCTGGCAGACTTCGTGCCTTCAGGTAGTATGCGAAGGACTATTGGTCAGCTTGCCAGCACGTAAAATTTCACGTCCTCGTAACGCCAACAGGGAGAAAAAGATTGTTCCACACTCCCCGCCATGGCTGCGATCGGCGCTGACTAACACTGCTAGGTTTAAATGCACATATATACCCCATAAAATGGACGGGAGGGTGGCCGCTGCCGTAGATCAGCGGTAAAGCATCGGGCGCGTAATTCGAAGGTGGCAGGTTCGGTCCCTGCCGGCGCCAAGTTATCTTTTCGTCCACTTTACTTTCTTCATATTCATATGCTCATTATTCATATGCTACAAATAACATCCCCTATACTTTCCTTGGTATTAGTGTCTGTTTGGTCTGAATAGGCGATATATGTGTGTGTGTTTGTCTCATTTTGTGAATGAGAGAGGCGGGATGAGATTCTAGGCAAAACTACAGAGAACAATAATTTCCATATTCCAAATTATGCGAGCAATGCAACATCAGCACAGGTGAACATCTGAGAATAGCATTGTCTCCTACGGCTTGAAAACGGACGTTCTCGAGTCATCTTCTCGCAGTGCTGTAGGGAAAATTGCGCCGGTCTAAGGCCACGCCGTCCACGTGCTGTATCTGCTGCCTGGAGTGCCAAGCTGCGTCAAGAAGCAAAGAACGCCTGTGCTTCTTTTTCGTCATACCTTGTGGTGTCGCCAGTACTAAACTAGGGCGTTTCATTAGGTAGACGTTCACGTATGACTTGAATTTTGAGAGCATTTGATAGAGTTCATAGAGTTGGCAAAGCTGCCTGCTCTGCCTGGGCGTGAGCAGGTGTGCCATGAAAAAAAAAAAAACACAGCTTGTGTCTGGCTCCTCGCGTTCCACACGAGCCGCGACATGGCTTCGTAAATCGTGGAAAACATCCCAATCAACTCTGTCCACGGCAGTCCAGTGAATAACGCCATTTGTGGATATACATGCTGTTAACCTGTTTAATGGGCGACACTCAGCGGCCATACGCAGTGGCGACAGTCAAGGCAAAAGCACGGACTATGAGTGCGAGCGGCGTTCTTTCAGGAAAGAGCCGAAGAGGACGACCCACTATAAGCCTCCGGAGAGCGCCACCCATTACACAGTACCAAGACCTCGCCACAATTACCCCGGGTACGCAAAGCGAGCCGCCCGGCGACCTAACAGCTCATCACTATGAGTGGGTCATAGTAGGCCTTGAGGCACTCCACCTTGACTATGTCGCGCCCTCGACAGCGCATGCACAAAGATGGCTCAATGGGTTCGATTAGGTAGTTGACCGGGGATGCGCGTTCGACGACACGGTAGGGGCTTTCGTATTTAGGCAGTAGATTTGTAGAGAAGCCAGTTGCAGTGGTAGAGGCCGAGAGCCAGACGAGCACTGCAGGGAGAAATGTGTGGTCAGAAAATGGTGGTGTGTCACTAATCCCGTTAATAGGGATGGCAATTGCTGGGCTGATTTCACGGGCTGACGTATCGGCCCCCCGAAACGCACTACGAAAGCGCGGACAATTTAGAGTAGGTCCTTTAGCGCACCACCGAACGCCGGTGGTGATCAAAAGACCGAGTCAGAGCCAAGAGTTGATAACACAAACAAAATATATTCTCAGTTAAGGCAGTAAAAGCATCACACAAACATGCACACTCGGCTGGTACCAGTTACCACCTCACCATATAACTCAGATGGTGTTAACACAACGGAAACTATACTAACAGATCACGCGCTACAAATGTAATCTCATGCATTACAACTTATTCAAGAACGGTTAAATTCCTGAATATTCACCAACGTGTCCAGTCCACAATTCTTGGACGTACCTTTAAAACTTCTCTTCCAGGAAACACTCACGCAAACTCCAGCGTTGATCGTCGTACTTCCATGCTGTCGTCGGTCCCGAATGCTTCTCTTCCAGGAAACACTCACACAACTTGTCACTGCTCACACGATGTCATCATCCGATTCTTCCAGATCGTCGATCGAGTGACCGCACAGCAGCATAAACACGTCTTCTTTGGCTGACGGAGCCACACTCAACACAACTTCACCATCTCCGGACCAACTGACCCCTCGCTGGTCATCGGTGCACGCTTTTATCCCCTCTCCGCCGGGTTCCATAGCGTCGGGAGGGTTCTTCGGCGTGCAGCACAGCCAAAGCTAGGGAAGGGGCGAGATTATTCTCGACGGTTCCAATCGCAGTGGCGTCACTCGGCATCGCATCATGTTTTCCTTCCAGGTCTTTCGAGACTTTGCCGGGCATTTCATCTGGTTGTCTGCTGCTATTTCGAGTGGATGAAAAGGAGATCCGGCGCGCCGGGGTCTTTTGATACTTGTTTTTCGTTGCGCGCGCTTGTGGGCGAATGGCTGGCGCCGTGCTTTCCTGCTGCCGTCTGAAAGCGGCCGCAGGAAAGCACGGCCGCTTTATTGACGCGCTCGTTTGTGACATGGTGCCGCCGCGAATGCTCTTCTGTCGCTCTTGTTCATGCGTCGTAAAGGTCTTCGCAAGCTCGCGACACTCTTGAGCAAGCGCGGCTGTGGCGGAAATAGGCGCACACTCAGATGGATCCGGCTTTCATGGAAGTATCGTGTCGATGGTTTGCGACGGATGCCTGCAGTACAATAAGAAGAATGTTGAAAAACCAGTAGTGCTCTGAGGGGCGGTATTGCATGCGTAGGTGACGAAGGGCAGAATGTCATCCCAATCTGTGTGATCGGCGGCGACGTACATTGAGAGCATGTCGCCGAGCGTGCGGTTAAAGCGTTTGGTTAGGCCATTCGTCTGCGGGTGGTAAGCAGTAATTTTGCGGTGAACAGCATGGCACTCTGAGAATGGCTTCGACGACCTCCGACAAGAACACACGGCCGCGATCGCTGAGAAGCTCCTGGGGTGGACCGTGACGCAGTATGAAGGTGTGTCAGGAAGGAGGCAACATCGAGCGCTATAGCCGCTGGGAGGGCGAGGTTTCCGCGTGTCGCGTCAGAGGGTGAACAGCGACGATGGCCCAGCGATTACCAGCCGACGTCAAAGAAAGTGGTCCATACAAATCGATGGCCACGCGCCCAAATGGACGGTTAGGGCAAGGTAATGATTGTAGACCTGCTGGCGACACGTGCGTTGCAGGTAGAGGTGTGCGCCGCCGCCGCCGCCTGTTTTTGGTCACGCCGCGCGCGCCGCCGCCGAAGTCTCAAGACAGATCACGCCGCCGCCGCCGCCGCGCAATAATTACGACGCGCCGCCGTTAATCCTTTCTTTAATTCGAATAGGGAATCATGAAATAAAATACAGCACTTCGCCGGAGGAGCTGTTCTCGATGTATCCATGTAATGAACTGTCCAGTTCAGCGACCGCTGAATAGCGGGAGCTCAGCGAGAAGCGCGTTTCCTGTTTCCGGTTCTTGTTCTTCAGCACCATCATGACATCACGAAGCTTTCAAACACTGTCGACACAAATGAAAGGGACGGAATGCGCTTCAATGCAACGAACGCAGCCCTCAGAGATCCGATTTTCAGTGCACTTGGGTTTTCATCGTGTTAGCCATCGATTTAGGTTTAATGCGGCCGCTCGTCTAACGCACCTGTAAGGTCAGTATGCATTCCCTGCATCGTTCTCAAACATATGGGACACATTCATAAGTAAATTCAGACTTGGAAAGGTCCTGTTTCTGTGCATTTCGTCCAATTTCTTCTTATGCTAGGAATGTGCTGGCGGGTTCCGTGCGGCGACGTGGTCAAGAGCGAGGTGACATCACGGCTCACCACTTTTTCGAATCACTGAATGCGCTGTGCCGAAATGGACTGTGGACATCTCCTTTGGATGAACGCATCGAGAATACCTGCCCAGAAGTTGTAGTATATTTTTCTTCTCCAGAAATATCACGAGTATTGCCTGACCTTAACGCTGCCGCGTCCTCCTGCCTTAAAGGGCGACGACCCAACTCGCTGGATTGCATATTCTTGGAGTATTGGACCTAGTACACTGTGCATGAATAAATAAAATAGATAACTAATAATATTTCTCGGTGCGTTAGTACACTTTTTCCTTTCATTCTTACTCGAGTAAATCGATAAATAAATACAGAGGCAAAGAGAATGGCAAACATAGAATACAGCTCAGCAGGTATTCATGTAAAGAAGATATGTCGCGGAAACGCGGACATAAGAGAAAAGTGGAGAGAGTGAACAGTTATCTCTCACGTAGACCACTACTTGCACTTGATTGATAGGTATGGCCTCTTACCTGAGAATGCGCAGATAAACATTTGTGTCCACGTTTGGTTCCGCCGCTGTGTGATTTTTCATTTGTTAGCGGCGTTTTTGGTGTCTTTACTAATCTCCTGTGTACGTGTTTGCACGCCCTGTTTTTATAAAGGGCCGCTAACAGCCTCTGAAAATACAACAAAAAACAAAAACAACGAGCGCGTAATTCTCTTTTGGCGTTTCTTGTCTTTTGGTGCACTTCGTGATGCCAGAACAGTGATTCACGTGACATCGTCAAGGTACCTACTCTCGACTGGTCCATATACGAGAAATAACAGTTGTGAATTATTTCCCATACTACTTTGCTCTGCATCCGCCCGCCCGCTCTTCCTTCTCTCGCACGACTATCGTGCGCGATTAACTGATTTCGCTCCATTTTGTGAGTTTGCGACGGCGCATGCAGAGATAACAGACTGTAGCCGACTAGCGCGAAATTATGATAGGTTCGACGCTTTGTGCTGACATTGTGCGCGTGCATTATGAAGAATTAAGTAGCGAGGAGATGTCCCCTCTAAGAAGGCTATTGAAGGCGAGAACGAAACCAACGCAAAAGGCGCCGGATTATAGGATTCTTCCAACGGACACACTCTTTATAGCGGAGACGATGCAGCTTTCCAGAAAAAAAGGTGAGCCCGCTTCGACGTTTTTTTTGTATATTTTTTAAAGCGTTAGCAATTATATGGACACTCAGGACAGGTTTCACCGTCGCCGTCATGTTCCGTATAAACTCTAAGTCGACAACATCGCTCCGTGCATTGTATATTCTACCCGCGAGTAAAAGCTCGCGAGCGTTGGCAAGGAACATGGCTAAAGCAGAGATGAAACAAGCTGGCCATCTCATTCACACGGACTGACGTCAACCCGCGTGCGAGGCCTGCCGTCGATTGCTCCTCAAGCAGAAGGAAACGCCCCGCTCATCATTTGCTGGGCGAATGAGCAGGAATTTCTTGGGAGAGGGACTGCGTAACTCGAGCAGCAACTGTGAACTTTGACTACAAGGGTGCGGTCGAGAGTGCTGCTACGCGCGGTTTTTCGGCAGACATCCCCCCGTATACAGCCCGTATACAGCCCACATACAGTCTACGCGCTGTGAGCGCTGTGATCTGACTGCTTCGAGCTCGGACCACTAATACGATAAACTGACAGAAAACCGCTTCTCTCCCGGAAGCGGCCGTATTGCGATACACCAGCGTTTTGTAGAGTTAAGTGAGATCGGAGCAAAAAGTTTGCAGTGGCGCAGCTCGGCTATGCCAGGATATACGTAGCGTTAGCAAAGGTTCAGCTGATTATTCTGAGCGTTCCAGATTGTCTAGGATTAGCTTGATTGTCATGCTTACTGCTGCTTCAATGACACACACACACGGTATACGTATTATGTGGGCACATGCATATTTATGTTTGCTCAACGTCAGGTTGCTTCTTCATTGTTCGTACGCTGAACTGCTAATTTCCAGGTAACTACTTCGGGATCCGATGACATAAAATTCTCGGCTCTTCTGCGCCGTTGAGCAGCATTTGCGCTCTCCTTCTCCATGGCGTTACCCACCTGCAAACGCCAGTCAGAGGCGCTATCAAGGGGCACCAGCGCATTGTTCGACGGCGACTGCACAGCGAAGGCGAATAGCTTCGCGCCGCCATGGCTACGACTTCACCCCTCTCGAATGCGCAGAGCAGCTGCGGGAAGTCGCGCGCTGGCGCCAGTCTGTCTGCCAGGCTACGACGACACTCCTCCCGCTCTCCGCCACCAGCAGCGGCGAGCCGCGCGCGGCGGTGGCGGAGAGCGCGTGAGGTGCCGGCTCCGCAGTGATCCTCGCGAATGCGCAGCACGGCTCATGAGGAACCACGCGACAGTTAGCTGCTAGCCCTCGTTCATGTAACATTAGGGCGTGTACTTATCGCATTCCCTGCTTCGTCCGTCAACCCCCCCCCCCCCCCCCCCGGCGCCGCGCCGCCGCCGTTCACGCGCCGCCGCCGGAGGTGGAAACAGAGGCGCGCCGCCGCATTTCGGGTCCGGCGCACATATCTAGTTGCAGGGTTTCGGCGTTGGTAGTCGAAGCAGACGCGGACGAACTTCTTGCACGTAGCGGCACAACCCTCGCCAGAAGTATCGTTGTCGAATGCGGTTGTAAGTTTTGGATACCCCAGAGTGCGCGCATTGCGGATCAGAGTGGAACCACTCACATAATTCGGAACGCAGACTGCGGGGTATCACTAGTAACCACTGGCGGCCGTCGGCTTTGTAATTTCGTCGGTGCAGTAGGTCGGCACGAATGGCGAAATGGTGGGTTTGACGACGCAACGCGCGAGTGGATGGGGTTGCCGACGGATCAGTGAGCAGGTCAATCAGCGAGGAGATCCATTTATCCTTGCGCTGTTCGGTAGCGATGGTGTGAACGTCGATGGAGGAAACAGCAGTGTAAGATACTGAGCAGGGCGCATTGTCGTCAGGCAACGGAGAGCGCGAGAGGGTACGGTACAGCACGCGGATGTCGTAGCCTTGGAGGCGAAGTGCCCTGCGGGCGAGACGGCCTGAGGGATCATTCAATGACGACAACCAGCATCGTGCATGATGGTCGGTAACATGAAACTGGCGACCATGCAAATAAGGTCGGAACGTCCTAAGGGCCCAGATGATCGCCAGGCACTCTTTTTCAGTGACGGTGTAATTGGTATCGGTTCTAGTAAGCGTACGACTTGCATATGCAACGACATATTCGGCGAACCCTGCTTCGCGCTGCGCAAGGACATCGCCGAGACCTACACCGCTGTCATCCGTGTGTACAGTCGAGCGCGATGTAGAGGTTATCGCGCGAGCGTCCACCAAGAAGTACAACACCGCCATGGCCCAGAATCCTTATTCGATGACAGAGAGGTATCAGGCGAGCTTCACTCACTCTTTTTGCTGTTCCTTAAGCTGCGATCACTCCCGCCTGAGAAAGGCATACTTGCACTTCCTTTTTTTATGACGACGCGATATATGATGTTGAAACAGCGCTAAGAGTCGAGGACGGAAAGGGCACAAACACGAGCGCTTACTCACAACAAGTTTTTTATTAACATCAAGTGCGTCATATATAGAGGAGGCACACGAAAAAAGCAGAGAAATTTCAACGATCCGGTACATTGGTCTTCCGCTTGTTACAAACAGTCAATACCAAGTGACACTTATCGAGAAACAGTTTTTATTTTTCGGTCAGCGCAAGTGACGCCTTGCTTACACATGCGCCACCCTTATTATCTACGGGAGCAGCTTCAATGATCAGTCTTGTCATCATGTCCGATGAACGGCTGAGCACATGCGTATCTTCAAAGCGTGGAACGCATGCGCAATCTCGGCAATGTATGCCTAGATGACCGGAAACAGCTGTGCTAACGTTAGAATAGTGCTCTTTAGGTCTTTCGTTCACGCATCTCCCAGTTTGCCCGATATACACTTGCCCGCATGACAAGGGAATAGAATAAACTACATTGCGTGTGCATTCCACAAAACGTCGTCGGTGCCGCGCGGTACAAGTGGCAACTGGCCCATTTCCCTCTTTATTTACGCGTCCCCATAGACCTTGCAGTCGTTCAGAGGCAGAAAACACCGCCTGGACTCCTGCTCTACTACCAATCTTTCTGAGGTTATGGGCGATGTGATGGAAGTAGCGTACGACCGCTACATTTTTTTTGCTTTCTCGGGACGCGTGATTTCACTGCTTGCTCTGGCCTTATAACGTCTCTGCAAACCCTCAGCCACCGAGGTTAGCATGGTTACAGGATAACCAGCTTCCCCCAGTCTGTTAGCTTGTGTAAGTAAGCTGTCTTCGATCCTGTGTTCATAGGATTTTTAAGGGCGTTCACCAAACAGGAAGAAATGATTGCACGTTTCACCAGTTTAGAGTGCGCAGATTTAAATGGGAGCACGGGTTTCTTGCCCCTCGGCTCATACCCCCAACAGGTACTTCGGTCAGAGAAAAGCAGTCCTCCACCTAAGAATCTAATTAAGCCCTCAACAGGAACTTCATGGGTCAATTCTAAAGGATGAAGGTACTCAGAAAACACCTTCTTTTTTTTTGAAACAATGGGATGAAAATCTGCCACGTTATTGCTTAAAACTACTAAATAGTCGTCAACAAATCTGAACACCACGACTACATGCTTGTTCAGACGTTGGCTGAGAAGCCTGTCGCGATTAGACAGATATAAATCACCTAAACGAGGAGCGATACAAGATCCGATGCACACTCCGTTCTTTTGTGTTACAATGTTGTCATCCCATGTCGTAAGTTGAATTCAAACAGAAGGATAGAAGTTCTAAATATCTACTGCAGGATGGGCCTGACTCGTTCTGAAAACGAACCGCTCCAAGTTCATCTATGCTAGCACTGACGCAGCTCATCAGGTCGTTATAGGGTATTGAATGGTATAAATACTTTATGTCTATCAAGAGGGCACTATGCCTGTCCTCATGTCTGTTACAAAAAAAATTCTCTAACCTGCTCGGAGTTTTCAACGACAAAAGGAGCATCACACGGTAAAATCCTTAAAAAAGCCTGCAAAAATTGCACGACACATTTCTGCCATGTACCGTTCTCCGAGGCTATAACACGGAATGGACATTCGGGTTTGTGAGTCTTTGATGAAAAAAAAAACAACTTTAAGCAGCCCTTTGTGTTTTTTCTATCATTCCGGCCAGCTTATCAAGGTTAAAACATTTGCAGCGGTTTTTAGCGTTGCTCTGAACTTTTTTAAGCGGCACATCTGTGCAGACGCGGAAGGCCGAAGAAGCAGCCGCGGTTGCCTTTGCGTTGTACATGTCCTTGCGCAAAAGCGCAAACCCGCCTTCCTTATCAGCGAGAAGTAATGCCAAATCATGCACCCTCAAGTTATCAACAATCCTGCCTAGAGCAATTTTTCCGCTTTGCTGAGGACACTTTGAAAGTACATCTACGCCTTCAGAAATACATCTTTCACTTTCTGCCTCGGGAGCGCGTCCTGCCACTGAACGATCGTAAGAAAAAAGTTCAGGTGCAGATCTTTTTGGTTCGACCGCGAACTTTGGGCCACACCTCAAAAAAGGTTGCCGCTCCGCATCCACTTGGCGGCAGCTCCTGAGGATCGTCGACCGTACAACTGAGTTCCTCTGGCAGCGTGTCCTTCCTAGTCATCGCAAGGGTGCCGGGAGGAAGCCCGAGTCGACACCCAACCCTGTTCACACAGTGGGAGACGTGACGTTACTGGAAAAGGTACAGAGCGTCTTGAGGTGTGGCCCAAAGTTCGCGATCGACGCAAAAAATTCTGCACCTGACCTTTTATTTTACGTTCGTTCAGTGGCAGGACGCGCTCCCGAGGCAGAAAGTGATAGATGTATTTCTGAAGGCGTAGATGTACTTTCAAAGTGTCCTCAGCAAAGCCGAAAAATTGCTCTAGGCAGGATTGTTGATCACTTGAGGGTGCATGTTTTGACATTACTTCTCGCTGATATGAAGGCGGTTTTGCGGTTTTGCGCAAGGACATCAACAATGCAAAGGCAACCGCGGCTGTTTCTTCGGCCTTCCGGGCCTGCACAAATGTGTCGCTTAAATAAGTTCAGAGCAACGCTAAAAAACTCTGCGAAAGTTTTAACCTTCATAAGCTGGCCGGAATGATATAGAAGCACAAAGGGCTGCTTAACCCTTTGCGGTCCAAAACCTTTACCCACTTTCCGGCTCTAGCGGTCCGAAACTATTTCGCCAGTTTCTGGCGCCGCGAATAAAAACACAAGCTGTGGAAGAGAAACGCACAGGATATTTATTTTTGCTCCTGCATTCTGCAGGCAACTCTTTTAGTGATATTTGGGCAACGTATGATACCGCTCAAAGCATTCCCCTGTGTGCAGGCCAGGGTTATTACTGCAGGTTTCCACCGCCGCCGTCGTCGTCTTCGTCACTCACTTCTGTCGAATCACTGTCATCACTGTCTGGTGGAGGCACGTAATTCTCTTCCTCACTAAAGTCATCCTCGCTTTCGCTAAAAGCACCGCCGTAAAACGCACGCGGTGAAAACGTGGCCATGCTTCTCAGCGAACCGCGCGCGCGAGTGGGTACGCTCTAGGCCCCGTGCTGATCATAGTGCTGCACCCTAATGTCAAAAAAGTAAAACCTCAACAAACAAAGCTCACTTATTCCTCAAGAGATGGCCCTTCATGTATACAAAAAATGCGCGCGACTCGCGGTGAGAAAGCAGCAAAATTTAAACCACGAACACCCTTGTCGGGCGGGGCCCGACAGCGGACCGCTACGGCCGTGTTGCGTTGTCGGGCGCTGCCCGACAACGGACCGCAAAGGGTTAAAAATGTTTTTTTAGCAAAGACTCAGGAACCCGAATGTCCAATCCGTGTTATAGTCTCGGAGAACGGTACATGGCAGAAAAGTGTCGCGCAATTTAAGCAGAATTTTTTAAGAATTTTACCGTGTGATGATCCTTTCGTCGTTGAAAACTCCGAGCAGGTTGCCGAATTGTTTCGTAACAGATATGAGGACAGGCTTAGTGCCTTCTCGATAGACATAAAGGATTTATACTATTCAATACCCCATAACAACCTGATGAGCTGCGTCATTGATGAAATTGGAGCGGTTCGTTTTCAAAAGGAGTCAGGTCTATCCTGTAGTAGATTTTTAGACCTTCTGTCCTTGTTATGTGCATTGTTAAAGCATCGACGCGAATGTATGGTGTGATGGGGTGATCACGAGCGATGACGACAGTCGATGCTGAGGACGCGCATCTCGGAAGCCCAAGGCATATCCTCAGTGCTTGTGCTGGAATCGACTGGAGTACGCGTACGTTTGTTCTTCGGGTCCTGCCCAGTACACACCACCTCGCCTCACTTCCAGCTGCTAAGCCACACTCTGCGTTCAGCGGTATTGCTTCGCATCGCGCAGTGATTCTCGCGAACTTCATGCACGCAGCAAGACCGCCGTTGCCGTTGTGGTGTCTACATCCACTGGAAGCCCTGACAACCATTCCCGGTATACAAAAAAAAAAAGCAGTCGTCATATCTGGCCCTACAACAAGCCACTCTATTGTTCCTACACAAAAAACACAGTGGACGCCTTCACATTTACACTGACGGTTCAGTCTCTTCTACAAGCTCAGCAGGGGCAGTGGTCATACCCGAGAAATCCGTCACCAAGACGTCGCATTTGACATCATCGGCGGCTGCAGAACTCGCCGCCATCCGTGCTGCTCTAGAGTTCGTAGTTAAAGAACCGCCACAGGCGTGGTGAGTCTTCTCCGACTCCAAAGCAGCCCTCCCGTGCATTATGTCACCATATCGTCGTGGACCAAATGAACAGTTAGTCGCTGACATAAGACTGCTTCATCACCGCGCCATTCAGAAGCAGCACAGTATAACTTATCAGTGGATATCGGGCCATTGCAGTATCTACGGAAATGACCGTGCTGATGAAGCCGCCCGATCTGCCCATGATGCTCTCCATTGTGCAGCTATACTGCTGTCAAGAACGGACGCCGCAACAAGGCTTCGTTCACTTGCACGCGAACTGACCATGGCACAGTGGAACTCGACGGAATTTACCAACGCCCGTCTTCACAACTTGGACCCGAATCTACAGCTCCGTCTTCCGTCGGGAATAACTAGCGCTGAGGAGACGCTCCTGTGCCGCCTGTGGCTCGGGGTGGCTTTCACGAAGGCCTACTCATATCGAATAGGAATGGCCAGCAGCCCCACATGTGATGACTGTAGCTGCGAGGAGACAATCGCCCATCTTCTCTGGGAGTGTCCTCGCTTCAGAGCACCAATAGAAGAACTGTCCAAAGTGTGTGATAGACTTGACAATCGTCCACTGTCGGAAAAAAAGATCTTAGGACACTAGCCGAAACCGTCCTCGGCACGGAAATCTTTGAAAGGGGTGTTGCAGCTTCTTGCGCACAACTTGTCTCATAGACAGACTTTAGGCAGTGTCGTTTATCGTATTTTTGTTTTTTTCTTCTTCTTCTTTTTGCAACATCTCTTTTCTATTACCTCTCACTCCCCCTTCCCCTTTCCCCAGCACAGGGTAGCCAGCCGGTCTGAGAACTGGCTAACCTCCCTGTCTTTCCGTTTTTCTCCTCCTCCTCCTCCTATCCTTCTATTTTAACTGAACTTAGGCGACGTGGGATGAAAACATTGTGACCCAAAATACCGGGGATCTTGTATCGGATCTTGTATCGCTCCTAGCTTAAGGTAGGTCACCACCTTCGAGAAAAAATTTTGCACTTTTAGTCAAAAAGTTATAATTATTGTATTGGCTTGTTGGGCTGAGGAAAATTTTTACTTTTAAATGACGAAATTGCCAAAAATGTAAAAAATAAAAATTTATAAAATCAAAATGTGCCAAAATATGCATGTTGCGCCAACAGCCATAACTAAAAAACTGTTGGTAAGGAAACAGCACAAAAATTTTATGTGAAAATATAAGAAAGAAAGTTATCACTGTTCGCGTAACTGTAGCATGCAAAAAATCACATTTTCAGAAAAACTGCTTTAATAATTTGAACCGAATGTCCATATAACAAAGAAACATCCGCTATGCCTGAAATTCACCAGGCGCATGGCTGGGGACTTCCTTTGAAGTGGCTCAATCTTCTTTTGAGCGAGTGGAAGCATGTATTTTTTTCCTAGCTCGTTTGGCGTCTTCATCTGACTCTCACCCACCTGCTCCACAGTGGGTCCACGCGTGCTGTATTGACCTAACTTGCGTTGACGCTTCTTCTTTGTCCTATACTTCGCCATATTTCATGAAGTACTATAAATTTCTCCTTGAAAAGCCAGAACTAAGTCGAAGAGCTCGAAACGGCATACAAACTAGCAGACACAGCCGAGGGAAAACGCGCCCAACTTAAACAACAGAGTGCCGCAGCCTTGTAGAGGAAATTTTAAAATAAATCGACAACAACGGTTTCCACAAGCTTTAGAACGTACGTGGACAACTTAAGAATACATATTATATCTACGAAAGCACATTTATGACGAGATGGCAGGTGTTGTGGAACTGG
The DNA here is from genome assembly GCF_013339695.2 of Rhipicephalus sanguineus. NCBI lineage: Eukaryota > Metazoa > Arthropoda > Arachnida > Ixodida > Ixodidae > Rhipicephalus > Rhipicephalus sanguineus. The sequence continues at coordinate 13,041,665 of NC_051178.1, read as the reverse complement.
AAAACTTCAGTTTCAGTTTCGGGTGCGTCTAGCAGGTGTTCGAAAAATGCTCATAACTTTCGAACGGCTCAAGGTAAGTACATAAATATTGTTGCTAAATATCCTTCAATAGACAGATATCTTTAAAATATTAAATCCCAAAGAAGCAATTTTTTTTCAAAAAATGCCTTTTTGAAGGTGGTCACCTACCTTAAGGTATTTATATTTGGCTAATCGTGACAGCCGTCTCAGCCAACGTCTAAACAAGGATGTAGTCGTGGTGTTCAGATTTGTTGAGGACTATTTAGTTGTTTAGTTGTACAAGATGAAGGTGGTACAGGCCTACGCGCCTACATCCAGCCATGATGATGAACTGGTTGAACGTTTCTACGAAGACGTAGAATCAGCAATGAGTAAGGTAAAGACACAGTATGCTGTACTGATGGGCGACTATAATGCAAAGGTAGGCAAGAAGCAGGCTGGAGATCATGCAGTTAGGGAATATGGCACCGGCTCTGGAAGCGCCAGAGGGGAGTTACTAGTAGAGTTCGCAGAACGCAATTATTTACGGATCTTGAATACCTTCTACAGAAAACAGGCTACACGTAAGTGGACGTGGAGAAGTCCTAATGGCGAAACTAAAAATGAAATAGACTTCATAATGTGTGTCCACGCGGGCATTCTACAGTATGTGGAAGTAGTTAACAAGATCCGATGCAGTGACCATAGAATGGTAGGATCTAGAATTCAACTAGACTTGAGGAAGGAACGGCAGAAACTGATACACAAGAAGCCGAATAATGAACTAGCTCTGAGAGGGAAAGTACAGGAATTCAGAGTTTCACTTCAGAATAGGTGCGCGGCTTTAACCGAAGAAACCGATCTTAGCGTTGACGCAATGAATGATGATCTGGTTAGTATCATTAAGGAGTGTGCAGTCGAAGTGGGGGTTACAGTCTTTAGACAGGACACTGGCAAGCTATCCCAAGAGACAAAAACCTCATTAAAAAACGTCAAGCCATGAAACCCTAAAAAAATCACAGCATATCCACGGAGTGAATGATGATGAGTGGGCGAAGCTGCGGAGGTTCATCGGTAAACCGTGAATCTTCCGTGAATTCTGCCCAGTACATCATCACCGACGTGAGATCGGGCGCGTTTATACTAAAGGTTCGATGAGAGTTATTACGACTTGCAGCTCACTTTAATTTTACATGTACGCCGTCAATTTTCATTGTTTAATCACGCACAGGAGAAATCGCACACACGCACTACCTTGAAGGTCAAAATCCAGTGCCTATATATACGGGTTGGTCAGTGAACGGTTGTGCAGCGCGAGCGGTCGGTTTTTTCAATGAAGACGCTGCCGCGACGCTGCCTGCGTCGGCGCCGCTGCGCCGCGAGGCAAGATAGGGGGGGGGGGACCGTAGGAGAGGAGAAAGAGAGGGAAGCGTAGGAGAGGAGAGGGCGATACATATCACGTACTGTCGCAGCGCATTGTCTCTAGGGAGCCTTCATGTGTGTGTAGACGCTACGACATTAGCGAGTACAGAAAAACTGAGCCAGGGCCCGTATTCTCAAACGATCGCAAAAGGCGATAGTATCGCGTTTGGTGACGTAGAATTTGATGCGTTCAATAAGTAAAAAAAAGACTTCCCTGTGACGTCATTGTTGCAACTGGCCGTTGGTAGTACGAATGTCTCACAACACGGGAGTGAGCGCACTGTACGAGCGCAGAGCAACCCGAGTACGGCGTTTTCGAGCGTGTGCTGCTGCTTCTACGCAGTGGCCAGGCTTGGCCGGCTTGGCTGTGGCTACTTGAAGTGTAAGACGTGTTGAAAGTGCTTTCAACGTTTTTTTGTTCGATTATTTAATGCACAGTATAATATTTAAAGAATGCAACTTTGCGTGAAACGTATTTTCGTTGAGAGTTTAACACGGCGTACTCGGAGAGTTCAGCTGTAGCGTGCCGCCGCAGCGACATCGTCTCAAGATCTCAACATGTTGCCGGCTCGCGATAAGCCACGCGAGCAACGCACAGTTCATGCTCCTGGGACGTTGAAACCACGAAAAAATACGCGCTGGCAAAGAACGAGTGCTGATAACACCCCAAGGTAATGCTCGATGAAAGCTTCTGCGTAAAAAATGCTGCGTATATCCACCGAGGATTGAATACTAGAAGCTACCGCCTACGTCACTGAAATGCTAGACTTCACCACGAACCGACGGTTAACGGTGCCTTCGCTTATTGCAAATATGTCGAGAGCACCGTCGAGCACCATGACGCAAAATTGACGTCGGCGGAATTACCAGATGGCGCCCTAACTTTTCCGGTTTGCTCAATAGCCAATCAGCGCGCACCAAAGTCGATACTTTTGCGATTGTCGCCTTTTGGGAATACGGGCCCTGGAGCCATCGTGTCGCCATGATAGAACGTGTTCTCACTTCTTCTTCTTCTTTGCCTTTTCTGGCTGTCTGCGTTTATTTATTATTTTCTACATCCTGCCCCGCCCCAGAAGTAGTAGGCATTTCCAGGTGATGCAGAGCTTGAGCGGGTCTTTTAAACACTTTTCCGTCTTGTGTCTTGATGGTGTAAGCCCGCACCAGTCCATGACGATGAGGTTATACTTCCAATAGTCGACCTAGAAGCCAAAAACACAGATTCTTCCTGTCGTCTTGTAGTAGTTCGACACCGTCTAACATTATACATCGCTTGAATCTTGGAGGGCATCCATACGGAGGTCTTAATTTCAGGAAATACTCCGTCTTCCATCTTTCCCAACGATGAGGGTCCTGACGGTACTTCTTGATCACATCTTTCATGGTAGTCCGATGACAAGTTGATGTGTCACAGGAGTGCTGATCCGGATGAGCGATGTTTGAATTCCTGACGAGTAAGCGTGCACAGCATGCCAGATAGGGACTGAATATTCTGGAAGTTGTTCGTGGTGTAGTCCGCTTCGTTTCCACCTTGCCCGAAACTAGCAACTTTGTTGCTGCATTTGAAGAACCTTGCAAGTAATCTTCGTTTGTGTTCCAGCACATACCTAGAACTGCTGCGGAACTGCTGTCACATTCTTGTAGACACGCTTTGTTTTCCTCAGAATCTTCAAGGAGTTGGATGTCGTTTCTTTCACATTTCCGAAGCTTCATTACGGCGTTGCCTAAAATGGACTTTGCCTTGTTGTCCTCACCTAAGGCTTGGTCACAACTGTCGTCCCCTGGCCGCAAGTCGTCGACAGAGAAACTCTGCGTCGAAGTCCGGGCAAGTGTTCTGTCTTCTCCGCTTACGTTGTTTAAGTAGTGGTATAGTACTAGAGAGTCTCGGCCGCCAGACTGCTTGATTATCTGCGTAAACTGCATATGTTTATCAGAAGGGCATTCTTTATAGTAAGTGATGCTCATAGACTCTATCTTCGCGAAAGACCATGGGATCTCCGCTGCAGATTCTTCCACTGCATCCACTCGCAAGACGCTGACCAGATGAGTACCGCAGTCCAAGAAGGTCTTTTGGGAGACTGGTCCTTGTATTGTCCAACCTAAAATAGTATCTATCGCCACAAGTCCTGGAACGTCTGGGCATCGGATGACCTCGCCGGTGATTACTTGCCAGAGATAATCAGATCCTATTAGTAAACCAATTCCGGTGTCTGTTGCGTCCTTAGGCCAGTAGTCGTTCGCGAGCAACTTTCCTTGTCCTCTTAATTCTTGAATGAAGGTGCTGTTGGCTGACGGCACAGTCAACTCGTGGCAAATGGTAGGAACGACTACAGCTTCTATGCGAATGACAGCCTTGTATCTGTTTCGAAGCTGTATTTCCACCACATTCCGCTTTTCTGGTGCTGAAGAGCAAGTGCTTCCGAAGGTATTCAGTGCTAACCGTGTCTGTCTGACCACCTTCAGGTTAAGCATACGAGCTATATCTTGCTGAATAAAGGTCCTCTGGCTACCTCCATCCAGAATCCCGCGAATGCATTTGCTCTTGTCGTTGTTGACTATGTAGGTGCAAAATGAAGGTAGACCGCGTTGTCCTTGATTGGTTGCTTGCTGGATGGTGTTTCATCGCAGGAATCAATCCCGTTAGAAGAAACGCACACTGTGGTGCTTCTTGATTTTCCTCTTGTCGTCGTGGTAGCCTTGTAAGTCGGGTCGCACATACTTGAAGCGTGTCTTCCGCGGCAAGAACTGCAGGTGAGCTTGACTCGGCAATCCTTCGCTCGATGTCCTCTTGACGTGCAGCGGAAGCACCGGTTGTCCTTTTTCAGCTGCTCTTTCTTGACAGCAAGAGGGATATCGGCGCTGCAGCTTCGCGTCCCATGTTGATGAGTGCGGCAGAAGAAACATTCCCACCTTGCGACAGACGAGGCGTGCAAAACTGACGCCGTTGGGATGCCACCGTGTGTGCTGTCCGTGCGATCTTCAATGGAAGGCCTTGGATGTGGGAACGCGTGCTGCTCTCTGCTTTCTAGCTCCACCCGCATGAACAGCAAAAGATCGTGCAGCTGGGCGTCCGACGCAGCTGACGCATCTGCTGGTGCACCCGAAGAGGAGACTTGAGCAGCACGTACATCAGAGGGCCGTGTCAAGGCGCGTTGTCGTTTTGCTCGAGTGAAAGAGATACTGATGTCGCGCGGTAGAGCCTGCTGCAAGATGTCGACGAGCATAGCTGAATATGTCAAAGTGGGCACGTTCAGGGCTCCAATGCGGCGAATATTCAGTTGCGTGGCATCATACAATTTTCGAAAACCGCGGATGTCATTGGTTGATGTCACGTTCGGAAGATTCCTCGGTGCTGTCAGATGGTGCTGAATAATCGTTGTTTTGTCGCCGAATCGTTCCTTCAACATAGCCTTCAACATAGTTCCTTCAACAGCGTCGGCGTAACATGATTCGGTCGTGGGCAAACCCGCGATCGCTGCTGCTGCGTCACCGGCTAGGAAACTCTTCTGGTAATAGAATTTAGTGGAAGGCGTCAGGTCGTTGTTGAGATGAACAACTTCTTCGAATTGCTCCCAAAAGCCTGTCCACTGTGCGATGTCACCTCTGAACGTTGGGATATGCAGCTGAGGTAACCGGGGCGCCATGACTCTTGCGGGAGCCTCATTTCTGAAAGCCGGTTCTTCTGTGCTTTCACCACTGGGAGCTTGAGGATGGCCGTTCCGATCTCTCTCCATTTGGGATATGCGGCATTGTAGTTCAGCAAGGATGCCAGCGGCTTCATCCTGGTATTCAGCTATAGCTGTATATTCCTGTTCGATATTTTCTGTCGGAATATACTGCTCATATAGCTCGTCGATCTGAGAGAGCTCTTCGTTGCTAGCCGCGAGTCGTTCCTTTACAGCTGAGAGCTTCGCGATGTCGACGTCAGCGGAGTCAAGCAAGAGTCGCGCTTCTTGAATTATCTTCGTGTTCTGCGCGCGTCGTGCAGATCGCTTGCCTTTTAGTCGATCCATTGGGCGAACAATGCTGCTGGCCGAAGTCGTTGTACCAACGCCGATCTTCGCATCCACGATCCGTCGATTCCTCACCGCCCGCGACGCGAAGCGAGAGTAGATTCCTGGTCGCCGTGCGTAGAAGGAAGGCGCGTCCGCACGTGGGTTTTCGGCACCAAAATTGTAGACGCTACGACATTAGCGGGTACAGAAAAACTGAGCCAGGAGCCATCGTGTCGCCATGATAGAACGTGTTCTCACTTCTTCTTCTTCTTTGCCTTTTCTGGCTGGCTGCGTTTATTATTTTCTACAGTGTGCACGCCCCCTCCGTTTTTAAGACTGGTTATGGGGGAGGGGTATGGGAGAGGGGAAGGGGTGAGGGTGAGTGGAGAGGGAAAGGGGAGAGGGGTAGAGGACATGGGGAATGGTGAGGGGGAGTGGAGAGGAGGTGTGTGGACAGGCATGCTCAGTAAGGGTGGTCGCGCCGCGCACCACCACCACCGGACAGATACTGCCGTTTACTGCCGGCTGCCGGGAGATACGCCGGACAACGGAGACGTGACAAGGCTAGACCAAGAGGAGCTACGCCCCTAATACAACAGCCAAAATAGAGCTAGCGCACCTTTCGAAGTTAATCAATGTAGCCGACATAAGAATATATAATATTCTGAGAATTGAGCATGCTCTAAAGAACGGAAAAACCCTCAAAGCTATGAAGACAAAACTGTGCATAGGCAAAAATCAGATGAATCAGAGGCAAAAACCGAACCATGATAGTGAAATAACTAGAAGAATAAGGATGGGGCTCATACGGCAAGCATAATCAAATCATGAATGGTAGTCTACCACTATCCCTCAAGAGGAAGGTATATAACAGCTGTATCTTACCGGTACTTACCTACGGAGCAGAAACCTGGAGACTTACAAAGAGGGTTCAACCTAAATTGAGGACGATGCAGCGAACGATGGAAAGAAAAATGATAGGTGTAACCTTAAGAGACAGGAAGAGAGCAGAGTGGGTCAGGGAACAAACGGGGGTTAAGGATAACATAGTTCAAATTAAGAAGAAGAAATGGATATGGGCCGGGCACGTAGCACGTCGGCAGGATAACCGGTGGTCATTAAGGGTAACTGAGTGGATTCCAAGAGAGGGCGAACGCGTGAGGGGAAGACAGAAAATCAGGTGGGTAGATGAGATTAAGAAGCTTGTAGGTATAACGTGGCAGCAGGAAGCACAGGACCGGATTGATTGGTGGAACATGGGAGAGGCCTTAGCCCTGCAGATGGCGTTAAATAATGGAGAGAATGCAGACATTAAACCAAACATCCAAACATTAAAAAAAGTCCAAAGATTAAAATAATGGCGAGAAGCCAGAGAAAAGCTGTTCGCTTTATTTACTCTAAGTTTAAGCGCACCGATTTCCCCACACAGCTCATGATAGAAAATGACATTCCGCTCCTCGAAACACGCCGGCAGATGCTTAGCCTCAACTTTTTACAATCATTAATTAGTCATGAATTGTCCATAGAACCCGAAAAACGGCAGGAAGTGGAAGATGGAAGCTGCGATGAAAAAATCCGTAAAACAGGGGGTGGATGCTCGAGCCAACGTTTCGACAAGTAGACTTGTCTTCTTCAAGGTTCCAGCCTTGAAGAAGACAAGTCCACTTGTCGAAACGTTGGCTCGAGCATCCACCCCCTGTTTTACGGATTTTTTCACCATAGAACCCGAGTCATATGTGTCCCCCTGTCCACGAGGCGTACGCGTCATGATGACAGACATGCATTACCCCTCATTTCGCTAGGACAGATACTTACAAATATTCCTTCTTCCCTAGAACAGTGTCGGAGTGGAACTTCACGAATAAAGCTTCCTAAATCAGCTTGTTACCCATGTCTTATGTTGTGTTTGAAAATGTGTATATTCTTTGTATCACCATCGCGGTATTCATGTTTTGGCATTATGTTGCCTTTCTTGTACGCATATTAGGGTCCTTTCTGTGTTATCTTTGAGGTTTTATATATTGTTTGAACTAACTGTATTGATACTTTTGTAATGTATTTCCTGTTTGGAAGTAAAATGAGTGCCCTTCCTGCAAGGACCGAATTGTGGTCTGCAGTAATTTCTAAATAAATAAATAAATAAATAGACAGGCTGATGATGATGATGATGATGATGATGATTTAATTTTAAGGAATAACGCGGCAGATTTTCGTCCCATTGTTTCAAACACAAATAATGTGTTTTCTGAGTGCCTTCATCCTTTAGAATTGACCCATGAAGTTCCTGTTGAGGGCTTCATTAGATTTTAAATGCGAAGCATTTCTTAGCGAACCTTTGGCACTTTCAGCGTTTCTATCTACGTATCTATCTATTTAGCCGCTTACGTCGGGGTGCTCTCATGACCGCCTGTTTAACCTAGTGTAGACCAAAAGTGGAATGGGAGAGTAAGAGGATTTGACGAATATGATTCGTCAGGTCATGACATGAATAATGTGAAAATCCTGTCGCGTACGTCGTCAACCCCTTTCCACTAGACTCATGTGGCACATACCCGTTTGCCACGGGCCGCTGTGTACTGGTATGCGCCACAGGTGATTGACAATTTATATCTACCCATGAATCGGCGAGAACAGATATTGGTAACTTAAATGCGAGAGCGTTAAGAAAAACCAATATCGGCAGCGTTGACTTGACGAATGGAACGAATGAACATTAGGATCCCAGCAGGAATCGAACCCAAGCCTTCTGCGTGGCAATCAGGTATTCTACCACTGTGCCACGCCAGGTCTGGTTTGAAACTGGTTTGGATAAACAGCCTACGCAGGCGTAATATCGATGCAACGTCAATTGTTGTTGTGGTTCTTGCTATCTAATTTTACAAGAAAGCAATATGAGCACTACATGACACTCCTACGATACAGGCGTCATATCAGATTAACGTCTATGGTTCTAGTGTTGGCTCCGCTTTTATAGCAGTCTAATAAACATTACATATGTAATCCCGTGATTCAGCAAGCTATATTGAAGCATTGCGCGACCCCTGAGGGATACATTAACGAGAGTTACATATGATATCCACGTCACCGCACCGTAAAGTGCACTTCGTCCGCCAGAATGACGGAGTGTCCTCTCCATTTCTTACGAGGCTGGGCGATGGCCTCATGCTGACCGAGGATGATACCAGATTGATTGTTGTTAGCCGCTTTGTAGACTGGGCAACGTAGGCCACATACGCCCAGGTTGTGTATGAGTACGACAAGCGCCATCCACCGATGTTGGTCTACGTAGCCCTATCCAGGCCTACCAGCCTCGACGGCCTATACCTCACCAACGCGAAGGGTGGCTTCAGGTTCCGACATGTCGCCGGCTCTATCGACCCACACTTTGCCGACGAAATGACCGAGGCATCTACGAATTCCAACAGCTTTACTGTACCACATACTTCACTACACATTTACCCCTCGTCACCGCGATCACGACCGGATCCTATAAGAAGTCATGACCAGCTGCTGCTGCTCACTGATCACGGTGATGATGACCTTGTTGAAGAACTGTCAAGAGCTTCTTCCACACATGTACACGGATTCATGAAACGTGCGTGCGTTCTCCATCATAAGGGACAAGTTTAAGCACTACATATCAGCTTACCGCTTCTGGTGTTGGTAATACCCACGTCGCCGTTGGCAGCGTTACCCAACCGTAAACAACTGGTTATATAACACATATGCGGCTCTTCAACATATATCTGTGCGTATAAAATTTATGCAGATCTTTAGCGTCATCTTGTGACGTGTGGCTCAGCAAAAAAATTACGCAACAGTCACCTTCCCGCCGCATGCTTCGCATAACATCGACTACCACGGTACGTGCGACCTGCCGCATTTTCAGATTTAAGACTGCTTTTCACTGACCGAAGCACCTGTTGGGGCTACCTGTTGGGAGTCGAGGGGCAAGAAACAAGTGCTCCCATTTAAATCTGCGCGCTCTACACTGGTGATACGTGCAATCATTTCTTCGTGTTTGTTGAAAGCCCTCCAAAATCCTGTGAATACAGGGTTGAAGACAGCTTACTTAGACAAGCTAACAGACTGGGGGAAGCTGGTTATCCTGTAACGATGCTAACCTCGGCGGCTGAGGGTTTCCAGAGACGTTATAAGGCCGGAGCTAGCAGTGAAATCCCGCGTCCCGAGAAACCAAAAAATGTAGCGGTCGTACCCTAGTTGCATCGCATCTCCCATAACCTCAAGAAGAATGGTACTAGAGCAGGAGTCCAGGTGAAGTTTTCTTCCCCTGAGCGACTGCAACGTCTATGTGGACACGTAAATAAAGAGGGAAATGGGCCAGTTGCCACTTGTACCACGCGGCACCGACGAAGTTTTGAGGAATGCACGCGCAAGGTAGTTTACTCCATTTCATTGTCGTGTGGGCAGTGTATATCGGGCGAACTAGGAGATGCTTGAACAAAAGACTTAAAGAGCACTATTATAACGTTAACACAGCTGTTTCCGGTCATCTAGGCATACATTGCCGAGATTGTGCATGCGTTTCAGGCTTTGAAGGTACGCATGTGTTTAGCCGTTCGTCGGACATGGCGACAAGACTGGTCATTGAAGCTGCTCACATAGATAATAAGGGTGGCGCATGTGTAGGCATGGCGTCACTTGCACTGGCCGAAAAAAAATGTTGCAGTGGCTTAGCTCGGCTATGCCAGAATAACGTAGCGTTAGCAAAGGTTCAGCTTATTGTTCTTAGCTTTCCTGATTGTCTAGGATTAGCTTGATTATCATGCATATTGCTGCTCCAATGACACACACATGGTATACATATTATGTGGCACATATATATTTATTTTGCCAGGCAACTACTTCGGGATCTGATGAGTTAAGCTTCTCCACCCTTCTGCGCCGTTGAGCAGTATTTGCGCTCTCCTTCTCTATGGCTAAACCACACTTGCAAACACCAGTCAGAGACGCTATCAAGCGGCTCCAGCGCAGTGTCACACGGCGACTGCACAGCGAAGGCGAATAGCTACGCGCGCGCCGGCGCCAGTACGTCTAACTCTGCCACGACGTCACCCTCTGGAAAGCGCAAACCGGCTGAAAAGAGTCGCGCGTGGCAGCGGCGGAGTGCTTGGAAGGTGCCGGCTCCGATGCGCCAGCTGTGTGACATCACTGATCCTCGTGCATGCGCAGCCCGGCTCTCGAGGAGCCACGCGAAACTGGCTCGGCTAGGCCAGTGTAGCTAACCCTACAAAAGAAAAACTATTTCTCGATAGGTGTCGCTAGGTATTGACTGTTTGTAACGAGCGGAATACCAATGTACCGGATTGCTGAAATTTATCTTCTTTTCTCGTGTGCCTCCTATATATATGACGCACTGATGCTAATAAAAAACCCGTTGTGCGTAAGCGCTCGGGTGCGTGCCCCTTCCGTCCTCGTCTATTAGCGCTGTTTCGTCATGATGCTTTCAAACCAACTAGCCCACCGACAAGCTCTAACGACGCGATATATTTTGTTCAATTAGCAAGCCGTTTAAACGAAGCAGCGCCTAAAACCAGCTTTACTATATCATTCCCATCAATTTTGTCTTTGTCGGCGGAGATAAGAGCCAACGAAGAATACGCATGATCGCAGAAAAAGGAAAGATTAATACAGAGAGAAAAGGTGTAGAGCTCGTCGTAGGGACGATTGTTGTAACATGAAACAGCCAACTAGGGAGATAAGAATGCACAATCTTTATTTTCACTGTTCCGAAGCATGTCGCTAGGCCCCTGGAACGCTAGGCCGGCCGACGCTCGCGCTATAACCTTCATATCGCGCTCGACTGTACCTGCGTTGGGGCCGTAGGTTCGTAGTGACGTAGTATAGGAGGAGACGTCAACAAACGACGGAGCTTTGCGAACGCGTCGTCGCACTCGGACGACCACGAATTTAAAGGCCCGTTACTTCCGAGAAGCTTCGTCAGCGGCGGTATGATGGTGGCAAAGTTTCGTATGAAGCGTCGAAAGTACGAACACAGTCCTACGAAACTGCGCAGTTCTTTCACGGACGTAGGTTTGGGAAATTCGGCCACGGCCCGAAGAGTGGTCAAATCGGGAAGGATTCTGTTCTTGGACACGACGTAGCCTAGGATTGCCAGCTGCCATGCTGCCAATCGGCACTTCTTGAGGTTGAGTTGGAGGCCCGCGATGATCAAACACGTCAAAACAGGCCGCAGACGTTGGAGATGCGTGGAGAAGTCGGGAGCGTAAACGACGACGTAGTCCAGGTAACACGAGCACGTGTGCCATTTCAAGTTGCGCAGAACGGTGTCCATCATGCACTCGAAGGTCGCGGGCGCATTACACAGACCAGACGGCATGACGTTGCAGTCGTAAAAGCCGTCGGGCGTGAAAAAGGCTGTCTTCGGTCGAGCGTCATCAGCCATGGGTACTTGCCAGTGCCCTGAGCGCAAATCGAGAGTTGAAAAGAATTCTGCTCCTTGCAGGCTGTCAATAGCGTCGTCGATTCGCGGCAGCGGATAAACAAGCTTGCGAGTGATTTGTTGAGCCATTGGTAGTCCACACAGAACCGCCCAGAACCGGCCTTCTTCTCAACGAGAACAGCAGGAGACGCCGATGGGCTGTCCGAGGGCCGAATAACATCGCGTCGAAGCATATAGATCGTCCACCTTCTCATTAATTACCTGACGTTCTGCGGGAGACACGCGATACGGACGTTGTCGCAGTGACGCTTGGGTGCCAGTGTCGATGCGATGCGTAACAGCGGACGTGCGGCCGAGGGATGTTTGCCCGACATGGAAAGAAGAACGAAATTCTTCCAACAGGCACAAAAGCTGGGAACGCTGGACGGATGTGAGGTTGTCAGCAATGGAGGAACCACACACATCAGCTGGTGACGAATCGGACGTGGAAATAGCACTGCGTACGGGAACTGGTACAGGGCGTGTCATCGGGTGCGTCGATCACTTGCGCGTCTTCGAGGGGTGCCACTCTGCCGAGACATTCCCCTCGCACCATCGTAACAATGTACGGAGAAGGGTTTGTAATAAAAATAGCGGTGTTGCCCTGAGTGACTCGCACGGTCACGAAAGGTACCAGCAAGGCTTTCCTACTGCAAACGTGGTCAGATGGCAAAATGAGTGCAATGGCGTCCTAGAGACAGGCGCAGTCGACTGACACAGCCGTCGACGAGTTTGGAGGCACTTTAGTATCGTCTTTGACGAGGATCTTGCTCGATACCGTTGAACTGTCTGCCGGCGTCAAATCTGAAAACGGGGAGAGTTCGATTTCGGCTGGTGCGCAATGAATTACGGCGTCGTCGAAGGAGCGAAAATCCCGTCCTACGATGACTTCGTGAGAGCATGCAGCAATTAGGATGAACTCGACGTCGTACAGAACGCCCTGTATGACGACGCAAGCTGTGAATATTGCTGTGGGTTGAATACTCTGGGAGTCGGCTGTACGGAGGAACATCCCAGGAAGTGGCGTCGTCACTTTTCGTAGTAATCGGCTCAATGTTTCGTCGATAACGGATATGGTGGCTCCAGTGTCAATAAGGGCAGATGCGCGAACACCGTCCACAAACACGTCTATCATGTTCGGTGGGCTTCGCTGAGGGCTTTCGCAGTTCGTTAGCGTCGTAGCCCTTGCCTCGTAGACGGCGAAGACTAGTTTTCCTGGAGTCTGAGAGCGCCGAGTAGATTGAGCGTGGCGTAACGTCGGTGACAGCGGCGTAGGTGGCTCGTTACATGGGCGGTTCAACTGGCTGGTGGCAGGCAACGCTACTCGAGGTGGCTGCATGCGATTGCAACAACGCGCCACGTGCCCGGCGCAAACGCATGCGAATCATATGGGGCGGTTTTCAGATGTGCGCCATCGGGTCGCTGGAGCAGGGCCTGCCTTTGGCGCAGGACGTGATCGAAGGGGTGGCAGCTGATATGACTGCATTATGGGCTGCAGTCGTGGCCTATGCATGGCGTCGGCGTAGGCAGGCGGCACAACCGCTTCGAAGGGCTGAGGTCTAGCCGCGGCTTCGGCGTAACTGTGTGGGGCAGCAGTAGGGATTACTGGGGACGTCCTTGCGACAACTTGGGCATACCTCAGTGGTGCAGGAGCCGGATAGTGCTGCTGGTACTCAGGCATGACCTCCGCGATGTCCTCCTCAATCGCTCGACGGAGGGGAGGGAGAAGAGTGGTTGATGGTTGTTGAACGTACTGAGGGCGAGCAAAGTCCAGCAGAGAGAACTGGCGCGCTATTGCCTCGCGCACGAATGAATTCACGTCTACGAGCAATGCGGAATGGTCGGATATGGTCGACAAGCCAGCGAGCTCGGAGTCGCGTGATGGAGAGCAATGGGTCATCGACCGCTGCGGCGCAGCTCCTCATACCTTTGGCCGAGCGTTATGACCTTTGCTACTGTGCTGGGGTTTTTGGCGAGCAGCATCGTGAAGGCATCGTCGTCGATGCCTTCACGATGCTGCTCGCCAAAAATCACAGCATATCCACGGAGTGAATGATGATGAGTGGGCGAAGCTGCGGAGGTTCATCGGTAAACCGTGAATCTTCCGTGAATTCTGCCCAGTACATCATCACCGACGTGAGATCAGGCGCGTTTGTACTAAAGGTTTGATGAGTTATGACGACCTGCAGCTCACTTTAATTTTACATGTACGCTGGGAATTTTCATTGTTTAGAAAACCATTGCTTTAGAAAACATCTGGCGTCTTTCGTTAAGCAGCTGGCGTCTTTTCGTTTTGCTTTAGAAACATCTGGCGTTCTTTCGTTTTGCTTTTAAAAAACATCTGGCGTCTTTCGTTGGTTTATTTCATCAATCAACGGCGTTTTGAACAAAATTTTTATTGTTTAATCACGCACAGGAGAAATCTCACCAGGCACTACCTTGGAGGTAAACAATGGCTGCTAATGGGAATGAGAGACAGAAGAAGTCGGCTTTTAGCTAACACTTACACTTCTACTTCTACTAACGTTTCCTACCGGAACATGCCAATGGCTGCTAATGGGGAATGAGAGACAGAAGAATTCGGCTTTTAGTTAACGCGCACGCTGCGAATTTTTTATTGTTCAACAACGCACAGGAAAAATCTCCCACCGGCACCACCTTGGAGGTCAAGATCTGGTACTAGCGTTACGACTGGTTACGCACTACTACGAGGGACGAACGGGTGCCGCCTTAAGGAGCTTCGCCCCTAAAACCTCAGCACAGTGACAAGATCAGGTACATTATGGAAGGCATCGTCGTCGATGCCTTCCATAATGTGCCCGATCTTGTCAGATTCCGGCATGGTGGTGCCAGTTTTCTTACACAAATGGAGCATGTCTTCTATGTAGCTAGTGAAGGATTCACCGGCCTGCTGAGCTCGTTGAGGTAAACGCTGTTCGGCCTGCAGCTTATGAACGGTAAGGCGGCCAAACACGTTCATAATAGTTTCCTTGAAGATGCTTCTTTATAAAACCATCGTGCGCTCGAAATTGGAGTACGCTGCTGCAATCTGGAACCCTCACCACGAAAACTTGATTAGGCACCTTGAGCTAACTCAAAATAACGCTGCACGTTTTATTCTATCGGATTATTACCGTACATCAAGCGTAACAGCAATGAAGCACCACTTGTCACTGCCACCTCTATCACTGCGTCGCAAGTACTTCCGCCTTTGCCTTTTCCATAAGACCTACCATCATCCATTACTGCGTAATGAGCTCATTACGCCTCCCACATATCACTCCTCTCGGATCGACCACGAACACAAGGTTAAAGGTACTTTCTGCTACACAAACACATTTTCTTGCTCCTTCATACCGGTCACATCAAACGATTGGAATCGGCTACCAGGTGACATCGTTTCCATCTCTGATCACTCCCTCTTTCGTCATTCTTTATCAGCTCACCTATTTCGCGATAGCTCTCCTTAGTCATCCGATCTATTCCCCTCCCTACGAATTTCTGTCTCCACGTGTCAAGATGCCAGCGTTTTCCAGTGGATTCTTGATTTTTTGTGTGTGCGTGTCATTTCTCTTACTTTTACACTTTCTTGCTAGTACTGTATAATTTTACCACATTCACTATTTGCTTATTGTGATTTCCTTATTTTTACGTTTCACTTTTGTTGCGTTTCATTGAGTAGAGATGTTTTTTGCTTTAGTCTTGTTCATGTATAAAATAGCACGTATATTTTTCATGTTGTAACCCACTCCCCTCTGTAAAGCTTCGGCGATTGAGGGTAACAAAATAAATAAAAAATAAATAAATGGCGGTCTTGACGTTGGACCACGTCGTAAATTCTGAGGCGTGATTGTTGTACCACAGGACTGCGACACCCACGAAGTAGAAAACCAAGTTGGTCAATTTTCCTGCCTCGTCCCATTTATTGGGGATACTCACGCTTTCATAAATCGCGAGCCCTTCCTCCACGTCGGTACCATCTGCGCCAGTGAACACAGGGGGGTCGCCGATATGAGGGACACCGGGAGATGAGGTCGGTGCCGGCGGAGGCGTCTGCTGGGCGGCGTCTTGAGGCATAGTAGATGGTTGTGTACGGGATCAAAGCGCCACGGGCATCGAATGAGGACCGAAGTTGTTGCGACGGCACAGCACTCTCCACTAGTTTCTTAAGGTGTTACTTAAGGTATTTCTTAAGGCGGTACTCAGCGGCAATATGCAGTGGCGACAGTCAAGACAAAAGCACTGACTCCGAGCGCGTGCGGCGTTATTTTAGGAACGAGCCGAAGAGGACTGCCCACTAGAAGCCGCTGGAGTGTGCAACCCATTACACAGCACCAAGACATAGCCACAATGCTATCATGTTCAAGCTCTCTCCTTTTGTTGGCTGGGTCGTATGGACAGTACGTTGTCCTTTAGTTGCTCTGCCGAAGTTCGTGGAAAACAAGGTATTGTAGTTTGTATCGCCCAAACAGAACCGGCACACACGCGGTCCATCGGACTGCAGCCATTGGGCGTACAGCTTAGGAATGTGCTTGACGTCGTCACGGTTGCAGTCTGCGGGCCCCTGCGTCACCAGCTTTACTGAGTAGCTGTGGACGTCCAGCAAGCGATCAGCTGTGCACGTACTGGTTGTTACTGCAGACATTTCTTCCTCCAGGGCTTCCTTTTTCTGCCTTAGAATAAATGTAGAGTTGTCGCCTACGATTCGTCTTGTAGTACTGACGACGTCATCTCGAAGCTCCTTTTTCGAACCACCACCCCGCTTTCACGGTTCTCTGTCTGCGGCGGCAATAGTCCTTGCTGTTCTTATGTCGATGCCCAGGGTGTCCGCCAGTTGCTTTAGGTCGCCACCACGCCTGTAGACGTCTACAGTCCTCATCCGGTCGAACGCCGACTTTGAAATGTGGCCTTCACTTGCGTCCAGCCATGACTTGTAGCAAAGTTCGCTTATCGTCTGAAAATGTTCCCCTCTGACAACACAAGTGACCAGGCTTGAGCAACAAAGTGTCGTCAGTAACATCAACGTGTGCATTTCCTTTGATGCTTTTATGGAAAACTCAATTGCATATAAACCCAAATAAATGCATGATTAGTTGTTTTAAATGGTTATTCTTTGATTTCAAGAATGGGTGAAGATCGTCTGCAAGTCACCATCACTCCCATCGGGCCGAGCAGACGACTACGAATGTTTTTCCGAAAAAGTAGCCTTGATGCCGTCTTCTAGCAGACGACGTGAATCTCTGCCAGATACGATCAACGGAGTGTATGATTGCCCAAGATTCTGCAATAGCGATGAAGCATAAGCTGACTCGGTGATTAAACTCTTACCACGGTCTCTATGAGCGTATACATTTAGTACCCGAACATGTAACTAAACTACTGCTTTTTGAATACGAAAGTATGGCACTAAAACGCTCGGGGATAATACCGAACTACCTTACCGCAGTACCTCACTTCATAAGAGTCAGCATGCATTGACGAAAATAATATTCCTGTCGCCTCGTATTTAGCTTGTTCCGACATTTAGACAATATAGACTTCCACACCTTCTGTTTCTCGTGTATGGATTAAACTGAGTGGCACTTGGATGAAAGTTGTTCGTGATTGGATTAAACGTTGTCACACTTGAATTAAACTCACTGGCACGCAGCCTATGTGTGCTCGCGCTTGGATGAAATATCTGGCACATGAAATGAATAGTTTGGCATTCATATTATTTTTGTGGCGTGCGGATTATTTTACCTGTCACTTGGATGAAAGTGGGCGGGAAAATCTGTAGTTCTCCAAGCCGCGACACTGGAAACAGACCCGCATGAGCTAGGAGTCCTAACAAAAAACACGGAAGGTATTGGAGCAAGTAGCTGCAAAGCAAGGTAAAAACAAGTTGCTGAGATCACAGTGTAAAGATGTAATGCGCAACATTGTTTGGGAACTTCTCCGGCAATTTCTGGGACGAAATTGTCCATATCACGCAAAAGGCGTGGCACCTTTCCGACAATATTATATGCGGCTTCGTAGAAAACGAATAAGCTTGGGATAGGGCAACTTAAATTTGGTACCCTTGTTTGGGGTCGACATGGAGGTGGGCAACATATGGGCCACCTTGCAGGCATCATTGGCCGGCCAGCGTCTCAACGCTTTCTGTTACTCTCCGAACGCCGAAGCAGACATCTACCTCGCGTAAGTACTGGCTGCGCGCGCATCTTGTATCTGACGGCTGTTTATCATTTCTAACTATAAACATCCAAGCTTGACGCAGCTTCTTACACAGTAGACACGTGTGGAGGCTGTCACCGGGCTCCGTTGCGCACGTCTTGCAATGCGGCTCCGAGCACTGGCCTACCGTATAACAGTGCTTCAAAGACAGCCACTGCGTATTGCACTGCTTTCAAGTGTTGTCAAGTGCACACCTGAAGCGGGAAAACCTCCCCATTTAATCATAATTACAGCGCATGTGGCATTCTGAAATTTCGTTTTCAGCGCACGTCGGTGCTCGCGAAGCAGAGGACGCTGCCGCTGATCTTTCCGAGCACGTCACGCTAACGTTGGCACCAGCTATTCCGGTAGTAGGCGCGTTTGTAAAGGCATGAGCGTCGGTAGCGCAGTGGGTCAAGCGCGCAGTTCCTATAGTCGCGCACCTAGAGCTCATGGGTTTGACTTGCAGGTTTTCGTCTGGTTTTTCTTTGTCATCTCTTAGTGTGCATTTTACCCAGGGCTGGGCAACGATACTTTGAAATTGTATCGCGATACGATACAAGATACTCAGGCAACAAGTATTTGAGATAGAGATACAAGATACCACAACATTGATTATATCCGATGCAATACATTCCAATTGTATATTAAGGTACTTCGATACATTCGCAAATTTGTTACTATATATCCATGTAATGCAGCACTAAAGGCCTACACACAACAATTTTCGCTCGAAAATTTATTAACTGCGAGGAATTTCTTTTTATTTGAATGAAATATCTGTTGGTATCTCATAAGTTTTGTACTTCTAGCTCAAGCTATGTCTGTTTCATTCCGAAACAACTTATGGCGTTTCTTTAGCTGCTTAAGCGGTTTTTGCTTGTCGCTTTTGTAATTGATGGAAGTCACTGCTCTGCTTGCCGACCAGCTAGCGGGTTGCCATCTACTTACAAGAACGTCAATAAAAAGCCTCTGCACGATGGTGCAAATACCGCTGCGGAGTTCCACCTTACCCGCAAACGCATCACGGTTTTCACCATAGTGGATCACCGGACAGGCGTACGGCACCAAGAACATGTGCAGCCCAGAAACATTTCAGGCGTATTGTACAGTTGTACAGAGCGCCGGAAGACGCCGCCGCTATTCACACTACTTGCACTTATAGCTCCGATTACCTGGTAACAATATACTAAAGAATGAAGAAAAGTTTAACAAGGAAAACAAATATATCTAAATGAAATAGAAAAGCGGTTCCGTATCAAACACAGTGAATAAGTATAGAAACACAATACAGACGGCCACCCCAAGAACTAGTGATATATTTAAGAGCTAATGATATGATTAAGAATAATTGTTGCGTTTTGCGTCACAAAATCACGATATGATTATGAGAGACGCTGTATAGAGGGCTCCGGAAATTTTGAGCACCTGGGATTCTAAAAGCTCAATACAAGAGCACGGGCCTCGAGCATTTTCCCTCCATCTAAATGCAGCCGCCGCGGCCTTCGGGACAGCAGCCAAGCACCATAACAGGGCTGGGGAAAGCTACTTTGAAATCGTATCGCGATACGATACAGGATACTCAGGCAAGAAATATTTGAGATACAGATACAAGATACCACAATGCTGATTGTATGCGATACGATACATTCCAATTGTATCTTAAGATACTTCAATACACTGGGAAATTTCCAAAGGTCTCACAGCGCATACAGCGAGGACGAGCAAAGAAGAGACACACGCAGCGCTGCTCGTCCTCGTTGTATGCGCTGCGAAACCTTTGGATGATGCTGCATCAACTACCCCAACGCTCGAACTTAGTAAACTGGGAAATTTGTTATTATATATCTGTATATAAGGTATAGTAGTACTAAACGTTGATACACAAAAATGTTCGCTTGAAAATTTATTGACTGCGACGAATTTTGTTTCATTTAAATCAAATGTGTGTTACTATCTGAAAAGTTTAGTATTTCTTTCTGAAGGTGCATTACTTTCACTGGAAAACAACTTATTGGCGTTGCTTTAGCTGCTTAACATGAGAGCTCTTCATACACTTGCCTGACAGCGGTTTTTGCTTGTCGCTTATGTAATTGGGTGGAGTCGCTGCTCTGCTTGCCGACGAGCTAGCGGGCTGCCATCTAATCGCGACAACTTCAATAAGATGCCTCCGCAAAATCGTGCAACTGCCGCTGTGGAGGTCTACCTTGCCCGTAAACGTATTACGCATTTTTAATACCCGATCACCGGACAGGTGTACATCAGTAAGAACGCTGGTAGCGACATTCTTTGGGACGCATCGTGTTTACGTAGAGGATATAAAACTGCAATGAGTTTTATATTCTACTTATCTGCTGGCGAAAACCGTTTGTTAGCGACGTACTCCGTAATGCGTGATCTTTTAACCATTTTTATTCTATGAGAGTACACCTGTAGCCCAGAAAACGTGTCAGACGTATTCTATAGTTGCACAAAGCGCCGCAAGACACCGCCGATATTCACACTTTATTACCATTTAGAGCTCCGATTACTTGGTGATTAGTAACAGTAAAAATATTTAGGGAAGACTAAAAAAGAAAAACAAATATAACTAAGTAAATACAAAAGTGGTTCTGTAGCAAACACAGCGAATGAGTATGGGAACACGATACAGGCGGCACTCCCAAGAGCTAAAATAATTGTTGCGCTTTACGTCCTAGAAGCATATGATAATGATAGACGCCGTAGTGGGAGAGCTCCTGAAATTTCGACCACGTTGTGTTCTAAAACCTAAATATAGGCACACGGGCATCGAAATGCGGCGGCCGCGACGTATGGGTCAGCAGTCAAGCAGCATAACCATTAGACCACCGCGGCGGGTAACCCCTAATAGCTCTGACAATTAGCCAAGACCACAGAAAATTCAGTGCCTATGTAAAATAGCGCAAACCGGCTCGTTGGGAGGCTCATTACAAAAACGGAGCATTTTGTAGAACAATGTTTCTGCAACCATTTTCCTAACATCTTTGAGATGGCTCCTAATAATTTACGTTATTATCATGAAGACTCAATTTCACTATTTTACAAAGCAGTCAGCAGAATTTTTCTTAATGTATACTCCGAGCACGCGCAGATTATTATATATTTCTTCTCCCCGTCGCGTTGACAAAGTTCACGTAAACTTAGGCGAAGTATAAGCCTGTTAAGAGTAGCAGAAATGATGCAGACAACTAAAAGTAAGAATAAAGCAGAGGTCTTACCTTGCCGGAACGTTAAAGGCATATTGCCGTAAGAAGACCTGAAACAAGCAATACAGAGACATAGATAATCTACGAGATGGATAAGGACAGCTTAGAAAGAACTTGTGCTAACAATCAAATTATGATTTTGAAAACTCATTGAATGAAAGAAAAAGAAACGTACGCCAAGATAGCTTCGGTTAAGTGAATGCTTATTCTGTTAGATCCAGCATTGGTACCGATGGTGCTATAGCTGTTCGAATCTTGTTTGCATATATAAGTCAATCTCATTGCATATAAACCAAACCTGCATCGATGAGGCCCTTCAAATCGCCGATGTGTGAAAGCCATGAGACGCAAAGAAATCCCTCGTCTTGCATTGTTGAGACTTCGTAACGAAGCACAACGCAAGAGAAACTTCGATAACGACACTACAGCGGCATTCGAATGTGTGCAAAAGACACCGCACGCATTGGAGTACGCGGTACACGACAGTGGCTCAGAGCCAAGTGTCATAGCACTGACACAACTAAAAATAAAAAAGTTCGGCAGATCCCACGTACCGTGGGAGTCGATGTTATGCGAAGCATGCGGTGGGTAGATGAGAGTGGCGTAACTTTTTTTACTGAGCGACACGTTACAAAATGACGCTAAAGATTTGTATAAATTTTATACGCACACATATATAGGTTGAAGAGCCGCATATGTGTTATGGTTGTTTACGGTTGGGTAACGCTGCCAATGGCAACGTGGGTATTACCAACACCAGAAGCGGTAAGCTGATATGTAGTGCTTATACGTGTCCCGAGAACGCACGCACATTGCACGAACCTGTGTGCCTGTGTGCAAGAAGTTCTTGACAGTTCTTGAACAAGGGCATCATCACCTTGATCAGTGAGCACCAGCAGCTGGTCATGACTTGTTATAGGATCCGGTCGTGATCGTGGTGACGAGGGGTCCATGTGTAGTGAAGTATGTGGTATAGTAGAGCTGTTGGAATTCGTGGATGCCTCGGTCATTTCGTCGACACATTGTCTGTCGACAGAGCCGGTGACATGTCGGAACCTGAAGCCACCCTTCGCGTTGGTGAGATATAGGCCGTCGAGGCTTGTAGGCCTGGATAGTGCTACGTAGACCAACATCAGTGGGTGGTGTTTGTCGTATTCGTAGACTACCTGGGCGTATGTGGCCTATATAGCCGAGTCTACAAAGCGTCTGTCAATCAATCTTGCATCATCCTCGGTCAGCATGAGGCCATCGCCCAGCCTCGTAAGAAATGAAGAGGACACTGCGTCGTTCTGGTGGACGAAGTGCACTTTACCGGGCGGTGATGTGGATATCATATGTAACTTTCGTTATTGTATTCCTCTGGGGTCGAGCAATGCTTCAATATAGCTTGCTGAATCATAGGAATACAAACGTAATGTTTATTAGACTGCTATGAAAGCGGAGCCAACACTGGAACTACAGACGTTAATCTGATATGGTGCCTGTATCGTAGGAGTACACATCGTAGGAGTATCATGTAGTGTTTATTGCTTTCTTGTGAAATTAGATAGCCAGCACCACAACCACAATTGACGTTGCACCGATATTACGCCTGCGTAGGCTGTTTTTCCAAACCAGTTTAGAGACCTGGCGTGGCTCAGTGGTAGAATACCTGATTGCCACGCAGAATGCTTGGGTTCTATTCCTGCTCGGATCCTAATTTTCATTCTTTCCATTCGTTGAGTCAACGCTGCCGATGTTGGTTTTCCTTAACGCTCTGGCATTTGAGTTACAAATGTCTGTTCTCGCCGTTCCTGGATAGATATAAACTGTCAATCACCTGTGGCACATACCCGTACACCGCGGCCCGTGGTAAACGGGTATGTGCCACACGTGTCTAGTGGAAAGGGTTTGACGACGTACGCGACAGGATTTTAACGTTATTCATGTCATGACCCGGCAATCATATTCGTCAAATCCTCTTACCCTCCCATGCAAATTTTGGTCTACACCAAGTTAAGGAGGCCATCATCAGAGCACCCAGACGTAGGCGGCTAGATAGATAGATAGATAGATAGATAGATAGATAGATAGATAGATAGATAGATAGATAGATAGATAGATAGATAGATAGATAGATAGATAGATAGATAGATAGATACGTAGATAGAAACGCTCAAAGTGCCAGAGGTGCGCTAAGAAATGCTTCGCATTTAAAAGAAGCCGTGAAAACAAAAGGTGGTCTCGATGTAGGCGTTTGCGCGTTTGTCTGTCGAGACGACGCGAACGCCACCACGTGATTCTGCTCCCTCAATAGGGACGCTCAGAGCTCATCGCCTGCCCTCGTTGGAAAACTCTGGCGGAAAGATAAAATGATGTCACTGTCTTTAGTTTTAATTTGGTGGCTTAGTGGAGCAGTGCCAGCTTGAGAAGCCGAGTTCAACCAACGTTTGTTTGGAACCGTGGCGTCGCGATCGCTTTATCTTGTATCTGAAGATACACGATACATTCTTCAATGTATCGGTAATACAGGTACTGATACACGTTTTGCGAGACGTACCGCGCTGCAGATACAAGATACGCATAGAGTATCTAAGATAGTGTCTGAGATACATGTATCTTCGATACTGCCCAGCATTGATTTTACCGACGTCACATTCGTGACGAAAGCCATGTAAGTGAAGTATTCGTGGACCCCGGCGTAAAACACTTTCGCGTTAAAAGGCTTATATTATGCAATTCCTCATGACGACTTGGTAAAAATGTAAGACAGCGCTTACTTAAACACAGGACGAAGGAAAGAGAGACACACACAATTTTCATCGAGGACTGCATTGACCAGCCATGCACGACAGAGCGTTAAACAGGTCCTTGCAAGGTAGTGCAGCAAGTTTTAACAGCGAAGCTGATTAGGCGCGAGGTGCGGCGCTGAATTGTGCGCAAAAAACTATCATGAACACTGTCTACCTTCGAAGGCGCGCCTAGCACGCGCTACGCATTAACGTCCTCTTCTTCATCTTCTGCCTCGCTCCCCCAACACTTGCGCCCATTTTTCCGGCGTGGATACAATAACTCGGACAAGCGATAGAATGAGCACAGAGAGATGAAGAAAGAGTGAAAAAGAAAGAAGGAACGTAGAAAGACAGAGAATGAAAGACAAAGAAACAGACAAAACAAAGAGATAGGAAAAAAAGAAAGAAAGAGAAATAAAGAGGAAAATAAAGAGAAACAAAGAAGTTGCCCAACTCCGCCGTTCCTTCTGGCTTGGTACCACTAGTGCGAATTTACCCTAATTTTCTTTATATTTGTTGACGATTATCTTGCACTCCGAAAGTGCCAACTGGAAGCGCTGCCGTCAGAGGAGTGTTCTCTCTCATTTTTCAAACATTATCGTCCCTTCGATTGTCGCCCACGAACCACCAACTAGTGGTTTCATACGATTTTTAAATTTAGGAGCGTACTTTAACGGCAGTCATGTGTGTTGGACTATCGACGATCGGGCCAACAAACATCTTCGTCCCTTTCATTCGGCCTCCTTGAAGTTGCGAAAGCGCAGCGTCATCTATTCATGCTTCATAAATGCAGTAAAAAAATCGTTCGAGCACAGGATAGCTTTTTTGACCAGAAGTGCCATATAATACAGACTGAATATACGGTGATTCTTTTATCCCCAATGGCAAAGATAAGTTTGCGCTTATTCCCTTTGTGCACGGCATCTCGCACAACCTGAGAAAGATAGCGGTAGGAATGGGATGCACGTTCTCTTTTCAGCTCGTGATCACTTGCCAAGCCTTTGCAAGCGGGTAAATGAGATGTGCCGGAGCTATTTTGATTATTAATGTATTAATGCAGCCTCATGCCGAAGTCGGCATTTTTTTTTGGGGGGGGGGGGCGAAAAACGATCATACAGTTGTACAATAGAAATGTACAATCGCGCAGCTGTTCCTGAGCAGTCACCAAAAGCACGCATCTTGTAGTAAGGAATGAAATGCATCTGGATCGACAACACAAGCATCCAACTGATTCGTATCGAGAATAGTAAAAGGGAAAGACCCCGTACGACAGCCCATTTCACGGGTTTTTGTCGAATGATCATTTCTGTCTATCCCATTAGTAGTATGGGCTCATCCTGTATGCCGACAGATTTAGTTCTTGGTTGCGGATCACAAGAGTCACCGCATGGATAAAGCGCTTCGTGTACAACTGTCGATCGCCCGTGACTCATAGGGAAGGAGCATGAAATATAGAGGAAAGGAAGCTTCGTCGTAGAAAAGTGGAAAAGGGGGCTACTTTATTGCCCGTAGCACATTTGCAACGCGTCCATTTTAGGCCGTTCCAAATTCAGCTCAGCGCGAGACACGAACCGCTCGAAAACGCGCTAGTCCCATCGTCGTCCTTTTCTTCTGTTTCACACTCCGGGGCCTGAGGTGGCGAGTTCTAGAAGGTACAATTTTTGCACAGGCCGGAACAGCTGTGAGCCATTGGTTATTTTAATTTTACACGCACGAACTATGCTGTCTTTACTTTGAACGCATTCACTTACTACACCAGTTTTGCAGAACAGTCTGGGAGCATTGTCCTCGTGAATTATCACCACGTCCCCTTTCTTTTTGTGCTGTTAATCTTTGATGGCTTCCTCGAATGAACGCTTCGGAGTGTGAGGATATATTCACGAAGCCATCGCTTCCACAGTTGTTCCATTATTAGCTGCCTCTGGACCCACAAACTGAGCAGCTCAGTATTCGTTTTTCCCCGTTCGTCTGAAGCTTTAGGTTTTGACAAGAGACGGCTGCCTAATAAAAAATGAGACGGAGTCAGGTTTTCTGGCTCGCTAGATGAAGAGTAAATGTAAGATATTAATCTGGAATTGACAACAGCTTCAGTTTCAGTCAGCAAAGTGCTCAGTTGCTGTGACTCAACAGACGTCTTTCCCAACGACTTGCGAAGACCCATTTTCACAATACGAACTAACCGCCCCCAAAAGCCACCCACAAAGGAGCTCTCTCTGCAACAAATTTCCACGTTATGCTGTGGGTGGAGCAATACTGGCTGACTTCATCTTTCCTCAACCACTGGTGCATGTAAGCTTATTCACGTGCAGTTTTCCTAAATGTGGTAGCGTTGTCAGATTACACTATTCGCGGTATTCCCCACATTGCACAAATCTTGAATTCCATGACGAAAGCGTTTGCGGTAAGTACAACAACATACTCAAGATGAATTTCTCTGACAACTGCACACGTGAACAACGCTATGTACACCTTAACGCCAGTGAAATCTTTCACGAACACTGGCCCTGCAAAGTCAACTCCAGTAACTTCAAAAAGGCGCGAATAGCACACACGATCACCGGGAAGTGGGGCTAGCGGTGCACTCGCAGTTTTGATTCGGAACCGCGCACAAATCACGCGCTTTCGTAGCAATCGCTTCACTGCTTGTCGCGCTCTGGGCACCCAGAACCGGGTGCGGAGCACAGTCAAGGTATCGCCGACACCACCATGGAGCACAGTTCTATGCGCTTGGAAAATGATGAGGCGCGTGACCGCGTGGTTGCAAGGCAGTAGCACAGGTGTCAGCTCGTTGTACGTGACGTCGACGTTCTGAAGGCGAGTTGTGATCCTCATGACGCCCTCCTCATCGATGATGGGATTCAGGTCTCTTATTGATGACGTCTTGTCGAGGTCTTGCCCAACTTCAGGTTGTGCTCTCTCCTTGGCATAAGTTTCTGTCTGTTTGCCTGAACCAGATGTTCTCTGCTTCTTGAAGTTCAATAGCTGTAAGTCCTCCTTCCCTATGAGACATGGGCGATCGACAGCTGTACACGAAGCGCTTTATTCATGCGGTGACTCTTGTGATCCGCAACCAAGAACTAAATCTGTCGACATTGAAAAGTGGCTTTGTTGTATTTGGACGCTTGCATTGGGACGCTTGTCTTTAACTCGGACGCAACTTGTTCGTCTTTGCTCCGGAATCTCGATTGTCAGGCGGTCTTGGCCAACTATCTGCCGGACGTCGAAGCCAGTCTGGTCCTTTCCACCAGAGATGGCTATTTCGAAGGTCTGTTATTGAAAGTCCCCGCGTCAGCAGATCGGCTGGGTTTTGTGTTCCCGGACACTGATGCCACTGGTCTGGATCTGTTGCTTGACGTATCTCGTTGACTCTGTTAGAAACGAATTGCTTCCACTTGGTTGCTGAGCTTTGTATCCAACAAAGCGTTACAGTTGAGTCCGTCCACATGTGCTCTTCCATCTCCCAGTGCCTCGATTTTAGAGCTTCCTGCAGGAACTTTAGGACTCTAGAAGCCAGAACAGCGGCTACCAGTTCCGAACGTGGTAACGTGATTCGTTGGATTGGAGCCACTCTTCACTTCGAAAAGAGAAGCTGAACGCCCACGTTACCGCATCGATCTTCAAGTTTCAAATAAGAGACGGCATCGTAAGCACAAGAGCTGGCATCCGCGAATACATGAAGCTGTGAGATTGTAGGCTTGTCAAGTAATAACTTGAGATCACACCTGGGAAGTGAGAAGGGCTAAGATCCTTTCAGTTCGTTGGTCCAAGTTTCCCACTCAGTCTTAAGTGGCTCAGGCATAACTTCTTTCCACGCTGTACCGTGCTCCCACAATCTTTGAAATAGCACTCTCATCCTAATGATGAATAGTGACAGCCAACCTAATGGGTCGAAAGACCGCGCGGTCGTCTGGACGACACATATCTTTGTGTCGTTCTTTTTTTTGAGAAGCTCCAACAGGGATTCCATGTTTAGAACAAGCTTGTCAGTTTTCGTATCCCATAGCAAACCAAGAACCTTTGTAAGAGGCGCTCCTCAGCCGGAGTCCAATCCATTAATGATGTGTCGTCTGAGCTCATCATCATTAGTGGACCATTTCTGCAGCTTCATGCCAGCTCTGCACAGGATGAGATTCGCTTCTTTGTAGAGGCGGAAGCCTTAGTTTGAAGAACTAACACCTGTGACGAGATCGTCAACGTAGAAGTTCTCAGCAAGTTGCATTGCCGTTGATCACAGCTCAGAATCGACGTGATTGAAATAGTACTGCAGCGTCGCTGTCAAGAGGAATGGACTTGCTGTGGTTCCAAGTGGCACTCGTGTCATTCGGTATTCAACAATTTTCGGTATAAGTTCACTTGGCATCGGCATGCTGTCAAACCATAATAACCGTAAGAAGTCGCGAGCAGATTCTTGAATGCCGATTTCAAGAAAGCCCTTTTGTACATCGGCAGTAAGTCCAATCTTGTGCAACCTGAAATTCACCAACATCTTAACCATGTTGTTATTGATCTTCGGTCCATTTTCTAATAACTCGTTCAGAGACGCTGATCCACGTGCGTGGGACGAAGCATCGAAAACCACCCTCAGCCGTGTCGTCGAGGATGATTCTCTGATAACAGCATGGTGTGGCATATAGTAACATCTCTCTGCCGACTATGATCCGTTGACTTTTTCAGCGTGATCATCCAGTTCATACTGTCTGACAGCTTTGTCGTATTGCTGAATGAGTTCCTCGTTGCTTCCAAATCTCCGCACTAAACCTTGTAGGCGTCTAACTGCAACACTTCGGTTGTTTGCGAGATCTGTCTTGACGCGATTCGACGGAAGCGCTACTTCATATTGTTACGGGGAAAATACAATACTGAGTCAGTATCAAGCCACAGCACAGCTCACAACACAACGTCGACTTCTTCACCTCTTTTTCAGTTCCCTTTTCAGGGTATATCCCACTATGCCATCTTAGCGTATGTAAAACCACGCAAGACAACCCCCGGCGGCAAAAGCGCCGACCCGGCGCGTCTATGGGACCACAGCAGAAGGTGGGTGGTAACGCTTGAGCCTGGATACGTGGACCACGTCACGGGATAACAGAGGAGAAGAGTTTGTAGGATTGGCCGGGACAATTTCGTATGTAACGTGTGTCACTTGTCGAAGCACGCGGTATGGCCCCGTGTATCGAGAAAGTAGCTTCTCAGAGAGACCGGCACGTCGCGTTGGGGACCAGAGAAGAACGAGGGAACCCGTTGGAAAACGTTGGTCACGATGCCGCTCGTCGTAACGGTGCTTCTGCGTTTCTTGAGAAGCCGTCAATCTGTTGCGGGCAAGCTGACGGGCGTGGTCAGCGCGGGCAATAGCGTCGCGTGCGTATTCCGTGGTCGACTCTGCAGCAGCCGGAAGGAAGGTATCCAATGGCAACGTTGGTTCGCGTCGAAACAAAAGGTAAAGCGGTGAGTATCCAGCGTTGTCGTGCCGGGAGGAATTGTACGCGAACGTCACGTAGGGCAGTGCAAGGTCCCAGTCACGATGGTCGGTCGACATGTATTTCGAAAGCATGTCTGTCAGGGTGCGGTTTAAGCGCTCTGTCAGCCCGTTTGTCTAGGGATGGTAAGAGGTCGTGAGCTTATGCTGGGTGGAACAGGAACGCAGGATATCGTCAATCACTTGAGAAAGGAAAGTACGGCCTCGGTCTGTCAACAGTTGTCGTGGGGCACCGTGCACTAAAATAAGATCCCGAAGTAAAAAATCAGCGACGTCTGTAGCGCAGCTGGTTGGCAGGGCTCGCGTGATTGCGTAGCGTGTCGCGTAATCGGTAGCAACTGCAACCCACTTGTTTCCTGAAGTTGATGTTGGAAAGGGACCGAGAAGGTCCAAACCGACTCGGAAGAAGGGCTCCGGTGGGATGTCGATAGGCTGAAGATACCCAGCAGGAAGTCCCGACGGCTTCTTGTGGCGCTGACAAACTTCGCAGGCGTTGACATAACGCCGCACAGAGCGTGCAAGGCCAGGCCAGTAGAAGCGGCGGCGCACACGGTCATACGTGCGAGAAACGCCAAGGTGACCAGCGGTTGGGGCGTCATGAAGCTCGTGGAGGACTGCGGAACGCAGGTGCTTTGGTACGACCGGCAGTAGAGCGGGTCCGGCGGGTGACAAATTACGCCGATATAAGGTGTCATCTTTGAAGGCAAACCTGCGTACAGAGGCGTCGTGCGGGGAGGATCACAGCCGTTGCATTATTTGACTGATATGCGGATCCCGACGCTGCTCGTCGCCGAGGCGAAGCAGCTGGGAGAGGGAAAATACGCAGTCGATCGAGGCAGTGCTCGTAGAGGGCCGGTCAGCCACAGGGTATCGGGATAGGCAATCCGCATCTTGGTGCAGTTTTCCGCTCTTGTACACGACCGTGTAGGTATACTCCTGCAAACGGAGTGCCCAGCGAGCGAGACGGCCTGTGGGATCTTTCAAAGAGGCGAGCCAACAAAGGGCATGATGGTCGGTGAGCACTGTAAACTGACGGCCGTATAAATAAGGGCGAAATTTCGCAACTGCCCATACCAGAGCGAGGCATTCGCGCTTCGTGATTGAATAATTGCGCTCCGAAGTGGACATCAGCCTGCTAGCATAAGCTAACACGTGATTCTGCCCACGTTGTCGCTGGGCCAACACAGCGCCGATTCCGTAACCACTGGCATCAGTGCGGACTTCGGTTGGCGCGGCAGGGTCGAACTGGGCCAGAACAGGGGAAGATGTGAGCAGTGTGACGAGCTTGGAGAAAGCTGCTGCTTGCGAGGGACCCCAGTTAAAGGGCGTGTCTTGTTTGAGCAGGTCCGTGAGAGGTCTAGCAATTTCGGCGATGTCTTCGACAAACCGCCGAAAGTAGGAGCAGAGTCCCACAAAGCTGCGAACATCTTTGGCGGTTCTCGGCACAGGGAAGTCCTTCACGGCTCGAATTTTTTCCGGATCAGGTTGTACGCCGGAGGCATCAACAATATGCCCAAGGATCTTAATGCGGCGACGGCCGAACCGGCACTTGGACGAATTAAGCTAAAGTCCGGCGAGACGGAACACTTCAAGAATTGCTGAGAGTCTCTCAAGGTGCGTTTCGAACGTGGGCGAAAACACAAAAACGTCGTCTAAATAACATAGACACGTAGACCACTTGAATCCGCGAAGCAGAGAATCCATCATTCGTTCGAATGTGGCTGGGGCATTACATAGGCCGAAAGGCATGACCTTGAACTGGTAAAGGCCGTCGGGTGTTGCAAAGGCCGTCTTCTCTCGGTCCACGGGATCCACAGCGATCTGCCAATATCCGGAACGGAGGTCGATGGAAGAGAAGTACGCGGCACCATGCAGACAATCAAGGGCGTCGTCCATTCGAGGTAGAGGGTAGGCGTCTTTCCTTGTGATGTTGTTGAGATGGCGATAGTCCACACAAAAGTGCCACGATCCGTCCTTCTTTTTAACTAACACTACCGGAGACGCCCAGGTACTGGAGGACGGCTCTGTAATGTCCTTCGCTAGCATCTTATTTACCTCCTGTTGGATGACGCTCCGCTCAGACGCAGACACTCTGTAGGGGCGGCGGTGAACAGGGTTGGCATCACCTGTGTGTATGCGATGCTGGACAACGGACGTCTGCCCTAGAGGTCGGTCACCGAAATCAAAAATGTCCTGGTAGGACCCGAGAACGCGCTGGAGCGCTTCAACGTGTTCAGGCGGAAGGTCAGCGGCGATGATGTTAAAAATTTGACGGCTGCCACAATTGGTTGTCGGTGGCGTCCGCTGCGTAGGAACAGCGGCATCCATATCTCCCGTTTTTAAAAGCAATTTTCTCCGTGAATTGCCGTACCACTTCATTTTCTTGGTAGTAGTTGGAAGAAGGGTCCGAAATGCCTATGCTGTCTAGATCCCAGAATTGTTGTAGGGCTTCAGACACGTTAGATTCTGCGCAACTCGTGCGGAGTACACAAACGTGCGTGCTGGCTTCCTTAAAAATGCGCCCATAACATGTAACTGGTCCTTGAAAGGTCCAGCCGAGCTTAGTGTTGATGGCAGCTAGTCCGGTGACTTGCTCGTGCGAACAAACGTCGTGCAGCACTACCTTCCACATTTGATTGGCTCAAATGAGTAAGCTAATGCCGACTTCTGTCTTTAGGCCAGGTAGCGATACAAAGTCAGCAATAAATTTATTTTCACCAAGAAGCTTCTGCACAAATGCGTGTGACTGTGGAGGATCAATCAAATGATCGCAAATAAAAGGAACCTCTAATGCCTCGACTTCGTGCCTGCCGCAGACAAACTGGCTCATCAGCGTAACCTTGACTAAGTTGAGTTGGTCTTTTGGCGCGACACTGGAACCACCAAACGCTTTCACGTCTACATCTACCTTCTTTATTACGGGCAGGCTTAGTTTTCGAGATATATTTTTTCTAATGAACGACATTTGGCTTCCGTTGTCGAGGACTCCTCTTATAAAGCAAGAACTGTGGTCACCTGGAGCCCATACTCGGAACGTCTGTAGTAATACGTCATTCTCAAACAAGCGGTCTGGAGACACTTCAGCGGCAGCATGCAAGCTTGGGCTCGGGCGTTCACTTGGTTAGGGTCACAAACAGCCGTTGCGTGCTTCCCTTTACAGTTAGCGCATCGGATGTTGCGTCAGCAATCTTTAGAGCGGTGACCTGATATTGTGCACTTGAAACATCTAACCGATCTGGCCAGACGGCTTTTCTTCTCATGAAAACTTAATGTAGAGGTGCACGCTTCTGTAGCATGTGCGGGAGAAAGGCAGAAAAAACAAGTACCTGTCGCCTTGTTAGATTCGCTCTGCAAAACGGAAGTAGTAGGCGTCGCACTGGGCCTCCTGTCACGCCTTCCTTCAGGTGTGTCGCGCACACAGGTCTCCTGTTGCCCGCTTTTATCACGGGCTTCTACCTCAAGCCGTAGATGATCCAACAGCTGCTGTAGCTCCGTTTCTGACGATTGAGTCTCGTTGAGCCTTCGCAGTGAGCTCTGTCGCTTGTAATGTTCCACCACGATGTCACTGGGGATCACCTTGGTCAGAATCTCGACAAGCATCGCAGCGTATGAAAGCTCCGATCGTCCAAGAGCCTTGAGACCTCTCACGTGTATGGTCACCGTATCTAGGAGATTCCTCATGGCGGTCACGTCAGTGCAGCATCGTACAGGCTTGAGTGTTCTGAGGTTTCCCAAGTACTTCTCTTCAATGATCCTGGTGTTTCCGAAGCGGTTGGTTAGAACTTCGATGGCATCTGCATATGAAGCATCCGTCACTTGAATTCCCTCGATCGCTTTGGCCGCTGGTCCAACAAGAAGGAATTTCAGGTAGTGGAATCTGTCGACGTTCGTCAGACCGGCGTTTGTATGGACGGCATGCTTGAACACATCCCAGAACGGCTGCCACTGTAGCACTCCTCCGTTGAAGTGAACTAATTCAAGCTTCGGTGGTCTTGAAGCACCGGCAACCGGCCTTGAGGCATCACCGATGGAACAATCTCCCGAAGTCGTACCTGGGCTTACGACGTCGTTGGGTATCGTCAGGCCTCGGTCCGCCGTCTTTTCAGGTTGAAGTTGTCCGATGTGATAAGTGAGAAGGGACAACGTTGCTGCCACGTTGTCTTCATACTCCGAGACCGACAGGTAGTCCTCGGCAGCTTACTCGTCCGTGAGGTGTTCCTCGAGCTGTTCGTTGAACACCCGTAGTCCGTCGTTGCAGTCTGCCTGTCGTGTAGCACTCGAAGCGCCAGGGCGCTAAACTGACTCGACTGAATGAGTTGACTTGCCTCGTTACGGAGACGCGTGTGCAAAGCTCGTTGGGTCGCTCGTTTGCCCTTGATCCGGTCCATCTTCGTTGCAGTTGAAGTCCTTTCGTAGTCGGGTCGCTTGGTTCACAAACTCCCGGCTTTCGGCACCATGAACTGTAGAAGAAAGCAAGCTTCGTCGTAGAAAAGTGGAAAAAGGGGCTACTTTATTGCCCGTAGCATATTTGCAACGCAGCCATTATAGGCCGCTCCAAATTCAGTTCAGCGCGAGACACGAGCCGCTCGAAAATGCGCTAGTCCCATTGTCGTCCTTTTCTTCTTATATTTCACACTGTACAAACCTTTATTAATACGGGCTTCACCACACACACACACACACACACACACACACACACACACACACACACACACACACACACACACACACACACACACACAAAGAAAAAAGAAATAAAAAGCTTTACTCCCAAGATATACCATGCTGAAGAAGTTTCCAACCTAAGTCACCCTTAGGGCGGTTAATACCGGAAATGAAGTCGTAATTGCCACTTACGAAGCGCGCAGCAAGGTTTACAAGCCTTCGTATTTATAGATTACAGTTTGGTCCTGAGGACCCCATAATATACAGCGACATTGAAGAATAGGTTGTACATTAGTGACATCAGAGCTTCTTTAAAGGGGCCCTGCAACACCTCTCTTAGTTATATTGGAATAGTCTCATTATTGACGTATGACTCTTCACGAGTCATATGCCGCAAAAATTTTTCGAATCCGTCAAGTCTAAGTGGTGTTACCAAATTATAGAGATCACGTTCCGCAGCTTTCTCCCTCAACTCAACGCCGCGAGCGCGCGGAAAGCTAGGCAGCGAGTCGACGGAGGGAGCGCAGAGGAGCGAGGCTCCGCCCAAGAGCGCCGGCGGAGTTTTTTTCTTCATTTTTTTCTCTCTGACGTCTGGGCGCAACCACGTGGTCTGTGCCGCCACTTCCGGTCGGCTTGCGTCGTTCTCGTCGAGCGGAGTCGTCGATCGCACTGTGTATCGCGCGTGCTTGAAAACTGCGCGTCGGTTTGGTAATGTTGGGTGTGCACCTCGAACGCCGTAGTGTTTTCATGGCTCTGCCAACCATGGAAGCAAACCTGCGCGCTCGTTTGGAACGAATGACAGCTGAGATCGGTTTCGGCCCATACTCCGATACACCGCCTCGTAAGACGGCACTGGCAGACGACCCCAAAGCGCCGCCATTACCGGACGCCAGCATTGTTATCGGAGACACGCTGCGCCCGTGCCTCGGTCGGTCGTGAGAACGTGCCGACGATGCAGTTCTCAGCTGACGAGGCAACACTCGAACGGCTGCCACTCTCAACGGCAACCGGCGATGGTCAAAAGCACAGAAATATTCACGGTTTCGGCACTGCGCATGGCGAAGAAAACGGAACCACGCAACTACGAGCAGACGAGCTGTCGGTGAGACCGGAAGTGCTAATATTAATGTTTGTTCGGTGTTTTTAACGCGATAACATAATATAAACATACATATTATCTACTTATTGAACTCAAAATTAACAACGAAAGTAATAATGAGGGTGTTATCGTGATTAAAACATCAGCCAATGGTGGAACTGCCGACAATCGCGTCATATTTTGCGGACTAATACACCATGCCCGACACCATGCCCGAAGCTGACAGGATCAAACAAATCCTGAAGGGCATTGACGATGGCGCATTCCAAATGCTCTTGGCTAGGAATGCGGGCACAGTTTCAGAAGTCGTCAGCTTGTGTCAGAGCTACGACGAGTTGAAGAAGCAGCGCGCTCTGACTCGGCAGCCTCCACGGGGTGGCGAGTCGCTGTGCAGTCTCGACACCATGCCTGACCATTCGACGTTGCTTCAGCAGGTTCGAGACTTCGTCCGCGAGGAAGTTGCCCGCCAACTTTCCTTAATGCCTTTTACTCACGAGCCTACCACCCGTCTGCCCACCCCGCTCCGCACTGTTATTTCGGAGGAGGTTGCCCACGCTGTTCCCCTTGCGCGCCGCGAGCCGCCTCCATCCAGCCCTGTTCACTACGCGCGTGCATCGGAGCCTGTGGCCGCTCCTGTCGCCTATGCGCAAGCCGTGCAGCCTGTAGCCGCGCCCCTCACGTATGCTGACGTTCTGCGTAGGGTTCCGCAACCACCTTACACTACGCACTCGCAGCCCACGCAACCGCCTGTCTATCCTTCCACTTGGGCAGCACCGACAATCGCCAATCCATGGAGGACGCCTGATAATCGACCGATTTGCTACGCCTGCTACACTCCTGGACACGTCGCCCGCTATTGCCGCCGTCGCCCCCAAACTTTCGGCGACCGTGCCCGGTCGTCGCAAGCCGGAAGCCAGCCCTTCCTCCAATACGTTCCTGGCCCATCACCGCGCGATGCCCCTACTCACCGCCCTGACTTCCAGCCGCAGCGCTCACCATCTCCTCGGCGGCGATCGCCGTCCCCCATGCGTCGCCGGCCCGGACCCTCCGACCAGGAAAACTAAACGCCGCAGTTCAAGAGGCAAGAACTGCGCCATCTCCGAACTGTCCAAGCCTTCACTCCTCGCCAACTAACGTGGTCGCCATAACTGTTGAAGGTGTTCGTACTTTTGCCCTTGTGGACACCGGCGCCGCCGTTTCTGTCATAGCCGCTAATCTCTGCCGTGTATTACGAAAGGTAACGACGCCGCTTTCGGGACTGTCGCTCCACACCGCAAGCGCGCAGCAAGTGACGCCTCTCGCAGCCTGCACTGCAAGAGTGGTCATTGAAGGCAATCTGTACATCGTTGAGTTCATTGTCCTTTCTGCCTGTTCGCATGACGTCATCCTCGGGTGGGACTTCCTATCCCGCCATAATGCCGTCATCGACTGCGCACGCGCCGAAGTTGAGTTTTCCCCATTGTGTGACGCCCCATTACTTGACGCTCTTCATCAGCCGCCCAAGCTGCTCAGAATAACAGAGAGCTGAGCTAGTTGGTACGTATTCATTCTAAAAAGAGACAGGGCGTGCAAACACGGACACAAGAAAGAGATCAGGACACCACAAACGTACACAAACACCACTACGTTCGTGAGGATACCGACATTCCGCCTGGCACTTTCGCACTGGTCCCTGTTTCCTGCAACGCCCACACCGACGCTACAGTCTTTTTCACGCCGTCCGATGTCTTCACGAGTCGTAGAGCTCTGCCGCTACCTTTCGCAACGATTGACATCGCCGCCGGCAGCAGCAATATATTCGTCTTGAATCCGCTCTCTGCACCTGTCACGCTGCTTGCAGGCGAATGTCTCGGCCGCGTGGAAGATCTCGACTCTTCGTCTCTGGTTGACGTCCCGGATGACTGCTGCGACCCACCAAATGCCCTGTCGGCACTCGGGGAGTCATCCAGTGATATATTTTCCAGTGCCATCGCCGATACCCTCACCCCTGCCGAACACGCTGACCTACTTGCTCTTCTGCACGAGTTCCGGAATTCTTTCGATGTGTCGCAACCTCAACTGGGCCGCACGTCGCAAGTACAACATTACGTCGACACCGGTTTACACCAGCCGCTGCGTCAAAGACCATACCGCGTCTCCGCTGAAGAGCGCCGCGTCATTAACAACCAAGTCGAAGACATGCTTCGTAGAGACGTTATTCGACCATCGCACAGTCCCTGGGCGTCTCCTGTCGTACTGGTGCGTAAGAAAGATGGATCTATCCGGTTTGGCGTGGACTACCGTCGTTTGAATAAGATAACTCGCAAGGACGTCTATCCTTTGCCGCGCATTGACGACGCCATTGACACCCTTCACGGAGCAGAATTCTTCTCGTCACTGGACTTGCGGTCTGGCTATTGGCAAGTTCCTATGGCTGAAGCCGATCGCCAGAACACTGCGTTTATTACACCTGATGGCCTATACGAGTTTAACGTCATGCCCTTTGGACTTTGTAACGCGCCTGCTACGTTTGAACGACTTATGGATAATACACTACGTGGTCTAAAGTGGTCTATGTGCCTGTGTTACCTCGACGATGTCGTGGTTTTCTCCCATGATTTCCCTACACACCTCCGTCGCCTCAGGCACGTTTTGACTTGTCTGACCAACGCTGGCCTTCAGCTTAACCTCAAGAAATGCCGCTTCGCTGTTCGGGAGCTCGTCATCTTAGGCCACATCGTGTCCAAACAGGGCGTATTACCTGACCCTGCAAAACTTCGTGCAGTCGCGGAATTCCCTAAGCCCACGACCATGAAGGAACTTCGAAGTTTTGTAGGTCTATGCTCCTATTTCCGGCGCTTTGTTCGCAATTTTGCATCCATCATGTCACCATTAACCCAGCTTCTTCGCGGCGACGTCAACCTCTCCTCCTGGTCCTCTGCATGTGACGTAGCCTTCGCTACACTGCGCCGCCTGCTCACTTCCCCACCTATCACCTATTCTTCGTCACTTCGATCCGACGGCTCCTACCGAAGTACACACAGACGCCAGCGGGGTCGGGCTTGGCGCTGTCCTCGCTCAACGAAAGCCCGGCTATTCCGAATACGTCGTCGCCTACGCTAGTCGCACGCTGACGAAAGCCGAAACGAATTACAGCGTGACTGAAAAAGAGTGTTTGGCTCTGGTGTGGGCGCTTGGAAAGTTCCGGCCGTACTTATACGGCCGCCCGTTCGATCTAGTAACCGATCACCACGCGCTTTGCTGGCTCGCCACGTTGAAGGACCCTTCTGGCCGCCTAGCGCGATGGGCACTTCGCATCCAGGAGTACGACATTCGCGTCGTATACCGCTGCGGACGCAAACACTCTGACGCTGACGCCCTCTCCCGCTCACCTTTACCGCCAAATCCAGCGTGCGCAACCACATGCGTCCACCCCTTGTCATCTCTCGATCTCGACTCCATTGCCACCGAACAACGTCGTGACCCGTGGATCGCTTCTCTTCTTGATTATCTATGTGGAACATCCACCATTCCTGTATCTCGATCCCTCCGTCGTCAAGCTTCCCATTTCACCATCCGCGATCAACTGCTTCATCGCCGCCGCAACTACGCTGCCGATGGCCGCCGATGGCTACTGGTCATTCCACGCAGCTT
The DNA here is from genome assembly GCF_013339695.2 of Rhipicephalus sanguineus. Lineage (NCBI taxonomy): Eukaryota > Metazoa > Arthropoda > Arachnida > Ixodida > Ixodidae > Rhipicephalus > Rhipicephalus sanguineus. The sequence continues at coordinate 13,002,722 of NC_051178.1, read as the reverse complement.
GCGATCACAAGTATGCGCCTCTCTTCACGACGATCCGCAATGTGGCCATGCCGGGGTGTTCAAGACATACGAGCGCCTTCGCCATCGCTATTACTGGCGCGGCATGTACAATTTTGTGCGGAAATTCGTGCAGTGCTGTCCTGACTGCCAACGACGCAAATCGGCACCTTTGCGTGCGACCGGCGCATTGCAGCCGCTTCCATGCCCTGCCAAGCCATTTGATCGCGTCGGCGTTGACCTCTACGGTCCCCTTCCAATGACCGCAGATGGCAACCGGTGGATTATCGTGGCTGTCGACCACCTGACACGGTACGCCGAAACTGCCGCTTTGCCTAGCGCTACCGCTCGGGATGTCGCCTCTTTCATTTTACGTCACTTTATCCTTCGACATGGCGCCCCTCGAGAGCTCCTTAGTGACAGAGGCCGCGCTTTTCTCTCCGAGGTCGTCGAAGCTCTACTCTCGGAATGCCACGTCATTCATCGGACAACCACAGCATACCACCCACAGACTAACGGGCTCACGGAACGGTTTAACCGCACCCTGGGTGATATGCTCTCGATGTACGTCGCATCTGACCATACCAACTGGGACCGTGTTCTCCCTTATGTAACATTCGCATACAACACCGCGATACAAACAACTACCGGATTTTCGCCTTTCTTTCTCCTTTACGGACGCGAACCTTCACATACTATTGACACCCTACTTCCCTACCGTCCTGATGCTTCCGAGTGTCCACCTGTCTCCGAAGCTGCTCGACAAGCCGAAGAGTGCCGCCAGCTCGCCCGCACGTTTACCTCGCAAGAGCAGCAGCGACAGAAAGAAAACCGCAGCACTTCACTTCCAGACCCTAGCTATGCCCCAGGGTCTCTCGTATGGCTCTCTGTCCCATACCAGACTCCGGGACTCTCCTCGAAGCTCGTTCCAAGGTACGAGGGCCCTTACACCATCTTGGAGAAAACCTCTCCAGTTAATTTTCTTATCGAGCCAGTTTCTCGATCGGATGACATGCGCCGGCGTGGACGTGACATCGTCCGTGCTTCCCGCCTCAAGCCGAACCATGAGCCTCTACCTGAAACTTCTTAGGTCGCCAGGATGGCTCCATTTTCAGCGGGGGCGATTGTGAAGAAGAAGATGCGCCTCCATCCAGCAGCATCGCCAACGCTCGGCTCGCTCGACTCGTGTTTCGGATCGCCGCTGTGCCTCTGGACGCTTCTCGCTTGCTTGCCGCTGACGACCATTACGTCTTTCAACGACCAATAAACCTCTTCACACATCATTTGTCGAGAGAAGAGGGAGCGATTTTCAGCTGACTTTGAGAATTTATTGTAAATTCCAGGCCGTGCGCATCGCTATAATATTTCGCTCGCGTGTTCTCGGGAGCCTCGACTACCGATCGGCAGCGCTTTTTGAGCATGCTCGAAAAGTGTTGCAGGGCCCCTTTAAGACTTTTGGGGCAGACTTGAAGTTCCGTTTAATGAAATTTAACACACCATTGGCTTTACCAGTTACATAACCAATGTGCATATTCCAAGATAAATAGGCGGAGAAGTAGACACCAAGCTATCTAAGGTGTTGCACGCGGTCAAGCTGTGCACCAGACAAGCTGCAACAAGAACAGAAAGGTTTGCGTTTCCTGGTAAAACTAAAAAACAACGCTTGTTTACTGTCACGGACTGCCATTTTTGCGACCCGGCGTCACGGCTAAATGACGGGCGCCGCACTTCCCCGTTGAGCGGCGGGAGCCGCGTACTCACGGAAAGAGCGGGGAAGTGCTGAATGGGGTCTCCTTCTTCGAAAGTCGCCGCGGACGATTGATCCTTTGTACCTACGGCGGCGGCGGCAGGATCTTGGAAGGGCGCCATGTACAGCGAACAAGCTTTTGGCTACAAGACGCACCAGCTGAGAGCCAAGCAAACTGACCTTTCCCACGGGAAAAAACTTCTGGTGGACAAGCCGTATGACAGTTGAGGACCCTCTCCTAATTAAAAAGGGGCGTGGTCAATATATATTTAGGGCGGAGTTTCTATCAATGAAACACGCGTGATTAGACCCATGTAGAGGTCCCTTTTTCCCCCAGGAAAAGAATGAGGTGACACGGAGGATGATTTAAGCGCCGGATTTTGCCCTGCTAAGCAGTCTAGTCGCCGACCAACATGGTGTAGAACAGATCAACAAGTATCCCTTCTGGAAGTTTTTGTGTGGCTCTGTATCGGCTGGCCACTTAAACTTAGCCGTTCGTCTAGTTTTGACGAGAAATTAACGTCTACATCGTAGACATCAGGACTTCCTCTCTGGTTAGCTTAACCTGCCCGAGATCACCTTCAAGCACTAGCCTCCCGCAAACACCAACGTTGCAACACCACCGACATCGCAGTCGTGCCAGAACTCTCTGTGACTTCTCGCATCCGATCGTCGTGGATGCAACGCTGCCGGTCTTCACACGTATGCTTTCACCTGTTTATATCCTCGAACTTTCTCATCTGTAGTTCTACTGTTTGTTAGTTTTGTATAGTTTGTAATACTTCTCTCCTGTACGCTGATTTATTGATTTTATGTGTATCTTGTTAGTTGGTATTAAGTGTTGTATTAGATTTCCTGTGCCGCAATATCCCTAGAGTAAAGTTGGTTGTTTTGATTTCACACGTCTCTGATATCTTCACTGTCTCTGCTTACGTACGGAACGAACTAACCTGCTGTCAACCCGTCGCCGACTTCGCGCTGGCGACACTGGTGGCAGCTTGTAACATTTACATTTAAATGCATTTTGCATTTTTGTACCACCTCACCACAGTGTCAAAATCACGTTGTAAACCACAAATATAACCCATACTCTGTATTGATTTGTAAATGATGCCATCATCCGCGTACAGACTCAAGTTTGGTGTTAGCGTTTGTGATAAATCATTAGTATGGCCTTGAAAGAGCACCGAACCTTCAGGCACCACGGAAGTTACGCTGCAATATGAAGAAGGACCACTTACAAGAACGGACTGTTTTATTCAAGACATAATCGCTTAACCAACCAAGAACAGAAGCAGGCAGGCCTTAAAAAGATAACTTCTGCAGTAGAAGGGCCCGTAAAACAGTGTCTAACGCTTTCTGAAAACCTATTGCCCTTATCAGATGAACTTAAATCATCATGAGAAAATTCATGCAGCTGTGTAACACGTGAAAAAGCAAGACATAAAACCATGCTGAACTGTAACGAAAAAGTCATTCCTTTCAGAGTCTTTTATTATACGCGTACTGCTATATTTACGTGCTCAGGAGCTTTACAGCACACGCTCGTCAATGAAACTTAGAGACATCATTTTGCTTCCAGACTTTGGTATTCGTGTAACATTTGCGATCTTCCACAGAGATGGGAGTTTATGACCTCCAAGTGACCTTAAAAATAATATAGTTAGAAAGGGCGCCAAGACTCCTCCACACCCCTTCAATACATGATTGGAAATAGCATCAGGCCCCGGAGCCGAGTTTTAATTAAGGCATTGCAGGAGAGCGTACAAAACACTAGCGGAGACAACAATGACAGCAATAGGTTCAAAGTCCTGGTGTATATATATATATTGTTAAGGTGTTCAATCAACGGCACTCAACGACAGTGATTGATGGCGACACTCACGGCAAGGCACGAACTCCCTGCGCGAGCGGCGCCCTTTCCGAAGCCAAAGAGGACGACCCAATAGAAGGCGCTGGAGAGAGTAACCCATTACTATGTTCCAAGGCTTCGCTACAATCACCCCCGGTACGAAAAGGGAGCCGCCCGGCGACCTAACAGCTGGTCACTATGAGCGGATCATAGTAGGCCTTGAGGCGCTCCACGTTGACAAGGTCGCACCGTTGACGGCGCATGTCTGAAGATGGTTCGATGCGTTCGTTCACGTAGTTGACCGGAGATGTGCGCTCGATGACACGGCAGGGGCCTTCGTATTTGGGCAGCAGTTTTGACGAGAGTCCACTTGCAGTGGTAGGGACGGAAAGCCATACGAGCGCTCCAGCGAAGAACGTGGGCGCAGAAGTGGCGGTGTCATCACGAATGCTCTTCTGCCGCTCTTGTTCATGCGTCGTAAAGGTCTTGGCAAGCTCGCGACACTCTTCAGCAAGCCTGGCTGTGTCAGGAATAGGCGCACACTCTGATGGATACGGCTTCTATGGAAGCATCGTGTCGATGGTGTACGACGGGTGTCTTCCGTGCAGTAAGAAGAAGCGCGAAAAACCAGTAGTGCTCTGAGGGGCGGCGTTATAGGCGTAGGTGACGAAGGGCAGAATGGCATCCCAGTTTGTGTGATCGGCGGCGACGTACATTGAGAGCATGTCGCCGAGCGTGCGGTTAAAGCGTTCGGTTAGGCCATTCGTCTGCGGGTGGTAAGCAGTAGTTTTGCGGTGAACAGCATGGCACTTTGAGAATGGCTTCGACGACTTCCGACAAGAAGACACGGCCTCGATCGCTGAGAAGCTCCTGGGGTGGACCATGACGCAGCATGGATCGGTGTAGCAGAAAGGATGGAACATCGCGCGTTGTAGCCGCTGGGAGGGCGGCGGTTTCGGCGTATCGCGTTAGATGGTCAACGGCGACGATGGCCCAGCGGTTGCCAGCCGACGTCAGAGGAAGTGGTCGATACAAATCGATGCCCACGCGCCCAAACGGACGGTTAGGGCAAGGTAATTGTTGTAGACCGGCTGGCGACACGTGCGTTGAAAGTTTTCGGCGTTGGCAATCGAGGCAGGAGCGAACGAACGTCTGCACGTAGCGACACATCCCTCGCCAGAAGTATCGTTGTCCAATGCGGTGGTGTGTTTTGGATACACCAGAGTGCGCGCATTGCGGATCAGAGTGGAAGGACTCGCATATTTCAGAACGCAGACTGCGGGGTATCACTAGTGGCCACTGGCGGCCGTCGGCATTGTAATTGCGTCGGTGCAGTTGGTCGGCACGAATGGCGAAATGGTGGGTTTGACGACGCAACGCGCGAGTGGATGGGGTTGCCGACGGATCAGTGAGCAGGTCGATCAGCGAGGAGATCCATTTACCCTTGCGCTGTTCGGTAGCGATGGTGTGAACGTCGATGGAGGAAACAGCAGTGTAAGATACTGAGCAGGGCGCATTGTCTTCAGGCAGGGGGGAGCGCGAGAGGGCGTCGGCGTCAGCATGCTGGCATCCGTTGCGGTACAGCACGCGGATGTCGTAGTCTTGCAGGCGAAGTGTCCCCCGGGCGAGACGGCCTGAGGGATCCTCAATGACGACAGCCAGCATAGTGCATGATGGTCGGTGACGACATCAAATGGGCGACCATACAAATAAGGTCGGAACTTTGTAAGGGCCCAGATGATCGCCAGGCACTCTTCTTCCGTGACGGTGTAATTGGCCTCTGCTCTAGTAAGCGTACGGCTTGCGTATGCCATGACATATACGGGGAACCCTGCTTTGCGCTGCGCAAGGACAGCGCCGAGGCCTACACCGCTGGCGTCCGTGTGTACCTCGCTTGGGGCCGTAGGGTTGTAGTGGCGTTGTATGGGAGGAGGCGTCAACAAACGACGGAGCTTTGCGAACGCGTCATCATTCTCGGATGACGACGAATTTAGGGGTCCGTTACTTCCAAGAAGCTTCGTCAGCGGCGATATGATGGTGGCAAAGTTTCGTATGAAGCGTCGAAAGTGTGAACACAGTCCTACAAAACTACGCAGTTCTTTGAGGGACGTAGTTTTGGGAAATTCGGCCACGGCCCGAACCTTGGCCGGATCGGGAAGGATTCCGTCCCTAAACACGACGTAGCCGAGGATTCTCAGCTGCCGTGCCGCAAATCGGCACTTCTTCAGATTCAGTTGGAGGCCGGCGTTGCTCAAACGCGTCAAAACATGCCGCAGATATTGAAGATGCGTGGAGAAGTCTGGAGCGAAAACGACGACGTCGTCCAGGTAACACAAGCACGTGTGCCATTTCAAGTTGCGCAGAACGGTGTCCATCATGCGCTCGAAGGTCGCGGGCGCATTACACAGACCAAACGGCATGACGTTGAACTCGTACAAGCCATCGGGCGGGACAAAGGCTGTCTTCGGTCGAGCGTCATCAGCCACGGGTACTTGCCAGTACCCCGAGCGCAAATCGAGAGATGAAAATAATTCTGCTCTTTGTAGGCTGTCAATTGAGTCGTCGATTCGCGGCAGTGGATAAACATCCTTGCGGGTGATCTTGTTGAGCCGTCGGTAGTCCACACAGAACTGCACAAAACCGTCCTTCTTCGCAACGAGAACAACAGGAGACGCCCATGGGCTGCCGGAGGGCCGAATTACATCGCGTCGAAGCATATCGTCCACTTGCTCATTAATTACCCGACGTTCTGCGGGAGACACGCGGTATGGACGTTGCCGCAGTGGTGGTTGGGCGCCAGTGTCGATGCGATGCGTAACAGCGGACGTGCGGCCGAGGGAAGTTTGCCCGACATCGAACGAATGACGAAATTGATCCAACAAGCAGAGAAGCTGGGAACGCTGGACCAACGTAAGGTTGTCAGCAATGGAGGGATCAAGTACATCAGCGGGTGACGAATCAGACGTGGAAACAGCACTGATGGTACGGGAACTGGTACAGTGCGAGTCATCGGGTGCGTCCAGAACTTGTGCGTCTTCAACGGGTTCCACTCTGCCGAGACATTCCGCTCGAACCAACGTAACAATGTACGGGGATGGGTTGGTAACGAAAATAGCGGTGCTGCCCTGATTGATTCGCACGGTCGCTAAAGGTACCAGCAACCCTTTGCTAGTTCATACGCGGTCAGATGGGGAAAGGAGTGCAGTGGTGTCGGAGAGACCGGTGTAGTAGACCGACACAGCCGTTGACGAGTTTGAAGGCACTTTCGTATCGTCTTTGACGAGGATCTTGCTCACTGCCGATGGACTGCTTGCCGGCGTCAAATGTGAGAACGGTGAGAATTCGATTTAGGCTGGTGCGCAACGAATTACGTCGTCGTGGCGGGAGAGAAAATCCCAACCCAGAATGACGTCGTGAGAGCATGCCGCAATTATGATGAACTCGACGTCGTACGGAACGTCCTGAATGACGATGCGAGAAGTGCATACTGCTGTAGGATGAATACTCTGGGAGCTCGCGGTGCGGAGGGACATCCCAGAAAGTGGCGTCATCACTTTTCGGAGTAAGCGGCAAAGTTTTGCGTCCATAACGGAGACAGCGGCTCCAGTATCGATAAGGGCCGATGCGCGAACAGCGTCCATAAACACGTCGATTACATTCGATGGACTTCGCTGAGGGCTTTCACAGTTCGATAGCGTCGCAGCCCTTGCCTCCTCGACTGCGACGACTAGTTTTCCTGCTCTCGTGCGCACGAACGTGGCCGCATGGGTGACAGAGAGCGCCGTCGTGGAGACGGAGCACGGCGAGTAGCTGGAGACGGGCGTGACGTCGGTGACATAGGTGGAGCTTCACCATAGGGCCTCCGCCAAATTGTTAAGGTGTTTAATAGACGGCACTCAACGACAGTGAGTAATGGCGACAGTCCCGGCAAGGTACGAACTCTCTGCGCGAGCGGCGTCCTTTCCGAAGCCAAAGAGGACGACCCACTAGATTCAAAACATGCCACAGACGTTGGAGATGCGTGGAGAAGTCCGGAGCGAAGACGATGACGTCGTCCAGGTAACACAGGCACGTGTGCCATTTCAAGTTGCGCAGAACGGTGTCCATCATGCGCTCGAAGGTCGCGGGCGCATTACACAGACCAAACGGCATGACGTTGAGCTCGTACAAGCCATCGGGCATGACAAAGGCTGTCTTCGGTCGAGCGTCATCAGCCACGGGTACTTACTTGCCAGTACCCCGAGCGCAAATCGAGAGATGAAAAGAATTCTGCTCCTTGTAGGCTGTCAATTGCGTCGTCGATTCGCGGCAGTGGATAAACATCCTTGTTGGTGGTCTTGTTGAGCCGTCGGTAGTCCACACAGAACCGCACAAAACCGTCCTTCTTCGCAACGAGAACAACAGGAGACGCCCATGGGCTGCCTCGCATCGAATTACATCGCGTCGAAGCATATCGTCCACTTGCTCATTAATTACCCGACGCGCATGACGACGCTTGACGACGTGTCGCTGAGGAAACTTCGAAATGAGGCATTAAAGTTGTGCAAAAGATATAATCACGAAAGCCTAGCTCGATCGTTAGGAAATAGCAAAAAGTTGCAGTTAGAAATATTTTTTACAGCTAAAACGCATAAACGTGACTGTCCTCTCCGTGTGATTTTGTCCGAAAACGACACATGGCAGAAGTGTTTGGCATTGTTCCTACAGAAGCACTTGAAGATGCTTCCTGTTGACGATCCTTATTTGGTAGTTAAGTCGAAGCAAGTTGTTGAATTCTTTAAGGTTAGGCAGGACCAGAACCTAGCCCTCTTTTCGATCGACGTTAAAGATTTGTTTTATTCACTTCCCCAGGCAGAATTGATGACATGTGTTGCAGATAGCATTGACAGGTTGGGAAGTGTCAATTTCCAGAACGCTTCCGGCTTGTCCTGTGATCAGTTTTTAGAGCTCCTTCACTTTTATGTAAACTCAACCTACGCAACTTGGGACGAACACATTGTGAAACAAAAAAATGGCATATGTATTGTGTCTTGTATCGCTCCCTGTTTGAGCGACCTATTTCTGGCTCACCGCAACAAGCTCCTTCGCGATCGTTTGACCAGTACGGACGTCGTTGGCGTCTTCAGATTGGTAGACGACTACTTAATTGTTTCACGCCGTGACTCTAACAACTTTGACGCAGGGGTCGCTAGAACGCTGAGCATTTTTACTGACGTGTTGTCCCCTCTTTTACTGACGCATGAAGTCCCAAAGGACAATTTCATAAGATTTTTGAACATAGGGTTGTATTGCCGTCCAAGAGGTGTTTGCTGGAGCTGCGAGCCTAGAGGTAACAAGCCGGTGTTGCCATTTGCATCGGCGCACACCAAGTTAGTCAAAGGTGCCGTGATTCAGTCCTGTTTCCACAATTCTTTGTCCAAGTCTTGTGAGCATAAGATTGAGGAAAGTTTGTGGGGCCAGGCCAAGCGTCTGTGCGACTCCGGTTACCCCATGACACTTGTCAGCGGTGGCGGAGCGCCTGAACAAAAAAAGCCAGGCCTGCGCTGAAACCGCAGCACAGTCACAGCGAAAGCTGGAAGAGCGGCGTTTCTAGAGCGCGTTAAGCTCTCTTGGGGCTACAATACAAGTACACTAGAAAGGTACCTACTACGTCATAAATCAAAATTTTTGTGAAGTTGGGAAGCACCTACTAAGCCATTATTCGTCATTCTGCGGAGAAGCGAGGCACCAGCTACACGTCTGTAATGCATTATGTGCACTTTGTTGACGCGACGACTGATGACGATGAAGAATTATGGCTCAGTCCTTTGTAATGGGTTGGAATATTTCAACGGCCCACCAGTTATGTAATTTGCATTGGGTGACGCCCGGTCGCTATTTCCCTCTCCCGTCATGCTGTATCACATACGTTTACGTTGTAGAGAGACGGGCGGGGGGGGGGGGCGAAGAACTTTACTGAGACCCCGAGGGAATGGATCATGCGTTTATGGGCTTCCTTGACAACCAATACAAGTGCAATTGCGAGGAACCCACTACGCTATAAATCATTGTAATTTTACTGAGACCCCGAGGAAGTGGATCATGCGCTTATGGGCTTCCTTGGCAACCAATACAAGTGCACTTGCGAGGAACCCACTACGCTATAAATCATTGTAATTTTTGAGAAGTAGGGCAGCAGACACTGTGCCATTTTTCGTCATTCTACGGAGGGCGTTGGTACCTGCTAAACCCACGTAAGGCATGATGCGCACTTTGTTGATGCTGTGCCTGATGACGATGAAGAAAATCACAGCATATCCAAGGGGTGAATGATGATGAGTGGGGCGAAGCTACGGAGGGGATCATCTGTAAACCGTGAAACTCTTCCGTGAAATGCGCCCAGTACATAATATAAAGAGTGTGAAACATCGTGTATATATTAAACATCAAACTTTTATTGTACTGTTGGTTTACGTGGTCCCTTCATTGTCACTTGTGATCGGTGAAATGCAAGGAAGAAGTCCGCTCCCGAGCGAAAGAGCGCCAAGAGCGACCGCATTCCCCGCTCGCCCTGTGCGAATTAAAGGCAAGGCTAGAGGGAAGACAGGACGCGCGTTCCACGACGCGAGGTCGGTAGCATGCCCAACGAAAGCCAACGGAACGCGATCGTGCAAGTGCTCCGGCTTCGCATCGCCTCATGGTTCCATTTAGCGTCCCAAAACCAAACATATTGCTCAAGGTGTGCCTTGCGTTTTTCGTAGTAATAATTTCTTTATCATGTACATTAAGACGAAAAGTTGAAAGCTCACTAGAGTGTATCGCCCGCAAAGTATGTCTTTTAGTGTGATTTAACTCTCGTACGGCAGGGTCCTCGCGCCGTTGCCGGTCCACCTCGCCCGTTGACGATCGGGCGAGGTGGCTACATATAACTACTACACTTTAACAAAAACATCTGGCGTTCTTTCGTTCTGCTTTTACAAAACATCTGGCGTCTTTCGTTGGTTTGTTTCATCAATCAACGGCGTTTTGAACAAAATTTTTATTGTTTAATCACGCACAGGAGAAATCTCACCAGGCACTACCTTGGAGGTAAACAATGGCTGCTAATGGCAATGAGAGACAGAAGAAGTCGGCTTTTAGCTAACACTTACACTTCTACTTCTACTAACGTTTCCTACTGGAACATGCCAATGGCTGCTAATGGGGAATGAGAGACAGAAGAATTCGGCTTTTAGTTAACGCGCACGCTGCGAATTTTTTATTGTTCATCAACGCACAGGAGAAATATCCCACCGGCACCACCTTGGAGGTCAAAGCGTAAGACTTGTTACTCACTACTACGACCACGACGAGGGACGAACGGGTGCCGCCTTAAGGAGCTTCGCCCCTAAAATATGGCAGAGTCCTTTGTAATGGGTTGGAAGCATTCAACAACCTACTCGTTGCGCAATTCGCATTGTGTGACGCCTGGTTACAGAATTCGCGTTGTGCGACACTTGGTGCTTATTTTACTCTTCTACCACGCTATATTGCATATGCTAATGTGGTTCCTTCCCGACATGAAGCCTGTATAGGACCTTTTTGCAAAGCAGTTTCAAGCACCGGCATGGCTCAGAGGTTGAATACTGGGCTCCCACGCAGAGGGCCCAGGTTCGAACCTCGTTCCATCCTGGAATTTTTTTCTTATTCCGTTTTTTTTCTTATTTCGAGCGATACTGGTTACGGACACCGGCGGCGGCGGCGGACAACTACGGCGCCAGAAACGGCCGGTGAAATGATCTCATAACAGCTTTCGCTGTAAAAGTACAGGTCTAATCCGAGTGAGCATCAGAGTGACACTCGAAGGAAAAAGCTCGCAGTAGTGCCCTACATCCACACCGTATCTCACAACCTGAAAAGGATTGCGAGAAGGTCCGGTGTGGACGTTGTTTTTTCCGCGCCCGTGCGACTGCAGGGACTTTGCAGGTGAGTGAACGCCGAAAGAGAAAAAGAAAATGCTTCGTGTTCCACTAAACATAGCGAGAAGTTTGTTGCCTGCGTTAAAGACGCTATTTATTCCGTCCCGCTCTCATGTTCCCGTGTGTACATTGGCCAGACCGGCCGTTGTGTGAATCAAAGGTTGCGCGAACATAAGTACAATGTCACGAAAGTTATTTCCGGACACCTTGCCATTCACTGCCAAAGATGTGGCTGTTTTCCCATTTTTGATAAAACTAGTATTCTCAACAGGGCAAGAGATTGATTGACTAGAGAAATTATTGAAGCGTATGAAATAGATAAAATGAATTATACATGTGTCAGCATGCCATCCTTGTCACTAACAGATAAGGAAAAGAGATATCTGGATCCGTCACTCTAGGTTGGTGGCAACTGGTTGTGATTGCGGCAGAACATGCGCGCTTGGGTCCTGCTTTTGTTTCTTGTTTCGTGTGCACCTGCTCGCGTGTGTCTATATAAGCGTCACGTGCATATGAAAAATAAACATTCCAGTTGAAAGCAGCGCTGTGTGTGTGTTTGCGTGTTCTTTCTCCGTCCGCGTCCAGTAGCGCTGTAGAAACTAAGCATGAACAACCAACTAGCCCGCCAACGCACTTTAGACCCACTAGAAGGCGCTGGAGAGAGTAACCCATTACTATGTTCCAAGGCTTCGCTACAATATATATATATATATATATATATATATATATGTATATATCTTGATACTGGACTTTCGACGAAGGGTGAAAGAGAAGAAGGAAGAAGTAGAGTTGGATTCTGGGCTAAGCCTTCCGCGACCATCCATCATCCCGCCTTGTAAAATAAACATCTCTCACCGTAACAGAATTGGTGGAGAGTGCTGGGTAACGCATTGGAGCCCCGAGAAAGTACGGCGGAAGACAAACCACTGGAGCTTCGCCGAAGCCGCAGACTCGCAGGACTTCCGCCACTGCCAACCATGATGAACACTGACGGTGACATCCCGCCGCTTCAGCCTAGCACCCCTGGACAACACTACAGAGAGCCACGCCCGTTCTCTGGGAATCCTGGAGAGGACGTCGAAGAATGGCTCAAGCACTACCGGCGGGTGAGTCTTTATAACCACTGGGACACTGCCAGCCAGCGGAACAATGTACCACTTTTCCTTGAGGGAACCGCGTTGATGTGGTACGAGAATCATGAGGAGAATTTGACAACGTGGGCAAATTTCGTCGACGAGATCAAGAAGTGCTTTGGCGACCCGACCATGAAAAAGAAGCGGGCCGAGCAGACGCTGAGCCAACGTGCTCAAGTCCCAGGCGAGACGTGTACCATGTACACAGAGGAAGTCCTCAAGTTATGCAAAAGTGTAGACCCAGTCATGACTGATGAGGATAAGGTGGGGCATCTCCTCAAGGGAATTGCTGAGGATATCTATCACTACCTCATCGGCAAGGATGACTTGCATTCGGCGAATGACATCATCCGACACTGCCGGACGTTCGAGGCCCTTAAAGCTCGGCGTATTTCGGCAAAGTTCGGTCGACTCCCCAACGTCACCACTGTCGCGAGCATCGACGTGGGCCCTCCGTCCAGTGATCTGGCGTCAACTATACGACAAATAGTACGCGAAGAACTTGATCGACGGGACGCTGCTGCTACTTCGATAGCACATGTCCGTGGTGCTTTCACGCCGTGCGGCCCCCTGCCTGTATCCATCAATGCTGCGGGCTTCGACGACGCAAGGACGCCGGTACAGTCGCCTCGTCATACTCATATTTATGAGCCACCAAACGACGGCATCAGGAGGTCGCCCACCGACATCACAGCGTGGTAAGATCATCCCGCTGACTGCCTTCAGCAGCGTGTGGTGCGTGAAGCGCCTGTGTGTTTCTACTGTGGCGTTCGTGGACATATAGCCCGCTTCTGCCTGGATCGACGTCGGGCGCCTCTACCGCAGTATGAACGACCCCCTGCATCCTCACGTCGCACAAGTACACGTGGTGACTATCGCTGGCCACCGAACAGCTACTACCGAAACGACATCCAACAGAGCTACCTCAGCGATTCGCCTGCTTCTGTGCGGAGTCTGACGCCACCAACCTCCCGCCAGCGTCGATCACCATCACCAGGTCGTCGGCGTCTCACCTCTCCTCCGCCGGGAAACTAGGCGCCGCGGCCGATGGAGGTGAGGTCGCCGGACATTTTTCACTGCACGAAGATATGCCTCCGCCAGTTTCCATGTTACAGAATAAGGTCCGTGTTCTTATAGATGGTGTTCCCAATTCAGCTTTAGTCGACACGGGAGCAACTGTTTCCGTTATGAGCAGCGATTTTAAGACTCGACTCGGTCAGAAAGTGATGTTCTCTTGGGGAACCAACACAACGTTTCGTGCAGTGAGTGGGGAACCATTGCACCCAGTGGGAATGTGCACTGCAACTGTTACTTTTGGCGCAAAATTGTTCCAGGCAGAGTTCGCAGTTCTTGGGAATTGTACTCATGACGTTATCCTGGGGATCGACTTTCTGAAAGAATGCGGAGCCACCGTGGACTGCGCTGCCGGCGAAGTTTTACTGTCTGCTTTTTGTGAGGAGGCCACGCGCGGCCAACAGACAATTGCAGTCGTTGATGACATAATTCTGCCGGCGCAGTCCATAGTTGGAGTGCCTGTTGACGTTTGTGGTGTCGCAGCGGATAAAATTGATGTTATTGTTGACCCGATCGAGCTCAGCTGTGCAAAGAAGGATGTGTTGGTACCGCGTTGTGTGATTTCTGCGAGCAGTGGAAAATCCGCGCTATGGGTGATCAACTCCTCTTTCGAGCCGGTTGTACTGCCTAGTGGAATGCGGCTGGCTGTGTTTGAAGTAGACCCAAGAAGTAGCGTCAACATCGCGGTCATTAGCGACGACAACAAAGATGCATCTCATGTGGCCCGCCCCCGTGATGACATATTTATGGGCATGGTGAACAAGTCGCTATCGCCAGAGAAGAGACAAGCGTTAGTTAGGATTCTCTCCAACCATGCATCCGTCTTTGATTTCGCGCAGAATGGCCACGGAGTTTTTGCACCACCTTCACGCACTCGCCATGTGATTGATACTGGTTCCGCCCATCCCATCCGCCAGAGACCGTACAGGGTATCTCCGTCTGAGCGTAAAATTACTGCTGAGCAGGTGGAAGAAATGTTAGCAAAGAAAGCGATTCAGGAGTCATCTAGCCCCTGGGCGGCGCCTGTTATACTTGTAAAGAAGAAGGATGGTTCCTGGAGATTTTGTGTAGATTACCGGCGGCTGAACTCTGTCACAAAAAAAGACGTATATCCGCTTCCCCGAATTGACGATGTTATCGATTGTCTGCACTCTGCTTCGTATTTTTCTTCTGTAGACCTGAGATCTGGATATTGGCAAATTCCCATGCACTCTGCCGACATGGAAAAAACGGCGTTTACAACTCCAGACGGCCTATTTGAGTTTAATGTCATGCCATTTGGTTTATGTAATGCTCCTGCCACATTTGAACGCTTTATGGACACAGTTCTCCGAGGCTTAAAATGGGAAATATGCCTTTGCTGTCTTGATGATGTCGTAATTTTTGGCCGCACATTTGAGGAACACAATCGTCGACTTGACGTTGTTCTCACGTGCCTTGAGAAAGCAGCACTTACCTTGAATTCAAAGAAATGCCATTTTGGTGATCGTGAGACTATAGTTCTTGGACATCTCGTAGACAAGCACGGCGTTCGACCTGATCCCCATAAAGTCTTTAGGAGGGTGTCAACTTGAGCTTGTTGGCATGGCTTCATCTTCGGACTTCTTGATTTTTTATCGTGAGAACTCGGCAGAAAGCCGTAGCAAGGTTGAGGAGATCTTCGAGTGCTTTGGTGCTAACTTTCCTGGACTTTCGTTTACGAGGGAGCTTCCGCAGGACGGTCAACTACGCTTCCTGGACCTCAAGATGAAGTTTAGTGCAGAGCACACGTGTTGGGAGTATTCACCTCGTTCAAAGAAAGACTTGCTTCCATTTTCATCTCATCATTCTAAGCTTGTCAAAAGGGCCATCGCGCTCTCCGCTATGAAGAATGCTCTTGTTAGGTCATGTCAGCATCAAATCGCCTCAAGCTTCACCAATCAAGTGTGCAGGTTGAAGAAGGCTGGCTTCTCTGACCAATTCCTGTCGGGGTTGGCCGAAGTCATCCTCAAGGAGCACCGTAAGCCGGCGAAACCTCGGGCTGTAGATGACAGGGCAAGAGTGGCGGTCATACCCTATCTGCACGGTGTTTCGCACAAAATCAAGAAGGCTGCCGCACGTGCCAGCGTGAGGGTGGTGTTCTCTGCGCCAATCAAACTAGGATCATTGTGCAGAAAAGTGAACGCCCCTCTCCCAAATCCTTCCATCTGCAAGAAGCAACATGCGACGCGGTTTGTGCCCTGCAGGACTGAGGTCGTCTATGAGATACCAACGTCCTGCGGTGGCCGCTACGTTGGGCAAACAGGGCGTCGCGTTAATGATCGGCTGCGAGAGCACAAGAACAATCTCAAGGACAAGACTGGAAGCAATCTGGCAATCCACTGTGCCGAGTGCGGTTGCACTCCGAGTTTCGATAAGACGCGTATCTTACGCAAATATCGTGACTGCCACACCCGGGAAATATATGAAGCGTTCGCGATTCATTCCATCGGGCCATCATGTGTAAGCGCACCGTCCATCGCACTAACCAACAAGGAGATTAATTACCTCCGTGATTGATCTTTGCTTTTTCATGCAGTAGTCACGGCGCAGGCGTAGGGATTCCCCTTTCCCTTTCCCTCATCCTCTCTTGTTTATCTATTTCCAAGGAAGCGTATATATGTGCTCGCACGAAATAAACGCTCATGTTGTTAGCCAGCGCAAAGTCCTGTCTGTCTTTCTTGTCCCGTGTGCTCGCGCTGTTTCCGAAGATGACCCCATAAAGTCACCGCAGTCAGCAGCTTCCCTCAACCACGCTCGCTACGAGAACTTCGAAGCTTCTTGGGCCTGTGTTCATATTTCCGGCGTTTTGTTCCTAACTTCGCTGATGTCGCTCAACCCCTTACTCATCTGCTCAACAAAGCCGTGGCTTACCAGTGGACGAAAGAATGCGAGTCATCGTTTTCTCAGCTGAAGTTTCTACTCACTTCCGGGCCTCTTCTTCGCCATTTTGACGCATCAGCCCCAACTGAGGTGCACAGTGACGCCAGCGGAATTGGTATCGGCGCAGTCTTAATTCAGCGTCACGGAGCTGTCGAACATGTCATTGCCTACGCAAGCCGTTGTTTGAGTAAAGCTGAGCGCAATTACACCGTTACAGAGCAAGAATGTCTGGCGGTCGTCTTTGCCGTGCACAAGTTTCGCCCGTACATCTATGGCCGCCGATTTGCTATCGTCACAGACCACCACTCACTTTGTTGACTCACTGGTCCCCGTGATCCTTCCGGCCGTCTTGCACGCTGGGCCTTACGTTTGCAAGAATATGACTTTGATGTGTGCTTCAAGAGTGGCCGCCGTCACGCGGACGCTGACTGCCTGTCGCGACTTCCCCTTCCCACGACTGAATGTGACGCCGACAATTTAGACGACTGTCTGGCAGCTCTTGACTCGCCGTTTCCAAATTTGGCCACCTTCCATGCTGAACAACGCAAAGACCATAGCCTGGCTCCTTTTCTCTCATCTGCCACCAATAAGCCGCATCAGTCCCCTTTTGTTATACGGGATGACATTCTTTACAAGCGAAATTTTGCTGCACAGGGGGCCCGCCTACTTCTGGTTGTCCCAAAGGCTTTGCGACCCAACGTGCTGCAAGCTATGCACGACGACCCAACATCCGGACATATGGGATTTGCCAGGACCTATCGCCGCACACTGGAACGTTTTTACTGGCCACGCATACGTCAAGATACAGCTAAATACGTCGCGAGTTGTGAGCATTGCCAACGATACAAACGTCCAACTAGTGCGCCACCGGGACTTCTCCATCCCATACCGCCTCCGTGTTTCCCCTTTGAGGTCGTCGGTATTGACTTGATGGGCCCTTTTCCGCGATCGATCACTGGGAACCGCTGGATTATAATCTGTGTTGACCACCTCACTCGTTATGCTGAAACCGCGGCCATCTCTGCCGCAACGGCCGATCACGTTTCAGACTTCATGCTACGCTACATCACCCTCCGGCATGGGTCGCCTCGCGCGATTATCGGTGACCGTGGTCGTCAGTTCGTCGCCGACGTCGTAGAAGAGCCCCTTCCGCCGGTCTGCTTCCCAGTTTCGTCACGCCACTTCGTACCATCCTCAGACCAACGGACTGACTAAGCGTGTCAACAGGACGCTCGTTAACATGCTTGCTATGTACGTTGACTCCAAGCACAAGAACTGCGACGCTATTTTACCTTTTATGACTTACGCTTACAACACTGCGCTGCATGAGACCACCGGCTTTAGCCCGTTTTACCTTCTCTACATCCGCCCGCCACGCACTACTCTTGACACCATTCTCCCGTTTTCGGATCAGGAAACGCCACCTCTTGCAGAGACCCTCTGTCACGCAGAGGAAGCAAGGCGCATCGCACGTCTCCGGACTTTCGCATCCCAAGACCGTTCGAAGGCCCGCTACGATAAGCGACATCGACATGTCTCGTACAGTGAAGGAGATATGGTGTGGCTGTGGACTCCATACCGCAAGCGTGGCTTGTATCAAAAGTTTCTGGCCCGCTACACAGGACCCTTCGTCGTTTTGTCGCGCCTTAGCGACGTTACGTACGTCGTCTCACGGCTCACATCAACCGGCCGTCGCTCCAGAGGAACTGACGTCGTGCATGTCGCCCGTTTGAAGCCATATCACGCGCGACACTGATTGACTCGCCCGGTGGGCATCGTCTGCAACGGGGGAACTGATACTGGACTTTCGACGAAGGGTGAAAGAGAAGAAGGAAGAAGTGGAGTTGGATTCTGGGCTAAGCCTTCCGCGACCATATATATATATATATATATATATATATATATATATATATATATATATATATATATATATATATATATATATATATATATTATTTTACCTTGAAATGGTTCGGAAAACACAGCTTGAAAATATCTGTTCAAGTAGGCTACATTTAGTGCGCATTCCGATAAGGTTGTCTCGCCATCATTTATGACCGGGATGCCCACTGAGCCCACCTTATTCGATTTCACGTTTCCAAACCTCCTTGAGTTTTCCTTGTAAGGAAACAGAAAAATCTGTATTTCGACCCTCTTAATTTTTTGTTTAACAGTCGGCTTACTCCAGCGACTTTTCCCTGAACATCAGCTGTCTTCGCTAGCTGGAAACGCTTGAAAAGGCGATTCTTTTCGTTAAATAACTGTCTCAAGCTTGCAGTAATACAACGTTTGTCAACGCTCCAGTCCCTTGAAGTAACCTTGGAAGGTACATTGCAACTGAAAAAACTAGCAAACTCAGCTTTAAAAAGTTCCCAAAGTCTGGTGATGTTCATCATCAAAGAACTCTCTTGGAACTCGGTGAAAAATAAAGTAAGCTTAGACGATATTTGGTCATAGCTACCATTTTAACAAAAATAGATTCTTCGTGGCGGCATTCTCCTTAACTTTTTGAAAACAATACTACCAGCGACTACCACGTGATCACTAATCCCCGTCATATTTTTAGTTGAGTTTCCGAAAGTGGGATGATTACAAAAAGCAAGATCTAGTATGTTAGCACATAGCCCACTATATTATCGGCGTCAAATGAAACGCGAACACCGGCTAGCATTGGCAATGGTACAGTGCATGCCGCCCAGTCATCTCCATTGACAGGCGCGCACACCCGGTCCGGTGGCACTGCGCCATGTCACTATATTGCGATATTTTTGCTTGTCTTCTAGTTCTGATATTTCAAAGGAAGAGCGTAAAAATAAAAGGAAATAAAATTGAACCGATGAAAAGCGTTCTGCAGGCCTACGCTGGCCGCAATTATCACCACAACAGAACTGGAGAGAGAGAGAGAACAACTTTATGAAAATGCCTGCGGAGACGATGAGGGTCCCGAAAATATCACATATAGTGGGATGGCGCAGCGCTGCCAATCCTGATGTCTGCCAGTAGGGATCACTGAACGGCGAGCACACTAGCGTTGATAACGCTTGCTGCTGTTCGTGTTTCATTTGACGACAATAGTACCTTGTTGGAGGAGTAACAAATTTATGTATTGCATGTTCGTTAATATGTTCCTCAAGTGCCAAGTGCGGGCCAGACAGCGAGCCTAAGTCTGGAGCGTGACTTATCAGGTAAAGATCAGGAAAGTTAAAATCGTTCGGAGCCCGAGATACAAGCCCGCGAAGCCGAAGCAGCGAGGAAGCGGCGGCAAGAGAACCTCGAAGAGGTACGGGCACGGGATGCAGCGGCCAAGCGCCGAAAGCGGTCGCTACCTGAAGTTGGTGGCACCGACGCGCGCTTCAAGCGCGATTTCCGCGACCACACGTTCGGCCACAGCTGCAAGGTCTGCAACCGCTTGTGGTTCGACAACAAGCTGACCACAATCGCTACTATAACAACGTGTCACCTCTTTACGACAGTAGAGGAATTGTACGGCATCATCATTCACTTCGTGGATATGGCGTGAGTAGTTCTTAAATTTTTTATCGTTTTTGTTTTCTTCGTTGTCTTCTCTTATCGGCAGTTCTTGCGGAACATCTATCTGCCGGCATATATATGTCAATGCTTTCCAAATAAACTTTCAGTTGGTAGTATGTGCTTGTACTTGTCTTCTCAAGTCTCTGTTTAAGTTACGCGCTCGTATTGCAAGTGTCATCATCATTTTTCGGTACGCGCTTTCTTCCCCATCTTCTTCACCTTCTGCCTCTTCTTCTTCCCTCCGAGAACACGTGCACTGATTTGTCCTTAGTGAGATGAAGACTTAAGGACGAGAGAATGACCACAGAGAGAAAGAGAGAGAGAGAAAGAGGTAGACAGGAAGAGAGAAAAAGTTACACAATCTCCCGCTAAAGGGGACCATGAGGCGATGCGAAGCCGGAGCACATGCACGATCCCGTTCCGTTGGCATTCGTTGGGCGTGCTACCGACCTCGGGCATGCTACCGACCTCGCGTCGGGGAACGCGAAGAGGAACGCTACACGCGTCGTGTCTTCCCCCTAGCCTGGCCGTTAATTCTCACAGGGCGAGCGGGGAACGCGTTCGACGGGCGCGCGAGAGTGGAGCAGCGTAGGAGAGGAGAGAGAGGGGGAGGGGACGCGCATGCACTGGTGCTCATCACGGCGCTGCGCAGGAGAGAAGTTGGGCATGTCGAGCCCGCCTTTCAGAGGAGTCAACCGAAGCAAGCGCTGGACTGAACGCGCGCAGTGCTCTTCCACTTGAAGGAGAGGAGACAAGAGGACGAGAGGAGCGCATGCGCGCGAGAGCAGAAGCGAGAACGCAGGAGAAGCGCAAGCATGTGCTGGTAGAGTAGTGGAGAGAGTAACGCGCAGCTGTTGGAGAGAGGGAAGGAGGAGAGTTGCGCATACGTTGTGTGAGTGCAGACTACCAGGCCGACGCCGAGGGACATACCCCCGAGCAAGAGATGCCTTCGCACCTAAAACATGGTTGATTTCTCCGTCATAGGAATCGGTATAACGCAGAGTCAAACGTGTCTTTACGAAAGTAATTGAATGTGCATCGATAAATGAGAGCTTGCACAGTGTCTGTTGGTGTTTGGCGGCTATAGCACCGTTTGGTGTGGACGCACATGCGTAGATCCTAGTGGCACATCTCCATTCCGACGACTAACATCAATGATCATTATTAAACCTTTGTGGTAGATGAAGTAGTTATCATGAAGCCGGACACAGCGTATGGTGAATCCCACGCATAGGTGGCACCAACAAGCACGTGATCACTCGTACTCGATATGCGGTCATGGAAAGCGTCGTCATTTGAGGATGATGATGATGAAAACATTCCTTTATTAAAATTTAAAGAAAACGGGGAGGGTCCCTATTCCGGGACTCCTATGGCAACCTCTGCGATAGCCCGGGCCCGCTGGACGAGCGCCCGACAGACCTCGGGGGCGCCTTCGCGAAGGATGCCTTCCCACTGCTCTGGGGTACGGGTGGACCGAAGGATTGGTGGGAGGGGAGGGAAGTAGGCAGCGGTGCACTCTACGGTGACGTGAAATGTTGTGGGGATGGCGCCACATCCTGGACAGGCGTTGGTATAGCGAGTCGGATATAATTTGTGCAGGAAGTGCAGATTTGGAAATGTTCGGGTCTGCAGTCGGCGAAGTGCGACAGCCTCCTCTCGTGTGAAGGGCGCTGGTGGTGGTTGGTATCGCTGTCGTTGGCGTATGTAATGCTGTGTGACCTCGTGATAAGTGAGAAGTGGGGAACCTAGCTCTGTGTTGGCCGCCTCACTGCGCGGGGCTGCTCGGAGGGTGAGTTCTCGAGCGGCCGCATGAGCGCGTTCATTACCCGGCAGTGAGGCATGACCAGGAGTCCAGAGCAGGTGTATTGTGTGGCTGATGTCTGATGCAACTTTGGATGTACGTAAAAGAATAGAATATGAGGTTTCGGGAATGCCGCGACCTGTTAGGAAAGCCCGACATGCCGCTTGCGAATCGGTGATTATGTAGTACGTTTCCGCGGGGAGGCTCAAGGTGTGTTGGATGGCCAGGGTAACCGCCAGAATCTCGCCCGAGTCGGTGGCTGAGCATGGTGAGGAGATCGAGGCAGCACTTACAATCTCATGAGTGCCGCTAACCACCACTGCCGTGTGTACGTTTGCCATGCAAGCCGCATCCGTGTAATAGACCCTATCCTCCTCAACCTCGCTGAGAGTGCGGTTTAGGTATCTCACTCGTGCCCGCCGACGACCGGTGTTGCGATCAGGGTGCATATTGCGTGGTAGGGGATGCACGCGAAGTACTCGAGCTATTTGGAGCGGCACGGAAGTCCCCTGTGTTTCCGGAGGTGCAGGGGGCACTGGGTGACCCAGGCGGGTTAGTAGCTGTCTACCCGTTGGAGTGAGAAGGAGGCGTTGGCGCTGACTAATCCACTGGGCCTCGAGCACTTCATCGAGGGTATTGTGCACTCCTAGCGACAAAAGGCGCTGCGTAGAAGTATAGTGCGGAACCCCCAACGCGACCTTGATGGCCTTACGGATGAGCGTGTCTACTCGTTCACGTTGTCCTTGCGTTAACCGGTGAAAGGGAAGGTGGTAACTAAAGCGGTTTAGAATGCACGCGTCTACTAGTCGAAGCATGTCCCGCTCCCCAAGGCCCGAGCGTCGATTGCTTACGCGTCGGAGCATGGCGATGATCTGTTCCGTCTGGCGTGAGAGTAGAGAGATGGTGTGTCTAGCCCTGCCATCTGCTTGAACGTAAAGTCCGAGGATGCGTGCTCGCTCTACCTGAGGGATGAGTGTCCCTTCGACGAGTACATTGATGTGGGGTGGGGGATCCTTACTGCGGCCACGGAAGACAAGGAGCTCAGACTTGTTCGGGGCACAAGTGAGGCCGCCCTGTCGAGCATAGTCTGATACGACCTCGACTGCTTGTTGAAGCCGGTCTTGAATGGCACCGTCAGAACCCCGAAACGTCCACAATGTGATATCGTCGGCATAGATGGCATAGTGCAGATCCTCAACTTGCTGAAGTTGTTTGGGAAGACCTGACATAGCAATGTTAAAGAGTGCTGGCGAGATCACAGCCCCTTGAGGCGTGCCTCTGCCCGGCAGGTGTATGATACCGGAGCGATGAGGGCCTATACCAATTGTTGCGGTACGGTCGCGAAGGAAGGCTCGGACGTAGTTATAAACTCGAACTCCGCAGCGTGATTCGGCGAGGTTGCTGAGAATGAGGTCGTGCTCCACATTGTCGAAGGCCGACTTAAGGTCCAGCGCAAGCAAAGCGCGGGTTTGAGCCCCCCGCGATGGACCCAAGACCTGCTCTTTCAACCGGAGTAACACGTCCTGCGTTGACAAGTGAGGGCGAAAGCCAAACTGCGTATCCGAGAAAAACGACTTGCCTTCCAGAAACGGCTGCAGGCGTCGCAGGACAACGTGCTCCATGAGCTTTCCTATACATGATGTAAGTGAGACCGGTCTGAGATTTGCGATGGAGATGGGCTTCCCCGGTTTTGGGATGAGGGAAATATCCGCATGTCGCCATGACTGGGGTAGCGTGCCGTTTCGCCAATGCTCGTTAAACGTGTTCACCAGGTGCGTAAGATCTGCGTCGTTCAGGTTTCGAAGCGTCGTGTATCGGATGTGGTCCATACCCGGCGCTGAATTCTTGCGGATGTCCTCTAACACGGAGCGGACCTCTTGAATCGTGATTTCGGCATCCAGAGCGTTGGGCATATCTGTGACGTACGGGTACGGGTTGTACTGGGGACTCGCTCCAGAAGGAATATAGCGCGCCTGCAGTTCCTGCAGAAGGCGGTCGGGAGAGTCTCGAAACGAGTGGGTAAGGACGTGCAACCGCTTTTGCGTCTGCGTCTTGGTGCCCGAGGGGTCTATAAGTGCTCGGAGAATGCTCCATGTCTTAGCAGTACTCAGGGTGCCGGACAGCCTGTTGCAAAATCCCCTCCAGTTATTACTCGTGAGAGTCTGGGCGTATTCCTGCGCTTCTCGCGTGATACGCGCAATCCGAAGTTTCAGTCTACGATTCAGGCGCTGCCGCTTCCAACGCTTCGTCAATCCCCTTCTAGCGTCCCACAAGTGGAGCAGGTGCGGGTCGACGTCGGGATTGATAGGCGTAGTGGTGATCGACCGCGTGGTGGCTTCGAGGTCAGCCGTAAGGGCCGCGAGCCAGTCGTCGTAGCCATCCACTTCTGGACTGGCAGTCCGAAGTTCTCGAAATTTAGCCCAATTTGTTATACGAACTCTACGCTCAGGACGGCGCGAACTGGCGACAGGAAGGACGGTTGCGACGATGTAGTGGTCGCTACCAAGAGTCTCGTCTAAGGGCCCACTAGATATGACCGCTCCAGTACCGCGGATGATCGTGAGATCGGGACACGTATCTCGCGAGACGCTGTTCCCGACGCGGGTGGGTTGTGCGGGGTCAGAAAGTAGGGTGAAGCGCATGTTACATATGTTGTCCCACAGTTTCGTTCCTTTTCCTGTGTTCTTGGGATATCCCCAAACCGAGTGCGCGGCGTTGAAGTCCCCGCAGATCAACAACTTATCCCCGAGCTTGCTAAATTCTGTAAAGAGGTAATGAAAATTGTGTGTACGGGCACGAGGGGAACTGTAAAGATTGAGAATGAACAGGCTGTCGCTGCGCTTGGTGTGCGTGATTACTTCTATAATTTGATGGGGGATGTCAGTGGCTACTGAATGTATGCGTACTGTTAAGCGGTTAGACACAAGTGCCGCTATGAGACCCGAATCACTGCCGTACGCTTCGAATCCCGCAAGTGAAGGGGTGCAGTTGGGCTCCTGAAGGAGTATGACGTCGGGAGCCATTGGGGTCATGGCTATGTACTGCTGCAGGGGGCCCCGCTTGCGGCGGAACCCCCTGCAGTTCCATTGCCAGACCACAAGATGGTCCGCGTTACGCGTCCCCATCCTCACTCCTGAGAGGGGAAGGGCGTGTGTATGGGTGGGAGCGCTTTGTGATCGGTGCCAATGTCAGTGCAGGGGCGAACTCCTGGCGCATTTGTTGCATATTTCGCTCAGTCTGCTGCTGTATATCGGTGGATAGAGTAGAGATACTGCTACTGATTAAGTTGTGGAGCGTCGCTACGGTGTCGTTGAGTGTGTCCTTCAGCGTAGACACCGCCTGATTGAGCATATCGCGGAACTCTTGCCGGATAGTAGTGCACGCGGCCTCTATCTCGCGTCGAAGTCGAGCATCGAGAGCACGCAATTTGACCTCCATTTCCGCGCGGAGCTGATGAAGCGCATTCGGGTCGGGATTCTGTGTCGTCTGTGGAGCTGACGCTAAGGTTTGGGACGGGGTAGCGGAGGAAGGTGAGAGCAGAGGAGGCCCCTTCGCCCAGCTTACCTCCCGAGGTTCTGCCGGGCGCTGCTCGGCTCCTTGATTCTTGTCTGGCTGGTTGAAGTCTTTCAACGGGAGGGAAGGCTGGTTCGTCACCAGTGGTCCGGTGGCTTCCGAAGTGGTCGCCCGCTTTACAGGTGGCGTTTGAGACCCCGTCCTGGAGTGGGTACGAGAGCGGGCCTTGCTCCGCGACCTCCGTCTGGACCGGGACCGGGATCTGGATGTCCTACCCGGGTTGGGACCTGCTGCTTGCAACTCGCCCTGAGTCGATGACGAGGGGGTGGAGTGATGTTCTACATCTCGTTGTAGCTGTTCTTGCTGAAGTGCCTTCCGAACCCGTTCCTTGTTCAAGGGAGGCCGGACGCGGGCGGGACAACCCGTGTCCGTTGTGGGGTGATCACCTCCGCATGATCGGCACTTCGGCGTGCACGAGTGTCCTGGTGTCGGGTTATCTACGCCGCATGTCTCGCACGTGACGCAATTCGGTGTAGGGCAGTTGTCAGAACGATGTCCCAACCGGAGGCAAACCGTGCAAACTTGCTTGCGGGGACGATGCACGTAGCACCGGTACTCGGCGCCGTAATAACGTATGTAATGGGGAACCTGCAGTCCTTCGAAGGTAATGAGGGCCGTGCTCGTTTTACCCATCATTCGTGCCTGTAGAACGGTGTGGCCAGGCGTAATGAGATGATCCATAAGCTCGGAGGGGCTCGTTCCCGGGTCGACGCCATATATAATGCCTTTACATGAATTGTCTGGAGCAGCAATGTAAATTGACACAGGGTAGGTATGCTCGCCGAGGCGCAGGTGTTGGACACTGTAGAGGTTCAGGGCGATGTGCTCATGTGGCGTGCTTATAACAGCGAGGTTTTGTTCGGGGCGCAAGCGGAAAACTAGCCGGTCGACTTCGGCAGGAGGTAGGCTTGCGGCTACTCCAATAGCCCGCGTCAGTGTGGGGCGACTCCACTGGTCCAAGCGTAGCCCCCCCAGTGGGCGCAGGATGGCTTTGTAATCGTGGAGAGGCAGGGGTGGCGGCCGCGATGTCGCTGGCTTACGTTGAGTGGTCTTGCCTTGAAGTTCGCTTGTCTTAGTGCCTTGCAACAGGTCGGCTTGTGTGCGTCGTTTCTTCTGCACCAACACCCAAGCAGAGCCGTCTTCGTTGGAGGGGGACGTTTCGTCATCGTTGGTAAGCGCAGGCGGAGTCGTGTCCATAGCTGCTGCCGCAGTCATGTTGACAGCGTCCTCCGTAACTTTCTCTGGTGGATCGGTTGCGTTCTCCATGGCGAAAATGTACGTGCCTTTCGCGTGTACGAAGAGGCACGTTAAATAATGTCAAAAGCTTGCATAACGGGCAGGGACGCTAACAAGAGCCTACTGACCTGTGAACATTGATCAAGGAACGCTACTGTCCTCAAACACAGCCACCGTCGTACCCCGACGGCTCGTCGGTGGTAGAGACGCGCCTCGGCTTAAGGAACACTGTGTGCGTCTCTGGCCGCCGCCGTTCTGAAGATTGAAGCCGGTGAATATTGATCAATATCACACTCACAGGTGTCGGGGTGGGCTCAAAATGATCCAGACGAGTTGATGCGTGGAGGGAAAGCAACGACAGGGATGGTGAGCTGGCTGGACTTCCGTATTTCAGGTGTAAAACGGGAGCCCATGCGGAGCACGTCCAGTAGCGTCGGTGTTCACGTGGAGAATCCGTCATTTGAGGAGACAAACGGCAAGGTCTGCGCTCTCCAGCGATTGGGGAACCAACACCTTTGTTTATGCATACAGCACAACAGAGCCCTTCAGGAACGCGAGAAACATAGCTCGTAGCTTGAGCCTTGAATGTCCCGCAGCCCGCTGGCGTGTCTCTTTGTGGAAGGAAGCACTCACTTAAACGGCATTGAAAATAAATTGAGGGGAAAATGGGGAGCCAGCCTCCGCTGTATTGAAATTACCGAAGCGCGTCTTGTCTGTGCCCGTTGGTGTCATGACGTAATACTTCGCTACATCTCTCAAAGACGGCGACACCGCCTCAGGAAAACCAAGGTAACTGTGAAAGAGAGAAGGTGTGAAAGATATAAGGCGCGTTTTCAAAGACTCATGCACGAGGGCCGGTAGCGTAGTGGGTTAAGCGCCCGGCTCCTATTGTCGCTGACCGAGAGGTCATGGGTTCGATGCCCAGGTCATATAGCGGCGAAATTTGTCTTCTGGTTTTTCTTTGTACTTTGTTCGTTAGTGTTTAACGACATCACATCCGTGACGGAAATGATGTCAGCAAAGTCTTGGTGGACCCTGTCATAAATCACGTTCGTTTTAAAAATTCTTGGCGAGGCGAGACTCAAACCCTCGTACCCAATATCCGAAGGCGAGCGTCGTAACCACTCCGCTATCCAGGCACACTACCATAGCCTTGTATAATATAGCAGAGGGTGGGAAAGAGAATTGATGGTGAGGAGAAAATATGTCACATTGAAGAGGAGATAAAAGGTAGAGAGTAAATCATAGCATTGAAAAAAAATATAGAGAAAGAAAGGGAAGAAAGATAGCAAAAGCGTGAAAGATATAGACATGGAGTGAAAGAAAAAAATCGGGAGATCCCACACGTTGTGGGAATCGGTTTCATGCGATCGGTTTCATCAGTTCAAACTTAGAAACAGTTTGGGCCACAGTAACTATCAACAACCAAAAAATAATTTTAGGTGTTTGTTATCGTCCACCTTTTTTTTTTCATCCTCATTTATTAATGATTTATATGATGTAGTTTCTACCATTACAACAAAGTTCCATTCTGCACCCCTTTTCCTGCTTGGTGACTTCAATTTTCCTAACATAACGTGGAATAATGGCCAACCTATCTTATCATCCTCTTCTGACTCACAGGAATTTTTTGGTTTTTGTTTTACTTTTTCCCTATGTCAAATGGTGACTCAAGCCATAAGAATTACACAAAACACTTGTAACACTCTTGATTTATTCTTAACCAATTGTCCTGAATGTGCATCGGACACTCATTATTTGCCAGGTATTAGTGATCATTTGATAATTACTTTTCACCTTAATGTTCCGTTTGAAAAACTTCCAAAAAGCAAGAAAATTATTAGAGACTATAAAAAAGCCAACTATGAAGCAATAAACAACGAATTGTGCGAATTTGTGGATGAATTTCTGAAGGACTTTGATAACGTACTGTGCAGTCGAACTGGAATATGTTCGAGGCTGTGGTAAAGCGTCTAACAAACAAACACATCCCAACCCGGGCCATAACCTGTAATCCACGCGCGCCTTGGTACAATAATACTTTAAAACGCCTGTCTAACAGAAAAAAACGTATGTATCGTTCGGCAAAACAAACGCCTACTGAGTCCCGTTCGAAAGTTTACACACTTGCATCTAACGCCTATGTAGCCGCTCTCAAACAAGCTAAACAAACATTTTTATCGTCCACATTGCCATATATGCTACTAACCAATGTCAGAAAATTCTGGCGAGTCATTCATCCCCTTTCCGATAATTCCATCACTCTTAATGACAGTTCTGGTAACCCTGTTCCAGAAAGCCATTGCGCAGCCCTCTTGAACGATGTTTTCGTAAACAACTTCTCGCGAACTAATGATATTACTCTGCCTGCATTAAACAACTATAACTATTTACCAATGCCTCCTATAATTATCGATGTTACTGGCGTAATTGGACTAATAGATTCAATGAAAAGGCATTCGTCACCTGGATTTGACAACATCAGTGCCAAATTCCTTAAAAACACTTCTTCATATAGCTCTATAGTATTAACTAAAATTTTCCAGCAATCGCTCAACACATCATCTCTCCCACTCGCATGGAAAACAGGAAAAGTTATTCCTTTACATAAATCTGGAAGCAAAACCTCACCTAGAAATTATCGTCCCATATCATTGACTAGCACCTGCTGCAAATTACTAGAACATATCATTTTTACTAACCTGATCAATTCTCTTGAATCTAACTCCTTTTTTACACCTTCACAACACGGATTTCGCAAAACCCTATATTGTGAATCTCAATTGTTGTCTTTTACTCACAAGCTACACCAGATACTTGACCGTTCTTCCCTTGCTGATTGCATTTTTTTAGACTATTCAAAAGCATTTGATAAAGTAAGCCATAGACTTTTACTTCATAAACTACACATACTAAACCTTGACTGTAACCTTCTAAAATGGATTGAGTCATTCCTTGTTAATCGTTCCCAGTTCGTAACAGCTAATGATCATGACTCACCACTTAGTATCGTTCAGTCCGGAGTGCCACAAGGCTCGGTTCTGGGACCGTTTTTATTCCTTATTTATATCAATGACTTGACTTCGGCAGTAACTTCTAATATACACTTGTTTGCCGATGACTGTGTAATTTTCAAAGAAATAACTACCCCACAAGATATCACTACTCTTCAGGCCGATCTTAACAACATCTGCAACTGGTGTCAACAGTGGCGTATGGAGCTTAACATTAGCAAACGTAAATTTATGAGAATATCTAGATCGAATAGGTGTCTGCCCGTATATTATCTTAACATTTCTTTGGAAGCTACAAATTCATATAAATACTTGGGCGTACATATAACATCTAACCTAACATGGAACAAACATATTGAGTACATAACTAACCAAGGCAACCGTTTTCTTGGCTATTTGCGCCGCAACTTTTCTCGTGCTCCATCGCCATTAAAATTACTACTTTATAAAACATTGCTAAGGCCGAAGCTAGAGTATGTATCAGCTATATGGGACCCCTATCACGACAACCTAACTCATTCCATCGAAATAATCCAAAATAACTCTTGTCGTTTTATTCTTTGGAATTACAACCGGATGGCAAGTGCATCCTCAATGAAATCACATCTCGGTCTTGAGTCACTGGCTACACGCCGTAAAATTTCTCGTTTATCATTTTTTCATAAACTTTATCACCATCCTACTCTACACCCGGAATTCATGTCACGACCATATTATTTATCTCACCGCATTGATCATCAGCACAAAGTTAGAATTTGTTCTTGTAACACAACATGCTTTTCAGAATCATTCATCCCTCGTACGTCACGTGAATGGAATGACCTTCCGGCTGATATTGTATCTATTGTTAACAACGAAAAGTTTCGTAAAGCATTAGCTAACATTGTATAGTAACAATCACTTGTATCAACTAATGTTACCTGCCCGTTTATATGGTGCGTTATTATTGCTACATCTGTCAGTCTCATTATGCCTTAAATAAAAAGAAGCACCTACAGTCTTGTTTTCAACGCTGTATTTTATATGTCCAGCTAATATTGTATAATAATCAAATAAGACTCACTCTATTTTTTTCATCTTATTTATTTCTTTTTCTTCATTTCTTCGTTGTGCAATATATCGACGTACTCAGCTAGTATTGTATAATTAACAAATATTGTATTAGTCGCAGTGTACTGTTACCATTGTTATTATTTCCTCCTTTCCAAGTATTTCCTCTGTAACCCACTCCCCTCTGTAATGCTGAAAGGCCCTGAGGGTAAATAAATAAATAAATAAATAAATAAATAAATAAATAAATAAATTTAGCGAGTACTTTTATGCTGTATTGTCATGAGTAAAGGGCACGAGGCACGTGACGAAAGCGGAATTGTGGCGATGGTGTGCGGGGCATGGAAATTCTCCGATGGTGTGCACTCCCACCACGTCTGCGCACGCCATTAGCCAGGGAAAGACGCGCGCCACGCTAACCGAGGTGAGGGACTCCAGGAGAATAAGCAGCCATTGTTCGGTGGAGTTGGAAAAGATCAAGGTGGTGGAAGCCAGCGTCACACCGGCGACGAGAGCAGGCAGCAGGCCCCAGTTCTGGAGGTAGCGGCAAGAGAGGCCCGGGAGGGTGGCCGTCGACCTTGGTGTCAACCGATCGAGGATCCCTGGGCTTACGGCAATCTCATCGCAGCAGTTCTCAGGACAACTGCGGCACTTCACCAGCTCAAAAAGACGACTGCAACCCACTGTTCAATCCTGCGAACCACGTCGGCACTTTGGGCCAGTGGCACTGAGTAGAGGTCGAGAGTTAGGCCTATCTGGGCGAGACCAACGTTCTCGACGAAAGACCGAAGTATCGGGGATGAAGATGACCAGCGAGGCGGCTGATTAACGACGACGACTCTGAGTCGTTAAAAGGAGCTTCGACAACGGCGCAGGGCGTCGACTTTGGCACCGAACCGAGTCAGCGAACATCGCGAGCAGCAAGAACGTTCGATTGGGATAGCGAGAGACTGAGAAGCCATAGTGGCCAGACTTTCGAGTTAGGGGGCACGGGACTAAAAAGCCAGCTCAACATCGCCCAATGTTAGCGGTGTAAGCATGTTTCATGTTGGCTACCTTGTGCTGCCGAGCAAAACTAGCGCCGTGGTTTACCCAGAAATTCCCTACCCAAGTTGACGAGAGCAACGAGAGGCCGAGTTGACACTTGAAGTTAGAGGCATTTGATGGCGTGTCTGCTTTAAAGATTTTGTGCATCTGTGTCGTGCTTTGTTGTGTTACCCCGCGAGTGTTCGCTTAGAAGTGACTGAGATTGCTAGGACTACCAGCAGCCTCAATATGACGTCATCGACTCTGCTGTCAGTTTGGATGAAGCGCGAAAGACAGGGACAGAAAAGGCGCACATACAACCACACATACTGCGCTGGGGTGGGTGTATGTGTGCCTTTTCTGTCCCTGTCTTTCGCGCTGCTCCCTTAAGTTATGTTGAACCAACTAGCCAACAAGTTCACTGTTCAAGGTATCAGTAGTATTCCAATGTAAGTGCCTGGTATAACTCAGTGCGCTCCAGAATGAGGGATTTGCCTTGGTAAGCTTCACTGCTGCACAGTGGCGTTATGCGAAGACAACTAAATGTCACGCTGTGAACCTCCAGCCCGTCGTGGCGGAGAAGGGTTCGCTGCCGCAAAGTGGTTGATAAACATTTACGGCTTCGAAGCTACTTAAAGGAATCAGTCATCTCATGAGACTGTCCGAGACGTGTGACTAATAAAGCTTACAGGCGTGTTTTCCATTTCTAATAATGGATATATCGAATTATTTCGCGATCCCCTTCGAAACCGATGTGTCCGACGGTCGTTAAGTGAAGTGAAACTTGAAGCACTCAAGAGCGTGCGTTGCATTAAAATGTCTGTGTATGCCCTGCTTTATGCTACCTCGCGAGTGTTCGCTTGAATTTATACAGATTGTTAAGACTATCAGCAGCGCTAAGAAATCCATCATCTGCGCATTTGTTATTTGACCTGAAATGCAGCAGATGGCATTTCAAGTAGACATCTGTAGCGGCGCCTCGTC
This sequence comes from Rhipicephalus sanguineus, assembly GCF_013339695.2. NCBI lineage: Eukaryota > Metazoa > Arthropoda > Arachnida > Ixodida > Ixodidae > Rhipicephalus > Rhipicephalus sanguineus. The sequence goes on along the minus strand of NC_051178.1, from coordinate 12,969,863 downwards.
GCAATTGTGCAGCAAGTTCACTATGAGAGGACGCTTCAGGCCACCCGATTCATTGGTATCTTGTAATAATCTCTGTTGGCATAATTAAGTTTCTCCGTGACACTATTCCAAGCTATTCCAAGAAGTGGCTCGGTCGGTTTTCTAATGTAGAGGGTTGTTGCTAATTCGTTTGTGTGGCAGGTAGAAGAATATTGAAGAAACCTTTGCTATGCACTTGCGCATTTATTAGACGTTTGAGTGTTCGTACGGTGACTGGAGACTTCGTGGGCGCCTTTTTTGTAATTAAAGAAGGCAAAGCATCAGGTAACGTATGTGGCAGTTACGATTTCCCTGCTGGTGGGCTTCGCTGCACAGTACATGCTTTGTGGCATAACGTAGCTGCAATGCCATAAAGCTGACTATAGTGAGCCTGTCATCTTGTAGCACGTATATTGAATTTGTAAATATATGGTGCATTGAATCCAAGGGGCAGTGCAAGCATGGCGTAAACAAACAGGGCCCGAGTCAAAATATGGGTGGCGTGCGCAGCACAGATTTCTTTGCGCTCCACAATGAAGGAATTGCTTTGTAAGTTTTACCACTACACAGGTGTGTAATGAGACGAAAACTAAATGCGACGCTGTGAAGCTTGCTACCTGTGGCTGCAATTAGTTGCCGGAAAGAGTATCGCCAGGTTGCTTCAGTGGCGCAAATCATCCTGCTCGTGTGAAACGTGTCCGATACGTACACGTTTCACACGAGCAGGTTGATGAAAAATAAGTAATGGGAAAACTTTAACGGCTTCACAGCAGCTTTAAAACGAACAGTTGTCTCGAAGACAGTCCGAGACGCAAGATATTTATTGATATACACTGAGTATATGCAGCACAATGAAATGAAGACAGGAGAAGACACATAAACGACATGGACTGCCTATGTCGTTTGTCTTGTCTTCGTTTCATTGAGCTGCACATACTTAGTATATATCAAGACATGTACCAACTATATTTAAGCTTCAGACAGGCGTTTTATACATTCTTAATTACGGGTATATCGAACTATTTAGCGATGCCTTTTGATTCCGATGTATGCGAGTTTTACTCTATATACACTTTGCCGACAGTGTGCATTCGTAACACATCGGTCGGTTCAGCGAAGCATTAGGTGGTGAGGAGCATTGATATTCCTGGCGTAAACAAATACTTTTTATTATATGATATTTAGGAGATGTTGGTGCTTCTGTATAGCACCGGCTACTCCTTTTCACTGATGATAGGAAATGTGAAAAGCACAGCATCGAAAAAAAATATTTTATAAAGAACAGCTAGGGAAAAAAAGTTATTCACAATGGTGTTTCATATATCGGCTTGATACCGCACGCATGCGATGGGAGCCGTGCATGCATATGCGACATATATCGGTTGAGGATGGCCTAGATCCATCACCACGATGTGTTCGCTAGGCACCGGGAACTCCACTGATCTGATGAGAAAATAAGCAATCTGCATCGCTGCGCCTAGTATACACATACTGTGCTCCAAGTAGGCAGGCCGGCTTCGGCGTGACGCTCGCTCGCGTGTTGGCTCGACCGCCACAAACATTTGTTTAAAACAAGCAATATTATTGATTATTCGGTGACAACCACAGAATATTGGAGCTAAACGTTTTTCTAAGGCTCCTTATGGGAAAAGCTGGCTTTTCTGGAACCACAAAACAAGGCCTAAACAGCAGCTCTTATGAATATATAGCATGCTATCTGTTCCGATCATGTTTCAAACTTCGTCGTCCAAAAAAGCTTTGACAGGTCCCACGTACCGTAGGAATTGACGTTATGCGAAGCATGCGTGTTATGGTGACGTTGGCGTAATTTTTCACATTGAGCGAAACGTTACGGAATGACGCTAGAGAAATATGGAAGTGGTATACGAACGTTCATATGTTGAAGAGTCGCACACCTATTATATAACCAGTTGTTTATAGTTTCGTAACAATGGTAACAGCAACATGGGAGTTACCAACACTAGACGCGGTAAGCTGATATGTAGTGCTTATATTCTTCAATACTGGATAGCACGAATCCGAAGAAGACAAAGAAGGAACACAGATGCACAGGACAGGCGTTACTGGCAACTAAGCTTCATTCAAGAAAGTCTCTCTAGATATATACACAGCCGTGTGGCATGTGCAGGCGCACTGCACGTACGTTACAGTCACAGTTACAGTTGTTATGCTTATACTTGTCCGTTATGACGGAGAGCGCACACACGTTTCACGAACACGTGTGTATCTGTTGAAGGGGTTCTTGACAGTTCATGAACAAGGTCATCATCACCTTGATCAGTGAGCACCAGCAGGTGGACCGACTTGTTAACCGGACGTTCGTGGTCACGGCTATGAGGAGTCTAAGTGTAGTGAAGTGCGAGGTACAGTGCAGCTGGTGGAAATCCTGGATGCCTCTTACGATGAAATGATCTATGATGCCTCCTGTCGTGGACGTGGCAACGAGGTCTTTTGATGCCCTCTCCACATCGAATCCGCCTTTCACGCATTATGAGGGCCATGCGTTGTTGGGTTTTGATAAATCAATGTTGAAGTCACCGGTAATGATGAGAGGCCTCGTTCTCTCAGTAGATTTACTGTAGGAGGCATTCACGCCGGTTTTTTTCGTAATCCACATGGTCCACGTTGCGGACCACGTGGTCGAGTGGACGGTAGTTGAGCGTCTTCCAGGGGTGTTCTGTGTTCAGTTTCCTCACTTTCCTTGCGTCCGCCGCGGTGGTCTAGCGGTTAAGGTGCTCGGCTGCTGACCCGAAGGTCGCGCGTTCGATCCCGGCCGCGGCGGTCGTATTTCGGTGGTGGCAAATTGCTAGCTGCCCGTGTTCTCTGCGATCTCGGTACACGTTAATGAATACCCGATGGTCAAAATTTCCGGAGCCCTTCGCTACGGCATCTCTCATATCACATCGTGGTTTTCGGACATAAAACCCCAATAATAATAATTATTATTATCACTTTCCTTGTGTGACAATGTGTGTGTTCGTGGTTACTGTCTTGGTTGAGACTCTGTATCACCTGTGGCACATACCCGCATAACATTAACTCTGGTTTACGGATATGTGCCACACGTGAGTGAGAGAAAGGGTTTCATGACGTACGCGGCAGGTATTTTGCGTTATGTCATGACCAGTGAATCGTGTTCGTCATACACTGATCCCCTGCTATGCCAATTTTGGTACATTACAAGTTATGGAAACGACCACGAGAGCGCCCAGACGTAGGCGGCTAGATAGATAGATAGATAGATAGATAGATAGATAGATAGATAGATAGATAGATAGATAGATAGATAGATACGTAGATAGAAACGGCCAAAGTGCCTGAGGTTCCCTAAGAAATGCTTCGCATTTAAAAAACCAGCTTCGTAAACTAATGCGCTTGATACGCCAGCAAGGTTAACACAAAAATGAAACCTAATCGATTGTGCGGCTATGCCTGCGCAGTGATCTCACGGAGCTGAAACAAAACTGATTCCCCCTCCTTGCGAACTGCGTGCCCCTTAGTCAAAAAGTGGTCCTTTCCAAAGAAAGCAGCTAGTATGCACCTTTATTCGGCGTCCATTAAATCAAGCCACCTGCATTTCCATGGTTAAATCGCATGATCAACGTCTCGCACGCACGTAGAGCCACGAGACTAGGCTAGGTACATCTCGCTTGGAATTTCCTAGGGAGAGCACCAAAAAAGGTCTGGCAACGTGGGCATGTTTTAGTGGCTTTTTAGTCGCTCCCAGTTAGGGGAGCTGAGCATAGCTTGAATTGTTTGCTATTTTGGTACAGCTCAGTATTTTCTCATGTGTTACTTATTGTCGCAAATTCTGCGTGTCAATTTTGTTTGCCATGGTGTGTGAGATAAAGTGTGTTTGCCGTGCCACCACGGTCTGATGTCGCTCTCCCTCCCAACTCCTTCACATATTGCGAGCGCTCCCGAGATACGTGACATGTAATTTATGGCTTTGAGCCAAGCGTTGCGAGGTGGATCGACGTGCTTTTGTAAGTGTAGCAGCTGTGTGCACGTCGTGGGCCCACCAGGCACATCGACAACACTGGCGTTTAAGGGGTAACTTATGGTGTGATGTAACGTCAGCACTCACGTTAGAGTAGACACGTCAGTATTATCGAAACTGAGTGCACTTTATGGTGCAGTCATGTGAATATTTCGTTAATATATTCCTCCGTGGTGGAGCAAAGCATCAATGTAGCTTGCTGAATCATAGGAATACAAATGTATTGTTTGTTAGACTGCTACAAACGCGGAGATGTTAATCACATATGACGCGTATCCCGTAGGAGTACATATGTAATGTACATTGCTTTCTTCTAAAATTAGATAGCCAGAATCACAACCACAGTTCACGTTGCACCGACATTACGCCTGCGGAAGCTGTTCTTCTAAACCAGTTTCAAGACCTGGCGTGGCTCTGTGGTAGTATAGCTGACTGCCACGCAGAGTGCTTGGGTTCGATTCCTGCTGGGATCCTAATTTTTCTTCTTTGCATTCGTCGAGTAAACGCTGCCGATGTGGGGTTTTCTTAACGCTCTCGCATTAAATTACCAATGTCTGTTCTCGCCGTTCATGCGTAGACATAAACTGTCAGTAACCTGTGCCGCATTCCCGTACACCGCGGCCAGTGGCAAACGAACGGGTTTGTGCCACACGTATCTGGAGGAAAGTGTTTGACGACATACACGACAGGATTTTCACGTCAATAATGTCATGACCCGACATTCATATTCGTCAAATCCTCTTGCCCTCCCACCCTTGCCAGCACGGCTTTAGAAGCGGACTATCCACTGTTACGCAGCTTGTCGAATTTGTACACGATGTTGCACAGGGCATCAACAACAGTTCCAATTTGACATAATTTTTCTTGATTTCTCTAAAGCGTACGACCATGTATCACACCGGAAACTGGTCTACAAACTTGAGCATCTAATTGGTAATGGACCTGTCACTAAATGGATCGCCCATTTTTTAGCTGACCGCTACCAATATGTACAACTTGACGGACACGCCTCTGATGTTATTACCGTACTATACGGGGTTCCCCAGGGCTCTGTGCTGGCACCACTTCTATTTTTACTCTTCATTAATGATTTAGCCAGCCAGTGCGAAGTCAAAATGAGATTATTTGCAGATGACTGCGTGCTCTACCACGAAGTCAAACAGATTTCTGATCAAATTAAACTTAACAGTGCCTTAAATAGTGTATTTCAGTGGTGTCATGATTGGAACATGACCATCAACAAACAAAAAGCCGTTTCCATGTCAGTTACCAAGAAAAAAAAATCCGCTCAAATTCACGTACGGTTCCAACAGCACTGCACTGCGTTCTGTTAACGAATACCGTTATCTGGGCATTTACACCACATCCGATTTGAACTGGACAACGCACGTCCAGCATGTAGCAAAAAAAAGCCATGAACAAGCTCTTCTTTCTTAAACGTGCCTTGAAAGACTCACCCCGGATATAAAACTTTTGTCGTATCTTTCCCATATACGTCCGATATTGGAATATGCGAACGTTGTCTGGTCCCCGTACACGTCTACCTGCACATCAACACTAGAAAGGGTGCAGCGCAAAGCAGCACGATTTTTCTACAACCGGCACCGGCGCACAGATTCACCTACTGAATTATTGCGACGCGCAGGGCTCGCTAGTTTATCCAGCAGATCGAAACTCCATCATCTAAAGTTTATCTACTTGCTTTTGCACGACTCATTTAGGATTAAAGCATCAGACCACATCAATATAAGTCTGTCTAGGATCTTTTGAAACAAACACCCACTCACACTTGAAGAATTCCTTTGCAACAACAACACTTTCTTTTATTCCTTTTTTCCGTTATCCGTGCGTGAGTGGAATGTGCTCGACGCCTCAACGGTGTTGCAAACGACAGTACAAGTTTCTAGAACTCGCCGAGCTGTCCATTGCAACACCGATCTAGATGCTTGACATTGTCAGATTGATTCCTAAATAGTTTCCTGCTTGTTTTTTGCTTATCCTATGCCTGTAACATACGATGAATCCTACGATGCTCTAACCTCAGTGAATATATTGTACCCTTTGTATATTTCTGTGTTTAGCATGTATGCCATCAGCTACTTAGCTGTCAAGACATCTTTGTTTGAATTGCACAGACTTATGCGATTCCGTCTTCATCTACATTTTCACTGTAACACTTCTGTGTGTTTGCTGTTTTTCTCTAAATGTACCCACTCCTGTAAAACCCCATTTGGGGTTGACAGTATACTGAAATAAATAAATAAAAACGCCAACTTTGGTCTATACCAAGTTAAGGAGGCGATCATGAGAGCACCCAGATGTAGGCGGCTAGATGATACGTAGAGAGGAACGCACAAAGTGCCAAAGGTTCGCTAAGAACATTTATTAAATAAGCACAGCCGAAAAAGAGAGCAAGCATAGCCATGTACAGTACAGCAAGGGCTGGAGGGGGCCTAGCCAAACCAGGAGGAGCTCTGCTGTGACCCACCTTTGCGCCGCTTAGTGCACGATTTTTTTAAGATCTCTGATCTGATCAGCCAATATGAACCCCCCCCCCCCCCCCCCCCGCTGCGCGCATCGCGATCTTTGCGATATACGTTCACATGTGAAGGAAGTTCTGAGTTGTAAATACTGTCGTCGAGCACCGACTCGGTGCCTAAAATTATATCAGCAGTCGTAGTAGCCACGAGGTCCAAAAACGGATCCTTTTACTTCTTATGGTCACACAGTTTGCAACTCCGAAGACCAATTCTTGGTGATCGTGCCCTTGGCGTCGAACGGAAAGTGTTCACTGTTGTTGCACCGGTTCCACGTTGTCACTGGAAGAATTGTACATAATCAATTCATTAAAGCTAATTAACCAGTTCATTAAAGCGAAGCCGGAAAGTCTAATTGTGGTCTTTCGCAAATGCGAACATTTTTCTCTTTTCCATGCGGACTTTGCTTGAATGATCCTAATTTATCGACAGAGTGGTTCCTGAATGGTACTGGGATGTGGGCGCGAAAAGACACGGACGAAGGGAAGAAGACACACACACTGGCGCTCTTCCCTTCTGCTGTTCTTCCCTTTGTCCTGTGTTTTCGCGCCCACATCCAAGTACCATGACAGACCAACAAGCCCGCATCGCTACCCTCGTCAGTTCCTGAAGTAGAGCACCAAGTCGGGCTAGTTGGTATAAATTCATGACGACTAGACCTGCCCGAGTCCTGTTTTCGTCGTCTTTGTCTTTGTGTTTTTAGCGCTGTTTTAGTCGTCATTATGAAAAGTGGTTCCTCTTAGCTTGTGTGCTCTCTCAAGTATATTCTGCTATTCATTGAGGGAAAGAAATTGCGCTATGATGGGTCTATTATTCGTGGCAGAATAGCGGCCTATCCTGTGAGCACGCTCAATGTCTGATGACGTCAACTGGACACCTAGGTGGTCTGCAGAAAGCGACAGCACCTGATGGTAAGAATCTACCCAAGTCTCGCCTGATGTATTTTTCAATCGGTAAAAGACTACGTTGTTCCTTCATGACCTATTTTCAAGGTCATCTTGGCGCCTCTCGACCTTGTCTAACATAGTGAGTCACAAGCGAGGAGTTCTCAGATTTAAGCGTCTGTAAATCAGCTCTTAACTCTTTTAGGCCTTAGTAGGGTAGTAGGTGGGCTAGTTGACGTAACAACCTTTCGGAAACACTCTTCGGTTCAATCATCAATCCCTTCGGTAACAATCTGTTAAGCCACCGACGTCGTTTCAGTTATGACTAGTTGAGGCGTAAGTGCTTAAGCTTATCATGAACGACCGTCTGGTTAAGCCTGGTCTATTTAGGGAGTGAGCGTATTGCCTTAAAGGGGCCCTGCAACACCTTTATGAGTTATTGGCCTCGAGGAGTTACGGAGTCGCCCTCTATCGGACGCGCCTCGATTGCGTGCTAGGCAGGATACCGCCGGCGCGCTCCCCATAGGTTTTGCTGTCGGCGCTCTACAAAAACACCTCGCGAAAGCCCTCCAGGGCATTTCTGTAAGTACTTTCGAAATGAACTGTGTTCTTTAATGTCAAAATAATCATTTTCGACGAACTGAAAGCACAAGATAAGTCTACAGTCGCTGTCTCTTTGCAGAAAAATGAGCACCCGCTTCACGCTGTCACCGCGTTGCAGACCCCTGAACCGGCTTCTTGCATGAAAGGTAGTCACTCGCTGAGTGCAAACTATGTGAAATATCTCGTTAGAGTAGACTGCCAGTATAACCAAACGGAGCATAACAGAAAGAAGCCCCAAGCCAGCGATCGCACGGGTTCGCGACGACTGACGGTGCCTCTGCATGTATGAGCGTCTGCATGTATGTTCGTACTGATGGTTTCGCTTTTGCTACGAGCGCATTTTGGCACCGCGCTGTGAACTTTAGGCCGCAAGATATGAGAATTTGTGAGTAAACAAACAACTACTGTTGCGCGGACGCTATCAGAGCAGTTCAAAAACAATTTCCTTACAACTGCGGCTTCGGTGCGCATGGCAACTTTGTGATCTGCCGTCCCGACGATTCAGTGTTTTTTTTTTCTTTTTTGGTCTAAATTCGGGTACGTTTCAATGTCATTTGACAAGTTGTCTCGCACTGCGTATTGATCGGTCTTCTCAGCGGGCAAATGCCGCTGCTTATGTTTCTTTATTCCGCGCATTCGTTTCGTTTGGTGCTCACACAAAACGTGAGCAAATGCGACGCCTTTTTTAATGCTCCTTAATTATCGTTCCGTTTGCATTCCAGTGAACTTGCTGCTCTCTGTCATCAATAAATTCATAGACCAAAGCTTCACCACTTCGAGATTGCTGGTGGAAGAAGAACCAGTCTACGAGACCGAGCATGTTGTAGCATGCGACGCCTAGGAAAAGAAAGAAAATACAGTAACGTTTGCGGACTTGTTCTGCAAACGTCGGCTGTGAACTATAAGACCCACATGAACTTGAAATAGCGGTGAATATAATAGAAGTTATTGCAGCAACCAACAGCCGCAAAACAGGATAGTAATTATTTGGCATGTACCCCAACAATTTTGGCAGCAGTGTCGTGTCTAACGCCAACAGGGTGGCATCTTTCCCACGTAAATAAATGAGGCTCCAAGAAAATACATGGGGTTGGCCGGTGGGCCGATCACGGAGGCAATGCAAAATTTATGTAGCTTATGAAGCAATGCATGCCTCATCAAATAGGAAGGTTGCCCGTAGGTGTACCGCGTCGGCGGCGTCAACACGAGTGATGCAAAAAATAATCGTCACGTGATGGTGTCACCATATGACGTCACAGATCGCCAAAATATGCAGCGTCATTATGACGTCACATAATGTGACGTCACATGATGACGTATACACACGTCATGGTCGCTTTGCATTGCCTCCGTGACCGGTCACGGAGGCCGTGCAAAACCGCGTTAGGCGCAGAACGCTTTTGGAAGGGGGCGCGGGAGAATCAGTACATCGACTGACAAGAAGAAGATGGCTTTCGCCTTCTAGTCATCTGTAACGAACGCATAAGGGACCCTGTGCGTTTTTTTTTTAATTTAACGTATGTAAACAATGACTTGCGCATCTGCAGCCGATTTTGTGGACGCTGAGCACGGGGCCGACGATCAAGAGGTCGCATTGGAGGGTTCTGAGATGGCATCGCACGTGGTAAAAGGTAGCGCTTTTACCATCCTGTGGCAGATAAGCATCATTTGCCGGCGGGAAGCGCGCGCGAGCCATCGTCTCAGTGCGCGCTGTCTGCTGCTCACCGAACATCGCAGGCCCGAGGCAGTAACAAAAGTCTTCGTCGCGGAAGTGCTTGTTGCACACAAGACTCGTAGCGGATGGCTACTTGCCGGTTCTTAGCTTTACAACCCATGCTTCACGCTGTTTCTTGTCCCGCGGTTACCAGTGCAGGCTGACACTGGGCTCCTTTGCGTAAGCGCGGCACTGCGGCACCGAGCGGTAGAGCCCCATGTTCGTCGCCTTCGGAGGCAGCCACTCTATTACAATGGTTTCAATTGAGTAGAAAATGAGAGAAAACTTCCGAATTTGAACAGACAGCAGCGCATGTGGCACTTGAAACTCGTTTTGAAAGCACGCGGCAGTGCGCCACAAGCAGCCGACGCGGCCGCTGAGACCACGTGATCCTGCCAAGCACGTCACGCCGACGGTGGCGCCGGCGTTTCCAGTGGTGGGCCTCGAGGCCAATATTGGAATAGTCTCAATATTGACGTATGACTCCTCACGAGTCATATGTCGCGAAAATTTTTCGAATTCGTCAAGTCTAAGTGGTGTTAACAAATTATAGAAATCACGTTCCGCAGCTTTCTCCCTCTGCTCAACGTCGCCGGCGCGCGGAAAGCTGCGCGGGAAGTGGACGGGGGGAGCGCGGAGGTACGAGGAGGTGCCCAAGAGTTACGTCAGCGGCGGCGAAATTTTCTTTCTTCATTTTTTTCTCGCTGGCGTCTGGGCGCAACCACGTGGTCTGTGGCGCCACTTCCGGTCGGCTTGCGTGGTGCTCGTCGAGCGGAGCCCATCGCACCGTGTATCGCGTGTGCTTGAAAACTGCGAGTCAGCTTGGTAATGTTGGGTGTCCACCTGAAACTGCCGTAATGGTTTCATCGCTCTGCCAACGATGGGCGCAAACCTGCGTGCGCGTTTGGAACGAATGACAGCTGAGATGGGTTTTGACCCACACTCCGATACACTGCCTCGTCGCACTGCTCGCGCTTGAATCGTATTCAACACGGCAAAGCTGCGTGCACCCTTCTCCCAGTGGCGGTACTGGATTGACAGCATTTAAGCCAGTGGGTGGGCACTTCGATGCTGTTTGCTCTTCGAATGCGGGCGCACAGCGAGTGCGGGCTGACAACCAAGAACTAAAGACTAGAATAAAGGATCGTGGGGCATCGGGCCGGCGCGGACCCATACCCCGGCTGTCAGCAGCTACTGTGAAAATGCGAGTCTGCTTGGTTGCTGTGGCGCAGTTTCTCTGGAACGTGAGACTACGGGGAGGATACGCCGAGGTACGGCTCGATGACATACTGAACCGACAGCGAACGGGACTTTCGCCATACAGCGAACACAGGTATCCTAAACTAGCCGGCGCGAGCAATGTAATCGGAGAAATGCTGCACCCCTGCCTCTGTCGGTCGTGAGAACGTCCCGACGATGCAGTTTCCAGCTGACGAGGCAACACTCGAACGGCTGCCACTCTCAACGGCAACCGACAATGGTCAAAAGCACAGAAATGTTCACGATTTCGGCACTGCGCATGGTGAAGAAAACGCAGCCACGCAACTACGAGCAGACGAGCTGTCGGTGACACCGTAAGTGCTACTATTAATGTTTGTTTGGTGTTTTAACGGCATAACACAATATAAACCTACATATTATCTAGTTATTGAACTCAAAATTAACAGCGAAAGTAATAATGAGGGTGTTATTGTGATTATAACATCAGCCAATGATGGAACTGCCGACAATCGCGTCATATATTGCGGACTAATACATCATTTGTCGAGAGAAGAGGGAGTGATTTTCAGCTGACTGAGAATTTATTGTAAATTCCAGGCTGCGCGCTTCGCTATACTATTTGGTTCGCGTGTTTTCGGGTGCCTCGACTACCAATTGGCAGCGCTTTTTGGCCCTGCTCAAAACGTGTTGCAGGACCCCTTTAAGAAGTTTTTGCTCATGATTCCAAGTGAACGGTCACGCATTCATGTCGGCGTCCCCTGACATCAACAAGCGCCTCAACAGAACGAACAGTGCAGCCCCCGACATTTCTCTGCAATTGCGTCGGAGAGGAAATGAAAACAACCATGCACAAGGCATCAAAGGTCGGGTTTCGGTGCCGTCATATGAGACCAGCCATTTCGATAAACTAAATTCTGGCAGTAAGGCATATTGACCTGAAGAGCAGGAGATTAAGTATCCCGTCGTCATGACACCACCGAAACCCGGGGGCGGGTGTCGTAAAAGGCACTCAAATAATTTTAGTAACATGAGTGAGTGAACTCGATATATCTGAAGACTTGGGTGGATGAACACTTCCTCCACCTTGCAGGCTTGTTGCTCGTATGCCCCTTGCGTTCTCATTGTTCTCTACGAAGCTTACAGCAGATAAGATATGCTGACCCTCGCTTTTCATCTTCCTTACCAATTATCAGAAGCTTGACCAAAGCAGAAAAATCTTTCGCATTTCGTATTTTCTTCTGTAGTCATTTTGTTGGATGGCGACACCCACAAGGGTACGAACAGAGGCTTTCAATCAATCAATCAATCAATCAATCAATCAATCAATCAATCAATCAATCAATCAATTTTTATTTGTATTTTTTTCGAAGAAGGAGGCGGGACTAAAAGCCGTGACTACGGCTTGACAGAGGACCCTGCCTCCTTTGGTTCTCGGCATGGAACAGCATGCGGGTGGATACATGGTGTAAACAACGCGCATAGCGCACGGTTTACAATACTGTTTTTCAGAAATACAGTAAAGGGTACATTGCAATAGAGAAGAAAAGATTACACCATCTGCTCTAACATAAATATAGAGTGACACTGTAAAATAACACAATAACAAAGTTAAAAAGAAAAAAAATCAGAACATACTTTAAATGAACACTAGCTTTACAGTAGAGAACATACTATTAATTTTAAAATATACAGTTCACAACAACGCACCAGTTGATGTGAATAATATCCGTATTCTTCATTAAGCCATTTTCGATAAGAAAAAAAGCGACTTTATTGCTTCAGCAAGAAAGCAGGTCAAATGAGTCTTGATGTAACCTATTTAATAAATGCGGAAGGGTGTAAGACAAAGACTCTTTGTAATAGTTAGCTCGTGGGGTGGGTATATGCCATAATTTGTTTCCTTTACGCTGTGTGTGTTTATTTAGATGCAGGTTTGCGAGGTCAGCTCTATATGTGTCATTGTGTTTAACGGATGATTTATAACAACCTAACAATTTATTGTTATAGTTGATGCACTGGGAGAACAATATACTGTACAAGCCACTCGTTCGTGTGCTCAATATAAGGAAATTTGCAATATATCTTATAGCTCCTTTTTTAATCGATGTATTTTGGTTATGTTAGTAATGCCTGTGGTGCCCCATACAAGATGTCAATACTGCAGCACGAAAGTTCTATTGAATTGTAAAGTAAAACATTGATATTTTCAATAAGCATGTTTCGTAGTCTAGTTATTGCGCCAACTGCAGGAGCAACCTGAGAACACAGGTAGTCTATATGTTCGTTCCAAGTTAAATTCTTTGATAAGAAAAGACCTAGGATTTTAATGCTGTCAACAACCTCTATGGTGTCATTTAGCTTATAATATTTATTTTGGAAGAATTTTGCATTTGGGCGCATATAGGACGACGTTTGTTTTTTTAGAGTTTATTTTAAGACTATTTGTGTCAGCCCATTCTTTAATTTTTGCAAGCGCACAGTTGGCCTTGCGCTCAATATCAGTTGTTGATATGCCCGTAATGAAAACGGACGTGTCATCGGCATTTGAAATTTATTGCGCATCCTCGTAGCAGAACAGAATGGCATTCACATAAACTGTGAAAAGCAGCGGCCCTAAAATGCTGCCTTGAGGTACTCCTGCAAGTATTGGCAGTAGGGATGATCTGGGATTGTTTACATCAATATATCGCGTTCTTTGGTTAAGGCACGATTTCAGCAGATCGTTTGCTATTCCACGTATTCCATACTGTTTGAGCTTGTAAAGGAGAATCGAATGACTTATCGTGTCAAAGGCCTTTGAAAAGTCGATGTATATGCTCACAGCGTATTGTCCGACACTGAAGGCCTGTAAAATTGTTTCTTTCTGAGCCAGCAGGGTAGTTTCAGTAGACCTAGTGCTTCAAAACTATGTTGCAAGTCGTTTACCAATTTTTGGCCACTGAGATACGAGGAAATTTTAATGTACACTATTTTAGCACGAAAGTGTTTATGCCGGGGTCCACCACGGCTCCACTGACGTATTTCCGTCACGGATATGACGTTGTAAAATATAAAGACTAACAGTGGGCAAAGAAGAAAACGAGAAGAAAATGTTCTGTCACCGGGAATCGAACTTACGACCCCTCGCTCCGCAGCGCGCAGCGTGAAACGATTCGGCCACAAACGGCATGTTTTTCGCAAGGCTAACGGCAAGCTATTTATATACACCATTTGGCGGTGGCTGTACTCAAAGATCTGTGTTACAGCGTGTTTTCGTTATCACTAGCGAGATGGCGCGAAGGGCTCGAAGAGCGCGCTTGAAAGGTCGCCGCCACTGCGACAAGCACCCGCGTCTACAGGGTGTGGTCGCTCGTGCGTGCGCTTATCTCGTTATCGCGGTGGTTTGTACGTCTCGCGTTGAGTGCACGGAGGTCACTTGGCTCACTGCAGCGGCCGCTTTAGCGAAAGAAGCACGGTGCTAACGCGGAAATAAGTTACAAATGTGACAGTTATTTCGCTCTCATCCTGTGTATGTTCGTTGCGTGCGTCCTTTCTGCTTGAGCAGCGCGTTGCAAGTTTCGAGCTGCTTGCCGTTCTTGGCGTGACATTACAATTTGTTGCTGTAGCATTCATTCCTTCGCCCTTGGGGCGAATGAATGCGCAAGAAACGCTGAACTGCGTCTGTGAAGACATGTTTCGCTTTCGTGTTATACCGGTTCCTGTGGCAGAGGGATCAGTCATGTTTTTTTTTCAGTACCTTTTGATAATACCGGCAAGATGGAGATTGGACAATAGTGATTTATAACTGGGTCATTCCAGGCAGCTGTCCTAGTCGGGGCGCTCGACAAAAACCAATTTCTCTAAAAATATCTGAGAAAATTACGCAAATATGGACAGTATTTTCGCAAAATATTTTGAGCGGCAAACATTTTTTGGGCCCGTGAGCGCCATTTGAAATTCTCAATATGGTGGAAAACCAGGTACGAAAGAAAAATTCGCTATAAATGGACCGTTTCAGGGATTGAGTCGAAACTTGCTTTTTTTGTGTTTTTAGAACATCGCGCTTTTATTATAGGACAGTTGCTTAGAGTAGGTTTATATCTCTCACTCCTTAGTGCTCAGGTAAAATTGAGTAAATTGCAGCGTTTTCGGGAACTTTTTTTACAAAAGACGATGGTAGACCAAATACATTGATTATTTTTATAGAACTCTCCATAAAACGTACTATCTCCTAAAATTTTTGTTTTGCGTGTGTGCGGCGCACAGACCCTAACATAAAATCCTGAACTTGGAAAAAACGCTACATTGACCTATGTTCAGACGTCTGTAGCACCCTAAGGTGGTCCAAGAAAAAAAATAAGCAGAAAAGCGCATACGATTGAGAATAATAACAACTTCGTTCACAGAAAGTTTAATCGAAGTAGTTTTTCTTTTAGTCAAAAAAACTTTTTGAAGTTTAGTCCCATCATTGCATTATTTTGCTATGGGGGCAATACAAACCGACTGAGTTCATTGCATAAAAAAAAGAGGTAGTGTATTTGTAGCACGTGGTTTTTAGTTCCTTTTGTTATTACTTTATAATGCATATTACATACCCAGGAGATGATAAACACAGGCAAAAATATAATAATACCATTGGCTTAGATGCCAAAATTTTCCAATAATGAATCGCGTTACTTATTGCATGACGCTCTGAGAATCAATTGGTGTTAAAATAAGTTAAATCTCAAAGTACATGTAAACCGGAGAAAGGAGGCGTGAGCGTGGCCATTTAGAGCGGATCCAAACGGATTTCATCTATGTATTCCGCAACGAACGGCGCATGATGTGACGACGCGCCGCGTATTCACGCATTCCGTCCTTCCTCCGCGACAATACAAACGGGATATGCCAAGCTATTTTTCACATCCTAATTTGATGGTTGCAGGCAGCAGATTTTGGTTAAAGTAGAATTTGTCTGTCCGGTAACATGCACTGTTTTACAGCTGTCATAAGATCACAACAGCCTATTTTTGTGGCGCAGGTGTCCGGCGCTGCCGCCGCCGCTTCTGGTGTGCGTAAACAGTGCAATAAGCAACGCGATTCATTATTTGGGAAATTTTGGCATCTAAGTAAATGGTATTCCTATATTGTTACCCCTGTTTATTATGTCCTTGATATGTAATATACATTATAAAGTACTAACAAAAGGAACTGAAAACCATTTGCTACGAATACACTAGCTCTTTTTTTAATGCAGTAAATTCATTCAGTTTCTATTGCCCCCACAGCAGAATAATGCAATGGTGGGACTAAACTTTAAATTTTTTTTCATGCCTAAAACAAAAACTACTTCAATTGAACTTTCTGTGAACGAAGTTGTTATTATTCTCAATTGTATGCGCTTTTCTGCTTATTTTTTCTTGGACCACCTTAGGGTGCTACAGACGTCTTAACATAGGCCAATGTAGCGTTTTTTCTAAGTTCAGGATTTTATTTTACAGCCTGTGCGCCGCACACACGCAAAACGAAATATTTCATAGGCTGTACGTTTTATGGAGAGTTCTATAAAATTCATCAATGTACTTGGCCTACAATCGTCTTTTGTAAAAAAAATTCCGAAAACGCTGCAATTGACTCAAATTTACCAAAGCGGTAAGTAGTGAAAAACATAAAGCTTCTCTAAGCAACTGTCCTATAACAAAAGCGCGATGCTCTAAAAACACAAAAAACAAGTTTCGAATGAATCCGTGAAACGGCCCATTTATAGCGAATTTTTCTTTCGTACCTGGTTTTCCACCATATAGAGAATTTCAAATGGCGCTCACGGGCCCGAGAAATTTTTGCCGCTCAAAATATTTTGGGATAATACTGTAGAACTAACGTCTATATGTGCGTAATTTTCTCAGATTTTTTTCAGAAAAATTTATTTTTGTCGAGCGTCCTGACTGGAACAGTTGGCGTGGAATGACCCAGTTATAAATAACTATAGTCCAATCTCGATCTTGCCGGTATTATCAAAATGTATTGAAAAAAAAAACATGGCTGATCCCTCTGTCATAGGAACCGGTATAACACGAAAGTGAAACGTGTCTTCACTGACGTAGGTGAGCGTTTGTTGTAAAATCTTTCGCCCCAAGGGCGAAGGAATGAATGCTACAGCAACAAATTGTAATGTCACGCGAAGAACGGCAAGAAGCTCGAAAGATGCAACGCGCTGCTCAAGCAGAACGGACGCACGTAACGAACATACACAAGATGAGAGCGAACTGTCACATTTGTAACTTATTTCTGCGTGAAATACCTTTCTTATTTCTGCCCTTAAAAAATTCGGCAGATCCCACATACCATGGGAATCGATGTTATGCGAAGCATGCGCGGAATAGTGACTGTGGCATAATTTTTCATGTTGAGCGAAACGCTACGGAATGACGCTAAAGAATTGTTGATGTGGTATAAACACACTCATGTGCTGAAGAGTCGCATATGTTTTGTATAACCAGCTTACAGTTGCGTAACGATGCCAAAAGCAACATGGGTGTTACCATGTTGCTTGGATGTAGACATCCAAGCCGTCTTTCACGCAGTATAAAAACCAGGCCTTGTTGGATCTTGATAAGTCAATGTTGAAGCCACCGGTAACGATGAGGGGCCTGGTTCTCTCGCCAGCTTACCAGACGCGGTAAGCTGATATGTAGTGCTTATATTCTTCAATACTGGATAGCGCGAATCCGAACAGCACAAAGAAGAAATACAAATGCACAGGACAGGCGTTACTCGTAACTAAGCTTCATTAAGAAATGTTCCCCTGAATACAAACACAGCTGAGTGACACACGCAGGCGCACTGCTCGTACGGTACAGTCACAGTTGCAGTTGTTACAGTTGTGTGACAGTTGTTATGCTTATGCTTATCTGTTATGATGGAAGCGCACACACGTTTCACGAACCCGTGTGTATGTGTAGAAGGGGTTCTTGGCAGTTCTTGAGCAAGGTCATTATCGCCGTGATCAGTGAGCACCAGCAGCTGGACCGGACTTGTTAATCGCATCCGTTCGTGATCGCGGCTGGGGTCTAAGTGTAGTGAAGTGCGAGGTGTAGCACAGCTGGTGGAAATCCTGGATGCCTCTTACGATCAAATGATCTCTGATGCCTCCTGTCGTGGACGTGGCAGCGAGCACTTTTGATGTCCTGTCCACATCCAAGCCGTCTTTCACGCAGTATAAAAACCAGGCCTTGTTGGGTCTTGATAAGCCAATGTTGAAGGCACTGGTAATGATGAGGGGCCTGGTTCTATCGGCAGATTTATTGTAGATTTATTGTAGATTTATTTATTGACCCCGGTTCTTGCGTAATCGACGTGGTCCACGTTGCGGACCAGGTGACCGAGTGCATGGTAGTTGAGCGTCTTCAAGGGTTGTTCTCTCTTCAGCTCCCTCACTTTCCTTGTGTACGCCACGGTGGTCTAGTGGTTACGGTGCGCGGCTGCTGACCCGAAGGTCACGGCTTCGATCCCGGCCGCGGCGGTCACATTGCGATGAATGCGAAATGCTAGATGCCCGTGTACTGTGCGATCTCGGTGCACGTTCAAGAATACGAGATGGTCACAATTAAAGCCCCAACAATTATTATTATTATCACTTTCCTTGCGTGTCAATGTGTGTTCGCGTTTACTGTGTTGGTTCAGACTTTGTATCACCTGTGGCACATACCCGCATAACTTAAAGCTCTGGTATGCGGGTATGTGCCACACGCAGGGGCGTAGGCAGAAATTTTTTTCGGGGGGGGGGGCACCTCCTTGATCTGTAGTGGGGACGAGCAGGCAGATGTGGTCGAGTGTCATTTTCTGCTCTGTATGCTATGGCAAAAAAAAATTTCGGGGGGGGCACGGGCCCGGGTGTGCCCTAACGTGGCTACGCCCCTGGCCACACGTGACTGAGAGAAAGGGTTTCATGACGTACGCGAAAGGTATTTTGCGTTATTCTTGTCATGACCAGTGAATCGCGTTCACCATACACTGATCCCCTGCTATGCCAATTTTGGTATATTAGAAGTTATGGAGACGACCAGGACAGCGCCCAGACGTCGGCGGCTAGATAGATAGATAGATAGATAGATAGATAGATAGATAGATAGATAGATAGATAGATAGATAGATAGATAGATAGATAGATAGATAGATAGATAGATAGATAGATAGATACGTAGATAGAAACGCCCAAAGTGCCTGAGGTTCGCTAAGAAATGCTTCGCATTTAATACTGGTACAACACGAGCTTCTTGCATACCTCTAGGGAATACACCACTACTCAGAATAAGTATTCATTCTAAAAAGACAGGGCGTGCAAACACGGACACAAGAAAGAAGTCAGGACACCACAAATGCCGACTAACAACTGAAGAGAGTCACAACGGCTGAAAAGAAAGAAGGCACGAAAACTTATCTGCGCATGTCCATGCAGCAGGCGAACCTATCAATCCGGCACGCGTGGCGGTTTACGTGGAAGATAACAGTTGAGGCATTTGATTTCATCTTTATGCAATTTAATCGATGGTAGGCTCACGCATGCGCTACCACTATTCTCGATATGCCATGCTTCAATCATCAGGCGCGTTTCTTCATCTCTATGACGGTACAACACTGCGCATTTATCGAATTTTGCGCACTAGCATCGGTCCGGAACGAAAACGGTTTTTTCGCGGTCCATGGGGTCGACGGAAATTTGCCAATAGCCGGACCGAAGGTCGATAGATGAAAAGTATTGGGCACCATGGAGGCAATCGAGGGCGTCATCGATTCGAGGCAAAGGGTAGACATCTTTATGAGTTACTTTGTTTAAATTGCGATAGTCGACGCAAAGCGCCAGCTGCCATCCTTTTTTTTGACGAGCACGACCGGGGAGGCCCAAGGGCTGGAAGATGGTTCTATGACGTTTTTGGTAAGCGTTTCGTCGACTTCACTCTGAATGACTTGACGTTCCTGATGAGGTACACGATATGGACGCCGGCGTATAGGACTGGCGGCACCAGTGTTGATCCGGTGAGTCGCGGCAGATGTTTGGCCTAGAGGGCGGTCGTCAAAGTCGAAAATCTCACGATAGGATGCGAGCAGACGACGGAGGCCGGTAGCTTGCGCTGTGGTGAGATCGGGAACGATCATCTTGTTAATGTCATCGAGAGGCAAATTGAGATCAGCATCATGATATGGAGACGTAACATCGGCGTCCATATCAGCAACCTTGCAATTGTCAAGCGGAGAGATGGTGGCCAAAGCATATCTTGCGGAAGAACTTGAGTCAACATACTGACGTTCAGAAGGGGAAGGGTCACTGTATTATCAGTCACGGAAACAACATTGTGAGCAAGAGCGACGTCTCGGGCCATCAGTACGTCAACAATAGGAGTCACGAGGTAGTCACACATCGGGCACACCGCGTGAAGACGACAGAGTGACGTATGTCGCAGCTTGAGGAGGCAAGCGAACGTAATGGCGAGAGCATAAACGTGGAGGTAGGTCGGCTTGTAAATCAGCAAGCTGCGGCAACTCGAGCTGAAGAGCACCAGTCGCACAATCAATGAGCGCAGAATGACGTGACAGAAAATCCAAGCCAAGGATTAGGTCGTGAGGGCACTTCTCAATGACGGCAAATTGGACTGATGTAGGATGACCGGCAATAGAAACACGGGCTGTGCACATCCCTTGAACGGCAGCAGTTCCGCCATCAGCGACTCGGAGTGTACGGGAAGCGGCAGGCGTGAGTACATTGTGCAGTCGGCGGCGAAGGTCTGCGCTCATTACAGAAATGTGCGCTCCGGTATCGATAAGCGTGGAAATAGTCACACCATGAACGTCAACGTCTAATAAGCATCTTCTCGTCAAAAGCGTCATGAGAGGATTTATGGAGGAAGTCGACAATGCAGCGTCACCTCCGGGCGCTGCACTGTTTAGTTTTCCGGATAGGCAGAGGCAGCGTTGAATGGGGAGGACGGTCGGCGAGTGTGCGGCGAGCGAGACGACTGGCGACGTCCTGGAGGCGAACGCGACTGGTGGCCGTGCGGCGACGGAGAGCGGCTGGTGAACCTTCTGTAGAAGTTAGGCGAAGCAGACTGGGTGGGAGGTGCGAAGCGGGTGCTGTCCTGTCGGTGGTAAGGGGCAGACGATGGCCGAGGTGGCGAGGACCAGCCGGTATCGCAGTAACTGGCTACATGGCCGATACGATGGCAGTGAAAACAAATTGGTCGATTGTCAGTGGTTCTCCAAGCAGCAGGTTCGCGAGATCGGGCCGGAAACCGCTGCTCGTGAGAGGACGAGGGCGGACGCCATGAAGTTTGCTGTGGGCTGGTCAGAGTGCACACAGAGTGAATGCCTATGCTGGCGAGTTCCTGACGCACGATGGCTTGAACCATGGGAGCAGTGATAGGGGTCGTGTCACTTGCAGTAGTGTGAGCCGGAGCAGGGGCCATGGCTTCAAGTTCGCGGTGGACAGTGCGGGTCACCTGGTCTGATGAAACTGGAGCTGGTGGTTGTGTTCTTGTACGGTCTTCCCAAGACGATGTTGCAGCCGTATTCGGAAGCCGGGCAAACACGCTGTCTATGCGCCGGCTCATAGCTTGCTCAAAGCGCCGGCACTCCTTTATAATGGCGTCCACTGTAGAATAATTTTTGCATATTAGGAGCTTGAAGGCGTCATCCGCGATCCCCTTGAGAATATGTCCAACCTTGTCGGCCTCCGGCATCTCGGCATTGGCTTTTCGACACAGTGCTAGCACATCTTCTATGTACGAGACGTACGATTCCGTGGAAGTCTGCGCCCGAGACGCGAGCATTTTGTTCGCGGCCATCTTTCGTTCGACGGGCTTCCCAAACAAGTCCAACATTTTCTCTTTGCACGTCGCCCAACTGCCGAGTTCAGTTTCGTGGTTCTCATACCACACTTTGGCAGTTCCCTTCAGGTAAAATATCAGATAGGTCAGCATAAGGGGCGGGCCCCAACGGTTGCGAGCACTCACGCGTTCGTACTCTGCCAGCCAATCCTCAACGTCCACTTCATTAGGATCGCCGGAACAACTAAACGTGCCAGGATCCCGTGGGTGTTCGAGCACGACCGTTGTTGTCGCAGGTGCAGCTGCAGTCGCCGCATCGTCTTCATCCGCAGAGAGACAGGGCGCAGATGCAGAAGCCGTATCTTCCGCCATTGTTGTCGAAAGACCTTTCAAACGACGGCCGTTGCGGAGTTCCCTTGCGAGGCGTGTCGTACCCAGCACCTCCACCAAGTGTGACGGAGGCGAGATGACGGTTTAATGGATATTTACACAAGTGAAGGGGCAGCCAAACAAAATGGCTGAGAAACCCCACGCGCAAGCGCTTCTCTCTCACTCGTCGTCTTCATCTTCGGAGAGTACCGCGCTAGCTCATGTCCATGACGCACCGTGACAATATCTTTGGAATTCGTGACACCAACGGATCCGTCACTCTGAGTAGCTTCAGTTGTTTCTGCAGGAACCTAGAAAGAACACCTGGCCATGACCGCCGCTCAGACACTATAGCACGAAAAGGTATATTTTCCTTGTCTGTTTTTGCCCAAAAAAATATTCTCAAGCTGTCTTCATCTGCAGCATTAATCTGTTTCCTCAAAGACGGCTTGTTTAAATCTTCACACATCGGCAGGCATTCTTTCCTCACCTTAGCTAAGTGTCCTTTAAAAGGAACAAATTTCTTACTAATAGCTTCTTTCGCTTTTTCCAGATACATGTCGTTCGGTACAACCACAAAAGCCCCCTTCTTTGTCAGCTGTTAGCAAAGCATAATTTTTCTTCTTTGGATACTCGATAGTTCTCAAAGAAGAATAATTATGCTTTGTTAGCAGCTGAAAAAGAAGGGGGCTTTTGTGGTTGTACCGAACGACATGTATCTGGAAAAAGCGAAAGAAGCTATTAGTAAGAATTTTGTTCCTTTTAAACGACACTTAGCTAAGGTGAGGAACGAATGCCTGTCGATGTGTGAAGATTTAAACAAACCGCCTTTGAGGAAACAGATTAATGCTGCAGATGAAGACAGCTTGAGAATATTTTTTCGGCAAAAACCTACAAGGAAAATATACCTTTTTGTGCTATAGCGTCTGAGCAGGGGTCATGGCAAGGTGTTCTTTCTAGGTTCCTGCAGAAACAACTGAAGCTACTCAGAGTGAGGGATCCGTTTGGTGTCACGAATTCCATGGATATTTTAGACTTTTTAACTGAGCAACACGAAGAACCGCACGGAAACTTTGCATTTTCCATTGGCGTAGACGATTTATTTTATAGTATTCCGCAGGACCATCTTTTAGAGGCAGTTCGTGATCACGCTGAAAACGGCGGTGCTGTTGATTTTCAAAATGCCTTTGGCATGTCAGTTGATAACTTTTTAGAACTACTTTCTTTTTATCTTACGGCAACCGTTGTGCGCTTTCGAGAAGAATGCTTTATCCAAAGTAAAGGAATCTGCATAGGAACTTGTTTAGCCCCCGTTCTTAGTTTAACTTATTTAGCACAGTGTAACAAGCGTATTGCTCAGCGACTTGATAAAAGTGTGGTCCGGTATTTTAGATACGTAGATGACTTTCTTTTAATTCTTAATCTTGACAACTTACTGAATAGCGAAAGCTCTGTTTTTAGCATTTTAGATATTTTTAAAGCGTGTGCGATGGGGCTGCGTTTCACTCATGAAATGCCTGTCAATGGCACTATTCAGGTTTTAGAATTATTTCTCTGCTTTACGGGCGTGCGCATATGCTGCATGTACAAGGCACGTTCCAAAAAAGAGGTCCTTAATTACGCATCAGCCCATTCGAAGCTGGTTAAGCGGGGAATTGTGACGAACAGCCCGCGTGCAGCACTGCAGAAGTCCTGTCCGCACAATTTTCAGGCAAGTTTGAGTGGACAGCTTGCACGTCTTCATAAGCCGGACTATCCTCGTCAAACCGTGATCTCCGTTGCTAAAGCGCTCTTGAGGGAGCTAAAAGCTAGCTTTAGAGGGAATGCGGCCAAGGCGGACTCGGACAAAAGCATGCTACCGGTTTCAATCCCGTACATTCACGGCGTTTCCCACAGGCTCATAAAAGTGGCGCAAAATTGCGGTCTTGGTGTCTTGTTCACGGCTCCTCATAAGCTGACTGGGATCTGTTCCGCTGTGACGGAACCTGAGAAGCCGCGGTGTGCTAAGAAACACCAATCAAAGTTCACAGCTTGTAAGACAGGATTCGTGTGCACACTTCCACTTGCTTGTGGCAAGGTGTATATTGGCCACACGGGCAGATGGGTCAATGAAAGGCTCTGGGAGCATCGCACGGCTGTTCGATTCCTTGCAGGGAGTGGTTTATTGGCGATGCACTCCAAGAAGTGCGAGGGGTGTACCCCAGCATATGACTCCACTTCTGTGATGTACGTTGGCGGGGAACAGAGAAAGAGGGAAATAGTAGAGGCTGTCGAAATTCACAAGGCGGGTGACACATGTGTCAGCACTCCGTGCATCGCGTTGTCGAAAAGAGAACTGGACTATCTGTGTAAGAAGAAACCACACGCGAACTGGCGGTACCGATAGGCGGCGGATAATTTCTTTTCATTTTCTTTTGGGGGATGAACTTTGTCTGTGACGTGGCACCTGCGTGTGCGCAAAGAAATGTATTGTGCCCTTCATGTCGATTAAAAAATCAGTTGAAGTCTAGCGGTTGTCCTGTCTCTTTCTATGTCGTACTTTGTGCGTGTTCGCTAGCAATATGGAAGCATACGATGCTATACGCCCGCAGAGAATGGGCCTGGGCGTGGCCAATGCAGCACCCCTTGGCATGGGCCTGCTGACCTCATCACCCCCGCCTGCCTGGCACCCGGCGGCAGAAGACCTAAAGAAGGCATGCGCTGAAGCTGCGATCTTCTGTCAGGTAAGCTGGGCCGCCTCATGCCTCTCAGCGGAACACTCACTAAAAGAGATATGAACCAGAAAAAAAATATTTGGAGCGGTGTTTCCCTTCTAACATATGGTGATGATGATAAGCTATTATAACTAAAATATACATTATTAAGAGAACAAGCCTTGAAAACCACACGGGCGAAACTTTGGCCGCGAAGCCACATCTTTTAGAGGCAGTTCGTGGTCATAATTGAAAAATTTTATAACTGCGCTAAGGACGAGACACCAGAAACGAAGTGGACAGGACGATCGCAGACCGAATCTGCGATCGTCCTGTCCACTTCGTTTCTGGTGTCTCGTCCTTAGCGCAGTTATAAATTTTTTCAATTATGTCTTACCAACTAGCCCCCCAACGTACGCTTCTCGAGTTCGTGGTCACGTTGGAAACGGCGGTGCTGTTGATTTTCAAAATGCCTGTGGCATGTCAGTTGATAACTTTTTATAACTACTGGCACCAGATTCAACGGTGTCTGATTCGGTCCAGATAATTTTCGACTTTAAACCTGGACTCTACTATATTTTGCAAGAGTAGTATATTCAATAAGGCAAGCTCAATTGACTTTTTCTCCGGTAAAAAATGAATTTCAAAATACTTCGAAATTCATGACGTCGCTATTTGACGCCTGTGCTTTTGCTTTTTCTGCTTTTTTGTTGCTAATGGTATCTACTTAGTGCTACAAAATTAAGTGAACAGTTTAGGGAGA
Organism: Rhipicephalus sanguineus; assembly: GCF_013339695.2. NCBI lineage: Eukaryota > Metazoa > Arthropoda > Arachnida > Ixodida > Ixodidae > Rhipicephalus > Rhipicephalus sanguineus. Next base: position 12,944,259 of record NC_051178.1, on the reverse strand, counting down.
GGCTGGATGTTCCAATATGACTGCGTTGAGGAAAGCAAATTTTCAACCGTGCCTTACGTACAATACACGCGCCGCACTCTCAGGCGACTGCAAGGCGAACTGTAAAGCAGTAATACGACCGGTGCTGCTCGAGGTATTTAGGCAATGTGTTGCCATGAAAGGATGCTCTTACGAGCATGTGGCGCCCTTTCTAGCTCAGCTTCGTTCAACCCGCCAGGTTCGGCGGGCAACATTGGTCACGAGACCATAATAAACACCGACGAGCGCAGCTCTATGTCAGTAGCTGTGACCGCCGTCATGCTGTTGGGTTGTCCTTCCTAAACGTGTGTGCCTAGGCTCCCACCGTCGTCCGCGATCCAGTAGGACATCGAGACACTGGCTACAAGTACAACCAACGGATCCACCCACGCCATGGAGACCGGCGGAACCCACGCCATCGGACGCGGCTAGGAATGTCGCCGGCCAAATTGCACGTGCGGTGTCAACTGCGTCAACGGAAGCGGCGGTAAACATGATGGCGACAAGGGGTGGTACCTGCCGTCGCTGCGGTGATGCCCATTCACCCTCACAGTGCCAGTTCTCCAATTCGCAGTGCTTCACGCGCGGAAAAACTGGTCACCTTGCACGGGTATGCCGAGCGGGGAGGACGAACAGCGGACAGCAGCAGCAGCAGCCTGGATCAAGCCCAGGTTCCACACGTGCCCGCGGCCAATGTAGGCCTCGCAAATGGCGGCGGGGACGTGCGGCAGCAGGCCGTGGTTCCTCCGCGGCCAGGCTCCACGTCGTCATCGAGGACCCGCCGATATTCGACATGTGGCCCACCAGCCTTGTTCCGTCGTCGGAGCCACGGTACATGCTGACCGTCGAAGCGTGTGGGCGCCCCATTTCCGTGAAACTGGACACGGGGGCCAGTGTATCAGTCATGGCCGGGAAACTCTTCAAACGGACCTTCTCCGGAGTGTCTGTCGAGCCTTCATGCACCATACTGCGCAGCTAGTCTGGAGAGCTTTCCCCGGTACAGGGTTAGGCCCAGGTCAGCGTTCGTTTTGGTCACCTTCGTTCGTTTTGCACAGGGAAGCAACCCTTCCCTTTGACCAAGGGGTTGTCACCGACGCTGCTCGACGGAAATTGGATTTATGCACTGGGTGTTCGGCTACCAGAATACCAGGAAGCTGCCCTGAATGTCGTGGAAGACATCCCAAGCCTTCTAACCGATTTCCAGTCCCTGTTCCAGCCGGAGGTAGGCACAATTGCCGGCACGATGGCTGGCATCTGTGTACCTGAGGAAGTCCGGCCTCATTTTTTAAGCCTCATCCACTGCCGTTCACCCTGAAAGACGGGGTCACCCAGGTTACAGCGAGAGGGCATCCTGGTACCAGTCAAGACGTCTGGATGGGGCGCTCCCATCGTTCCAGTCCCCAAGCGAAATGGTAGTGTCAGGATCTGCAGGGATTTCAAGGTTACCATCAACACCTTCGCTACCATCGAGAAGTACCCACTGCATCGGATAGAAGATCTCTGGTAAGCATTGCCCGGTGGACAGAGGTTCACAAAACTAGACCTCAGAGACGCTTACCAGCAGCTAGTGCTCCATTCGGCCTCACCGTAGTATGTCACGATATCGACAACTATGGGGCTCTTTCAGTACACACTCTAGCGGCCATTGTCGTCTTCATCGGCCGACTATTAATTATGGCGCGCACAGGCGCATGTGCAAGCGCATGCTCCTCGTTCCTCGTGCTACGGGCTGCAAGGTAACGAAAATAAAAAAAAAGAGTCGTATTCTGCTCCTGCCATCGGTCTGAACGGTTCCCTGGTTTTTACGCTCGCCGCCACACGCATTGTTATAGTGGACCTAACCTCAGTCCCTATAACGTGGTGACCCGGACGTGATCGCAGGGCGAGCACTACATCATGGACGAGACCGCAAGTGACAGACCGACGATCGTCGCCGAGGGCATCGCCACGGTGCAGATTCACCTGCCGTCGTTTTGGCCACAGAATCCTGCAGCCTGGTTTAAGCACGTGGAGGCCATCTTTGCCCTTCGGCGCATGACCTCACAACAAGCGAAGCATTGCCACGCTGTCTCCACGTTCTCAACGGAAGAGGTTGCAGAGTTTCACGACCTTGTGTGCACGCCCCATGAAACTACCCCTTACGACCACTTTAAAACGACGGTACTGCAACCCAAGTCTCTGTCTGTGTGCAGGCGTCTTCAGCAGCTTCTCAACGAAGAGGAGTTTGGCGACCGGCAACCGTCAGAACTGCTACGTCGGATGCAGCAGCTTCTCAGTGACAGTAAGTTGGATGCAAAGAGCCCGCTGCTGCGAGAACTCTTTTTCCAGCGCCTGCAACAGAATGTAGTCCTTGCCTTGGCTACTGCAATAAAACTGAAAGGCGGGCTAGTCGGTTTGGCTGCATAATGATAATATTGCGCACGCAACACGAAGACACAGACGAAAAATTCACAAGGACCAGCGCAGTAGTAGCGGCCAGTAGTACTTCTCCTGTATTCTTGCTAGTGTGCGAGAAACACCCAGGTGTCCAGCCGTCGGGTCGTCGTGCAGAGCCTGGAGGACCTCTGGCCGCAATGTCGAGGGTACCACGAGAAGGCAATCGGCTCGAAGCGGTGAGAAGTTCTTCTTTAGGAGAACACCGTCGCGCAAGAAAAATGACGCCAGTCCCCGCGTGAATACCTTCGGAAGAACGGTGGTCCTGCCCTCGAGGTATTCCACAAGGCCCCTGAGTTCTGGATCCGTTCGCTGTCGTTCGGCGAAGTCGTCGGCACTTATGATTCCCAAGAAGGAGTCGTCCTCCTTGTCGTCCTGCGGCGGTGGGTCGACGGGGGCGCGAGACAGGCAGTCGGCGTCGGAGTGTTTCCTTCCGGACTTGTAAACGACGGTAATGTCGAATTCTTGAAGTCGTAGGCTCCACCGTGCGAGGCGACCTGAAGGGTCCGTCAAGTTAGCTAGCCAACACAATGCGTGGTGGTCGCTCACAACTTTGAAGGGCCTGCCGTAGAGGTAGGGGCGAAACTTGGATGCAGCCCAGATGATCGCTAGGCACTCCTTTTCTTTTGTGGAATAGTTCGTTTCTGCCTTTGATAGCTACCGGCTAGCATAACTGATGACCCTTTCCTGCCCGTCAGTCTTCTGCACAACGACGGCGCCGAGTCCTACGCTGCTTGCGTCGGTGTGGATTTCCGTATCGGCGTATTCGTCGAAATGTGCTAGTATAGGAGGCATCTGAAGGCCTCGTTTCAGTTCTTCAAATGCTTCGATTTGCGCCGTTTCCCACTTGAATGGCACGTCGGTCTTCGTTTGGTGAGTTAGCGGTTCGGCGATTCATGAAAATTCCTTGACAAAGCGCCTGTAGTAGGCGCACAAGCCGAGAAAACGGCGCACGGCTTTCGTGTCGGTGGGGGGCGGGAAGGCAGCGATGGCAGCTGTTTTCCGCGGGTCTGGGCGAACACCACCCTTGCTGATCACGTGACCCAAAAACAGGAGCTCCTCGTATGCAAAGCGGCACTTTTCATGCTTCTAGGTGAGGCCAGAAGTCTTGATTGCTTGTAGTACAGTGTCAAGGCGCCGGAGGTGTTCGTCGAAGCTTGAGGCAAACACAGTGACGTCGTCCAAGTACACAAGGCAAGTCTGCCACTTCAGTCCAGCCAGCACGGTGTCCATAACGCGCTGGAACGTCGCAGGTGCCGAGCAAAGACCAAAGGGCATAACCTTGAACTCGAAGAGGCCGTCTGGTGTTATAAAGGCAGTCTTCTCTCGGTCTCTCTCGTCGACTTCGATTTGCCAATAGCCGGTCTTGAGGTCCATCGACGAAAAGTACCTCGCGTTGTAGAGTCGATCCAGGGTGTCGTCTATCCGTGGGAGAGGGTAGACGTCCTTCTTCGTGATTTTGTTCAGGCGGCGATAATCGACGCAGAAGCGTAGGGTTCCGTCTTTCTTCTTCCCTAGCACCACGGGTGACGACCATGGACTCTTCGACGGCTGGATGATGTCGTCGCGTAGCATTTCGTCGACTTGTTTCTTTATGGATTCGCGTTCTCGCGTTGAAACTCTGTACGGGCTCTGCCGCAGTGGCCTGGCATTTTCCTCTGTTATGATGCGATGTTTTGCGACTGGGGTCTGGCGGATTCTTGACGATGACGAAAAGCAGTCCCTGTATTTCAAGAGCAGGGTTTTGAGCTGTTCTTGTTTATGCTTCGGAAGGCTAGGATTAACGTCGAAAACTGGTTGAGAAGCTTGGTTCGTCGGTGTTGGCTCGGAAGAATCGGCGATGGCGAAAGCCATCGACGTAGCCGTGATTTCTTCGATGTAGGCGACTGTCGTGCCTTTGTTTACGTGCTTATACTCGTTGCTAAAATTTGTGAGCATCACTGTTGCTTTGCCTCCCCGCAACTCTGCTATTCCTCTTGCGACGCAAATCTCGCGGTTAATCAACTGGTGCTGGTCGCCTTCAATGACGCCTTCCAGGTCTGCTACTTTCTGAGAGCCGACGGAAATGATGACGCTGGAGCGAGGGGGAATGGTGACTTGGTCTTCCAGCACATTCAAGGCATGCTTCCCTGGCGGCGTGTACCGCGGTAATGCTTTTTCTGTAGATAGTGTTATCGACTTCGATCTGAGGTCGATGACTGCACCATGAAGGCCTAAGAAGTCCATACCAAGGATGACATCTCGGGAGCAATGCTGAAGGACTACGAAGCTTGCGGGATAAATCCGGTTGTTGATGGAGACCCTCGCTGTGCAGATTCCTGCCGGCGTTACTAGGTGACCTCCCGCTGTGCGGATATCGGGGCCTTCCCAGGCGGTCTTGACTTCCTTCAGCTTCGTCGCGAACGGTCCACTGATGACGGAATAGTCGGCTCCAGTATCGACGAGAGCGGTGACGTTGTGGCCGTCGATGAGAACGTCGAGGTCACTCGTTCCTCGCCTACCGTTTCGATTTGGTCGCGGCGTCGGATGACGGCTACGTCGGTTTGTCCCGCTGCTTCGTCGTTGTGTCGTCAGGTCTTCTTCGGGCCGTGAAGTTTCGACGTCAGGGCTTCGTTCGGCTTGCGGCGTGTTCTTTAGATGTCGTTGCAGCGTTGTCGTCGGCGGCGGAGGATCTTCGGTATTTCGTCGTACAGCAACCGCACCTCCATCGGTTGCTGCCCTTAGTTTTCCGGATACGGGCTGGGTGACCGGCCTCGCGTTGGGCCAGTGTATGGTCGGCGTTGGGGGGAGACGTAGCGGCCTGGCGACGGCGAACGGGAAGGTTGTCGGGGCGTCCATTGCGTTCCCGCGAGGTAGTCGGCGATGTCGTGTGGTCTTTCCCCTCGCTGTGGACGCGGCGCGTCGATGGCGAACCCACGCAGTCCCATCTGTCGGTACTGGCAGCGGCGGTAAGTGTGGCCAGCTTCCCCGCAATGGTAGCAGAGTGGGCGGTGGTCGGGGGTGCGCCAAACGTCGGTCTTTCTCGGCGTGTATAGCTGGCCGGCTGGCGGGCGGTATGACGTCGGTGGCGGCGGCGGTGGCGCCTGGCGGCGGAACTGCTGGGGTGGCGCGGCGTCTTGACGTGGGCGAGGAGGGGGGGCGTTGCGTCGAGCTGCAGCGGCATAGCTCACTGCTTGCGGCTGTGCTGACTCGGGGGTGCCCAGAGACTGCTGTATTTCCTCTCGGACGATATCAGCGATCGAGGCAACTTCAGGCTGTGTTAAGGGTAAAAGCTTGCGCAGTTCTTCCCGCACGATCGCTCGGATCGTTTCACGCAGGTCGTCGGAGCCGACGGCATGAACAGCTGGGCTGTCTTGAATCGATCGGCGATTGTACTGGCGGTTGCGCATTTCCAGGGTCTTCTCAATCGTCGTCGCCTCTGAGATGAATTCTTGGACTGTCGAGGGTGGGTTCCGCATCAGCCCAGCGAAGAGCTCTTGCTTTACCCCTCGCATGAGCAACCTGACTTTCTTGTCCTCGGGCATGGCTGGGTCAGCGTGGCGGAACAGTCTGGTCATTTCCTCTCCAAAGATGGCAACACTTTCATTTGGAAGTTGGACCCGCGTCTCTAGCAAGGCTGCGGCCCTTTCTTTTCTGACGATGCTTGCAAACGTCTGTAGAAAAGCGCTGCGAAAGGCGTCCCAAGTTCGAAGAGTGGACTCCCGATTCTCGAACCAGGTCCTTGCTGCGTCTTCGAGGTAAAAGTAAACGTGACGCAGCTTGTCCTCGGAGTCCCAGTTGTTGAATGTTGAGACCCTTTCGAAAGTCTCGAGCCAGGTGTCCGGGTCTTCGAATGACGACCCGCGGAAGGTTGGCGGCTCCTTGGGCTGCCGGAGTAGGATCGGCGCAGGCTGCACGGGGTCGGTCATCTTCGCTGCGGTGGGTGTTGGGAACTTGGGCTGCCTGGTTTGTTCGGGAAGGAGCCCGTGCTCTGGCTGCAGTCCCTTCTGCCTGCGGCTTGTTCGACGATCCGGGTATTCTTTGCTGTCGTCCTCCTCGCGGCTTGGACTTGGGTCAGCGCTTCGCGGGGGCGTCCGGATCATGGAAGAAGCAGCACCTCCACCAGATGTCACGTGGTCGTGACGTCGACGAAGACAGCACACGGCGTTTGCAGGATGAAACTGTTTATTTGGCCGAACTTGTGGCCGGAAAATGAGGACTAGAGCTACAGCAATACACGCTGTACAATGATAGCGGCGAACAGGGTGTCGTCCGTCGATCAACTGACAAGCGGTCAATCGCGTCGGCTTTTATACAGGCAGTATCGAACTTTCCAGCAATATCGCTGGTGGCGGCATTATCTCTAGACAAAGCTGGAACATTCGCGTGCGGGGCGCAATCTTAACAGAACGATCTACTATAGACGTGAAGCTTCTTGAACAATGCTTCGCGGACAGCGTCGAGCGTTGATAACCGTCCCTGCCGGTCAAACCCGAATACATCAAAACAAGACAAGAAGTGGGCGTAGCAATATAGAATAATCCAGCAGTCCAGGTGGCGGCTGTTATTTTTCAGAACACCGACATGTCTGCCTCTTCGCACACCTCACCACCATAGAGATAGCTGCAACCCCGCTACATCGATCTCCGGCCTCGAAAGCGCCGACTCGGCGCTTGTTAGCAGGATTGGGCGAAAGGTACGGTTTCAGGCGAGCGACGTTGACGACGTTTGAAGATGTAGAGGCTGCCGTAGGGTCCAGAGGGGCGATGTCATAGGTAACGTCAGTCACCTGGCGTAGCACACGGTAGGGGCCGGCGTACTTGAGCAGAAGCTTTTCGGCCAGGTCAACATGCCGAGACGGAGACCACAGGAGAGCAAGGTCACCCGGATTGAAGGGAACGTTGCGGTGGCAACTGTCGTATGTATGTTTCTGGCGGTGTTGCGAGTCCGAGAGGCGTCGATGGGCGATCTGATGGACCTTTTCGGCTGTGCTAATAGCGTGGTGGCCATATTCGGTGGACAGGTCGGCAGGGGTGGGTACGAGCGTGTCGAACGGCAAGGTCGGTTCTCTTCCATACGAAAGGTAAAATGGAGAATATCCAGCAGTGTCGTGGCACGAGCTGTTGTAAGCAAAATTGACAATGGGTAGCGCAATGTCCTAGTCGCGATGATCAGTCGAGACATACATGGCGAGCATGTCAGTGATCGTGCAATTCAAACGTTCTGTGAGTCCGTTCGTTTTGGGATGATAGGCCGTCGTAAGCCTGTGGTCTGTTGCACAAGAGGGAAGTATGTCCTTGATTACCTTGGATAAAAGTAGCGACCTCGGTCCATGATAAGTTGACGAGGAGCGCCGTGATGGAAGATGACGTCTTGTATCAATAATTCGGCGACGTCTGTAGCGCAGCTGCTCGGGAGAGGTCTCGTAATGGCAAAACGGGTCGAATAATCCGTAGCGACGGCGACCCATCTGTTACCGTTGTTAAAAAGTGGGAAAGGTCCCAGAAGGTCGAGGCCGACACAAAAAAAAGGCTCAGCAGGTATGTCAATAGGTTGAAGGAGCCCAGCGGGGTGCACAGCTGGCCTTTTCCGGCGTTGGCACGACTCGGAAGAAGCTACATAACGATGTACGGAACGGTAGAGGCCGGGCAGAAAAAGCATCGGCTGACACGGTCGTACATTCTGGCAACACCAAGGTGGCCGGCCGTTGGTACATCATGTAGTTGCTGAAGTACGGTCGAGCGGAGATGAGTGTACTACAACTAGTAGTTCCTGTCCCACTAGGCGCATGTTCCGGCGGTATAAGATGCCATCTGTGATGACGAACATGCGAAGCGAACTGTCCGTCGAGTCAGTATTCAGGCGGGTGCTTCGATCTCGTAGAGACGCGTCACGCTGTTGCTCGTCACCGATGTTGCCGAAAGCTGAGAGCGAGGAAATACAGATGGACGTGTCATCCGTTACGAGGTATGGATCGTCGACGGGGTACCGAGAAAGGTAGTCGGTGTCTTGGTTTAAACGGCCGGAATTGTAGACCACTGTGTACGTGAATTCCTGGAGGCACAGAGCCTAACGATCCTTGAGTGCTGAAAGCCAGCATAGAGCGTAGTGGTCTGTGGTAAAGGTGAAAGGTCGACCGTATAAATAGGGGCGGAATTTACCAACTGCCCATACAAGCGCCAGGCACTCGCGCTCAGTAATTGAGTAATTGCGTTCGGCAGGGGAAAGGAGCCGGCTGGCATATGCAAGAACTCTATCATGACCGGATTGACGCTGGGCTAACGCAGCGCCAATACCATAACCACTAGCGTCGGTGCGGACCTCGGATGGAGTGGACGCGTCGAAGTGGGCGAGGATCGGCGGTGTGGCGAGCATCGTAATGAGGCGGGAAAAAGCATCGGCTTGGTCACAACCCCACGAAAATGACACATCTTTCTTGAGAAGATCAGTGTGGGGAGCGGGCAATATCTGCGAAGGTTCTGACAAATCGTTGGAAATATGACCACAGGCCCACAAAACATCGAACGTCTTTGCCACAAGTTGGTACGGGGAAATCGAGGACAGAGCGAACTTTGTGCAGATCGGGTCGGATGCCAGATAAGTCAACGAGATGCCCTAGAATAGCAACTTGGCGATGGCAAACTGGCACTTCAATGAAATAAGTTGTAGCCCAGCCGCACGAAACACTATAAGAATGGATGAAAGTCGGTCGAGGTGAGACTCAAAGGTGGGGGCAAATACAATGACGTCGTCCAGGTAACAGAGACAGATAGACCATTTAAAGCTGCGCAAAAGCGTGCCCATCATCCGCTCGAACGTGGCCGGCGCAATGCACAAGCCGAACGGCATGACTCTGAATTCGGTAGAGACCGTCAGGCGTTACAAAGGCGGTCTTCTCACGGTCAAGGTCGTCTACGGCGATTTATTGTAACCAGAGCGTGCGTCGAAAAAAAATAGGTGGCATCATGAAGGCAGTCTACAGCATCATTGATACGAGGAAGCGGGTAGACAGCCTTTTTGGTGGTCTTGCTTAAATGCCGTTAATCCACGCAGAAACGCGAGGTGTTGTGTTTCCTTTTATCTAAGACCACAGGGGAAGCCCACGGACTCGAAGAAGGCTTCATAATGCCTTTTCTGAGCATCTTGTCGACCTCCTGTTGAATAACCTGGCGCCTTGATGGTGAAACACGGTAAGGACGCCTGTGAATTGGAGCTGCATCACCGGTATCTACGCTGTGCTTGACTTGCGAGGTTTGACCTAAGGGCCTACCATCAATGTCAAATATTATAGAGTAGGTCATAAGGAGATCACTGAGGTCTTTAACTTGAGAGGGCAAAAGGTCTAAGGCAATCATCTTGGTTATGTTGTGCAGTGTAGAAGAGGTGACTGCGTCGACTCCATGCGGGTTCGGAGAGACGACAGCGGGCAGTTCAGGTGACACGGATGAGATCTGGCACTCGTGCGACGGTGACAGAGTATCGAGAGCAATGCCTTGTGGTAGGACTTGAGAGCTGAATCCGAAGTTCAGAAGAGGAAGGCACGTCTTGTTCGCTGTAACAGCTACAACTGCGTACGGAGAGGAGACGTTGCGGGCCAGTAAAACACTGGAAGAGGGAGACACCACGTAATCCTCATCCGGTACACGGGCGTATCGTTCAACAGCGACGCAAGTTAGGGCTTGTCGTGGCAGACGAACAGCCTCTGCTCAAGAAAGTTTGTTCTGAACCACCTCCGACCCGCTGGCGGATGCAGGCAAGTCAAGTGGTACAACACCAGCTGAGCACTCAATGACAACACAATGGTCAGAGAAAAAGTCGAGTCCGAGGATGACATCATAAGGACAATGAGCGAGAACATGAAACAGAACGTACGTCTGGCGGTCGGAGAACCTCACACGTGCTGTGCCTATCCCGAGTACAGCCGGAATTCCTCCACCAGCGACACGTACGAACTCGGGCGGCGTACGGGCTTTATTTAATAGTGCACAGAGATTAGAGATTATAACAGAAATATGTGCGGCGATGTCAATGAGGGCAGTAACAGTCAGGCCATCTACTTCCACAGCAAGCAGGTTGTGGTCCGTAGGGAGGGTCAGCAGAGGGTTTTCAGGTCGGGGGTCGAATGCAGCGTCACCTCCGGGAGCTGCATTGCTCAGTTTTCCGAGTAGGAGCGTCCAGTTGGGCGGGGCGACGAATGGCGACGGGCCTGTGGTGACCGGGAGCGACGATCGTGTGCGGACGGCGAACGGCTGGAGCGTCGGACCGATGTCGCAGGAGCCTCAACGTATCGCCATCGTCACGAGCGGCAAACTGCAGGGGCCGGTGGCTGTCGTCACGTTGATAGCCAGAAAACGAGCGAGATGGAAAAGTGCGAGAACGACGAGAACGAAGAATGTCTTATACCGTGGCAACGAAAACAGATCAGCTTGTCGTCCTGCGTTCTCCACTGGGCAGGGTCACGATAGCGGTGAAACATTTCCGGTGCACGGGGAGACGTTACGGAACTGACACGAGGTTCCGTCAACGAACATACCGGCTGCAGTCCGATATTTGCAAGCTCCTCCCTCATAACCTGCTGGATCGACGAGATCGTTGGTTACGTCAGATGGCCGCGTCAGGAAAGATGGCGGCGACGCCGCCTCGATTTCTCGGCGCACGATGCGAACTACGCTCTCTTTGGTAGGCGGTTGACCGCATGGCGGCTGAAGGTCCTCGCAGGATGATGTAGTGGTCGTGTCCGGAAGTCGCACGAAATGCTGGGTAATGCGGTGACTCTCAGTTCTTTGAACCGACGGCACTCTTTGATGATGTCGTCCACGGTTGAGCAGCCTTTAGGCAGGAGTAAATTAGAAGCATCGACCGCAGTTCCCTTGAGCAAATGGCTTACGTTTTGATCCCCTGTCATCTTGGTGTCGAGACGACGGCAAAGGGCCAGGACGTCAAGGATGTAGGAGACGTATGATTCGGTCGAAGTTTGTGCCCGACAGGGGAGTTCCTAAAAAGCGGCCCGCTGGCCCCCAACGGCTCTACTAAATAGGTCGCGACTTAAAGTTCTTGTGGCAGGAACTTTTTGTCATAAATGATCTTGTTTTTCTCATGGTAGGCGAGCGTGTTCTTGACTGCATTCTTCATTGCACCTTGCACACCTTCCTTTGTCGTGTATAAAATGTCTCGCAAGAAGGTATTCCATACATTAGGTATGATGGTGGATATCGGTTACTTCATGTGGGGTTCTGTTGTATTCTTCAACAACGTCCGAAAGATGTTTCATCGAAGGCTTCTGCGGCTGTTCATTCATTTTCCACTTTAATCGTGTCACGATGGTCTGATTCGTACGTTCGTTCATGCTATTGCATTGTGGGTGGTGGGAGGATGTGAATAACTGGTGGACATTGTTGCGCTTTAGGAACTGCTTGAGCTTGCGTGCAGTGAACGCTGGCCCACGATCAGAAAGGAACTTCTTTGGCTTCCCTGCACCAAAGATAGTGGTGAGGCACGAAACGTATGCATCACACGTTTCATTTTTGTCGGGAAACGTCCAGACATACCGCGTAGCGTGGTCTATAGCCAAGTGAATAAATTTCAACGCAGAGCCGCATCCAAAAATACCACCTATAGCGTCCATCGCCAAAAGATCGAAGAACTGTTGTGCGGGTGGTAGTGGTAGCGACTCGAGCGATCCGAATATCTTAGTTTTAGAATTCTTGCACCGCTGGCATATGTCGCAGTGTTGAACGTAGCATGAAACGTGTATGATGATTTCCGGCCAATAATAGTGAGCTGGCAAGAAACAAAGAGTAGAGGTGTGCACGGGCTCCGGGTAGCCCGAAAGCCCGAGCCCGACCCGGCCCGCGGGCCGGGCTCGAGCGGGCCGACGTATTTTCACCTTGGGCCCGGGCCGGGCTCGGGCTACTTGGAGTTTTATCGGGCCGGGCTCGGGCTCGGCGCTAAGCCTGACTCAAGCCCGAAATATAGAGAATGAACGGGAATTGTTTTCCAGCACGCATACAGCGCCTTTTACGCAACCGCGCTTTACCGCTTTGCCTTTCCATTCGCTACTTTAAACAAAAGGGGAGCAGGTAAAGCACTGCCTCTGTTGCACTCCGACAAACAGACAACTAACACCACCTGAGCTATAGTGACGGCGTCACGCGACTGTTCGCGTTGGATTTAAGGCTAAATCCCATATGAGTGAAAATGCACGCGACAGCGACGAGCGACCCGACGTAGATCGCCTTCGTGCAAGCTGACGTTTGCATGGGCGTACCCCATACACGTGACGGCTTTGGCGAGCGAACTCCATTGTTGCTGGCATGAGACCGTCTACTTGCATAGCAAAAGTGCCGCGCTGTCGCAGGTATGCAATGCAAATAAAATATTTGTTGCATGTTGGTACGTAAAACGTTTACCGTTGTCTCGCAGTATTTTTATATGCACGTGAATAATTATTACGTTATTACGTTAATTATTACGTTAACCTTCAAAAAGCCGGGCGGGGCCGGGCCCGGGATTGTGTTTTCGTACGTCGGGCCGGGCCGGGCGGGCTCGCAGCCCTTTGCTGTCGGGCTCGGGCGGGCCTTCGACAAAGTCAGCGGGCCCGGGCCTGGCTCGGGCTCGGAAATACGGCCCGTGCACAGCTCTAGCACAGAGTTTGCTTTACTCCGACATGTCCGAACTGGTGGTGTGCTATCTACAGAAGTTCCAGTCGAAGCTTGTGAGGAACGCACACTGCGAATTCCATCAAATGTCGCGATAGTGACGCCATTCAGTAATGTACTTGCAGTGAGGGTGATCATCCTGGTAACCTAGGAGTTCTGGTAACGAAAGGAGTTGAACCACAGGACTCCGAGAAAAAGCGTCTGCCTCGATGTTTTCGCTGCCTTTTTGGTGTCGAATGTTGACGTCGTACACACACACACACACACACATATATATATATATATATATATATATATATATATATATATATATATATATATATGTATATATATATATATATATATATATATATATATATATATGTATATATATATATATATATATATATATATATATATATATATATATATATATGTATATATATATATATATATATATATATATATATAGAGAGAGAGAGAGAGAGAGAGAAGATACACAACTGAGCGGTTACCTTAATTTCATTTGCCAACGGTTTCGACCAGTGGACCGGTCTTCGTCATGGCTTATTAGCAAATACGGCGCTGTGCGAACATCCAAAATCGTCGTGGTCACTCTTAGTTGAAGGAAGCAAATAATAAATCAGTCAAGTTGACAGTGTCAGACAGTTCCTCTCGGCTCATTCGCTAAAGCAAGCAAAGAATAGAATGGGGAAACAAGTGCCGTTTCGGCAGAGTAGAGCAGGTGCCGTAGATGCGGGCGAAAAAAAAGTAAATAAAATAAAATAGTAATGGCAGAAAGGAAACAAAACGCATAGCGCGGCTTCCCCGGCGTGCCTTTGAAGGTCGTGGGGGGCATTGTTCCTTTGCTTGGACGGCAGCAAAGGGTGGCGCAGTAGTATTACTAGATACAGCTGACTACCCGAGAGAAGGTTACCGGCAACTTGAGGGCAAGAATTTCTATGCGGGACTTGAAGAGGACCCCACTAAATTATTTCAATCAGAAATAAAGCGCGAACTAAATGCGTTCCATAAAAACGGAAAGATCACGGCGATATGCTTGAAGCAATGCAACCGATTCAACCTGGCCCAGGCCGTTTTTATTTGCTCCCTAAAATCCACAAAGCCCCGGCCGGCCGTCCTATTGTCTGTATTGACCCGGCCGTCCTATTGTCTCAAGCAACGGCACGGTAACAGAAAGAATGTCAAGCGCGCTAGACTTCATCATTACGGATATAGTTACAACTATCCCATCCTCCATTAAGGACACGAACCACTTTCTCCGTGATATCACCGGACTCGAGGTTCCTGAGGATAGCATCGTTGTGACAATGGATGTAGTGTCACTCTACACAAACATTCCACAGTCAGATGGCATTGTTGCAACGGTGCGAGCTTTCAAGAACGCTAGTACACTCTTATGCTTAGACGAGGACACGCTGTCGACACTACTGAGGTTGGTACTTAGCCACAATCACTTTGAATTTGATAATAAACATTTTCTCCAGATATACGGTACAGCTATTGGTACAAAGATGGCTCATAATTACGCGAATATTTTTATGGCACCTATTGAAGAACCTTTTCTTGCAACCAGAACATTGAAGCCTCTCGTCTAGAAAAGGTTCTTAGACGATGTATTCATTATTTGGCACCACGGAGAGGAAATTCTTCTTTCGTTCATAAATGATTTCAATTCAACTTACTCTTCAATATCTTTTACACACAGCTACTCGAAATCAACCATAAACTTTCTTGATATCGCCGATCAAATTAATGAGAATCGCATCCATGCAAATCTATACAAAAAATCACACCATCTCGCGCTAAAGGGGACCTGAGGCGATGCGAAGCAGCGTTTCGGCATGTAGAGCACGGGTTTCAGAGGAGGAGTGGAGAGGGGAAGTGGAGAAGGGGAGGGGAGAGAGGGAAAGGGGCGAGGGGATGTGGAGAGTTGAGGGGGAAATGGGAGAGGGGTGGGGGAGAGAGGGTATGTGAAGAGGGGGAGGGGAGACAGGGAAAGTGGAGCGGGTAGGAGGTGTGTGGAGAGCGTTTGCGCATGCGCAGTAAGGGTGGTCACGCCGCACACCACCACCACCGGATTGAACTCCGCTATAAAACGCTTCACATCTAAAAACCAACGGATCGCCATCAATACCTTCACTTTGAGAGTAGCCATCCACGTCATTGCAAAATAGCCATACCATACTCACAAGCCCATCGATACCACCGAATTTGTTCAGACGTGTCAGATTTCGAAGGTCATGCCGATGATCTTAAAGCGGCCGCTGTGGCGAAGGACTACCCAGAGAGTATCATCGATGATGCATAAGCAAGGCGCGGAGTTTAGATAGAAACGAAATTTTCTCGGGCTCGAAACCATGCCATTCAAAAAAACGCCAGGCCTGCGCTGAAACCGCAGCACAGTCACAGCGAAAGCTGGAAGAGCGGCGTTTCTAGAGCCCGTTAAGCTCTCTTGGGGCTACAATACAAGTACACTAGAAAGGTACCCACTACATCATAAATCACAATTTTTGTGAAGTTGGGAAGCACCTACTAAGCCATTATTCGTCATTGTGCGGAGAAGCGACGCACCAGCTACACGTCTGTAAGGCAATATGTGCACTTTGTTGACGCGACGACTGATGACGATGAAGAATTATGGCTCAGTCCTTTGTAATGGGTTGGAATCTTTAAACGGCCCACCAGTTATGTAATTTGCATTGGGTGACGCCCGGTCGCTATTTCCCTCTCCCGTCATGCTGTATAACATACGTTTACGTGGGAGAGAGACGGGGGGGGGGGCGAAGAACTTTACTGAGACCCCGAGGGAATGGATCATGCGTTTATGGGCTTCCTTGACAACCAATACAAGTGCAATTGCGAGGAACCCACTACGCTATAAATCATTGTAATTTTACTGAGACCCCGAGGAAGTGGATCATGCGCTTATGGGCTTCCTTGGCAACCAATACAAGTGCAGCTGCGAGGAACCCACTACGCTATAAATCATTGTAATTTTTGAGAAGTAGGGCAGCAGGCACTGTGCCATTTTTCGTCATTCTAGGGAGAGCGTTGGTACCTGCTAAACCCACGTAAGGCATGATGCGCACTTTGTTGATGCTGTGCCTGATGACGATGAAGAAATATGGCAGAGTCCTTTGTAATGGGTTGGAAGCATTCAACAACCTACTCGTTGCGCAATTCGCATTGTGTGACGCCTGGTTACAGAATTCGCGTTGTGCGTCACTTGGTGCTTATTTTACTCTTCTACCACGCTATATTGCATATGCTAATGTGGTTCCTTCCCGACATGAAGCCTGTATAGGACATTTTGCAAAGCAGTTTCAAGCACCGGCATGGCTCAGAGGTTGAATACTGGGCTCCCACGCAGAGGGCCCAGGTTCGAACTTCGTTCCATCCTGGAATTTTTTTCTTATTTCGTTTCTTTTCTTATTTCGAGCGATACTGGTTACGGACACCGGCGGCGGCGGCGGCGGACAACTACGGCGCCAAAAAAAACGCCAGGCCTGCGCGGAAAGCGCAGCACAGTCACAGCGAAAGCTGGAAGAGCGGCATTTCTTTTTTTTTTAAATTTCGAGAGTTTGCCCAACGGCATACACAGTTAAATATATAGGTAGAGGCCGGCTTCCGCTATATACATCAACAATGCTCTACGGTGGGGCCCATAGAGCCACAAATCATAATCTGGTGGTCTTGTCGGATGAAGGCCCACTGTTCTCAGGTAGCGCCGCCGTATCTGATTCAGGCCAGGGCATGTCCACAACAGGTGCTTGATTGTAACCGCGGACGCTTCGGTGGTACAGAATGGGCAAGTATCCCCAAATGGTCCATGCAGATGTTGTGGCCAGGCATATGTGACCGACGGAGTAAGTGCCGCCCCCACACGACGTCTCCGCAACACCACCTCCTCCTGAGAGCCCGTTATAAACTCTCCTGTGGCTCTAATACACGTACATTAGCAACGTACCCACTACGCCACGAAGCGTAATTTTTGGGAAGTTGGGAAGCACCCGGCACGACATTATTCGTTGTCCTGCGGAGAAGCGAGGTACCATATGTAAGCGATTATGTGCAGTTTGTTGATGCGGCGGTTGATGACGATGAATAATTATGGTTGCGCCCTTTGTAATGGGTTGGAAGCTTTAAACGACCCACTAGTTACGTAATGCATATTGTGTGACGCCCGGTCGTTATTTAACTGTCCCACCATGCTTTATAACATACGTTAACCGGAGAAACGTAGAGCGAGAGAGAGAGAGAATTGACTTTACTGAGACCCTGAGGAAATGGATCATGGGAGCCTTATCGGCTTCCTTGGCAACCAACAGAAGTGCACTTGCGAGGAACCCACTACGCTATAAATCATTGTAATTTTTGAGAAGTAGGGCAGTAGGCACTGTGCCATTTTTCGTCATTCTACAGACAGCCGTGGTACCTGCTAAACGCATGTAAGGCATTATGCGCACTATGTTGATGCTGTGCGTGATGACGATGAAGAATTATGGCAGAGCTCTTTGTAATGGGTTGGAAGCATTCAACAACCTACTCGTTGCGCAATTCGCATTGTGTGACGCCTGGTTACAGAATTCGCGTTGTGCGACGCTTCGTGCTTATTCTACTCTTTTACCACGCTATATTGCATATGCTAATGTGGTTCGTTCCCGACATGAAGCCTGTATAGGACCTTTTTGCAAAGCAGTTTCAAGCACCGGCATGGCTCAGAAGTTGAATACTGGGCTCCCACGCAGAGGGCCCAGGTTCGAACCTCGCTCCATCCTGGAATTTTTTTCTTATTTAGTTTTTTTTCTTATTTCGAGCGATACTGGTTACGGACACCGGCGGCGGCGGCGGCGGCGGCAGCGGCGGCGGCGGCGGACAACTACGGCACCAAAAACGGCCGGTGAAATGATCTCATAACAGCTTTCGCTGTAAAACGGCCGATGAAATGATCTCATAACAGCTTTCGCTGTAAAAGACACAACTGCTCCACGATGCGAGCGCCATCACACGCCCGCGCGCTCCTCCTCTCCCTTACCCTCCGCCGCTCACCACCTGCTCCGGTTGCTAGGCGCGGCGCAGCTGTTGCTAGGGGCGAGGAGGAGCGCGCGCGGAGAGATCTGTGCGCACGCCGACCAGGGACGCACGACTACCCCCGGCTAAGACATGCAGTAGGGTACGAATTTGGGCTGGTTGGTGCATGACTTCGAGTAGAAAACAGCGCTACGAGACGGGACAAAGAAAAGACACAAACACGGCGCTGACTATCAACCAAATGTGCTTTATTCCGCCAGTCCGCATATTTATACTCCACCATGACTAAAGAAAGCATAACGAAAAAGCAGAAAAAACCCGGTCAGCCTGCGCAAAGTTAAGAAATTCTTAACTCGACAGAAAAGTTATCTCCTTCGGAAGCAGTGAAATCGAGGGGAGGCTAACACATGCCTCGCCGCCTTTACAAATGTGACACGCTTCAGAAACGAGACGCGCACGTTCGTCATAGTAGGAAACTCGAATAAGATTCGAGTTTCCTATCAAAGCAAGTAATTTGAAAGTTCAAAGTTCATCGACGAAAAGGGTGAATTTTGTCCTCTTTAATTCATTTCAATTCAGGTCCTAATTACTACACTACAATTAAAAAACAATTCATGTTCCCTATGCATTCTTTAGCCTAATTGTAAGTTGTGTTCATTGATTGCGTCTAATACCTGTGACACACGGGCATGTTTGAAAGGCCATTGAGTCAATGGCCATCGAAACGCTACAACTCCATCGAACTCGATGGAGTTCTCGCGTTGCCACACGACGGTTTTCAAAGGCCGTTGAGTGATTCAGGTGTTTGTCGCAAAAATTTTGTGGCGCTGCTAATCTTATTTTCGTTTTCATGTCGTCATAAGTGAACTAAAATAAATCCACTTAAAAGCACACATTTGTGCGTTGTTTTGTTCTAAAATATTAAAAAAAATGTTTATACATAATTATAAGTGCATTATTAGTTATAAGCAGAGGTGGTTATAAGTTTGTTGAACAGCGAAACTGTGGCTACGTTACAACCGCTTTACTCGTCCCGCCGCTTTTCCAGATTTGCCACGTAGTTTTGCCGTTTTGCTTGGTCTTGCGGTTGCGTGTACTCATTTCGTTTCATTACGTGCTTGTTCCGCCGTCATGGGTGACCGCGAAACAGATGACAAGGCTGCTATGGTGTTCTACATGGCTGTGATCATGCAGCTTGATGCTGGGATCGAAGCGGCGGAAGAGGAAGCCGAGGCCATCGAGGATACGAATCGAGGATGCTGCTGTTATCGGGAGCATGCGCAATTCCTACATTCCAAATGACACAAATACTTTAGTAAATAAGTTATAACGCCCATGCACACTACTTTTATTGCATACTCGTTAAATTTTTCCTTTTCTAATCATGGGTATGAGCACACTGGGAACGAGAGGGCTAGGTGACGCTGTTTCCGCTTCCGCCGCTCGATGGCCGTCGAAATTTCAATGGAGTTGTGGAGTGCTCCGTCGACTCGATGGGCCACTGACTCAATAGCCTTCGAAACTGCCCGTGTGGCAGCGCGTGCATGCCCGTTGAGTCAATGGACCATCGGTTCAATGGTCTTCGAAACGCCCGTGTGACACGGGTATAACAAGGAAACGAAGCCCTCGAAAAAATTCTCCTTTCAGCCATCGTACCCGCTATTTAGTGGTCACCGTAGTGTTTCTGAATATTTGTGTGGCGTGACCTTTCGTATGAAGGATCGTAGTAGTTAGCTTTCCCACTATATATGTAGGGTAAAGAAGTAGAGGTTTAGAAAGCCGTGGATAACAGTCTCATTTCTGGAGTTGGAAGTGCCAAAAAAATAATGTGATTATCACGCACGTCGTAGCTGGGTAATCAGGATTAATGCGGGGTGGACGTATTGTATTCCGGCTCATTGTGGAGCTCGAGGCAAAGTACACACGTCTTCCATAAAAGTGCCGCATTTTCATAGTTTCTCACGACGAGTGACTCCGTCAATATCATTATACAAATAATCTCAAAATTGTCTTGGTGCTGACATCAGTGGTAGCAAGGGCTGATTATTATGAAAGCAGATTTTTTTGACGTGAGGAATGCGAGTGCTATTGAGGTGTAAATAATTATGTTCTAGGCAGGAAGAAAACCAGCAATTCAATGCTGATGGGGAAAATTATGCGGTAAAGCTGTAACAGACAGAACACAGATTTTCTGCGATAACTAAGTATTTGTACACAATAATGACGACGCGCGAAGTCATTGAACATCTGAGTATTAAAGCAAAACAATGCAGAGTGCGTAAAGCGAACGCCTTCATTCGCTGCGCAGGTAATGCCATCACGTCAGGATGTTACTTCAGCCATCGGCCGCGCAACGTACGGCAACATCCATGCCACAGAGACATGGCTAATGATACGCTGTTATTCCATGCAGGAAGCCGGTTACAGCATAGAGAGACTTGGACTGCAATACAGTTTGACCAAGTTCCCTGGTGTTCACACTACCATAGTCGGAATTAACAGGTAAATCAAGTTTAGTGCTTACTTAAGAGTTTACATAGTTTGCAAAAACTCTTCCGGGGGCTTAAATGGCCTGCGCAGTTTTCGGCTTCGATGAATGGAAAAACAGGCCAGTAAGGTTGAAGCTTGGGTCACTTAATACAGAACGCCGAAAGAATGAACCATAAACAGCGCTAATAGATTGAGCGCAAACGGACGGGACACAAGAAGACAGGACGACTACACGAGGGCTCGTGTAGCGCTCGTGTAGTCGTCTTGCCTTCTTGTGTCCCGTCCGTTTGCGCTCAATCTATTAGCCAACGCGCACAACAAAGCATCTTTTGCGCCCCTCGTTTTTCTGGAAGATGGTCTTTGCTAATAAACCGCAGTTGATAGTGAAGTCGTTGTGTGCGCCACTTCTGTCTCTCGTCCTTTTGACTGGTTCATTCTTTCCGTGAAAAGAGGAGAGCGTGGGCTTTTTACCTGATGTTCTTGAAGTTCGACACGATGAATGTTTAGTTAGATTTTGTGTTTGCTGTTTCTATCCCATAGCACTCGTCTGCATGCTCAGTTTTTTTTTTCTCCTCGCAAGAACGTCAACGCAGTCGCTGAACTCTCCGTCGTGTTGAAGTGCTTGACACTGTGACATTACTTCAAGCTCAGTTGTTTCAATTACGTGCGAAGCGATTACAGTTGTAGATTGAGAAAAAGTGCATATTTGCTCAACTCTGTTTTTCGCGAAGCTCGTTTAGACACGCAAGCACGCATATATATGGACAGAATTTGAGGTTTCAAATGCAAGTTATTTTGTCGCTTTTGCCAGAAAGTAGTAAGGATTTTACACACAAAACGAGTTGTAGCAAGGTCGACAGCTGGGCTAGTTGGTAAGGTTCCATAACATTTAAAGCAGCGCAAAAGGCGGGACGAAGGACAAGAAGTTGACACATGAACGCTTACTCGCAACTGTCAGGTTTACTAGAAGAACCAAGGAAAAGAAAAAGAAAACATACAGAAGGTGACTCAAATCATCTGCGCAATCGCCGCCACGTGGGCACCATGATGACATGCGCAAAGGCAAGAAAAACCAAAAGAACCAAGGAACAACGATAGCTAAACAGGCTTCCGTCTTAATACCAGATAGTGAGCAACAAGGTAACCCAACAAAAACCAAAAAAACACAAAAGCCGAAAGCATATATCTACCCCGCCTCCAAGAAACTAATTTCGGTTCGCGACAGCGCCGCTGAAGGAGAGCTGATGCAGCTCTCCCCAGCGTTCCTAATGAAAAATCCTTCCATAACCTCACGCGCCGCATCATCCCTGTGCCTAAGTATAACAGTAGTTTTATGAAAAAGAGGCGTGCATTTGCAACCTTTACAGTGGGCAGCTAAATGTGACCCATAATTGAGAGTTAGATTATTTTTATGCTCTCTAAGACGGGTGTTTAGGCAGCGTCCCGTCTGTCCAATGCCGTCTTTGACTGCGCAATGCCGTCTTGGACTGTTTTAGAATGTGATGACTTGTAACTTAAAAGTGGTTTTTTTTGCCCTGGGACAGAACATCCAACACGTGCGGTCATGGGAAAATGCCGATTTGCGATCCGGAAACTGCAGGCGTTGGTATTTAGGGAGTTCAAACGTGAAGGTGAGACCTGAACTAACTTCCTTGAAAACCTTCAGAATATCTACAACGAGCCTGCAGGTGTCAAAATCTGGAATAAAAATCAGAAAATCGTCTACATAACGGAAGATTCGCTTGCTTAAGCCATTCAAATTATGTTCAAGCATCATGTCAAATTTGCTCAGATAAATGTCACACAAGATGCGCGCAACCCTAGATCCTATACAGACCCCCGACGACTGTAAGAACAATTTTCCATCCCATCCTACTAGGGTCGACTGAAGGTAAAAAGGCAATAATTCTATAAAAACTTCAACACTGATGCCAGCTTTATCGCGGAAACGATAAAGCTGGTATCAGCTTTATCGGTAAAGCTGGTTAAATAAAGCTGGCAACGTTAAAGCTGGCTTCTTGTGAGCCTCGCAATCAAGCAAGGCTCCGCCTTCTTGTTAATTTCGCCGCTTCTCACCAGCCTAGAATGCTGACTTCGGGCAAAGAAGAGTTTTTGTTGTGCTACCCGATGATCTCTTTGGAGAAAAGGCATCTGAAGCCTTACAGAAAAATTTTCACTTGACCTCACTTAAAGAAAAAAAAGTTAAGCAAAAGGCCCTAGTACTTCTAGAGGAACTTAACCTCACCAGAACTGCTAACGAGGTGAAGAAGGCCAAAGGTCTTCACTTGGAAATCTCTATATAAACTCACAAAGAGGGCATGCCCTTGAGAGCAATAGTGTCTGAACGGGGAACATGGCAATATGCAGTTCCTAGCTACCTCCAGAGGCACCTATCGGCTCTTTTTGTTGCCGATCGGTTCCGCGCTCACAATTCCGAAGCTGTTGTTCAGTATCTTAAAGTTAGAAACCCAGGTGCATGCTCTGCTTTCAGCATAGATGTCAAAGATGTTTTTTTATTCCTTGCCACATGCACGTATTTTGCAAAATGTCAAAGAATGTGTCTGCGAGGATAACGATGAAGTTAGTTTCCGCGATAAAGCTGGCATCTTTGTTGAAGGTTTTATGGAATTATTGTCTCGTTACCTTGTGTAGACCCAAGTAGGATTGGATGGAAAATTGTTCTTACAGTCGTCAGGGGTCTGTAGAGGATCTAGGGTTGCGCCCATCTTGTGTGACATTTATCTGAGCAAATTTGACATGATGCTGGAACATGATTTGAATGGCATAAGCAAGCGAATCTTCCGTTATGTAGACGATTTTCTGATTTTTATTCCAAATTTTGACACCTGTAGGCTCTCTGTAGATATTCTGAAGGTTTTCAAGGAAGTTAGTTCTGGTCTCACCTTCACGTTTGAATTCCCTAATGACCAACGCCTACAGTTTCTGGATCTTAAATTAGCATTTTCCCGTGACCACACGTGTTGGACGTCCTGCCCCAGAACAAGAAAACCACTTTTAAGTTACAAGTCATCGCATTCCAAAGCAGTCAAAGACGGCATTGCGCTTTCCTGCCTCCGTTCAGCGCTCACTAAATCATGTAGCCACCTCATCAGCACTAGCTTCTCTCTTCAAGTATATAGACTGTTGGGTTCTGCCTTCCCGCCTCAAACTTTGGTTGTCCAATGTGAAAAGCTTCTGAAGCAGGTAAAAAGCGAATTTTCTATCACAACAGAAGGATGAAAACAAAAAACACGGTTGATCCCTCCATCATAGGAATCGGAATAACACGAAAGTAAAGCGCGCCCTTACAGAAGTAACTGAATGCATACTGTACATTGATATAAGAGAGTTTGCACAATGTATATTGATGTCTGGCATCTAATGACGCCGTTTAACGTGTATGCATCCACTTTGATGATTCGTGGTACATCTCCATCCCGACGACTAACGTCCACGATAAATGATTAAACAAACCCTTGGGGTAGTCGTAGTAGTTAACGGTGAAAGCGTAATGAGAGAACGAGGTGCGATAGTCAGAAGAGCGTCGCATGTTGGACGCAGGACTTGGTCGCCATCCCGCGGCATGTTAAAATGTGATGTTAAACGCAAAGCGCGTCTTGCTGCCCCGGTAGTCCAGCTGTGATTTTTCTCGGGGTGAGCGCGTGAGCATGGAACGCGGTGTTACAGCCAGGTGAGGCAGGCGCGCGTCGCATACCTATTTTTGGTTTGTATGAGCGTGATGCTGAGCGAGGCCGACGCTTTTACGACGCTTCGGCAAAGGTCGCCACCTCGCGGTGTGTTACGGCATTGACAAAATTGAACTTCTATTGAAAACGCGCCGAACGGGACGGACGTGTAACGCGTTGCAGGTGCTAATCGTGGAGGCCACGGTAATGAAGAATTGCTTTACTTTACCGCTCCCAGAGGGCAACACCACCCCGCCGACCGGGAGAGTGGTAGATATAAAAGGCGCGTTTGTAAAGCCTCTACAGTCTGTGACCGTGGCGCAATGGATAGCGTGCCCGGCATCTGTTGTTGCGGACCGAACGGTCATGGGTTCGATGCTCGTTAATGAAACATTTTTTCTTTGCCATCTGATTGTGTAAATTTTTTCGACGTCATTTCCGTGACGGAAATACGTCACTGAAATCTTGGTGGACCCCGGCATAAAACACTTTCGTGTTAAAAAAGCAACGTCGCCGTCATTCCCTATGCGCATAAGCTCTCCCATTGTCTAAAAAAGTTGGTGCCCGCTACGGCGTGGAAGGTGTTTAGCGCCCCTAACAAACTTGGAAAGATTTGCGCTGCTGTTCACAATAAACTTAAAAGAAGTTCTACCTCACGAAAAGGGGTATACAGCACGAAGCATCATAATCAGTTTGTGCCGTGTGCTTCAGGTGTTGTCTACAACATCCCAGTGACGTGCGGGCTTTGTTACATTGGACAGACGGGACGCTGCCTAAACACCCGTCTTAGAGAGCATAAAAATAATCTAACTCTCAATTATGGGTCACATTAGCTGCCCACTGTAAAGGTTGCAAATGCACGCCTCTTTTTCATAAAACTACTGTTAAACTTAGGCACAGAGATGATGCGGCGCGTGAGGTTATGGAAGCATTTTTCATTAAGAACGCTGGGCAGAGTTCCATCAGCTATCCTTCAGCGGCGCTGTCGCGAACCGAAATTAGTTTTTTGGAGGCGGGGTAGACATATGCTTTTGGCTTTTGTGTTTTTTTTAATTTTGTTGGCTTACCATGTTGCTGACTATCTGGTATTAAGACGGAAGTCTGTTTAGCTATGGTTGTTCCTTGGTTCTTTTGGATTTTCTTGCGCTTGCGCATGTTATCATGCTCCCCACGTGGCGGCGATTGCACAGATCATTTGAGTCACCTTCTGTTTGTTTTGTTTTTCTTGGTTCTTCTAATAAACCTGCCAGTTGCGAGTAAGCGTTCGTGTGTCAACTTCTTGTCCTTCGTCCCGTCTTTTGCATTGCTTTAAATATTACAAAACACTTATTTTATGCACTCGAATTACAGTATATATAGAATAGATATCCTCAGACTGGCACCGCTCAAGGGATACCGATCTCCGTATGTGCTCATAAATGCATTCGCGCTGTCGTCAAGATCGTCCGAAAATCGCGGATTCGCGCTTATCGGCAGCTTAAAGGTAGTTAGTCCAAATACCTTTAGCACACTTTAAGGCCACATCTATCGAACACTTAGCCTAGATCTTCCAGCTAAAAAGACGCATCATTTGACTGCTTCGCGAGTTGTATTTCGGTCGTCCGATCTTAACTTCCGTTGAGAGTGGTAAATTAAAATAAAAGTTTATTATTTTTAATGGACACTTGACAACTACAACTTTTTGCGCAACCAGTGCACACAACTTCGTAACTTGAGCGGCAAAGGCAAGAAGACGCAGCCAATGGCCATCTGTAAAGATATGAGCAAATTAAAACAAGACTTTCTCTATGTACAATAACTCAACTTTTGTTTACTTTAGCAAGTTCTTCCCAGTATCGCATCTCATCCCTCCATTCGTGCACAGCACGGAAGTTCTGCACAAGAATATATCCTGCTTGGGCGTGGTAACTAAAGAAGAACAGAAGATCGCCCAGGAGGTTAAGGAAAAGTGAGTCAATGACTTTTCTTTATGGGATATTGACATGAATAGTAATCAATGGCGACAACTACAGTCTTCACAAGCGTTCGTCACACGTCATCATCATCGTCATTTATTTACCCTCAAGGGCCCAGAAGCTACGCTTTCAGAAGCCCCTGAACTATTTTCCGTAATTTCGAACACTAATACATATTTGTTTCTTAGCTTTCCCTTCCTCTCAGCAACTGTCCTCACGCCAAACGCGTGATGCTATTTAGTCACTTCTCTACGTGCTCTCAATTAGTTTATATGCGAAGGATATAAGTTGTGAGTAACATGGTGTGGCACTTTGCCCTGATGTTGCTGGGCAAACTTGCCAAAGAAATTGGTGTCTCCTTCTTTGAGTTCAGTCTAGTTCAGGGCCCTTTTATGATTTTGCTTCCGAAATCTTTTCATTTCAACGAAAAGAACGTCATCATCTTTATGAGCAGAGATGTAGCCAGTCTCTCAGGTTGAAGCAAGCGCGCAGCATTCTCTGATCATTTGCCAACTCCCTCCGTTATGTGAAGTTTCAATTTCATCTCGTGGCCATGCCACCTCGATGTTCCTGCATCAGCTCTTGGTGACGTTCCGAGCTCTCGTAGCTTTTGCTAGGGACTCGTGAGTTCCTTACAGGTTGAAATGGACTACATTTCGTCGTATCCGAATATAGGAAGTTTGGAGGACTTGGGGCCCGTATGTGAAACATGTTTCTGTGAATCCAAAAAAAACGGCTGGAAGTGGAAGACGGAAGCTTGCGATCAAAAAACCCGTGAACAGGGTGTGTACTCGAGCCGACGTTTCGAAAAATGGACTTGTCTTCTTCAAGGCTGGAACTGATTTCCTTAGCTATCGTGTGTATATGCTTCGTGCCCTCTCCAGAGTGGGGGTGGGGGAGGGGGGCAGAGAGGCCACCATGACGGTCTGTGTGAGTCATAAGGAAGGCGGGAAAAAAAGGAACAAAAAAGCGGGGGGGGGGAGAGGGAAGGGTGTACGTTTCGCTGAATGATTGTCAGTGGAAGCACGTGGCATTTTAACAATGGTAGGTTCGAAATTCCTAGAAGAATGGCTTAACTCTCGTTAGTTTTCGTTGTGTATGTACCATACCGAATCGATTCAAGAGCCCCCTTAAAAACGTTAATACCTGCTGGCGGGAGTGTAAGTGTTTGGCGCACACCCGACCACCGCCCATCTGCTACCATTGCGGAGAAGCTGGCCACACCTACCGGCGCTGCCAGTAACGACAGATGGGACTGCGTGGGTTCGCCGTTGACGCGCCGCGTCCACAGCGGGGTGAATGACTACGCGACATCGCCGACTACCTCGCAGGAGCGCAGTGGACAACCCGAGGACCTTCCCGATCAACGTCGCCAGGCCGCCACGCCTCTCCCCATAGCCGGCCATATACTGGTCCAGCGCGGGGCCGGTCACCTAGCCCGTATCCGGAAAACTAAGGGCAGCAACCGATGCAGGTGCGGTTGCTGTACGACGAAATATCGAAGATCCTTCGCCGCCGACGACAACGCCACGACGAAATCCATAGAGCATGTCGCATGCCAAACGGAGCCCTGACGTCGCAAGTTCGCTACCCGAAGAAGACGTGACGACGCAACGTCGAAGCAGCGGAAAAAGCCCACGTAGCCGTGCTCCGACGCTGCGACGTAACCACAGCGCAAGGCGACGAATTAGCCACCTCGATGTTCTCATCGACGGCCACAACGTCACCGCTCTCATAGATACTGGAGCCGGCTCTTCCATCATCAGTGGGCCGTTCGCCGCGAAGTTGAAGTTAGGACTGCTTGGGAAGGCCCCGAAATTCGGACCGCTGGAGGACACCTAGTGACGCCGGCCGGAATCTGCACAGCGAGAGTCACCATTAACAACTGCATTTATCCCGCGAGCTTCGTAGTGCTACAGCTTTGCTCGAGAGATGTAATCCTTGGTATGGACTTCTTCAGCTTACATGGTGCAGTCATCGACCTGAGATCCGCGTCGATAGCACTATCTACAGAAAAAGCATTAACACCGCACACGCCACCAGGAAAGTACGCATTGAATGTGCTCGAAGACCATGTCACGCTTTCCCTCGGACCAGCGTCATTATTTCCGTCGGCACTCAAAAATCCGCAAACCTTGAAGGCGTCATTGAAGGAGACCAGCACTCGTGTATCAACCGAGAGATTTGCGTCGCAAGAGGAATAGCCGAGCTGCGTGGAGAAAAGCAACAGTGGTGCTGACGAATTTCAGCAACGAGTAAAAGCACGTGAACAAATCTCGACGGTTGCCTATATTGAAGAAATTGTGCAAGCCACCAGTGCTTTCGCACTCACCGATCCTACCGAATCTACTCCGACGAACCGAGCTCCTCAACCAGCTTTCGACGTCAATCCGAGCCTTCCGATGCATAAGCAAGAACAGCTCAAAACACTGCTCCTGCAATACGAGGACTGCTTTTCGTCGTCGTCAAGAATTCGGCCGACCCCTCGTATGCTTAGACCAGCCACTAGACAGAATCAGCGCGACAACAATAGTCAAGATGTTTGAGGAGGCCCACGAGGGTCTGCGATTCACGCACGAAGTCCCCACCAAAAACGCTCTGCAATACTTGAACCTCAACATAAAACAAGAAAGGAGCCACATGTGCTACATGTACCGAACGAGAGGGGAAAATGGCATGCGTCGCTTGAATTCAGCCCCTACGATAAAGCGGCTTCCCAGACAGCGTGCTAGTACCAGTTGGAGAGAATATGCTAAAAGACATGAAACGAAAGAAAAGCAAAGAACCCACCAAGCAACATAAAAAGCCGGTAGTGGATACATTCACAAAGCATCCCACAAATTGAAGAAGATAGGAGCCAGGCACCAGCTGAATGTCGTATTCTCAGCTGCAGTCAGGTTAAAAGGTATGTGCCAAAAAGTAAACGACCCCGAAGCGAAGAAAGAAGACTGCCGAACGTCATGCTAATAGATACGTTGAATGCGAAGTAGGAATCGTATATACTATCCCACTAACATGTGGCAAGGCATACATTGGGCAATCAGGAAGATGCCTCAATGAACGGCTATCCACACCGACGCAAGCAGCGTAGGACTAGGCGCCCTCCTTTTGCAGAAGACAGACAGTGTGGAAAGGGTTATCAGCTATGCTAGTCGGTCGCTATCAATGGGAGAAATGAACTATTCCACAACAGAAAATGAGTTTCTGGCCATCATCTGGGCTACATCCAAGTTTTGCCCCTACCTGTACGGCAGGCCTTTCAAAGTTCTGAGCGACCACCACGCCTTGTGTTGGCTAGCTAACTTGAAGGACCCTTCAGGTCGCCTCGCACGATGGAGCTTTGAGACTTCAAGATTTCGACATTACCGACATTACAAGTCCGGAAGAAAGCACTCTGACGCCGACTGCCTGTCTCGTGCCCCCGTGGACCCGCCGCCGCAAGACGACTAGGATGATGACTACTTCTAGGGAACCATAACTGCCGACGACTTCGCTGAACAACAGCGAGCCGACCCGGAACTCAGAGGCCTTATGGAATACCTCGAGGGCAAGACCGCCGTCGTTCCGAAAGTATTCAAGCGAGCACTGGCGTCATTTTTCTTACGCAACGGCGTCCTCCAAAAGAAGAACTTCTCACCACTTCCAGCCAAGTACCCTCTCGTGGTGCCTTCAGAATTGCGACCAGAAGTCTTCCAGGCCCTGCATGACCACCCGACAGAAGAACACCTCGGTGTTTTCCGAACGCTGGCAAGAATACGGGAAAAGTACCACTGCCCACGCCTTCCCGCAAACGTCACTAGCTACGTAAGGACATGCAGCGACGCAAGACACCGCCAACAAGACCACCGGGCTTTCTTCAGCTGATTGAGCCACCTCGGCGACCATTCAAGCAGATCGAGATCGAGCTCCTAGGGCCATTCCCAACGTCGACTAGCGGTAAAAGTGGATCGTCGTAGCTACCGACTGCCCGACCCGCTACGCCGAAACGTGGGTCCTGCGCAAAGGCAGTGCCGCCGAGGTAGCCAAGTTCTTGGTTGAGAACATCGTCCAACGTCATGGCGCCCCAGAGGTTCTCATCACGGACAGAGGGACCGCCTATACCGCAGACCTAACTCAGGCGATTCTGAGATACAACCGAACAAGCCACCGCCAGACCACCGCCTACCACCCACAGACCAATGGCCTCACAGAGCGCCTAAATAAGACATCGCCGACATGCTGGCCATGTACGTCGGCGTCGAACAAAAGACCTGGGATGCTATCCTTCCGTGCGTGACCTACGCATACAACACGGCCGTGAAAGAAACGACGCAGATGACGCCCTACAAGTTCGTCTACGGAAGGAACGCCGTGTTACCCAACATCCCCGACGATGGAAACCTCGTAGTTATGGTCGATTAAAATTTTTAATCGATTAATCGTTAATCGTTCGTATATTTAGCCTTTCAGCGTTTAACTGATTTCCACGTGATGTTTTAATCGATTAATCGATTGATCGACACTTTTGGTGGGTGATTTAAAAAAGATATCTCATTGTTTGAGATGCACTGTTTGTGTTTGATCTCGACCGAAGTCATTCTATCAGACGCGCTAGAGATCGTATGTGCGCATTGGCGCCTTCGTGAAAATTCGCACTTTCGCCCAACGGTCACAGGCGGCCCGTCGTCTTTGGGTGATGTTACGGATTGAAGGATCTGTGGCCATCATCCATGGACGATTCGGCCGCAGGTTGTATTTCCTCGAAGCCTGCCTCCTCGAGCGCACCGAAATGGGAGGCGTTGTCGGCTACCACACTGGTCGAAAAGACGCACCAGAAACATGCAACGTGGCAAAATACCGCGAAAGGCAAAGCACAGACGAGGAGGAAGAGGAAATATATAACACGCTCCCACTCGTAGGGATGCGATCTTTTCTCCGTTTGTACGTTAGGTTTTGTGGAAACGCTCGATAAAACTATAATTGCAGACTGACGTGATCTCTTTTTTGTGGTCGCCCATGTAAGATTGCACAGAAACATACTGGCCTCAAACAGACCACTTATTATTATTATTATTATTATTATTATTATTATTATTATTATTATTATTATTATTATTATTATTATTATTATTATTATTATTATAAAGATGTTTATTGGCGGACACTCGGCGAAGATCAACGACAGCGACAGTCAAGGCGGGGCCGACTCTGCGCGAGCTGCGCTCTGTCCGAAGAGGGCAACCCACTAGAAGGGGCCGGAGAAGACGACCCACTTCAGGGTTCCAATAAGCTTCGCTACAATTACTCCGGGTGCGAAAAGGGAGCCGCCTGGCGACCTAACAACTTGTCACAATGAGCGGGTCATGGTACGCCTTGAGGCGCTCCACGTTTACAATGTCGCGCCCTCGACGGCGCATGTCCGAGGATGGATCGGTAGGTTCGATCAGGTAGTTTACAGGGGATGTGCGTTCAACGACACGGTAGGGGCCTTCGTACTTGGGCAGTAGTTTTGAAGAGAGGCCAGGTGCAGTGGTAGGAATCGAGAGCCATACGAGCGCTCCAGGGAGGAACGTCGGCTCAGAAGTGATTCTGTCACCGCTAATGCTCCTCTGTCGCTCTTGGTCATGCGTAGTGAAGGTCTTGGCAAGTTCACGACACTCTTCAGCAAGTCGGGCGGTAGCAGAAATCGGCGCACACTCAGACCGATCCGGCTTGTATGGAAGGATTGTATCGATTGTGTGCGAGGGGTGCCTGCCATACAATAAGAAAAAGGGAGAAAAACCAGTGGTGCTCTGAGCGGCGGTATTGTAGGCGTAGGTGACGAAGGGCAGAATGGCATCCCAATTGGTGTGATCGGCGGCGACGTACATGGAGAGCATGTCGCCGAACGTACGGTTAAAGCGTTCGGTGAGGCCATTCGTCTGCGGGTGGTAAGCAGTAGTTTTGCGGTGAACAACGTTGCACTCCTTTAGAATGGCTTCGACGACTTCTGACAAGAAGACACGGCCTCGATCACTGAGCAGCTCCTGAGGTGGACCGTGACGTAGCATGAATCGGTGGAGCAGGAAGGAGGCCACATCGCGCGCTGTAGCCGCTGGGAGGGCGGCAGTTTCGGCGTATCGCGTGAGGTGGTCTACAGCGACGATGGCCCAGCGGTTACCAGCGGATGTCAGAGGAAGTGGCCCATACAAATCGATGCCAACACGCCCAAACGGCCGGTCAGGGCAAGGTAGAGGTTGCAGACCTGTCGGGGACAGGTGCGTTGAAGTCTTGCGGCGCTGACAATCGATGCAGGAGCGAACGAACTTCTGCACGTAGCGGTACATCCCTCGCCAAAAGTACCGTTGGCGGATGCGGTGGTAAGTTTTCGATACCCCAGAATGCCCACACTGCGGATCAGAGTGGAACGACTCGCATATGTCAGAACGCAGACTTCGGGGAATTACTAGTAGCCACTGGCGGCCGTCGCCGCTGTAGTTGCGTCGGTGGAGGAGGTCGTCGCGAACGGCGAAATGGTGGACTTGACGACGCAACGCGCGAGTGGGTGGTGTTGCCGACGGATCAGTCAGCAAGTCTATCAGTGAGGCAATCCAGCGATCCTTGCGCTGTTCGGTAGCGATGGTGTGAATGTCGATGGAAGAAACGGCAAGAGGAGACACTGAGCTGTGGGCACTGTCGTCAGGCAAGGGAGAGCGCGACAGGGCGTCGGCGTCAGCATGCTGGCGTCCGTTGCGGTACAGTACGCGGATGTCGTAGTCTTGCAGGCGAAGTGCCCAACGGCGAGACGGCCTGAAGGATCTTTCAATGACGACAACCAGCACAGCGCATGATGGTCGGTGACGACATCAAATGGGCGACCATACAAATAAGGTCGGAACTTCGTAAGGGCCCAGATGATTGCCAGGCATTCTTTCTCCGTGACGGTGTAATTGGTCTCGGCTTTAGTAAGCGTGCGACTTGCATATGCCACGACATATTCCGGAAACCCAGGTTTGCGCTGTGCAAGGACAGCGCCGAGGCCCACACCGCTGGCGTCCGTGTGTACCTCTGTAGGGGCCGCAGGGTCGTAGTGGCGTAGTATCGGAGGAGACGTCAGCAAACGAAGGAGCTTCGCGAAAGCGGCGTCGCACTCTGACGACCACGTATTGAGGGGCCCGTTGCTGCCAAGGAGCTTCGTCAGCGGCGATATGATGGTCGCGAAGTTTCGTATGAAGCGCCGAAAGTAGGAGCATAGTCCTACGAAACTGCGCAGTTCTTTGACGGACGTAGGTTTGGGGAACTCTGTCACGGCCCGAAGCTTGGCTGGATCGGGGAGAATTCCGTCCTTGGATACGACGTAGCCTAGTATTGTCAGCTGCCGTGCTGCAAATCGGCACTTCTTTAGGTTCAGTTGTAGCCCGGCGTCGCTCAAACGCGTCAAAACAAGCCGCAGGCGTTGAAGATGCGTGGAGAAGTCCGGGGCGAAAACGACGACGTCGTCGAGGTAGCACAGGCACGTGTGCCATTTCAAGTTGCGCAGAACGGTGTCCATCATGCGCTCAAAGGTCGCGGGCGCATTACACAGCCCAAACGGCATGACGTTGAATTCGTACAAGCCGTCGGGTGTGACAAACGCTGTCTTCGGTCGAGCGTAATCAGCCATGGGGACTTGCCAGTACCCTGAGCGCAAATCGAGCGATGAAAAGAATTCTGCTCCTTGCAGGCTGTCAATGGCGTCGTCTATTCGAGGGAGGGGATAAACGTCTTTACGGGTGATCTTATTTAGTCGTCGGTAGTCCACGCAGAACCGCACAGAGCCGTCCTTCTTCGCAACGAGAACGACAGGAGACGCCCATGGGCTGTTTGAGGGTCGAATAACATCGCGGCGAAGCATGTCTTCGACTTGCTCGTTAATTACACGACGCTCTGCAGGAGATACGCGATAGGGACGTTGCCGCAGTGGTGGTTGGGCGCCAGTGTCGATGCGATGCGTGACAGCAGACGTGCGGCCGAGAGAAGTTTGCGCGACATCGAACGAAGAACGAAATTCTTCCAACAGGCACAGAAGCTGGGAACGCTGGACCGACGTAAGGTTGTCAGCAATGGAGGAAGCAAACACGTCAGCGGGTGACGAGTCGGATGTGGTAACAGCACTGAGCGTACGGGAGCTGGCACAGTGCGTGTCACCCGGTGCGTCCATAACTTGTGCGTCTTCGAGGGCTTCCGCTCTGCCGAGACATTCCTCTCGCACCAACGTAACAACGTACGGGGATGGGTTCGTAACGAAAATATCGGTGTCGCCCTGAGTGACTTGCACGGTCGCAAATGGCACCAGCAAACCTTTCCTG
Source organism: Rhipicephalus sanguineus (assembly GCF_013339695.2). Classification (NCBI taxonomy): domain Eukaryota; kingdom Metazoa; phylum Arthropoda; class Arachnida; order Ixodida; family Ixodidae; genus Rhipicephalus; species Rhipicephalus sanguineus. The sequence goes on along the minus strand of NC_051178.1, from coordinate 12,909,700 downwards.
GTGAAAACGCGGTCAGAGGGAGAAAGGAGTGCAACGGTGTCGGAGAGACCGGTGCAATAGACGGGGACAGCCGTTGACGAGTTTGCAGGAACTGTTGTGTCGTCTTTGACGAGTACCTTGGTCGCAGCCGATGGACTATTCGCCGGCGTCAAATTGGATAATGGTGAGAGCTCTATTTCGGCTGGTGCGCAACGAATTACGGCATCGTGGCGAGCGAGAAAATCCCAACCCAGGATGACGTCGTGAGAGCATGAAGAAATGATGATGAATTCGACGGCGTACAGAGCGTCCTGAATGATGACACGGGCTGTACACACCGCTGTCGGGTGAATACTTTGGGCGCTGGCTGTACGGAGGGAGAGCCCGGAAAGCGGCGTCGTCACTTTTCGTAGTAGTCGGCTAAATTTAGCGTCCATAACGGATACGGCAGCTCCAGTGTCCACAAGGGCCAATGTGCGCACGCCATCTACAAACACGTCTACTACGTTCGATGGGCTTTGCTGAGGGCTTTGGCAGTTCGATAGCGTCGCAGCCCTTGCCTCTTGGACTGCGACGACTAGTTTTCCTGGTCGCGTGCGACCGGACGGGGCCGCATCGGTGACAGTGAGCGGCGTCTTGGGGACGGCGAACGGCGGTTAGATGGAGACGGGCGTGACGTCGGTGACATAGACGGCGGCGGCTCGTAGTATGGGCGGCTGGACTGGCTGGTGACGGTCGATCCGAATCGAGGCGCCTGCATGCGATTGCAATAGCGGGCGACGTGACCGGCGCAACCGCACGCAAAGCAGATGGGGCGGTTGTCGGAAGTGCGCCATCGGCTTGCCGGGCTAGGTCCCATCCATGTCGCAGGACGCGAGGGACGGGGTGGCTGCTGATATGACTGCATGGTGGGCTGCAGTCGTGGCGTATGGACGACGTCGGCGTACGCAGACGGCACACTCTCTTCGAAGGCCTGAGGCCTTGCGACGGCTCCGGCGTAAGTATGTGGGGGAACCACAGGAATCGCTGGAGGCGGCCTGGCGACAACTTGCGCGTAACTGAGCGGCACAGTCGCCCGAGGGGTCTGGTGGTATTCCGGCATGACCTCGGCGATTTCCTGCTCAATAGCCCGGCGTAGGGGAGGCAGCAGTGTGCTCGACGGCTGTTCAACAGGCTGTGGGTGAGCGAAGGCCAGTAGAGAGAACTGGCGGGCAATCTCCTCGCGCACGAAGGACTTGATTTCGGCGAGCAAGACGGAGTGGTCCGAAATGGCCGACATGCCTGCGAGGTCGGCGTCGCGTGATGGAGGTCGACGCGTCATCAGCCGCTGCCGGCGCAGCTCCTCATAGCTTTGGCACAGTGTGATGACCTCAGCCACAGTGCTAGGGTTTTTCGCGAGCAGCATGGTGAAGGCATCGTCGTCGATGCCTTTCATGACGTTCCGGATCTTGTCAGACTCAGGCATGGTCGCATTGGCTTTCTTGCACAAGTCCAGGACGTCTTCAATGTAACTCGTAAAAGACTCGCCGGACTGCTGGGCTCGTTCACGCAAACGCTGTTCAGCTTGCAGCTTACGAACGGCAGGGCGGCCAAACACGTCGACGATGGCGGTCTTGAAAGCGGACCACGTAGTGAAATCGGAAGCGTGGTTGTTGTACCATAGGCTTGCGACACCCGCGAGGTAGAAAACCAGGTTGCTTAGTTTTCCGGCCTCGTCCCATTTATTGGGTACGCTGACACGCTCGTAAATCGCGAGCCAGTCCTCGACGTCGGTGCCATCCGCGCCGGTGAAAACAGGAGGGTCGCGGATACGGGGGACACCGGGACAAGATGTCGGTGCAGGGGGAGGCGTTTGCTGGGCGGCATCTTGAGTCATGGTAGAGGGCACGGCACGGGATCGCAGCTCCAAGGGCATTGAATGCTGACCGTAGTTGTTTGAAGGGCACAGCACTCTCCACCAAATTATAAAGATGTTTATTGGCGGACACTCGGCGAAGATCAACGACAGCGATAGTCAAGGCGGGGCCGACTCTGCGCGAGCTGCGCTCTGTCCGAAGAGGGCAACCCACTAGAAGGGGCCGGAGAAGACGACCCACTTCAGGGTTCCAATAAGCTTCGCTACATTATTATTATTATCTGGTGTCTTACGTCCCAAAACCACGATATGATTATGAGAGACGCCGTATTGGAGGCCTTCGGAAACTTCGACCACCTGGGGTTCTTAAATGCGCCCTTAAATCTAAGTGCACGCCCCTCAAGCATTTTCGCTTCCACCGAAAAAGCGGCCGCTGCAGCCAGGATTGGCGACCGTCGGATCAGCAGTCGAGCACCACAAACACTAGACCACCGAGGAGCCCGAACTGTGAGCGTGTCTAATGTATCAGACATTAGAACATAAAAAACAAATAAGGAGAACTTTACGGGGTCGTTTTTTGTAATAAACACAAAGAAAAACATACGAGGGGCGTTAAATAAAGATTTCCCCTAACCCACTTCCTGGGAACGGAGAGCAACGAAACTTTGCAGATTTATTAGTCCTTCTCTACATAGGTGACACCCCGAGACACACACTTCTCCCATCTTTTTATGCAACTGTAAACACCTCGCTTAAAGAAGTCGACAGGTTGCTGCAAAAGCCATGGTGTAACTTCAGAAATCAGAATTTCATCATCTGAAAAATGCTTGCCCTTCAAATATAACTTCAATGTTTGAAAGAGGTGGAAGTCCGAGGCTGCGAGGTCGGGGGAATAAGGGGAATGCGGTAGAATTTTAAAGCCGCAGGAGCGTGCTTCCGTGTGGGCAACATGTTAGTTGTGAACTGGGGCATTGTCTTGCAGAGGGCGGACGCCTTTGGTGAGCATGCCACGTCTCTTGTTTTTGATGGTCTCCCGCAATTTCCGCAGCAGTGAAGCATAGTATGTCTCAGTAATCATGGCACCCTTTGCTAGGAAATCAATCAAGACTGATCTGTGCTGGTCCCAAAAGACTGTGAGCATGACCTTGCCCGCCGAGGGCTGGTTGCGTGCCTTCTTTGGAGGCGGTGAGTCCAAGTGCTTCCGTTGCATCGACTGGACAGTCTCCGTATCATATTGATGGACTCAGCATTCATCCTGTGTCATCAGTCTGTTGAAAAAGTCCTGCTGGTTTCCATGGCACGTGGTCAAAAGAGCCTGGGACCATTCGACTCGGCCCTGCTTTTGGAAAGGTGTGAGCAGCCGGTGAACCCACTGATCGGATACCTTACGCGTATGAAAATGGTCCTGAATGATTTTGTCCATGGACCCCACACTAAGCTTGACATGTTGGGTTAGGTCTCGAACGCTAACGGTGTGCTTTTCCAAAATGGCGGCCTCCACTTCCTGTATGGTGTGTTCAGCGACAGCGGAGTAAGGTTGCCCTGCAATCGGAGCCCCTTCCACCGAAATAAGACCCTATTTGAATTGACGATGCCAGTTCTTCACTGCATCTTATGATGGGGAATCCTACCCATAAACCTCTTTTATCTCATCGAAAGTCTCCCTTGGACAGCGGCCTTTCAAGTACGGGAACTTGACGGCTGCTCTGTCTTCCACTGCATCTATTATCCCACCTCACACCACTTCAGCACCTCTAAAAGAAAGGCCGTTGCTAGTTTAGAGTTGCACATTGGCACGTGACCTACAGTGGCTTATGTCATTACACACGCGCAGTTTCAGCATCCTGCAATAAATGGAAGTCAGTCAGGGGAAATCTTTATTGAACGCCCCTCGTATATACCCCACAAAGTGGACCGGGGGATGACCGCCGGTGTAGCTCAGTTGGTAGATCGGACGTGTTATTCGAAGGTCGCAGGTTTGGTCCCTGCCAGCGGGAAGTTACCTTTTGGTCCACATTACTTTCTTCACATTTGCATCATAATTGCTACAAATAACATCCCCTATACTTTCCTTGGCTTTTTTGTCTCTTAGTTCTCATTAGAACACATTGTATTTCGCGACTGTCCTCCTCTCGCGTAACAGCAGAAGACGCGGGCCTATATAGGCTGGCTGATGTGGGAATGCAAGCGTTAGCTGAAAGATGCAGTTCTCCAGGAGCTATTAGACTATTTTCATAATGCACGAATGCGCTTCTTTGCGCTGCATATTCGTCGAACTAATGGCGGGCCCTGTTGTGCTTCAAGTGGAGACCAGGCCGTAGTTGCACGTCCTGGGGTTTGTCTATTATGCGTGTTTATGTCAAGACAGCTGCTGAGTCTACAGTTTTCCGCGTCATAGCGCAAGAAAACTTCGCTTGAATAAGCTGTTTGCGGAAGTGACTAACTGCTATGAATTGGGCTAACTGCATCGCAGGAAAGCTAGCTTTACAATCATGAAACGGGTATATATAAGCTATAAGGCGGACAGTTGTCCTAGTTGGTATATAGTATAATAGAAAGTACTATTACCTTCCTTGACCCCATTTTCTTAATATATATATATATATATATATATATATATATATATATATATATATATATATATATATATATATATATATATATATATATATATATATATATATATATATATATATATATATATAGTGAGGAACGAGACAGAGACAGCGCCCGTTCCTGGGCCAGCTGTTCTATATTCTGACCTCTTTTTCCTCTGCCTCTATCGAGCTGTCCGCGCGCCACAGCACCGGTGTCGCTCTTGGTCCTCACACACGGCCATGACTGCGAGCGCGTGGAGCTGCCGACAATGTTTCTGGTGGGCGGGGTTGACTGCTCCGTGGTGGTCGGCCCCGACCACACTGCAACGTGGATGGGAGATCTGCGAGAAGCGCCTCTGGTGGGCGACACGGCTGGTCGGTCTGGGTCACGCAGTGACATCATGTGAGCTGTGAGAGATGCATCTGGCGACCGGCTTTCGTTGTGTCCCGAAGGAAACGGCACGTGCGGCATACCAGGAGGGGATTTGTCAGCAAAAAGGATCTTGCGTGATTTCGACAAAACTGAGAAACCTTTTTCTTTCGCCACTCTCTATGTGTTAGTAATGGAGCGCGTACTGTGTATTCCATCAATGTCTGACGGCTCTGGAGTCGATCCGCGTGGCACATCGGCACCTTAATTGAAGGGTGCAGCGCAGGATCTTTGAGGATAGCCGACGGTACATCAACCTGCGATGGGATTAGCGATTGGGCTACACTCGAGCGCTTGTTCCGGATAACCTTCTGACCCAACATCAGCGTGTTGGGGACATTGAGCTTCATTCCATCGATCCTCTGCAAGTCTCCATGATGCATGATGTGCTGCGGGTCCTCTTCTTTCAGTGCGTCCGGTCTGACCATTTGAGGCTGCTTCTCGTTACTTTCAGGTTCCCTTGCTACATTTTCTTGCTCTCTTAGCCTGAGGTGGCCATCGGCGCAGGCGGCGAATGAACGCGCTTGAAGTCGCAGATGTAGCTCTGACGAGTCTGAGAAGACGTTGCTGATGGTCATTGAGTCGTCCGCCTTCTGAATTGGCAGCGTGTCAAGCACGAGAGGAGCCGGCACGCCCATGTCCTGAAGGGAACATGATATTGGAGCCCGCGTTACCAAATCCCGTGGACGGAATGTAGTCTCGGCTTCTTGTCGTGGTGGTCCTGCGTAGGACGTCGGCGCAGTGCCACAGCACTGCGTGAGTCCAGCGTTTGTACGCGGTGAGGGTGGGAAACGCGCTGTCGAATAGCTGCACTGCACAGTAGCGGCCTCGAGGTGGTGCCCCTCCAGAGCTCCATCCGCGGTAGCGACGAGGTTGGAGTGAGTGGTGGCAGCGAGGTGGTAGTCAATCGATCCAAAGGCACATATGAGCTTCGTGCTCCACTCGTCCCAGGATTGCTGCCTCACGCCTCAGCCGCGCCCCTCAGCAGCTCAGGTGCCGATGAAGTCCTGAGCGAGAGGTTCTCGCAACGGGAAGCGTGAGCGGCATTCCCGGGCAATGGTAGGCCGTGCGCTGTCTTGGCGGCGCCGGGGTAAGCGTGCCCTTGAGCCACCGAGGAGACCTGGACGCCGACCTGGAATGGTCCTCGAGCAGAGCTGGGGATGTGGCTGCAGCGCTGGGCATTCCTCTTCACTACATCATACATATAATACGGATCACTACTTTCTGTAACCAATCATACATCATCATTATTTGTCCCCCGTTACGTTTTCCTCAGTGCAGTGTAGCAGTCCGGGGCGTACAAACTCAGGCCGCCCTTCCTGCCTTCTAATATATTTTCTTTCGTTCACTCTTTGGTAAACAATAACTTTTTATTTGCTCAGGAGTAAAATATAACGGCAATAGGAACCAGTCAAGAAATGAACAACGCATATTACAATGTGGCATTTCTTGGACCACTGTGTAGTGCATTTAAACAAGAAAAAAAGAAAACAAAGAAAAGCTGAGAGTTGAATAATAATATTATGTGGGGTTTTACGTCCCAAAACCACGATAATATCACCTGTAGCACCTGTAGTATTGCCACCTGCGACGCGACAATATAATTAAGCAACTAGACGATGCGTTTGCATGCCTGAAATCTACGGAAAACTACAAACGTCACTGTTGAGCGTTGGCGCATCGCCTTGCTGGTTTCATTCAAAAAAGCCATAGCGCTGAGAGCACAGGGTCCAAGCAAGAGGTCCTGCGAAGAGGACCCAGCTTTTTGAACGAATACAAATTAACAACAGTCCAACTTTTTGAAACATAAAAATCGCTTATGTCATTGAAGAGCGACCTGATTTTCAAGATCAGTTGCACAAAGGATCTTGGCTCAGTAGCGAGATACTGATAACTTACCTGAAGAGGCGCTTCGTGCCTTCGGGAAGGGGTCTTGAACATTATAGTTATAGTCGTGACCATTTTTCTTCGGAGGATGACTATTTAGCGCATTAATAAAGTGGGCGAGAAGCAGGTGATATCGAAAGAGCTTCCATCGCTGGCTTCGAGTAACGCTTACCACTTTTATCACACGTCGCATTCGTCGTTTTTTAATATTTCGTGAACAACGTCCACACCGCGATCCTCTTGCGATTGGTCGCCCTTATGACATGACAAAGGAAACAGTATACACACCGAAATGTCCAAATAACGCAATATAGCAAGCAAGCACCACTTGCACATTTCCTACGGTTAACCAGCACACGATAGAATAGGGCGAGAGGATGTGAATGCAGTAGGCTGTGAACGATGAGAAGCGGTCAAGTGCATCTCTGCCTCTTCGGGGTAGGGCCGCTCCTGCCACGCCTTGAAGCCTTGGGCAGGGCTTGGAGGTAGACGCGGTAGGGGACGGATACTAGGGGGAGTTCATTTCTGCCTCCATGGGTTAGGGCAGCCGCCGGCTTTAGGCTCGTTCTTCTAGCGTACAAATATGCGCTGTAGTGAAAATGAGTAGCTACGCTCGACTTCTGCATCTCGGCATCGCTTGCCTCGCGCTCACGCGCACCGGCCAAGGGCGGCGTTGGGGGTGGGGGTTTGCCGTAACCGATTAATCGAAGAGTCTTAATCGAATAATTCGACTAACTGAAAGGCGTAAATCGATGACGATTAGTCGATTAACGGTGCTTCAATATTCGATTAATCAATTATTCGTTCATCGATTTTACCATCCGTAAAACCTCGACGTCACTGTTTACTTCAGCGCGCCGAAGAAGCCCGACAGCCGCCGTTAGGGCCCGCTCACGCTAGCGGCAAGCCTGCCGCGACGGCGCGGTGCCGCAGAACGTCGGCCGTCGCCGCACGCGCGAGAGCTGTCCTACTTGCACGGCAAGCTTCGCCGGCGAGCCTCCGAAAAACATGGCCGCACTGCTAAAAGCGGTTGTCGTCCACCTCGAATCTATCAAGTTGCCGCCGTGCGCTCTGTAGCGTGTAAGCTCCGAACTGATGCTTCCATTTGCTTTAGATTCATGTCCTTAAGCTTCGACAGCAAAGTATTCGTACCGATTCGGCCCTGTTTTGGAGAGCCATACTCAAATAATCGATGCTGTAGGCTTAGCGAGTCGAGAAGGGCGCTTCCGAATGCTCGGAGGACATAGATTACGCGTTTGTTAGTTGTCTGTAATCCTCCATAGCTGGCGCCACTTGAGCTGGCGCCAGCTTGGGGCATTTTATTTGGTTTTACGCGACGCTTTTTTTTTAATGCCGGGCATTCTAAAACGCTCTGTTGTCTGCTGCAACGATGCCTGGCACCGACACGAAGGACATCTGCACTTCTAGCGTGAAAAACGCGGAGCAGAAAGCAAGCAGCTCGAAGCGTCCGGCGGCAGACGCAGACGACCAGGAAAGCTGGAAGCAGACGACGCGGTGCGCTGTAGTCATGGTAACCGCTCCTCCCTCACTGATTGGCCACGTCGCTCTGCGGCTGACGGAGGACGGCGAGAAAATGAGTCTCGGACCTATTCTGCGAACGGCAAAGAACGTCTGACGTGCGCGAACGAAATCGCTTGCGCACGACAGCCTGATAACGTCAAACGGCAAACGGCGAGCTGCTGTGCCGCTAGCGTGAGCGGGCCCTTACGATTTTCGACGACGCTTCGTGGAATACGAGCCCGGCAACCGTGTTTGGGTCTGGACGCCGATACGCCGACGTGGGCTCAGTGAAAAACTTGCTCGGCGTTACTTCGGTCCATGCAAGGTGCTTCGACGTCTCGGGGCTCTTGACTACGAGGTCATCCCGGACGGCCTTACGAACTCCCAGTGACGCCGCGCACGACCTGAAGTCGTCCATGTCGTGCGCCTTAAGCCGTTTTTTGTGCGTTAGCGAACGTGGGGACTCAACTTTTTTTTGTTATTGTAATTTTTGTGTACGCACTTGTTTTTTTCCCTTGTATGTTCTGTTCGAAGCATCGGGACGATGCTTTTGCAGAGGGGGGGCACTACCACGCCCGCTTGTTTTATTTTCATGTATTCAGGTTTGACCAGCAAGGATGGTTAGCAACGCTCGGCGCCGACCACGCGCCAGTGTGTGAGAAGCTTCGCGACTGTAGTAGACCTCTTTGTTAAGATTACGCGCAGGCCGCGAACAGCCTAGATTATTCCAGAGCTTGCGCGACCGCCAGTGATAAGAATGGAAATTTCGATGCGTGATGTATAAAAGACGGCGAGTCCCAGCCATGAGCAGTTTTTCGACGGCTCACGCTCTGTTCGCCGCTATTAGTGTACAGCGTGTATTGCTGCAGTTTGAGCTTTCATTTCCCGGCCACAAGTTCGGCCAAACAAAGAGTTTCATTTTGAACGCGCCGACTGCTGTCTTTGTCGACGTCACGACCCCGTGACACAATCTTGAAGCAACACGTATAGCCGACCGTGAAATCCTGCAATATGATTTTTGCAATATTGACACAATAAGTTGCCGGCAGGACGACAGAGGAGAATGAAGCGAACAGCACGAGCAGCAACTATGGACTCTCTGAGGAAGACGACGTTGAGGCATCTGCTCTTGTGTTATCTGAATACAGATTTCTTCGTCCTCGTCGCCACGGTGTCCAGTATCTTGTTCTTTCCGAGTTGCGGCACCGGCGGAGGTGCTGGACTTCTAGGTCTGATCCTCGGGACACCTCCACGTCCCGGCACTTCCAGTCAGACACCGCAACCTGTTCCTGCAGTGGATGCTCCTCTCCACCGCTACAGTCGCCAACAGCGAGGCAATCCCCCTGGAACTTCTCCAGCCAAGGACTCCGTCTGGAGAAATGGCAACTGGAGGCGTTCCACAGGTGACTGCTGAGCAGCCTCGGATTCGTGAGACCTTCCAAGGCGAGGTTTATGAAAACGCCGAGGATTCGTTAGACGAGTATGAGCGAGTCGCCAAGGCCAACCATTGGGCCGTGGAATAGAAGCGCCTACTTTGCTTTAGCGGACAGCGCTCGTACGCGGTATGAGAACCGCGAGGCCACATTGTCTTCTTGGGATGAATTTCGGCAGCACCTTCACAGCACCGTCGCAAACAACGAGCGCCGCGATTCGGCTCAGCAACTCATGAAGTCGCCTATAGAGGAAGCGAATGAGAGCGTCGCCATGTTTGCGGTGGACATGACCCGCCTATTTTGACGAGCTGACCCTCAGATACCTGAAGCCAAGAAACTACGACATTTGATGCGAGGCGTCAAAGAAGAACTGTTTGCCGGTCTTCTTCGCAACCCACCAACAACTGTTGCGGAATTCGTCAAAGAGGCTACAACTATCGAGCGAGCACTACAGCGACAGTGCCGCTATTCCTACCGACCAAACAACGCCTCAATCAGCGTCTCTGCTCTGACGGCCGCAAGTGGGGGTTCTCTACGTGAGCTCATTCGCAAGGTTGTTCTTGAGAAGATCTGCAACCTCCTTGTGACTCCGCAAGTACCTGCAATGGCTTCTGTTCCAGAAGCTGTGCGACAGGAAATCAGGCAAGCATTTTCGTTGCCTGAACCGCTACCTGATCAGCGATCTGTTAACTATGCGTAGACCGTCCGACGTCCAACGCCAGTACCGCACAACTCGTCTGCTCTGGCTCATACATGCTACGAGCCGGTGATCCCAGCGTAGTACATTGCACAGCCGCACGAGCCAGTGATTCCAGCGTACATCACACTGTCGCTGCCGCCGACTCCTCAGTTTAATACGCATACGGAAACATCGCCGTTCTACGCTCCGCAAACGCCTGCTACCTGGTCGCAAAGGATGGCCACCGGTCGACCATTTGTTTGTGATACAGACTTATGGCGCACCGTCGACCGCCGTCCACTTTGTTTCCATTGCGGAGAAGCCGGCCACCTTTACCGCATTTGCCCGCATCGTGAACAGAGATCTCAGACTTTTGCGCCGAGCTTTCCACGTGCTCGTTTTGATAACCGAGGCGACAGCAACATGCCCCCGCAAGCAGAGCCATTTGCTGCGTATCGTCGACCCCATTCTTTGTCACCTGCGCCGAGCTCTTCGCCGAACCGTCGTAGTTACGCCGACGCTGTCCGCGGCAGATCTCCCAGCCCTCGTCGGGGAAACTAACAGCAGCGACCTTTGGGGGAAGGTTGCCGCCGGTCGAGATGCCACAACACCCCGAACAGTACCATACGGCGATACGACGGTCGATGGGACGTCACCGACGCCCAAGGAAATCGTAAGAGTCGGCCTAGCCGTTTGCATAGACGGACGCCCAGTGACAGCGCTGGTGGATACTGGTGCGGATTTCTCTATTATAAGCCGGAATGTCGCCCACTGCCTCAAAAAACTTAGAACTTCATGGACGGGGCCCAACATCGAAACCGCAAGTAGTTCAACTGATGACGCCGACTGACAAATGTACCGCCAGAATTATTATCGGTAATTTGCCTTTTGTTGCTGCGTTCGTCATTTTGTCGGAGTGCTGCAAAGACCTGTTCTTGGGAATGGATTTCTTGTGTGAAAACGGCGCCGTTATGGACACCGCGGACAGGTCGGTTATATTTTGGAGGGCCCCAGATCAAGTTTCGGGTGAGCGCTTTGCAATTAAGTGAAGTAAACATCCCCGCGTCTACGACGAGGACGTGACCATCCCACCGCGATCAAGCGCTCTCGTGGCTGTAACATGCGACGTACTAGGCAACTCCGACAGCATCGCCGAACAAATTCCAGCATTGATATTCAGCCATGGCTTATCCATTGCAACAGGCGTCGTTAGCATAAAGTGCGGACACACGCAAGTTCTAGTAACAAACTTCAGCCCTCAGCGACGACATCTTGCGAGAGGTATGGCAGTCGCGTACGTGGAGGAGCTTACTGATATCGCAGGCTGCTCGACTGTAAATCAAGCCGATGACACCGGCCGGCTGGCCGTACCTCTATCCGCCGATGTTGGCCCATGTTTGTTACCTACGCAGAAGCAAAGCCTCATGGAGCTTAATAATCAGTTTCAGTATTGCTCCTCTTCGACGTCCAAAGTTCGTCAAACGGACTCTAGACGAGGGTTAGGGGTAATGGGGTGAGGGGTAACAGAGAGGAGGAGAGTTGTGGAGAAGAGGTTGCGGAGAGGGCTCGCGCATGCGCAGTAAGGGTGGTCACGCCGCACACCACCACCACCACCGGATTGAACTCCGCTATAACATGCTAAAAAAGACGTTTTCCCACTACCTCGTATAGAAGACTCCCTCGATCGACTACGGCATGCACGTTATTTCTCGTCGATGTATTTAAAATGCGGATATTGTCAGATAGAAGTCGACGAAAGAGACCGAGAAAAAACAGGATTCGTGACACCCGATGGCATTTATGAATTCAAGGTTTGTGTTCCGCACCGGCAAGATTTCAGCGGCCTATGAACACCGTACTATCAGGCCTCAAGTGGAAAACGTGCCTGGTATATTTGGACGATGTGTTTGTATTTTCTGTGACATTTGACGAGCATTTGAAGCGACTGCACGAGGTATTTTAAGCGACACAATCTGCTGGACTAACGCTTAAACCAGAGAAATGTCACTTTGGCTTCGAAGAGCTTCTGTTTCTGGGGCATCTTATCAGCATTGAGGGTGCGCGGCCTGGCCACGACAAAATAGCTGCCGTTGCAAGTTTTCCTGCGCCATCTGACAAAAAGGCAGTCAGACCATTTTTAGGACAGTGCACCTATAACCGACGCTTCATTGAGAACTTTTCACGCATTGCATCGACGTTGACACGCCTCACCAGAGATGTCACATACGTGTGGGGTGAAGAGCAACAGGAAGCGTTGAACGAGCTCTGGCCACGCCTCCAAAAGCTGCCAGTCTGCGGACACTGACGATGACGCTCCGACAGCGGTTCACACAGACGCCAGCAATGTCGGCTTAGGAGTTGTACTCGTGCAGTGGCAAGATGGCGCCGAAAGAGTAATTGCCTATGCGAGCAGAGCCCTCTCCCGCACGAAAGATGTTTATTCCACCACTGAGAAAGAGGGTCTTGCGGTGTTGTGGGCTGTTATAATGTATCGCCCATATTTGTACGGCCGCCCGTTGAAAGTTGCCAGCGACCATCATTCCCTTAGTTGGTTGACGAACTTAAAAACCCATCAGGAAGATTGGTGCACTGGAGCCTCAAGCTTTAAGAATTCGATATGGCAATTGTATACAAATCAGGGAAGCGATATACGGATGCTGATTGCCTTTGTCCCGTGCCAATTGAACATGCAAATGACGAAGATGACGACGTGGTCTTTGTCGGTGTTGTCAACAGGGCCTTTCTTTTATTATTATTTTTTTTTCAATCGTTCCCCTATGGCGTTTTTATTTCTTAACTCTTTCACTTTTTATTTACATCGCGTTTCGTTCTTATTTATTTTTGAAGTTTTATAAGGTTCACAGTTTCCTTTATAATTGTCAGTGTGGCCAATCCCCCTCGTGGGTATGAGCCAGTCTCCTTAAGGCGACAAAAAAACAGACTACAATCGTGCAGCAGCAACGCGACGACTTGGAATCGTACTTCATTATTGGTTCCTTGGAGGGACGCACATCCGCTGTGTCAAAGCTCTTCGCAAGAGGACTAGCATGATTTCGCTTGTGCAACAACTTCCTATATAAGGTGAACGTTTCGCCGAACGGAAATACCTACTAACTTGTCGTTCCAACACCACTCAGGAGACAACTGCTACATGCGTGCCACGATGAAACAACATCCGGTGATTTGGGTTACACATGAACGCTTTGCCGAGTGAGACAAAAGTACTGCTGGCCAAAACAGTACGTTCGAACTTTACGATTGAAATCATGGGTATATTTTGGTGGTTCGTTTCCATTCATATTTTGCTGAACATGACTCATTACAAATTTTTGTGTTAACAGTGTCAAGAACGTGCTTGTAACTGAGCTGCTGTCTTTGTACGGGGGCGAAGGACTCCCTCAAGCCATTCAAATGGCTTTTCCCTTCGCCTCCGATCACATGTATTGTGATGAATCAATAAAATCAAATCAAATCAAATCAACTTGCCTGAATGTCAGCATAGGAAAGTGCCAGCCATCAAACCAGCAGGGCTCCTCCATCCTATTGATGTACCGGAAACTCCATTCACTCAAGTCGCAATGGATCTCCTAGGCCCATTTCCAACCTCAGCTGCGGGTCGCAGATGGATAATTGCAGCCACAGACTATACTCACTTGCTACGCCGAAACCAAGGCTCTGGAGCGGGGCACGGCAAGTGAAGCAGCCCGGTTTTTTATAGAGAATTTAGTGCTGATGCATGGCGCTCCATCTGTACTAATAACTGACAGGGGAACAGCATTCACAGCCGAGCTGTTACACATTTAAAACTTAGTGGCACATCTCACCAGCGTACAAGGGCATACCATCATCAAACGAATGGTCTGACGGAGCGGCTCAGCAACACACTTGCGGATATGCTATGTATGTACAGTCGCGCTCAATATGACTTGCAACACGGGAGCGTGTGGCCTCGTGAGTTCAAAGATTGAGCATGACTTCAACTTGTTTTCATTTCAACAACTAAATGATATTTCCTCATTTGTGATCATCCCCAAGTAAGAGAACAGCGTTTAGTTATCGTAATAAGAACTAGTAGAAGCTGTGCGCTGGTTTTGAACTCGTGAGGCCACGCGCTCTCGTGTTGCAAGTCATATTGAGCGCGACTGTACATCGATGTGGAGCATAACTGGGACGAGATCATGCCTTATGTCACTTTCGCATAAAATACGGCACAGCAACCGTTCCGTCTTCTCCGTCGCCGTGAAGTCACAACCATGCTCAATGCTATGCTGCCGCATGAAAACGATGGCGTCGAAACGGATGCCGACGCTTGCTGAAGAAACCCGACAACCTGCACGTATGCGCATTCGTCGCCAGCAGGACCGACACAAGACGGTGTAATCTACGTCACCGACCAGTCTCCTACGAGCCGGGAGAGAGTTTGGGTCTGGACCCCAGTTCGCCGTCGTGGCTTCTCAGAGAAGCTATTAGGCGGTACTTCGGGCCGTATTAAGTCCTCTGACGTCTCACTGATGTTAACTATGAGGTTGTTCCCGATAGTCTACATTGCTCAAGGCGTCAAATTCATACACCAGAAGTTGTTCACGTGGTTCCAATGAAGCCCTATTTGTCCGATTGAAATCATGGGTTGCCAGTGAGTACAAACCCTGCTGCCGGAACGATCAAGCAACAGGAAGATGCTTTCTTGGAAGGGAGGCTCATGTCGCGGTTAGAGCCGGCAGGAGGACACAGGACAAAAAAGCGAGCAGCACGAGCAGCAGCTATGGAGTCGCTGAGGGAGACGACGTCGAGCCTCTGCTCTTGTGTTATCTGAATACAGACTTGTCTTTCGTTGTCACAACGTGATCCTGTATCTTGTTCTTTCCGCGTTGCGACCATATTAGCACGTGCTGTACAACATGGTTAATGACGCCTAATGAATCCGAAATGGAGCTAATGTCCTTGGCACATCATAATGCCCGCTTGCCGACTACATAGGTTTTGGTATTGAACTTTGTACTACACGTAAGTACCTAGGTCTATACTTGCAATCCGACTTATAAAGTGGAACTATCACGCCGATATCATTGTTGCCTCAACAAACCACTCGCTCGGCCTTGTTAAAGGTACTTTGAAGCTTGCGCCCACCCATATACGTAAGATCGCCAACATCATGCTTGTTCGTCTTAAACTTGAATATGCCTCAGCCTCCCGTTGCCTCAGCCATTTGGAACTCTAACCAGTCATATATGATTCATAACATACACTCTTATTCAGGTCCCGCATAAGTGCTAGATATAGCCAGGAAACCAGACATTTTTCGCCTGGTTTCCTGGATATAGCCAGCATCTAATCAGGACCTGATTAAAACTGTAGAGTCTGTGCAAAACCGTGCTGAACGCTTCATTTTATCCAATTACTCGCGTCAAGGCTAGCATCATCACTTTTAAAAATGACATTCAGATCCAAAACTTATCTCATCGTCGCAAAATCGCCAGCCTTTCACTCTATCATAAGCTTTCTCCCTCCCCCCCCATGTCACCCGCATATATTTTTTCACGCCGCTATCACCTGTGTAAAGTTAAGCACCCTGCATGTCAAGCCCATTGGTTAGTAAATTCCTTCATACCGCGTACTATAATTGACTGGAATAACCTCCCGTTGCACATCGCCACTGAAACTAACAGAAACAAGTTTCAAGAGTTGCTACACTCTGAGCGATCTTCATTTACCCTTGCTGTTTTGTTTACTTCTTCTGATTTGCTTCCTTTAGTGACTGTTTTGCGTACTCATATTTTTTGCATTTTTTTCCTCTTGTGCTTTTCTTTCTTTGTTGTGGTGTTATTAATCAATAACAACTCTCTCACCATTATTTGACAGTTCTTTTGATGTGCATGCACTGCAACAAGTTCGCGTACTTGTTCTATATTTTTCACATTCTAAATTAGCTTTGCTTGTTTTGTTGCCATTCCATTGCTAATCACTCATTTATCAAGTGATTGCTGCTAGCTGCCACTTTTGTACTAATTGTGCATAATTTATACTCACCAGTTTCCAATGTAGTGCCCTCGACGACGAGTTTTAGGGCTATTTCTGAATTAAATAAATTTATTAAATGAAAGGTCATGTACTGGTAAGCGTGAGTGCGCCCTAAAAAATAATTTCAACATGTGTCTAACAAATAGTTTCAGTTCCTACTGTACCCTGATGTGACGATACGGTATGAGCTTCTCGTCACATGCTAGCGCAACATATCATGACGTTTCTACGGCCACTTGACTTTGTGGCTCCACTGGCAATGCACAAACGGCCACTTCTGTATTTTTTGGCACCTTTCGTCATCAAAACTAGCCATACTGGTGCGTGGAATCATCTTAATTGACACTGTAGCCTGGCGTCACGCTAGTGCACGTCGATGTCAGGACGTGCGCCCCGCGAAAAATGGCTTTAATGTCAAAATAAATAATCTTGTCAGCATTTACTGAGCCTTGCTCAGAGCCAGATCTTGATAGAGAACATTTGTGCGGCTTCCTAAAGTCAGCTTCTAAAACTGGTGTCAGTACCCCGCTAACAGGTCTGATCTCTTCATAGCTTTCATTCGTTTTCACTTATAGTCAGTTTGGCGTGTCAGATGGCGACTGTGCAGTGTCCGGGATCGCAGTACTTGGGGCCTACCGTAAAATCACAAGCAAGCAACCCCCCGCCCCTGCGGTGAAAGATAATCGTACAAGATTAGGAGATGGGGGCCCTTGCTCGGTCGCGGACCAAAATTCAAGATAGCGGCGGAATAGCCTCCAAGAAGAATGCACGCTTGTGCTTTTTATTAAATGCTTTATTGAATATTCATGCATTTACTGCTTTCACTGAACCGGAGGGAATCCTCATGTGAAATTTCATGTGTTATGACAAGAGGGAAAGACGTTCTTCAAATGTTTCGACAATTTCACAGCTCAGAATGCAACCCCGAGGCACCACACTGTAAATGTATTGAGAAATCGTGCACTTATCTAATGACTCTCAGAAATTTGGTTTCTAAGAACGTCTGCTGCAGGAACCTGAGCGGAGAACAGGTTGGGAAAAACATCGCGACAGGGGAGGGGCGCTGTCTTGGTCAGGGGTGCATATTTCAAGTCTCCCGAATATGGCAAGGCGGGCCCTTGCTCGAGTAGGGTCGCTTGCTCGGGATTTTACGGTACTTGCGAGTGCACCACTTCGAAGAAGAACGCTGTTACGTAAGCGCTTGTCGTATTTTCATTGTTACCTGTCTACTCCTGTCGCAGGTTTTTTCATAAACCAACCAGCAACCACTGGGAAGGCGTCGAGATCGGTAAGATACGGCGAAAACTTGCCAAGCGCCGGTCCAACCTTGTCCGGGAAGTCTTTCTACCTGGGGATGAAGCTTGCCACTTGACAGAGTGATTCCATGTCGGGGAGGATGTGAAGGGCGTGAACAAGCATGAAGACAAGTTGTAACCACCTGCGGAGCCCGTGACCTCGGTTCGTGTGAGGAATTATGGCGTTTCAGGCATCTCTTACCATGCGCCACGCGCATGGGTCTGCATCATGAGTGCATTACTTTGCGATTCTGGTCATGTCATTCATAGAGCAGTCTTGCGTTTGGGAAGCATCCCCCCAGAGACCAATCATCTATTTCTACCACGATTCGGCATTAGAGCGAGCTCCACGCCCGTTCATCCGTCGACTGATTACTGACAGGCCTCGTTTCTATATCTCTCCTCGACGTTTGTGGCCGCAACGTGTGATCACTTGAATTGAAAGGCGAACTAGCAAAAATAAAATGTTTGGAACACCTCTTCCACATCACTGACTAAGCGTGTTGTCTATAGAGGCGACGTTCTTCGATTAGACATCATGTAAATAGGAATGTGCGTGTAGAAGCTGGTACTATTTCGATATCACAATCCTTCCAGTGAAACGGGAAAATAAAGATGCCTGTTTCTGCTGATTTTGCCTGTCGCACTATGCGAAGAGTACCCCTTGAAAGCGAATGAAGAAGAAGTGAAGCTTAGAATAACAGAGAGCTGAGCTAGTTGGTAAGTATTCATTCTAAAAAGATAGGGCGTGGAAACACGGACACAAGAAAGAAGTCAGGACACCACAAACTCCGACTAACAACTGAAGAGACGCACAACGGCTTCTGCGTAAGACAGAAGGGCCACTGCATTAAACAGAGATTATAGGAACATGAGAGATCGCTAACCGGAGGCTCACCTTCTAATCTATCTTTACATTGTCGATATTGTAACTGCAATCCGAAACTCTATGAATGCGCAGTGTTGTACAGACATAAAAATGATGAAACGCGCCTGATGATTAAAGAATGGCATATCAAGAATAGTGATAGCGCATGCGTGCGCCAACCGTCGATTAACTTGCATAAAGATGAAATCAAATGCCTTAACAGTTATCTTCCAGGTAGACCGCCACGCTTGCCGGATTGATAGGTTCGCCTATTGCATGGGCATGCGCAGGTAACTACTGGTGCGTTCTTTCATAAAACAAGGTGCTGCGCAATGTAAACACGGACAAGGAAGTGAACGAAGACGGGCGCAGACTCGCGACTGAATTTTATTGAACAACAAAACGCACACTTATACGTCAAAAACCGCAAAATCATCTATGCGCATGCGAAGAACCTGCTTTCATTATCGTACAACGTTATGGAGGTACCACTGACGCAAATGTCTCTTTTTTTCTTGATGAAGAAAGCCTCGGCAAGCTCACGTGCTAACTGGTTCTGACTACGCCTCAAGATTTTTGTTGTTGCCAGCAGAGGCTGGCACGGTTTGCCGCAGGCAGCCGACGCGCATGCGCTGCAGTG
The DNA here is from genome assembly GCF_013339695.2 of Rhipicephalus sanguineus. Lineage (NCBI taxonomy): Eukaryota > Metazoa > Arthropoda > Arachnida > Ixodida > Ixodidae > Rhipicephalus > Rhipicephalus sanguineus. The sequence goes on along the minus strand of NC_051178.1, from coordinate 12,890,498 downwards.
AATAGGTAAATTAGAACCTTGTCCGTTCTTTATCGAAAGCTGGTGTTCCCTTCATTTATACACCGGCCTGTTTGGTCGATGTATATTTTCCCTCATGTCAGAGGGATTTCATATACAACCCCCGTCGAGTACTCGACGAACTGAGTGGCGTGGCTTTTTTTTTCGTCGAGTGCTCGACGGGGGTGGTATATGAAATCCCTCTGACATGCGGGAAAGTTCACAAAGTCCTGTGCATGTGTGGAAGGGGTTCATGACATTTCTCACGTAGATGGCAGTGAGCGCAATGTCTTTGTTATAGTTACTGATCTGCGCAACGCACACCGCGCCTATTCCGCCGCTTGTCTGGCAGCCGGTGAAGTGGGATGCGGCTAACGTTGAATCTGAGCATCGGCGTGTTCTTATATGTGCCCACGCCGCCGCACCTGAAATGAAGCCGCTCTCTGTGGACGACACATTGGAATCCGCGATTGCAGTGGGCTCATCGCTACAGGTTTCAGAAAGTGCTAACACGTCAATTTCTCTCAGCAGAGTGCCTTTTTAAGAGCGACGCTCTTTAGACCCGCACTCCGCGCCGTCGAAGCTCCTCCTCTTAAGCATTGTTTCAGGCTGCAGTGGCTGGTGATTTAAGAGGAAGTGTTTAGGCCTTGAGCGGTTTGCTTTAGCGCAGCAGAAATTTGAGGTTAAAAAAATAAGCTCTGTGCACAACCGGTAAAGTGAAGTCGTCTTCACTGTCACCAATTTTATTGTGGATTGTGAAATGGTAACCATCATTCTAGGGCGCTTTGTCAGGCGCTTTGTCGGGCCCTTTGTCGGAGGTAATAGCAGACGGTCTCTCCGCCCGGCGCTGCTGCAAAACGCCATAAGAGAGTTTGAGAATTGGGGACCCAAGACGCTGGGCTCCCAAGCTGCGTTGGGCAGCCTGATCTTGCGTTCGGACGATCAGCAGAGTTTGAGAATTGGGCCAACGCAGGCTGCGTTGGGTCAAGCGCACGGAGCGCCACGAGCGACGAAATTTAAAATGCGAGACGCGGGCCATACTGCGCCGTGGCCCGCGCTGCGTCTGTCTTCTCGCTGGTGACCGGAGACACCTTGGGGCCCCGCGCTAGTGTCAATTTTTGCGTCCCGGGTCAACGCCAGCGCAAGAGCCCGAGAGTGGCTTGGGTTCTGCGCATGCGCCCTGGTGGCTCGCAAGCTTCTTCGGTCCCCAAGCTCCTTGGGGCCCCAATTCACAATCTCTCCAATCTAACGCTGCGCGCGCCCTACGTGCACGGCGTTCCGTCGCCGCCTCATCACCGCTCGCACCCCTCTCCCACCTGTCTCCCTCTCCCTGCGCTGCGCACGCCGCACACTCACTCGCTCAGTCGTTCCGACTTGGGTCTGCGAATGCCTCCCTGTTCCTGGTTGCTCTCTGCTTCGTGATCTTAGGACGGTCGCTCCGTCTTCAAGTTTCTTCTTTTGTATAGCTTTTTCATGGCACCCGTGTGTGCTTTATCTTATTTTATTTTTCCTGACGAAGCGCCTGGCGCGCAGCGCTCATTGGGGCTTCAAGGTCAATGTAGGCCTCTAACCCGCCCCCCTTAATGCACCGCCTTCCATGACAGCACGAGCTGTGGTGCCCTTCAATCCTCTGTGATGGAGGACAACCTGCCCTTGGGCTTTCCCCCGGGCTAGCCCTTGAATGGCAAAACCAGCCACTCCAGAGCCTACGACCTTCTTGTGAAGAAGGCAGCAGGCCTCGTGCGACAGGAGGAGGCACAACGGGCCAGCCCACCTCGCCTCTCAGCAACCACCACCACAGCAAAATGTTGCACGAGGAAACTGAGAGACACCACCAGCGCAAGGAAGAGGCCCCGAGCACTCCCAGGCGTACTCGAAGGGCGACGAAAACCTCGGCCTTCCCGCGGCGCACACCACGGGCGAAAATAGGCAAGGCCGACAACGGCACAAACCACCCTGCTTCCATCGACGTTCCCCCTCAATACGAGGCAACACAGCAGACGGCCGCCGCCATTTTCTCGCCGCAAACATCGTCTGCCACCGCCATTGAAGGAGCCCCCGCCATCCATCCACTTCCCAAGAATGGCAAGGAGTCAAACCAAGGAGAGACGGAGCTGGAAGACAACCTGTCTTCCCTCCTTCGCCAAGAGAGCTACAGGAACAGCAGCCACGTGTTCCCTCTCCCTCCTGGTGTTCGCACGTCACCCCGGCCGCCTCCTCTCCCGCCGTCTCCAGCGCAGAGAGCAGCCCGACCGGTTCCCCACCTGCACCCTCCGACGCAACTGCCTCCCCACCTGAACAAGCTCGAGAAGCCGCGGCCACTGCAAACAGCCCGGGAGCCCTTTCCCCTCCTGCCCCCAACCCTGATGTCATGGCGTCAGCGAAGAAGGGAAGCAAACAGCTGACACAACAAGCAGCACAAACACAAGCGAGCGGCGAGGCCCCTCCAAAAAGGAGCCAGCCCCTCGCTCGTCCAAGTTGTGTCTTGGGGGCCCTGACCACTGAAAAGGAGGCGGCAGCTTTCCCCCTGCTTCCCCCTACTGGTGCCCCCCCTGGCACCCCTCTGTGCACCCCACTTGTTTCAGCTCCACAGAGTGCCCTTGCAATACCAAAAACGAAAGCAAGCGCTCAGAACGCTGCTCCGCCTCGCCGCCCCGCACCCCGGGCCAACGCCCACGACCCTGTGGTGACGGTCCTGTACCGGCCCAGGAACAGGAGAACAAACTTTCGCTCCTCCACACAGGAGGCCATCTCCTCGTTCCTGGCCACAGTAGTGGTTCGCGTCCGTGTCAATTTCCGCCGCAATGTCGTCGCCGCAGACACGCCCACCGGCTCTCCACTTGACCGGCTGCTCAGCATCAGCGACATATGCGGCATCGCTGTGCGTGCGAGGAAAACCGCAAAAACGTGCAGCGGCATCATCTTCGGTGTTGACACGGCACTCGGAGAGGAAGAGATCCGGGAGAACATATCATCGAACCTCTCTGTGACCTCATGCTCTCGTTCCGGGCACAACATCATCCTCCGCTTTGAGGGCAGCAAGCCACCCACGGAGGTTGTTCTCTACAATTAGCGCCGTACCGTCAAACCACGACGCCCATGGCCAGTCCAGTGTGGCCGCTGCCTACGGTACGGCCACGTAGAAGCGGCTTGCACTTTCGGCCAGCGCTGCCTCCGCTGCGGGGGTGCCCACGAGCCCGCCGAATGTACGGCCGCAACACCGAAGTGCATATTCTGCGGCGACAAACACCCCGCCACAGAACCACACTGGCCTCGCTGGCAGAGGGAGCGCCAACTGGCAGAAGCCCGCACCCAAGCCAGGAGAGAGCCGGAGCACCAAGAGGCACATCCACAACAGGGCGCCAAGAAGTCCTCGGCCCCGAGCTCTTTCAGGCAGACCCATGCCTCCCAGCCAGTCAGGCAGAGCGTGCTCTTCACTGACATCGCCGGCGGTGACTCTGGCAGTGACTCACCGGCAACGCACACAGCTCCCTATGATCATTCCACCGGTGATCGGCGCGAGTCGGCGATTGCTGTGCTAGCGGCATGAGTGCGTACAGCGCTAGAGTTCTTCCCACCCAGCTCCGCTGCCCACTTGCTGTGCGCGGCGGCTCTCGCCACACACCAGGCCCTGAACCAGCATGGCGAGTAGTCCCCTCCACCGACCCAGGCCGCGCATCCTGCAGTGGAATTGCCGATCGCTGCGCCGCCGTCATGCTAAGCTAGCGGAGCACCGGTCTCTGCGCGACTTCGACATTCTTGCTCTGCAGGAGACGTGCGCCCGCGCGGAGTTCCTCTCGCTTCGCGGCTTTATCGGCTACAGCGGCCCGACGGTATGCCCGGAGAACAGCTGTTGTGATGTGCCTTGCACGGATACCAATCACGCCACCGGCGCCCCCCGAACTGCTCTGTATGTGCGCGCGTCCATCGCACACGCGTGCATCTCCTGCGAGCGGTTCTGTGACGACGACGTGGAGTGCGTGGCTGTGACGGTTCGCATAAGTGGTGTTGACACCTCGGTGGCATGTGTGTACGTCCGTCCGAAGGTCAGCTGTGATTTTGCTTTCGTGCCACACCTTGCCGCGGCGCTATCAGCTGACTGTATCAAGTGTGGAGAGTTCAAAACGCACCGCAATAGCTGGGGCTCCGCCATGGTAGACCTACACGGCCAGTGCCTGTCGGACGCGACTGCCACCGCAGGCCTTGTTATCCTAAACACCGGCGAGCCAGCTTTCGTCCGCCGCGGAAGCCGCCCTTCCTGCATCGACCTGGAACTGGAGTCACAGTGCTGCTCGTACTCGTTGACACGAGCCCATGAGACCGCCGGACAGATCACTACCCCATCCTCCTCTCCCCCAACCATCCGAGTCCCGGGCCAACACGAGTGTACGACGTGGTGAGGTGGGGTGTCTTCCGTGATCTGTGTGCTTCCCGACAGCCCGCGGGTGACCACTTCTCGCACGTAGCTGAGTGCACCCGCATGGCCACTACGCGTTGTGTAGTTCCAGCCGGCTCCCCGTGCCCTGACATTAAGCTTCTGCACCTTCGTGCTGCCCGTCGCCGCGCACAGCGCCGTGCCATTCGCACCGACCGTGCAGAACACTGGACGGAACAAAACCGTATTGACGCTGTGTGCAGACGACAAGCGTGGCGCCTCAGGCGCAACAGCTGGACGGGTGTCTGCTCGCCCCTGAGTGACCCCCACCGCCGCAATCACGGCTGGCCCATCATGAGGTCTCTCCTAAACCATAGGGCCCCTCGCTACCCCATCCTTGCGATCGCGATGGCGCGCGGCATCACCGAGCTCGCACTATCTGAACTACTGGCAGACGCTTTTGATACCCCAGCCCCCGATCCTACGCGCGTAAGTGCCGACAACTTCAGAAGCCGCCGTCCGGTTCTGTCGCTTCCTGCGCCGCCTCACGCTGCCCTTTCAGAGCACCTAGCCTGCCTGTACGACGCAGGCTTTACAGAACACGAGCTTGCTCGTGTTCTGTAAAGTCCGCGTGTTTTGAACCGCAGACGTCACCGCAGCGCCCCGGCACCGGACGGCATCACGCACAACATGCTGCAGAACCTCGATGACAGCCAGCGCCATCTCCTGCTGGCTGCATTCAACGAGGTCTTTCGCAGCGGCTCCCTCCCGGATTGCTGGCGTACAGCGATGATTGTGCCTGTGCGGAAGCGCGGTAAACCGCCGCGTGACCTGAAGTCATACGGGCCGATCTCTCTCACCTCAGTGCCGGGTAATACCATGGAGGGGATGGTGCTTCATCGCCTCCAATGAATAGCCACTGCGCGCGGTACTTTCCCGCCACAACAGTGCGGCTTTCGTGCCCTGTGCGCCACAGCCGACTACATAGCCACGGTCGTCGTCACGCTTGAGCAGACACTGCACGAAGGTGAGACAGCCCTGCTTCTGCTCGACGTGCCGCCGGCATTTGACTGCCTACCACGCGCTGCTATCATCGACGCGGTTTGTGCGCTAGGAGTACAGGGCAAACACCTCCAGTACGTCAAGGCCTTCCTCACCGAACGCTCACTGAGTGTCCGTGTGGGGAGGGTGTCCAGTACTCCACGCCCTGTCAACACTGGTGTGCCTCAGGGGAGTGTGCGTGTACGGGTAATACCATGGAGGGGATGGTGCTTCATCGCCTCCAATGAATAGCCACTGCGCGCGGTACTTTCCCGCCACAACAGTGCGGCTTTCGTGCCCTGTGCGCCACAGCCGACTGCATAGCCACGGTCGTCGTCACGCTTGAGTAGACACTGCACGAAGGTGAGACAGCCCTGCTTCTGCTCGACGTGCCGCCGGCATTTGACTGCCTACCACGCGCTGCTATCATCGACGCGGTTTGTGCGCTAGGAGTACAGGGCAAACACCTCCAGTACGTCAAGGCCTTCCTCACCGAACGCTCACTGAGTGTCCGTGTGGGGAGGGTGTCCAGTACTCCACGCCCTGTCAACACTGGTGTGCCTCAGGGGAGTGTGCAGAGCCCCTTCCTATTTAACCTGGTCCTCGCACCTCTCATTGAATGCCTCCCGAAAGGTGATACGTTTGCTGTGCGCGTGGTGATATACACGGACGACATCGCCCTGTTTGTGCGCGGTCCCACCCGCTACATAAATACCGTCCGCCAGTGCCTCCAGAATGCTCTCTTGGCCGTGGCCGGGTTCTTGGACGGCAATGGCCTGCGCATCTCGGCTGCGATAACTGAGACATTGCTTCTGCATCCGCGCGCCAGTGCTCGCCGCACCACTGCACCCATCACACTGCACGGTGTCCCACTGCCATGGAAAACACACGTGCGCTACCTTGGCCTCACCATCGACCACAGACTCCAGTGGAACAACGAGGTAGGCCGCGTACGCCGTGAAATGCGCCGTGTTGAGTGCTGTGTGCGTCGCACACTCGCGCGAGGCGACGGATGCCCCACCTCCTTCGCGATGGCCATTGACGGGGCCATTGGGATGGCCGAGGTGCACTACGCGCTGCCCCTGTGCCTCCTGCATCCCATCCAATGGCATGCGGTCGACGCTGACCACCGCCGAGTGCTCCGAATGTGCCACGGACATCCGCGCAATTTGCGCGTTGCGGACGCACTCGCGGAGACCCGCGCCTGGCCGGCGTCACTCACAGGCTAATTGCGCGCGCTCTACCACCTGGAGCGCTTCCACCGTGCCCCGGATGGAACAGTCATCTCAGTTGCGCGCACTGCCCGACTCCCGTGTTGGCTTGCTACTCAGCACATTCGACGCCATCGTCGCGAACAGTGCCCCAAGGATTCCCCCGTGGCCTCCCCCTCATCGGCGAGTGCCTCTCTCCATCGAGTTCAATGTAAAAAAAACATGGTTGATCCCTCCGTCATAGGAATCGGAATAACACGAAAGTAAAACGTGCCCTTATAAAAGTAACTGAATGTTTATTGTACGTCGATATAAGAGAGTTTGAACAATGTATATTGATTTCTGGCAGCTATAGCACGGTTTAACGTGGATGCACCCACTTTGATGCTTGGTGGTACATCTCCATGCGGACGACTAACCTCCATGTTGAATGATTAAACAAACCCTTGTGGTAGCTGTAGTAGTTAATGGTGAAAGCGTAATCAGAGAACGAGTTGTGATAGCCAGAAGAGCGTCGCATATTGGACGCAGAACTTGGTCGCCATCGTGCGGCATGTTAAAATGTGGTTGAACACCACGGCCGGACTAGAGGCAAACGCAAAACGCGTCGTGTCGCCCCGGTAGCCCGGCCGCAATTTTTCTCGGGGCGAGCGCGTAGGCAGGGAACGCGATGTTACAGCCAGGTGAGGTAGGCGCGCGTCGCAGAGCTATTTTTGTTTTGATTAGCGTGATGCTATGAGCGACGCCGGCGCTTTTAGGACGCTTGCATTAAGGTCGCCACTTCGCGGTTTGTTAAGGCATTGACAAAATTGCACTTCTATTGAAAACGCGTCGAATACGACGAACGTGTAACGCGTTGCAGGTTCTAATCGTGGAGGACACAGTATAGATGAATTACTTTGCCGCTCCCAGAGGGCAACACCACCCCACCGACCGGGAGAGAGGTGGATATAAAAGGCGCATTTGTTATTCATCTAGAGTCTGTGACCGTGGCGCAGTGGATAGCGCGCCCGGCATCTGTTGTTGAGGACCGAGCGGTCGTGGGTTCGATGCCCGTTGACGGAACATTTTTTTTCTTTGTCATCTGATCGTGTACATTTTTTCGACGTCATTTCCGTGACGGAAATACGTCACTGAAGTATTGGTGGACCCCGGCATAAAACACTTTCGTGTTAAAAAATGGGAGCGAGAATGGAGCCACGGGCTCCGTTCCTCCTTCGGAGCAGCGACTTTCTCCTTTGCGGACTATTTACTCGTCGCGCCCTCTTGCGGCAAGCGCCAAGGGAGAAACTTTTCTCTTAAACCACGTGACTTGCGCGCGTGCGCGCATGCGCACGCCGAGTTACATCGTGATTCCGTGCTGAGGAGAGCGGCCGCCCTTTCGCGCTCACTCGGCAGCCTCAGACCAGACTATCCAGTGCTACCGATCTCGGCCAGTCGCGTGCAATTACTTGTACCTAGGATTGATGCGAGCAACACACGAAGGACGTTCATTGCTTTTGTGTTATGTGTTGAGTAACGTGTGTGGCGTTTTTTTTTTCTTCTTTTTTTATAGGCTCGGCGTGTGCGCGATACGCCGCATACGTCCGTGTGTCTCGTGTTGTTTCTGTACGTTTGCGCACGATCTCCTTATCATTAATACAGTAAGTCCCGCTTCAAAAAATAGTCTTGTTTTAATGAACACCTTAGGCTGTACACCAATAATTGAATTTTTTTCGGCGTTAACATACTTGGCAAGAGCGCGCGTTTTTAGTTTTACACAGCACTTATAGCACTTATCAATACAACAAGCAATATAAAGAAGCATAAAAGTTAATTTTTGCAACATTTTAGCATACGCGATACCACTGGACAGTGCATGCGTGAAAGTACGATAACATATAATTGCTGCAGTTTGACGTGTCGAAACCAGCGTATTGCCACGTGCGTTTCTTTATCAGTTTTTCTGTATTCAGTTTTCGGCCACAAAAACTGTCAGCAACGCTCAGCGCGAACCGCGCCTCGTTGTTCGAGAACCTTCGCGATCATTGTAGATCGTTTTGTTAAGATTGCGCGCAAGACGCGCACACTCGAGCTTATTCTAGAATGTGCACGACAGCCAGCGATAACGCTGGAAGATTCGACGGCACATGTTTAAATGCCGACGCGCTTCACCGCTTGTCAGTTGATCGACGGACAACGCCCTGTTCGCCTCTATCATTGTACAGCGTGTATTGCTGTAGTTCTAGTTCTCATTTTCTGGCCACAAGTTCGGCCAAATAAACAGTTTCATCCTGCAAACGCCGACTTCTGTCTTCGTCGACGTCACGACCACGTGACATCTGGTGGAGGTGCTGCTTCTTCCATGATCCGGACGTCCCCGCGAAACGCTGACCAAAGCCCAAGCCGCGAGGAGGACGACGGCAAAGAAAACCCGGATCGTCGAACAAGCCGCAGGCAGAAGGGACTGCAGCCAGAGTACGGGCTCCTTCCCGAAAAAACCAGGCTGCCCCAGGTCCCAGCACCGACCGCAGCGACGATGACCGACCCCGTGCAGCCTGCGCCGATACTTCTCCGGCAGCCCAAAGAGCCGCCAACTTTCCGCGGGTCGTCATTCGAAGACCCGGAAACCTGGCTCGAGACCTTCGAAAGGGTCTCAGCGTTCAACAACTGGGACTCCGAGGACAAGCTGCGCCACGTTTACTTCTACCTTCAAGACGGAGCAAGGACCTGGTTTGAGAATCGGGAGTCCACTCTTCGAACTCGGGACGCCTTTCGCAACGCTTTCCTGCAGACGTATGCAAGCGTCGTCAGAAAAGAAAGGGCCGCAGCCTTGCTAGAGACGCGGGTACAGCTTCAAAATGAAAGCGTTGCCATCTTTGGAGAGGAAATGGCCAGACTGTTCCGCCACGCTGACCCTGCCATGCCTGAGGACAAGAACGTCAGGTTGCTCATGCGAGGGGTAAAGCAAGAGCTCTTCACTGGGCTGATGCGGAACCCACCCTCGACAGTCCAAGAATTCATCTCAGAGGCGACGACGATTGAGAAGACGCTGGAAATGCGCAACCGCCAGTGTAATCGCCGATCGATTCAAGACAGCCCAGCTGTTCATGCCGTCAGCTCCGACGACCTGCGTGAAACGATCTAAGCGAGCGTGCGGGAAGAACTGCGCAAGCTGTTGCCCTTACCACAGCCTGAAGCTGCCTCGATCGCCGACATCGTCCGAGAGGAAATCCAGCAGTCTCTGGGCACCCCCGAGTCAGCGCCGCCGCAGCTGCAAGCAGTGAGCTATGCTGCTGCAGCCTGACGCAACGCCCCCTCCTCGCCCACGTCAAGACGCCGCGCCGCCCCAGCAGTCCCGCTGCCACGCAACACCGCCGCCGCCACCGACGTCATACCGCCCACCAGCCGGCCAGCGATACACACCAAGGAAGACCGACGTTTGGCGCGCCCCTGACAACCGCCCGCTCTGCTACCACTGCGGGGAGGCCGGCCACACGTACCGCCGCTGTCAGTACCGACAGATGGGGCTTTGAGGATTCGCCGTCAACGCGCCGTGCCCACAACCAGGCGAACGGCCTCGCGACATCGACGACTACCTCACCGGAACACAGTGGCAAGAACGATGACCTTCCCGCTCGCCTTCGCCGGGCCGCTACATGTCACCGCACCGCCGGCAGTACACTGGCCCAAATCGGGGCCGGTCGCCTAGCCCCTATCCGGGAAACTAAGCGCAGCAACCGATGGAGGTGCGGTTGCTGTACGACGAACTACCGAAGATCCTTCCGCCGCCGACGACAACGCCGCAACGAAATCTAAAGAACACGCCGCAAGCCGAACGAAGCCCTGACGTCGAAACTTCAAGGCCCTAGGAAGCCCTGACGACGCCACGTCGAAGCAGCGGAACAAACCGACGCAGCCGTGACCCGACGCCGCGACCCAACCGCAACGCAAGACGACGAACTAGCGACCTCGACGTTCTCATTGACGGCCACAACGTCACCGCTCTCGTCGACACTGGAGCCGACTATTGCGTCATCAGTGGGCCTTTCGCCACGAAGTTGAAGAAAGTTAAGACTGCTTGGGAAGGCCCTGAAATCCGTACCGCTGGAGGCCATCTAATAACGCCGTCTGGAGTCTGCACAGCAAGAGTAACAATCAATAATCGCACGTATCCTGCGAGTTTCGTTATCTTGCAACACTGCTCCAGGGACGTCATACTTGGCATGGATTTCTTAAACCATCATGGCGCCGTCATTGACTTAAGAACCAAGTCGATAACCCTATCGTCGGACAAAACGACACCGCCGGATACGAATCCATGTCACCATGCCCTGAACGTGCTCGAGGATCAAGTTACCATCTCGCCTCGCTCCAGCGTCATAATTCCCGTCAGCACCGAAAAAGCTGAAGACATCGAAGGTGTCATCGAGAGCGATCAGCGTTTGCTACTAGACCGTGACATTTGCGTTGCTAGGGGCATTGCTCGGTTGCACGAAGGAAAAGGAAGCGTGATCCTAACGAACTTCAGCCAAGAATACAGACACCTGAGCAGGGGCACGACGATTGCATACATCGAAGAAATCTTGGCCGTCAGCGATGCGTTTGCCTTTTCGCATTACGACGAAGCTACGACGACTACCCCAACAGCTGAGCCACCCTTCGACGTAAACCCAAATCTTCCCGCTCGCCAACAGCAACAGCTTCGATGCCTTCTGCAGAAAAACAAGGACTGTTTCTCGTCGTCATCGCGGGTCCGACAAACGCCCCTTGCTAAGCACCGCATTATAACAGAAGAAAATGCTCGACCACTCCGTCAGAGTCCCTACCGGGTTTCGACGCGGGAACGGGAGGCCGTGAAGAAACAGGTCGACGAAATGCTACGCGACGACATCATCCAGCCGTCGAAGAGTCCGTGGGCATCCCCCGTGGTGCTAGTGAAGAAGAAGGATGGGACTCTCCGTTTTTGCGTCGATTATCGTCGCCTGAACAAATTCACGAAGAAGGACGTGTATCCTCTTCCCCGGATAGACGACACCCTGGATCGATTACACAACGCAAAGTACTTTTCGTCGATGGACCTCAAGATCGGTTACCGGCAAATAGAAGTCGACGAGAGAGACCGAGAAAAGACTGCCTTTATAACGCCAGACGGCCTGTTTGAGTTCAAGGTCATGCCTTTTGGTCTTTGCTCGGCACCTGCGACTTTTCAACGGGTTATGGATACAGTACTGGCCGGCTTGAAGTGGCAGACGTGCCTCGTGTACTTGGACGACGTGGTTGTGTTTTCCTCAAACTTCGACGAACACCTTCGGCGCCTTGAAGCTGTACTTCAAGCAATCAAGACCTCCGGACTCACTTTGAAGCCTGAAAAGTGCCGCTTCGCGTACGAGGAGCTCTTGTTCTTGGGTCATGTGATCAGCAAGGGTGGTGTTCGCCCGGACTCGCGGAAAACAGCTGCCATCGCTGACTTCCCGACGACCACCGACAAGAAGGCCGTACGCCGTTTTCTCGGCTTGTGGCCTATTACAGACGTTTCGTCAAGGAATTTTCACGGATCGCCGAGCCACTGACGCAACTCATGAAGGCCAACGTCGAATTCAGGCGGGAAACGTCGCAAATTCAGGCATTTCAAGAATTGAAACGACGCCTGCAGACGCCTCCGATACTTGCGCATTTCGACGAGCACGCCGATACGGAAATCCACACCGACGCAAGCAGCATAGGACTCGGCGCCGTTCTTGTGCAGAAGACCGACGGATTGGAAAGGGTCATCAGTTATGCTAGCCGGTCGCTATCAAAGGCAGAAATGAACTATTCCACAACAGAAAAGGAGTGTCTGGCCATCATCTGGGCTACATCGAAGTTTCGCCCCTACATCTACGGCCGGCCCTTCAAAGTTGTGAGCGACCACCACGCCTTGTGTTGGCTAGCCAACTTGAAGGACCCCTCAGGTCGCCTCGCACGGTGGAGCCTAAGACTTCAAGAATTCGACATTACCGTCGTTTACAAGTCCGGAAGAAAACACTCCGACGCCGACTGCTTGTCTCGTGCCCCCGTCGACGCACCGCCGCAGGACGACCACGATGATGACTGCTTCTTGGGAACCATAAGTGCCGACGACTTCGCTAAACGAAAGCAAGCCGACCCGGTAGTCAGGGGCCTTGTGGAATACCTCAACGGCATGACCGCCATTGTTCCAAAAGTATTCAGGCGGGGATTGGCGTCATTTCTCTTGAAAAACGACGTCCTCGTAAAGAAGAACTTCTCTCCGGCCCGGGCCGACTACCTCATCGTTGTACCTTCGGCACTGCGACCAGAGGTTCTGCAGGCCCTGCACGACGACCCGACGGCTGGCCACCTCGGCTTTTCCCGCACGCTCGCGAGGATACAGGAAAAATACTACTGGCCACGCCTTCCTGCCGACGTCGCCCACTACGTTAAGACTTGCCGAGATTGCCAGCGACGGAAGACACCAACGACTAGGCCAGCGGGACTTCTGCAGCCAATCGAACCACCTCACCGGCCGTTCCAGCAAATCGGGATGGACCTACTGGGGCCGCTCCCGACGTCGACTTCCGGCAACAAGTGGATCGTCGTAGCAACTGACTACCTCACCCGTTACGCCGAGACAAAGGCCTTGCCGAAAGGCAGTGCCGCAGAGGTAGCCAAGTTCTTCGTGGAGCACATCGTCTTGCGTCACAGCGCCCCAGAGGTCCTCATAACAGACAGAGGTACCGTCTTTACTGCGGGCCTAACTCAGGCGATCTTCAAATACAGCGAGACGAGCCACCGCCGCACCACCGCCTACCACCCACAGACCAATGGCCTCACCGAGCGTTTAAATAAGACCATCGCCGACATGCTGGCCATGTACGTCGACGTTAAGCACAAGACGTGGGACGCCGTCCTTCCGTACGTGACCTTCGCTTACAACACGGCCGTCCAAGAAACGACGCAGATGACGCCGTACAAGTTGGTCTACGGAAGAAGCCCGGCGACGACGCTTGACGCCATGCAACCCAACGTCACCGACGAAGAAAATCTCGACGACGCCACTTACTTACAGCGCGCCGAAGAAGCACGACAGCTCGCCCGCCTACGGATCAAGAACCAGCAGACGAGTGACAGCCGCCGCTACAACCTTCGACGACGCCACATGGAATACCAACCCGGTGACCGTGTACGGGTATGGACGCCAATACGCCGACGGGGACTCAGTGAGAAGCTTCTTCGACGATACTTCGGACCGTACAGGGTACTTCGACGCCTCGATGCACTCGACTACGAGGTTGTCCCTGATGGCATTACGAACTCTCAGCGGCGCTGTGCACGACCTGAAGTCGTCCATGTCGTGCGCCTCAAACCATATTACGCACGTTAGCGAATCTGAAGACTGTCATTTTGCTTTATTATTGTGCTTTCTTTCTTGTGCCTATTGTTTATTGTACTTTGTTGCTTTATTATTGTTATTTATTGTTGCATGCATTGGCCTGTTCTGTTTTAAGCATCGGGACGATGCGTTTTCAGAGGGGGGCATTGCCACGTGCGTTTCTTTATCACTTTTGCTGTATTCGGGTTTCGGCCACAAAGACTGTCAGCAACGCTCAGCGCTAACCGCGCCTCGTTGTTCGAGAACCTTCGCGATCATTGTAGATCGCTTTGTTAAGATTGCGCGCAAGACGCGCACACTCGAGCTTATTCTAGAATGTGCGCGACAGCCAGCGATAACGCTGGAATATTCGACGGCACATGTTTAACTGCAGACGCGCTTCACCGCTTGTCAGTTGATCGACGGACGACGTCCTGTTCGCCGCTATCATTGTACAGCGTGTATTGCTGTAGTTCTAGTTCTCATTTTCTGGCCACAAGTTCGGCCAAATAAACAGTTTCATCCTGCAAACGCCGACTGCTGTCTTCGTCGACGTCACGACCACGTGACAGTATGATTATGAGGCATGCCGTAGTGTGGTACTACAAATTATTTCGAACAACTGGGGTTCTTTAACGTGCACCCGAACATAAGCACATGGGTGTTCTTTGCCTTTCGCCCCCATTGAAATGTGGCCGCCGTGGCCGCGCTTTAACGTTAACCTGCATCATAATTGCACATATCTGAAAAATAAGTCAATGACTTCTGTCAATTAAGCCAAAATTCTCAATCAAATGCGTTTTAGAATACGCATGTCATCACTGAGAATTAGGACGGACATATGCACGCGTGCAGTATGTATCTCTCGTTCTCAGGATTTTGCTTTGGCGTGCGAAACTCAACACAAAATGCGCTTCTAATGACAGCTGTGCACAGTAGGTAATCACCAACACTTTCACTCATCTTTGTGAAAAGAGTATTCCAAATCCAACATAAGACTAACCACCGCCACAACGACAACTACAGAGTTGATGCACAATGACCGCAATTTCACACGCCAGGCGAATAGCGTGACGTAACAGTAGCAGAGCAGCATGTAGGTACAGCGTACTGAAATATTACAGCACACGTAGTGTGGGTAGCGTTCTTTTCCATAATTCGCGCGGTGTAGCGCCAGTTTCTCTACTCAAGTAATCGAGCTGCCGCGACGCCAAGAGCCACTGACATCGCTTTCGAAAGACCACCGTCCGGTGCGAGGCCATCTTGCCTTGTTTCTTCGCACGACCCGCGTTGAAACGTACGTATACACAAATGAGACCGCCCTACCGCATAAAAAGCATTGTCATTCAAGGGCTAGCAGTTGAACGAATCCATGGCTCATCGTCGTACTTGTGGTCAACGCATAAAAAGAATGTGAACAGATGTCAACGCCAAACCACACAAGGAAGTCGACGCGACGAAGGTGACAGAATCTGAACCATTTGAACTGCATGTTGCCGATGTTGCGCCCTCCCACAGTAACTATTGAAAATAAAGAAATCAGAGAGAGAAATTTATTCTGTGGCCGCTGTCGGAAGATGGCGCTACTTCCAAATGTCGTCGGAATGGTATGAACGGTTCTCAATATGGTCGTTTTCACACTAACTTAATCAACTCGGTAATTATATTGTTCATTATTATGCAGCTTTAGAACAACTGGTGCGCTTGACAAAGCCATAGCTAATATTTAATAATGTCGGCGTATTTGTGACGCAGCCATGAAATTGTAAAGAGTTCAAGAAAAATGACGCATCGCTTGTGCCACCATGGTCCATTGTAATTCAGTGACTATATAAGGGCCAGCGCTTCATAGAGGGGTATGTGTAAACGTCTGTACGTATGCGTCTGTAGTGAATTGTTCATGTCAAAGGTTTTATACATGCGAATAAATTGTGTATGTATTGAATTCATTGTGTGTACTATGTGTCTGCCTTGTGAACGTGTGCGTATTATTAAAAGCTGTATCAACTTTCCGGTGTCCTTCAGTAATCCATGAATGAGCCTACCTCCCCGAAATGCCGTTTGCAGTATCAACGTACGCCGCCTCAGTCAGAAAACCTTTTTTAGTATTGTTTAATCCCTCTAGATGGTGCCAGCTACCACCTACTTCACGGCCGCGGCGCTCTCACAGCTCCACCTACTTATATGAAGTTGAACATCTATCTATCGAAACTATGCTCTGCTGCGCCGGGATTGGTTTGATGCTACAGAATGTGCATTTTGGAGGCACAAACGCGTGCATAACGTCGCTACACTGTGTGACGCTTCGACAAATAAAAACAGCAAGCCTAACGTACAGTCTCCGGGTGAGAGCCCCTTTGCAGTATCCGTCTCTTTTAAAATGAACGCCCTCTCGCTGGCCGAGCGAAACATACGAGTTCCGTCGTTCCGTTTCGGGAGGTTTTCATCACTACAGGTTTGTCTGCTTGATCTTATTGTCACATCGTTCGATGTTAAGCTCAGTGGGACCGTTTTTTGTGATTGCCAGTGCCGCATACTCTTTATCAGTCGAGAATCGATGCACTCGCTAGGCCTAAATCTATTGCTCGCTTCACTGGCTTGGCTTATTGTGCGTTCACTTGCAAATGTCGCGCCCGTCCTCGTTTTCATTCCAAGTGTTTGTGTTCTTTAAGCGCTGCATTCTAATGGATCCGTACCAACGAGCTCGCCTCAACACCCTCTTAAGTCACTGGCTTGGCGTCAGCCATCTTGATTTTGACGGTTTCTCCATTGAAAAGGGAGGAAAGTTCCTCCATTTGAAGACGAACATTGGGGACATCGCCGTTTCTCC
Source organism: Rhipicephalus sanguineus (assembly GCF_013339695.2). Classification (NCBI taxonomy): domain Eukaryota; kingdom Metazoa; phylum Arthropoda; class Arachnida; order Ixodida; family Ixodidae; genus Rhipicephalus; species Rhipicephalus sanguineus. The sequence continues at coordinate 12,873,693 of NC_051178.1, read as the reverse complement.
CGTAAAGGAGAGAGGTTCACTCCATTTTTTTAAGAGAGTTCGAGCTCCCAGGGGTCCGCTCCAAGCGGAACACACCCGCCTGTGCCATCGCACAAGAAGCCGCTGCGAGAATGAAACATGATCTGGAAGGAAGAGTACAGTCTTTCACTGACGGCTCCGTGCTCCAGGAGCATCCTGCGGCCGCTGCCTGCACGGGACCGCAGCTGGCATTGAAGCGCGGATGCTGGTTTGCCTACCTTGCGTCCTCCACCACGATTGACCTGGTAGGAATTCACCTCGCTGCTGACCTCATCCGTGAATCGGCGCACATCGATCGCGCCGCGATCTTCACAGACTCGTGGTCGGCACTCCGCCAGCTCGCCAAAGAGGAGCGCCCCCCCCTCCCCCCCACTCGCACAGCGCGTTGCCCGTAAACTGCACGCACTGCGAGGACACGGCTGCGATGTGGCTCTCCATTGGATACCGTAACACGTTCGAATCGCGGGCAACGAAGCTGCTGACGACCTGGCGAAGACTGCACACGACCCTGCGGTTCCACTGACAACGTACACGGACGCCGTAGATTCAGCACGCCAGAACATCCGGCGAGAGCTCGCTCGCAACCACCCTGATGCGCGCGTAGCCGCCGGCTGCCCCCCGCGTTATCTACCGGAGGGAATGCTAAACCGAAAGGAGCGCTTCCTCCTGCTCACACTGCGGATCGGCTCTGTCTGGCCCGCCGAGCGCCGGCACCGCCTTCGCGGTGCTCCCTCATTCCTATGCGGCGACTGCGGCGAGGAAGAAACGCTCCAGCATCTCCTCATCTCCTGTACCGCCCTGGCTCTGCAACGCGAGCACCTCGCGCAAGGAGGCAAGGGTTACCCTGCGCGACCATGAACGATGTGCTGCACCCAGCCGGAGCCATGGGCCGTGTTCTCGGTGCCCTACGTGCGGTGCTCGAGTATATTTATGCCGCGCAACTCGCAGACCGCCTCTAGGCCATGCTGAACGCCTGATCAGCGATGACAACGAGGGATCTCCCCCTTCCTCTGACCCCAGCCCTCTAACCGTTGTGACCTTCCTTCCCTCCCACCATCTGTCTCCTCCTTCCCTTTTACCCGTTCCCTTAGGGTGTATCCACACGACGGACCGAATCCGTCTTTTCCGCGGCGGACGGCGCATCACGTGACCCCGCGTCACGGATTTTTGCCATCCGTGGCGCGTCCGCGGACGTCGCCGACGGAAAATGCCAAGCTCTTTTTCGCATTCGGATTCGCGCGGAATAACACAACAGATTTAGCCTAAGGTGCCATTATCGGTCTGGCAACAAGCGCTGCTTTTTCTTTTTCTCGTATGGAACTCCATCTTCAACTTAAAAGAAACTCTGCGCCGTAGACGGAAACATAAAAACCTTCAATAATTTTGCTAGCGATGAATGCGTTTTCGACTTTCAGACTGCTCGCGCCATCTAGAGAAAAAAGGAACAAGCAAGCATTCGCACATTATTATGACCTCTGGGATTTAGTAGCACTCGCGCTACCGCAGATCACCGAGCTCATGTTCTGTTAATAGAGGCACTCGCTAAGCCTACAGCTCTCAGAAAACGAGTACGGCGCTCGGAAACAGCACCAAATTGTCATGAATACGTTGCCGGCGAAGCTTGAGGACACAAACCTAAAGCCGACACAATCGTCAGTTTAGGACTAACAGGCCGTGCAATGCGCGGCGAAAAGCTTAAAGATTCGAAGCGGGCAGCTCTCGCTTCAGACAGTGCCGCCATGTTTTTTTCTGCGGCGCGTCCGTCTAATCGCTTCGTCCGTCGTCTGGATGTGCTTTCCAGCCGGACGGGCGGCGGAACGATCGTCCGCGGACGAGATGTCCGCGGATAAGTCCGTCGTGTGGATACACGCTTAAAGTCACGCGGTTGTGGTGTCCTCGATTGAGAGACAGTTACTGTGTCACTCCGCACCTTTCTATTTTCCATCAAGAACCTCTTTCTCAGTTGTTCCCACCACCGAGCGCAGCAGGCGCTCTCCCTACCCTACCGCCTTCATGAAAGCCAGCAGCGAGATCAAGCGCATAGTCGTTTGCGTCCCATTTCTAAGGAGCTTCGCTCATCGGTTGTATTTTTTGAGGTCGTGCACGCGCCCGTGCACAAAGTGTACGTTGAGAGCGGCGAGCTTGCGGTGATTGTTGTGGTTGTGGCACCGAATGAAGGTGGTATCCCGGTCCAAGACAATGTCTAGAGGCCTGTTTGCTAGCCGGGTCATGTCGTGCACAGACTGTGTCGATAGAGCCGGCGACATGTTGGAACTTGAAGTCACCTTTTGCGTTGGTGAGGTATAGACCGTCGGTGCTGGAGCGCTGGGAAGTGTTACGTAGACCACTTTCAAGGGATGGCGGCTATCATACCCGAACACTACTAGGTGTGTGCGGCCCTTTGTGACTTACATGTAGTTATGACGTTTGCTTGCTCAAGGGGAAATTGTGCGCTCTTACACGACATATTTTTCTGGCGTATGTCGGACTTGTGGTGTTTCGCAGCCCCACAGGCACTGTTCCCGCTTACACTGTGCCCGCTCACACGAGACTGTGTCCTCTTACACGAACTGCACCCGCTTACACGAGATATTTCTCTGGCGTTTCTCGTGGCTGTTGTGGTTCGCGGTCCCACGGGCAGTCATTTCAATTCTATTGAGGGTGTGCCGTAGTGATGTGCTTCGTCCTGGCTGGACGACAATGCCTACCGTGGACGTTAGGTATTCAAGCCAGAGCCGCAAGAGGTTGCCCTGTTCGTCATGCTCGATGCACCAGAAGACGCCCATGTTTCCATTGAGGAGGCCGTCCCTTACCTCGATGCTGGCCGTGATCATGTACGGCTTGCCGATACTGAGGTAAATTGAGGCCGGCGGGCTACCCATGCCGCTTGCGTTCATGTTGGCCACCTTGGTCAGGGCATTCCTGTGTATCTGCTCGTTCTTATAGCCACTTATGTTATCGCATGCGGCATGACATAACACGGTATCCGCAGCGTCGAGGCGACGTGCGTTATAGCGGTCGACGTCCGCATTGCTGCAGTATAGCGGTATGCTGTCAGGGCACTTATCGGCGGCTTTTTCGCGTGTCGCAAAGTCGCTCTCAATGCATCTGACGTCATCCTCGGTCAGCATGAGTCCATAACCTAGCCTCATATGAAATGAAGAGAACACTGCGTCATTCTGGCGGGACACGTGGACGAGTGGATGGCAGTCGAGCGTGTTCCAGCATGTTCTGTCTTCAGCTCCCTCACTTGCCTTGCGTTTCGATGCGTATGTTTTAATGCGTTAATGCGTCACGTATGCGTTAATGTGTTCAGACTGAATCACCTGTGGCACATACCTGCATAACATCAACTGTGGTATGAATGAATGCATGATTTATTTTAGTTTAGACACAGAGCGAGTCTTGAATGGCAAGGCTAAAGGCACAACACTGTCTGCCTTACTGAGGCCTTGTCACCCATACATTGCTCCAACAGTGAGGCAGCATAGAACAGCATAGAACACAAGGACACGTAAAGTTTCTGCAAAAGAGTAACAATCATAAATTTGCTACATGTAAATGAAAAAAAAGAATAACACGATTTCTAAGAATTAAAAATACGCTAAAACAATTGTAATAACGAAACTGATTACAAGCACAATGTGAGACTGAGAGTGTGACAAATTAAAAAAAAATACAGCGCTGAACCAAAACGATACTATACGCTAATACAATTTGTAATAACAAAAAATGTTTACAAGCTCAATGTGGCACTGACAATGTGACAAAGTGAAGAAATAATTATGTATACAGCAGTGAACCAAAATGATACGTCCAACAGAATAGACCTAGCAATGAATTCAGTCAACAATAGAAAGGAAGTACATCTTCATGGCATTTTTTAAAGTAACTCAAAGACTTCCACTTTTGAGCAATACTGATAGTGCTAGGATGTGCATGTATAAAGGATGGAAATAAGTATGCAAGCTGTTCTGTACCATACACTGCCCTACAAAAATGAACTCTAAACTGATCGTGCCTGAAATTGTATTGAGTGTTAGTTGAAAGGTACCTTTGAAGAAAAATGGTAGCATTTTTTGAGCTCACCCCGTATATATATGGCGAGCCTAAGATTATTTAAGGCAGTTATTTTGAAAAGGCCATGTTTTAAGAATACATTTGCCGTATGATCTCGGTATCCAAGGTTTTCTATTGAGCGAACTGCTCGCTTCTGAAGAGTTATGAGCCGATTCAGGTTTGATTGGCATGTGGTTCCCCATATCAGTAGGTAGTAACTAAGATGAGATTGAATTAATGCGTGATACAAGCGACGTTTCAACCAAACGGGAACGAAGTGCCTAATCCTAAACAATGTGCCTGTTGACTTATAGATGCTGGATTGAACCTTTATGACATGTTGCTTGAAACTAAGGTCTTCATCAAAGAGAACCCCCAGAAGCTTAAAAACAGAAGTCCGCTCTATTACGGCGTCAGTAAACTTTATACAAATAAAACAGTCGTCAGGATTACTTACAGGCTTTAAAACAACATACTTGGTTTTACTGAAGGAAAGAAGATGGCTTTTAAGGGCTTTTTTATTCTCTTTTTTATTGTCTGCTAGTTCTCATTAATATTTGGTTTTACTGACATTCAACTGTAACTGGTTCGCTGAAAGTCATACATAAAGTTGATCTAGCCAATCATTAGCTGTAGTTTCGAACCCACATAGACTGTTACCGGAAAAAAAGCTTGTGTCATCAGCGTACAAAACTGTATCAGTATTAAGTGGTATATTAACAATGTCGTTTATATATAATATAAAAAAGAGGACCTAATATTGATCCTTGTGGGCACCAAGAGTTATTTCTTTCATCTGTGAACAAAACCCGTTATGTCATGTGTATTGTAATCTCAAGGTGAAGTAATCTGGAATCATGCCCACGAATTCCATAGTACGCTAGTTTATTAAACAAGATGGGATGTTTAATGGAATCGGAAGCTTTTCTGAGGTCCAGGAAAAGGTCGACAGTGTATAATTTGTTCTCAAAATTACTAAGAATCTTTTCCTTCACCTCAAGAAGAGCTGTTTCTGTAGCCCTATGTTCACGGAAGCCAAACGGCTGATCCACAAGGGCATGAGTGTTATCGAAGAACTTAGTAAGTCGGCACTTAAGGAGGCGCTCCAGCGCTTTTGAAAAAAGAGGAAAAACCAATATTGGTCGTTAGTTATTTAGACCATTTACGGAGCCCCCTTTATGCAGTACAATCACTTTAACAATTTTCGTTGTACCTGGAAAGGTCCGGTTAGTAAAAGCACTGTTACAGATATGGGATAATCCAGCGGTAATAATATCAGCAACAGCTGTAATTGGAACGGCTTTTATGTCGTCTACTTCTGATGCAGTATCTTTTTTCAATGCCTTAAGAATGCGATAAACCTCCTTTTCACTGCAAGGTGATAAGAAAATGGTATTGGAGCACTCGTTGTTTACGAATTTGGCAGAATGCATTAAAAAAGCTTTAGACTGAGTTGCCCCTCCTGTTCGCAAAAATGATCATTGAATTTGTTAGCCAGAGCGGTATCGCTATATTCAACGCCCTCTATTGTTGAAGGATATGAGATTATGTCCTACTGGTTTCCCTTTAGTCTGCTAACTACGTTCCATAATTTCTTAGGATTGTTTGATACAGTAGTCAACATGTGTTCATAAAACTGTTCCTGGCTTTCTTAAGGTCCGCAGTCAACTTGTTTCTTATTTTCTCATGTTCGCTGGAACGAATAAATGCGTCAAAAAGTTTGTCAAGTTTCTGCATTCTAGTATATAATTCTCGGGCTACCCACGGTTTCCTGGCTTTCTTGTGTTTCCTCACCTGTACTAATGAGAAGGAATCGTCGTAGCACAACTCTAAATTCTGATAAAACGTGTCATGCGATATATGAGGATCATTTTCATCGTAAACTTCTGACCAGACTGTGTTTTCAAGAAATGTGCGAAGAGAATTCATATTGTGTTCATTGAAGTGACGGCGGAATAAAGGCTGATGCCGAGAGCGCCTTTTGTTCTCATGTCTTGGCAGGAAAGAAAATATTGGCAAATGGTCACTGAGGACAGAGGTAAGAATTCCTGAAAAAACATCATTTGGGTCGCGGTTATTTATGCATAGGTCAATGAGTGATTCAGAATCTGGAGTTATCCTTGTTGGTGAGCACACAAAATTATTGCAATTATACGAATGCATCACTTCTCCAAATTGTTCAGCATAGGGGGTTGCTAGTAATAAGTTAATGTTCATGTCACCAAATAGGACAACATGCAGGCGAATATCAGATGCAAATTCCAATATTTTGTTAATGAATTTAAAGAATTCACAATGGCCACCAGACGGTGGCCGGTATACTGATGCAATTAAATAATGAAGTAATAAATAGATAATGCTTTTCCTGGCATCTCTGTCTCATTTCCCACAGAAGCTCTTTGTTTAACGGCGTCAGGTTATCAAGAAAGTAAGCGCTCGGGAGGCTGGCTTTCAGGAGAGACTTTTTTGCCATCCATTCGTCCCGTGTTACACGGGATTGGAATCGCACGAGCACCGCATGTTCTTTCCCGGGCTTCGGGGTAGTCTATGAATGCGTTCGACGTCTGAGCCGGAGAATTCGACAAGTTGCGGCCGTTTCTATACGTCGTTTACCATGTCAAGTAGTACCTCGTTTTTGGTTTCTGGAAGTCCGTGGATTTCCAGACTCTGACGCCTACTATGCTGTTCGAGTTGATTAACTTGGAGCCGTAGTTTATGAATTCCTTGGTGGCATTGTTTGCCTCAGCTTCTTCGACCTTTTTTTTTGAGAGCGGCTATCTCTGAAGAATGCGCTTTCATTTGGACCAATTGATTGTACACACCCGAGAAATACTGAACAGACACTTCTAATTTGTCTACTGTGTGTTTCAGCTGTATGACCTCTTCAACTTGACTCACGATGGCACGTAGTTGCGTCAGCTTATTGCTAATTTCAGATAGCATCCGCTGAACATCTCAAGATTGTGCACCTCCTTCCTGTTGAACGCCTCCAGAATTTCGGGCTGCTACCACAACACAGGTCTGGCATTCCCAATTATTTTTGGCAACATCATCCTGCGCCTTAAACGCAGTCTTAGACACGCCTGAGCGTGCGCCTAGATGGTAATCAAAAGTGCACTCCGTACACAAAGGATACGCCCCTGAATCTGGAAGTGTTTCACTGCATACAGGCAAAGGTGAAATAGCGGCATTACTATCAACACTCAGAATATGCACAAATATGTAACATAAGCAATAAGACTAAGCAAGAGCAATTTAGTAGCACATAAGCAAAAGCAATTACAGCGGTTACAGCGGTGGCGGTGAGGAACTAGCAACTTCTGCTATAAAACAGTTTGCACCAGCACCAACCTGCAAGTATTGAAGAATTTCGTTACTCCTTCTGCGTGACCGCTTGCCGCAATCACCGCAGAGCAAACGCGCCGAAGCTGGGTGGGTCTTGTTCTTTTAAAATGGCTGGATGACGTAACTGCACAAAATGGTCTCGCAAAAGTTCCCGTGTCAGCGTTGCCCAGGATCGTCGACAATGCTTCCAGGGAATAGTAGCAGTAACTGCAACTACTGAAGAATTTCGTCACTCCTTCTGCGTGACCGCTTGCCGCCACCACCGCAGAGCAAATGCCGGTATTTGCCACACGGTATTTGTAGGTATGCAGGTATTTGCCACATGTGGCTGATGAAAAGGACTTCATGACGTACGCGACAGGCGTTTTGAGTTATTTATGCCATGACCAGTGAATCGTGTTCGTCATACACTGATTTATGCCATGACCAGTGAATCGTGTTCGTCATACACTGATCCCCTGCTCTGGCACATCTGGTATATTGCAAGTTATGGAGACAACCGAGAGAGCACCCAGACGTAGATAGATAGATAGATAGATAGATAGATAGATAGATAGATAGATAGATAGATAGATAGATAGATAGATAGATAGATAGATAGATAGATAGATAGATAGATAGAAACGGCCAAAGTGCCTGAGGTTCGCTAAGAAATGCTTCGCACTTAATAGTGCATGTATAAGAGGGTTTACCCCCGCAGGGTCGACTGCGCAAGCATGTATTTGGCGAGTGGCGTCACCACGGACCCGAGCTAAAAGAGAGGGGGGCTACGACCTCCTTCCACGCCTAGCCTTGCGTGGCTTAGCCGTGTCCGGTGAAATGAGGATCTGGGGGAGCTGACGCTGGGTGATGAGGAGCTGACGCTGGGTGATTAGACCTTTAAGGCCGCCCGGCAGAGGCAACACATCCCTTTGGCCCAGGCTTCACGTAGACGGCACCCTTGGTCTGACCCACCCAGGGGTAACCGGCAGTCGCCTTTCTCTGTCTGTCTTTCTCGCCACATCATAGTCTATCTCGCTCACTTTTGATCTTTCCTGTCATCTTCTCTCTTCCGCTCGCTTCAATTTTTCCTTGCGGCAAGGGTTAACCTTGCGTGATTATCCAACTTATGATAAACCATATTAGGCTACAGTGACGGCGTACTACTGGCGTTGTCCAGGCTTTCCACATGTTCTGCCACGCCCCCTTGTTGGGCTCCGCGGTTGGTGGCAGGCGCCGTTGCCGTATAAGTCACTTTTTCACATGTGATCCTCGAACCGATCATGCTCCGAAAAGGGTACACACCGACCTAATATCGCTCTTCTGGCCTAAATACAAAGGCACTTCCCGAAATTTCATGTGCTTCACTGCGAGCAATCGTCTACAAAAGCTAGAGAAATTTCACCATTCCTTGTGACCAAGTGGCTAAAAAAGACCATCAGAACCGGTTATAAAGCTACAAAGGTGGCAAGTGGGGATTTGCTCATCGAACTCACAGACAAAGAACAGTACGACAAAATCGCACACCTGGTAGCTTTTGTTAACATCCCTGTATCTGTGAGTGCACACCGAACCATGAACACAGTGAACGGTGTAGTATCAGACGAAGACTACGCCAGTTATGTTATGTCTGTTAAACTGTCTGTTGAACTTGATGACACTGAATGAAGATGAGCTCCTCGATGAGTGGAGGGACCAAGGTGTAATATATATGCAGCGCAACACAATTAGACGGAACAACAACGTAATCACAACAAAGCATTTAATACTTACTTTCACTTCAGCCACACTACGGGAGACACTTGAAGCCGGCTACTGTGAAACTTGAAGTCCGAACGTACATACCGAATCCGAGGCGTTACTTCAAATGCCAGAAATTTGGTCATGCATCTCAGAGGTGCCGTGGACAGCTTACTTGCGCCAAGTGCGGCATCACTGGTCACCGTGCTGACGACCGCTGTAATGATGAAGTCCATTGTGCAAACTGCGATGGCAGTGATCCCCCCAAACTCCAGAGGTTGCCAAACATGGAAGAAAGAAGAAGAAATAATCATTGTAAAGGTAAAGAAAAATATAACGTTCCCGAAAGCAATGCAAAAGATTTCATCCTCATTCGCACTGAGCACATTGTAGGCTTATGCCACAGGAGCGAAGAAAAGACACGCCTGAACGATAATCGATGCCAGCAAGGAACGTGAGCCGTGGCTGCACGTGCCACAGCCTAGCGCCTTCTTTATTTCTTCTTTCGCCATCGCGCGCTCTCCGGTTTGCCCGCCGTCTGAACGAGGGCGCTACAGGGCCCCCCGTGTCGACTGGAAGTCGGAATCTGACATGCGGTTTTTGGTAGTGCAACGGAAGGTCAGGCGTGGGTGAGAGGCTTTCCATGGTGGTCTTCAGGTACGCCGGCTTAAGTCAGTCCAAGCTGACTGTCTCTTCACGGCCGTTCTGAAGAAGAGTGGCAGTTTTGGGGGTGCGGTTAAGGACGCGGAATGGTCCGTAGTAGACTGGTGTCCAAGGTGGTCTGACCGCGTCGTGGCGCACGAAAACATGTGTTGCAGTGGCGAGATCAGGGTGGACGAATATTGTCTTCTTTTGTGAAGGTCTGGGTGGAGTGGGCCGGAGGTCTTGAACGCAGTCGAGGAGGCTTTGGAGGAATTGTTGTGGCTGGTCTGGTAGCCTCGTTGACGTGAAGAAGTCTCCCGGAAGCCGTAGAGAAGTGCCATACACCAGCTCTGATGTTGAGCACTGCAGGTCTGCCCGGATGACAGCTCGTAAACCTGAGAGCACCAGTGGCAAGGCATCAACGCAGGTGGCTCTATTGAGGCGGGTAGTCAAGACGGTCTTCAGTTGTCGGTGAAGGCCTTCGACCTTGCCGTTGGCGCAGGGATGATAAGCCGCGGTACGGCAATGTCTGGCTCCGAGGATGCTATTAAGGCACGTAAACAACGACTTTCGGGAACTGGGTGTATGGACTCAAACTGGCGTCCACGCTCTCTTGTCACGGTGTCAGGACAGCTGCATTTTCGATGGAGGCGAAAATGTTTGAGGCCCGTGTACTTAGATTTAGGTGCACGTTAAAGAACCCCAGGTGGTCGAAATTTCCGGAGCCCTCCACTACGGCGTCTCTCATAATCATATCGTGGTTTTGGGACGTTAAACCCCAGATATTATTATTATTATTATTACACGGTGCCAGGACAGCCAAAACGGCATACCCACGTAGAAATGAAAGAGCGGGCAACTGTCTCGGCGGTGATATCTTCAATTAGAACAGCCCCTGGCCAGCGTGTGAAACGATCGACCATGGTCAGTATATAACGGTACCCCTGAGACACTGGTAGATGGCCCACAATGTCTAGACCATGTCTAGAACACAATGAACATGGTCGAAACAACGGCCAGGTCGAAGGAAAGGTTGGGGAGGCGTCTTGATATGAAGGGAGACCTTTGTCATCTGGCAGGGCAGGCACATGCGCGTCCAAGCGCGCACATCAGCGTTGATTCCGGGCCAGACATAGCGCTGGGTGAGAACACACTGAGTAGCCCGAATGCCGAGGTGACAGATGTCGTGTAAGGAGTGGAAAACGGTGCGTTGTAATGAACCGGGAACGAAAGGGCGCGGAAGGTCAGCTGAGACATCGCACCACAAGCGCTCAGATGATAATGGATGAGGCACCAGGCGTAGTCGGAGAGAACGGGGGTTCTCCCGAAAAGCGACAAGCTCTTTATCATCCTGCTGTGCGGAGGAAAATGAGGCCCAGTCGATGGTTGGAGATGGAGAGTCAACCGCGGCTATACGAGAAAGGGCATCTGCGGCGGTGTTGTCAGCTCCTTTCACGTGGCGGATATCAGTCGTGAACTCCGACATATAGCAAGATGGCGGAGTTCACGGGGCACGTACTTGGATGAGTTAGTGCGGAAAACATACGCCATTGAGTTATGGTCAGTCAGCACGTAAAACGAGCATCCTTCCAGAAAATGCCAAAAGTGCTGTATCGCAGCGTAGATGGCTAGTAATTCCCGGCCGAAGACGCTGTAGCGGGTCTCAGCAGGAAGTAGCTACGAGAGTAAAACGACAAGGGTCTACACTCGGAGTTAATGCACTGCTGTAAGACGGCTCCGACGGCCACGCTGGATGCGTCCACCATCAACCGAGTAGGAGCGTTGCTGCGCGTATGAATAAGAAGCACGGCGTGAGCGACCGCTTGCTTGGCAGCAGTAAAGGGAGCCTGGGCCTCTGACGACCAAATAATGGCGGAGGACGGGCCGGCCGTTGACCGAAGGAGGTCGGCGAGTGGTCGTAGCAGTTCGGCACAGTGGGTTATGAAGCGCCTGGAAAAATTCACAAGCCCCAGGATTTGGCGTAATTGGCGCAATGTTGTAGGCTGAGGATAATCCTGGATTGATTTAACGTGGGACCGGAGAGGCCGTATTCCTTGGGATGATATGTGATGGCCCAAGAACTCGAGCTCAGATGCTGTAGACGTACTGCTGTAGACGTTGGAACAGAGCCCGAAGATGGTGCTCATGGTCTTCAGGCGTGCGGCTGGCGATGAGGACATCGTCAAGGTACGCAAACACAGTAGAGAGGCCCCGTGTGACCTCGGAAATGAACCGCTGGAAAGTTTGAGCCGAATTGCGGAGTCTAAAAGGCGTCAGCACGTATTCAAACAACCCGAAGGGCGCCCTCATGGCGGTCTGAGGTATGTCGGCGGGCTCGACAGGAATCTGATGGTACGCCTTAACAAGGTCCACTTTGCTGAAAATTATGCAGCCGTCGAGGCGCGATGTAAAATCCTGGATGTGAGGTAGGGGATAGCTGTCGTGGACAGTTTTGGTGTTCAATGCTCGATAGTGCCCACAAGGACGCCAGTCACCAGGATCACTCTTTGGCACCAAATCCAGCGGGGAAGCCCAAGCGCTTGACGACGGGCGTATAATGCCGAGCTGCAGCATGTGGTCAAACTACCGTTTAGCAATAGCTAGGCGGTCGCCAAACAGGCGGCGTGGTCGAGCGGCTGCCGGTAGACCCCGGGTGACGATGTGGTGTGTCACCAAATGTTTAGGCGGCTGAGTGAGGTTGCACGGTTTTGTTAACTCCGGGAAACTCGTCAGAATTTTTGGAACGGTGTGGAAGGTATCAGCATGCGGATGGCCATTGGAGCGATGTCGGAGAGGACTCCCGAGATGGAGAGACGAGTCTGACCGTCTATGAGGCGGCGCCGCCGCAAGCTGATGTCCAAATCGCAGTATGAGAGGAAGTCCGAGCCGATGATCGGTTGAACCACGTCTGCGATGACGAAAACCCACCGGAAAATGCGGCGAAGGCCGAAGTCGAGGGTGAGAGATCGAAGTCCATACGTCGCTATAGACGAGGCATTGGCAGCGCGAAGCACTTGTCCCTGCGATTTCGAACGATCAGCTTTAGTCGAGGGCACAACGATAATTTCCGCGCCCGTATCTATACGGAACCTGGCGCCCGATAGCTGGTCGGTGACCATGAAAAGGCGGCTGGAACGAGAAGTGAGATCACACGCCGCCGTCAGTGATCCCGGCAGGCGTTTCCCTGCCACGAACAAGGAGGTGTACGCTCCGTGGCTCGGTGTCGGAAACGCCGGTGGTACCAGCAGAGAGGTGGAGGGCTGGGGCTCCAAGCATCTCGTGTGCGTGGAAAAGCTCGCCGACCGGAACGAGGCGAACGAGTCTCCTGCAGGGGGCTGCGGAGTGCGGCAATGGAGGCGGCGAGTTCGTCGATGCGGGCCTCAAGGCGCGAAATCGCTGTGTCTACTGTTGGTAAGACAGCGTTGACAGATGGGGAGGTCGCTTCATGAACCTGATCGGCGAGGTCCGCCAGGTGGTCGAGGTTGACGTCGCCGGCCGCCGCGAGGACGAGGCAGATTGGCTGAGAAAGGCGTTGGAGGAAGAGCTCACGAAGCAACGCTGAGTGAGCAGAGACGTAGTGTTCCCCAAGTAGCTGTCGCATTCGGCGCAGTAGTTGGGAGGGGCGCCTGTCGCCAAGGTCCCCCTCTGCAAGGAGCTGCTGTAGGCGGACGCATTCTGAAGGCATGAATCACTCCAGCACCTTGATTTTAAGGTGCTGGTATGGAGAGGAGTCGGAGAGCTCGCTGGCAACATCAGGAGGAAGGACTGAGGCTACGTGGTAGTAGCGTGTCGTTTCCGAGGCAATGCGGTACAGGGAAAATAGCGCCTCGACCTGGTGAAACAAAACTTGCGCATCCTGTGGCCAGAAAGATGGGAGACGCAGTTGCACGGCCGAGACGTTTTGCAGACGTGAGGCTTGTTCAGTTGAGGGTGCATTCACGTCAGTCATTGTCTTCGTCCTAGGTCACCACTTGTAGCCCTATGTCACAGGAGCGAAGGAAAGACACGCCTGAACGATAATCGATGCCAGCAAGGAACGTGAGCCGTGGCTGCACGTGCCACAGCCTAGCGCCTTCTTTATTTTCTTCTTTCGCCATCGCGTGCTCTCCGGTTTGCGCGCCGTCCGAACCAGGGCGCTACAATATCTTTCGTCGAAGTGGTGCAACGAGGGGCGGCACCACTACGGCCTCTGGCAGTTGCCCGGACCACGTCTAGCGTGCCGAGGTTAACGACACTCGCCCCAATGGTGGGAGCAGCCAACGCTGCCCTGGTCTCTGTCAAAGTGTTCACACCGGTGGCCTCTACAAGCTCCGGCTGTAGCCAAGGCAATCTAGAGACCAAGGATGGGACGTCAACTTCAGGCCCTGCGGGGCCTAAGACTTTGCCGCTGCAGACGAAGCCTACGCGACTCACAGATCTCTTTGTGGAGCGGGCGTCCAGTGCCTCGCCAGAGGCTATGACCAGCTCAAGCCAGATGGCGCTGGTAGCGTCGAAGGAGCAGCGAGCTCCTCTCGACCGCTCCAAAAAAGACAACACGCCAATTAAAGGCCCTGACAAAGGTCGCGTAAAATAAGCCAATGCTCTAATGTTGAGACACACAGCACCGTTATTTTTCTCTTTATCAACAAAATCATACAGTGTAGCACAAGAGGACTACTTAGAAATCTAGATGACGTCCAAGAACTCAGTAATTTCAATGTGAAAGCGATATGTGTCCAAGAAACACACCTAAGCCCCAACCACAACAACTTCTTCAGGCAATAAAACACTTTCCGAAAAGACCACGAGGATGCTGTCGTATCATGTGGTGGTGTGGCCTTGATATCTCATAGAAGTATAGCACGTCAGAATCTAAAGGTCCAAATAGCCCTCCAGGCAGTAGCTGTTTGAGCAATATTTTTCGATAAACTAATTACAATTCGCTCATTGTACATACCACCACATTATCAGCTCCACAAACGCGATTTGGAATCATTACTAGCAGAAATCCCAAAACCATTTTTTATTCTTGTGGACTTTAATGCACACAGTAGTAGCCTGATGGGTGATTCTCGCTGCGATGTGCAAGGCCACCGTATTGAACAGCTTCTGTTTCATTTCGGTGCATCTCTTTTGAATACGAACGAGCCCACATATCTTAACGTCGCAACCAAATCATACTACGCTGTGGACCTTAGCATTTCATCGCGGACACTTTTGTAGCATTCTTCAGAAACCATTTGGGAGCGTTTCTACAAAACTGACAACACCAAATCACAATCGACATCCTCCGCAGGCTCCTCGGTGGAAGGTACGCAGCCCCAGGCTCTTCGGTGGAAGGTACAAGCAGCTGATTGGGAACGGTAGTGAACCCTCACTCACAGACGTGGGCTGAGATGTCTGCTCTAAACATAGATGATGCTGTGAACTATCTTACAGCTTCTGATGCCGCTTCGAAACGCATTCATCAAGCGAGCAACACAGGTTCCAAACGACGTGTTCCCTGGCGAAATGATAAATGTAGGAAAGTGCGCAGAAACTAGAACAAAGCGTGGAGGCTGCTCCGACAGCGGATAACCTAAAGAATTTCAAAAATGTAAAATCCCAAGGAAGGAGGACACGCTGGCGGCTCGAAGAGAGAGTTAGCAGAAGTTTTCTGTCAGATGTCAACTCGCACACATGCGAGGGTAAAGTGTGGAACAGGGTCAGCTGGACAAAAGCGCGAGAAACTCATACACTTCCTTTGGTAAACACCCAGGGCGACACCTTGGAAGACCAAACGAGCTTCCTCGGTGCTCACTTTGAACATATGTCCAGCTTGTCGCACAACTCTGAAAACTTCGAACGGTATAAGGCAAGAGTAGAAACAGAGAAAGTAGAATAGATGTGCGCGAAATACGAGGCGTACATTGAAGACTACTCAACGCGGATATTTGGGCTAGTTGGTGGGTGTGGAACTTGTGCATCTTAGCAGCGCAGTGGAACGAACACAAGAGAAAGGAGCAGTTCTATCCACGTGTTCCTTGTGTGTCTCTTGTGTTCGTTCCACTGCGCTGCTAAGATGCACAAGTTCCGCGCAATGTACCTTTCTCCTTGGCTGAGCTGCAGGTTTCACTAAACTGCTGCAAAAAATCCGGCGCAGGCTCCCGCCGCACATTATATAAAATGTTTAAGAACCTACCAATCGAAACACAAAAAAACCTACTTTTCCTGGACAATTTCATATTGCTTTTAGGCGAGGTCCCCATTTCATGGAAAGAGGCTATTGTAATTCCTATTTTGAAACAGGGCAAGGATTCATCCTTCGTCGCAAGCTATAGACCCATTGCATAAACAAGCTGCCTCTGTACACTTTTCGAAAAGATGATAGCCTCGGCTTGCGATCTGGCTATTGGCAGATCCCGATGCCCGAGTCTGATAAAGAGGAGACCGCATTTTCTACACCTGATGGCCTCTTCAATTTCAATGTGATGCCTTTTGGGCTCTGCAATGCCCCAGCCACATCTGAGCGAATGATTGATACGGTACTTCGGGGCGTAAAATGGAAGACCTCTCTTTGTAACCTGGACGACATCGTCATCTTTTCGTCCACCTTCTCGCAACACCTAGAACGTCTAGACGAGGTAATAACGTGTCTAGCCAAAGCCGGTGTCCAGCTAAATTCGTAGAAGTGTCGGTTTGCGAGCCGCAGCATCAAAATGTTGGGTCACGTAGTCAGCAAGCTTGGTATTGAACCTGATGCTGACAAGGTGGCCGCTGTCTTGCACTTTCTTAACCCACTACGCTAAAGAACCTTCGCAGCTTCCTCGGCTTAGCGTTGTACCTCCGCCGGTTTGACCGTGATTTCGCAACTATCGCAGCATCTCCACAAACTTCTGACCACAAGTGCATCCTTTGTTTGGACGGATGACTGTGAAGCTGCTTTCCAGACCCCCAAGCGATGCCTCACGTCAGGATCAGTTCGTCGCCATTTCGATCCCGCAGCACCTACTATTTACACACTATCGCAAGTGTGCATGGAATCGGCGCTGTTCTGCTGCAGCGTGACCAGGCTTCGCAAGAGCAAGTAGTGGCTTACGCGAGTCGCACTCTCTCTCCAGCTGAACGGAATTACACCATCACTGAACAAAGATGTCAGGCCATTGTGTGGTCTGCACAAGAGTTTCGCCCCTACTTGTACGGGCGCCGTTTTACGATCGTGACAGACATGTCATGCGCTCCGTTGCTTGTCCCTTATGAAGAACTTGTCAGGGCGCCTCGGCCATTGGGTGCTCCGACTCCAGGAGTATGACTACATTGTCACATACAGGTCGGGTACGAAACACCAAGACGCCGACGCTTTGTCGCGTTGTCCGCTGTCGCAAAATACCTACCTTCTGTGCGGCACCTATCAGCGAAGCGACCACGCAGATGACCAGCCTTAGTCCGATCAAATCCACTGCGCCGGATGACTTCCTTCAGGCCGCAGACTTCGCCGTGCTACAACGTGCAGATACATACTGCCGTGCTATCATCGATCAGCTCACTGGCTTGTTCAGTGCAGCCAACAGCCGCTTACGACGCCAGCTCGCGTATCTCAAACTTCACGATGGAGCGCTCATCGGATGACTGGGACCGATCGGTCCCAGTCAGCCCTCGCTCACTTCGACTCCAACTTTTAGAAGACTTCCACGACGACCCGACAGCTGGCTACTTATATTTTCATAAAACATACGATCGCATCAAGACTCGCTGCTTGTGGTCTGGCCTTTCCACTAGCGTTTCCAAGTACGCCGAGTCCTGTTCGTCATGCCAGCACCGAAAGCGTTCGACATTTCATCCCGCCGGCCCTTTACAACCTCTACCGTGCCCGTCCGCTCCATTCGAGTTCGTTGGCATAGACTTATCGGACCTCTTCCGCTTACACCCGCCGGTCACCGCTGGATCGTTATTGCCGTAGGCCACTTATCTCGCTACGCTGAGACGGCAGCTCTTCCTTCTGGTGCTGCCTCCGAAGTCGCCGACTTTGTCCTGCGTGCCATTATCTTGCGCCACGGCGCCCCTCGAGTTCTCCTTAATGCCCCCGCTGAAGTCCTACAGGCCTCTGACACCATCCATAAGACCACCTTGGTACATCACCCGCAGACAAATGATCTCATCGAGCGTTTTCGCCGAACTTTGTCAGATATGATCCCATGTATGTTCCAGATATGATCCCATGTGATCTTATGTATACTGTACTGATGGGCGACTTTAATGCAAAGGTAGGCAAGAAGCAGGCTGGAGATCATGCAGTTGGGGAATATGGCATCGGCTCTAGAAACGCCAGAGGGGAGTTACTAGTAGAGTTCGCAGAATGCAATAATTTACGGATCTTGAATACCTTCTACAGAAAACGGGCTACTCGTAAGTGGACGTGGAGGAGTCCTAATGGCGAAACTAAAAATGATATAGACTTCATAATGTGTGGCCAGCCGGGCATTTTACAGGATGTGGAAGTAGTTAACAAGATCCGATGCAGTGACCATAGAATGGTAAGATCTAGAATTTAACTAGACTTGAGGAAGGAACGGCAGAAACTGATACACAAGAAGCCGATTATTGAACTAGCTCTGAGAGGGACAGTACAGGAATTCAGAGTTTCACTTGAGAATAGGTACGCGGCTTTAACCGAGGAAACCTACCTTAGCGTTGACGCAATGAATGATAATCTGACTAGTATCATTAAGGAGTGTGCAGTGGAAGTCGGGGGTACAGTCGTTAGCCAGGACACTGGCAAGCTTTCCCAAGAGACGAAAAACCTCATTAAGAAAAGTCAAGCCATGAAAGCCTCAAATGCAACAGACAAAGCAGAGCTGGCGGAGCTTTCGAAGTTAATCAATAGGCGTAAAGTAGCCGACATAAGAAAGTACAACATGGAGAGAATTGAGCATGCTCTAAAGAACGGAACAAGCCTCAAAGCTATGAAGGCGAAGCTCTGCATAGGCAAAAATCAGATGTATCCATTAAGGGACAAGGAAGGCAAGGTGACAACCAATATGGATAGAATAGTTGAGGTAGCGGAAGAGTTCTACAGAGATCTGTGCAGCAGCCGAGGCATTCAGGATGATAACGTAAGAAGGAGTAATAGCGCAGAGGAATCTGACATCCCACCAGTATTGACATGAGAAGTAAAGAAAACCCCAAAGGGAATGCAAAGAGGCAAAGCAGCTGGTGAGGATCAGGTAACATCAGACCTGTTGAAAGACGGTGGAGAGATTATGTTAGAGAAACTGGCCACCCTGTATACGAAGTGCCTCTGGACGGGGAGGATACCAGAATCTTGGAAGAATGCCAACATCATGTTGATCCATAAGAAAGGGGACGTCAAGGATTTGAAAAATTACAGGCCCATAAGCTTACTGTCCGTTGTCTACAAGCTTTTACAAAAGTAATTGCTAATAGAATTAATACGACAATAGAGTTCAATCAACCAAGGGACCAGGCAGGATTTCGTACAGGATTCTCAACAATAGACCATATTCATACTATCAATCAGGTGATAGAGAAATGCGCGGAATACAACCAACCCCTATACATAGCCTTCATAGATTACGAGAAGGCATTTGATTCGGTGGAGACATCAGCAGTCATGCAGGCACTGCGGAATGAAGGCATCGACGAAGCCTATATAAACATAATGGAAGAAATCTACAGCGGATCCACAGCCACTATAGTCCTCCATAAAGAAGCGACAGAATCCCAATAAAGAAGGGCGTACGGCAGGGAGACACGATCTATCCAATGTTGTTCACCGCGTGTTAACAGGAGGTTTTCAGGGCCCTAGATTGGGAAGAGTTAGGGATAAGAGTTAATGGAGAGTATCTTAGTAACCTACGATTCGCTGATGACATTGCATTGATGAGTAACGCGGGCGACGAATTACAGCTCATGATTACTGAACTGGATACGGAAAGTAGAAGAGTAGGTCTGAAAATTAATATGCATAAAACTAAAGTAATGTGGAACAATCTCGGCAGAGAACAGCGCTTTGCGATAGAGGGCGAGACACTGGAAGTTGTAAAGGAGTACGTCTACTTAGGACAGGTAGTACCCGCGCAGCCGAACCATGAGAGTGAAATAACTAGAAGAATAAGCATGGGATGGGGCTCATTCGGCAAGCACTATCAAATCATGAATGGTAGTCTACCACTATCGCTCAAGAGGAAGGTATATAACAGCTGCATCTTACCGGTACTTACCTACTAGCAGAAACCTGGAGACTTACAAAGAGGGTTCAACTTAAATTGAGGACGACGCAGCGAACGATGGAAAGGAAAATGCTAGGTGTAACCTTAAGAGACAGGAAAAGAGCAGAGTGGGTCAGGGAACAAACGGGGGTTAAGGATATCATAGTTGAAATCAAGAAGAAGAAATGGGTATGGGCCGGGCACGTAGCACGTCGGCAGGATAACCGGTGGTCATTAAGGCTAACTGACTGGATTTCAAGAGATGGCAAACGCGTGAGGGGGAGACAGAAAATTAGGTGGGTAGATGAGATTAAGACGTTTCTAGGTATAACGTGGCAGCAGAAAGCACAGGACCGGGTTGATTGGCGGAACATGGGAAAGGCATTTGCCCTGCAGTGGGCGTAGTCAGGCTGATGATGATGTTCAGCCCGACAACATGAACTAGTAAGTCATGACGAATATTGGTTGCAGCGCCAACTTGGCGCAAGGACACGCGTGCCAAGTTGGTTTTCCTTCACGTGTCATTTTGCCAAGTTCGCGCTGCAACCAAAATTCGTTGAAGAAAACTCGGCCGGGTATGCGACACAGAATTGAGCAAGCCCAAATGGGAAAGCGAAGACAGTGGTGAGAGAGAGCAGAGCGAAGCGGGTGAGGGAGGGTGGCGGGGAAGAAGAGGGTAAAGCCTAGTTGAACGACCAGTACTGAGGCGCGCAGCTGGGAAGGAGGAGCGAGCTGGCGAGCGTTAACCGAAAACTCTGCTTGACAAATGACCAGGAGGAAGGAAAAGATGTGGAGAGGAGAATATAAAAAGCGACGAGGAGGAGAAGAAATGAATAGAAATAAAAAAAAAAATTCTTGGCGAAGCGGGATGCAAAGAAACCCAGCAATGGTCCGAAGGCGAGCGTCGTAACCACATAGCTACCCAGACACGCTAACGTAACGATCATTTATGAGAACCTTATGACTGCGTTGGTACGGGCGAGAGAACGAGAAAAAGATGGAGAGAATGAAAGAAACAGAGAGAGGAAGAAATAGATGCAGATAAAGAAAGCGATCGAAATAAAGAGAAAGACGGAGGAAGGAAGAGAGAGAAATATATATAGAGAGAGAGCCTCAACTTGGCCTTGCCAGGCTTAAGTGCCCCTCACTATGCACATGTGGCTGTATCTAGGCTTAACAAGCTATCTATAGGCTAGGCTTGGCTGGCATGCAAAGGAAGGCCCCCAGCTCCGCTGTTCCTTGAGGCTTGGCACCAGCAGTGCGGAGCCGCTGCCCTACTTTTTGCACTCACCGAGAAACTCCTGGACGACTTGCGAAAGACCAAGTAAAATTAGATAGTGTAATTTTCCCGCACAAAGCCCGACTGGCAAAAATATCAACTCAAGCGCTTGTCAAATGGGTACCGCAGAGCTACAGTTGACATTCCGAGGAGGGGCCGAGCCCCTTCTAACGAAATGGAGAGGACCCAGGCCCCCCTGCCCCCCCTCCCTGTCTCTAAGCCCTGGAACCCTTAAACCCTGCAATATGGCCACCGGCAGGTATTGCCATCTTCACTCGCTCCCATAGACTTGTATAGGGCTACAAACTTCTGACTATTGAGCTTCGCCTTCAAGAGCTGAACGCGATAGCGTAATCGAGCCCCGTGCGCATTGCCTTCAACCGTGCCTTGCGGCATAGTTGAAGGCGATGCGCTTGAGGCACGGGCTCCGATTGAAGCGATGCGCATGGGGCAAGCATACATAAGCTATGTTCAGTCACGTGATGTCCGTAAAAGCACTGCCCATAAAAAATGGAACTGATTCGCACCTACCGATTCATTGTAGGTCTCGTACATGTACACCCATGTTTTTTTTTTCATAATAATAATAATACTGTAGAGAAGCATTGGAACACTGTAATGGGCCGTCCTCTCGAGCACCTTCTAGTGGGTCGACCTCTTCGCCTCTTGTCGGGGAGCACGCCCCTCGTGCTCGAGCTCGTGAGAGTCTCCGTTGTGACTGTCGTCGCTGTGCATCGTCACCGTCAATCGCGCCGTCAATAAACACCTTTACAATACTTTTATTTCTGCCTCAAGAAATACATGGACAGGGGAGCTGCAGAAAAAGCTGTAATGGACAGCTTGACACAGCCACAGCCCCTAAATACGAGGCAACAGGGAAGGCAGTTGAAAAGGCAGTTGAAAGCAAAAACCGTCGCATACACAGAACTTCATGTTACCAAAAAAAACCAAGCAGGAAAACAAAAACAACAAAAACACTGCATATCAAAGAAGACAAGAAAATGAGCAGACAGAATGTTGTCTACACTTTCTACACACAGCATCAATTGCTTCCTCAAAGTAATATTGGTATTATTTGAAATAACAATAATAACACATTCCGAAGATCATCATGTATCAAATAAGAGCACAAATAAAAATACAGATACAGAGGAAGGAGAGACACCGTATTTGGATTTTACGAAACCTAGAATATATGTGGGGGTACATCCTTGTTTAAAATGGCATACGATTCCCTGGCAAGAAGCGAGGCTTAAACATCACGAACGATATTTACTGTCAACCATTTCGGTCGATTCTAGCTGCAAGTGCTCGTGAGCACGGTCTTGCTCGTGGAAGGAGGCGCTTTTTCTTCTTCGGTCTGACACGGTTCTGCGCTTGATTAAACACACTCCCGGCCGCGAAGTCACTCGTTCAGCTCCAGCGAATAAAGTTTTTGTATCGGCCTGGTGGTAACAACCCCTTACTCTTGTCGAATCTTTGAAGAACGTACGTGGCCATCAGCACCGCTGTACACTTCAAGAACCCTTGCAAGTTTCCACAATTGTCGAGGTAATTTCTCAGCTTGGACTATGACGATGTCTCCTGTTTTAGCTTCGTTGGTGGTTCTCTTACGCGAAAAGTGCGCCGATCCAAGTTGCAGCAGCTATTCTTTCGTCCACCGGCTCCAAAAGTTCTCAGTTAGGCGTTTCCTGTATGCATGCCATCATACCGCTTCCGTGCGCGTCAGGTCCATTGGCATGTCGTTGCTGCCCTGTGGTAGCGTCGTTAGTCTCCGCCCAATGATGACGTCTGCTGGGGTTAATGCACGAGGTTCGGCGCTGTCCGACTCAATGTATGTGAGAGGCCTCGAGTTCACGAACGCCTCTATTTCCGTGAGCACAGTGGTCAGCTTTTCAAAGTTAAGTCGGGCTTTGCCGAGAATCTTTCTGAGTGGAAGCTTTATAGTCCGGACTAGACGCTCCCACCATCCGCCCCACGATGGAGCGCTGGAAAGAATGAACTTCCAGGTTATCCTCTTCTTACCCAAGTATGCCGACACATCCTCTTGGGAAAACATCTGGAACAGCTTCTCGAAGTCTTTCGATGTCTTCTTAAACGTTCTTGCATTGTCCGAATAAATTACGCGAGGGAGACCCCTTCGCGCTACAAAGCGTCGTAGACACATCAGGAAGGCTTCGGATGTCTGTCGTGCTGGAAACCAGTTCAAGGTGGACTGCACGTGATGTGGCACATACGAAGAGCGCTATGTAGCATTTTCTCTCCCCGGCTGTAGTCACAACAAAGAGTGGTCCTGCGAAGTCAACTCCAGTGACTTCGAATTCGTTCGTCGATGATAAACAATGACGTGCTATAGGAGCAGTTGGAGCGTCGCCTGGGCTAATACTGAAGCGTCTGCACGTATAGCAGCCATGTATGACTTTCTTGACCAATGTTCGTGCCCGGCAGATCCAATACTGCTCTCGCAACTGTGACAGATTGTCTCTCACGCCTCCGTGCAGTGTTCCGCAGTGTGCTCGCATTGTCAGTAACGTAGAAAAGTGGTGATCGTGCGGGAGGATGACTGGATGCTTTACCTCCTCAGATGCTTCAAGGTGTAACAGGCACCCACCGACCCGAAGGATGTTGTTGGCATCCAAGAACGGGTTGAGGTCTTTGATGCGAGAGGTTTCTCTTGCAGGTGTGCCTTTCGAAATCGAAGTCATCTCTTCTCGGAAGGCTTGTTGCTGTACATGCCTGATCCAATAATTTTCTGCTTCATGGGTCTCTTTCGCTACTAGAAATCCAGTGTGTGCTGCGTTTGTCTGGCGGCAGCGTTTAATGAACCTGAATATCCAAGCTGTGACGCTGAGTAGCTTTTCAATTCTGCTGTAGCTGTCAACGTTCAGGAGCGATGTCATCGTCGTCTCGCTGAATATTGCGACGTGAACGGCAATCATTTCACAAGTGATCCTGTCGTCGGTGCTGATAGGTTCTGACGGTTGTAGAGGCCATCGGTCTTCTGATTCGCATAGCCAATCTGGTCCATGTCGCCACGTGCTACTGAACAGTAATTTATCCATCGAAACCCCACGTGTGAGCAGGACGGCCGAATTCACCAGTCCCGGACAATATCTCCACATAGAGGGATCTGTTTTTTCCCCGATCTCTTTCACTCAGACACGAATTGCTTCCTTTTCGTTATGACGCCTTTTATCCACGACAGCGTGATTGTAGAATCCGACCACATTGTACAGTGGATCTCGAAGTCTGTGGGTGCGCTTGAGACGTAATGAAGTACTCTTGCTCCAATCAAGGCTCCAAGAAGCTCTAGCCGTGGCAGTGTCATCGTCTTGATAGGTGCTACACGTGCTTTTGCAATCAGCAACTCGGGCTTCACTGAGCAGCTTCTTACGACGTAAAGCGCTGCACCGTATGCGGAGGGGCTTGCGTCGCAAAAAACATGCACCTGTAGCTCTCGGGGCGATTTGGGCGATTGATACCCGCTTCCAAGATAACACGGTACGGAAACATTCTGTAAGAGCGGTAGTTGACGCGCCCAGTCATGCCACTCATCCTGATGATTCCGTGGTAGCTGCTCATCGCACGCTATTCCACGTGTCCATAACTTCTGGAAGATCCTTATAGCAATGGTGAATGGCGCAACAAATCCCATTGGGTCGAATATTCTTGAAGCAGCTTGAAGAACGAACCTCTTTGTATCACACTTTTTTTTTCATAAATTCGAGAAGGCCCCGTAATTCGAAGTATTTAACACTCGTCTCGTGGAGGATAGCCAGTTCCTTACCTGCTTACTGTTCTTCATGCTCCAATGCGTCAATCAGGCTATCTGAGTTGGTCATCCATTTCCGTAGTGTCATTCCTGCTTGCTGCATAATCTCCTTGGCTTCTCGGCAGATTTGAAGTGCTTCTTTACCTGATTCTGCTCCAGCCACTAGGTCATCTACGTAGAATGATTCACTAAGTAGTTTCGCGGTTCTGGCCTTGCTTGAACGCACACACTTTAGATGGTGGAGTATAGTTGCCGTCAGTAGGCAGGGAATACAAGTTCCTCCAAATGGCACTCGCGTCATTCTCCACTGCTGTATCTCCCCTTCTGAGTAATGCAGTGCTTCTTTTTCCTTAAACCAGAGGAACCTGAAGGCATCTCTGCCTTTCTCTGCAATTTAGATTTGAAGGAATGCTTTCTCAATGTCGGCTTGCAGAGCTATGCGTTGCGTTCTGAAGCGTAACAGTACCTTCACGAGATCTTGGTACAGGTTTTCACCCTTTTCGAGGCATTCATTCAATGAAAGGCACCCTTTTGCGTGAGATGAAGCGTCGAAAACGATTCTGACCTTCGTGGTTAGTGCGTGCTCTCGGATGACTTCCCTATGCGGCATATAATAGACCTTTGTCGAATCCAGGGGTGGCCCGTCAACTACATCCGCATGTCTCGCTCGCAGGTTCTCCCGGATGGTGGTGTCACAAGTCCCCAAACGTCCTTGCTTGTTCGAGAGTCGGGAGAGAAGTTTCCAAAGCCTTGTCATGGCGACTTGCTTGTTTTCAGAAAGCTGCACATTTTCCTTCCAGGGTAACGTTACATCGTATCTTCCGTTCGTAAGACAGACTGTTTCTTCAAATTGTTTCTGTAGTGGACTGATCTTTCTCTCGTTGTCAACGGCCTCTGATATTCCTACGCTCTCGATTTCCCAGAATGAACGGAGAAATTCGTCGCTCTCCTGTACACTTGTTTTCAATACGCAAACCATAATCCGCGAGTCTTTCACATCCGATGCTATGCTACTGGTGTTGCCTTGAAACATCCACCCTAGTTTGGACTTCATAGCAATAAGTGTCTCATTGCTTGCGCATCGAGTGACCTCTCCCGTCATCACCGTCCACATTTGGTCGGAACCGATGAGAACGCTTATGCTTTTTTCCCCGACCACGGATCCGTATAGTAGTTGAGCAGCGATGTCTTTTCCATACCTCTGGATTTCAGCGACGAACGGTGAGCTGGTGGTAGTTGCCTCGATATCTTGGCATATGTGCGGAATTTCTAAGGCTTGTAAGTCAACTTCCGCGTGTGAAAACTGGCTACGCAAACGGAGCTGCACAACATGCCGCTTCTGCGCTGCTCGACTTGACTTGCTTGCAAATGTGTTGAGCACAATGACGGTGGATCCCACACATGGTAAATTCAACTTCTTCGATAGCCTCTCTGTGACGAACGTGCGCTGACTGCCTTCGTCTATGACACCTCTGACGTACCGACATGTAACAGCTGTTACGGCCCAAGCCCGAAATGTCCGCAGGAGGACGCTCGTCGATGATTTCCCGAGGGTAGGTCGATTCGTCCCCGGAGATGCACACATAGTCGTGTTTGTGCTTGCTTTGCTTGGCGGTATTCTGGCATTTGTCCTGCCGGTTTCGCGTATCTTCTGGCTTAATTTCTGCGGATCACACACGCTCGTCGCATGACGTCCTTGACAGGTACAGCGCGTAATCTTGCGCCTACAATCACACGCCCTGTGACCTTTAGTCGTGCATCGAAAGCACCTCATGTCTCCGGATAAAATGTGCTTCTTTTGCGGTAGCGGGAGATCCAACGGGCAGTCTTCCGTGGAATGTTGGCTCGATTTACAAAATACACAGTTCTCGGGTACTATCATGGCATTGTTATGGAGAACTGAAGACGTGGGCTTCGAGCCACGAAACTGGCGCGATTTACTTTGCGCATTCTCCGTATGGCTGTCTCTTCCTCGAGGGTTCGCGAGCTCGCTTTTCTCTAAGCTCTCCAATTGGATGGACAAGAAATGTAATAGGCGTTCTAGCTCCGTGATAGAGGCTACATTAATGCTGTCGCTCGTCTCGCGATTAGCGCAAGACCGGCGGTACTGTACAACAAGATCGTGTGGTAGAGCCTGCAGCAATATGTCGCACAGCATTGCAGAAAAAGACGTCTTGCTCACCCCAAGGGTCTCCAGTCCTCGGATATTGATGACGACCTGGTCGTACAGCTTGCGAAGAGCTGTCGGGTTGCTTGAACGGACTGAAGGCAACGTACGAAGCCTGGAGAAGTACTCCTGTTTGAGTCTCGTTTTGTCACCGAAGCGTCTCTTGAGTACTTCGACGGCGCCCTTGTAGCAAGCTTCCGTGGTTGGCAGGCTCACAATAGCTGAAGCTGCGTCGCCTCTTAGGAAGAACCTCATGTAGTTGAACTTGTCCGTCGCAGTGAGGCTTCCGTTCCGGTGAATCATCTGGTCAAATTGTTCCCAGAAGTCGTTCCACCGCCACAGATCACCAGCAAATGGGGCGATGGTAAGCTTGGGTAGCCTGGTACCAGAGGCTCCAGGGGTACTGGCTACTGACGAAGTCTTAAGCTCCGGTGCTGATGACACGGCCGCAACCATACGGTCGCGCTTGCTAAGCAGCTCACTCATGACGCTGGTAGCGTTGTCCTCGTATTCAACGACGGTGTTGTACTCTTGCTCAAACTCTTCATCCGCTATGTGGCTCTCTAGCTCCTCGTTGATTTGGTTCAGCTCATCGTTGCTCGCCCTGAGACGTCCGTAAATGGCGTTGAGCTGATCTATGGTGGCTGTAGCATCGCCGAGAAGAGCTCTTGCCTCGGCGAGAAGAGCTCTTGCCACCCAAGAAAGTTGTTCGGTACAACAACTTGTCCACATTCATGAAGTCCAACAACACAAGGACACAATTTACATAACGGTGCACCTCTTTTGCGATAGTTCTGAGCAAACATAACACATCTTCGTTAGAAAGGACACTATCGGTGATGGGGTTGTATTTCCCTTTCCTCATATCTTTTGAGGAGGTGAGCGTGAAATAAGCTAACTCGCGAACCCTAGTCTACTGATAATCACAGTCGTTGCGTCTCTCGACGATGTAAAGGGACCTTTCCATGTGAGGAGAAGCTTATTTTTGTTCGATGGAAGGAGCAGCAACACTTTATCACCTGCATACAGCTCTCGAGGTCTTTTCCTTCTGTGATCATACTTCTTTTGCGAAGCTTTAGCCTTCTGGACCTCTTCTTGAACAATCTTGCAGGTGTTCTGCAACCTCTCTTGTAGCTTGGTAACATATTCGTATATTGTTTTGGTCTCAACATCGATGTTGTTCCTTGTCCACAATTCCTTGAGGATGGACATTGGGCCACGCACGAATCTTCCGTACAGGAGGTCAAATGGTGAAAAGCCAAGGCTCGCTTGTGAGACCTCACGATAAGCAAAGAGTAGTGGAGCCAAATACCTGTCCCATTGTTTAGGGCACTCCTGACACATTCGCCTAATTATCTGCTTGAGTGTCCTATTGACGTTTTCAACAAGCCCGTTCACCATGCTGTGATAAGGCACCGTGGGCAGTTGTCTAAATGACAGTAGTCGTCTCAGATCTTGTATCGGGCCAGATGTGAAAGATTTGCCACGGTCACGCACTATTTCCCATGGGACCCCAACGCGAGCCAACGTTTCTAGTAGCGCTTTTGCTACTCACTCCGTTTCAATACTCGGCAAGGCAACCGCGTCTGGGTAGCGCGTGGCAAGGTCTATCATCGTTAAAACGTATCTATTTCCTTTTTCAGAAGTTGGGGTAAAAGGACCGATAAGATCAATTGCAACTCGATGGAATGGGGTTTCGATTATGGGCATATTACCCAGATCAACACGACCGACGAGGTGCTTCGGCACTGTTCGTTCACACATGTCACACGACTTTACAAAGCGTGTGACATCCGCTTGTACTCTCGGCCACTAAAACTCTTCAAGGACACGGTCTACTGTCCTCTTTTGGCCCTGATGTCCAGCGAGCAATCCCTCGTGTGCCATCTTCATTACTGTGGTGCGTAGCTTCTTCGGAACCACCAGTTGTTCGAAGTGTCGCTGTTCCGCAGTCTGGTAATGCCGGAAAAGGATGCCACGGACCAGCACGAACTTGGTATTAGCTCGTTTCTTGGACAGTGTTGTTTGGCCCAATGCTTGTAAACAAGCCTCCAGTGTCTGATCCGTGCTCTGCAATTGCCGAAGTTCTTCCGGGCTGACGTTTAAGGGGTGGACTTGTGGTGTGGGTAAGTTTTGCAGTTTTCCCGTCTTTGCTGTATCAACCGTCACTTGCTTTGATTTGCTACGCTTTGTCGCTGTCTCTATCACTTTCTCACTCGGTGAATCTGTTTGCTTAAAATCAGGATCTGCATTCGGGACAGCACCTTCGATGTTGCCAAGGATAACTTCGTACAGAGAGTTCTCCATGCAAACAGCACGAGCTACTCCCCTGAAAAACGGTGAATCAATAAATACGTCGGCCTCTGGCAGACACTTTTCCGACCGGTCTAGTAAGCGTATAATGCGTGTGTTGCCAGTTAGCTTGGTGTCGGGAACCAGTGAGCGTTTTACTACAACCGTGCTGCAGCCGGTAACTCGGAGGACAGTCACCAAGTTGCCTTCAAGACGACCCGTGACCTTCGGCATCTGTTTCCACCATCCACAACAGGTTGTACAGCTCTGGGCAACATCCAGCATACCATGACTTCTGCATGCACTTGTATGGGCAGGCTTCCGTAGTTTTTTCTGCTCATCCTGCAATTCTTCCTGTCTTAGAACAGAACATGAAGTTTCACCATGTCTCCCAGAGCCAATAGAGCACGTGTCGGCGCTATGACCAGGCTTCTTGCACTTCCAGCATGGTGATGGCTTCGGTGCCCTAGATCTCGTCCAGCAGTCGGAAGCTTTGTGTCCCGGCTTGTTGCAAAGAAAGCAGAGAGGTTTTCCTTTGCTCTCTGTCGTCACAGCTGCTTTATAATGGCCTCGCGGCTTCCCCTTTTCTTCTTTTGCTTCCTTGCCTCTAGGAAGATTTATGATGCCTTGCGCTTCCAAGTAGTGGTCAGCTGTCTTTGCCAGTGTGTCAAGGTCATCACATCCTCTTTCCTTCAGAAAGATCGCCAGTTTTTCTTCGCAGCGCCGTAAAAACTGCTCACACGCGATTTTGTCTCGCAGCGCTTCATCCGTCTTCGGTGTCTTGGCTAACTCTTGCCAGTGGTCAAAATAGCCTAGCAGACGACCGGCAAACTGTCGTGCTGCCTCAGCGTTTTCAGGCTTCGCATCCCTGAACTTTACACGGTATCCTTCTTCCGTGTAGCGGAACCGCTGCAGCAAGGTTTGCTTGAGCTTCGCGTAATCGGTAGCGTCTTCCGCGGACATCCGACCTACTGCCGGCAATGCTTCGCCCCTCAAGCACAGACTCAAAGACAAGGCCCACTTGTCTTGTGGCCACCCGTGACTGGTCGCCATTCTCTGAAACCTCTGTATATAAGCATCAAGTTCATGCCTCTCCTCGTTATAGGGAGGAATCATCTTATGGGGCTGCGAATACCCTGCCCACCACCTGTCTCGCTACCTACGGCTCTCGGACTCGACCGTTCTGCCTCTAACACACGCCTTCGTTCTTCGAGGAGCGCCCGTTCCGCCTCCATACGCGCCAACTCTCGCGCGTGTTCCTCCTGCACCGCTACCCTCGCTTCTTCCCGCTCCTTAGCTCGCTGATCCCTCATATCCTTCTGTTCTGCACTAACCCATGCCTGCAAGGCCTCTCCACTGAGTCCCAATCTCCTTCCCTAACTCAACGAGCGTTCTCTTTTCGTCCATTGCCGCCCACCACACACAAGCCACGTGAGGCTCTAAGGTGTACGGAAGAGCTTGGTCCTGTCGCGGACGCCAGAATATTGTAAGGACCGAGTGGTAGTTCGTCGCGTTTGCGAGTGTGTCGCTCAACGGAACAGGCGACAAGAGAATACGCACGAATAATTTTCAATAAACATTTATGGGGACAAGGGATTCTAGGGACGATGACGGAGAACCAGAACAGAGATAAACACACATCAATTAATGTGAAAGTCCGAACCGCGGAATGTCCCATCAAGGTTACAAAAAAAAACATCTCACGACTTGTAGATGTCGTCTTGTGGAGGGTCAGTCCACGTGCGGCGACGAGTCTCGTCGAACGCGAGCCCAAGCACGCAGGTGACACGTCCCATGTGCCTTACAGCAGGGAGACAAGGCCTCCGGAAGGCCTCCCGTTTGATCACGGCCTTGCGCCGCCCCAGGTGGCGACGGTGTTCGGGAACTCGTGACGCCTGCCCGCCGACATAGCAGGAGCCGCGCCCTGTACCGGTAGCCTCAGGCAGGTACCTCGGCTCGCCAGCCCTCACCGAGAACAGGCAGGAGGAGCTCCCCGTACAGCGCCCTGGTCCGGCACGTCCTCGCTGGAGCCACCGCCAACGCCAGAAACACCATGCAAGCACCAGTCCTCGCTGAGCACGGCCACGACAAACTTCTCGGACAGCGCCCCGGTCCGGCGTGTCCTTCGGCTAGCTTCGCTCAGCCCTCTGCGCGTTCCACGCGCGCCTCTCTTTTTCTTCTTTTCTTTTTTCTTGTGCCGCCGCCGCGCGTGCCACCTGCCCCTGGCTCGCCTTCATGTCACCGTCGTCTTCATTCTCATAAGTCCGCACAAACATCTCAAAATTCCAACAAAGGTTCACAAACATAAATTCCCTCTACAAGTTTCCTCCATTCACTACAACAGGTCAATGATTGCATATGGGTACGCGTTTAAAAGGGAGGGAAGTGTATGTCGGAGGCGCTCTGTCCCGGTATTTGTGCGTGCTGTTGGCACCAACCAGCTTTCGGGATATTTCGGGATCAAGATATTAAAGCGAAGTCGCGATGCATTTGCAAGGGAATTGCTTGAGGCTTACTTCATCAAACTTTTCGGCATTAGGTGTGTAGGCGCACCTTCGATCGTCTTGCGCAGCAATGAATTTGTTTTTTTTTGCTTTTGTTTTCTTGCAGAATAGCTTTTGATGTTTCCTTCTGCGCATGTGCCCACTATTTCGCATATTGAGTGTTGTTTCAAAAAAAATCACAGCATATCCACGGAGTGAATGATGATGAGTGGGCGAAGCTGCGGAGGTTCATCGGTAAACCGTGAATCTTCCGTGAATTCTGCCCAGTACATCATCACCGACGTGAGATCGGGCGCGTTTGTACTAAAGGTTCGATGAGTTATGACGACTTCCAGCTCCCTTTAATTTTACATGTACGCTGTGAATTTTCATTGTTTAGAAAACCATTGCTTTAGAAAACATGTGGCGTCTTTCGTTAAGCAGCTGGCGTCTTTTCGCTTTGCTTTAGAAACATCTGGCGTTCTTTCGTTTTGCTTTTACAAAACATCTGGCGTCTTTCGTTGGTTTATTTCATCAATCAACGGCGTTTTGAACACAATTTTTATTTTTAATCACGCACAGGAGAAATCTCACCAGGCACTACCTTGGATGTAAACAACGGCTGGTAATGGGAATGAGAGACAGAAGAAGTCGGCTTTTAGCTAACACTTACACTTCTACTTCTACTAACGTTTCCTACTGGAACATGCCAATCGCTGCTAATGGGGAATGAGAGACAGAAGAATTCGGCTTTTAGTTAACGCGCACGCTGCGAATTTTTTATTGTTCAACAACGCACAGGAAAAATCTCCCACCGGCACCACCTTGGAGGTCAAAGCGTAAGACTTGTTACGCACTACTACTACGACTACGACTACTACTACTACGACTACGACTACGAGGGACGAACGGGTGCCGCCTTAAGGAGCTTCGCCCCTAAAATAAACCAGTTGGTAGTGTGCCTATTGTAGATGTGCTCTCGTCTACGTCTTCGTCCCTTGTTGCGCCGTGGTTCTTTACTTAACTATGTACCAAGTAGCCCAGAAACACGTTTTATTTGCCTCTACAGCAAGTGAAAGAGCGAAATGAAAAGCGTCAGTGACCACATCTCGCATAACCTGCCGCATGGCGAAGGCGAGTGCTCCTTCTATCATTGCCACGGCGTCCGCAGAGTTAGATTTTGCAAGAACAACGCGCTCATTTTGACCTGATCGTGCTTCTGCGATAGCGTCCGCATTACTTTTTAGGAGCGAAGCTCCTTAAGGCGGCACCCGTTCGTCCCTCGTAGTCGTAGTACTAGTGCGTAACCAGTCGTAACGCTAGTACGAGATCTTGACCTCCAAGGTGGTGCCGGTGGGAGATGTTTCCTGTGCGTTGTTGAACAATAAAAAATTCGCAGCGTGCGCGTTAACTAAACGCCCAATTCTTCTGTCTCTCATTCCCCATTAGCAGCCATCGGCATGTTCCAGTAGGAAACGTTAGTAGAAGTAGAAGTGTAAGTGTTAGCCAAAAGCCGACTTCTTCTGTCTCTCATTCCCATTAGCAGCCATTGTTTACCTCCAAGGTAGTGCCTGGTGAGATTTCACCTGTGCGTGATTAAACAATAAAAAAATTGTTCAAAACGCCGTTGATTGATGAAATAAACCAACGAAAGACGCCAGATGTTTTCTAAAAGCGAAAACGAAAGAACGCCAGATGTTTCTAAAGCAAAACGAAAAGACGCCAGCTGCTTAACGAAAGACGCCAGAAGTTTTCTAAAGCAATGGTTTTCTAAACAATGAAAATTCACAGCGTACATGTAAAATTAAAGTGAGCTGCAAGTCGTCATAACTCTCATCGAACCTTTAGT
The DNA here is from genome assembly GCF_013339695.2 of Rhipicephalus sanguineus. Lineage (NCBI taxonomy): Eukaryota > Metazoa > Arthropoda > Arachnida > Ixodida > Ixodidae > Rhipicephalus > Rhipicephalus sanguineus. Next base: position 12,839,881 of record NC_051178.1, on the reverse strand, counting down.
ATAAACGCGCCCGATCTCACGTCGGTGATGATGTATTGGGCAGAATTCACGGAAGATTCACGGTTTACCGATGAACCTCCGCAGCTTCGCCCACTCATCATCATTCACTCCGTGGATAAGCTGTGATTTTTTTTATTCCGATAGCAATTATGTGGACAGTCTCAGCTGGATTTTACCGTCGCCGTCGCCGCCGTCATGCACCTTATATGTATAAGTATGTATTGATATATCAAAGTCCCAAAGAAAAATAATTAAGAAAAATGCTTCCGAAGCGCGGTATCGAACCAGCGACCCCTCGTTCCGCAGCGCGTGCTGCTAACCACGGCGCCAGAAAGCGAAGATCCTACAGGTAGCTAATGGCGAGCGTTAATACTTACCCTTTACCGCTGGCAGGACTCAGAGAGGACAGGCGCTTATAAGCGTTTCTTCATTACCAGCGAGATGGCGCGAGGAGCGCGACGGGCGCATTTAAAGGTCATCGGCGAGCTCGTTCGCTTCTTCTTATATTTGCGCAGGGAGAACCTTGCCCTTCTGCTGTCTGCTCGCGCGGTTTTCTCGTGGTGAGGGGAAGAGGGATGTTTCGAGCTTTCACCGTGATGTCCGCGCTCATGTTACGGAGCGTACGAAAGTCACTCGAGCTCAAGGGACGCCGCTAAACGAACAAACAGAAGGTGAACGCGAACTATCAAGTGTCACAGCTGGACACTTGAAGCACACTAGTTTCCATCGCTGCTTCGGCCGCCTTTGCAACAGGAGCGCTGTTCAAACTAAGAGTATCCATTGGCAAGCCTCACTTCGTATAGCATTAGTTTCTTGCTATCGCATTCATTGCTTCGCCCGTGCGGCGAAACTGACTCTTTTTCCCCTCTCATTCTCCCTCTCTGGTGTAATCGACACTCTGCTCGTTCAATGTTTTTTCTGAGCATCTGCGCATGCTCATTTGACACACCCGTCTCTCTTCCCCACTGCACATGCTTCGTTGTGCGCAGCAAAAATGCTTTAGCAGCAATCTCGGTTTGGGCGCAACTAAATAGGCAGTCATTTCGTGTTGTACGGCGTTGACATGTTCTTGTACGGTGCTTTCATTGTGACCTAACGAGCCTTCGTGCATTCGTAGGGTTGCATCTAGATATTTATTTATCTATTTATTTATTTATTTATTTATTTATTTATTTATTTATTTATTTATTCATTTATTAGTACTCTGTAGATCGCCCAAGTGGGCATTAATGTAGGGGAGTAAAAAGAATCACACCGCTGTACAGTCCAGAAAAGTCAACCACATTCGTGCAGCAGTGCGTGTGCATTTACGAAAAGCACACATCTTGTAGTGACGAACGAAAAGCATCAGCGGGAAGATTGACAACACAGGCATCCAACTTATTCCATTCACAAATAGTGAAAGGAAAAAAAGAACGAGTGATGACTACGGTACTACAGCTGATACTGCAGCATCCTGCAGTCCTGCAGTACTGCCGCATCCAGCATCCTGCAGACGAACAACCTCCACAAGGAGGTTGCTCGCCTTCTACAGGATGGTCTACCCGCTGACACAAAAGCATTTTCCGTGGATGTGGACGAACTGTTATACTCGATACTCTATAAAGAAGTTTACCGGGCAGTGAAGGAGTGTGTCGAACATAACGGCGAGGTTGCTTTTCGGAATGAGGCAGGCGTGAGTATTGAACATTTTTTTGAGCTTTTGGACTTCTACTTGAACTACACCGCCTTATGTCATGATGGAAAATACTTTGTCGAAAAAAAAGGGATTTGTATAGGGTCCTTGGTCGCACCGGTGCTCAGCGACATTTTTCTAGCCTCCGTTGACCGTACACTTGATGCTTCTATTTCGTCGCTAGGAGTGGTGCGAGTACTCAGATATGTAGACGATTATTTAGTGTTCGTTACCGCCCACAGTGATGCTGTTTTTATAGCAAGCTTTCAGCTATTGTTGATAACTTTTTTCAGGCTTCCAAAGGTCTTACATTCACACACGAGAAGCCAGTTAACAGTAGTCTACAATTCCTTGATTTGCGTCTATTTTTTACGTGTAACCACGTCTGTTGGATGTACACACCAAGAACTACCAAGGCGTTGCTGTCGTATGAAAGTGCACATTCCTAGCTCACAAAAAGAGCAATCGTGTCCTTATGTTGTCGATCGGTACTCGAAAGATTATGCCACCATAAGGTCGATCAAAGCCTCGCACTCCAGGAGGGACGCATGCTCAGTGCCGGTTACCCATCAAATGTGATCTTAAGCTCCTGTGAACGGCTGCTTCAGAGCATGAAAGATAATAGAAAACGGAGCCAGATTGTGACGGAAAGAAAACCAGTGCATGTAATGCCCTACATACATCGCGTGTCACATAATCTGAAAAACGTGGTCAACCGTTACGGGGTTCGAACGGTTTTGTCGGCTCCGTGCAAGTTGGCAAAAATCTGTGAAATGATGCACAAAAGTATGCGCGTGTCCTGTGGTAAGCGCCACGTTCATCCCTCCACTGAGTGTATAACAGGTGTGGTGTACAAAGTCCCCATGTCCTGTGGCCATTGCTACATAGGACAGACGGGGCGCTGCTTTAATGAAAGGGCGAGGGAGCACAGACTAGCCGTTCGTTCCCACACGGGAGGCCACGTGGATTTGCACTGTAGGCGGTGCGGATATTCGCCGAACTTAAGGGATACACTAATCCTGTACAAGTCTAACGACAAGATGGAAAGGGAAATAATGGAAGCCTTCTTCATTGCCAGAAGTGATAAATGCGTAAGCATGCCTTCGCTGACATTGCTTCCTAAGGAGCTGCAATTTTTAGATAGTTTTGTGTAATCAAACCTAGTCGTTACGTCGGACAGTGCGTTTATTCCAGCTTGCAGTCTTTGCGCATGCCTTTGCTGCTCATTGTTTGTTTTCTTTTCACTATCAACTGTTTATTTGGCATTTTCACTGCAGTTTTTATACGTACGGTATCCTCTTTTGTTGCCTTTTTGTTGATTTTTGTTGGGAGTATGAGCACGTGTCAGGCTGATGCCTATTCATATTGCGCCGCTGTGGCCTTCCGTTTCACAGTTGAAGTTTGCGCCCGTCCTGTGTACTCCCCTTCGTCCGTGTTTTTTTCGCGCAACCCAAATATGTGTTCACGATTGCACTAACTAGCCCAAACGAAAGCTTTACTGGAAGGTGAAGAAACGTCTATTGAACTACTGGATGACCAATTCAAATACTCAGAAAAGGCACTTGTAATGTCAGCAGAGTAATAATAAGTGGCGTCATTGTAAGCTACGTTCGTTATGCGCGCGAGTTGAAAGCAGGCGTAATTAAGAATTCTTTGAACAGTTTTCACTGTTCTTAAGGATTATTTTGTTTTTTATAATTTCTTTATTATAACAGCGTTTCTTGCTGACTTTCAGTAAACGGTTAAGAAGATTACTACAGCTTTTATAGCTAAGTGCCAGGGCGCATTTAAAGGGCTATCTTCACTTTCTTATAGAGATTATCCTTTTATCTGAGGCTGTTCAATAGAGCAGAGGACATCCATGGTATAGTGGCTTTTGGTTTTCTTGTTGCAAGCAACGGTAGAATTGCTAGCAGAAACAACTTCTGAGAATAAAGAGGGAAATAGATCAACCGCCGATTGTGCGTGAGCTTGTGAACTAACTATGGACCAGTCGCAGTGTCAAATAGCACTGACAAGGTTTTATTGGTCAATGCGCGTTACTGTAAAGGTTGTGGTAAGTCGAGTTGCAGAACTATGAGTTGTGACGAATAATGATCCGCAAGATCCAGATCAACTACACCGGGCATTCGAGGGCTGAAGTTAGAAAAGCAATAATGTAGAAGAGCGTGAGCGCCGCCAATTGAGTGTGCCATATCTAGTGCGTGAGTCAATGTGGCACATTAATCCGTACCCTAGAAGGCAATCAGCGTAAGCAACGGTACTACTCAAATAAGAATCTAATAAGGATATGCTGTATTCCAATGAATAGATTAGGAAGAATAGCAGTGAAGGTGAACGGACAATATCATAGCAATTTCCCGTTTGCAGACGACATCGTACCCTTCAGCAATGACGACGACAGATTACAAAAAAGTGATTGAAGTATTAAGAACAAAAAGCGTAAAACTAAGGTTGAAGATGAAGATGCAGACGATGCTTTTATTTATTTATTTATTTAGAGATGCCGTGGTCAAAGTTAGGCTATTGCCGAGTGGTAAATATTGTCACGTGATTCTGACGTTGACGAAGAGAGCAGCCGGCGTGTTCAAGACGGAATTTTATTTGTGCCCGCAAAATCAAACGGTCCGTAAAGCTGCACACTGATAGCGGCGAGAACAGCGTCGGCTTTCGAGTGATCTGCCAAGCAGTAGAGCGCATCGGCATTTATACATGTGCCATTGAAGATTCCAGCGTTATTGCTGGTGGCCGCATAAGCAGGGGGCGGAAACTCCATATACCTCCCGTGGGACGCGCTCTCGCATGCTGATACGCTGCGGCAGCGCCACTTCCACCACTGGCGGCTGGCCGGTATCCAACTACAAAATTAACACCTCATCTCCCCATCAAATTGAGGGAAAGGGCGCAAAACCAAGAGGAGTAGGATTGCCGCGGGAGCTCTCCTTTCCCACTGCGCATGCAAGCGGAATGTCTTCGTACTCTCTTGCAGGTCGGCTGGGCGCTCGGGTGACGCAGCCATTCCTTAAATTTACCTCACCATTTTTTTAAATTTTGTTCGTGTGTTGTGAAGCCGACAAACTAAAGCTGACTGATTTCTCGATACGGTAAAACTCGATCAACACCAGTAAAACATCAATCTTTCTTTTTTTAATCACAGGTATCGCATAAAGAACATGGCTGATCCCTCTGTCATTGGAATCGGTATAACACGAAAGTGAAACGTGTCTTCACAGACGTAGTTGAGCGTTTGTTGCGCATTCTTTCGCCCCAAGGGCGAAGGAATGAATGCTACAGCAGCAAATTGTGATGTCACGCGAAGAACGGCAAGCAGCTCGAAACTTGCAACGCGCTGCTCAAGCAGAAAGGACGCACGGAATGAACATACACAGGATGAGAGCGAACTGTCACATTTGTAACCTAAATATGCGTGAGCACCGCGCTCCCTTCGCAAAAGCGGCCGCTGTAGTGAGCCAAGTGACCTTCGTGCTCTCAACGCGAGACGTACAAGCCGCCGCGATCACGAGATAAGCGCGCGCACAAGCGACCACGCCCTGTAGAAGCGCGCACTCGTCGCAACGGCGACGACCTTTCAAGCGCGCTCTTTGAGCCCTTCGCGCCATCTCGCTAGTGATAACGAAAACGCGCTGTAACACAGATCTCTGAGTATAGCCACCGGCAAATGGTGTATATAAGTAGCTCGCCGTTAGCATTGCGAAGAACGTGTCGTCCGTGGCCGAATCGCTTCGCGCTGCGGAGCGAGGTGTGGTAAGTTCGATTCCCTGTGACGGAACTTTTTGTTCTGGTTTTTTTCTTTGCCCACTGTTAGTCTTTATGCTTTACAACGTCATGTATGCGACGGAAATACGTCAGTGGAGCCGTGGTGGACCCCGGCATAAAACATATTCGTGTTAAAAAAACAGACATACACGTAATGCGAAAGTGTAAATCTGCAAGCAGCTTTAATTCACACAGAATTATGCACATAATCAGCAAACATTGAACGCAGAGTATAAGAGCCAATGCGAAAATTATTAGCAATCACGAGCAGGCCACGTCGTACTTGACTCAATCACGTCTGTTATGACGGCGCACATATTTTTCTTAGAGAACTTGAGTACCAAACAAGACAGAAGTTATGAGAAAGATGGAGGCGTGAAGCGATGAGAATTTGTTGATCAGGGAATGTCGCCGCTGGAGACAATGTTTTGGCAAGTTGACTTGTCTTCGTCAGGCAGCAGCTAGCATTGCCTTGACGAAGAAAAGACCACTTGTCGAAACGTTGGGTCCATTCCCGGTTAAATGATTTCTCAAAGCATCAATGAGTCATGCATTTCAGTGAGAGTATTAGAAGTAAAGGCTCACAAAGTTTCAAATTAGCTTCGTGCATTTCCATGAACAGGAAGGAGCCTATACCCAAGCAACCACAGATATCCCTCAGGAATCCTATATATTGTCACGTGGTCGCGACGTCGACGAAGGCAGCAGCGAAAATGTTAATAAGAAACGCACGTGGCCATACATTAGTTTCGGCTGTAATGAATATCCAGTGGAGATCCGTAAATCTCCGATGGAGTTCAATCGTTCAAAACATTTTTGCAGGTTCACCGGATATCCAGAACGGGATCCTGTCGTGGACATATTATGGACCTTATACGTATGTTGTGCCTGAATGTACAGTGCTCACAGATTGAAACACGGCAGATATATTAACACAAGCGCAAAGCAACACTCAAATAAGGAAGACAAACGCAGACAGGAAGGGCGTCTACGTGTCTGTTCCTTACTCGAGCATTCCTTTCTATTCGTTCAGATGCCCAAGTTAAGTTATCACCACCTAGCCTAAGTGTTTGCGTCAGAATAACGACTGGTATGCACAATTGCTCGAGTTAAGTGCGTTATGTTGCTACAAACGCAGCCGCTAAAAGTAATATTGCCTCTGATATGAGGGTTAAAGTTGAATTTACACCAATACGACATGAACTGAAGATGCTGGACATGAAATTGCGTTCATAACTTAGCTTTAAAACCCATTGGCTTCCGCGGCCGGCGCTCCGCCGGCCAGGTTGGCGAGGCCAAAAGCGCTTTGACCGGCGAAGCGCCGGCCGCCTAGAAAATGTTTATTTTTTACATTGGTTCATAGATGGCAGCACAGTACTGTGTGTTTGCTTTTTGCTTGGTATATTGTCCGCTAGATGGACATAGTTGTCCAGGTTTTTTAGCTGTTTGAAAGTGGTTTTTTTTCCTTCAGAGGCGAAGGGTGCACTATCGCGGCTTTTTCGAAACATGGCGTCACGGAAAAAACGCGGTTTGACGGATGAAGAAATACTGAATCTTGTGTTCGACAGTGACCAAGAAAGTGACGTTTGTGATGAGGACGATGTTTTGTTAGACAATGGGGACTGCCAAACTGATGAAAGTGGTAGTGATGAAGAAGAGAATCTGTGTTCAGCGGACGCCTCCATGGATGCTTCGCAGACATTTCCAAAGAAGCGCAGGATTGAAAACTGGCGATGGGAAGAAGATGACAGTGTTGAAAAAAATGTCGAGCACCCTTTCAGCGGCCAACCAGGTATCAAGAGATCTATAGAACTTCAAGTAGGTGCAAATCCGAGTGCTCTTGAAATGTTCAACTCGCTGCTTGGAGAAGAGATTTGGGGGATAATTGCTTTGCACACAAACGCTTTTGCAATCGAGAAGCAGCGCTCTCATCCCGACCCCTCATGGCATGAAACAACGCCTGGTGAAATGAAAGCTTATTTCGCCATGTGCGTGTTGATGAGCCAAGTGAAAAAGAGCAGCATTCAGTCCTACTGGTCAACGAGACCTGCCATCAGCACACCATTTTTTGCCACTGTCATGCCAAGACATCGCTTTTGGGCACTGTCACGCTATCTGCATTTCTGCGACAACAGCATTCCCCAAAATGGAGATAGGCTCTGGAAGATACGGCCTGTCCTTGATCACGTACTAAAATCCATTGGTGCAGCCTATCATCCCGAAGAAGATCTTGCGGTCGACGAAAGCCTGATGAAGTTTCGCGGTCGGCTGTCTTACGTTCAGTTCAATCCTTCGAAACGAGCAAGATTTGGATTGAAATTCTACAAACTGTGTGAGTCATCCAGTGGTTACTGCCTGAATTTCTCAATTTATACTGGAAAAAGTGAGAAAACACCAGCAACTGATGGGCTTCTGTGCAGTGAGGCCGTTGTTCTTGACCTCGTTGGAAAACACTTACCTGATGGCCACACGATATATATGGACAACTGGTATTCTTCACCGATACTGTTTCGTCGCCTTAAAGAATCTGGTTCGAATGCAGTCGGTACAGTTCGTCTACACCGTAAGAACATGCCAGATGAATTCAAGAAACTCAAGATGAAAAAAGGTGAATGCAAAGCTCTCTTTGCACGAGGCATCATGGCTCTGACATGGCAAGATAAAAAGCAAGTAACTATGCTCTCTACCTTGCACAATGCAGCTAATGTGACCGATTCAGGAAAGAAGGGTCGCCAGAACGGCTTGCCAGTTTTGAAACCGCAAGTTGTACTTGATTACAACCGAGGCATGGGAGGAGTTGATCGCGAGGACCAACAACTCGCTTCCTTTCCCATCATGAGAAGATATGCGAAAGGCTACAAGAAAATCTTCTTTTACATTATGGACATCACTGTGTATAACAGCTATGCTCCATTTGTCAAAGCAACTGGCAAGCGGCTCCACTACACTGATTGGAAGGTCAATCTCGCTGAGGCCATTTTCGAAGAGACCACTCTGCCCCTCTACCATGATCGAAGAAACCCGCCTGTAGCGGCCTCACCAATGCGCCTACAAGCCGCCGAATGGGCTAATTTTCCTCGCCACATCCTGCCAAACAAAGTCAAGCAAAATCCATCAAGACTTTGCTTAGTTTGTAAGGCACACGGCAAAAAGTCCGAGAGCCGATGGGAGTGTGAAAAATGTGAAGTTGCTCTTCACATGCCCGTGTGCTTTAAACTTTTTCACACACGAAAGTCATACTGAAGCGCCTGATGCAGTCAAGCATTGTTAAGCAAATAAAACAAAGTTTGTTATTCTATGACGTTTGTTGCGGATTTTATTGCGGTTTAGGTGCACCTACCCAAGCCGCCGGCGGGCGCGAAAATTTTCCGGCGGAATACCAGGCGGGAACGGCCGCGGAGAGCGCGGAAGCCAATGGGTTAAAGTGCACAGTTTCAACCTGTGAGCGCCGAACAATGCCTAAGTGTGATGGAAAGCATAAGGGTGTGGGCCCAGAGACACTCGCCAAGGAACGCAATTGATACCCAAGTGCACTAAGGCAAGCAAAGTATATATATTTACAGATAAATAAAATACAAAACTTTTCACAGAAAATATATTGCTCAAAAGAAAGTAGCTTATCGTGTGTCGGCACTGGTAACATAAAATGTTTCTACAAATGTACTGTCTCTCGCCGTTCCTTGTCTTTGTGGTGAGAGCCTATTCACACAACGAATCGTTTGAGTGGAAGAGTTGCTTGGCTTGCGGATGTCACGATGGGTCCACCCCCCAGTAAACCATGAATTTTCATTAGATATGCATAGAATGCCAATCTCGGGATATTCAGTACATCTTCTAGATATCTACATTTCTCCACATGACATTTCACTGATGTACTATAGATCATCTAAAATTCACCCGGATCACACTGTCAGTACGTTGTATGGATATCAAGGCTGGATGTTCTGTACATTTAAAAGATGTTCATTTCTGAAACTCGCATCCGCATGACGTCTAGCGGCTTTTGAGGTGCACTAACTATGACTTTCCAAAATGAACGCTCGACAGACTGTAGGCCACAATATTTTTCGCTCACATTGTAACCTGAAAGACCTGAAAGTCACTGTCGCAAATCACTATTTTGTAACTTTTAGTATTTATAATTTTGGAAGTAGGTGTAGGTGTCTCGGCATAAAAGAGCAGTTGTAGTGTACTGCCTTATATGCAGAGCAAGCTGCATACCCCACATTGTTCCTTTTAGGTATGTAGCACATGACACATCTGATAACGCATCAAATGTGCGCTCAGTTTCCGGCGCCTGGCATAAGTTCCAGTATAAACTCTAGGTTCGCGTTGTGCGCTTGACTTATCGGCTCTTCTCAGGCTATTGCAATGTTTCGTTACACACATTGAGTACAATGCAATGCCCTGAAAGATTACTGCACATACAATCATAAGGGTGTTTCAATACTGGCTAAATGACAAGAGAACGAAGTGAGTCGAAAGCAACAAGGCAGTATCACAAACGTTTATATGAGCGAAGCGATGCTGTAAACCATAAGAGTTCATCTCAACGTGTAGCAAAACACGCTAAATGTCTAGAGAACGCGGATACACTCAAAAGAAATGAGGCGGTATGGTAAAAGTGAACTGTGCACCAGCTGAAGACAAACAGAAACTGTCTGTCAGCAGACCAAACATAAGTCCATAAAAAACCGAAACTGTCTGCCAGCAGTCCCAACATAAGTCCAGACAGGCTCCTCGGCCGAATTGGTGTGCGCTTGTGGGTCACAGGAGGGGCTACTTGGTATGCTGAGTCCGATCGCTGCGTGCCTGAATTCAAGTAGAAAGGAAGATGAAAAAAAAAGCCGGTACAGTAAAAGACTCGAGCGTTCATGAAAGTGCTTGAACTAGAAACTTGTCGCGTTGCTCTTTCTATTTTATGCCTTAAAGTGGCTCTCTTGCAAAACACAACAATGGAGCTCCAATTATATGACTTTGAGGGGGCACCCAAAACTATCGTAAATTGAAAAAGTATTAGGATACGCAGAGACTGTTGGTCTTTCCCCAAAAAAATGTGACATGAAGGCCCACTGCTTCAAGAAAAGAACATTATATTACTTTAAAAAACATGGCACCTAAGTATTTAACTGGAGGAGGTGCAAGTTAAATATTATTCGATGTAGCATGTCTTTTCTCCACGATAAAATGACTCCTTCTCACTAAAGAAAAGCATAAGAGAATGTATCTTTTTATTTTATTTATTTACAGATACTGACGGTCCACATCAGGACCAAGACAGGAGTGGTAACAATACATCAACATACAGCAACAGTCAACGGAACAATAGCATACAGCGATACAGTGATATACGCCCTATTGTTGAAAATATTCGGACACAAGTGCAGAAAACTGATCACGAGACCTTGCGTTTACAATGTTTGCAGGGAGACAATCCCAGTCACGTGCTGTCGAAAGGAAGAATGAGTATTTGTAGCAATTCTTGTGAAATCTATTTTCCTTAACGTGCCTACTATGTTTGTTTCGCACTATGCGGGTCTTAGATTCATTTATGTAGCGAGACTTATCAACAAGTAGCAGCTCATTAATGATTAAATAGAAAAAGCTAAGTCGTTTCTCCTTCCTCCTGACGTTAAGTAGGGGCAGGTTTGCCCTCGCGTAAAGTGGTGTTACGGCGTCTTGCCGACGGTATGGGGAATAAATAAACCGCAATGCACGTCTTTGAACGTGCTCTAGTTTTGACTCTGAGTCTTTCAAATACGGATCCCACACTTCACATGCATATTCTAATATTGGGCGCACGAGCACTTTACAAGCAGTCAATTTCGTGGCTGGAGAAGCCAGTTTAAGGACACGTCGAATATAACCTAATCTCTGGTTGGCTTTCCCTACTACTTTTTAATGTGTGGTGTCCAACTAAGGTCAGATGTTATTAAAATTCCGAGATATTTGTACTGTGTTACGCGATGAAGTGGTTCGCCTCGTAGAGTGTATGTGAATGACAGAGGTTCATGTTTGTGTGTGATGGTCATACATACTGTCTTTGCTGGGTTAAGAGACATCTGCCACATGTCGCACCATTGTTAAACTTTTCCTAAGAAGTTATTTAAGAGTATCTGGTCACTAGTAATTTCACCTCTGTATATATGACACAGTCATCTGCGAATAACCTCGCTGTAACTGTGGCCGATTCTTCGATCACGTCGTTGATGTATACGAGGAACAACACAGGCCCAAGAACTGAACCTTGAGGCACCCCTGTTCTTACATCACAGACCCCGGACTTATTTTCATCAATACTGACGAACTGTCGGCCATCAGTAAGAAAGTCTTCCACCCATTTGACTACATCTGTATCTCCTAAAATAGCCTTTAATTTAACAGTTTTCTATGATTAACCTTATCAAAGGCCTTCTTGAAGTCGAGAAAGATCAGATCTATTTGTCCCTTGCCATCAATAACTTTACTAAAATCGTGAACACTTTCTAGTAATTGTGTAACGGTTGACAAACCCTCGCGAAACCCATGTTGATAGTTACTAAGAATTTTGTTCTGTGACAAAAACAGCCGAATGTACTTAGAAACAGTATGTTCTAACACCTTACAGCAGCCTGACGTTAGCGCAATGGGCCTATAATTGGCAGTAGACGTGGTGTCACCGTCTTTAAATACGGGTATAACTTTACTCATTTTCCATTCTTCAGGAAGTTTACCTGACCGTAGTGACTTCGTAAAGATAATGAAGAGGTACTTCTTAGTCCATTCAGCATACCTCTTTAAAAACAAATTTGGTATCTCATCACGACCTGCCGATTTCTTTGTATTTAGGTTCAGCAGCAAATTTAATACTCCTTCATATGTTAACCGCAATTCCTCTGCAACTGGAAGCTGTTGGTGTGCCTCAAATTTTGACTGCTTTCCATCATCATTGGTGAAGACACTAGCAAAAAAGTCATTGAAGGCGTCTGCTATTCACATTTATCCTCAATAGTTCCTTGTTCTGTGCATATTTTAGTGACTGCCTTCTTAGTTGGAGCCAGGTGCCTCCAAAACTTTTGAGGTGATTCGCGTAGAAATGTATCCATAGTGACACCATAACACTTGTCCTTAGATTCCTTCATCATTAATTTTAACTGTTTACCTAAGTTTGACATGTCATCATGAACAGCGGAATCGCGTGTACGCTTATAAAGTGCCCTGCGCCTTGCCACTTTTCAGTTGTATGATCTCTCTCGGAATCCATGGGCTGTGCACCCGTTTTGATTTACATTTGAGAGGAACATAGCGGCTTATACATTTGTGAACCGTTCTCTTAATGTTTAACCACAACTCATCGATATGCGCAGATTCATCTTGACTAAATTTTTCAAACTTTTCAAAACAAAAGACCAGTTCATCTATTATTGAAGTATCATGAGCTTCGTTGAACTGTCTATAATATGAAACATGTCTAGGGACCCTTGAAAAGGAACGTATATTTAAAGACAATCTTACAATCGAGTGATCCGAGATTCCGGGCAGAATATCAACTCTATAGTATCTCGATACAATGATATGGCTTAAAAAGAAGAGGTCAAGAACAGATTTGCTATTACCGCAGACCCTAGTAAAGTCCCGTACTACTTGTGTAAGCCCATGTGAAAAGCACATATCTATAATTGCTGCGCCTGCATCACGGTCTCGCGTACCCGTTTCCATTTCGTCCCATTCAACGTCTGGAACATTACAATCCCCCGCTATGACAACATTTTTGTTCTGAACGCGTAAGTCATGCAGTTTCTTATTCAGTGCATCAACATTGGCGGCAGTACTTCCCGGAGCACGATATACGCATCCCACAATCAAGTCGGGGCGGCCAAGAATTTTGCAACATATTGCTTCAATGTCGGACGGTTTGTAAAGGACCGTGTATTTGAGGCTGCATTCCAGAAAGATGGCAACGCCCCCACCCCTGCTACTACGGTCATTTCTGATCACGTTATATCCTGGAGGGCATATTTCACAATCTCGGACGCCGTCATGTAGCCACCTTTCTGTTACAAATACAATATCTGGGTGATGCTCAAATAAAACGTGCTCCAGGTCTAAAGCCATATCAACAAGGCTACGGGCATTGACGTTCAGTAGCCGAAGCTTGCCCGGATGCGCACGTCAGTCATTTAAGGAAGCAGTGGTTCTTGCAGCCGTATTAGATGGGCTGTCAGTCACCCGATAGCGTTGATTTGTGGCTTCATCCCATGCGTACATCACTCCGTTTATCTTCATTTTATCATACAGAAGTGCAACCTTTTCTTTTCTTTTTCTGTTTTCTAATGCGCTGTTCCACAGGCATTGTCTTTCCCTTCTTACATCATGCGAAAAGTCCTCATTGATGAAAATATTCGTGCCCTTGAGCTTATTGCGATTGCGTAGTACGTCCTTTTTTTCTGTGAGGCTTCCCAGGCGCAGAATAATGGGTCTTGGTCCGTTTGAAGAAGGTTTTCCAATTCGATGTATACGTTCGACACGTGTAACTGATAGATTCAGTTTTCCCTGCAGAATTCCCACTACAACCTCCTGCTTCAAAGTTTGCTCTGTCTCATTCTGCGCATCTGGAATGCCTCTGATTACAATATTATTACATCTACTGTGATTCTCTATTTGGTCAACCTTTTTTATCAGTTTCACCACAGTGGATCGCAGAGTTAATAATTCTGTTTCAGTCACCTCTACCCTTTTTACCAGTGCAGGTATCTGGGACAAAGCCATTTCGGCACTAACAATTTTTCGTTTCATTTCTGCTATTTCTGCTTTGATTTCTGCTATCAGCTGCAAGAGCAGCTCCTGCGTTTCAGGGCCAGGGTTTGTTTCCACGTCTCCACTACACGCTAGCAACAACAATATGACCTCCCAACACTCGGCAACAAGTAAACTGATTGCATGTGGGCTCGGCAGCACTACAAGACAACGACAGTCATTTCGAATAGTCAGAGTAACGTTTCGCACCAACCTGTGCAAACAGCAAGACAGGGTTTAGCATTCTTGTCTCTCCGGTGCTGCCAAGCCCACTGACGGCACAGATAGCATCCTGGCTCGAAGAAACCGCCCCCTGGGTTGATGTCGATGATCCTAGGGCTTTCGCTGTCCATGCACCTTCGGCGACAATTGCCCGTTCCGTAGATCCGTAGATTTCATGAAACTTGCGCACGTCCAAACAGCAAGCAGCATGTTCCGGCGGAGTAAAGCCGTTATCGGCCTGTTGTGTAGCCGAAAGAAGCAGCAGCAGCACCTGTGCAAACAGCAAGACAGGGTTTAGCATTCTTGTCTCACCGGTGCTGCCAAGCCCACTGACGGCACAGATAGCATCCTGGCTCGAACAAACCGCCCCCTGGGTTGATGTCGATGATCCTAGGGCTTTCGCTGTCCATGCACCTTCGGCGACAATTGCCCGTTCCGTAGATCCGTAGATTTCATGAAACTTGCGCACGTCCAAACACCAAGCAGCATGTTCCGGCGGAGTAAAGCCGTTATCGGCCTGTTGTGTAGCCGAACGAAGCAGCAGCAGCACCTGTGCAAACAGCAAGAAGGGGTATAGCATTCTTGTCTCTCCGGTGCTGCCAAGCCCACTGGCCAATGGCTGGCCAATGGCCCACTGCCGGGCCGGCCAAGGTTCAGAAACTCTTCCGCGGTTTTTGTTGTACGGAACACAGCACCCAACAGTGGTCTACGTCCACGCCAGACGACACGGCACAGAACTGTACGTTTAGGAAAACGTGACTGCGAAAAGAAACAAAAACCTTCATTCACATATTACACAGCGCCCTTATTCAATAAAGGAAAGCATAAGAGAACGTACCTTTGCTGAACAATGGCCGACTGCCATTGCCGGGCTTCAGAAACTCTTCTACTGTTCTCGTTGCACGCGACACAACAACCAACAGCGGTCAACGTACTCACACGCCAGATGAAAAGTGCGCGAACGACTGTCAGTGCTGGCAGCTACAAACGTGTGTGAAAGCAAACGTGATGGCGATGGTGGTGATGGTGACGACATCGACGCGTGTGGCAACTTAGGGAAAGATTATGTACAAATTCATGCTTTATATAGCCGTTCATTTTAATTTAAAAGTAACTGTACTAAGTTCTTACAAAAGTAATGCTTTTTGTACAAATCATGGCGGCCATGATGTAATTTGCGTTGCGAACGCACATAAGCATAGCCTTTGAGACTTGAAGCGTAGGCTTCAAGGTTTGGACCGGGAGCAACAAATATCACTCTCCCGTTAGAACGGGCGCCCGTGGGCGGCCAGACAACGTCACAAAAATAACAAAGAAATTCACCGATGGTACAGTGTGCACCACTCAAACTGTACCAACGGAAGCACTTCAAATTGTTTCAATTAGTGGCACCTTGCGGCGCAGAGCCGCAACAACGGTGCAGGAATCATGGCCTCCGAGATTAGCCTGGCTTCCTGGTATTATAGACCAGAAAACCACGTTGTGTGTAAACGCAAGGCAGTGACATTTCCATAGGTCTTAAGTATGTTGCGCAGGGTTTTTAAATGAAGTAGAAGGCAAGCAGAAGATGCATATACTAATTCTTATTCCAGCCATTTGGGCTGCCAGTTACACAACTAAACTGTTTACTGGCAATTAGTTTATATAATAAAACAATCAAGCGAACAAGTTAATAATTTATTTCGATCAGTATGGGGTATAGATGAAATTATTTTATTGTACGTGATACCTCACTGATGTTTCTGGGTTCTAAACCAAGTAAATTATTTTCTGGTTATGACCTGTGACGATGCGCAATGCCATGTGTAAGAAAGCTGCTGCTTCAGCTTATGTAGTGAATACATGTTCATTTGTGGACTCCTTCATAAAGGCATACATGAATATCCTTTGAAGATCCATAATAGATTAACTCGTATGTACGCCACAACTCCAAAAAACTCGGCGAATGCCACGCGTTGTGGGAATCGATTTCATGCGAAGCAGTCAGCGAGTACTTCTATTCTGTATTTTATGGCGTTGAGCCAAGCGTTATGAGGTGGATCGACGTTTTTGTAAGTGTAGTAGCTGTGTGCACATCGTGAGCTGGCGTTTAAACGCTGGCGTTTAAAGGGTAGCTTATGGTGCGACGTAACGTCGGTCATCGTGTTAGAGTACATACGTCGGTATAATCGAAACTAGGTGCACTTTATGGTGCAATCAGTGAATATCATATGTAACATTCGTTAATGTATTCGTCCGGGGTCGAGCGATGGTTCAATATAGCTTGCTGAATTGTAGGAACACAGGAATACAAATGTAATGTTTATTACACTGCTAAAAAAGCGGAGCCCGTACTGGAACCACAGACGTTAATCTGATATGACGCCTGTATCATAAGAGTACACATGTAGTGTTTATTGCTTTCTGGTAAAATTAGATAGCCAGAACCACAACCACAATTGATGTAGCACCGCCTTTACGCCTGCATGGGCTGTTTTTCCAAACCAGCTTATAGATCTGGCGTGGCTCTGGGGTAGAACACCTGATTGCCACGCAGAATACTTGGGTTCGATTCCTGCTGGGATCCTAACTTTTATTCTTTCCATTCGCCGGGTTAACGCTGCCGATGTCGGTTTTTCTTAACGCTCTCGCATTTAAATTACCAATGCCCGTTCTCGCCGTTCCTAAGTAGATGTAAATTGTCAATCACCTGTGGCGCATACCCGTACACCGCAGCCCGTAGTAAACGGGTATGTGCCACACGTGTCATGAGGAAGGGGTTTGACGACGTACGCGACAGGATTTTCACGTTATTCATATCATGACGTGACAGTCATATTCGTCAAATCGTTTTACCCTCCCATGCCGATTTTGGTCTACACCAAGTTGAGGAGGCGATAATGAGAGCAATCAGACGTAGGCGGCTGGATAGATAGATAGATAGATACGTAAATAGAAACGCTCAAAATGCGAAAGGTTCGCTAAGAAATGCTTCGCATTTAAAATGGATATCCACTATGGTATCTCTAATGTACATCCATTGAATGTCCCATACTGGCACTGGACATTGGGCTCTTGCATGGATACTGAGCGGATATCTGTGGTTGCTTGGGTAATTGCTTCACATCATTTGAACTACATGCCAAAGCTAAAAGATGAACAAACTTCGTAGCCGAACCAAAACGCATTCAAGTCTTTGACTAAACGTATTTTGCCAGGTAACAACTAGGCTGCCGTCATGAGGAATTACTCTAGCGACACTGCGCTCATGTCAGTCCAGTCTGGCTTACAGAGAACTGGATTTACGTATGTACTGGCGCAAAATGAATACCTGCTCAAATAATGGTCCCAGATACTTGTGCTCAGCCTTTGTCACTGGGAAACCTGAAAAAGCTTTGCGGAACTAGAAGCGCCTGGGTTAACACACCACAGAGCCGCGCGAAATATGTGATGCCCCGATTTCGCCATCTTCGTCCATAATGCATCACTGACCTGCTCGACGTGGCTCACTGCGGCTTCCGTTCGTTGCCTAAATGTCTTATGTTTTCCGTGTTCATACTTGGCATGCCAACCGAGCGAGATAACCGAGCGCTATCCAACTTGTGATATCGGTGGGCGAGTGGCAAGGGTGAACGGAGGCAAGCGCTACGAACACAAGTCAACCAGTTCCCGTGCTTCGCCCGATTTAAAATTCACAAAATAAGAAATAGAAGACACATAAACAAAATAGGAGTTCTTTACAGTTCAATCAAATTTCTTTATTTGCAAGAACTCGTGAACGACAATAAATGCGAACATTCACATCAACCTCACTTCGTTCAAACAGATGTTAGGATGATGGCAACCGCTACGAGTGCGGATGTTCCTTGAAACCGAAACTGGCGCTCAGTTTCCGGTGCCTGGCATAAGTTCTAAGGTCGATTCAAATAGGTCGCGAAGCTTCGGGCGAAAAGCGGTTCAGAACCTATTGCCAACGACACCAAAGGGGAATTACGGGTGCTGCGATTGAAGCACGACTATGTTTGAAGGGAACAAAGACTAATAGCGAAAAACCAAGTTTTATTCAAGGGCGAAACAATCTTTATGTTTTACAAATTACATTTATTTTCTGAACAATATTATGTTGGTGCAATGTGCCAAGAAGGTATGATAGTGTTTAATTATTACGAAAAACCTTTTTCTTAGCGCCCCCTGAAGAGAGGCGCACGTCATTGTTATTCAGTGCAGCCCTTGCCGTGCATCGAAAGGCGCGCTCGTAAGTTCGCGAGTTCGCCTGCAACGACACGCCCCCTCACGTGTTCTGGTGTTTCGCACTTGCATGCGTTCTGTGAAATATAGTTGTGAGAATTTTATTTTGGTGTTCGCGAAGTTGCGAGGTGCGTTTCATCTTTGGTGAACGTGTTGGCTGCGGTGTTCAACGGGAAACGGCACGACCCGGCTAACATTTCATGCCGAACGGTTTCCTCGGTACTCGCGGAAAGGATGTGGTGTTCCAAGGATGCAATAGCAACAGGCGTATGCCTGGCGAACCCTCTCTTCTAGATAAGACACCGGCGCAACGGTTCGGAGTAGTGTGCTTGCTGGATTTTCATGAACCAGTATTCCTGCTGCCCGGTTTCCTTCGTGAACACGCAGTGCCAACTTTATTTCCTACTATCGGTGAGCAGATCGCTAAGTTATCTGTCGCGCTACAATTCGCATGTCTTGATACGTTACACGTAAGGTTAATTTATCGGAACATAAGGCAAAACATATGCATGCAGTGTACGCACTTTTTATACTTATTGCGACATTTGTTGCGCATTGTGTAGGGTGTGATAAAAACATGGTTGATCCCTCTGTCATGGAATCGGTATAACACGAAAGTAAAACGTGTCTTCACAGACGTAGTTGAGCGTTCGTTGTTCATTGTTTCTCCCCGAGGGCGAAGGAATGAATGCTAGAGCAACAAGTTGTAATGTCACGCGAAGAACGGCAAGCAGCTCGAAACTTCCAACGCGTTGCTCAAGCAGAAAGGACGCACGGAACGAACATACACAGGATGAGCGCGAACTAACAACTGTCACTGCTCGACAGTTAAAGCGCGCTGGTCAAATACAAAGGGGGACGCACGAAACGAACGCACAAGTATACACAGGATGAGCGCGAACTGTCACAGTTGGAACTTATTTGTTTGTGAGCAGCGCGCTCCTTCCGCAAAACGGCCACTGCAGTGAGCAAAATGACCTTCGTGCTCTCTGTAACTTGAACGCAAACTAGTGGTGAGAGCGCAAGACGTACAAGATAAGTGCGCGCGCAGGAGCGACCACGCCCTGTAGAGGCACACGCTCATCTCAACGCGGGGGGGGGGGGGGGGGGGGCGATGAAATTTAAAGCGCGCTCTTCGAGCCCTTCGCGCCATCTCGCTAGTGGTAACGAAAACACGCTGATGTACCCTGATCTCTGAGTACCGCCGCTGGCAAATGATGTATATAAATAGCACGCCGTTAGCAAGACGAAGAACGTGCCATTTGTGGCGCAGTCGTTTCGCGCTGCGCGCTGGGAATTCGGAGGTCATAAGTGCGATTCCAGGTGACAGAACTTTTTCTTAAGTTTTTTCTTTGCCATATGTTAGTCTTTATATTTTACAACATCATATCCGTGACGGAAATGCGTCAGTGAAGCCGTGGTGGACCCCGGCATAAAACACTTTCGTGTTAAAATTGCGTTATTGTGAGCAGTGAATAAAACTGAAATATCGTTATTTTGGCGGGACCAGGCGTCATTTCTTCTCATTAGAACTGAAGCACACATGCAATGCGCTCTTTAAGTCCCCTGCGCTTGTGCGAAGGAAATAAGCAACGTTGCAAACATGAGAGGTACGCTGCTGCCTACTTTATTCACGCTGTGTAAGATGACACGAACGCAGAATAAAAGCTCCAAGAATAAGGTTTCCTAGTAAAACCAAGGTGAATTGAACGGCGGTACACTTAAACACCGCTATTTAGTCACGGGTCGATATCATATTTAGCTAGCGCTGGCTTCAAGCGCACTCGCCAAGGGCTTGCCGGCTCGCCGCAGCTCGAGTCCTTAGCGATCAGGGGCCTAAGAAAAATATTTTGAGGTCAAATTTCGCGCTAGTGAAAACAAAATGACATCACTTTTTTACCGGATATTGCATCATTTACGCTTTATTTTTTGTTCCGCCGGAAGTGTTCCCTCCTCACACAGATGGCGCAAAGCCCCATGAGCAGCTGATGAGCAGCCATTTTCTGAACGTATGGGCTTCTATGGAAGCTTCGCTACCATTTACATTTACCTTGTAAGTTCCACCATAAACTCTAGGTTCGCGTTGTGCGCTTGACTTATCGGAAGGTTCTCAAATAATGTGGAAGGTTCCCAGTCATTCGGGCGCGGTTTGCGCAACGCAGTATTTACACGTGTAATTGGCTGGTAACATGAAAAAATAGAAGAAAACGACCGCGTGTGGCAATATATATAAGAAACGCGCGCTCTCTAGCTGTGCCAATTTGTCGGGGGTAGATGCAATAACTCGCATGGGCGAGAGAACGAGTACAGACAGAGAAATAAGGGAGAAAGAGAGAGAAAGGTAAGAAATAAGATACAGAGAAAGAAACAGAAAGAGACAAGAGATAGAAAAAACAGCGCAAGTGTTGCGCTGCTAAGCACGTCGATAAAGGTCCAGCTACCGGCATAAAGCAAAGGAGGGAGCACTGCGTAATGCGACAGAAAGAGAGGAAGAAAAAGAAAGAATAGCACGTTAGGCACGCACACGCCAAGCTTCTCTTGCCCCCATTTTCCCAATAGGGTACGGGCTACTGAATTTTTGAGAGAGGGTAGCGATGCGGGCTTGTTGGTCTCTCATGATTCCTGGATGTGGGCGCCAAAAGACAAGGACGAAGAGAAGAAGTACATGCTAATAGGGCAGCAACAGAGGCTAGTTGGTGCGTATTCATGCTTGTAGTGCGCTGCCGGTAGACACGGACCAAGAAACAAGGAAAAACAACACAAGATGATGCGCAATCATCTTGTGTTGTTTTCCCTTGTTTCTTGGTCCGTGTCTACCGGCAGCGCACTACAAGCATGAATACGAAGGGAAGAAGGACACACACACTGGCGCTACTTACAACAAAAACGTTTATTTTAGATGCGAAGTATCTTATGGCGGAGTTCAATCCGGTGGTGGTGGTGGTGGTGGTGGTGTGCGGCGTGACCACCCTTACTGCGCATGCGCATACACCCTCCACTCGCCCTTCCCCTCCCGCTCTCCCATCACCCTTTCCACTTCCCCTCTCCCATTTCTCCCTCTCCCACTTCCCCTCTCCACTTTCCCTCTCCCCTCGCCCTCTCCACTCTTCCTCTGAAACGCGGGCTAGACATGCCGAAATTCTCTCCTGCGCAACGCCGCGATGAACATCAGCGCATGCGCGTCCCCTCCCCCTCTCTCTCGTCTCCTACGCTGCCCCCCTCTCGCACGCCTGCCGGCTGCGTTCCCCGCTCGCCCTGTGAGAATTAACGGCCAGGCTAGAGGGAAGACAATACGCGCGTAGCGTTCCTCTTCGCGTTCCACGACGCGAGGTCGGTAGCATGCCCAAAGAACGCCAACGGAACGAGATCGTGCAAGTGCTCCGGCTTCGCATCGCCTCATGGTCCCCTTTAGCGGGAAATGGTGTAATTTTTTCAATCACCAAGCAGACTGATATACCTATTTTTTGCACAGAACATTCACGTGGCCACAAGCATATAACATGAAAAACCAGCAGTACAATCAACAACATGAGAGGGCTGAAAACTTCCTACGACGGAATTGACCGCTTGTGGATCGCCGGGAACCAGACAGACCTTAGCACATGCGCAAGTAGTTTAATTCCTTTTTGCTCAAGGACAGTGACGTTTTGCTAATACAACTTTCGCCGAAATCGTCTATCTGTTCAGCTTCGATTACTAATCTAGTGATTTCGGACTTATTCATGCCAACTACAACAGTCTGTTCAAAATTCGGTCGACATGTGCATTTATAGCAGTGTAGCACTAAAAACCCGTGAGGGGGCGTCTTGCCCAGTTTGTTATTCTTTTCCCTGTAGTAACATAGATTTAAGTGAAGTAGAGACACTAGGCCAATAATAAGAAAAAGAAGAGTAAAGGGTTTTTCCTTGTCGGGCCTGGTGGTGCACTTGTCACCGCCCCGTTTTAAAGGGACGCTGATAGCATCCATCCATGCTGTGCTCTCTGTCTGGTTGCCGCCTGTCTGGTTGTCTGTCTGGTTGCCGGCGATCCAGAAGCGGTCAATTTCGTCGTAGGACGTTTTCAGCCCTGTCATGTTGTTATTGCACTGCTGGTTTTTCATGTTATATGCTTGTGGTCGCGTGGATGTCGTGTGCAAAAAATAGATATATCAGTCGGCTTGGTGATTGAAAATAAACATTTTAGGGGCAAAACTCCTCTTAGTCTAACCTTGTCACGTCTCCGTTGTCCGGCGTAACCACCTTTGCAAACTGCCCACTACTTCGTCTTTGCAGACATCCCACTACGACCCATCACCGATCCTTTAGAAACTGCCCACTACTTCGTCTTTGCAAACATCCCACTACGATCCATCACAGATCCATTACTTCACCGACCATAAAGCCGTCATAATGAAAGGGGAACGGAAGCCACCTTTTCAAACTGCCCACTACTTCGTCTTTGCAAACATCCCACAACGATCACATCACCGATCCATTACTTCACCGACCATAAAACCGTTATAATGAAGGGGTAACGGAAGCCACGTCTAGCTACCACTTACGATTAATAAATTTTCATGTATAAATATATACAGTGTGTGTCACGTCTTTGATGATGTACTAGGCTATCGCTTTGATTACTGCTGGGCGAAACCACTGAAGATTTCACGGTGAAACCATGATTGCTTCAGGAGCTTCGCCCAAGCTCTTCATCATTCACCCGTGGATATGCTGCGATTTTGTTTGTTGTAAGTAGCGCCAGTGTGTGTCTCCTTCTTCCCTTCGTCCTTGTCTTTTCGCGCCCACATCCAGGAATCACAAAAGAGAGGTTTACGATACGTTTTCCAGTTGTACATCACCTTTCGACACCTGTGTATACGCTGTCCCCTCAACCGTTAGTTTTGAAAGGCCCTCAATTTCAGGTTGTTTAGTAACGACGGATGCAGTGAAGCATCTTTTAGCAGCGGACATGTTTACGCATGGCTTATCCCTGTATAGCGTTCGCGAAAACTATCATCATCATCATACAGCCATTCGCTCTCTTCTTCATCTTCTGCTTCGCTTCCCCAACATGTGCGCACGGGGTCCGCTCTCCCGCTTCGAAAGAGAGACCTGGAGAGAAAGAGAGGGAAGGAGAAAGGAGACAGAAGCACAGAGAAAGAAAGAGACAGACAGAAAAAGAGATAGAAAAACAAAGATCAAGACAGAAAGAGAAAGAAAGAGGGAAACAAAGAAAAAGAAGTAAAGGAATAGAGTTAGAGAGATGAGATATAGAGAGAGTAAGAAGAAAAAAGGAAGAGCCTGGGGAACGTGACGTAAAATCACGTAACGCTAGTCACGTGACGTCTCCCCGCCAAAATCACGCACCAGAAGTCACGTGACATGTTCCCGTCATGGTAAAAAACAGGTCACTGACCAATGTCAAAAAACAACAAAATGACGTTTCGGGATCCGTACGGATCCCTTGTTCACCATCTGAACAAGGGATCCGTACGGATCCCGAAACGTCATTTTGTTGTTGTGAACAAGGGATCCGTACGGATCCCGAAACGTCATTTTGTTGTTTTTTGACATTGGTCAGTGACCTGTTTTTTACCATGCCTTTACCTGACCAGACGGTATTCCGTCGAACTCTCGACTATGTTCCCGTCAATATCAGTAAGAGTAGTCACGTGACATGTTTCCGCCAAAATCACATAAGAGGAGTCACGTGGCATGTTGACGCCAAATTCAAGGTAACAGTAGTCATGTGACGTGTTCCTGCCAAAATCACATAACAGTGGTCACGTGACATGTTCCCGCCGAAATCATTTAGCAGTAGACACAACATGTTCCCGCGCAATTCAACTAACAGAAGTAACTGCACGGAAAATCACGTAATACTATTCACGTGACTATTGCCGCCAAATGACGTACCACTAGTCACGTAACATGTTCCCGCCAAAATAACGCAACGCTACTCACATGCCACGTTCGTGCCAATACCACGTGACAAGTTCCAGCGTTTGCTTTTGACCCTGAAATTCATCGTCGCAGACTCCATTCTGCATGGATCTGTCGGCCAGAATGAATGAATGAATTCATTCATTCTGGCCGACAGATCCATGCAGAAAGATTTCCCCGGGATCGGCGCTTGGACGGGGGACCTGAGCCCCGAATTTTTCTGGAAGGAGCTTATGCACGTGTGGTCAAGCGAGCGAGGTGGCCTGTTGTCGTGCTTTACGCGGAAGCCCGACAGGGGGATCGCGATCACCTCTTCTTTCGAGGCGGCCTCAACGTGAGACGGCGCCGCCGGAGAGGTTCCCATGAAATCAGGGCCTGTCTTCACCTGAACGCACATAAGCGTTTCCAGGGGCTCGAGAGAGTGGCCGTCATCTCCTCGTAGGTCAATGACATACTCGTACTCTTCGCCGGGAGTTCTCGGGATCATGTCGCCGAAACATGGAATTCGTACGTTGGAATTGTGTGGTGCAGCTGTGGCCCCCATTTTTATTTTATTATTTACAAATACTGTTTGCCGTCATGGCCGTAACAGGGTAGGTACAGTGAATTTAGAGATAACAAAGAACAAAGTAGGTACAGCATACAGCATAGTATAATGAAAACAAAACTGTAGAAAAGTACATATTTTTCAAAAATAAAATAGGAATCTGCAGAAAAAAACAGACAGATATTGTGACAATGGCATAGTATGCAATATGAAAAAGTGCAGAATATAATTTCGAACATCCTGACAATGCACGCGCAACGCTAGCAATAATTTTTCATTCTAAAAAGACAGGGCGTGCAAACACGGACACAAGAAAGAAGTCAGGACACCACAAACGCCGACTAAACAACTGAAGTAGAGTGTACTAGAACAGGGGAGTGCCCGGAACGAGCCTCGAAAAGTGAAGCCCAAACAGGGTCAATCCGCTTACGGCGCTGGGATCGGTAGTCTGCAGTGTGTCGTCGTTTAAGAGTTCCGCGCGGCTCCGCCGAAGTGGTGCAGGGGTAGAATGGCCGCTTCCCACTCAAAAGGCCCGGGTTCGAGTCGCAGCTGTAGGTAGTGGGTTTTTATTCTTAGTTTAACCTTTTATAAATGTATTGGTTTTTCTTTGTTCCTTAAAACTAGCTTCAGTTGGTACGTGTTGCTTGAAAAAGTAACGCAAAATGTGAAGTAAAATAGAAGAAATTTGATAGGTGAGCGCAGTAGTTATTTGCAGCGCCACCACCGGGCATTGAACAAAAACGTGAAGTATGGCCTCCGAGATTTTCGCGAATACGGGACTCGAAACGAGATTTCGCATTTTACGTTACTTTTTTTGTAGCAACACATCATAACAGAAGATAGTTTTAAGAAACAAAGGAAAACCAATACAGCTTTAAAAGGTGACACTAAGAATAAAAACCTACTACCTACAGCGTCGATTCGAACCCGGGCCTTTCGAGAGGGAAGCGGGCATTCTGCCCCTGCACCACTTAGGCGGAGCCGCGCGAAACCCTTAAATGACGACGCATTGCAGACTACCGATCACAGCGCCACAGGTGGATTGACCCTGTTTGGGCTTCACTTTCTGTGCATTGGTGCCGCGGCCGTTCCGAGCACTCCCCTGTTCTAGTACACTCAAACTGAAGAGACGCACAACGGCTTAAGAGAAAGAAGGCACGAAAACTTATCTGCGCATGCCCATGCAACAGGCGAACCTATCAATCCGGCACGCGTGGCGGTCTACGTGGAAGATAACTGTTAAGGCATTTGATTTCATCTTTATGCAGTTAATCGACGGTTGGCTCACGCATGCGCTACCACTATTCTCGATATGCCATGCTTCAATCATCAGGCGCGTTTCTTCATTTCTATGCCGGTACAACACTGCGCATTCATCGAATTTTGGCGTGCAATTACAATCTCGACAATGTAACGATAGATTAGAAGGTGAGCCTCCTGTTAGCGATCTCTTATGTTCCAACAATCTCTGGTTGATGCATCGGCCCGTCTGTCCTACGTAGAAGCGGCCGCAGCTGAAAGGGACCTAATACACCACACTCGTACGGCAATCAGTGAATTTGTTGGTGTGCTTTACGAAACAAATATCGGTCCGCTTCTTGTCTTTTACTCGCTCATTCTTCCTCTGCACTTCGGCACAAATCTTACCTAGCTTATTGGCAGCCGTGAAAACAACATTAACGCCGTATCTAGTTCCTACTTTCTTTAGCCTGTGAGATACGCGATGAATGTACGGTATACCTACGACACGTTTCTTCCTATCGCTTTCTGCAGCCGTGCTAGGACTTAACGCAATATTCTTTAAACGTTCAGCGACCGTGGCCACTGCATCACGAGGATACCCTACATCTAAAAGACGCGTAACCTGTGCGTTAAAGCTATCACTTATTTTGTGATCACACGACTTGGTGAGGGCTGACTTAAGGCAAGACATGGCGATGCCGTTTTTTACAACCTTCGAGTGCTTCGACGAGAAATTTAACAGCGGTTTCGAAGATCTAGGAGAATACTGCCAGCACACGTGGTTCTTTTGGAACGTTAAGGAAATGTCTAGAAATTGTATTCCATTATTGTGAGGCACCTCTTTAGTAAAATGGCAACTTGGGCGAGTTGGTATCGGTTCATACTTCAAATATCAGCGCACCAACAAAACGAGCACACTAAAGCGTCGTTTCCTCCGCTTTAGTGTGCTCGTTTTGTTGGTGCGCTGATATTTGAAGTATGAACCTCTTTAGTAAAGCTCAGCCCTCCTCCACTTAATTCAAATTTTTCGCTCACGGAAGTTACCACCTTTTCAAAGTCCTCACCACTACAAAAAATCAAGTAATCGTCCACATAACGAAAAACCTTAATAAGCGAATTACCTAAGGCGCCTTCCAAAAGATTGTCAATCTTGCTAAGGTATAAATCACTAAGAACCGGAGCAACTTTAGAACCAAGTCGTGTGAGCACAAAATGAGTGATAGCTTTAACGCACAGGCTACGCGTCTTTTAGATGTAGGGTATTCTCGTGATGCAGTGGCCACGGTCGCTGAACGTTTAAAGAATATTGTGTTAAGTCCGAGCACGGCTGCAGAAAGCGATAGGAAGAAACGTGTCGTAGGTATACCGTACATTCATCGCGTATCTCACAGGCTAAAGAAAGTAGGAACTAGATACGGCGTTAATGTTGTTTTCACGGCTGCCAATAAGCTAGGTAAGATTTGTGCCGCTGTGCAGAGGAAGAATGAGCGAGTAAAAGACAAGAAGCGGACCGATATTTGTTTCGTAAAACGCACCAACAAATTCACTGATTGCCGTACGAGTGTGGTGTATAAGGTCCCTTTCAGCTGCGGCCGCTTTTACGTAGGACAGACGGGCCGATGCATCAACCAGAGATTGTTGGAACATAAGAGATCGCTAACAGGAGGCTCACCTTCTAATCTATCGTTACATTGTCGAGATTGTAAGTGCACGCCAAAATTCGATGAATGCGCAGTGTTGTACCGGCATAGAAATGAAGAAACGCGCCTGATGATTGAAGCATGGCATATCGAGAATAGTGGTAGCGCATGCGTGCGCCAACCGTCGATTAACTTGCATAAAGATGAAATCAAACGCCTTAACAGTTATCTTCCACGTAGACCGCCACGCGTGCCGGATTGATAGGTTCGCATGTTGCATGGGCATGCGCAGATAAGTTTTCGTGCCTTCTTTCTTTTCGGCCGTTGTGCGTCTCTTCAGTTGTTAGTCGGCGTTTGTGCTGTCCTGACTTCTTTCTTGTGTCCGTGTTTGCACGCCCTGTCTTTTTAGAATGAATACTTACCAACTAGCTCAGCTCTGCGTTATTCTAAGCAATAATTTTTAATATAGACCTTTAGCTCGCTCTTCAAAACCTCCAATGGTCGTTGAAGTCAATACAGACAGTGGCAAATCGTTGCACTGTTTTATCGTTCGGGTAAAAAAACAATACGCGTACACATCAAGACAGCATTTTGGAACCGAAAATAAAAAAAAAATGATTGCTTGAGCTGACGTTGCTGGTTTGCCTGGGAATAAGGTTTAGTTCCAATATTAATGTGTCCTTTTGATAACAAAAAAAAAAGAAATTGAAGTCTAGCTAGTTTCCAGCGTTGAGCCAGCGTTGGCAATTCAAGCAACCGAATCATTTCAGAAACGGAGTCATTTCCAGAATACTGGGATAAAATCAACCTCGCGGCTTTTCTCTGAATTTTTTCAATGCGATTTTTCAACCCCGATTGGAACGGATCCCATACTGCACTGGCGTATTCTAGCGTTGGTCTTGCGTAGGTCAAATATGCAAGCAGCTTAAAGGAGCACTGACATCAAATTTCAAGATCGAGATGTGCCCATCATTCGATCGCTTGGTATGCATAGGTCTTCTTGGCCAAATTTGAACGGCATCCGTCGCGTGGAAGTTATTTTAATTCGATGTCAAACAGCGTAGGAGAAAAAACAAAAAATCGGCTGCCCTGCAACATCGACACTAGTGCTACGTGTTCGGTGTGATACATTGCACAAAAATCACCCTGAGTGACGATACGCTAGTAACAATGACGTCGACGATCTCTGAGTGTGTTTGGAGCCGACTGCCAGCCATTCTTTCACTCTCTTTGCTGTGTCGAAGCGTGCGGCGTGCGTTTGCGGGGCGCACATGCACAATACGACGACTGGCACCCGGCGAGGCCTATTGTTCCGCACCCCTCTCGCTTTGTTGTCGGGCTGCTCTCGAGGTAGTTTTCGTGAGGGGTCACGCGCTTAACAGGTTTAACCCATACCGAGGCACCCACATACTTTCAATCTCTACCGCGCGCGGGGCCCCGATTTGAAAACCGCGCTTTCTACGTCACCACAGCTTGAGTGCACGTGGTCTTTGACGCTCCCCACATACTTTCAATCTCTACCGCGCGCGGGGCCCCGATTTGAAAACCACGCTTTCTACGTCACCACAGCTTGAGTGCACGTGGTCTTTGACGCTCCCCGCATGGGTCGCTAGTTTCTTGTGGTTTTTAGGCGGGCGTTTTGAAGTGACGCTAAAATGGTCACAATTAACTACGCTAGAATTAGTTATACGATACGCTAGAGCATTTACGATTTAACTTAGGGATTACCAGACCCAAAGCTACAAATTACAGTAAAAAAGTCACCAACGAAAATTTTGCTGTCAGGGGTCCTTTAACGGATGGTGCTGCTAGCTTTAGTTTGCACCGAAGGAACCATAACTTTTCTGCAGCTGTACAAATCTGGTTTACGTGTGGTTTCCGACTTAAGTCAAGTCTTTTGAAATTGTTAGGCATAAGCATTTTACCGTGTCAGCTTCGGTAAGAGTGTGGGAATTCATTTCATAATTACCTTTAATAACGTGCTTTTTTCGGTTGGTAAGTCTGAGCATGACTGATTTAGATTCATTGATTTTCATTTCCCATTCAGCGGCCCAACCTTCTACTGATTTAGATTCATTGATTTTCATTTCCCATTCAGCGGCCCAACCTTCTACTGCTATAGAGCTTGCTTGAGTGGCGCCTGATCATTATGGTTATTATTTCTTCGATATATTATGCAATTATCTGCGAATAACCTAACAGTTATGTCGCCGCCTATGCCATGAGCAATGTCGTTTATATAAAGCAAGAAAAGAAGGGGTTCTAGGACGGATCCCTGTGGTACGCCTGAGGCTACCTTTAACAGATTAGGTTTGCTACCGTTTATTTCGACGTATTGTGTACGACCCGTGAGGTATGAGCGGATCCACGCAAAAACTTCGTAATCCATATTCATTTCCATTTGCCTATTTAATAATTTCTATACGCACGACCCGGTCATAGGCCTTGGAGAAATGTACATATAGCGTCTGTTTTCTGTTATTCCGCGCAGTCGAACAGTCTTTAATTGATTCTACCAAATATGTAACGGTGGATAGGTTTCGTTGAAAACCGTGTTGATGATAAATGAAAGCCTTCTTGTCTTCAAGGTAACTATAGATTGATTTTGATATATGCTCAAGCAGCTTGCAGCACATACACGTCAATGAAATAGGCCGATAGTTTCCAATGTTTTGCTTTTCACCAGATTCGTGTACCGGGACAGCTTTTGCAACTAGCCAATCATCTGGAATCTGTTTTTGTGTTAACGATGCTTTAAACATAATCTCGAGATACCCATTCCGCATACCTGCGTAGAAACGCATTTGGTATAACGTCTGGTCTTATAGCTTTCTTGTCTTTATTATGAAGCAAAAGTGCTACACTGCCTTCATATTACACCTCTATATCAGGCATCGCTGAAATGTACGGAGATGCACCTGCAGAACTATCAGTAAAGAATTTCAATACGGTGGCTAGGCGGGCTAGTTGGTACGTGCACATAGTTATTCCGAAACAGCGCACAAACGGGACGTGAACAGCGCCTGACGGATAGCGCCTGTGTAGTGTGGTTTTTTCACGTCCCGTTTGTGCGCTGTTTCGGAATAACTATCAGTAAAGACGGATTGAAAAAAAGTCAATAAAGCAAGTTGCAATGCGAGAGTCGTTGAACACAAGTTCATCATTAACGACAATGTCCCAGGGGCCTTCGTTGTCCAGTGACAAATGGCTCCAAAAGCGGTGCGGGTCATCCTTCATAAAATTCGTGAATTTGACGTCATAGAAAGTTTTTTTTTAGCAACAGTCATCTTCGTGCGCAATGCAATCCTTAGTGCCAAAATTTTATTGTGATCTTTCCTTGACTTCTTTCTTTTACGGCTAATTTTACGTCTTAAATGTATGATTTCTCGTGTTATCCATGGGTTGCGTTTATTTTTTTTTTCTTTCGAACGGGCACAAACCTATTGACACAGTGAAATAATGCATGCTAATAAGGCGGCTAATAAGGTTTTTTTCTCGCCCGTGTCCACTGGCAGCACACTACAAGCATGAAGGAAATAATACACCTTTAAATTCATCCCACCTTCCACGAAGTCATACGAATGACGTCAAAGACGTCATTCGTCTGACTGAAGCTATCTAAACAAAGCAAACGGTGATCAATAATGCTTTTGACTTCGGCTCTGTCAAAACAAATGACATGCGTACTTGTGCTATCAGCCTTTGGACATACGGTGGTGTGCTTTATCTCTAAATAAACGAACTTATGATCTGAAAGACAAGCCTCTATCGATATATCATATTCTTCAAATCGCCCGTCTAGAAACACTAAATCTAAAATCGACCCTGATTTCCCAACTATGCGTGTGCACTCTTGAACTACCTAGCTGTTGCAATTAATGACTGAAAGCTATCTCTAGCAGTAGTTCACATTGGGTTTTCTCACGAGGCTGAGCGCTAAGCTCTGATTCCATGCATGGTAAGTTGAAACCCCAGAAATAATTCGAGGGCTACGGATCCTTAAAGGCCAACTCCGGCGATTTTTCGAGGTCGATGGATCTCAATGAAATTCGCTGGGTACGTTCCTTTGCACGTTTCTGTCATTTATGCCAAATTACAGGCTTGAGACATGCGCAGATTGTTTGCAAATGAATTTTAAAGATTGTCTGCAAACGCCCTCCTGGCTTCCCACAATTATTGGCAACATTGTGCCTGTGACGTCAGTATTGGGAAGGCGGCGGAAGTGATGCAGCCGAGGGCACCGCTAACTTCGGCCGCTACAGCGAACGTTTGCTGTGCTGGCCCAGACACTGTCAGTATCAGACGCGGCACTGTCATTCGCAGACATTACAGCTGATGCGCGGCGTGCTCACCTCTCCACTGTGCGCCTGCTCGTCCCGGCTGTCACAGTTTTCATACTCCGTGCCGGCGTGACCGGCATGCCTTGCACGACTTCCGGTTCGTTTGTAACAACGTCTACGTCATACGCAGACAGTACACTCGGTTGGGTTTCGGTTTCGGTGTCGCGCTTTTTTGCTTATTTGAAATTATTCTCCAATTTGCCGAGTATTTATGCTATCGGGCCCGTAACAGGAGCGTCTCAGGAACATAAAATCACCATTACTTTGACATGGCCAAAAAATCGCCGGAGTTGGCCTTTAAGCCTTCTAAGTAAAGCTGTGTGTCTTCGAGATGGGAAAAGGCGGTCGATACACGGCGCCAAGAACTATAGTTGTCATCAAAGAAATTTCGCGAAGAAAACACGGACAGAAGAAGACAAGTACAAACACAGCGCAAACTTTCAACTGAATTTATTGTGCAACTGGATCTGCTTACACATTGCCACAGTATGCATCATGCGCGCTAATAGACGCTACGCGAAAAAGACCGCGCATGTATAAAAAATTAGCAAAACAAACAGTTACACGTTCCAAGTTATTAGAAACACCAGCTCCTCATCAGTGAGGGCCAGTGATGGTGAGCTAACGCACAAATCACCTAATTTTATAATCGAATCTGCCTCTGTCACTTCGCGAATTAGCTGCATTCTGCCGCGTGAAACGACAGCACACAGAGCAAAGGAAATGAGACAGCCACAGTCTCGACAGTGGATCGCCAAAAAACCACTGGTGCCATTTTTTACATTGTTGTTGTGTTCACGTAGCCGGTTATTGAGGCATCGCCCGGTTTGTCCAATGTACTGCTTCCCACACGAAAGAGGGAGGCAGTACACCACACCTGAGGTAAAAGAAACAGCGCAAATACACAAGACGCCCCACATGGAAAAGACAGTGACACACAAGCGCTGACTATCAACTGCTTTATTTCTTTTGAAGTCATATGCATATATACGCCCAAGGCAGCCTTACAGCACATGCGCACAACAGTAGTTGAAAACAGACGTGTTACAAAGATGAAGTCGGTGTATTAGATACGCGCAGACATGAATTCATACTCGGAATAATGGAGGGACAATGATGCGTATCGCTGATACAAAGCTGAGCTCTTTTCCTTATGTGGTAAGCTTCTAAAGCCAGCCGCGCATGCTCATTCTCGCTTCTGCCTAGGATCGACGTCCCTTCAAATCGCGCTTCACAATTGCTGCAAGAATTAATGTGGGCCACAAGATGGGCTCCTTTATCAGTGTTCTTGTTAACTTTTTGTGCATGCTCCCTGAGCCGCTCGTTGACGCATCTGTGTGTTTGCGCTGTTTCTTTTACCTAAGGAGTATGTACCAACTAGGCCCAATTGAAGTAATATTGAAGTACACCACACGTTCGGCACACTCAACGAACTTGTTCCGGTGCCGCTTAGTGCACTTCTCTGGCGGGACGGCATTCGGGTCCGTAAGCCTGCATAGCTTCCCGAGCTTATTGGCACCGAGAACACCAGCTTCACGTTTGCCTTCTGGGCAACCTTCTTCAAGTTGTGAGCTATCCCATGCATGTAGGGTACAACGCCTATACTTCGGGGCGTTTGCCCGACGGAGCATCAGCGGCCAGCACTTGCCCTCTGTGTAGCGCTCCTCTTAAAATCCGTTCCGCGACGGACACCAGCACGTGTTTGGGGTATCCTGCCGCTGACAAACGTTCAATCTGCTGCTCAAAACTTGCGCCCACTACGTGGCAGCAAGACTTTCTGAGGGCGTTCGTGAAGCACAACTTGACTATGGCTCGTTTAACAAGCTTTGAGCACGCGGACATGTACGGCAAAAGTGGTTTGTTGGCTCGCGGCTCGTACCACCAACACGTGTGGCTCTCATGAAGGGTTAGGCTGAGGTCAAGGAAGCAAATAGATCCTTCCACTGGCCGCTCATGCGTGACTTGAAGGGGGGCTGGCACTTTTGAATCGTGCCTAACGCCTTGCTCGCTTCTAAAACAAAACGATCGGAAGGACAGTCAATAAAAATGAGGAAGTCGTCAACGTATCAAAAAATTTAAAAAACCGCGGTGCCTTGCGTTTGAAGCAAAATGTCATGATCTAAACGGGATAAAAACAAGTCACTATAAATGGGAGCAATGCAAGAGCCAGTACAAACACCACTCTTCTGCAAAAAAAATATTGGCGATCCCAGGTGATAAAAGTGACAATAAGATAAAACTGTAAAAGGTTTAAAAAATTACTGCATGAAATTCCTGTCTCCCCTTGGAAGGAGACAGCGCCGTACTCATCAATGCAATGCTCGATACAGGACAGTAGGCTCCCATGGGGTAAAGAATAATATGGGTCCTTAATGTGAATGGAAAAGGCCTGGAAGCAGCGGTGCGAACAAGACTTCAAGAATTCGATCACCTTGTCAGAGCTCTTAACAAGAAAAGGATCATTAACCGGTAAAAGACCCAGCTTATCTTGGAGATACGCGGCCAAAGGCTTTTGCCAAGCATCATTTTCTGACACTATCATCCGCAAAGAAACATCGGGTTTGTGCGTTTTTGCACTGAAGAAGACTTCAAGGTGATCACGCATGCTGTTTTCAATAGCATTGGCAATTTTTCCTAAAATAAGCCGTTTGCAAAGGCGCTTTGCTTCCGTTTTGACCTTGGCCATCGACACACCGGCATGACACTTAAAAGTACCACTGATAGCTTCTAAAGCCTTGGCCGTTAAACTTTTCTACAGAAAACACAGCAAAACCACCTTCTTTGCAGGAACAACACACAACGAATTGTCAGCGAGAACAGAAGCCACACGATTCACCGAAAACTTGGGCTTGAGTTGCTTGCACCTTTGCATTACATCGACACCTTCCGAAACGATGCGACCTACCTCGTCATCCGGGGCGAGCCTTGAGACGTGTCGGGCGTAGGAAAGAAGTTCTCTGGGGGGTCTTCTGGTATCGACGGCAAATTTTGGTCTGAGAGACAGAACGTCTCGAACCTCCACAGGTAACACAACAAAATCCGGGACATGAACAGGGTTCTGTGGGGCCGACGGCTTCAACGCCTGCAAATCCCGGAGTGTACGTAGCTGCAGCTGCCACAGGTGCTCTGTGGTGCGATCCGCTAGGTGAAGGTATTCCTGAAGCACACGGCGTGCTGTGGAAGAACCAGTGCTGCTGTGAATCTGTACCGAAAGGTACTGCCTGTAGAGCCTTGCCTGGTGGTTCCACTCGGAATGCAGAATCCTACAAACTCTGGCTGAGTGTCCTGCCGGATTTCTTCGATGTCATGGAACACCAACTAGTCCAAAATGCTGCTCTCATGAAATTATACTTGTGTTATCTAGTTTAATTTGCCACAAAACATTGTCATGTGTTGGAATGCCAGGCATTTGTACACAGTCGTCATCAGCCTTGATCACTACAGCAACTCAGTCCCCACGCGCATCGCGGTCCCAGCGATTGATTTTACTCCCTCAAAAGTCCCCCGCTCACAAGGACGAGGCGAACGGAGAGGGAGACCAGACTACTCTGGTGGCTGCTGCCTTTCGCAAAATGCGCGTAAAAAATAATGGCACTGAGTATTTCACGTGCGTTTGTTGTCGCAAGCCCGGACTGAAAATAAAGTGCCATTCTTCGCGACGTCATTGACGGCGGCTTTTTTTTTTCTCTGCTGAAGAAATTGTGCACACCCTTTCGGATAAGTCAACTTTGGTTCTAATCTGTGAAACCTTGGTCATGTAGTCGTGTATTAGATATTGAAATGAAGCGTCTTTCTATGTTGGTCGGCTTTGTGTTAACGAAGAAGTGCAGATATCATAGTTTTTTTTTCACGAGAACGGAAGAGATGTCGCCTCTTGATGCTTGACAGAGATCTCTAAAATTACGTATTATGAGCCGGAGCCTATTCTGCGTGAGAGCTATTTAGTAGTGTACGAGAGCAAGCGACCAAACCTCTAGAACGCTCTTCCGAACTTGCTTCCGATCTTGCTTACTGAGGTTCATTGCACACCCACGAGTGTGATAAGGAAGTGTGCCAAGTTTTAATGGAAAAATTTATTAGCAACTAAGTTATGATTGTTCGCGTACGGAAAAATACCCAAAACTATAAGTTCTCAGAAAATCAACAAAAACAGATCTCAAAGAGGTGCAGCGCTTACACAAGGTGATCAGGAGTGCTAGAGGCCTCGATATTTGTAGCAAGTACCATCCTGGACCTTGCTCTTGTGCGCTTTTGCTCGAGCGGCAACTCGCTATCTTTTTTTCTTGCTTGTTTTACAGCATCAGTGCTGTGACGGGATGCTTTCGCGATGCGGCGCCGATAATTTGTGAGGTAAAATTTTTCAGTGCAGATGCCAGGCTCGATGCCAACTTGCTTCAAGATATCAAATGTGCTTCTGTTGTAATTATTGAAATGACACACAGCGTCACACAATGCAAATTTGATGATTTGCAGGCTCAGATACGTGTCCTTGACATGCACGACGTTGCGCGTCCACCTGGTGAGAAGTTTATGACTTTAATGATTAAAAGTATGTGTTGACAATGCTATTAGAGCATTATTAGATCTTCATTGCACTATTTCGTGTTGGCAGAATAAAAGCCACCTGCAGGCAACGCGTAAGGTTTCCATATCATGAATTGCACATTTAAGAAAAATTCCGTCCTGGAGAAAAGTGAACTCCTGAACCGCGTTTCTACGATCGCCTTGTGGCGATCCATGATGATGCATGGTGGTCCATGATGCTCCTTTAATTGGGCCGTTCTGCAGTCTGACGAACGCTGGAAAGAACATGAAAGACTCCACGCCAATTCCGCCCAAAAAGAGCGTTCCGGGGACGGCTGCTAGCGATAAAGAAAGGAAGAAATGAAGAAAGAGAGAAGGAAGGAAGAAAAGAAAGAAAGAAGCAAAGAAAGAGAGACAGAAAGAAAGGAAGGAAGAAAGAGAGAAAGAAAGCAAGAAAGGAAGAAATAAAGAGAGGAAACAAGGAAAGAAAGAAATATAGAAAGAAAGAGACAAAGAAACAAGGAAAGCAGGGAAGAAAGAAGGAGAGAAAGAAAGACAGGAAGGAAGAAAGAGTAAGAAAGAAAGGAAGAAATAGAGAAAGAAAGAAATGTAGAAAGAGAAAAAGAACAAAGGCAAGCAGAAAAGAAAGAGAGGGAGAAAGAAGGAAGAGAGAGGAAGAAAGAAGTAAGGAATGAGAGAAAGAAGGGAAGAAAGAGAAAGACAGAAATAAGCAAGGAAATTTAGAGAGAAAGAAAAGAACGAAGGAAAGCAGGTACGAAAGAAAGAGAGAAAGAAAGGGAGCAATAAAGAAAGAGAGACAGAAAGAAATAAGGAAAAAAAAGAAAAGAAGGGAGAAAGAAACAAAGCAAATAAGGAAAGAAAGGAAGAAACGGAGAAGGGGGAGAAAGGAAGATATAACGAAAGAGAGAAGGGGGGGAAATGGGAGAGAAGGAAAAAAGGAAAAAAGGAAAGAAAGAAAGAAACAAGACAACAAAGAAAGGGAGAATAAATAAATAAATAAATAAGGAAAGAAAGAGAGAAAGGAAGAAAGGGTGAAAGAAACAAAGAGAGAAAAAGAAATAATGAAAGAAAGCAAGGAAATAAGGAAAGAAATGTAGAGAGAAAGAAATAGAAAGAACGAAGGAAAGCGGTAGGAAAGAAAGAGAGAAAGAAAGGGAGCAATAAAGAAAGAGAGACAGAAAGAAATAAGGAAAAAGAAAGAAGGGGAGAAAGAAACAAAGAAATAAGGAAAGAAAGGAAGAAACGGAGAAAGAAAGGAAGATATACCGAAAGAGAGAATGGAAAAGAGAGAAAAAAGGAAAGAAAGAAAGAAACAAGACAACAAAGAAAGGGAGAATAAATAATAAATAAATAAGGAAAGAAAGAGAGAAAGGAAGAAAGGTGAAAGAAACAAAGAGAGAATAGGAAATAAGGAAAAAAGCAGCAAGAAATAGGGAAGATATAGAGAAAGAAAAGAGAAAAGAATGAAGGAAAGCAGGTAGGAAAGAAAGAGAGAAAGAAAGGGAGCAATAAAGAAAGAGCGACAGAAAGAAATAAGGAAAAAGAAAGAAGGGGAGAAGACAATAAGGAAAGAAAGGAAGAAACGGAGAAAGAAAGGAAGATATAACGAAAGAGAGAATGGGAAAAGAGAGAAAAAAGGAAAGAAAGAAAGAAACAAGACAACAAAGAAAGGGAGAAATAAATAAATAAATAAGGAAAGAAAGAGAGAAAGGAAGAAAGGGTGAAAGAAACAAAGAGAGAAATAAGGAAATAAGGAAAGAAAGCAAGAAAGAAATAAGGAAAGAAATATAGAGAGAAAGAAAGAGAAAGAACGAAGGAAAGCAGGTAGGAAAGAAAGAGAGAAAGAAAGGGAGCAATAAAGAAAGAGAGACAGAAAGAAATAAGGAAAAAGAAAGAAGGGGAGAAAGAAACAAAGAAATAAGGAAAGAAAGGAAGAAACGGAGAAAGAAAGGAAGATATAACGAAAGAGAGAATGGGAAAAGAGAGAAAAAAGGAAAGAAAGAAAGAAACAAGACAACAAAGAAAGGGAGAAATAAATAAATAAATAAATAAGGAAAGAAAGAGAGAAAGGAAGAAAGGGTGAAAGAAACAAAGAGAGAAATAAGGAAATAAGGAAAGAAATGTAGAGAGAAAGAAAGAGAAAGAACGAAGGAAAGCAGGTAGGAAAGAAAGAGAGAAAGAAAGGGAGCAATAAAGAAAGAGAGACAGAAGGAAATAAGGAAAAAGAAAGAAGGGGAGAAAGCAACAAAGAAATAAGGAAAGAAAGGAAGAAACGGAGAAAGAAAGGAAGATATAACGAAAGAGAGAATGGGAAAAGAGAGAAAAAAGGAAAGAAAGAAAGAAACAAGACAACAAAGAAAGGGAGAAATAAATAAATAAATAAATAAGGAAAGAAAGAGAGAAAGGAAGAAAGGGTGAAAGAAACAAAGAGAGAAATAAGGAAATAAGGAAAGAAATGTAGAGAGAAAGAAAGAGAAAGAACGAAGGAAAGCAGGTAGGAAAGAAAGAGAGAAAGAAAGGGAGCAATAAAGAAAGAGAGACAGAAAGAAATAAGGAAAAAGAAAGAAGGGGAGAAAGAAACAAAGAAATAAGGAAAGAAAGGAAGAAACGGAGAAAGAAAGGAAGATATAACGAAAGAGAGAATGGGAAAAGAGAGAAAAAAGGAAAGAAAGAAAGAAACAAGACAACAAAGAAAGGGAGAAATAAATAAATAAATAATAAGGAAAGAAAGAGAGAAAGGAAGAAAGGGTGAAAGAAACAAAGAGAGAAATAAGAAATAAGGAAAGAAAGCAAGAAAGAAATAAGGAAAGAAATATAGAGAGAAAGAAAGAGAAAGAACGAAGGAAAGCAGGTAGGAAAGAAAGAGAGAAAGAAAGGGAGCAATAAAGAAAGAGAGACAGAAAGAAATAAGGAAAAAGAAAGAAGGGGAGAAAGAAACAAAGAAATAAGGAAAGAAAGGAAGAAACGGAGAAAGAAAGGAAGATATAACGAAAGAGAGAATGGGAAAAGAGAGAAAAAAAGGAAAGAAAGAAAGAAACAAGACAACAAAGAAAGGGAGAAATAAATAAATAAATAAATAAATAAGGAAAGAAAGAGAGAAAGGAAGAAAGGGTGAAAGAAACAAAGAGAGAAATAAGGAAATAAGGAAAGAAATGTAGAGAGAAAGAAAGAGAAAGAACGAAGGAAAGCAGGTAGGAAAGAAAGAGAGAAAGAAAGGGAGCAATAAAGAAAGAGAGACAGAAGGAAATAAGGAAAAAGAAAGAAGGGGAGAAAGCAACAAAGAAATAAGGAAAGAAAGGAAGAAACGGAGAAAGAAAGGAAGATATAACGAAAGAGAGAATGGGAAAAGAGAGAAAAAAGGAAAGAAAGAAAGAAACAAGACAACAAAGAAAGGGAGAAATAAATAAATAAATAAGGAAAGAAAGAGAGAAAGGAAGAAAGGGTGAAAGAAACAAAGAGAGAAATAAGGAAATAAGGAAAGAAATGTAGAGAGAAAGAAAGAGAAAGAACGAAGGAAAGCAGGTAGGAAAGAAAGAGAGAAAGAAAGGGAGCAATAAAGAAAGAGAGACAGAAGGAAATAAGGAAAAAGAAAGAAGGGGAGAAAGCAACAAAGAAATAAGGAAAGAAAGGAAGAAACGGAGAAAGAAAGGAAGATATAAGGAAAGAGAGAATGGGAAAAGAGAGAAAAAAAGGAAAGAAAGAAAGAAACAAGACAACAAAGAAAGGGAGAAATAAATAAATAAGGAAAGAAAGAGAGAAAGGAAGAAAGGGTGAAAGAAACAAAGAGAGAAATAAGGAAATAAGGAAAGAAATGTAGAGAGAAAGAAAGAGAAAGAACGAAGGAAAGCAGGTAGGAAAGAAAGAGAGAAAGAAAGGGAGCAATAAAGAAAGAGAGACAGAAGGAAATAAGGAAAAAGAAAGAAGGGGAGAAAGCAACAAAGAAATAAGGAAAGAAAGGAAGAAACGGAGAAAGAAAGGAAGATATAACGAAAGAGAGAATGGGAAAAGAGAGAAAAAAAGGAAAGAAAGAAAGAAACAAGACAACAGAGAAAGGGAGAAATAAATAAATAAATAAGGAAAGAAAGAGAGAAAGGAAGAAAGGGTGAAAGAAACAAAGAGAGAAATAAGGAAATAAGGAAAGAAATGTAGAGAGAAAGAAAGAGAAAGAACGAAGGAAAGCAGGTAGGAAAGAAAGAGAGAAAGAAAGGGAGCAATAAAGAAAGAGAGACAGAAAGAAATAAGGAAAAAGAAAGAAGGGGAGAAAGCAACAAAGAAATAAGGAAAGAAAGGAAGAAACGGAGAAAGAAAGGAAGATATAAGGAAAGAGAGAATGGGAAAAGAGAGAAAAAAGGAAAGAAAGAAAGAAACAAGACAACAAGAAAGGGAGAATAAATAAATAAATAAGGAAAGAAAGAGAGAAAGGAAGAAAGGGTGAAAGAAACAAAGAGAGAAATAAAGAAATAAGGAAATAAGGAAAGAAATGTAGAGAGAAAGAAAGAGAAAGAACGAAGGAAAGCAGGTAGGAAAGAAAGAGAGAAAGAAAGGGATAATATAATAATATCTGGGGTTTAACGTCCCAAAACCACGATATGATTATGAGAGACGCCGTAGTGGAGGGCTCCGGAAATTTCGACCACCTGGGGTTCTTTAACGTGCACCTAAATCTAAGTACACGGGCCTCAAGAAAGAAAGGGAGCAATAAAGAAAGAGAGACAGAAGGAAATAAGGAAAAAGAAAGAAGGGGAGAAAGCAACAAAGAAATAAGGAAAGAAAGGAAGAAACGGAGAAAGAAAGGAAGATATAAGGAAAGAGAGAATGGGAAAAGAGAGAAAAAAAGGAAAGAAAGAAAGAAACAAGACAACAAAGAAAGGGAGAAATAAATAAATAAATAAGGAAAGAAAGAGAGAAAGGAAGAAAGGGTGAAAGAAAAAAAGAGAGAAATAAAGAAATAAGGAAATAAGGAAAGAAATGTAGAGAGAAAGAAAGAGAAAGAACAAAGGAAAGCAGGTAGGAAAGAAAGAGAGAAAGAAAGGGAGCAATAAAGAAAGAGAGACAGAAGGAAATAAGGAAAAAGAAAGAAGGGGAGAAAGCAACAAAGAAATAAGGAAAGAAAGGAAGAAACGGAGAAAGAAAGGAAGATATAAGGAAAGAGAGAATGGGAAAAGAGAGAAAAAAGGAAAGAAAGAAAGAAACAAGACAACAAAGAAAGGGAGAAATAAATAAATAAATAAATAAGG
Source organism: Rhipicephalus sanguineus (assembly GCF_013339695.2). Lineage (NCBI taxonomy): Eukaryota > Metazoa > Arthropoda > Arachnida > Ixodida > Ixodidae > Rhipicephalus > Rhipicephalus sanguineus. Next base: position 12,797,733 of record NC_051178.1, on the reverse strand, counting down.
AAAGAAAGAGAGAAAGGAAGAAAGGGTGAAAGAAACAAAGAGAGAAATAAAGAAATAAGGAAAGAAAGCAAGAAAGAAATAAGGAAAGAAATATAGAGAGAAAGAAAGAGAAAGAACGAAGGAAAGCAGGTAGGAAAGAAAGAGAGAAAGAAAGGGAGAAAGAAACAAGGAAAGCAGGAGAGAAAGGAAGAGAGAAAGGAAGAAAGAAAGAGAAAGAGAGCAAAGAAGAGAGAGAAAAAAGAAAGAAGGAAAGAAAATATAGAAAGAGAGAAAGATCGAAGGAAAACAGAAAAGAACGAGAGAGAAAGAAATAAAGAAGGAAAGAAAAAGAGAGCGAAAGAAAGAAATATAGAAAAAAAGAAAGAAATAAGGAAAAAAAAGAGAGAAAGAAAGAAACAAATAAGGAAAGAAAAAAGAAAGAATGGGAGAAAGAAAGAGAGAAACGCAGTACGTCAACCACGCCAAGCATGGCTTGCCCCCATTTCCCCGATGGGGCAATGGCTCCCTAATTCTTTGTTGTTTCCATGTTTTCTTCATCGGTGCCGCTTATATATATGCGCGTTTCTAAAGAAAGTAAACCAGCTGTAAGTCAGCGCCTTGTTCGTCCTCCTCCTTATCGTTCTGGTCTCGTTAGTTTCGCTGTGGCTCGTCATGCTTCACCAAATCGGCCAAGTTTTCATGTTACTAGGAGGTACTTGTGCAGCAGTCATGATCACACAACTGTCACGCTCTACATGTGGCCGAACACCTTACGAACATGCAGGTTTTTTTTTAGAAAATAGTTTTTATACTCTTTTTTTACAAACTGTACGTCGAGGTGGAAATATATTTCCGCTGGTAAATTGACGTTGAGCTAAAATTAAAAAAAAATGCTCGTTAGCTTTCTTGACTTCAGGGACGTTGTTTTTGTGGGGATGTTGTAGGCTCTCAATTTATGGGCACACTCTTAACATAGCCGTGTTTTTTACCGCACACTACTATCGCACAGTACACGGGCCTCTAGCTCATAGCCTCCATCGAAATGCGACCGCCGCGGCAGGGATCGAACCCGCAACCTTTGTGGCAGCAGCCGACCACCGTAATCGCTACACTACCGCGGCGGACGTGGAAAGCAGTCATTCATCTCACTTGAACCAGCTCTTGGGCTTATTTTTGCACGTGATGTTTGGTGATTATCAGTCTCTTTTTTCGCTCTGCGCAAAACGAAACAAAAAAATCTATATCCACCTCTTCTTTTTCCATACTGCACGAATCTCAGGAGCAGCCACTTTGCCGCTTCTTCTTGCAGACAAGTGAACGAATTCGTTTATAGTTTAGGAAAGAAAGCACCACACATGGCATACATAAAACAAGCGCTCTTCTTGTGCATTTCAGACAAGCTGCCCTTTTTAACAACCGGATTCCGCTTCGGCGCGCCTTCATTCAAATTTCGTAACTGCCTCGTCACGGCTAGTTCAACGAAGCGGCCGCGTCTCCTGCGCGCTGGGTGCGGTGAGTTTTTATTTCGCCATTGAAATTCGATGAGGGATATCAGAAATTACGAGCAACTATTGCCATTTTTAAAAACATGGGAATGCCATAAATCCTAACGACCTGCAACTTTCCCACATTACCAACGGCCCTCAAGCCAAAAATGAATAAAAAAACAACTAATTAAAGCGTTTTTCTTTTCAATGTCCCTTTAGCTGCGGCAAAGTATTTCCGCCTCAAAATAGAGTTCATGTGCGAAGACCACAGAAGTCTCACTATCATAGCATTTCGATAAAAAAGCTGCATTGTGTAAAGAAACACTCTGTATGTTTTAATAGTGATAACATTCATTATTACACCATATTTCACAAAATGAGCGGGTTCTAGCGAAAAAGAGAAGTCAGGTTCCCCAACCAGAAGCAAGAGCACAGTGCGCCTGTGGTCGCTTCTCAGTGTAAGCTACGAGGATTAAGTTAAGGGCGCGCAATGGGCGAGACCTTGTCCGTTTACTGACACACGCAAGCCGGTTGTGCGGTGTGACCAAGTGTTGCACGCTTTCATAGCCGCCTCTTTCGTACATCCTGTTTCCGCTTATAATGTGCTCTCGCGTTCGTACATATTTGATCGTAATATTCCATTCCATAAAACTTAAATGAATGTTGGTGTTTTCCCGTGCTCTTCCGCTGACGTTTCAGGACTACTCGTTCGCCTTCAGCATGTAGACTTGACCGCCATTTCACAGGGTGCAGGTGTATCCATGCGTTTGCAGCAAATCGTGAAGCAAATCCTACGCAAAAGACCAGAATTTTCAGCTCATACAGTAGTGCCACATCACAGCACCAGCAGCCGAACACTCTGTTTGGCAGTTATATGTATACGGCGCCAAGGCATCTACGGTTTTCACCAAGTGCACAATCAGTCACTGGACCCGTTGACCGTGCTGCGCAGAATTTCGATCGGGAAGCGTCGAGCACCAGGCGTCGCCGGCGTGATGTCAGCCAACTCGTAGTAGTAGGCGGAAACCGTGAATGCCAGGTAGTACAGAAAGAGCATCATCACCACCACCACCACCGTCAGATGCCGCTCGCGCTCCTTGGTGTCCAAATTCTACGTGGGAAGGAACGAGTCGAAATGTCGATTGGGGCGATGTTCCATGCTTTCATAGCACTGTAGCCAGGGTGATGAGGGGCTAGGAATATTGCAGCGTGGCTTTTTAACGTTGCTCATACGGCATGTTTTGAAGGCGTTGCGCGGGAGAAAGCTGCCTGCTTTGCCACTCGCCACGCACGTTCCCTCGCAGTTCGTGTCGCCCACGATGCCTATCATTCTTTCCGCATGCTTCTCATTGGTCATAAAGCTACCGTTATCGCGCGCATGAATACGGGCAGTCTAATCTAAGCAAACTCAGAAGATCATTATAACATTCCTGTGCCTGACTGAATAGTTATTCAACCTCCTAATATATTTCAATACACGTCACCTGTATCAAATTCGAAGCATTTCTTGGCGAACCAAACGCAATTTGAGCATATCTATCTATCTATCTATCTATCTATCTATCTATCTATCTATCTATCTATCTATCTATCTATCTATCTATCTATCTATCTATCTATCTATCTATCTATCTATCTATCTATCTAGCCGCCTACGACTTTGTGCTCTCCTGGTGTGTCATAACATATCCTTATTACGAACATAAATCATATCATGAAAACCATGACACGCTTGTCATGCACAGCATGAACGCGACGCCCGGAGAACAAAGAGTTATCTATCTATCTATCTATCTATCTATCTATCTATCTATCTATCTATCTATCTATCTATCTATCTATCTATCTATCTATCTATCTATCTATCTATCTATCTAGCCGCCTAAGTCGTCGCGCTGTTGCGACCGTTTTATGACCTTCATATTAACCAAAATTGCTTGTGTGCATATCACGAATATAAATCACAGGTCGCAACATGGATATTATGTAATATATGTTATGTACGTAATGATTTAGGTGACATAGACTTTGTCACTTTGAACTGACGCTATATGTTTCAAAAACGAGTACTGACGCTGTTTAGTGACAAAAAGCGTTCTCATGCAAAATATTAACGGTGGTCGTATACATTCATGCTGAAAGCTCTGACCACTGCACCATTCCATGTTAGCGCAAGCGAATCGACAAAACTTGCACTGGCGATAACAAAATGTCATCATCTTGAGTACTTTCCTCCGTGATACCGAGCGCAATTCACTTCTTGTGCATGGTCTGTTCCAGCAGCACTCGGGCGCGAAAATGGTCGCCCAAATATCGCCGGCTAACCCCACCTAGAAGCGCCAGCAGCAGCAATACATGTAAAGCGGCGCACGTGCGTTTGTGTTGCACTGCGCGGGCACGTGTCTTTTTTTTCTTTTTTTTTCTTGGATGATGCATCAACGTAAAGCCCGCGCACAAAACGTGGCCTGTGTAAAAAGCGAGGTTCTACATATCCAGTTGTACCAGATAAGCGACAACAACAGAGTAAATATATTTGCACGTATCCGATACGGCGGTCTAGTGGTTATGGCACTCGACTGTTGACCCGAAAGTCGCGTGATGAATTTCCGGCTGCGGCGGTAGCATTTTCGATGGAGGCCTAAGTGTTTCAGGCCCGTGAATTTAGATTTAGGTGCACGTTAAAAAACCCCAGGTGGTCGGAATTTCGGGAGCCCTGCACTACGGCGTCTCTCATATACATATTGTGGTTTTGGGACGTTAAACCGTAGAAATTGTATTCGTAGTATGCTTGCACTTCTTACTTAGACTATCATGTTATATTTGCTTGCACTTGTCAGAAAGCGTCTTTTAAAAACATTTTTGCTCATTCACGCAGGAAACCAAGCGTGCAAGAAGAAAAAAGGCGCGAACGATTGTTTCACCAGGCCGTCATTTTAGGCTTCAGATAAAGCCATAGTGCTCTGCCACAACGAACGGATACCTAGAAAAGCCTGGCTAGCTAAACGCCGCTAGAACGCGATTGAATTTACGATTGATGAATGTCGGAACGCGTGTCAACGGTACTTTGGAAAAGAGTACCGTTGACACGCGTCGAGACATGAATTGGCTATCGAATATCCTCTCAGACTACCTTCACGCAAACACCCAATAGGTTTCACTTCAACTCCCCACTTTCATGAAAGAACGTCATAAGTCTTGCATACAATGTTCAATAACGAAGACATGCCGATATTTTATCTCGACTTCTTTGTCGTCAAGAGACCCACCAGTCGGTCTTGCTCCTTGATCTGAGCTTCCTGTAGTAGTTCCTGCAGTGTCGGCTGCTTACGAGGATGTGACGCCCGCGGTCGCAGAAGTCCGATGATTCGCAGCGGCGCCAGTGTGAACTGAAAGTAGGAGAAAGTTCGCGTGTGACGATGGCATAGTGCAGGCATGCAAAAACTAAGTTCGCTGCATCTGCGAATGCTCTGTGTAAGAATAGTGCAAAAGTCGAAAATACTTTGGAAATGGGGGATATGAGAAAACGCCGATTGTCTTCACAGCATCGCAATCTAGCATGGCAGCCAGAGCCCGTAGTCACACTTTGGTTCATAATTAGTTTGTGCCGATGGTAATCCACCGTAGCTTATAGTTTGTCCACAAGCAGGGCGCAAAGCAGGGGGGGGGGGGTTGGCCCGGCCCTCCCTACATTTTTTGAGGGGCTGCCTCCCCCCTCGGCATGTCAACTGTAGCACTGTGGCACCCATTTCATAAGCGCTGGAGTCGATTTTTTTCGCAGGACTGCTTTGTGCGGGAAAATTATACCTATCGAATGTTCTTAATAATGATATAATCGCGATTTTTCGGTTGATGGGGCGTCGGTAAAACAGAAAAAAAATGTCACAGTTTCGCCGCAACGGCGAAGCATGAATGCGATAGCAACAAATTGGAATGTAACGAGAAGAACGAAAGCAGCTCGAAATTGTCAGGGCATCGCTCGAGCCCAAAGGACGCACGAAAAGAACGCACACAGGACGAGCGCGAACTATCATGCGTCACAGCTCGATACTTGAAGTGCACTGCTGAAACATAAAGCAGGACGCACGAAATGAACGAACAGGTATACAAAGCACGAGCGCGAACTAAACGTCGCAGTTGTTACTTATTTCTGTTTGAACAGCGCGCTTCTTTCGCAAACGCGGTCGCTGCAGCGAGCGAAGTGACGGTCGTACGCTCTATGACTTCAGCGCGGACATCGTGGGGAAAGCACAAGACATACAATCCCCCGCTCTACCCCGCGCCCGCCCCCCTTCTTTCCTTGAGATAAGCGCACGAAGGCGACCACGCCCTGTAGGGCAAAGAGCATCGGCGTGCTCCTCGCCCAGCTAGAGTGAGTCACTAGAAAAATTTCAGAGTATCTCATCTGTTTTCTGCGCGCCGCCGCCGACGCTATTGGCTTACTCGCATCACGTGACCTCTCGCCGCCATATCCCTTCCAAGCGCTTTGGGTGCATGCGTCTTGAATGCAGAGCGCGGCCGGATATTTAGCAGTACCACGGTCCCTAGAAGTGCTTCGTCGCTTTTCTAAGCGCGTCATTCAGATGCCAGAGAGTAGCTCACCAGTAACCGAACGTTGCTGGTGAGCTACTCCGGGAATTTCGTATATTTTTGCATTCCGTGTGGTAAACATTAACGTCAAAGAGCGTCGTTGTACGTGGCTGCATAGTTGGCCGCGGAATGAATTCGCCCCCCTCGAAGAACACTCCTTTCTGCAGTGAACTACGCAAACTTTGCTGGAAAAGCTCTCATGCAACAGGATACTTCCCCTTTTCGGTTCGCTATGTTCAGCGATATTGAAAACTACATACTATATACCTTTCTATTTGCTCGGCTGTTTATATCTCGATCTGTTGAACAGATTGTGCATGCATTTCGAGTTATAAGCGTGTCACGCACGAGCGAAATCGAAGATTGTCGCATGATCATTTGCCACTGCGCAAAACTGAAGCGTGGAACTCTGGTGATAATTTGGTATAAGGCAATGTTATTAAGCGTACTTTATTTTTTTCAAAAAAAAAAATGTTGCTAATGCTGCATTGCGCCGAGCGTACTCTTACAATACTGTTTAGTAGGTGAGAAATGGTCGCAGCAAAAAAGAAAAAAAAAGAAAAGGCTTATCCTCTCACGCATTGAGCGAATCGATTTCATGCGAGCCCTAGGTCTATATACATACTGTGTTGCAGTAGCATGCGCGTTGAAGATTTTCGGGATGTGCTATTTCTGATCAAAATAACATAAAGCACTGCGCCGAGGAAGTTTTAACAAGAGTACATTACGAAAACAAAAGTTGAAATTAAAAGCAGTGCAGAAACCGAACCCAGCCGTTTACGCGCTGGCAACGCCAAAAAAAAAAAAAAAACTTTGTCGGAACACAGCAAAATATTTGCAAATGCACTGCGACGTTGGGAATATTAAGGAGACAAAAAATGGCAAATGAAACAGCTGAGTAGTGACGTCAATCATTTTTGATGGCCTATTTTCTACGTATCTGTTAGGAAATGACAACGCATTCGCAAAATAAGATGCACCTTACCTACCGCACGCCGATTCACCCATGCGTTCGGCTGCTGGCGTTCCGAACCGAGAGAAATACTTTACGCACAACTTCCACTTTCCGTACACACACCACTGCTATTACAGATAACACCCAGCTGAACAGCAAGCATGGTGCGCAAGTAAGGTATGCGTCAGCGATCAGTCGAAGGACGCAATGCTGGATGTTCTCGTTCGATAATGTTCTCGAATGCGCTGTGAAGTGAACCTGAACACCGACTGCAAAGCTAGCGCAAACAGTCAACATTCACCAAGTGTCGACGTAAATGGCATGTCGCACGGTCATTACGCTAATGCAACCATATCTACAGCTCCGGACCTAGCGAACACACCCGGCCGTGAAACGAAAAGAGACCGATGAAGCCACGAAGAGAGTTCGCGAGCACATAACAACATTCGCCGCACGTTTCATTAGCTACACCGCTTACCGCGCAGTCGATTCATGACTGTCGATGACTCGAAATCGCTTCTGATATTGCCGCGAGTCTTATATTTCATGAGTTGAAGCTTCACCCACAAAGACTGTGGGCAACGCGCTTTGCAGGCCTCGCCGTGATGTGTAGGAAGCTTCGCGATTGTTTTGGAACAATCTGGTAAGATTGCGCGCCGCACGAGAATGTTCCAGCTTTGTCGAGAGATAACGCCGCCAACAGCGATATCGCTGGAAAGTTCGATAGCATCTGTATAAAAGCCGACGCGCTCGACTGCTTGTCAATTGATCGATGGACGACGCCCTGCTCGCCGTTATCATTGTACAGCGTGTATTGCTGTAGTGCTAGTTCTCATTTTCCGGCCACAAGTTTGGCCAAATAAAGTTTCATCCTGCAAACGCCGACTGCTGTCTTCGTCGACGTCACAACCACGTGACATCTGGTGGAGGTGCTGCTTCTTCCATGATCCGGACGCCCCCGCGAAGCGCTGACCCAAGCCCAAGCCGCGACGAGGACGACAGCAAGGAAAACCCGGATCGTCGAACAAGCCGCAGGCAGAAGGGACTGCAGCCAGAGCACGGGCTCCTCCCCGAACAAACCAGGCAACCCCAGGTCCCAACACCCACCGCAGCGACAATGACCGACCCCGTGCAGCCTGCGCCGATCCTACTCCGGCAGCCCAAGGAGCCGCCAACCTTCGGCGGGTCGTCATTCGAAGACCCGGACACCTGGCTCGAGACTTTCGAAAGGGTCTCAACATTCAACAACTGGGACTCCGAGGACAAGCTGCGTCACGTTTACTTTTAGCTTGAAGACGCCGCAAGGACCTGGTTCGAGAATCGGGAGTCCACTCTTCGAACTTGGGACGCCTTTCGAAGCGCTTTCCTGCAGACGTTTGCAAGCGTCGTCAGAAATGAAAGGGCCGCAGCCTTGCTAGAGACGCGGGTCCAACTTCCAAATGAAAGTGTTGCCATCTTTGGAGAGGAAATGACCAGACTGTTCCGCCACGCTGACCCCAACATGCCTGAAGTAAAGAAGGTTCGTTTCGTCATGCAAGGAGTAAAGGAACAACTCTTCGCTGGCCTTATGAGGAATCCGCCGAATACCGTCCAAGAATTTGTCTCCGAAGCGACAACAATCGAGAAAACGCTTGAGACGCGAACACGGCAATACAACCGCACCTTCTCGAACACAAGCTACGCCGACGTTCAAGCGCTAGGATCCGCCGACCTGCGTGAGACGATTCGAGCAATCGTGCAAGAGGAGCTGCGAAAACTTCTACCTTCGTCGCAACCTCAAGTAGATTCCATTGCCGACGCCGTGCGCCAGGAGATCCAGCATTCACTCGGTGCGCCTCAGCTAGTAGAGCCGCAGCCGCAAGCTCTGAGCTATGCTGCTGCAGCCCGCCGTCATTCTCCTCCTCCACGCCCACGCCAAGACGACACACCGCCGCAGTACCGTCGCCAGACGCCGCCGCCGCAACCGACGCCCTACCGTCCACCTGTCGGCCAGACGCCGGCGCCGCCACCGACGCCCTATCGCCCACTGTCGGCCAGCGCTACACCCCGTGGAAGACCGATGTCTGGCGCGCCCCTGACAACCGCCCGCTCTGCTACCACTGCGGGGAGGCCAGCCACACGTACCGCCGCTGCCAGTACCGTCAGATGGGGCTACGCGGATTCGCCGTCAACGCGCCGCGCCCGCAGCCAGGCGAACGGCCTCGCGACATCAACGACTACCTCACCGGAACACAGTGGCAAGAACGACGACCTTCCCGCTCGCCGTCGCCCGGCCGCTACATGTCACCGCACCGCCGGCCGTACACTTGCCCAAGCCGGGGCCGGTCGCCTAGCCCGTATCCGGAAAACTAAGGGCAGCAACCGATGGAGGTGCGGTTGCTGTACGACGAACTACCGAAGATCCTCCGCCGCCGACGACGACGCCGCGACGAAACCTTCAGAACACGACGCGAACCAGACAGACCCCTGACGACGAAATCTCGCGGACTGAAGAAGACACGACGACGCAAAATGGAAGCAGCGGAACACACCGACGCAGCCGTGACCCCACGCCACGACCTAACTGCAACGCGAGACGACGAACTAGCGACCTCGACGTTCTTATCGACGGCCACAGCGTCACAGTTCTCGTCGACACCGGAGCCGACTATTCTGTCTTCAGTGGACCGTTCGCCACCAAGCTGAAGAAAGTAAAGACCGCTTGGAGTGGACCCGAAATCCGGACAGCTGGAGGCCACCTGATAACGCCGATTGGTGTCTGCACGGCGAGAGTCACCATCAATAACCGCACTTATCCTGCGAGCTTTGTAATCCTACAAAATTGCTCGAGGGATGTGATACTTGGAATGGACTTCCTAAGTGACCACGGCGCCGTCATCGACCTGAGGTCTGAGTCGATAACGCTAACCTCAGACAAAGCGCGCCCGCCCCACGCGACGCCAGGGAACCATGCATTGAACGTGATAGAAGAGCAGGTGACCGTTCCGCCGCGCTCCAGCGTCATTATTTCCGTCGGCACCGAAAAACTTGCAAACCTTCAAGGCGTCGTCGAGGGCGATCAGCAACTACTCCTGAACCGTCAAATTTGCGTCGCAAGAGGTATAGCCGAACTGCGTGACGGTAAAGCAAAGGTAGAGCTGACAAACTTCAGCCACGAATATAGGCACCTCAACATTGGTGCGACGGTCGCCTACATCGACGAATGTGTGGCCGCCAGCAATGCTTTCGCCCTCTTCGATGCTGCCGAACCTGCTTCAACGAATCAAGGTCCCGAACCAGATTTCGACGTCAACCGGAGCCTTCCTAAGGTCAAGCAAGACCAGCTGAAAACCCTGCTCCTGCAATACAAGGACTGCTTCTCGTCGTCATCACGAATTAGACAGTCCGGTGGCGAAACACCGAATTATAACGGAGGAAAGTGCGAGGCCCGTCCGTCAGAGCCCCTAGAGAGTTTCGACTCGAGAGCGCGACGCGATAAGGAAACAAGTCGACTGGATGCTACGCGACAACATCATCCAGCCGTCCAAGAGTCCGTGGGCGTCACCCGTGGTATTAGTGAAGAAGAAGGACGGGACACTGCGCTTCTGCGTTGGTTATCGGCGCCCGAACAAAATCACGAAGAAGGACGTGTACCCCCTCCCACGGATAGACGACACTCTGGATCGACTACACAACGCGACGTACTTTTCGTCGATGGACCTCAAGACCGGTTATTGGCAGATCGAAGTAGACGAAAGAGACCGAGAAAAGACCGCTTCTATAACACCCGACGGCCTCTTTGAGTTCAAGGTCATGCCTTTCGGTCTTTGCTCGGCACCTGCGACGTTCCAGCGCGTCATGGACACCGTGCTGGCCGGATTGAAGTGGCAGACGTGCCTTGTGTATTTGGACGACGTCGTCGTGTTTTCCTCGACCTTCGACGAGCATCTCCGGCGGCTAGAGGCAGTACTTCAAGCAATCAAGGCCTCTGGACTGACCCTGAAGCCAGAAAAGTGCCGATTCGCGTACAACGAGCTCTTGTTTCTGGGTCATGTGATCAGCAAGTGTGGAGTGTGCCCAGACCCGCGGAAAACAGCTGCCATAGCCGACTTCGCGCCTTCCACCGACAAGAAGGCCGTGCGCCGATTTCTCGGCTTATGCGCCTATTACAGACACTTCGTCAAAAACTTTTCACGCATCGCCGAACCACTGACGCTTCTTACGAAGACTAACGTGGAATTCAGGTGGGAAACGGAGCAAGTGCAAGCATTTGAGGAAATTAAACGACGCCTGCAGACGCCACCCATACTTGCGCATTTCGACGATTGCGCCGATACGGAAATACACACCGACGCAAGCAGCGTAGGACTCGGTGCCGTCCTTGTGCAAAAGACTGACGGGCTTGAAAGGGTAATCAGTTATGCTAGCCGGTCACTATCCAAGGCAGAAGCCAACTATTCCACAACAGAAAGGGAATGCCTTGCCATCATCTGGGCTACGGCAAAGTTTCGCCCCTACCTCTATGGCAGGCCCTTCAATGTTGTCAGTGATCATCACGCCTTATGTTGGCTAGCTAACTTGAAGGACCCTTCAGGTCGTCTCGCACGATGGAGTCTGAGGCTCCAAGAATTCGACATTACCGTCGTGTACAAGTCCGGACGAAAACACTCTGACGCCGACTGCCTCTCTCGTGCCCCCGTCGACGCGCCGCCGCAAGACGACGACGATGACTGCTGCCTCGGAACTATAAGTGCCTACGACTTCGCCGAAAGGCAACGAGCCGACGCGGAACTGGGGGGCCTTATGGAGTACCTGGAGTGCAAGACCGCCGTTGTTCCGAAGGTATTCAAGCGAGGACTGCCGTCGTTTTTCTTACGAAACGGCGTTCTCCTGAAAAAGAACTTCTCGCCACTTCGAACGGACTACCTTCTTGTCGTGCCCTCATCATTGCGACCAGAAGTCCTCCAGGCCCTACACGACGACCCGACGGCTTGACACCTCGGTGTTTCCCGCACGCTCGCCAGAATACAGGAAAAATACTACTGGCCACGCCTTGCTGCTGACGTCGCCCACTACGTCAAGACTTACCGAGATTGCCAGCGACGGAAGACACCGCCGACTAAGCCAGCGGGACTTCTGCAGCCAATCGAACCACCTCACCGGCCGTTCCAGCAAATCGGGATGGACCTACTGGGGCCGTTCCCGACGTTGACTTACGGCAACAAGTGGATCGTCGTAGCGACTGACTACCTCACCCGCTACGCCGAGACAAAGGCCTTGCCCAAAGGCAGTGCCGCCGAGGTAGCCAAGTTCTTCGTGGAGAACATCGTCTTGCGTCATGGCGCCCCAGAGGTCCTTATCACAGACAGAGGTACCGCCTTTACTGCGGACCTAACTCAGGTGATCTTGAAGTACAGAGAGACGAGCCACCGCCGCACCACCGCCTACCACTCGCAGACCAATGGCCTCACCGAGCGTCTAAATAAGACCATCGCCGACGTGCTCGCCATGTACGTCGACGTTGAGCACAAGAAGTGGGACGCCGTCCTTCCGTACGTGACCTTCGCTTACAACACGGCCGTCCAAGAAACGACGCAGATGACGCCGTACAAGTTGGTCTACGGAAGGAGCCCGGCGACGACGCTTGACGCCATGCTACCCAACGTCACCGACGAAGAAAATGTCGACGCTGCCGCTTACTTACAACGTGCCGAAGAAGCTCGACAGCTGGCCCGCCTGCGCATCAAGACCCAGCAGCACACCTACAGCCGTCGCTACAATCTTCGACGGCGCTTCGTCGAGTACCAGCCCGGCGACCTTGTCTGGGTCTGGACGCCAATACGACGACGCGGACTGAGCGAGAAGCTTCTTCGACGATACTTCGGACCGTACAGGGTACTTCGACGTCTCGGCGCACTCGACTACGAGGTTGTCCCCGACAGCATCACGAACTCTCAGAGGCGCCGAGCTCGACCCGAGGTCGTGCATGTGGTGCGCCTTAAACCGTACTATGCTCGTTAGCGCACCTTAGGACTCTAATATTTGCTTTCTTTATTAGTTTTCTTTACTATTGCATGTATTCATGTTCTGTTTTTAAGCATCGCGACGATGCTTTTTCAGAGGGTGGCATTGCCGCGAGTCTTATGTTTCATGAGTTGAAGCTTCACCCACAAAGACTGTGGGCAACGCGCTTTGCAGGCCTCGCCGTGATGTGTAGGAAGCTTCGCGATTGTTTTGGAACAATCTGATAAGATTGCGCGCCGCACGAGAAAGTTCCAGCTTTGTCGAGAGATAACGCCGCCAACAGCGATATCGCTGGAAAGTTCGATAGCGCCTGTATAAAAGCCGACGCGCTCGACTGCTTGTCAGTTGATCGACGGACGACGCCCTGTTCGCCGCTATTATTGTATAGCGTGTATTGCTGTAGTGCTAGTTCTCATTTTCCGGCCACAAGTTCGGCCAAATAAAGTTTCATCCTGCAAACGCCGACTGCTGTCTTCGTCGACGACACAACCACGTGACAATATCCTTTTGAAGAAACACACACACACATATTGCAGTTACGCCGAGCGTAACACGGCATCGAGGCGAAAAGATCGGTCACTTCTCAACACACGCTACCAACGCGCCGGACGGTCCGGAAGGGAAATGGCCGGCGCCGCTCAATGTTGCCCGCGTGCAGCCTACCTTCGCGGTACTCTGAAATTTTCCAGTGACTCTACGGCCAGCGCGCTCCTCGGGCCATCTCGCTGGTAATGCAGAAACGCTTATAGGCGCCTGCCGTCTCTAAGTCCGGCCAGCGGGCAAGGGTGTGTATATAACGCTCGCCGTTAGCTACGTGGACGATCTGCTTTTCGTGGCGTAGTGGCTAGCGCTACGCGCTGCCGAGCGAGCGGTCCCTGGTTCGATTCCGCGCTTCGGAAGCATTTTAGGGGCGAAGCTCCTTAAAGCGGCACCCCTTCGTCCTTCGTAGTTGTCGTAGTGCGTACCCAGTCGTAACGCTAGTACCAGATCTTGACCGCCAAGGTGGTGCCGGTGGGAGATTTTTCCTGTGCGTTGTTGAACAATAAAAAATTCGCAGCGTGCGCGTTAACTAAAAGCCGAATTCTTCCGTCTCTCATTCCCCATTAGCAGCCATTGGCATGTTCCAGTAGGAAACGTTAGTAGAAGTGTAAGTGTTAGCTAAAAGCCGACTTCTTCTGTCTCTCATTCCCATTAGCAGCCATTGTTTACCTCCAAGGTAGTGCCTGGTGAGATTTCTCCTGTGCGTGAATAAACAATAAAAATTTTGTTCAAAACGCCGTTGATTGATGAAATAAACCAACGAAAGACGCCAGATGTTTTCTAAAAGCAAAACGAAAGAACGCCAGATGTTTCTAAAGCAAAACGAAAAGACGCCAGCTGCTTAACGAAAGAAGCCAGATGTTTTCTAGAGCAATGGTTTTCTAAACAATGAAAATTCACAGCGTACATGTAAAATTAAAGTGAGCTGCAAGTCGTCATAACTCATCGAACCTTTAGTAAACGCGCCCGATCTCACGTCGGTGATGATGTACTGGGCAGAATTCACGGAAGATTCACGGTTTACCGATGAACCTCCGCAGCTTCGCCCACTCATCATCATTCACTCCGTGGATATGCTGTGATTTTTTTCTTAATTATTATTTTTGGGGCGTTTATGTATTTATATACATACTTACACATATACGGTGCATGACGGCGGCGACGGGGACGGACAAAAGCCAGCCGAGGCGGTCCATATAATTGCTATCGTATTAAAAACGGGCACTGTTTTACTGCAGAATGCACTTTCCTGAGACAAGGCACACCGAGGGTAACCACCCCCTTCGAATAACCTTCTTGGCACAGCATGTTTAACGAGGCACCTTAGCGTGAAGCTACCAGCACGTGAATCAGTGAAGGTTCACCTTGGTCTCCTTGGGTTACAGTCAATTTTCATTCGCTTAGTTGTGCATTACAAGTGTGGCGATATGTGAAAAACGCATGTATTTTGCCCAATTTTTTAGGTAAGTAGGTGTGAAAATAAAATACAGCATCGTCGTGCATGAGGTTCTCAATGCCGTGAGTCACTATTCTTACTTGATTCGATTTCCTTGCTTTGAGCTCACATATCCTTAACCCTTGCCATTCCCAGGTATTTTTGAAGACCAGTTTCCAAAATGTCAATTTCTTGCAGTGCGTCATCGGATTGGCACGTTGCTTAAATGCCCGAAGTGCAATAAGCATTGCTTCAATCTGTTAACAATATATATATATATATATATATATATATATATACATATACATATATATATATATATATATATATATATATATATATATATATATATATATATATATATATATATATATATATATATATATATATGTATAAGTATGACAGGTGGTACTTCAAGACAACTTCATTTATTACGTCGATGTTTCGGTCATAGCCTGAGATTTATCAAGACAAAATTTTCGTTTTTATTCGCGTGCTTTTATACACACCAAATGAGAGGGGAAGAAAGTGAGTGAGAGAGAGAAGGAGCGGGAAAACACGCGAATTGGGCGAGTTGGTCAGGTTCCATGGTAAAATTATAAAACACCGCTTTCTGAAACACAAGACGAAGGAAGAAGAGACACACACGGCGCTCTGTGTGTCTCTTTTTCCTTCGTCTTGTGTCAAGAAAGCGCTGTTTTATATTTTTGAGTGGGAAAAGCTTGCTTAGGGGTTATCAGGAGGGAGGACCAGAAGTAACACGCTGCCGCCGACAGCAGAGCGCTTCGCGAGACAGAGCTTTCACTTATGCGTCATTGTTAAACGTCCTCGCCCTATTCTGTCTTGGAGGGCTGTACGAAGAGCCGGCTCAAGTGAAAAACAGCCGGTGTGCCATTCAAACCGGCCGATTGAAAAAAAAGGGGTTACAGTGGATGCAGCCGCCGACGCGGCATCGAAAAGTGGGTGTCGGTGAGCACTGTTGACGCGGCGTATTGTCCATTTAGCAGTGCGGAATGAGTCTTGTCCATCGTCTCACTTGCCGAGGCTGCTCGTTTGTCTGATAAGCGACGCCCGCTTCTAAAGCGCAAACCAACTAGCCCAACTCTCCTTTTTTCTGCTTATATACGTGACCCTGACTGCGTTTTTTACCTCCTTTGTTCTTTCCCTTCGTCAGACTCCTCTCATCGCTGGTTTCTCTCTTCGGGATGTTTATACGCCCGTCGCTCTTCGGGTTGCCTACAAGGACCGTCAGAAATACGGCAGCTCGACTGCCCAGCTTCCAACCTACTTTTTTGCCAAGCGAGTAGCCGGAATGGATGCAATTGCTGGCCAAGGCCTCTCTTCCTTGACACCTGTTTACTTCCTTTTCGGTGTATATCACTGTCTACCGCTGCCGACAAGCCCGTAAGGCCGATCCGCCATCTTTTGCTGGGCGCGAAATCGAAACCAGTCGCATATCGCAGCCTCTCACGTGTCAGCTGCTGGTCTTTTGTCTTCGTTCTACGATGACATCCCAATGCTTCGTGCTCCGTTCGCACAACAAAGGAGTCGTGACAATTCCGCGACCAAGGTAGCACTGATTGTAATCGAATATAGTGGTTACATGAATAAAGAAAAAAAGTACCCACTCCAACTTGTTCGTCAACAAGATCCGCACTGCGCTTTCTTTCAGATACGTCTTCAACCTCAGTTCTTATTTCCCGGTGCAATTCAGTTGCTCGCCTGTAACATGAGCTAGGCACTCACAACCGAATTTTGATATACGCATTTTTAAACACACGGATGTTGTACACGCGCGAGGGAGCATGACTGATCATGATCACGCGCGAGAGAGCGTGATTGAGCATGATTGTCGGTGTTGCAGATCGACGAAAACGATGATTTACGTATAAGCCTGATATAGAGTATTTGTTTGTTTTGAAATCGCTGTACACGTTTCAAACATTTTCTCGCATTGCCCCCCTTACTCAATGCCTCTAGGAGCCTGTAAGGTACTTTTAAATAAATAAGTAAATAAACAATGCGGGCTTGTTGGCACATACTGGACTTCTGAAAACAGTGCCAGAACGGGGCACAGAAACAAACAACAGACCAAGCGCCGACTAACAATAAGGAGTTTACTTCGCCGTAGCGGAACATATACCCTTGGAAAAACAAGAGCAAATACATTATATGAAGACAAGAGGGCGCTCCTTTTTACGGCACATGCGCGAACATTATAGTCAGTAGTCAAGATGTTCATGCTCTTTTTTAGCAAGTCTACGGAAGCCATGCTTACGGAGGAGTCGTTATTGCGCGTGTGGATCACGTGTGCCTCCAAGATCTCTCCTGCGCATTGATTTTGGTATCTTTTGAAAACCTTTGTTTGGTCAAAGTCTGCCGTGCAACCACACTTTGCACAATGCAGAGCAAGGTTACTGCCCGGAGCACAAAGCATTGTGAATATCTCTCCTATTGAGTGCGCAACTTCTATAATCTGAGGTAACGTCCGAGCTGAGGTAGGCCTTCAAAAAATGTGTTCCTTGCCGCGGAGTTGTGACTGGCAAACTTCTAAGATAACCTTGCACTTCAGTACATCTCCATTGTATTTGCCCCTGCGATTATGAGCTCGCGTCATAAACATGCGTCAGATATCGAAACCATGTTGGTTATGGGCCACCTGTGCAACGCTGCGCTGCTTTCCTCGGCTCATTTCTCTAAACAGATTATTTTTTTCTAAAGAAGCAATGCTTCGTGTGTGCGAGCGGTGCGCCGCAAAACAAACAAGACTAATGGCGTGTTTCAACTGTATACAATGAGGAGTACGTAATGCTCTTTTATTACTTGCTGCTTTTTATACTGCGTCGTGGGTGTGACCTATCGCACGGCTTTAGTATTGCCCTCGTGGTTTTCTTGAACGCTATAAGTATGCGTTCCTTGACATTTCTTTCTACAATATTATCCCACGGAGGCGTTGCATTACCAAGCGCTATTGCGAACAGCATACGAGGGCCCGCAATAAGCGAAGCGATGAGTGCGGCAATTTATAGCACAGAAAGCTTCATTCAGTGTATGGGCTCAGTTACTATAGGGAACCCAAGCTCAAGTTTGGGCGCGACGCTCGCGCGGCAGAGCTATGCTTTACTGGGGATAGACGCTGCCGGCGAAGGCGGCTTGTCGCCGGATTTGGCAGCGGCGGCAGCTACGACACGTACGCGCATGCGCTCCTCATTCGGCCCGGAGCTCTGCTAGTCAGCAGTAGTTAAAGTGGTAGCTTGGGCGTGCTGGTACTACATAGCGGAAAGAAAAACAGCACAAAAGACGGAGCACAAGCGCTCTTGTTTGCGGTTCCTTTTTCTTGTGCTCCCTCTTTTGCACAGTTTTCCTTTCAGCAAAAATTGGGGGACTCTTAAGCTTCGACTATAAGAGCTGAATGCGATAGCGAAATCCGGCCCCTGCACTTCAACCACTAAGTGCATACTTATTAACGTGTGTTGTTACACACAGGCACACACACAAACGCACGCAAGCGCGATGTATCTATAGTAATGGTACAGGTTTTCGACCTAAAGCACTTCCCTGTGCTAGAACGGCGGAACCATATGGGCTCTGCTATAGTCGAGACATTGTTCTCACAATGCCTCACAGATTGCAGCACATTATCTAATGTTTGCTGTTTGCTTGATATGTTTCCCGATAGATGGACCTAGTTGTCCATTTTTGGAGCTGTTTGCAAGTTTGGGTGTGTTTGTTATCTGAGCCGATGGGTGCACTATCCCGGCTCTTTTCGAAGCGTGGCGTCGCGCAAAAAACGTAGTTTGATGTCCTCACCAATGTGCCTACAAATCGCCAAATGGGCTCATTTTCGTCGTGACACGTGCCGAACAAACTGCGTTAAGGCGACTCCTTCCACTACATGGCATTTATGTAGTGTTTTTTTCGAAGCAGTTGCAAGTAACATCTTGACATTGTAGTAGGACACCTGCTTGCCACGCAAACGGCCCGGGTTCAATCCTGAATGTGGCCGAAGATTTATATCGTTTATTTTATTTGCACCTTTCTCGATTTTTCGGTCACAAACGACCCCGTCACCTACGCCGACGGCGGTATTTCTGAGAAACGAGCTCTCTAACGCTGTCGCGTTAATAGTTGCATTGTGACGCGCCATAGATGCAATCGAAGAGCTCTGCGCGTGCGCGAAAGCGGGTTGGCAGGGTTGTGACGAAAGGAGACACGCCGTGGATATTCCCATTTGCGATAAGAGCAGTCACGCCGCTCGACGTTACTTTGGAAGCCTATAGCTAACGTGTTCGTAGCGCATGCTGACTGAAGAAACCAATTAAAAATAAAAGGGGAGGGATAAGGGAGTGTAAAGCGAAGGGTAGACGCGGACTACACACTAAACAAATTCTGACCCATAAGGGTGTAAATCGGCTTGTCGCCAGACGAACACCCTTTGGCACCTATTGGGTGTTCGAAAAAGGGTGCTAAGAAATGGTGCAGAGCTCAGCACCCTTAAAAAAGGGTGCACAGCATAAAATTTTAAAGGGTGTAATGGTTGCACCCTTTAAAAATGGTGCTATCGTGCCATAACACCCTTTATAATGGGTGCTGGAAGGGTGCTCCACACAGATGTACCAGTGGAGCAAAAACCTAGGATTGATGCCAGAGATCACCACGAATGTAGAATGACCACATATCAGTTAATACTGGAACAGATGTACAATGTCGTCCATTCTACCTTGAACATCAGGGCACCGTGCGGCCGGCACTCCACGCAGTGACTCCCGCAGGCGCTTAGGAAACTTGCGCAGAAGCACAGTGACAGCTGTAGGTGGGGCCTCCGCAGCATCGTCTTCTAAAGCGCCACGGCTCTTCCAAATTGCGGTTCTGCAGTGAAGCTAACCTCACTCTTGCTATGTGTACGCAAATCGAGAATCCCGCACGGTTCTCTAGAAGTGCAGCTACTGTGCCTTGTTTTGTCCAGGTTTCCCTCCTCGTGTTTTCTCTCTTTGCCGCACTGGATAGAACGAGCCGCACTTGCTGCACTTCTTGTGAACCGTGCATTTTCGATTTCCGTACACATAGCAAGAGCGAAGTTAGCTTCACCGCAAAGGAAGCGTGGTTTGGTGGAGCCGCCATTCTCTACAGCAGGTGGTGCAGCGAAAGTCCCACTTACAGCTGTCACTACGTTTGCGCGCTAGTTACCAAAGCGTTCTTGAGAAGCACTCTGCGGAGTGCCGGTGCATGCACGGCACAGTGTTCAAGGTGGAAATGGACAATACTGAATATATACACCTTTTAAAACAAGCTATACTGTAAAAAAATACGTGTTTGCACATCCATGCACTTCATCACAAACTGCGTAAGTGGTCTATAGCTACCCATTTTTGGATCACAATGCACGGCATCAATCCAAGGCCCCTTCCTGCACACATGCATGCCCAAGGGATGGATGCCTGGTCACCATCCAGACATGCATGCCTGCAAATTAAAGATTCATTAGAATGCTGGTGACCATTTCAACAGTCACACATCTCCTTTAAAATACAAGCAGATAATATGCACTATATACAGCACCTGACTACATTGAGCTCATTTGAAACATGCATGGCAGAGGTGGGCTTTTATGCATAGGAGAGCGCGGATTATTTAGGCCCCAAGGAAAATTTATGAAAAATGAAATAATGAACACGATGCAAATACAGTCACGAGAACTATTTTATTGTACACAGCATACAGCTGAAGAAGGTTGGTAATAGTAAATATGGGCTGTGATCTACAGCACCTATTGCAACGGTGAGATCAGTTTTTTTCAGTCAGGATCAAACTTCCGTTGTCTTACTTTTTTCTTGTGACTACCCATTTTGTTTTGTTCTGACTTATATCTCAAACGTAAAAGACCAAAAGCATTTCCATACGTTTTCCATAGTCTCACTGACTGTTGCCTTCCTTCATATGTATTACAGAAATGGTTAGACAAAAAAAAGACATATCTGTAAATTACAGCTAACTCACATTCAACATGCCACGGCTTTGCCAACTTTGTTCAAGAGCCTCACGGCGACTACTCTAGGAGCACTCAAGGTAAGTTTAAGAAAAAGACGCTCCTACACTACAAGAGTATTGAAGAGCTTGCGTTCGTACTGACTATTGAAAAGCCAGTAGGCAGACATAACAGCTGCCAGACCCTCCTCCGCATTCTGAACTGTGAAGAGCTTCTCCCGGTCTACTCTGATGTGAAGAAAGTTTGCCTCCTCAATGTTCTCTCCCCCAGAAAACACCAGGCAAGGTGTCGCAGCAATACAGAGCTCCTGTAGAGGCAAGAAAAATATTGCGCCATCACCACCAGGCAATAAGAAATTTATTTTTATCTCTTCGCACATAGTCACTCTTCATGAAGCTTCCTGCAGGTTATACATTACATTAAAGGGACACTAAAAAGCAAAACGATTTTTCCTCATATTAGTAAAGTACTCTTTCGCGATACCAAAAACACCACGCTTGCGGCGAGAAGACGCTTAGTAAGCGAGAAAAGGCGCAAAAAGAAAATGTGGGTGCCGACGCCACCTAGAAGCTTCCGCACCATTCGCCGTGACGTCACATGTTTTGACGGCACCTACTACGGACTACGAGTTCCTAATGGGTAAAAATAATAATAATAGGTCCTTGTTTTTCATCAAGCATAAGATAAAGGCAATGAAGTACATTGCCCTCTAAGGAGAACATAGACTTAACATACCAAGTTTGGGGTAATTTTGTTGAGCCAATGGCGCCAAGATTCGATAAGTGCACTCTGAAGTCCGTCACATCACGTGGGATTTCAACGCAAAATTTAAAAATGAAACCTTGAACTTGATTTTCTCTATTAATAAACCTATGATGGCGAAATTAACGATATTAGAGTTCTCAGAGCACAATTTATCGATCTAAACCGATTTATTGTTTACCTTTAGTGTGCCTTTATTGTAATATAAAAAGTATGAACAATACGAATAGGAAATCCGACATTATGCACGCAATTCTGGGTTTGTACCAGACGTAAATTTTGAGACCACAGCCAGCAGTGCCCAAGATCCTTGAGACGGCAGCTTTTTTTCATAATAAATTTACTGCATTCCATTTGCTCCAAGTTACATATGTGAGTAGGAGCGCTGAGAGCTTGGCAAGTTGTATGAATTCAACTCGGTTGAACTTCGCAGTAGGACACAACAGAAGGGACAAACACTCAGTCGGTATTTTGCACACGACACTCATGCATACGTATATTGTATACACATTATTCGCACCAACTTCAGTATATGCACGAACCGTGTATGGTTGTTGGTTTCAATGTGTCGTAGCTTGTGAAACCTAATTCGCCGGTGCAGTGCTGTAACGCGTGCGGTTTGTCGTACCGCAAAAAACATTGCAAGCTATTATGTGCATAAAAATTAAAATTTTTTTCGACGTGGGCCTCACTCCACATGAGAGTGATTTCCTGGCTTTTGTCCACAATGAATTTTTGTTTTCATAGAAATTCAGGTTGCCAATTTCAAATTCGTATATTTCTTTTTTGGATTAGCTCAGATATCTGTTCCATATAAAGTAGCTGCATGAATATTAAGCTTTGTTTATTGGACGCAGGACTATCACCGTAAAGCAAAACATATTTCTGAGCACTCTTTTGAGCGAAACTAGTATTTAAGATGCATTGTATGAGGACAAACTTGCAAGAAACTTACCCCTTGTTGCTCAAACAATGATGACCGACGGCCGAGTTCCTTGATATTGAAAGACAGAATCCAAAGGGATGCCACTGTCAGGATGTCTGCAAAGTAATAGAATTGATAGTGAACACTTGAATGCACTTTTTTAGTCATTTCCTAAAGTTCCCCAAATGCGAGAAAGGTTAATTTTCTGAAGTATTCACTGATTTTACAGAACATTCTTTATCTACGCATGAAACTGCAACACTACACCAGTTTAATTTCATTTAACACATCAAACAACATGCCATCAAAGAATTTTAGTTCAGCACCAGACAAGAGTTGAAATCCTCGAGATATTTTTAGAAAACCAAACATTTATACACAGGTATACTTTAGAAGCTACCATTTAAGGAACTAAACCTTTAAGTACAGATGTGCTCTAATGGTATGACCATAAGACAAAACCCAGCAAAAATCATTTGTCATGAAGTGCGGGTCTAAAAGGTGCCATGAAGCCTTTGTAAAGCTACTCACGGTGTGTTCGCAGGCTGTCAGGAGACATTCGTTGCGCCTTTTCAAGCAATGCCATTACAGCTGTTTGGCAAGGAATCTGTCGCTGTTCTGTCATTTTCACAAGTGTGTCGATCCCTTGTGCGATGCAACGCTATGGGTCAGTCTTAGTGAGCCTTGCAAAGTCACTGCAAAACTTCAAAAAGAAAATGCATCCGAAGTTCTATGCAACAAGAACCCAGCATACGCATAGCAATGATCTTACTTGACCATGGCATCTGTAAGCACAGCACTGAGGTTTACAATTGGGCAAGGGTTGTATTGTGTGTTTATTCACAACAAGGTTGCGAGGATGACCAGGCAAAAAAAGCTCCATTGAGCAGCTTGAGGGGAACCTGGCCACCTCATACACTGGGCGGCTTCACAGCGGTCAAGCACACGAATTACAATTGAATTGTAAACAATTCAATTGAAGCGTCTGACCTGAAAAAATGCTAAGTGCAACGTTTTTCTCGAGGTGTGCATGAAAGTGAAAATTATGAGTCACACACACAAAAAAAGTAATTATGCTGACAGTTTAATCTAAATGACATAAGAACAGACTTAATGGCATGGGTAATGAGTCTTCTGTCCAAATACATTTAAGCCCCAACTTTTTCATAAGAGCGATATTTTGAAAGCAGTGTATAGTTGGGATTACATATGTTTCGTAAAGGAAAAGGGAGTTTGCGCATTGAAGATAGGCATCGCAACAAGTCACAAAAGCTATATTTTTAAAATTCAGCTGCCTCCTCAGCCAAGCAAGCTAACATGCTGTGTATCGTTCATTGTAGTAGTAGCAACTAATTTACCCTCTCAAAGTCTGTCCTGTACGGGTACTTCATCTTTGCCTCACGAACACTAGCTGTTGTGACGTCAGAGTCTTTGGCCACACGTAAAAGCCATCCTTTTATCGATTTGATCTTCATCGGGAGAACTCTTGCGGGACTCACATATGAGCCACTCTGTATGCAATGCGAAGCTTCTTTCATCCTCGCCAACTGTCGTAGAGATGGCACCGGTCTGGGGGAAGCAACACCAAGACAAGTGATAGCAGCATAAAAGCATCTGTCCTCTGCAAAGCAAGACTGCAGTAAGATCGTGTAAGGGTCTCTTTAACGGCCAAAACCAATACTATTCGTGACCCTTCGAGACTAACTAAATTTCTACTATGCCATTCAAATGCACTTACAGATTGAAGGAAACGCTAATGTCACTTTCGTGGTTTTGGATTCCACAGGCCACCATACTGTTTGCTGTGGTGTGCTGCAAAATAAGAAAAAGAGGCCCAGACATGAATTTGTAGACGAGCTGGGACTTCACTGAATATGCGACAAACCAATCGAAATACCTCTTGAGAAATTGATGCACACTGCTTCTCACTGTCCACTTGTGGGCGCAGTTGAATTTTCGACAAGTCGGGCACAGTGTCTTCGGGAGAGATATCTACATACTCATCGAACGTCTCGTCAAGTATCCGTGAATGGTGAAGCACAATTGTATTTGATATTGTGAAGAGACCTGAGGCAACTATGAATGCCAAGGCTGTAAAGTGGCTCTGTTACAGAGGGCCACAATGCATTGTAAGAATGCACAAGCAGAGGCATGCTTTCAGATTAGAAAACAGTTTACTAATGTCACCCTGGATGCGCTGTTATGCGAGCAAAGTGCACTAACAAGCATTTGCTTGGCGAGCAATCCTATACCGAACGCTGCAACGAATCAGTACAATGAATGAAGCGCTCCTAAAGGGCATGACACACATTGCACTTTTGAGTGCAGGGGAGCTCGACAAGATCCCTTTACATTACGTATGGCACTTACCTATGGTATCATGTTCATCAATCATGATGAACACGATAGGCATGTCACTGTTTTCATGTGACAACCTGGCACTAATGTTCATCCCACATTCATGTCACGCCACACCAATTTCGACTGAAATGAATTTAACCAAACGGCTGCGAAAGCACCAAGTGTCCGTGATGTTAAGCATGTCGTACATGACACGTATTTGACCTGACATTCATGCTCAGCATACGCTCACGTAACACCATACCGATTTCGGTATATATGTCCAGTTAGCGAAACGGTCAGAAGCTCATCAAGACAGTGTCATGTAAGTGATGCCGTACACGACGCACGCCATGATTACCATGTTAACACCTGTCATTTACGTTCATTATACAATCACGTCGCGCACAATGAGCGCGGTATGTAAGTCATGACGAACATGTCAATCATGTCATGGTTTTTATGTGAGCACCTGACATTCATGTTCGTCATATAGAAATATCTCGTCATATAAATTTAGGTATGTATTCATTTATTTCAACGGCCACAAGCACCCCGTGGCCATGACACGTAAATCATGCTGTACATGACATGTGTGTCATGATTTTCATGCTATGACCTGTTATTTATGTTCGTCTCACAGTCATGTTACGCCATACCAATTTTGGTATACATTCAATTTACGAAACCGGCCAGGAGAGCACGAAGTCGTAGGCGGCTAGATAGATCGATAGATAGATAGCTAGATACGCTCAAAGTCGCCGAAATTCGCTAAGAAATGCTTCGCATTTAAAAAGCGTCGCTCCAACCGCTGCGACCAGAGCGAACCAATTTCAGCATGTTGGTTGCTCGTCGCTTAGGGTGTATCCTCACGACGGACCGAATCCGTCTTTTCCGCGGCGGACGGCGCATCACGTGACCCCGCGTCACGGATTTGTGCCATCCGTGCCGCGTCCGCGGACGTCGCGGACGAAAAATGCCAAGCTCTTTTTCGCATTCGGATTCGCGCAGAATAACACAACATATTTAGCCGAAGGTGCCATTATCGGTCTGGCAACAAGCGCTGGTTTTTCTTTTTCTCGTATGGAACTCCATCATCAACTTAAAAGAAACTCTGCGCCATAGACGGAAACATAAAAACCTTCAATAATTTTGCTAGCGATGAATGTGTTTTCGACTTTCAGACTGCTCGCGCCATCTAGAGAAAAAAGAAACAAGAAAGCATTCGCACATTATTATGACCTCTGGGATTTGGTAGCACTCGCGCTACCGCAGATCACCGAGCTCATGTTCTTTTAATAGAGGCACTCGCTAAGCCTACAGCTCTCAGAAAACGAGTACGGCGCTCGGAAACAGTACCAAAGTGTTATGAATACGTTGCCGGCGAAGCTTGAGAACACAAACCTAAAGCCGACACAATCGTCAGTTTGGGATTAACAGCCCGCGCAATGCGCGACGACGAAGAGCTTAAAGATTCGAAGCGGGCAGCTCTCGCTTCAGACAGTGCCGCCATGTTTTTTTGCTGCGGCGCGTCCGTCTACTCGCTTCGTCCGTCGTCTGGATGTGCTTTGCAGCCGGACGGGCGGCGGAACGATCGTCCGCGGACGAGATTTCCGCGGAGAAGTCCGTCGTGTGGATACACGCTTACCGTTGCGGCGGGAGCGATCGGTCGTTTTGTCGGTGCCAGCAACTTTCCGAAGATCACTCTGTTTCTGGTCAAGTGAAACAGCCTTTAGCAAAATAAACACCGCTCATACCAGGGTTGCCAGTGGTGGTTACTTTTCGCCAAATTGGCGAATTTGAGAGGCCCATGGCGACCTAAAATTATGAATGGCGACATGGCGAATTGTTGGCGATTTTCGGCTTAGGTCTCCACTGAGTTATGCATCCTGAGCCCAGTGTCTTCCCAACGAATGAGCGGCAACATTCTATGTATTTTTCTTGGTTTCAGACCCCTGAGTAGAATGTGCGCATTAAGCGTCATTCGGTATGTCCGTCCCGTAACTCGTGTGTATCTCCTCAATTCATCTAGACGCAGTAGGTACTGGAACGTCCCCCAGCGACATTGCAGCAAAATTTAGGTCACCGAACTGCCTTGCAAACCGCGAGGGGGCAGTGTATGACTATAAGTTTATGGCTATAGGAGCTTTAAGCTTCTCTAAAGTTCCGCTACTGAAGGAGCTAGACGACGGGTTGGCCGCGTGCTCCGACCATTTGTTCCGCTAAAGCTCCAAGTGTTCTGAATAGCTTGGCGACTTATTCGCTGTTGCAGTACCCCTAACTCAGCTCGTAAAGACAGCTTTCGAATAGCGAAGAGAGGCGGATACGCGGCTATTTGTGCAATAAACAAATACTTATTGAGGCATTTTCCACCGCTCTCGGTGAGCGTATGCAATGAAAACAATTGGTATATAACATTTTACATTGTCTATCTGTTCATTAATAACGCATTGGATTGACACGTGTAGATGTTATAAGTGGCTATATGAAGAGGTCGGTGGCGTCCGGTTCACACTGAAAAGGTGTAACACTCACTAATGATCGGTTCCTGTAAGAATTCTCTCGAGTTACCTTCAATAAACCGTTTAATCATTTTAATTCATATGAGGGTACGTAAAGCTGTCTACAAACAACGCTTTCACGGTTTTCGCTTAAGGTTTAGCACACTTTTACCCTTGAAACGAGCGGACAGGGATGGAAGGATATCATGAGCGTTTCATTCATTCACCCTTGCGCCACCACGCCCATCTTGCGGCTAGTCGAGGAAGCAGCACCATGAACTGTCATGGTGAAGCGGGCGATACAAGTGGCATTGAGAAACGTCAATATAATTTAAGGGTCTTGGATGGTACTGTATTCTACGGTGCTATACGAGAGTGGAAATTTTTTTTACTAGTTATGCCGCACATATCTAGAATGGCGACTTCTTTGGCGAAATCTGTAAAAACATGTGGCGACTTTTGGCGACTTTTTGCTCGTCGTTTGGCGACATTTACTCTAAAGTCAGTGGCAACCCTGGCTCATACTCTAACGTTTAACGAAGAGCCTCTTTCAAGTATGCAATACTTCCGCATAACGCTACTTTATCGGGCTCAGTTAACAAACGAACAAAGGAATACGTCCACTTGCCTGAAACGAAATTGATGTCAGGTCCACCTCGCCGCCGAGAACTGGGCACGCGCTGATTGCCTGTTTAAGCGCGCTGAGGGTGCCATCTTCGAGGACGTATGTCCTTGCCGCGCAAATGTGCGGCACACTAACTAGGCAACGCGGCATCGCACGGAAACATGCATACACAAGAACACTGGCGTTTTAAAAAGAAAGAGTAGCCTTGGAGCAGCGCCGAGCGGGAAACCACACCATGTGACCGAGGCAGAACTAGCAGAACAACCGAGTCGCGATATTTGTGAATACAGTATAACAAATGCTACAATTTTAACTTAAAATACTAGACTTTGCAAACATTCCTGCCACCGACTGGTTAAAAAAAATTACGTAGAAAATGAGTGTTGTTTAAAATGTGTCAAATTGTAGTATAGAAATTACCTATAGATGGCGCCACAAACTGTGTATACCAAATAGTAGTGCCATAAATAGATTTTTGTGGGATTGGCTTGTACTTTTACTAAGAGAATTAGTAGCTGAAGTTTGACCGTTTTTGCCAGAGTTTCGGACTAAAGATGCTGTAGATGTCATGTATTCTTTTGAAATAGCGCTATTGAATGGGAGCGTTGAGTGGGAGGCTTGTATTTCTGTACATTAGGAAATGTAAGGTTACACATGTACAGTCGTGGACACGGAGGAAGGAAAGAACACAGGAGAGGACATGCCCAGCTGGCACACTGGCAGAAAAGTGTGGAAAAAGGACGTCATAGCGGCCATATTTACTGGGCGCAATGGCGGCGTTGCTATGATTACGTGGCACGCCGTGTTGTGCAGTGTAGCTGGCGTACCGGCGGCGGCTTGAGCGCTTCCGGTCTCGTACCGAACCGGGGCGGATATTCATCATTTGTTTGTGCCGCGTTGTTCGCTACGCAGTGTTCAACAGGTGGTTATTGTGCCTAGCAACGTTTACAAAACCTGCTGGTAGCCACGGGGCCTCAACGGTGCGTGGAACGAGCTCGTATCCACGTACCGTGCAGCGGATAAAGTAGATGAAGTACGTATTTGAAGCGCATAGCGAAATAGGGCTTAACCACCATTGCAGAACGGAGCCACTGATAGAGCGGAACCACGACGAACGCCTTGCAGGTCAGGGACGGTTGTGCAGCGTTCCTGCTTGTGACAGCGAACGAAACATTCATGCCCCGCAAGACGAAATGAGGACATCACATATGTAGATTCGTGTTCTATACGTTTACAGTAAGAACTTGCTTGTGCGCATTAAAACATCTTTTCTGTTTTGCTTGCGATGCTCGCTTCTACCATTGTACTCTCGGCATTAGAGCAACCGCGTTCGAGTGTCATTCGCTCACCTGCACCGTGCACAAGGTGACCGGTCGCATAATGCTGACGCTTTTACGTGTAACAGGGGCACGGTGACCGGTCGCCGCGTGAGAAACGGAATGCAACCATAGAAGGCGGCGCACGGCTGATCGTGTTTTCTGTACAGTGCTTGAATATATGTCGTAAATACATTCACACCACACGCCGTAGTCAGCGTCGCTAGTTCGCGGCGTTCTCTTGTGCTTGCCTCCTTGTCGGTGTGCTGTTGCTCGCCACATTTCCCGGGCCAGTGAGTGGCCGCCTTGTTCAGTAAGTTAAAACGAGCCATGGCGAAAATACGTGTTTTGGCTCGTAAACTTTCGTTGGTTTCGCCATGGGTCTGTATGCCGGAATGTACGCACGTACGTGAAGTATACGAGCTCTGTCGATCATCGCCTAGCTTTAAGTGCCGTGAGATGGTGCGGATTTTATTCGTACACTATCGCCGCGTCAAGCTCGCATTGTGGCTGATAGCCTGAACAGAGGAAAACAAAGCAGCAGCATGAAACTAAAGCTGACTAAAGTGTTTAAATTAATGGCTGCGGCTTAGCTCGGCTATATATAGGTTCGGTTATGCAAGCGAAAGCTTGTTTACTTGGTTCTCCTTGTTTACTCTCGTAGCCGAAGCACAGTTTGCCAACCGAACGATATGGCTAGTCGAACGTTCTGTACTGCGTGCACTCACTACAGTCGTTTCGTCAGTTACGGAAGCCTTCGCCGCAGTCAACGCGAAATACGCCAGGCCCCTAAACTGCCTAAACGCCTAAACCACCAACAAACACTCGCGCGCTCCTCAGCCAGCAGATGCGCGCGCTACTTGCGTTTTTACCGTGGACGCTGAGGAAGGGCATTCAAGGGTAGACAGACGAGCTGGAAAACGCGTTCGCTGTAGCTCGTGCGCAACTGCAACGCACGAAATGATTTCGCCAGCGATATCGCGCTGGCCCAGCGTGTTGAATTCCGTTCAGTTGGTTTCGGATCTCCACGCAGCCCAGGTGCCTTTCGAGCCGGAGAGAGCGACGTGCCTTCCACTGCGCCGTTCGCACATAAACAAGAGAGGAGGATCTGCCCAGTCAATATGGCCTACTTCCGGCTTCACCGAGAGTGACGTCAGGGCCCCTCCTCAGCTCTTTCCTTCCTCCGTGGTCGTGCCCAAGCTTTTGTCGGCCACGTCAGGTGCAAACGAGACCGACAGATTTACGGGTGAAAGTCAAAATCCTGTTGTAGCTCCACAAGCTACGTATACAGACAATGGCTAGTCAGCTTGTAGGGCTTGTAGCGCCACGCCTGGTCAGCGCCGACCGTTAGCCGAAGAGGCCGAGACCGCACGAGTGCCAGAACCAATGTAGAACTCAGGTTCGGCCTGGCGCTGCCGCCACTCAGATATCCGCTACTTTAGTAGGGCTTCTAATGCGACCGTGGTGGCCAACCAGGCGACCTCTAAAAGCTGTTGGCTATGTTCGTTGACCACGTTGCTCACAAACTTTTGTCGGCGACTGTACACCCTTATGAGTGCTCTTCAGCACCCATTAGTTGTAGCACCCTTCTTGCACCCTAGTTTACACCCTTCTGATGTATGCATCCTTTGATTTCCGCTTGTAGGGTGCTGCGGCCCAAATAGGGTGCTCGAAGGGTGTGCAGTAGGGTGTCGCACCCTTTTTTACACCCTAATTGGTCAGAATTTGTTTAGTGTGTATGAACTTCGGCGCACGCTGCTTTCCAAAGCTTGCAGAGATGCCCGTTGGGGCCTTTGCGCCGATCGAGTCTCATGTGGCGGCACTGATTTTCCGCAGACGCGCGCAGCAGCGTCTGTGGCACTGAATTTGATACATGAACTTCTCAGCCTGAGCCGTCGACGGAGCATTACAAATGTTTACTTAAATCACCGCTTTCATCAATCTGCAACACCGACAAGCAAATGTTCATCAGTCATGCTCTCTCGTGCGTGTACGACATCCGTGCGCTTAAAAATACGTATATCGAAATTTTATTCCGCAAGTCTAGGTTATGTTGCATGCGAGCAATTAAATTGCACAGGGAAATAGCAATTTAGGTTGAAGGGCGCTTTTGCGCGCGCCGGTCATTTCCGAACCAAAGCAGAGTGCCGGTCTTGTTGAAGAAAAACGTTCGCATCGGTACTTCTTTTTGTCTTCGTCTGGGTAACTAATACATTTGATTACAATCACTGTTACCGTGTTCCCGCCACTTAACATACCAAGTGTGGAGTAATTTTGTTGAACCAATGGCGCCAAAACACGATAAATACACTTTGAAATCCGTGACGTCACGCGGGTAGATTTCGGCGCGAAATTTAAAAAGGAAACTTTGAACTTGATTTTCTGCTCTATTAATAAAGCTATGATGGCGAAATTAACGACGTTAAAGTTCTCAGTGCGCAATTTATCCATGTAAGCCGATTCATTGCTTCTCTTTAGCATCCCTTTAAGCCCAGAGAAGGGAGCAGTAACGCTGAGACACTTTTTTTACATCGATTGCCTCAGCGCGGTTGTTGGTAACAGAGCTGTCAGCTTATTACCTGATCACAAAATAATGTACATTATTCATGTGAATGCTATTGACGCTTCTTTTTTTGTCTCATGTTTAACTGTGCGGTATTTGCGATTATGATTATGCTGATATTGTTGCTGCTATTGTGAGTATGCCTACTTTCGTGCTTTGGCACGTACACTTATTTGTTTTGCTTTGTGCAGGTCGATCATCTACTTAGATGAAACCTGGGTAAACGCAGGGCACACCAAGGAATACGTGTGGCAGGACAAGTCTGTGAAGTTATCTCATGATGCTTTCTTGAAAGGTCTGACCACTGGATTGCCCTCGGACAAAGGAGCCCATTTGATCCTTGTTTTTGCTGGGAGCAGTGCGTACCAGGAGCTGCTGAATATTTCCGAGCAAAGAAGGGGAACAACACTGACTACCACTTTGAGATGAATGGCAAGTACTTCGATAAGTGGTTCGACGACAAGCTTTTGCCAAACATTCCTGCCAACAGCATTGTTGTCATGGACAACGCTCCATACCACAGCGTAGCTATTAAAAAAGCACCCACCAAGTCTACGCGCAAAGCAGACATTCGGCTTTGGCTCACAAAAAAAGGTGTTCCGTAGTCGCAGGACATGGTGTGAGCTGAAATGCTGAGACTTTCGCGAACACACCCAGCATTTTGTACCGCATCGGCACTCTAACGGCTGCCAATGGCCACGAAAGTGCTTCGTATACCACCTTACAGCTGCGAGTTTAAACCAATTGAACTTGGTTGGAGCAAGGTGAAGGAGTGCATTACAAATCTTAACAAGGGTTTCACTTTGGTTGAAGTTGAGAAGCTCCTCCCGGAAGCACTGGCATCTGTAAGCAAGGAAAACTGGCAAAACTGCTGTTCCATGTAGAGCAAGTTGAGGCTGATGCGTGGGAACGGGACATGATTGTCGACGATGAAATCAAGCCAGTTGTCATTAGCATTTGCAACTCATGCAACTATTCCTCCGATGAGTCGAGTGCGATTTTCAGTGATGAATATTTAAGTGGCATTGAAGAACTCGTTCGACTTTCCAGGAATGTGTAAGCTCAGTGGCGGCTTCCTTCACGAGGGTCAACTGGCTGAAATGGAGCGTGGAGACCTTTCCATCTTGCCTGTTCACGCTCCATCACCAGAGCGTCAATCTGAGATGCACTTCTATAAAGTTTTTGTTCTTTTAAACCTCAAAAGCAGGCCTGCTGCTGTAATATTGGTGTATTGCATACAGTCCGCATTTTTGTATGCCAACAAATGTCCAACAATCGAAGTATTACTATTCTTGCCACTGCTTGAACCAATACTGTAGCCGTTTTCTTGACATAGGGAAATAGGTTAGAAAAGAGGTTATAGAAATCATAGTGAAATTTTTGTTTAGTAAAAAACAATGTGCTTAGGGCTATGCCACGGAGCCGTGCCAAAGTCGGTCCCGCACTGTTTTGGTGAAAATTGAACCCGCTGCACGGCGGGCGGCACGGTATAATCAGTAACATGCCTTGTTTTAAGAGAGACCAGAAAGGAGTGAATCTCCTGGACAACGGCGAAAACGAAAGTTTCCAACGAACGTCTGTTGTTACCGGCCTGGGTTGAGCAGTGTGGTAACAAGCCAATGAAATAAAAATGTACAGTCGAGCTCAATATGACTTGCAACATGGGAGCGCGTGGCTTCACGAGTTCAGACTGCGCGTAACTTCCACTAGCCCTTATTTCCATAACTAAGCGCTGTTCTCTCACTTGAGTATGATCCCAAATAAGCACATATCATTTAGTTGTTGAAATAATAACAAGTTGAAGCCACGCACAATCTTTGGACTCGTGAGGCCACGCGTTCCCGTGTTCAAAGTCATATTGAGCGCGACTGTACCGAGGTAACGGTGAATCAACAAGGTAAAGGTACAATGCTGAATAATAGCGAGAAAATATCTATTGGTGCTCAATCATCGGTACGACTTCGGATGGTTCCGGGGCTATGCCGAAATTAACAAAGAGCTTGACTCCTTCTTTAGCCTCTCACATTTGCCGTCATTTTACTCAAGGCCCATTGAAGTAACTGGATAAGGTTCAAAGAGAAGTTGTGGGCACTGGTCGACCAACACGTGCCTCTTATCAATATAACAGCCGATAAAAACAATCCTTGGTTCACTAAACATCTTCAACAGCTTCGAAACAAAAAAATTACACCATCTCCCGCTAAAGGGGACCATGAGGCGATGCGAATCCGGAGCACTTGCACGATCGCGTTCCGTTGGCATTCGTTGGGCATGCTACCGACCTCGGCCTCTCTCTCTCTCTCATGGTGGTTCGGGAGGAAACGGAAAAAGGCACCTAATTTCTGTCTGCCTATAGGCGACACGGCGCAGTGCCTTATAGGGGTGGGGGTAAGGGGGAATAACAGAAACGTAGAAAGATATAGGAGAGGAAGTGATCGGATGTCGACAGGCGCGACGAAGAGAGCAGATGACAGGAAAAATGGGGGAGCCGGTCACAGTTCACGGACGGGACCACGATTCAGCCAGGGGCACGATACACGTCGGTGACGAGGCCCCGTCGGTGAGAGGCGCACGGCATGGCGGTCGAGGCAGCCGTCACGCACCGTCGACGGCGAGAGGCACGAGCGCGTCCTGAACGGGCGAGCAGGGCATTGCGGGCGACCCGTCCGTCTCGCGTGAAATCCTCCGAGCAACTCCTCGGCCTCGTCGCAAAGGCACCCAGAGAGCCAGAAACCCTCTCCTCAAAACCCGCTTCCGGAGCCGGCAAGCAGCAGCAAACAGGACGAATGCTGTACTTAGCAGGACAGAAATTGGCCGCGTACCTGCGTGCTTGTCGCCAAAATGTCACCGAAAGACGATAGATTAGCGCTGCGTGAGATATGGGCGCCATCTGGCAATACGTCAGGAAACATGAGTTTGTGCACAACCATGACTTCGCGCACAAAAAAAGTTTGTGCGCGAAACCCGCCACGCGCCAGCGTGGCGGGTTTCGCGCCCGCTATCGCGGAGGCCATGTTGTGCAGATGGCACGGAGGAGGTTATTTCCTTTCTCCGAGGTAGAGGGCATTCGTCTGCGCGCATATCGCATTTTTAGCGCAGCCGCATTGTCAGTGCTGCTTAAGAAAGTATGGTCTTTAGAATTGCGTATCTATGTATTTTCTATTAAAGGAACACAACACCTAATACTTACCTAGTGATGTTGCGCCTCAGATATGCGTAATGTTTGCTTTTTGATCGACAATGTACACAAGTATGAAGCTAGTCAGCAGTACAAGATGGCTGGCCATTCGGCAAGTGGTTCAACTTTGGCCGGGTGGCTTAATCGGGTGACAGACAGACAAACCAAAATTTCTGCGTTGAAATTCCCCAAGAAAGACTATCCTCTATAAAACCCGTTCGCACAGCCACAGCAGGAGAGTGAGACAAGCAACCGCGCCTCAGATGTCCTCCCACCCCCATGGAAGTACACCGCTCCGCCCTCCTGCTCCCCCGCCGACTCTTCTGCGGGCAGCAGCCCAGAGGAAACCCGCTTGGCTGCTACGCCTCCTGAGCATACGCAGTGCGAGTGCGGACTA
Organism: Rhipicephalus sanguineus; assembly: GCF_013339695.2. Lineage (NCBI taxonomy): Eukaryota > Metazoa > Arthropoda > Arachnida > Ixodida > Ixodidae > Rhipicephalus > Rhipicephalus sanguineus. The sequence continues at coordinate 12,762,154 of NC_051178.1, read as the reverse complement.
GCCCACTGCAGGACATACCCCCGAGCAAGAGATGCTTCGCATCTAAAGGAAACGCTTATACAAAGCCGCAAAACTTTCGGGCAACCCGACATACTGGGAAAAATATGACTGCTGCGCAAAAGATTTCTGCTGTGCTCTTTCTGCTGCAAAAGATAAATACTTTGCTCATGATCTCCCCTCATTGCTCAAATCCAACCCTTAGAAATTCTGGCTAACCTTACGCCTCAATGATAACGTTAACCCGCATTGTGTTACACGACGATTTACGATGCTGCTCTTCCAGACAATCACTGTTCATTTGCCTTCAAAATTTCTTTTCATCCATATTTTCATGTGGTCGTGACGTCGACGAAGGCAGCAGTCAGCATGTCCGAGCTGAAACTCTTTATTTGGCCGAACTTGTGGCCGCAAAACTGAAAGTCAAACTACAGCAATACACTGATAGCGGTGAACAGAGCGTCGATCAACTGACAAGCGGTGATGCGCGTCACCATTTATACATGCGCCGTCGAATATTCCAGCCTTATCGTTGGTTGTCGCGCAAGCGCTAGAATAGGCTCGAGCGTTCGCGTCTTGCGCGCAATCTTAACAAAATGATCTACAATAATCGCGAAGCTTCTCGAACAATGAGGCGCGGTTTGCGCTGAGCGTTGCTGACAGTCTTTGTGGGCGAAAACCGAATACAGCAAAAGAGATAATAAGAAACGCACGTGGCAATGCCCCCCTCTGAAAAAGCATCGTCCCGATGCTTAAAAACAGAACATGAATACGTGCAATACTAAATAAAAGTCACAGTTTCCCCACAACGGCGAAGCAATGAATGTGATAGCAATAAATTGGAATCTAACGCGAAGAACGAAACGCAGCTCGAAATTGCCAGTGCATCGCTCGAGCCGAAAGGACGCACGAAAAGAACGCACACAGGACGAGCGCGAACTAATGCGTCACAGCTCGACACTTGAAGCGCAGTGCTCAAACATAAAGCAGGGCGTAGAAGAGAAAATTGAACGAGTTGGTATTGATTCATACTTAGGGCTGTGCAGCGCTCACAAAAAGAGCCAAGGAACAGAAGAAGTACACAGGACAACCGCTTGTCCTGTGTACTTCTTCTGTTCCTTGTCCCTTTTTGTGAGCGCTGCACAGCCCTAAGTATAAAGCAGGGCGCACTAAATGAACGAACAGGTACACAAAAGACGAGCGCTAACTAATTGTCACAGTTGTTACTTATTTCTGTTTGAACAGCGCGCTCCTTTCGCAAACGCGGCCGCTGCAGCGAGCGCAGTGAACTTCGTAACCCCCGCTCCACACCAGAAGCCGCCCCTTCTTTCCTCGAGATGAGCGCAGGAAGGCGACCACGCCCTGTAGCGCGAACAGCAACGGCGTTCCCAGGAGCGGGGCGACGATGTTTAAAGCGCGCCACGCGCGCACGTCACGCCATCTATGTGGTCACTAAGAAAGCATGCTGAAGTAAATGGTGTATATAAATAGCTCGCTGTTCGCAGGCTGAAATACGTTGCTGTTCGTGGTCTAACGTCTAACGCCGCGTGCTGGCAAGCGAGAGGTCGCACGTTCGAGTCCGCGCGTCGGAAAGTTTTTATGAATTATTTTTCTTTGTGGCTTTTATATATATGTATATATCGGCGACGGCAAAAATCAGCCGAGATTGTCCATGTAATTGCTATCGCAATAAAAACTAATAAAGCAACCAAACATTAGGATCCTCCGGTGCGTTAACGAGCATAGTATGGTTTAAGGCGCACCACATGCGCGTCCTCGGGTCGAGCTCGGCGCCTCTGAGAGTTCGTGACGCCGTCGGGGACAACCTCGTAGTCGAGTGCGCCGAGACGTCGAAGTACTCTGTACGGTCCTAAGCTTCGTCGAAGAAGCTTCTCGCACAGTCCGCGTGGACGTATTGGCGCCCAGACCCAGGCGCGGTCGCCGGGCTGGTACTCCACGAAGCTTCGTCGAAGCTTGTGGCGACGGCTGTCCGTGTGCTGCTGGGTCTTGATGCGCAGGTGGCTGAGCTGTCTAGCTTCTTCGGCACGTTGTAAGTAAGCGGCGGCGTTGAGATTTTCTTCATCGCTGACGTCGGGTAGCATGGCGTCGAGCGTCGTCGCCGGGCTCCTTTCGTAGACCAACTTTTACTGGGTCATCTGCGTCGTTTCTTGGACGGCCGTGTTGTAAGCGAAGGTCACGTACGGAAGGACGGTGTGGCACGTCTTCTGCTCAACGTCGACGTACATGGCCAGCATGTCGGCGATGGTCGTATTTAGACGCTCGGTGAAACCATTGGTTTGCGTGTGGTGGGCGGTGGTGCGGCGGTGGCTCGTCTCGCTGTATTTGAAGATCGCCTAAGTTATGTCCGCAGTAAAGGCAGTACCTCTGTCTGTGATGAGGACCTCTTGGGCGCCATGAGGCAAGACGACGTTCACCACGAAGAACTGGGCTACCTCGGCGGCACTGCCTTTGGGCAAGGCCTTTGTCTCGGCGCAGCGGGTGAGGTAGTCAGTTGCTACGACGATCCACTTGATGCCGGAAGTCGACGTCGGGAACGGCCCCAGTAGGTCCATCCCAATTTGCTGGAACGGCCGGTGAGGTGGTTCGAGTGGCTGCAGAAGTGCCGCTGGCCTAGTCGTCCGTGACTTCCGTCGCTGGCAATCTCGGCAAGTCTTAACGTAGTGGGCGACGTCGGCAGCAAGGCGTGGCCAGTAGTATTTTTCCTGTTTTCTGGCGAGCGTGGGAGAAACACCGAGGTGTCCAGCCGTCGGGTCGTCATGTAGGGCCTGGAGGACATCTGGTCGCAATGATGACGGCACGACAAGATGGTAGTCCGTTCGAAGTGGCGAGAAGTTCTTCTTCAGGAGAACGCCGTTACGTAAGAAAAACGACGGCAGCCCCCGCTTGACTACCTTCGGAACAACGGCGGTCTTGCACTCGAGGTGCTCCATAAGGCCCCCCAGTTCCGTGTCGGCCTGTTGCCTTTCGGCGAAGTCGTCGGCACTTATAGTTCCGAGGAAGCAGTCGTCGTCGTCGTCTTGCGGCGGCGTGTCGACGGGGGCACGAGAGAGGCAGTCGGCGTCAGAGTGTTTTCGTGAGGACTTGTACACGCAGGTAATGTCGAATTATTGAGGCCTTAAACTCCATCGTGCGAGACGACCTGAGGGGCCCTTCAAGTTAGCTAGACAACATAAGGCCACTGATTACCATAAGGCCACTGACAACATAAGGTCACTGACAACTTTAAAGGGCCTGCCATAGAGGGAGGGGCGAAACGTTAACGTAGCCCCGTTGATGTCAAGGAATTTGTTTTCTGTTGTGGAATACTTGGCTTCTGCCTTGGATAGTGACCGGCTAGCATAACTGAGAACCATTTCAAGCCCATCAGTCTTTTGCACAAGGACGGCATCGAGTCTTACGCTGCTTACGTCGGTGTGTATTTCCGTATCGGCGCAATTGTCGAAATGCGCAAGTATGGGTGGCGTCTGCAGGCGTCGTTTAAGCTCTTGAAATGCTTGCACTTGCGCCGTTGCCCACCTAAATTCCACGTTAGTCTTCGTGAGAAGCGTCAGTGGTTCGGCGAACCGTGAAAAGTTTTTGACGAAGCGTCTGTAATGGGCGCACAAGCCGCGAAATCGGCGCACGGCCTTCTTGTCGGTGGGTGGCGGGAAAGCGGTGATGGCAGCTGTTTTCTGCTGGTCTGGGCGCACTCCAGTCTTGCTGATCACGTGACCCAAAAACAAGAGCTTCTGGTACGCGAAGCGGCACTTTTCTGGCTTTAGAGCCAGCCCGGAGTTTTTGATTGCTTGAAGTACAGATCCAAGGTGCTGGAGCTGTTCGTCCAAGTTCGAGAAAAACACAATGACGTCGTCGAAGTAAACAAGGCATGTTCGCCGCTTCAAGCCTTCTTATACTGTATCAATGACTCGTTGGAAAGTCGCAGGCGTCGTGCGAAGACGGAAGGGCATGACCTTGAACTCGAACAGGCCGTCCGGTGTTATGAAGGGAGTCTGTTCTGGGTCTCTCTCGCCGACTTCGATTTGCCAGTAGCCGGTCTTGAGGTCCTTCGAAGAAAAGTACTTCGCGCTGTGGAGTCGATCAAGGGCGTCGTCTATACGTGGGAGCGGGTACACGTCCTTTTTCGTGATCTTGTTCAGGCGACCTTAATCGACGCAGAAACGTAGGGTCCCATCCTTCTTCCTCACTAACACCACAGGTGACGCCCACAGACTCATGGACGGCTGGATGATGTCGTCGCGTAGTATTTCGTCGACCTGTTTCTTGACGGCCTCCCGTTCCCGCGTCGAAACCCGGTAGGGACTCTGACGGAGTGGTCGACAATTTTCTTCTGTTATATTGCGGGGCTTAGCAAGGGGCGTTTGTCGGACCCACGATGACTACGAGAAACAGTCCTTGTATGGCAGGAGCAGGATATTGAGCTGGTCTTGATTGACCTTCGGAAGGCTCGGGTTGACGTCAAAATCTGGTTCGGGACCTCGATTCGTCGAGCAGGTTCGGCAGCATCGAAGAGGGCGAAAGAATTGCCGGCGGCCACACATTCGTCGATATAGGGGACCGTCGTACCAATGTTGAGGTGCCTATATTCGTGGCTGAAGTTTGTCAGCACTACCGGAGTGCGCTTAACTGGGCTGGTTGGTATATGATTAAGAAGAGAGCAAACAGCGCTAAACACGGGACGGAGAAGAAGAACGACAGACTCCACCTTTGCTTTACCGTCACGCAGCTCGGCTACAGCTCTTGCGACGCAAATTTGACGGTTCAAGAGTAGGTGCTGATCGCCCTCGATGACGCCTTCAAGGTTGGCAGGTTTTTTGGTGCCGACGGAAATAATGACGCTGGAGTGCGGCGGAACGGTCACCTGCTCTTCTATCACATTCAATGCATGGTTCCCTGGCGTCGCGTGGGGCGGGAGCGCTTTGTCTGAGGTTAGTGTTATCGACTCAGACCTCAGGTCGACGACGGCGCGGTGTTTACTTAGGAAGTCCATTCCAAGTATCACATCCCTGGAGCAGTTTTGTAGGATTACGAAGCTCACAGGATAAGTCCGGTTATTGATGGTGACTCTCGTCGTGCAGACACCAATCGGCGTTATCAGGTGGCCTCCAGCTGTCCGGATGTCGGGTCCACTCCAAGCGGTCTTTACTTTCTTCAGCTTGGTGGCGAATGGCCCACTGACGACGGAATAGTCAGCCCCAGTGTCGGCGAGAGCGGTCACATTGTGGCCGTCGACGAGAATGTCGAAGTCGCTAGTCTGTCGCCTTGCGTTGCGGTTAGGTCGTGGCGTGGGAACACGGCTGCGTCGATTTGTTGCGGTGCTTCCATGCTGCGTCGTCAGGTCTTCTTCGGTCCGCGAGGTTTCGTCGGCAGGGCTTCGTCTGCTTCGAGTTGTGTTCTGCAGGTCGCGTCGCGTTGTCGTCGTCGGCGGCCGCGGAGGATCTTCGGCATTTCGTCCTACAGCAACCGCACCTCCATCCGTTGCTGCCCTTAGTTTCCCGGATACGGGCTAGGCGACCGGCCCCGGTTTGGGCCAGTGTACTGCCGGCGGTGTGGTGACATGTAGCGGCCGGGCGACGGCGAGTGGGAAGGTCGCCGTTCTTGCAACTGTGTTCCGGTGAGGTAGTCGTCGATGTCGCGAGGCCGTTTGCTTGGCTGCGGGCGTTGCGCGTTGACGGCGAATCCGCATGGCCCCATCTGTCGGTACTGGCAGCGGTGGTACGTGTGGCCACCCTCCCCCTAGTGGCAGCAGAGCGGGTGGTTATCAGGGGCGCGCCAAACGTCGGTCTTTTTCGGCGAGTATCGCTGGCCGGCTGGCCGGCGGTATGACGTCGGTGGTGGCGGCGGCGTCTGGCGACAGTACTGCGGCGGTGTGGCGTCTTGGCGTGGGCGTGGAGGAGGAGCATGACGGCGGGCTGCAGCAGCATAGCTCATAGCTTGCGGCCGCGGCTTTGCTAGCTGAGGCACGCCCAGTGATTGCTGGATCTCCTGGCGCACCACGTCGGCGATGAAATCTAATTGAGGTTGCGGTAAAGGTACAATTTTTCGCAACTCCTCTTACACGATTGCTCGGATCGTCTCGGTCAAGTCGTCGGAGCCGAGGGCATGAACAGCTGCGCTGTCTTTAAATGCGCGGCGATTGTACTGCCGGGTGCGCATCTCGAGCGTCTTCTCGATGGTTATTGCCTACGCGAGGAATTCTTGGATGGACTTCGGTGGGTTTCTGATCAGTCCCGCGAACAACTCGTGCTTGATTCCTCGCATAAGGAAGCGAACTTTCTTCTCCTCGGGTGTGTCAGTGTCTGCGTGGAGGAACAGTCTCGTCATTTCTTTTGTGAAGAGCGGCACGTTTTCGTTTGGCAGCTGCACGCGGGTTTAGAGCAGAGCTTCGTCCCTCTCCTTGCGGACGACGCTGGTGAATGTTGCCAGGAACCTCGTGCGAAAAACGTCCCAAGTTGTCAGGTTTTGTCTTGGTTCTGGAACCATGTTCTAGCTGCGTCCTCCAATGCGAAGTAGACATGCCGGAACTTGTCTTCACTGGTCCAGGCATTGAAAAGGGCGACTCGGTCATAGGCTTCGAGCAAACTTTCCGGATCTTCGAACGACGATCCGCGGAAGGTTGGCGGCTCCTTGGGCTGCGGAAGAAGGATGGGCGCAGGCTGCACGGTGTCGTTGATATCGCTGTGGTCGATGTTGGGATCTGCGGCTGCCTGACTTTTGCGGGAAGGAGTCCGTGCTCTGGCTGCAGTCTTTTCTGCCTGCGGCTTGTTCGACGATCCGAGTTTTCCTTGCCGTCGTCCTCGTCGCGGCTTGGGCTTGGGTCAGCACCCCGTGGTGGCGTCCGGATCATGAAGCAGTACCTCCACCAGATGTCACGTGGTCGTGACGTCGACGAAGGCAGCAGTCAGCACGTCCGAGATGAAACTTTATTTGGTCGAACTTGTGGCCGGAAAACTGAAAGTCAAACTACAGCAATACACTGATAGCGGCGAACAGAGCGTCGATCGTCGATCAACTGACAAGCGGTGAAGCATGTCGGCATTTATACATGTGCCGTCTAATATTCCAGCCTTATCACTGGTTGTCGCGCAAGCGCGTAGGATAGGCTCGAGTGTTCGCGTCTTGCGCGCTATCTTAAGAAAACGATCTCTCGAACAATGAGGCGCGGTTTGCGCTGAGCGTTGCTTACAGTGTTTGTGGGCGAAAACCGAATACAGGAAAAGTGATAATAAGAAACGCACATGGCAATATTCACGAATGAAAGCTTAGATAAGCTGCCAGTGGTCACTGATTGTGACTAGCATACATGACACCCATAGACATTTCATTCGAAGGTATCGCGCACCTAATAGATAGTCTTAAGCTATCCACTACATGAGGTATCGATAGTATTAACTCCAAAATCCTAAAAAACACGGTCTCGGTTTCCAGTAAGACTTTATTCCACATTTTCAAGCAATCTCTAATCACTGGTCAGATTCCCACCGATTGAAAAACTGGCAAAGTTGTACCAATCTTTAAAAATGGCGACACAACATAGTTTGAAATTATCGACCCATTTCATGAAGGTGCATTTATTGTAAGATGATGGAACATATTATCGCATCTCATGTTTACAGGCATCTAGAATCTTCTTTTTCGCTAAACAGCACGGGTTCAGGGCAGGTTTGTCATGCGAGACTCAACTACTGGAATTAAGTACAGATTTGCACTTTACATGGACTCAAACTTACAAACAGAATGCATCTTCCTTGATTTCTCTGAGGCATTCGACCGTCGCCTCTTCAAGCTATCCTCAGTAAAACTGGATTCGTTGACTCTATCCTGGCTCCGAAATTCCCTTTCTAACAGGCAGCAATTAACCATGGCCAAGAATGTCTCCTCATCCTTTTCTTATGTTTCCTCAGGCGTACCTCAAGGGAGCGTACTTGGTCCCCTATTGTTTCTAATTTATAACAACGACTTGCACAATAACATATATCATCCTGCATGAGCATATTCGCTGACGACTGCATTATATATCGCCCGATTCACAGTTCCACCGACCACATGACCCTTCAAGAAGACCTCAACCTAATTACGGATTGGTGTGACGGATGGCTAATGCACTTGAACTGAACAAAATGCAAAGTAATGTCTTTTAGCAGGAAGCATTCCCAGTCCAACTTTTGGTACAGTATAAATAGCAGCACATTATCCGAGGCCTCTTCTTTTAAATATCTAGGAATCACCCTTACTCCAAACCTTTGATAGACTACCCATATTACTAACGTATGTGCTAACGCTGCCAAGTCATTAGGGCACTTTCGTCGCAACTTTCGAAGCTCGCCCTCCCTCATTCGTAAGCTTGCTTTCTAAACATTTGTCCACCCACAACTTGAGTTTTCCTCTTCTGTCTGGTCTCCCCATCAAAAGTATTTGATTACCTCATTAGAATCAGCAGAAGGACTGACATTTTATTAGAATCAATCAAAAACAGGGCCCCTTGTTTCATTGCTCAAAACTATAACTATCGTTCAAGTGTGACACAAATAAAACTCTTTTTCCCTCGAGTGATCTCTTTCCCTTAAGTGATCGTCGTAATATTGCCCTGTTGTCGCTATTCCATAAATATGTGTACCAGTTCGATTATCATATCCTAGGCCTGCATACATCACCACACATCTCGTAGATTACAAAATAATCTAAGTAACACTGACGCCTTCAACTATTCGGTGCTTCCGCGTGCCATAGGCCTATGGAATAGCTTACCTGAGACTACAGTCGTGGAATCTGACTCAGTGAAATTTCGGCAGTCACTTAACGCGCATATCACCAGCAAACCATGTTCTGCCCAACTAATCGTAGGTAATGTTTCGTGTTTTCAGGGATCATTCAGTTGCTTACGCCTTTACATGTGCGATGGCTTTCATGTTGTAGTCCTCCCCACCTTTTTTTTCATTACCTCATGGTATCCGCTGTATCACTTGTATTTGTCTATGGATTTTGTTGTGCACTAAACTAGTCTATCTAACTTGTATTTCACTTTTAGATGTTACCTTTTGTGCCTGGTTCCTGTATCATCGACCTTTTGTAGCATTTTTAGATGCAAAGTATCTTATCGCGGAGTTCAATCCGGTGGAGTGCGGCGTGACCGCCCTTACTGCGCATGCGCATAACCTCTACAATCACCCTCTCCCCTCCCCCTCTACCTTTCCCTCTCCCCCTTTCCACTTCCCCTCTCCACTTTCCCTCCCCTTCCCCTCTCCACTCTGAAACGCGGGCTAGACATGCCGAAATTCTCTCCTGCGCAACGCCGCGATGAGCACCAGCGCATGCGCGTCCCCTCCCCCTCTCTCCTCTCCTACGCTGACCCCTCTCGCACGCCTGCCGACTGCGTTCCCCGCTCGCCCTGTGAAAATTAACGGCCAGGCTAAGGGAAGACAAAACGCGCGTAGCGTTCCTCTTCGCGTTCCACGACGCGAGTTCGGTAGCATGTCCAAAGAACGCCAACGGAACGCGATCGTGCAAGTGCTCCGGCTTCGCATCGCCTCATGGTCCCCTTTAGCGGGAAATGGTGTATTTTTTCTTGTACTACTTCTTTGTTTTACATGCTGTATTCTTGCATATCTGTTTTGCTTGCCTCATGTCAATTGGTTTATACCATTTGTGTATGCAATTTCGATTACGCCCCTTACCCAATGCCCGCGTGGTCATGTAAGGTACTTTCAAATAAATAAATAATCAGTATTATTGCTTCACACAAAAGTACAAGGATCGAAAAAATATACAAGAAAATCAGAAAGCCCGTTCTTTTTTGTTTTGGTTCTTTTCCAGCGCTCGACATGTTCTCCACAGTTTTATATTTCCCACAATGAACGTCAACTGCGTGGACCTCTAGGTGAGCTACTAGTGGCACATATACAAATGTAGAAGGAATGGACAACAAAATTTGGACTAATTACAAAGCCTTTATAAGTCTAAAATTGTTCTCATATGAACCATTTTTCCTTGTTACGGCATAACAAATTTAATTACTTCTTTCCTGAGGCAATCACACAATAAAGAATGCTTTTCAACTGGCCAAGAAATATCATTTCATCTTGTGCGCTGTATACAACAAAGAGCAAGCAATTCTGAAATACGTAAATATGCATGCATTACAAGTTATCAGGACACATTTTATTTATCAAGCTCGTAATAAATGAGCTATGAAATGTTCGGGGGTACAGTCGTTAGACAGGACACTGGTAAGCTATCCGAAGAGACGAAAAACCTCATTAAGAAACGTCAAGCTATGAAAGCCTCAAATGCAACAGACAAAATAGAGCTGGCGGAGCTTTCGAAGTTAATCAATAGGCGTAAGGTAGCCGACATAAGAAAGTATAATATGGAGAGAATTGAGCATGCTCTAAAGAACGGAAGATGCCTCGAAGCTATGAAGACAAAACTGTGCATAGGCAAAAATCAGATGTATGCATTAAGGGACAAGGAAGGCAAGGTCACAAACAATATGGATAGAATAGTTGAGGTAGCGGAAGAGTTCTACAGAGATCTGTACAGCAGCCGAGGTATTCAGGATGATAACGTAAGAAGGAGTAATAGCGCAGAGGAATCTGACATCCCACCAGTATTGACAGGAGAAGTAAAGAAAGCCCTAAAGGGAATGCAAAGAGGCAAAGCAGCCGGTGAGGATTAGGTAACATCAGACCTGTTGAAAGACGGTGGAGAGATTATGTTAGAGAAACTGGCCACCCTGTATACGAAGTGCCTCTCGACGGGGAGGATACCAGAATATTGGAAGAATGCCAACATCATGTTGATCCATAAGAAAGGGGACGTCAAGGACCTGAAAAATTACAGGCCCATAAGCTTACTGTCCGTTGTCTACAAGCTATTTACAAAAGTAATTGCTAACAGAATTAATACGACATTAGAGTTCAATCAACCAAGGGACCAGGCAGTATTTCGTACAGGAGTCTCAACAATAGACCATATTCATACTATCAATCAGGTGATAGAGAAATGCGCGGAATACAACCAACCCCTATACATAGCCTTCACAGATTACGAGAAGGCATTTGATTCGGTGGAGACATCAGCAGTCATGCAGGCACTGCGGAATCAAGGCATCGACGAAGCCTATATAAACATAATGGAAGAAATCTACAGCGGATCCACAGCCACTATAGTCCTCCATAAAGAAAGCGACAGAATCCCAATAAAGAAGGGCGTACGGCAGGGAAACACGATCGCTCCAATGTTGTTCACCGCGTGTTTACAGGAGGTTTTCAGGGCCCTAGATTGGGAAGAGTGAGGGATAAGAGTTAATGGAGAGTATCTTAGTAACCTACGATTCGCTGATGACATTGCATTGATGAGTAACGCGGGAGACGAATTACAGCTCATGATTACTGAATTGGATACGGAAAGTAGAAGAGTAGGTCTGAAAATTAATATACATAAAACTAAAGTAATGTGAAACAATCTTGGCAGAGAACAGCGCTTTGCGATAGGTTTCGAGACACTGGAAGTTGTAAAGGAGTACGTCTATTTAGGACAGGTAGTAACCGCGGAGCCGAACCGTGAGAGTGAAATAACTAGAAGAATAAGGATGGGATGGGGCTCATTCGGCAAGCATTATCAAATCATGAATGGTAATCTACCACTATCCCTCAAGAGGAAGGTATATAACAGCTGCATTTTACCGGTACTTACCTACGGAGCAGAAACCTGGAGACTTACAAAGAGGGTTCAACTTAAATTGAGGACGACGCAGCGAGCGATGGAAAGGAAAATGATAGGTGTAACCTTAAGAGACAGGAAGAGAGCAGAGTGGGTCAGGCAACAAACGGGGGTTAAGGACATCATATTGAAATCAAGAAGAAGAAATGGATATGGGCCGGGCACGTAGCACGTCGGCAGGATAACTGGTGGTCATTAAGGGTAACTGACTGGATTCCAAGAGATGGCAAACGCGTGAGGGGGAGACAGAAAATTAGGTGGGTAGATGAGATTAAGAAGTTTGTAGGTATAACGTGGCAGCAGAAAGCACAGGACCGCGTTGATTGGCGGAACATGGGAGAGGCCTTTGCTCTGCAGTGGGCGTAGACAGGCTGATGATGATGATGATGAAATGTTAATGCACACTCACGGCTACATTATGACAAATGCTTTACTATGTTCGGACTACAATGATGCCAAACTGCTCATCAGAACAGACTTTAAATGCTTCATTCTGGCAGGCAAGGCATAAGGCAATTTTCAAAGCCTCATACGTATAGCCTTCGTCGAGCCTCAGTGATTTGATTCTGCAATAGAGCTTCACTTCTTCCTTGTGAAAAAATACGATGCAGAATGCTATATAAGGCATATAAGTTATAGTAAATCTTGGCGAGTGCTTATCACAGAGCGTCCCTTGTGTTGCCGCATGTACTAAGTTTCATTCTCACATTCCGAAAATGATCGAAGCACTTTGTATTCTTGTGTTCCATTCACAACGCACACATAAAAATGCTGTAAAAGAAACAGTCGCAAGCACATTTCCCAAAACCAGGAGTGCTTTGCTTACATTTCACAAACGTGCGCAGACTTTGGCATAGCATCGAGGGAAATGACAAGGCGACAACCAACCTTGAGCTCAGAGCCAGTCACTCTGGAGGTTGAAAATTAACTCGAGAAAATTAACTCGAGCATTCAAGGCTGTGTTCGGAAACATCTTCCTGCACACGTTCCTGCACACATTCAGGAAGGGCTGCAACCAGTCGTGCTAATACTGCCACCGCCAACGGCTGTAAATATATAGCTTTGTAAAAGCTGGTGTCTCACAGGCAGACGCTGTGAAAGGTTCTCCAGCTGCGAGTCTTGGCTGAAATATCTTTGAAGAATGGATGTTTCGTGTGAAATCACATTGCCCAAAGGGTACTTACCGGTTCAAACTTTGTGATAGAGAGTGAATGAGGTAGTGCACCTTGCACGGCAGGGATGAAGATAGAAATAATGGTTTGAATTGCAGAGACAAAAAGCGAATTTTTCTGTAAGCAATATAGTTAATGGAGAATTCTGGAGCACATAATAACGACTACAATTTCAGGCGAAATACGTAAGCTGTCACACTTCATTTTCAGGAGGAATGCACTCACCGGCAAACAGTGCGAGGTGGTGGAGGAAGCGAAATACTTGATTTGCGGATGCTCTCGTAGCTGCTTCACCTTTCAAGGACTCGTTTGACAGAGGCTCGTTTCTCGCATCCTGCTATTGGCACGTCATCCCGTTCGAGTAAGTTAGCGATAAAAAGTTATCCTTGAATAATGATGAAATATGCTGCAATGAAAATGGTCATACACCATCATAGATGTCGTGCATCAAATATGGCGGCAAATATCGCATTGGGTCGAAGCCTCTCAACGCGAGGGCATGCTTCTCTAACACCATACAACCGCAGTGCGAAGCCCCGCGCCCAGCATAATGAAATGGTGTTGGTGACCTTCCGGTGCGTCAAGATAAAACTAACTTTCTAAAACCTCGTGGTTGAGTCCATGCTACACACTCACAGATGCAAAGGGATTTTTGGAACATAAGAGATCGCTAACAGGAGGCTCACCTTCTAATCTATCTTTACATTGTCGAGATTGTAAGTGCACGCCAAAATTTGATGAATGCGCAGTATTGTACCGGCATAGAAATGAAGAAACGCGCCTGATGATTGAAGCATGGCATATCGAGAATAGTGGTAGCGCATGCGTGAGCCAACCGTCGATTAACTTGCATAAAGATGAAATCAAATGCCTTAACAGTTATCTTCCACGTAGACCGCCACGCGTGCCGGATTGATATGTTCGCCGGTTGCATGGGCATGCGCAGATAAGTTTTCGTGCCTTCTTTCTTTTCAGCCGTTGTGCGTCTCTTCAGTTGTTAGTTGGCGTTTGTGGTGTCCTGACTTCTTTCTTGTGTCCGTGTTTGCACGCCCTGTCTTTTTAGAATGGATGCAGAGGGAGTACTGCAAGAGCAGAGCAACTGTATTCCCCTCGCCAGAGTTTCTTAACTCAGTGGGGGGAGTAGTGCAGCCACAGAACTTACTCTTGCCTTGAAGGCAGAGTAAAACAGACTGCGAACTCTCCGCTCCGCTGCTCAAGTGGAGCTCCCAGTCTATGCAAATCTCGCGCCGACGTAGCGTGAACGGTGTCTGGCACTGCGTCCTTGGCAGATGGAGTAGCTGCCGGCATCTCACGGACACCGCACAACGACATAACTGCATCCTAACCATAGGCCTTCGAGCGCAGACGCCACAGATGTCACTTGAATGTGCCAAAGTGGTAGAATAACTTTCAGCGATAACCAAAGTGAGTGTTTGTGATCGTCAACGTTTGGTTTCTGAAACTTCAACAGCGGCAACTTCTAACGCATCGCCAAAAATTAGCTTACGACACAAACTAATAGCCACTGGAATAAGGTACACCCTTAAAGTATTCGTAAACATAAAAATAAAAAGCCGCGAAAAAAAAGAAGCCTTCGCCCGCAGGATTCGAACTGCCAGCTTCTCATTCTGAATGAAGTGTTCCACCACAGCGCCACGCTGCAACTCGCTGTCTTTGCCCAAAAAAGGCAAGTGAAGACAGAACAGACCGCTCGGCTTCATCTTTATGGGGGGCATACCGAAGGCAGACGCGATCTTTCTTTCCAAAAAAAAAGTGGCGCCTGTATAAGACACAAATTGCTGCAGACCACGAATGACATGCCGATAATTTGAACAGCACTAACATTACTTTACAATCCACAAAATAAAAACAAAATTACCGAGGAGCAGGTGCAGTTTATCGTCTGTTACTGCGGTGTTTGAGATCCTTTTCTCCCCCTTTCCACTGGTTGATATGCATAGAAGTTTTATGCTGACTGTAATCTCGTTCGATACGTACCCGCGCACTTGATTGAATAACGTGTATTTTCTCGCGCGAGCGATGATATGCCGGTACGGTGGCCGCGTCAGTGCACCTTAAGAAAAAGAAAGAGTATGCCTGACTCCTTCCGGTGAGTCTTCGCTTGTCACGTATATGAGTCTCTTTGAAGAGGCATGTTGACTCTCTTGTGGGTTACACGACTCTCCGAAGAGAGTGTAGTGTACTCCAAAGAGACTTGACGTGTCCGTTTGAAAATAGTCATACACGTGGCAAGCCAGAACTCTCGATATAGAGACTCTTATTTTTCTTAGATTGTATACCTATCGGCAGCTCTGCCGATGCCTGCAACTGCATAACCTATCGGCAAAAAAAAGCCTCAATGCGCAAGAAAGTATTGCATTACGTTATTTCAATGAGGCGTACCACTTGACAAGTCTATGTTCTCACATATGAGTCAGGGAAGTGCCGGCGAGTGCACCCGGCGGCTTTCGGTGGCGGTCTGTGTGCGTTGGCTGAAAGCGCGTTGCAATGATGTCCATCGCTTCTTGTGCGGACACCGTACGCAAGAACAAAAACGGGTCATTCGGGTGAACCGATACCCAAGCTCTACTGTACAGTCATTCTTACTCGTCGACATTGCTTATCATTAAACCCAGAAGCGCCGATCGCATGTAGACGGTCTCGGCTAGTACGCTAGGCGTACCGTCGCGGGGAGCCGTTCGTGCCACTATCTGTGGGACTAATCTCGGCATAGGTGGCTTCTGAAGGATGAAGTTTGCGCAGTTTAAGCGTCGAAAGCTTTTCACTTTAACACTGAAATGCAACCGAGGGGAACGAAAGTGAAAGAATTACCAGATAAGCGTTTGCGTTGTTGTTTACGCCGAGCGGTGTTGTTTTTCTGGCGTGCATGCCACGGCACCGCATGTGCGATCGGACGCCGGATCGTAACGTCGCATATTATTCATCATACAGCCCTGCTAAAAGATCGTCGCAACTTTGTAAGCGCGTAGCTACAACTCTCAGACTTGAGAATCAGCGGCTGTACTGCATTGAGCCGATAAGATAGTCTCCGCTGATTATTGGGATCTACTGAATGAAAACGGCTTTGAATATTATGCGCTTTTATAATGTCAGGTCTATGTACCCACACTGTCTCTAAGGATCCCCAGATATTAACGCCTGTTCTGTGTATGTTTGATGTTTAGGTACGCACAACACATCTGTTACTAGAGGCACTGGAAGCGGGCCAAGACACGAGTATATACAAGGTTGACGTGTGTATGGCTGTGGGTAGCGTAAGCGGTGTGTGTTCAGTGCTGCTGTGTTGTGTATGGTTGTGTGTGCGAATGTCACTTCTGTATGTCTGACGTAATCTTCAGACATTCTCAGTTGGCATGTTCACTGTTAGGTTGCTGAAAGCGCACGACGGTTTCCTTTGCCTTCTTTTTAACATTAGTTCAAGCAGCAAGGATGATTCTACAGAGTTCATTTACTGTAGCTCAACCAGCATTGTAAAACTCTGTGAGGGAGTAGCGTAACTCCCTCCCGCAGTGAGTGTACCTACTCCATTGCAGAAGTGTGGCTCTTTACTCTGGCAAGGGAGATCGTTCAGTCTCGTTCAGCCAGAGTACCAGAACTCTATCGTCGAGAAAGTGTGCCTACCCTGTGCAGCAGAGCAATCCCAACACTCCTGAAAAGGGAGTGAGATATGAGACAAGCGTTTACTCCTCCCACGAAGGGAGTTGCTAGCACTCTCTTACCTCTGTGAGTGCAATGCCATTCATAACCTGCATATTCTGTGATGAGTGAACGAACACTTAAAGCCTAATGCTCGGTTGATGCTTTGAACTCGGTGTGACGAAAAATGAAAAGAGTAACATTCGGAGATAGGAGGACGGCAGAGTGGGTCAGGGAACAAACAGGGCTGGCAGATATCCCAGTTGGCATCAAGCGAAAGAAATGGCTCGCCACGTAATGCTTTGGACAGACAACCGGTAAGAGCAATAGATTGGTTACCAAGGAATGGGAAACGCAGTTGAGGAAGGCAGAGTGTCAGATGGAGCGACAAAATTAAGAGGGCCAGAATTGAATCAGGACGAGGTGATGTGCGGATCATTGGGATAGCCCCGCAGTGGAATAAAACAGGCTGATAATGATGACTCGATTGCTGGACAAGTCAATCCGAGTGAAAATAAACACTGGGCCTTTTAGCAGACTTTCACCCACACCAATACTCGCTTCTTCTATCCCTTTGCATCCGTAATCACTGGAGCAAATATTTTTGAAAGGCCGTAGGTAACACACGTTTGCGTTTGCCATTGACGAACAATACTAAATGAATTCCTGAGAGTACTGATGTGCCTTTTGTAACAAAGTTTAACACTCAAAAATACACAGCTGTCATTTTGTGTTTCCCCCTTTTGCTACCTAATGGGTTGCACAGCTCGGATTCAGTGCTCTAAGACTGTATACTTACTTTGGAGGTGCACCCAGAAAAGTAAGCATGTTTTCGGAAGTCAGTACCATAAGAAGCAGAGCACAAGTAGTTTTCTTTTATTGGTAGCTGTTATTTTATTGGTAGAGTCACGTGGCCGTGACGTTGACGTAGACAGTAGTCGGCGTGTTCAATAGGAAACTCTTTATTTCGGCGAACTTGTGCCCAGAAAATAACGACACTCAAGGTGCAACGAACGGCGCGGATAGTTATCGGGCGTCGAATATTCTGAGCAGCGCTTAGGCGCGTCGGCATTTATACATGTGTCATAGAAGATTCCTGCCTTAACGGTGGCGGCCGCACTGGTTCCATAATTACCTCTACTGTTCGCGTTGCGCGCTAAAGCTTATCAGAACAATCCAAAACACTCGGGAATTTTTGACACTCCGGCGCTGTGCGCACAACACAGTGGTTACACGTGCAACGGGTCTAGTCACATTAAAAATGGAAAAAGCGCGCGTGGCATTGCTCTCCTCTGAAAAAAGCATCGTCTCGATGCTGCATAAGGCCACGAATGTAAGGTCTGAAATATCGTCGAAGAAGCTCCGCGCTAAATCTGCGTTGGCGTATCGGCGTTCATATCAGACACGGTCGTCGGGCCGGTATTCCACAAAAGGTCGTCGAAGATTGTAACTGCGACTGTCGGTTTTCTGCTGAATGCGTAGGCATGCGTAGGCGGGCGAGCTGTTGGGCTGCTTGAGCTGGCTGAAGGTAGAGCTCCTTTTGTAAGCCAGCTTAAACGGCATCATGCACTCTAAAAAAAGAGTCAAAAGAGGATCACGGCACTGTGACTCTCTTCGGGTATCCATTTGACCCCTTTTGGAAGGTAGAAGCAGAAAAAGAGAGTTTGCGTTTTTGAAAGAGTCACTTGACTCTCGTGAAGCGGGTTTCGATTGGCTTCCGTGATGAAGACGCTGCCGTATACGCCGCATATATCGCGCGTTTGCCGTTCGGCGCCGTGGTGGCGCCATAGCTCGCCGACGGAGCCTCGCTGACGCGGCGCTATCGCCTCCTCTCTCAGTGTCCTAGGTCTTTAGGAATGCGTTGTGTTGGTTCCGCGGGTTGTCTTGTAGTTCGTGTTGGAGCGAACATGCGCATCTGCGGTGGTGGTGACGCCAGGCCCCGTGCTCGAAGGGCGGAATCTTCATACAGCTGCGAACACGGACAACGTACGCCTGTTAATGATGAATGTACTGCATTCGTATGTACTAATTATACAGCTTTTGCCAGGCGTCTGCAGCAGCTCTGCGGAAGTAGGCTGCAAGCCATTTCCAAGAGCAGCCTGCGACCGCGGGGCTCTTGCGGATGCCCAACTAAAGCTGCCAGTTAACGACTTGGCACCGTTATGCGCGTTGCTGTACAGGCTCCCATAAATTAGCGATGCAAATAATTATGGAGGGTCATTGTTTGCTGATCGCACATTGTGTGTGCACTACTGAAGGTGCAAGATGTCGTTTTGAAATCGCTTTAGTCTACTTCGTAATAACATTTCCAGCGACATTGAGTGTGCAGCATGCTTCCGCGCGAGGGAATGTGAAAAAAAAACGTCTATGTACAGAACACTTAGACGCGCTATGTAGAATGGTTTTTGTTGGCTTAAAGACGGTAGTTTAAGATGCAGGTATAGCACGATGTGTCCAGCGCGTACGCGGTAGTCACTTAAGTTGGACGCGCCTCGCCGGTAACGTGAAAAAAATGCCCCCACCTCCCCGAAGGGAATCGTGAGGAAATGCGAATGCTTACGAGAACGGAAAGCTGGACGAGTTTGTAAGAATTCATCGTAGAGCATGTAGCGCTAAAATTACGGGGACACAAGAATGTTGCTTTCTTGTGTCCCCGTAATTTTCGCGCTACATGCTCTACGATGAAATGCGAATGCATTTCTTGCGCCGAGAGTACACGGCGTAGTAATTTTATTGGCGTAAAGCTGAACACATCGATGCGCTGAAATGTCTCCCTTTTGGGCGCCTCTTTGAACGAACGCTTCCTACGTGCGTTCGTAATCACCTCAGGGATGTTGCCACCGCCTTCAATGCAGCACAAACGCGTTTAGAACGCGCTGTTTTCAGGCTGTGACAAGGCAGCACAAACGCTACAAACGCGTTTCAAACGCACTGCATTGAGGCGGTGGCGCAGGGAGGAGAGAGAGCGAACGGCGAGGGAAGGAGCGGCGAAGCACTGCACCTACCCTCTTCTACACTCTCTCCACACACGCGGGAGCTCCGCCGAGCTCTCGCGATGCGAGCGCCCTCACACGCCAGAGCGCGCTCCTCCTCCCCGCTCACTCTCCGCTACTCCGCCCACACCACCTGCTCCGGTTGCTAGGGGCGAGGATAAGCGCGTGCGCCCGCTGCTGTTGCTATGGGAGAGGGAGTGAAATCGGAGAGGCGGGTGGACAACGCCGGACGCCTGACATAGCCCGACTAAGAAATGCATTCGCATTTAAAACTCGAGACTTTCGACGGCACGCGTTCTTACGGCCGCCGCCGTGCACTCTTTTACCTCGTTTCTGTTTGCTGTTTTCGTGGTTTGCCTACACCTGCGATGGCGTTTGACGTTATAGCAGAATCAAGTGAATGTACGTGACTATGGGAGCTATGTGCGGTAATTCCAGCTTATAACAACGTCTGATCTCGACGTAGACGGCGTCCGCGCGCGCCGGGTGTCGTTCGAGCTCTCGTACTCGCATGTGCTTATCTGAGTATTTAAGGATGGGTTACGATTGTTAAACAGGTGGCCCGTGACCGCTCACGACGTGCCCCTGACTGCCGGAGGATACTCTTGGGTGTTCGAATATGACGGCGCAAAGCCGGGCTTACTCTGAAAGCAAATTGTGAAGCCATTTCTCAGAAAAGAAATGCTTTCATTTGTGCATAGCCAGTGCCTATTGCGAAACGAAGTTCCTGCCTTCTTTTATATGAAAATTTTCTTTTCGTTGCGAAATTATTTAAAACGAAACACACGTGTCAGATGTGAGTACAGCAACGGTGTGCTGAAGCAATACAAATAATCAGTGTGGGTGTGTCGGCTATTCCCAGAGTCCCGGATCGTTTTTCCCGCCTGCTCACCCTAGTTGACAGCAGTGTTGCGGAGTTGACACTCCGGAATTTGAATGACTCCGGAATCATTCCACATTTTCGCGATACCGGAATGGAATGGGGACAACGCTTGGAGGAATGGAATGAGCATGGAATTACGTCTTTTTCCGAAAATAGAGCGCATTTTCGTCTACGCGCTGTTTTTCAAACATCAAACATTAGTAAGCCAGAGCCTCAAATTTAACAATGAAGCAAAGAGGGCATTGGCGAGGAACGTATTTTGCTACACCCTTAATTGCTGCAGCTGTAATATCATGCTCCAGTTAGTCATGTAGGCCTGAATACATGTCTTTTCGAAGTCGAAGGCCACAACGCATTCTCTAGGTCGACCTTTAGTTAGCCAGAGCCAAAGGTAGGCGTGGTGTAAAAACGTGAGCGATCTGCCAATTTGTAAAAAAGAAACCCAGGCATAAGTTTGTGTACAAACAAATGCATTATCCCAGCAGATAGTGAAGGGAGAAAGAAATTATCCCTGTGCGTTGGTTCCCATTTTTTTCTGTTCTGGGAGAAATAAAGATACCACCAGCGCCACCATTGGTACCCCCACACGAAAGTGGCGAATACTCTATGCACAGCCTGATCTTTATCTCACGCGCAGTTTAGTACCTGGCACACGTAAATAACCTTTGCGACAAAGGACACATTGCATACCTGCGCACAGGCGAACACAGAAAATTCTTCTCACCCCATCCATGCTTGCGAGGCGCGCTTGACAAGCGTGATTGCTGACGAGCAGTGCGGCCCAGTGTTCCGCATTCGATGCAAAGGCAGAAGGTGCCCGAGCGGTGCACTGTTCTAATACCAGCAGATCTACAGGGTTTTTTTCCCCAATAACAAATTCTTAGTTTTCTTCATATTCACGAAGACTCCAGACGCGTGGCAAAACTGCCTAGTCTTCTTGAACTATACTTTTGTCAGCATCAAAATACGCTGTCGTCACTTTAGCATTAGCACTTTAGGCTTAAACAATATTGAAACATCCCCATTAGTTTAAACATGCTGACCATGCACCTATGGTATTGAATACTATAGGTAGCGGGAGAACTGCCCCTGTGGGACTTAGTAGGTTGGTTGTACTGCACGAGATATGTCACCAAGCCGTGCTTTTGCAGTTCTTGCATCTGATGAGATCAGCTTTATGGGTCGTTCATTATTAACCCGATAAAACTATCAAGGTGCCTTTCCTAAGTTCAGGAATTACAGGAATGGAATTGAACTGCCCGGCCATTCACGGATGAGAATGGGCTAATTTTTTTCATTCCGAGGAATTGAAAGGAATGGAATTGCGGCAAGTTCTAATTGCCCGCAATAGAATTGGAATGGAATGGAGGCGCCCATTCCGCAACACTGGTTGACAGCCACTATCCGGATAACGAAAGTGTTGCTATGGCCTGGCGCCTCACCACTCGTGATGGGAAAATCAACAGCGGCGTTCGCCCTGTCTTCGAGGCAGTCGATTCTGCATTTTGCTTGGACAACACGACGTAAGAAAAGAGGGGAGTGGCGTCCACGCAAAGGTGGTTAAACCAATTTCGTTTGGTATTTAAAAGAGGAATGCTCATCATCTTGTGCTGCAAGTTTGTCGCCAAGTCAAGGTTTACAAAAGCTACTAATTGGTTCCTTACCATGCCTGTTTGCATTTTTTTTATTGTGAGCCTTTATCACGTCTGTGTAAATCAGTTATTGTGCAGCTTTTGCAAACTCTTACTGCAATTCCATTTTCTCATCTTATCATGTTCTGCTTTTCAGATAAAATTTTTCATGGCTGCCCGCGCTGAAAAGCAGAGACAACATAGCAAGTCAAAAGTCTGATGCCTCCAGCCGTTACTGCTTTTTGATTTATTCATAATCATAAGGAATAAATATAGAAACATGATGCCGATTCCTGCAGTTTATTTTTTGCACCATATGACACTATGCACATCAGTCACACATTTTAGTTGGCTATAGCCATACATGCATGTAAATAAGAAATACCACAACTGCTTAATTCGAAATCGGAGACCATCTTTTCGCGCTTTGTAAATTACTCTGCTGAAAAAGGTGTGTTGCTTAGATGAGTTGTTTCAAATAGTGATAAAATTAACTATTCTTATTTTTGCAGTCGCTGGGCACAACGGCAAGTATTACTGGACTTGCTGAAAATGAATACTTCACTCTTTCCAACAGTAGTCGCGCAAAACTAGAGCATGGGTCAATTGAGTAACTTAAAATAGTTGTGGAGTTGCTTGACGCTGCGGTGTGTATCATTTGTCCCCCGTAGGAGTTTTACCGGCAAGAGTCGTCTGGCTCCCTCACAAGTGGTAATGGGATCCTTCGATTATCAGTCCTTCCACTCTTCCTAGAGGTTCAGGGTACTCTCTTATAGCGCGCACACTCTAACCCACCAAGAGAGTCACCGTGCCTCTTTAAATACAGTCGTATACGTGGCAAGTCAGAACCCTCCGAAAAGTCACACATAATTATTTTGTCTTAGAGTGTGTGCGCTGTTTCTTGCACTGTTCCCAGACATGGTCCTAGCCAGAGAAATAAAGGGCAGAAAACAGGGAGACAGTTCGGAGCGAAAGCAGCGCGAGAAAATCGCTGTCATTCCAAATGTGCACAAGTTCGCACACAACTTGAAACATTTTTGTAGTAGATACAGCGTATACGTGAAGTTTCCAGCAAAAAGCAAACTGGCAGGCTTGTGTCCGCGCGTTAACAATCACAAAGATTCACAAGCTTGCTCCGTGAAACACCGAGGCATGTTTGTGAAATGCGTCAAGGTCGACTTGATTAATTTTTCTTGTGGTAAAGTCTATAGGCGAACCTATCAATCCGGCACGCGTGGTGGCCTACGCGAAAGATAACTATTAAGGCATTTGATTTCATCTTTATGCAAGTTAATCGACGGTTGGCTGACGCATGCGCTACCACTACTCTCGATATGCCATGCCTCAATCATCAGACGCGTTTCTTCATTCCTATGTCGGTACAAAACTACGCGTTCATTAAATTTTGCGCGCCCTGTCTTTTTAGAATGGATTCTACTATCTCGCGAGTAAGCTGATCCTTATGCCGGAAAAAGATCTCTGTTTCTTTAAACACCGCGTGACACGCGCAGTTTTTACAGTGATCTGCAACATGAGTGTTGCTTGACGCCTTAATACATGCGTGATATTCTCTAAGCCGATCATTTACACATCTTCCAGACTGTCCGATGTAGACTTTACCCCAAGTAGTAAATAATAAAGTTGTTTCACGTGCATGACCGTTTGCGCAGTGCATCTCGAAATCATGGAATCCATGGACGACTCAAGTTATATAAATGCTTTGAGAAAATTCTTTGCCATTAGAGGCCCGGCAATGCAATTGCGCTCTGATTGTGGCACAAATTTTGTTGGAGCGTGCTCAGAGCGGCAGCTGAACGTAGGTGGCCAAGACTGAAAGAGTCAACACGTTTCTATCAAACCTGGGCTGCACTTGGGTATTTAACCCTCCGCCCGCTTCGCACATGGGCGGAGTGGGGGAAAAATGATCGGCATCGCCCGCCGCATCTTAGACTCCATCTTGTTAGAACACTACATTTCTGGCTGAAGTTACGGCCATCATAAACGCGAGACCTCTAGCTCCAATCTCCACAGACGTCGAGTGCTGGGACATTCTCAAACCTGCGATGCTCTTGACTCGAAAGACGGGCGCGAGCACTGTGGCACCTGGTCTCTTTGACTGCAAGGATTTGCACAGACGTTAGTGGCGCCAAGTCCAATGTCTCGCCGATTGTTTTTGGAGCCGTTGGCGGCGTGACTTCTTTACCACGCTGCAGAGGCGCCGCAAGTGGCTGTTTCCCAGACGGAACAGCAAGTCTGGGGACCTAGTGCTCCGCAAGGACAAGAACATTCGCCGCAATGAGCGGCGTATGGCACGTGTGGTGAAAACGTTTCCCAGTGCGGATGGGAAAGTGCGAAAGGGTATAAGTGAAAGCGGCAACCGGTGCTGCAGTGGAGACGTTCTCCCGACCAGTGACCGAGACTGTTCTCATAGCGCACAAGGACTAATGCAATTTTGGGATGCCGTGCCGATAGAAGGATGCATCCCAACATAAAACGTAACGACTGTTTATTAGTGCAGTAGCAGCAGCGGGGCGAGCCTACCAACGCGGCGCTCATTCGCGTAGTGAAGGAATGCATTCTTCCGAGCTTGGCAGCTTGGTTTTATAGCCACCGTCGGTGACGTAAGCCTCCGGTGACGCTACGGTGGCACTGTACCTTATCTGAGGCGTGGTGTAGCATGCAGCCGTGTCACGCCGGCCTAGATAGTGACGAGGCGGAGGCTGCGCCGGTTTGTGCGCACTGTCCCAGGCAGCACACAACGTCGGGCCGATATTGGTTTTACGGCGGCTATGCGCGGCCCCACCTTGGGCCAGCATTGCCAGCCTGGCGCCGGTATCGGCGGAGCCGTTGACTTTCGTCGGCAAAACTGGGCCGACTTTGCCGCCTTTCAGCCGATGTTGGGCTTTCACCGGCAACATCGGGCCGAGTTTTCCGGCGTTCCGCCCTCTTTTCGCCGATATCGGCTTAGCCGACTTCTTTCACCGGCAACATTGGGCCGAGTGTGCCGGCGCTTTGCTGTTCTTCCGCCGATATCGGCTTAGACGATAGCTTTCACCGGCAACATTGGGCCGAGTTAGCCGCCGTTTCGCCGTACTTTCGCCGACATCGGCCGAGCCGATGGCTTTCACCGGCAACATTGGGCCGAGCATGCCGTCATTCTGCCGTGCTTCAGCTGACATCGGCGGAGCCGATGGCTTATCGACGATGTTGGAACTTTCTTGTCTCCCTTCAGACAGTTATACATGCCCTGTTGAGAACGTCCTCCTGCGTTGCGGCGCTCAAAAAGTCCTCGTCACCGACAGAGGTACGGCTTTACGGCGGAGCTAACGCAAACCATATTGAAATAGAGCCACACAAGTCACCGACGGACATCACCCGCAGGCGAATGGCCTCACCGAGCGGATAAATGAAACCCTCGCCGACATGCTGGCAATGTACTGTACGTCGAACACATGACATGGGACGCCATAATATCTTCCGCACATAACCTGAAGTTAACACGGCAGTGTAAGAAACGGCGCACATATGACGCCGTTCAAACTAGTTCACGGATGCCCCTCAGCGACGCTGGACGCCGTGTTGCCGGCCGTCAGTGACGAGAATAACCTCGACGTTGCACTCTACCTTCAGCCCGCCGAAGAAGCCCGGCAGCTCGCCCGCCTAGGATACAATCGTAATGCAATAGAGCATTAGGCGCTTGAATATTTGTAGCTTAAGCTGCAGAATGCCGCTACATGGATTGCTGTACTAGCACAAATAACAAAGTTCAAATATTGTACCGTGCTAATGCCGCACTTACGACTCGGGGCGCGAAGTATCGCCGACTGAATAGCTTGCATTCTCTTATTAGTTTCCGCTATGACAATGACTAACAACTATCACTAGCACAGTCACTTTTCTACCAAAAAAAGGTGGTCTTTAGAAGAATAACTGACCTAAATTAGATGGCCACTTCGTTGACCAGTTCTTCAACGCTATGAAAAATGTTGAAACGTTATAACAGACTATTATTTTCATGGGCCAAATTCGAAGTACTTCTGATTTGTATATGTTTTTGCCACTGGTCGGCCGACTTCACTAATGTATCCAGCATCAAAATTCACCCAAACATTCCCGCACGAATGCTTTTAGCGGAAGAAGTTTTATGTGAATACTAATCCTGTGCATAAATCGAGCCTGTCATCATATTTATAGCGCTATATCCTTTCAGCCGCTGAATGTGTGGCGCGAGCGCTCATATACTACACGGACAGTTGCCGATCTCTGTGTTCACACATATTTACTCACGCGCGTGTTTGGGTCAAGCGTAACAAGCGCATTTGCTTCAGTGATGTCACGTAATTTTACCTTATGAAAATAGTAAAAAGCTCAGCAAGGCGTGTTGCTGAGCTAGTTGGTTCATTACTTGAGCAAATAGGTATGGTGCAAAAAAGACCGGGCGAAGTGAAGACACGTTTTGTCGTTTGGATGTTTCCAAATCAACTAGCCCGCTGACCATCTTTAACGAACTGACATACATGTGTTTGCCACGTGTTTGTCAGTTCGCATTTGCACTTCGTTGCCGTCCATTTTGTGACATACCATATCTTTTTCAAGTAAAAATCTCGCTCAACGATTGCTCCCCACGTGCTTTCAGAAACAGTCGCATAAAATTATTATTATGGCACGTGAAATACGATGAAAAATGCGGCTCCAACGTGGTGTACGCAAAGTTTTCATGTAGCGACATGTGGCAACAAGTGATGCTTTGAAAATTCGACGAACGCCTTTCTCAAACGGCATGCCCATAGACATGCTGGGGGGATCGCACACCATTGTGGTAGGCTGAGCCGGGCTTTCGAGAAGGGAGAATGCGATTTTTTTTTTCGTCTTCTTCAACCTCTAACCCCTAAAGTCCCTATCTACCCCCCATCCCTCCCTCCCTTCCCCTCGTTCAGCGTCATTGTCGCGAAACTCGCTTGACCAGGAAGGGTAGGGTGGCCGTCCAGACGGAGGGACAATCGTACCTGCGGGAGCAGGTGTTTTTCACTTCGACCAGCAGAATTCATCAAGAAGGGCGGTGTGTGGACATGTGTGGTGGAAAGTCACAATCGTGCACGAGACGGATACGCGGCAGGATTCCGGCATTGTTTTCGGCAGAGATCACCGCAGCGAGAAACCAGTGGCCCCCTCATTCCATGTTGAACTCACTCACCTCATATAAGGCCACGTGTTCACTACTGTTACGTGTCATCAAATTTTTGTTCTCTTCTTATCGCGTATTTTCTATTGACCATCGTGTTTTGTGTATTCTGATATGGTGCGCTTGCATTTTTTATTTGCTCGTGTTTTTATCGATCCAACGGGCACACGTGAGTGGTTTTTATGAACGATTCCTTTCTGTTACAATCTTACCTTGAGATTAGGAATGCGTGCGTGTCTATCTTGTTTAGATTAGGGTGGCTAGAAGTTTAGATGTAGAGTTCATGGGATCTTGTGGTACCGCCCGCAATGTTTTTCGCGTCGCGTGCAGCAGTTTATTCATCTTCTTGTCCCTGAAGTTATCACTGAAAAAATTGCAATTTTCGCTTAGAGGATAACACAAATTTAATTGCCAGTCATGTGTTGCGAATGCCTACCGTTCCTTGGTGAATTTAATAAACGTGGGGGGGGGGGCAGTGCTTCTCTGCTCGTAATTAGCTCACGCGTATACACAATCTTCTAGTCTAGTTGCCACTCTTAATCTCGCTTTTTCGGCAAGCCGCCTAACATTATCTTTCTTTTCTTCGGGTCCGTCTTTAATCGTACTTTAATGCTGCCTTCGTTTACATATCCAGAATTTTTTTCGTGATCCGGCACCGTCGTTACTCAAAAGCGCGATATCGTCCGCGAAATGCAAGTAGCTAAGATATTCTTCGTTAATCCTTATTCTTATTTTTGCCCGTTCCAGTTCTTTCAATATTTATAGTGAATGTGCCGCGCATAACGTTGAAGAGATTTTAAATCTTCGCATAGGCGTGCGCACACTGGGGCAGGGGGGTGGCCGGCCCCCGTAGTCACCTAAGAAGAGGCGGGCGCAAGGTCTGCCAAACACAATGACTTATTAGGGAGTGGGTGGGGGTGCGATGAAACTTCGCCTCCCCCTCCCCCTCTCCCCTCTGAAGGGGAACCCTGCTCACGCCTATGATTTTGCGCCTCACCCCATTCTCGATTAGGATTGTCCTGCTTTTTTTTTAGGAATACGGTGGCTGTGGGGTTGTTTTAGATGTTGGCTACGGTATCTGTAGATGTTTAGATATTCCTTTATGGCATAATTATTCCGGAACTGCTGGCATGTGTTCATATCTGTGAATAAACTTTTGTTTATAACCTTGCAAATGTGTAGCTCCTTAATTTCTCAGACGCATGCGTAGTTGGTGCAGCAGGCCTTTCATCAATTTAGTTGTGTTAGGGACAATATTGACTTTCGTTCTCGGCCTTGCACGGTTCGACAGGATTGCGGGTCTTAATCGCACACTAAGACATCAGTGGTGCAGTCGTTCTAATTAGGAAGCATTTTTCCAATATGGCACCAATGGTAGTCGATGAATGCCGTTGGGCCGCGAATAGTCTATTTTAGCGCTGCTGATTTACAGTACAGTAACCACAGTAATACCGAACTGCCGTGGTCGGCACGCAGCCATTTTACTTTATAACACATGTATCAGCCTGCCTGATCAAGTTACTTTACGCATCGAGCAACTACCGCTGGTGTCCCCATATAAACTAGCAACGTGCAGACCACGACGGTACAGTACTACCGTACTTAACGCACGGTAAGCCACCACTGCTAAAACAAAATAACTGGTGTAAACGGTCACGCCGGCGGCTACCCGACGTCGGCGGGGCCGACACCACGCCATCGGCTAGCATACATAGGCCCAATGACGGCTTGCCATCATCGGCTGAATAACGGCAGGCCCGGCTCGGACCGGCGCTGGCTAGCCTACGTCGGCCCGAAGCCGGCAAGCCCGCATCGGCCCAACGGCGGCTAGCCGACGTCGGGCCGATGCGGGCGAAAGTAGCGCGAGCGTGATTTGCCGACGTGGGGCCAATATTGCTGCCGTCATTTGCCGACGTTGGGCCAAGATCGGTCCAATGGCGGCGTGCTGCCTGGGGTGTCGCCACATCACCCCCCCCCGCGGAGTGCAGAGCCCTCAGGGTCTGTATGAATCTGGGAGGCGTACCAGACGTCCAGAGCGTGTCGTGACCGGAGCGGGGTGCGATGTCGGCGGCTGTGGATAGATGCCTGTGGATGGAGTGGCGCTGTCCGGTTCGTTCGAAGCGACGTATGCGGGCTTGAGCCGGTCAATCGAGACGCGGACGTCGTTTCCGTTCAGGCGCAGAATGAAGTTCTTGTTGTCGCGATGGACGACGTGTCAGGTAGGGTCCGCTCTAGGGTGGCTGGAAAGGCCTGCGGACGGTGTCGTCGCGCAGGGAAGCGTGCGTGCACGATGCTAGCTCCTTGAACACGAAAGGTTTAGGCTTCCTGTGGTGGGCTGCAGGCGACGGGCGTAAGGCGGCGATGGTGCGTCAGAGCCGGGCGACGAAGTTAGTGGGATCTGACGTCGTAGTGCTGGATTGCATTGGAGCGAGAAATTCACGAGGTAGACGGGAGTGGTTCCCCGTAGACGAGCTCTGCTGGTGTAGCGTGGATGTCCAGCTTGGAGGTGGCGCGAAGACCGAGGATGACGGCTGGGATGGCCTCGAGCCAGGTTGAGTCCGGGTGGCACATAATGGCTAGTTTCAACTGTCGGTGGAAACGCTCGATCATTCCGTTGGCGCAGGGGTGGTAACTGGTGGTCGTCAAGCGTTCGAAACCGATGGTCAGCCCGAGGAGCCTGAGAAGGTGCGACTCGAACTATCGTCCATTCCGTTGGCGCAGGGGTGGTAACTGGTGGTCGTCAAGCGTTCGAAACCGATGGTCAGCCCGAGGAGCCTGAGAAGGTGCGACTCGAACTGTCGTCCTTGTCGGTGGTTACGCGGCGGGGCGCGCCGAAACAGCAATCCAGCCGGTGAAGAAGGCCGAGGCGACGTCTTCCGCGGTGATTCCCTCGAGAGGCCATGCCTCGGGCCATCGAGTGTACCGGTCGATGGTGGTGAGGCAGTAGCGATAGGGTCCAGCCGGGGGAAAGGGTCCTAGATGTCGAGGTGGACGTGCTCAATCTGACCGGAGGGCTGAGAGAATGTTCCGAGTGGTGACGTGACGTGCCCGTTGAATTTAGCGCGTTGGCATTGACTGCAGGAGCGCACCCAGGTGCGACAATCCCGTTGCATGGAGGGCCAGGCAAAGCGGTCAGCCACGAGGCGTGTAGACGCATGTACGCCTGGATGACTGAGGTTGCGGAGCTGGTTGAAAAGCCCACGGCAATGGGAAAGGGGCACATAGGGCCTGCTTCGTCCAGTCGACATGTCGCAACAAATTGTGGTTGTCGACCCTGGAATGGGAACTTGTTGCAGCTGTTGTGAGGACCTGCCCTTGAGAAGTTCCTGCAGTTTGGCGTCCGTAGTCTGAGCCTCGGCGAGCACGTCCGCTGTTATCTGCGCAGAACTGATGGCTGCTACACGTGAAAGTGCGTCGGCGACCACGTTGTCTTTCCCGCTGACATGTTGGATGTCGGTGGTCAACTGTACAATGAACGAGAGTTGGTTCTGCTGTACAGGAGGGAGTTTGTCGCGACGTTGAGAGAGGCGAAGGTAAGAGGCTTGTGGTCGGTATAGACGGTGCAGTTCTGTGCTTCGAGAATATGGCGAAAGTGTTGCACTCATTCGTATATTGCCAGAAGTTCTCTGTAGCAGGCTCGGAAACTTGTTGGGGCGGTGGTCGTGGTTTCGTCAGTGGAACTGGCGGTTGAAGGGATCATCTTCCGAGGTTCGAGTTTCTAGGAGAAGAACGCCAAGGGATGCCAGGTGTTGTCCACGCGTTGCATGAGGGCGGCACCGATGGCGAAGCTAGATGCGTCCGTGAAGAGTCCCAAGGGAGCGTCTCGCACGGGATGGGTGAGAAGCGTGGCGGTGCAGAAGGCGGCTTAGCAATCTTCGAAAGTTTTTGCTGACGTCGATGTCCACGTGACAGGTTGGTTTCCTCGTAGGTCAGCCAAAGCATCATGATGGGGAGCCTGGTAGTCGGCTGCGTGTGGCAAGAAACGCCTGTAGAATTTCAGCTTGCCGAGGAAACGGCGAAGGTCTTTAGCGGTGGTGGGTTGAGGGTAATTTTGCAAGTCCGAGATGCGTTGGGGCAATGGCCGACTTTCCTCAGACGAAACATCGTGGCCGAGGAAGCGGACGGCGGAAGCCCCTAGCGTGCTTTTTAGATGCGAAGTATCTTAAGGCGGAACTCAATACGGTGGTGGTGGTGGTGGTGGTGTGCGGCGTGACCACCCTTACTGCGCATGCGCATACCCTCTCCACTCACCCTCTCCCCTCCCCCTCTCCCCTCCCCCTTTCCACTCTTCCTCTGAAACGCGGGCTAGACATGCCGAAATTCTCCTGCTCAACGCCGCGATGAGCTCGAGCGCATGCGCGTCCCCTCCGCTTCTCTCTCCACTCCTACGCTGCCCCCCTCTCGCCCGCTGACTTAGCCATCGCGGTCGCACGCGTTTTTCTAGCTCCTCAGTTTTTCATTTTCACCTTTTATTTTTTGTTTAATTTTTCATCCACAGTTATGATCTGCTTACCCCCTCCTCTATCATTTGATTTACTTATCTATTCTTCTCTCCCGGGTCCAGCCCTCATTGGGATTAAGTAGGGCGATGTTGGTCCGCCTAACCCTTTTTTTATCGGCCTTTTCTTTTACATCATGTTTTTTTATTACGCCCCACCAGCCGATTCCCTCCCTGTCCCTCGACACTCCTTGTGATGGACGACAACTTTCCGCCAAGCTCCCTGTCGGAAATCACCATGAGCTGTAGCTCTAGGCGCTCTCGAGCGTTTGAACTTCTTCTTCGGGAGGCAAACAACCTCCTCCGGCAAGATGACGCCAAAAAATCGCTGTCACCTCGCCGCCGTCCTCGCAAGGTTCGCAAGTCTTGCTCAGCCACGCAGGTACAAACGACCCGCCACAAACCAGGCGCCCGAACCGCCATCCAGCCCCGGCCCCTTCAACTCCACGGGCGCCGTTCCCTCCACAGTCTAGAAAGACACTGCTGCCATCTTGGCTCGTCCTCCCTTCCCAGTCGGCCATTTTAACGCCGAGGCACATTCCAGCGAGCAAGTCACGGTGGATCAGGAGGGTAACGACCGCACTGGCATTCCAGAGGGGAACCAGGAGGGACAATGCCCCTTGTCAAACAAGAACCCTTCCCCTCCCATCGCAGGGGGGAGCGAAGAAATCACTGCCTCATCAGCTTCGTTGAATGAAGCCACACGAGCGCCCACCAGGCCCCTTTCCCTCTTTGCTGACGTCCCGGAGGAAGCACAGCTGACTCCAGGGAACCCAGCTCCCGCTCACACGTGCACAGCAAGGTCAGGCGAGCCATTGCCCATTCTTGAGGGAAAGGAGCCCCTGAATGGCGTGCCCTCCTCCCCACTCCCTCGCGCCAGCCGCGTGCTGGGACAGTTGACGGCTGAAGAGTTCCCCGCCCTCTCCCCCACTGGGGCCCCGAGCGCTACAGAGCTTTGCGCACCAAGTGTTCCCATCAACACCGGGCGTCGGTCTCAGCGTGCTGAGAAGCCCGCTGCCAGCGACCCACGCCCCCGGCCTCCACGGCACACAAGCCCCGGCACCCAGCTGGAGACGGTACTTTACAGACCAGCTGTGAGGAGAGAAACTTTCCGAACAGCCACACAGGAAGCCATCTCCTCCTGTTTGGCTCCTCTGGAGGGCGTCAGTCGCGTCCGCGTAATTTTCGGTCGCAACGTCGCCGCGGTCGACGTCACCGCCGGAACTCCACTCGACCCCCTGCTCGCTGTGGCTGACATCTGCGGCATTGCTGTGCGCGCGAAGCAGGCGTCGACGAACACCTGCAGCGGCGTCATCTATAACGTCGACCCCGCGCTAGACGAGGATTCGATCCGCGCCAACATCGCGTCACGGTTGCCTGTCCTTCAGTGCTCTCGCTCTGGTCGCCACGTTATTGTGCGCTTCGCCGGCAGCAAGGCTCCCCCTGATGTGGAACTTTTCAAACAGCGCCGGCCCGTGCGTGCTCGCCGTCCACGACCAACCCAGTGTGAGCTCTGCGGACGCTATGGGCACACGGACGTAACGTGCACGTCTGAGCGGCGATGTGTGCGTTGTGGCGGTCCGCACTCCCTCGGCGAGTGCGCCGCGAAGAAGCGAGGTGCTTCTATTGTGGCGCAGCTCACCCTGCTACCGAGCCCCGCTGCCCTCGTTGACAGGAAGAGCGGCGCTTGTTGGAAGTGCGCGCCGAATCGTCGCTCCCAATCTCGCGCCGTGAGGCGCTCGCTATCGCGCGTGGACAGAATACAGGAGACCCAGCAACACCCGGCTCTACCACGATGTCCCGTGCCCATCCCCTGGTTTGCGAGAACTTTTCGCACGCGGCGGCCGCTGGTCATCCGTCTGCAAAGAACTCACAAACCGCCACAGACAAGAGAAACTCTGTGATCGCTGTGCACTCGGCAGCTCTGACAGCCGCTATGGATTTTCTCCCTCTCGGCTGCCCCGTTCGCCCGCTGTGTGCTGCAGCGCTGGCCACCCACCTTGCGTTAACAAATGATGGCGAATGATCGACACGAGTCTAGGCCACGCATACTGCAGTGGAACTGCCGTTCACTGCGTCGCCGACAAGCAGAGCTCGCAGCGATCCTTCCGCTGCGCGACTACGACGTCCTTGCTTTGCAGGAGACGTATGTTCGCGTGGAGGATGTTTCGCTGCCCGGCTACATCGGCTACAGCAGTTCCACGCAGTGTGCGCTGGCTGAGTGCAATAATGCGCCGTGCTGTGACACCGCCCACCCGCCCGGGAAGCCGCGCGCCGGATTGCACATTCGTGACACACTCGCTCATGCGCTTGTCCCCACAGAACATCTATGCTGTGCGACGAGTGAGTGCGTTGCTGCCACGGTCCGTGTGGACGGCGTGGACACTTCTGTCGCGAGTGTTTAGGTGCGCCCAGTCGTCGCGGCCAGCTGTGCGTTTGTGCCGCGCCTTGTCGCCGTGCTCGCGCGTGACCACGTACTGTGGAGACTTCAACGCGCACCACGTCAGCTGGGGTTGCCGTACCACGGATGCGCGCGGTAGGGACCTATGCGACGCGATCAGTTCGGTGGGACTCCTCGTACTAAACTCCGGGGAACCCACCTTCATCCGTCGCAGTGCGGCCTCGACAGTGATTGACTTGGCGCTGGTGTCAGAACGCTGCTCCTACGAGTGGAAACGCCACGCTGACACTGCTGGTTCTGATCACTACCCGATCACACTCCTCCCGTGCCACCCCAGCCGTGGTGCTGTTCGTGAATACAGTGTTGTACGGTGGCCACTTTTCCGTGACCTGTGCGCGAGCGCGCAGAGCAGTGATGATTTGTTTTCGCGCATCGCGGACTGTGCTGAGCGTGCCACAACGCGCTGTGTTGTTCCCGCTGGCACGCCCTGCCCTGACATCAAGCTGCTCAACCTCCGCGCCGTGCGCCAACGAGCACAGCGGCGGGCGCTGCGCTCCTCGGTCCCCGGCGCATGGACAGAGTACAACCGACTCGACGCTGTGTGCCGGCGGCACGCCCAGCGGCTACGCGACCGCAGTTGGACGGGCGTCTGTTCCTCTCTGAGTGATCCACGAGGACGTCGCCGCGGCTGGCACATCATGCGCGTCCTGATAAACCCGAAAGTGTCGCGCTACCCAGTGCTCGCCATAGCCGTTGCGCAGGGCATCACTGAAAGGGAGCTTGCTGAACTGCTTGCCGCCTCTTTCGCGCCTCCTTCCCCTCCTAGAGCGGGGAGCGCTGGCGGAGTCACTACAAACGCCGCACCCCCGCTCCCTCCCGTGGATCCCATCACCTCCGCTGACATTCGCTCTCTATGCAAGGAGGACTTCTCCCTCTACGAACTGGAACAGGTCCTCCTCAGAAAGCGCAAGCGCAGCGCCCCTGGAGCGGACAAAATCACTCATCAGCTGTTGAGAAACCTGGATGCCTCCCAGCGCCCACTCTTGTTGGATGCATTCAACAGAGTTTTCTCCAGTGCTGTCCTCCCGGAAGAATGGCGTTCCGCGATTGTGATCCCTGTCCTCAAACAAGGCAAACCGCCGCGTTCGGTGAAGTCATACAGGCCCATCTCCCTCACTTCTGTGGCGGGCAAAACTATGGAGGAGATGGCTCTTTGCCGGCTACAGTGGATCGCGGAGGTGCGCAGCGCTTTCCCACCAGAGCAGTGTGGATTCCGGCCACATCGCGCGACCATCGAATGCGTTGCTGCAGTCGTGAGCACCCTCGAGCAAGCCCTTCACGATGGAGAAACGGCCATCCTACTCCTCCTTGACATAAAGTCGGCGTTCGACTCGCTCCCCCACTTGTCTATCCTCAGTGCCGTGCGCGCGCTAGGTGTTGAGGGCAAACTCTTGAACTACGTTCAGGCCTTCCTCACTGACCGAACGTTTACTGTGCGCGTGGGCGGGGCGACAAGTGCGCCGCGATCTGTCAGCTGTGGCGTCCCACAGGGCAGCGTCCTCAGCCCGTTTTTGTTTAATCTGGCACTCGCGCCGCTCGTCAAGTGCCTACCAGACACGGCTGTGTTCCCTGTTCGCGCAGTGGTGTACGCTGATGACGTCGCATTGTATGTGCGTGGACCGACCCGAAAGTGCTCGGTGGTGTGCGCTTGCATGCAGGAGGCCCTCCAATGTGTGGCCGCCTTCGTGAGAAACATCGGCCTCACGATCTCGGCGCCGAAAACCGAGGCCCTAGTCGTCCACCCCCGTGCTGAAGCCCGAAGACGTCTTCCGTGCCTTCAGCTGGGTGGTGCACCAATAGTTTGGAGTAGCACCGTCCGCTACCTCGGCCTGACGATAGACAATCGCCTCCGATGCTTCCCTGCGGTGCGACGTGTACGCCAGACGACGCGTCGCGTGGAATCGGCCGTGCGCCAGCTACTCGCAGGCGGCAACGGCTGCCCCGCTGCCTTCGCCTGCACCATCTACGAGGCGATGGCTCTGGCTGCCATCCACTACGCACTGCCGATCTGCAAACTCCAGGCGCCACAGTGGCGACTGATCGACCAGGACCACCGCCGAGTCATCCGCATGTGTCACGGAATGCCTCGTGGCTCTCGTGTGGCCGAGACCCTCGCGGAGGCTCGTGCGTGGCCTGCGTCGCTCACGGCGGACCTGCGCGCATTGTGCCACTTGCAGCGTCTCCACCGAGCGCCTGATGCAGGTCCACTCCTCTCGCGGTTACGTACTGTGCCAAACTCACGTGTCGGCCAACTTATCGACGTGTACGACGGTGTTGTGGCTGACGATCCCGAACGCCTTTCGCGCTGGCCACCCCCTCACCGTCGAGTGCCCCTTCGAGTGAACTTGCACCTGCCGGGCATTCGATCCAAACGCCACACCCCCCTCAGTGCCATTGCTCAGGAGGCCGCGGTGCGGATGTATGAGGACCTGGCCGGGAGGACGCAAGTGTTCACCGATGGGTCCGTCCTGCAGGATCGCTCAGCCGCGGCCGCCTGCATAGCCCCTCAGCTCAGCTCGGAACGACAGTGCCGCTTGCGATACTGTGCATCCTCAACAACAGCTGAGCTAGTCGGGCTCCAGCTGGCTGCAGACCTCCTGCGCAATTCGCCGGCCGTCTCTAGCGCAGCAATCTTCTGCGACTCGAAACCTGCCCTGCGCCAGCTCGCGAGGGAGGAACGAGGCCCCCTTCTTGCTCAGCGCGCAGCTCTCAGCCTGCTGGCCCTCCAGGAACGAGGCTGTGACGTGGTCCTTCAGTGGCTCTCTTCACACGTCGGCATCGCGGGCAACGAGGCTGCAGACAAGCTCGCAAAACGAGCACACTCCGCTGAGACTTCGCTGACAGATTACGCCAGCTCGTTCGACTCGGCACGCAACAACCTTCGCCAGGAGCTGGTGTGCGAGCATCCGGACGCACGGGTCGCCGCCAGACACCCCCCTCCTCCCATCCCAGCCACTGGTTTCACTCGCCGCGAGCGCGCGCTTCTTCTTGCCCTGAGGACCGGTTCGGTGCGGCCCGCGGAACGCAGGCATCGTCTTCGCGGCGCCGCTGCACCGAACTGCACCGATTGCGGCGCCATCGAAACCCTGTGCCACCTATTGCTTGACTGCCCTTCTCTCAACACTGCGCGGAAGCGGCTCGTCATGAAGTACCGACTCGTCGGACTGCCGTGTGCGACCCTACAGGACTTCCTCCATCCCACCGGTCACGTGCACCGTCGCCGATCAGCCCTTGCGGCCCTACTCGCTTTTCTCGAGGATGCCGGCCTAGTCGAACGAATTTTCTAGCCGCTCACCACGGTGACTCGGACGCCCGTTCTCCTGCCCCCCCCCTCCCCTTTTTTTCTTTTTTTTGTTTTCTTTCCCTTTTTTGTTTTTCACTCATACCTTTCTTTTTCTTCTTTCACCATCTCTTTTCACTCTCACTGTCCCTTCAATCCCCAGGCCCCGCGTGAGTGTAGTGAGTGTATCGGTTGAGGTGTCCTCACTTGAGAGACAGTTAACGTGCACTCTACACCCAATTTTCATTTTCATTTCCTTCTTCCTTTTAAGAATCACCCCCCCCCCCCTGTCGACCGCGCTCCCCGCTCGCCCTGTGAGAATTAACGGCCAGGCTAGATGGAAGATATAACGCGCGTAGCGTCCCTCTCCGCGTTCCACGACGCGAGGTCGGTAGCATGCCCAACGAGCGCCAACGGAACGCGATCGTGCAAGTGCTCCGGCTTCGCATCGCCTCATGGTCCCCTTTAGCGGGAGATGGTGTAATTTTTTTGGATATTGACGCTGGTCATCGATGAGCACGGTCATAGAACGTGGTCATCGAGGCGTTGGAACAGCAGACGAAGGTGCCTGTGGTGCTCTTCGGCGTCGCGGGAAAATACCAGTATGTCGTAAAGGTAAACGAAGCAGAAGTTTAGGCCGCACACGACTTCGTCGATGAAGCGCTTAAAGGTTTGTCCAGCGATCCTCAGGCCGAAGCTCATGAAGGGAAACTCGAACAAGCGAAAGGGAGTGATGATTGCCGTTTTGGGGACGTCATCCGGGTGGACGGGTATCTGTGTGTAGGCCTTCACCAAGTCTAGCACGGAGAACACGTGGCAGCCATGAATGCGATGGGCGAAGTCCTGTATGTGGCGGACGAGGTACCTGTCCAGGATGGTGCGCGCGATGAGGGCATGGTAGTCCCCACAGGGCCGCCAGCCTTCGGTCTTCTTCGCAACAACGCGGAGTGGTGAGGCCCATGCACTGTCAGAGCGGCGGGCGATTCATTCGCGGAGCATGACCTCGAACTCTGCTTTGGCTATGCGCATGCGATCAGGGGCAAGGCGACGGGCGCGGTAGAAAACAGGGGGGCCTGAAGTAGTCCGCATGTAGTGCACGGTGGTGTGCTGCACTTTGCGTGGCAGTCCGCTGGGGCGCGTCAATCCGGTAAATTCGGCGAGGATGGCGTAGTACGGCGAGCGATTGTCAATACTGAGTACCTTGATGCTTGGCTGTTGGGCGGTCGTTCGCTGGCCTGGTGTGGAATGTCCCGTTGTCGCGTCGATGAGGAGGTCGTTGCGGCAGTCCGGAAGGATGTTGTAGTGGGTCAGAAAGTCTGAGCCGATGATTGGCTCGGCGACGTCGGCAATGACAAAGTTTCAGTGAAGGTCACGGCGTAAGTTTCTGAGCTGGATGTGCAGGTGGAGCGAGCCGTACGTCT
This sequence comes from Rhipicephalus sanguineus, assembly GCF_013339695.2. Classification (NCBI taxonomy): domain Eukaryota; kingdom Metazoa; phylum Arthropoda; class Arachnida; order Ixodida; family Ixodidae; genus Rhipicephalus; species Rhipicephalus sanguineus. Next base: position 12,723,240 of record NC_051178.1, on the reverse strand, counting down.
TGATTGTGGAGCGGTTTGCCGCACGAAGCTCGAAAGACGTAGGCGGAAGATGAACTTGAAGATGGGATCGCGGGTAGCAGCAAATGTCGGAACCGCTATCGACAAGGAACCGCTGCTTCGTGATTTCTTAGGTGACGAAGATGCGACGGCCTCCGTGTTGGCAGCTTGCGGCCGTCTCTACGAGCTGCCGTTGGCGTTTTTCGAATGCCCAGCGGAACAGGGTGGTCGGCATTGCCGGGATCTGTCCCCGAGCGTCGGTGGTAGTAAAACGGGCCGTTGTTGTCGGGTTGCCACAACGAAGTGGTGTTACGGTCATGGCTTTGCGAGTGGCGGCGCTGGTGCATCGGAAGACCTTCACCCAGGCGTTGTTGAATGGGGGTGAGCTGTCGATCGATGTCGTCGATACGGTGTGCACGCTCTGCGGTGTTCAGCGGTGCGGCGACAGCCTCGATGGTGGGCGACAACTGCGACGAGGAGACCTCGATGACGCGATCAGCTATCTCCGCAAGTTCGTCCAGAGGTAGCCTAACCTTAGCCTGCAGAATTGCCTGGACGTGTGGCGGGAGTCGTTGTAGCCAAAGCGCCCGCAGGAAGGAATCCTGGACTTGCATGTTGCCCGCGAGCGCACGTATGTGGCGCAGGAGCTGCGAAGGTTCTCGCTCAGCAAGCTCTGATGTTCTCGCACCTTCTGTTCTTCCTAGATCGATAGGCGATGGATAAGTTCAGTCTTGAGGTGTTCATAGAGGTTTGCCGTTGGTGGGTTGGCAAGGATATCCCGGACCTCGCTGGCATAACGTGCGTCCATGTGGGCGACGACGTAATCGTAGCGGGTCCGGCCTTGCGTGATGCGCGCCTGGGAGAACTGGGCTTCGACCTGGGCGAACCAGACCTCAGGCGAGTCCGCGCAAAACGGCGCGAGCTTGACAGGGACACGCCAGGTGCCGTATCAGGCAGCGTGCGGGATGCCTTCTGTGGGAGCTCTGACGTCCTCAGCGGAGCCGGCAGGCACGGCCTCGGTTTTGGAGGCGTTGCGAGAATGCTGCTGTTGCTGGGTCTGCAGCACCTGTTTAAGCTGCTGCACTTGGTGGCGCAGAGCGGTGAGGGCTTCTGGGTCGGCCATGGCAGTGCGGATTGTTCAGTTTCCGGGTCACCAGATGTGTGATGCCGTAACGACTGTTTATTAGTGCGACTGTTTATTAGTGCAGTAGCAGCAGCGGGGCGAGCATATCGACGCTGCGCTCAGTCGCGTAGTGAAGGAATGAATTCTTCCGAGCCTGGCAGCTTGGTATTATAGCCGCCGTCGGTGACGTAAGCTTCCGGTGACGCTGCGCTGGCACTGTCCCTTATCTAACGCGTGGTGTAGCATGAAGCCGTGTCACGCCGGCCTAGATAGTGACGAGGCGGAGGCTGCGCCGCTTTGTGCGCACTGTGGGGCCACACACTGTTCATTATAGCCTACATAGAGTGCTATCATGTGATACCAGGCGGGGAGTGTGTTGAAACCATGTATCAAAGCCACCACAGTTTCGTTTTCGCTTTTACTGTATAGTCAGACAACCTTGTACTGTACACCTAGAATTCCGTGTTCTCCCTTTCCTTTTCCTTTGTTTTCCCGCTGGTGTTGCATGAATGTGGCAGCACCGCCTTTTTACGGATGGTGGATAGCATTAAATTTCAGGTATTATAGTGTTGTCCTGTCATCTCCCCGAGGAGTGTCCGCTACAGCAACGCGTGCCATGGAATCGTAACACTGCGAATGCCGTTATCGCTCTGTTGCGCCGCCCATACGCTGCGCTTCGCGCTCGGTGCGCTCCCAGGATCGTCCGAATTAACTGAGTTGCGGACAAATATGACGTAATTAACGAGAGTGTGACGTCATTAAACAATGCATATTGTCACGTGGTCCTGACGTCCCCAACAACACAAAACTTCCCAGGGATATCCCAAAAACGCACCAATATCCCATGTCCCGCACAAGATGTCCGACCGGCCCACTGCGGACATTCCGGGCGGTTTTGTGGGGTTGTAGAATAAAGGTTCCGGAAGACGTCCTTTCAAGGACGAAAATTAGATGCTGCACACTTTTTCGGTTTGCATGTGCAAAAAATGGCATCTGTGTCAGTGCGCGAATCATATGTCATCACTTACGATGATTGTGCATCACGTTCAGCAAGCACTACAACGAAAAAAAGGGGACAAAAATACTCCCACCTCCCCGAAGGGAATCGTGAGGAAATGCGAATGCATTTCTTGCGCCGAGAGTACACGGCGTAGTAATTTTAATGGCGTAAAGCTGGACACATCGACGCGCCCAAGTGTCTCCCTTTTGGGCGCCTCTTTCAACGAACGCTTCCTACGTGCGTTCGTAATCACCTCAGGGATGTTGCCACCACGTTCAATGCAGCACAAATGCGTTTAGAACCCGCTGTTTTCAGGCTGTGCCAAGGCAGCACAAACGCTACAAAAGCGTTTCAAACGCACTGCATTGAGGCGGTGGCGCAGGGAGGAGAGAGAGCGAACGGCGAGAGAAGGAGTCGCGAAGCACTGCACCTACCCTCTCCTACACTCTCTCCACACACGCGGGAGCTTCGCCGAGCTCTCGCGATGCGAGAGCCCTCACAAGCCATAGCACGCTCCTCTCTCTCCACTCACTCGCCGCTACTCCGCCCGTACCACCTGCTCCGGTTGCTAGGGGCGAGGATAAGCGCGCGCGCCCGCAGCTGTTGCTATGGGAGAGGGAGTGAGAGCGGAGAGGCGCGCGGACAACGCCGGACGCCTGACATAGCCCGACTAAGAAATGCATTCGCATTTAAAATACGCCTGCAACAAAATGGTAAATGTAGCGCATGCATTTCGGAAGAACGGTAGATAAAGGCTGGTTATAATGAAATATTAAACAATATTCTGTGGTTCACATTGCGCAGGATCATGAGACAGAACATCATTTTGCTTATTAATGTTAACGCACTACTGTGACGCATTTTTACAACTCTTTGTTCTCGAAACCGAAACCCGAAGTTAGTGGGTTTGCAAAGATTTTGCCTATTATCAAGTGTTGGTCGTCACACATGCTTAAATAAGTGTTATTCTTTAAATAACTTAATTGTTCAATGTTACGGGTAAAATGTTTATTTAAAACTTTGCTATTTTTGTAAGCGTACCGTCATCGTTCTTTTTTTTGTTTGCTGCGTATCGCTGACTTTGTCAGCGTTGGTTTGTGTACTGTCCTCATATATCTTGTTTTGACTCGTGTACGACTTCTGCACCGCTGTTGTTGCCTTCGACAGTTAGACCCTTGTCTCCGCATTGTTTGCCGGTTGCGCATTGCTGTGTCCGTTGAGCAGTTGGACTCCCCATTGTCTCCGCGTAGTTTTCATTGCACACGGCCGTCAGTGTGGACGTTTCTCACGTGAGTGTTGGCATTGCTAGAATTCGTGTTTACTGCTCTTGCGACCAAAACAATGTCTTGCGGCTTGGTTTTATATTGTCGCCGCTGGTCGCGTTCGGCTGCACACGCATGCGTGGGTCATCGTACGTGGCCTCAGAAAGCGAGTCTGACGCCTCTCTTTTTCTCGACTTCATGCTCGCAACACTTGGAAGAGTTCGCAGTGCTAATAATGCGGTGTTCAGTTAGTGGCGGATGTAGTCGCTCACGGGGCAACAGGCAAAGCTCTCAAAATTTCACTTTCCCGCCGAAATGTCAGCTCTGCCCAGACGGACGCATTGAACGTGCAGTGCAGCCTGATATGGACGTCCTGGTTCAGGGGGAAGCTATGCCTCTGCATATCTTGCGAGTGAGCTCAGCCCTTTTACGAACATTCAGACACACGCTTTCGAATTAGCGTCGGCCCCTTCCTATCAACACATCGTGAGCGACGACCGCTTTGAGCAAAATGCGAGTGAACTCGTGACAGGCGACCTTTATACCACTTGCGATCCTATGGTTAGAGGTCGTCAAAGCGCGTTTTTGCAAATGTAGGCTCACGTCAGTGGAAGAAACAGCCCTACACATCCACAGCCTGATGTGGACACAGAACAAGCTCCATTACACCAGCAAGGAGAATTCGACCATCTCAGTATGAAACAAAAATTACGAGAATGGAGCGCGGATGCAGATGTACAGGTCGGTGCACTGTTAGGGGGAGCATGCGAGCGCGTGGCCCATGCTCTGCGCAACAGGCTTTTTGCTCCTGGAAATTCGAAGGATACACGATGGCTAGGGTCCCCGACCGCCAAAGAAGGCAAATCGCTGAACTATCTCTTCATGGCTACACCCAGCGTGCAATTTGAGCCATGACTAATCGACCGCTGAAGAGGGTCAACAGGATAGTACAGGCGTACAGAGACGAGCGACGAATCAAGGACGCTTCTCGTAAGCCTAGGTCGCCTGTGACGACAGAGCAGCAAGATTGCGAAATAGTTGCTTTTGTCTCCAGATAAGCCAACTGCTTCTGTTCAAGAAATCTGCACTAAATTAGGGATCGAAGCGTCAAACAGGACTGTAAAGCGACGACTTGCTGAAGCCGGTCTGAGCAGTTGTACCACCGTAAAAAAGCCACTTTTGCTAAAAGACAACAAGCGGTTGCTGTTCGCCCAGGAACACCGTGATTGGACCGTCGATCAATGGAAGCGTGTAATCTCCGCTGATGAGTCGACGTTTACAAGACTGCCATAAACAGCAGAAAGTTGGGGACCTCGAAATGCCCGGTAAGAATTTTCTGGCTGCTGAGCGTTACTACAAGCTGCCATAGTTGACGGGCGGCAGTATAAGCCCCCTCCCTCGTGTTTGGCCCTATTCTCACTTTACGCTTGCTCACCGGCGAATATTCCATCCAACGTTTTTCCTCTGCGAAAACAGTTGACATTTTAGGTCGAAGCCAGACATCGATTACTGCACTTCTAGGGGAAATAGTCACCTTAAATTGCTAGAGTAATACAATCCTACCCTTCAATGCAAATCGCTGCGGCTAAATTTTTTCTGTCGCTTTAACGAGCTGAGCGAACAGCAGCCTAACTCGTTTCTTCTACATTCCAGCTATAAACCGGAATACGTGCTGCGAGTGACCGCAGGCGGAACAAGTAGTGTCGTGGTGTATGGATGAATCGCAAGCGAAGCCCTTGGGTCACTTTTTCGATACCAAGGGAAGTTCACGATAGACAAGTGTTCTGACCTGTTGGAGAATGTGGCGCTCCCACACCTCACCACCGGCAACTTTTATGAAGAAGATTTCATCTTTCAACAGGAATGGCCACCGATTATGCATCGAAAAAAAAAAACAAGGAGGCTGCTGGAAAACAATGGTGTTACAGTCCTGCAATGGCCACTGCAGTCGCCTGATATAAACATCATTGAAAATGTGTGGGGCATCATCGAAACAGTTCTGGCACGCCGAGGAATCAATGGGGCGTCAGCGAAAACACTGTGGAACGCGGTTCAAGATGAATGGAATCGTGTGGGAATGGACAGGACGCTCACGGAAGCACTCTATTGTGACGTGGTCGTGACGTCGACGAAGGCAGCAGTGAGCACGTCAGAGATGAAACTCTTTATTTGACCGAACTTGTGGCCGGGAAACTGAAGGTCAAACTACAGCAATACACTGATAGCGGCGAACAAAGCGTCGACCGTCGATCAACCGACAAGCGGTCAAGAGAGTCGGCTTGTATACAGTCGCTGTCGAACTTTCCAGCGGTTTCGCTGGTGGCGGCGTTATCTCTCGACAAAGCTGGAACATTCGCGTGCGGCGCGCAATCTTAACCCATTAAGGCCCAAACAAAAGCTATTTGTTGAATTTGAATGAAATTTCGCGCACTTATCTAACTACAGTAGACAACAACATCTGGCAATTTTCATAGAGTTACATCTATTCCTTCAGAAGTTATGATACTGTACTTTAGAAAGTACGCTGGGCTCTTGCGATAGCAATGCAAGCTGGCTCGGCACTAGAATAGCAAGCATGCTTGGCCCTTGCCATTCTAATACCAAAGTTGTTTTGGCACATGCAACTTGTAGAAGCAGCGACGCATCATGCAAAGCGTTGCACCATACTTTTCGCAGCATAATTTCTATTTATCACAGACAGTGCACTTCAACCGTTTTTCAATCTTCTTGTGAAAATGCCCGTATGGATGGAGGGGACTGGCAGGCACACTGGACACGGAAGACCTCTTGATAGTTCTATTGTGTACGCGGCACAGGTAGTGTCTTGCAAGTATGCTGGTGAATGACAGCAGTCGACGCATAGAGGGTCTGCTAACCTCCAGTAGGCTGGCAGATCCTCTATGCATTCATTGCAGCAATGTTGATGATCTGTGTAAATAGGTCCTTCCATCACTTTTTCCCACGAATGAAAATTATGTAGTTATACGCAGCTTGATTGTGGTGGTGAATATCTCCCACGCCAATATTTCTCTAGCTGCTGACGATGTTTCGTGATGGCACTACGTTTTTCTTTTGAGTTGATGATCAACTACTTACAGAGCGTAGTGGCTCGACTGTGTCATAGTTCATCGCCATAGCAACTATGCTATTGTCATTGCCCTTTGCGCAAAGAAACTCGTTTCGCGGATCAACACAGAAGCAGTCTTCTCGATTTTTTTCTTTCCATCAGGCAGAAGGCATTCATTCGCACAGCCACGTTCCCCCTCTTCCTCAGCCGTTTCGGAGAGACAATTACTTCACCAAGAGGTTCTCGTATATCCCTGCCGGCATCTGATGCAGTCTCCCGAGTCTCAAATGAGCGTAAAAACGGCATTTTTCTGAAGAAAATACCTGGTTCGGTCTCTGAGGCAACCTACAACGCAATGCACATGTAAGCTCTAACAAAGGCCCAGTGTACTACGAAACGTACACGAACATTTCATTACCCCTCAGAGCAAAACTGTGCACTATAGCTGATTCTCGCGCTTTGCCGCGATTATATTGTTCTTTCTGAAGCAAAATCAATCTTTTTTTTCAATATATACAGTGTGAAACCTTAAATTAATTGATAAAACGTAGTAGTCGTCACATGCGTTCGACGAGAGCTCGTTTACCAAAAGTTTACAACTCGTAGCACAAAAAAATTGATCTGAGTCAATATGTTCGATTAGGAGTGTCCTGCTGCAATCTTTAGCGTCAGAAATGCTAATCAGAAAAATTAGAATATTGGATAGTGTATTTTCTATTCAAAAAAAAAAATGAAGTGTACTTTGTAAAGTACGCTGGGCGCTAAGGGTTAACGGGACAGACAGACAGACAGACAGACAGACAGACAGACAGAAAAACAATGAACTTACTAAAGATAGTCATGAGGAGCACCACGGCTGTTCAGGGTGGCCGCGCCGCGGGCCGCTCCCACGTGGGGACGGGGAGGCCAAGCCTCACCGCCGCGTCGTGGGCCCTCTGGACGGCCCTTAACTGGTGTAGTAGATTCGAGCTCCTTAGCTCGGAGCACCACTCTTCTTTAGTGAGGCGTTGAGGGCCCCGTAAGGAGGGACACCACCTGAGAATGTGATCTAAATTGCTTCGCGCGCCACAATCGGGACAGTCTGGTTAAAATCATCCGTGTAAGAACTTAGGGTTGGTAGACTAGGATAAGACCTGGTCTGCAGCATTTGAAGCGTGGCAGCCTGCGGCCTGGAGAGTTTCTCGTGCGGAAGAGGAAACGTTCGCCTAGACAGCTGGTAGTGCTTAGAAACCTCGTTGAACGTGAATAAAGGATCTCGAAAGACCTCCCGACCAGTTCCCGAGGTACCGCCTCCGTCCAACCCGGCGCGGTGGGTTAGCTTGCACGCGCGGGTGTGGGCGACCTCGTTGAGGCTTGTACGACGATCCGGGTTGTCTTTAGCGTCGTCTTCTCCGCGGCTTGGGCTTGGTTCAGCGCCCCACGGTGGCGTCGGGATTATGAAGCATAACCTCCACCAGATGTCGCGGTGTCGTGACGTCGACGAAGACCGCAGGTGACGTGTCCAATATGAAACTCTTTATTTGGCCGAGCTTGTGGCCGGGAAATGAAAACTTAAACAACAGCAATACACGCTGTACACTGATAGAGGCGAACTGGGCCTCGGCCGTCGATAATCTGACAAGCGATGAAGCGCGTCGACATTTATACATGTGCCGTCGAATATTCCAGCGTTAACTCTGTGTTTGTCGCGCAAGTTCTAGAATAAGCTCGAGTGTTCGCGTCTTGTGCGCAGTCTTAACAAAACGATCAGGGGCGTAGCCAGAAATTTTTTTCGGGGGGGGGGGGGTTCAACCATACTTTGTTTGTTCGTGCGTGCGTTTGTATGTGCGCGTGTATATATACGCAAGCACAACTGAAAAATTTCGGGGGGGGGGGTTGAACCCCCCCAACCACCCCCTTGGCTACGCCCCTGAAAACGATCTATAATAATCGCGAAGCTTCTCGAACAATCAGGCGCGGTTTGCGCTGAGCGTTGGTGACAGCTTTTGTGGGCAATAACCGAATACAGCGAAAGTGATAATAAGAATCGCACGTGGCAATATTAATGTGTCAGTGAATACTTTCGCATCTCTTGACGTGCGACTGCAGGGCACACCCTTAGCAACGCCGGCGCGCGCAAGCAAAGCCAAAGGGTGGTTCGCAAGCAGACGACGCTCGCCATGCACCGTCCTTTCGCACTTCTGCGCATGGGGTTGCTTTTCGCCGCTTCACGTGCATGGCGCTGCGCGGAGCGTGGGCCTCAAGTCACTGGAACGGGAAAAGTACCGCTACCGCCCGGCCCGCCGCGGTATTTGGTACAGCGCGGCTGAAGCTGCGCAGGCGCAGTGTCGATTTTACGCGGAGTAACGCATGTTTTACGCATTGCGTGCGCTTTTGCAGCCCTAAATGATGGGTACCGTTGTTCTCTAACTGATTAGGAAAGAAGTAGCGGCAGTTTTCACTTGTCGGCACGCGCACGCACGTGTACCAACGAGATAAAGAAATGTGAACTGCGGGGCATTTACGCGCTCCGCTGTCGGCATTTGTTAAAGGCGAAGCATTTCTTAGCGAACTTCTGAGACTTTGAACATATCTATCTATCTATCTATCTATCTATCTATCTATCTATCTATCTATCTATCTATCTATCTATCTATCTATCTATCTATCTATCTATCTATCTATCTATCTATCTATCTATCTAACCGCCTACGACTTTCTGCTCTCCTGGCCGTTTCGTTAGTGGGATGTATATCAAAATTGGTATGGCGTGACAAGTGAGTATGCCGAACATAAGTGACTGGTCCGAACGTGCAGAACATGACACACATGTTATATTCTCGCATATCTGTACACGTATGCTTGTGCGATACTCTGTCACGCGGCCCATATCACAACCCCCTCGCCCACAATGTGAATAAAAGCACTTGACGCGCGGCTGGGTGGAGGCACTTTTCGTTCGGCACACTTGGTTATCATTATGTTGCTGGCATGCGAATAAAGCATGTTTGTGTACTGTCGGCGTCTTTATACCCGGAAGCGCTGGAATACGACAATATACAACACGATTTACGTGTCATGTTCTCGGGGCGCTTGCGGCAGTTGAATTAAATGTATATATACCAAAATTGCTATGACGAGATATTTCTCTATGACGAACGCAAGCGACAGGCGGTAACACGAAAATCATTACTTGCATGTCATGTACGGCATGACTTATTTGCAACGCCCATGGTGTGCTCGCGGCCGGTTCGCTTGCTTGATATACACCAAAACCGGTATTGTGTCGCGTGACTGCATGACGAACTCAAGTGACAGGTAACATGAAAACAATGACATGCATGTCATCTACGGATTGATTTACATGCCACGCTGCGCTCACCGCAGGTTTGCTTGCCTCATATATACAAAAAATTAGTATTGCGTAAGGTGGCTGTATGACAAACATTAGTGAACATGTGGTAACATGAAAATCATGACATGCCTCCATGATTTTGCTGTTACCACCTGTCATTTACGTTCGTCATACAGCCACGTCGCGCAATACTAATTTCGGTGTATATAAATCCTGCTATAAGGCCGCCAGCGTATCTAGAGCGTGGCATGTAAGTCATGCCGTGCATGACATGCAAGTCATGATTTTCGTGTTACCACCTCTCATTCATGTTGGTCATGCAGTCACCTCACGCATTGCCAATCTTGGTGTGTATCAAGCAAGCGAACCGGCCGTGAGCGCACATTGAGCCTTGCATAGAAATCATGCTGTACATGAAATGCAAGTTATGATTGGTTACACCCTGTTATTTACGTTCGTCATACAGAAATATCTCGTCATAGCAATTTTGTATATATCCATTTAATTAAACGGCCGCGAGCGCCCCGAGACCATGTCATGTAAATAATGTTCTACATGACATGCGTGTCATGATTTTCACGTTAAGAGCAGTCACTTACATTCGTCATACACTCTTGTCACGCTAAACCAATTGTGGTATATATAAAGTTAACGAAGCGGCCGCAAGAGCACAAAGACAGCGACGTGTAAATCATGCGGTTCATGGCTTGCTTGTTATGATTTTCATGTTATGACCTGTCACTTATATTCGTCATACAGTCATGTAATGCCATACCAGTTTTGGTATACATCCCTTAACGAAACGTCCAGGAGAGCAGAAAGTCGTACGCGGCTGGATAGATAGATAGATAGATAGATAGATAGATAGATAGATAGATAGATAGATAGATAGATAGATAGATAGATAGATAGATAGATAGATAGATAGATAGATAGATAGATAGATAGATAGATAGATAGATAGATAGATAGATAGATAGATCATTGCTAAGAAATGCTTCGCATTTAATTCCTGCTTGGAATATCAAAAACGCTTTGCCCGATTTCCGCGGTTGCTGCATCCAAAAGCGCAGCACCAAGCATTCTTCAATGCATTGACTGGCTTGCGATTAAGCGTCGAAACGACACCGGATGTCGTAAAGTTGCTGCACACCATAGGCGTATCTACCGGGCGGGGGGGGGCGCTAGGGGGGCGCTAGCCCCCTCCCCACTGAGAAAAGTAAGGGGGGCGGAGCCCCCAACTTGCCACTGTGGTGACTATCGCCTGCACAGTGGGAAACGAGCTATTGTGGCGAACCTGTACTTCTACACAGCAATCACTTTATTATATAAAGAAATTTGCCCTACGCTTCTGCTGTGAACAACCACGTACTGTAGGCTCTCTGCGGTGCAGGCCGCCTACGCAATGCTTTGACGCCTTGCGCTCCAGCATTCTCTAGGTAGCTGCCGCTGAGAAGTGGCACTATAAAGCTAGAACACTCTGTCATGCTTTTACTCTGCTTTACCTGGCCTGAACATTACAACACCGACGACACAAATACGAGCGGGGACGAGTAAATGCTTTATGGACCGATGAAACGTGTGACGTCATCCTGCTGCATTCCGTGGCCGCCTGTTCCAGAGACAAGCGCCGAGACACGCGCTATCTTTGTTTCCATCATCCGGTTATCACGAGAGTCATGTGATCATTCTGACTGTATATATTTCACGACGAAACATTAAAGAGGGCTTTTTCTTGGTCACGATGTAACGAGCGTCTGTCGATCACTCTGACGAGCTTGACATGGTGTCAGAAGTGGTTCCGATGTAGCCAAGTAGCGCTTCAACGGCCCCGTCAACAAGCGAACGACCGGCAGCTGCGTCTACGAGAACCAGCCGTACCGGCGACAACGCTTCAGAATGGCGGGAATCAAGCCTCCTAAGCCCTTCGACTTCCAGAACGCAGCGGACTGGCCCGCCTGGATGGACGAATTTGACGACTACAGATTCGCGTCTGGGCTACATGAGAAAACAGACGAAGTTCAAGTAAGGACTCTTCTCTATACTATGGGCAGAAAGTCGAGGGAGATTCTTCGGTCGCTAAACGTAAAAGACGAAGAAACGGAGGACTTCAAGCTTGTAAAGTCTAAATTTAACGACTACTTTGTCCACACCAAGAACATAGTCTATGAAAGTGCTCGCTTTAATCAACGCCGCCAACAACTGGGAGAAACAGTAGACCAGTTCGCAACCGAGCTTAGCAAGCTAGCAGACAGATGCGAGTTCGAAGGCATGAAGGAACGCCTAATAAAAGACCGCTTCGTAGTAGGACTACGGGACCAGGTTCTTTCGGAGGAACTACAGATGGACCCCAAGCTAACGATGGCCACTGCTTTGGCAAGAGCGCGTACGAGCGAAACCGTAAAGCAACAGCAAGCGGAGCTAAAAGAGCACGAGGGCACAGTCCCAGAAGCTTGCGTCGCGCAGTAAAGCCCAAGAAAGCTGCTGCAAAGAGCACGTTTACTCGCTGTCAGAAGCCCGCTTATCATCACAATAACTGCAGCTATTGTGCCGGACCATTTCACCCGCGAAACAAATGTCCAGCGCAAAAAGAAAGGTGCAGATTTTGCCGGAAGTTGGGCCACTATGAAAAGGCATGCCGAAAAAAGAAGCAAACAGGCACAAATCTCGATGGCATCGCCGAAGCTGGTAGCAAGTTTATTGGCACGGTCGAGCAGTGTGCGAACACACAATCTGAGCATTTCGTCACAGCAAAGATAAACAACCAGACGCTCTGCATGAAAGTAGATACGGGAGCCGAGGTGACAGTCGTCGGTGAAAATTATCCTTTTCTTCCGCCTTCTCTGGAAAACGCAACCGATCTTAAAGGACCGAGCAATACTAGCATCCGTACGATCGGAAAGTTTGACGCTAAAATATCTTGGAAAGACAGCAGTTCACAACAAACCATTTACGTCGTGCGGAACTTGCGCACGCCCTTGTTGGGACTGCCAGCCATCAAAGCCCTGGGAATTGTTCGTTTCCTAGATGGATTAGACACTGCTGACGATATCGGAAGCAAGTATCCCAAGATATTCCAAGGCACGGGTACCATATCGAGAGAACACACTATACGCCTTGTGCCACATGCAACCCCGTACAGTCTGTCTACACCGCGACGGGTTCCTATTCCCATGAAAGAAAAGGTCAAAGAAGAACTGGACAGGCTAGAACGAGAAGGAATGATACGGAAGGTCGAAGAACCGACAGAATGGTGCGCGCCTATCGTTCCTGTAATGAAGCCGTCTGGAGCAGTAAGGATCTGCGTTGACTTGACTCAACTGAACCAGTTCGTCAGACGGGAGAGTCATCAACTGCCAACAATTGAGCAAGTTATGGGAAGCTTCCAGGAAGCAAAAGTCTTCTCTAAACTGGACGCGCATTCTGGTTTCTACCAGATAAAGCTTTCAGAGGAATGTCACAGGCTCAAGACGTTCATCACGCCGTACGGGCGGTACTGCTACCGCAGGTTGCCGTTCGGGATTACATCCGCACCAGAAATCTTTCAAAGAAAGTTCTCGCAAGTCCTAGAAGGCCTAGACGGCGTACTGAACTACATGGATGACATTCTGGTGTACGGCAAGAACAAAGTGGAACACGACAAGCGGCTTTTTAACGTCCTCGAACGACTTCAACAAGCAGGCGTAACTCTCAACAGGGAAAAGTGTTGTTTCTCAGTTGAACAGGTTGCATTCTTGGGAATGATCTTCAATGCTAACTGCGTGCGTCCAGACCCCGAGAAAGTTAGAGCAATCAAGCAATTGCCCAGACCCCAAAACGTCGCTGAGGTTCGATCCTTGTTAGGCATGATGAACCACCTCGCAAGGTTTTTACCTGATGCAGCTTCAATGTCTGCTCCTTTACGCAGCCTCCTTAACAAAGACAGCGACTGGTCTTGGGGACCTCAACAAGAGGCAGCTTTTGAGAAGATCAAGACCACTCTCAGCTCAGACAGATGCCTGGCGAGGTACAACCCCCGGTACTCGACAATTGTATCGGCGGACGCGTCTTCACTGGGGATTGGCGCAGTACTCCTCCAGGATCAGCCATCTGGTGAGAGACGTCCAGTAGCATATGCCTCCAGATCGCTCACAAAAACAGAGCAGAGGTATTCACAGATCGAAAAAGAAGCGTTAGCTTTAACTTGGGCTGCGGAACGCTTCGACGAATTCCTAAGAGGCCTCACGTTCCTATTTGAAACGGATCACAAGCCTCTCCTCCCGCTACTTGGTCGAGATCCTCTTGATTCTCTACCGCCAAGAATTCAAAGGTTCAGGATGCGTCTTATGCGGTACTCGTTCACGCTTACACACGTCCCGGGGAAAAGCATTGCTACGGCGGACACACTTTCTTGGGCGAGGGTGATGAACACGGCGCTTTCGGTCGAAGAGTTGTCTGAAGCAGACGTTTCGGCTCACGTGGAGGGAGTCGTTCAGTATGCCTTCTCCGGCGACATGCTCGAACGCATACGCTCAGAGCAAGCAAATGACCCCGAATGTGCGTCGTTGCTCGAAGCTTGTATGCAAGGTTGGCCCGCTAAGCACCACACACCACAACTTCTCAAGCCATTCTGGGCGCATCGTGGTAATATCACGGTTTGCAAGCAGTTGCTTTTGAAGGACTCAAGGCTGGTGATTCCACGAGCGCTGCTGAAAGAAATGCTTCGGAGGGTTCACGAGGGACACCAGGGAATTGCACGCTGCCGCGCGAGCGCGAAAGAATCTCTCTGGTGGCCAGGAATTAGCAAAGACATCGCCCAAACCGTGGCCAACTGCCAAGCATGCGCCACAGAGCGTACCCAATTTTCCGAACCAATGATTCCATCGGAAACGACCGAGCTGCCATGGCAGAAAATCGGAATTGATTTATTTGAGATGAAAGGAGCTGTCTATCATGTCGTTGTCGATTATCACTCCAGGTACCCTGAGCTGGCCCTGCTGGATCAAGGAACGTCGTCGAAGGCGGTCATCCAGCATCTGAAAAGCTGCTTCGCCAGGTATGGGATACCGCAAACGGTAATATCGGACAACGGACCACAATTCATCTCATTCCCGTTTGCTGATTTTGCAAGAAACTACGGCTTTAGGCATGTCACAACAAGTCCTCGTTACCCACAAGCTAACGGGGAAGCTGAGCGCATGGTAGGGACTCTTAAAAGACTTTTGAAGAAGGCAGAGGACCCCTACATCGCCTTGCTGAACTATAGAAACACGCCGGGTCCCACAGGCTATAGTCCAGCGCAGCTGCTAATGAGCCGCCGCTTACGCTCAAAAGTACCGTGCATGCCATCCGCGCTAAGGCCAGAAGTAGTAAAGGCTTCTTGGAAAGAGCAAGACGAAAAATACAGACAAAAACAACAGACGTATTTTGACAAACGTCATGCTGCGAGACCTCTTCCCTGTCTATCCGCAGGCACTCAAGTATGGCTGAAAGACAGAGGCGCCGAGGGCACGGTCCTTCGTCCTTCCAAAACACCGAGATCCTACTGGGTCCAAACTGAAGGAAAAACCGTACGCAGAAACAGGCGTCATCTGTTCCTTCTCCCACACGGAGGAGAAACAAGCCCCGTAAAGTCGGAGCAGCATCCACGAAACAACGAGCCAACGGACGCGACGGACAAAGACATCGTAGCTAAGAAGTCGTCTGACATCCAAGAGCCTCGTTCATCGAACGAAACTTCAAGTCCAGAGCAAAGAACGACGCGATATGGGCGCGTCATACGAGCTCCGAAAAGATTCGGTATTGATGACTTATTTGTGAAATGTTTTTCTTTCTTGGCAGGCCCACGATGCTTATAAAACGGGGAAGATGTGACGTCATCCTGCTGCATTCCGTGGCCGCCTGTTCCAGAGGCAAGCGCCGAGACACGCGCTATCTTTGTTTCCATCATCCGGTTATCACGAGAGTCATGTGATCATTCTGACTGTGTGTGAGAATTAACGGCCAGGCTAGAGGGAATTAGACAAGACGCGCGTAGCGTTCTTCTTCGCGTTCCACGACGCGAGGTCGGTAGCATGTCCAAAGAACGCCAAGGGAACGCGATTGTGCAAGGGCTCCGGCTTCGCATCGCCTCACGGTCCCCTTTAGTGGGAAATGGTGTAATTTTTTTGTTCTTCACTGACGCCACGGGAGACGCCCGTGGACTCTAGGACGGCTGGACAATGTCGTCGCGTAGCATTTCGTCGACTTCCTTCTTTACGGCCTCGCGTTCGCGCGTCGAAACACGGTGCGGGCTCTGACGGATTAGTAGGGGATTTTCTTCTGATATGATGCCATGTTTCGCGGCTGGGGTCTGTCGAAATCTTGGTGACGACGAGAGGCAGTCCTTGACTTGCAGGAGGAGGCCTTTGAGCTAATCTTGCCTGTGCTTCGAGAGACTCGCGTCGACGTCGAAATTTGGTTGGGGACCTTGATCCGTCGAAGCAGGTTCGGTAGCATCGAAGAGAGCGAAACCATTGCTGGCGTCCACGAATTCGTCATTGTAGGCAACCGTTGTACGAATGTTGAGGTGCCTACAAACCTGGCTGAGGTTTGTCAGCACTACCTTTGCTTTGCCATCGCGCAGCTCGGCTATGCCTCTTGCGACGCAAATCTGGTGGTCCAAAAGCACGTGCTGATCGCCCTCGATGACGCCTTCAAGGTCTACGGCTTCTTCGGTGCCGACGGAAGAGATGACGCTGGCGAGAGGTCGAATGGTGACGGGCTGCTCTATCGTGGTTAGCTCCCTGGCGTCGTGTGGGGCGGCAGCGCTTTTTCTGAGGTTAGTGTTATTGACTAAGACCTCCGATCGATCACGGCGCCGTGGTGACATAGAAGTCCATCCCCAGTGTAACATCCGTGGAGCAATGTTCTAGGATTACAAAGCTCGCAGAATAAGTCGGGCCATTGATGGTGACTCTTGCTGTCAATATTTCCACGACCAAGATTTTCTTGGTGAATGGAATCGTCGTGCCCCTGCACAGGTGCATGTATTCTTGGCTGAAGTTCGTTAGCATCACGCATCCTTTTTTCATGCAACCGACTAATGTTTCTTGCGGCGCAAATGTCACGGTGCAGCAGCAAACCCTGATCGCTCGCGATGACGCCTCCAAGGTGTTCAGATTTTTCGGTGCCGACGGAAATTATGACGCTGGAGTGAGGACGAACGGTGGCTTGACCATCGAGGACGTTCAAGGCTGTGACATGGCTTCGTAGTCGGCGGTGTGGCTTTGTCTGACGCTAGTGTTATCGACTTGGTTCTGCAGCCCATGACCGCGCTGTGATGGTTTAACAAGTCCACGCTAAGTATGACATCCCTCGAACATTGCTGCAGGATTACGAAGCTGGCAGAATAAGTCTGAATAAAGATGGGGAGTGTTGGTGTGCATACTGCAGCCGCCGTTATTAGATGGCCTGCAGCGGTCCGAATTTCGGGGCCTTCCTATTTCCCAAGCAGTCTTAACTTTCTTCAACTTCGTGGCGAACGATCCGCTGACGACGGAATAGTCAGGTCCAGTGTCGACGAGAGCGGTGACATTGTTGCCGTCGAATAGTACGTCGAGGTTGCTAGTCGGTCGTATTGCGGTGCGGTGAAGTCGGGGCGTCGGGTCACGGCTAGGTCGGCTTGTTCCACTGCTGCCTCATCGAGTCGACATGTCTTCAGGCCCCGATGTTTTTTCTTCAGGGCTGCATCTGGTTTGCGTCGTGTTCTTAAAGTTTGATCGCGGCGTCGTCGCTGGCAGCGGAGGACCTTGGGTATTACGTCGTACAGCAACCGCACGTCCGTCGGTTGCTTCCCTTAGTTTTCCGGATATTGGCCTGCGGATCGGCCTCGGTTAGGGCCGCTGTACTGCTGTCCTCGCTGAGGGGACCGGTAGCGTGCAGGCGACGGCAAACGCGACGGACTTCGAGGTCTCCATTCAATGGTGGCCATGTAGTCGGCGATATCGCGTGGCCTCTCACCGCGTTGTGAACGCGGTGCGTCGACGGCGAAGCTGCGTAGGCCCGTGTGGTGGTACTGACAGCAGCGGTAGGTGTGGCCGGCTTCCCCGAAGTGGTAGTTGAGCGGGCGGTTGTCAGGGGCACGACAAACGTCGGTTTTCCTTTGCGTCTAGCGCTGGCCAACATGCTGACGGTATGGCGGTCCGCATGTTGGTTGCGGTAGTTGCGGTCCGCATGTTGGTTGCATGTTGTTGGTTGGCGCCGCCCCCGCCGGTGGCGGCGGCGGCGTCTGGCGACGGTAGTGCGGCTGTTCGGCGTCTTGACGTCGGCGCGGAGAGGGAGCGCAGCGTCGGGTTGCAGCAGCGTAGCTCATGGCTTGCGGCTGAGGCTGTGGCGGTTCAAGGTTGCCCAGCGACTACCGGATTTCTGCTCGAACGACGTTTGCGATAGCGTCCGCTTGAGGCTGTAGTGAGGGCTACAGCTTGCTCAGTTTCTCCCGTATGATCGCTCGGATCGTTTCACGCAGGTCGTTGGAGCCGAGGGTATGAACAGCTGGGCTGTCTTGAATCGATCAGCGATTGTACTGGCGGGTTGGTATTTCCAGTGCCCTCTCGATGGTCACTGCTTCTGACACAAATTATTGCACTGTCGAGGGGGTTTCCGCATCAGCCCAGCAAAGCGCTCTTGCTTTACTTCTCGCTAATGTGAGGAAACGGACCTTCTCTTCGGTCATGGCAGCATCAGCGGGGCGGAATAGTGGGGTCATTTGCTCTGCGAAGATGGTTACACTTTCGTTTGGGTGTTGCATCCGTGTCTCCAGCAAAGCCACAGCCCCTTCCTTTCGAACGACGCTTGTGAACGTTTCCAAGAAAGCGCTGCGAAAGATGTCAGGTTCGAAGAGTGGACTCTCGATTTTGGAATCAAGTCCTTTCCGTGTCTTCCAGGCAAAGGTACACGTGGCGCAGCTTGTCCTCGAAATTCCTGTTGTTAAATGTTGATACCCTTTCGAACGTCTCCATCCAGGTCTCGGGGTCTTCACTTGGCGAACCATGGAAAGTTGGCGGCTCTCTGGGCGGCTGCAACACGACAGCTGCAGGTGACACTGCGGCTGTCAACTTTCCGGTTGTTGTTGTCCCCATGGTTTTTGGCTTGTCCAGTAGGAGTCCAAATAGAGGAGGTAGTCCTTTCAGTCTGCGGCTTGCTCGACTGTCCCTGATAATGTCGGTGTCTTCACTGATGGGGCTGTGTTCACGGCTTGACGGGGGCGTCTGGAACATGAACGAACAGCACCTCCACCAGATGTGACATGTCGTGACGTTGACGAAGGCAGTAGTCGGCGTTTTAGAATAAACTATTCATCTGGCGAACCTGTGCCCGGAAAACGAATAGTCACACTACAAGCAATACAAGCCGTAGGCTGATAGCGGCGAAGAGAGCGTCGGCCGTCGAAAAAACTGACCATCGCTCAGACGCGCCGTCTCTTATACATCACGCATCGAACTTTCCAGGCTTATCACTGGTGGTCGCGCAATCTGGAATAATCTTGACTATTCTTGTCGTGCACGTAATCTTAACAAAATTTTCTACTACAAGCGCGAAGCTTCTGAAACACGATGGCGCGGTCTTCGCTGAGCGTTTGTAACCGTCTCTGTGGGTCAAATCCGAATACATCAAAAATGGACACTCGCGGCAATATGATGGCCGGGACCGGAGAACACGTCCGTATTATCGGAATTAACGAGGGTCGAATTGATCAGCTTTTACTCTACTACAGTGAGAGACATACACCATCGTGTTTTCTTTTTCACGGCTGTCTACTCCAAGAACCATCGCACGAGGCTGTAAAACATCCTAATAAATGCACGCCAGTTTGTTAGCTGCGTCAATTTTGAGGGCAGTCGGTCAAGCTGCAGCTTACACTCAACATGGTCATGACTGACAGCCACAGCACGCGTGTAAAGCTTCAGGGAAGGAAGTAACGTAGTTCGCTATTACATTTAGCGTAGATTCTGAAAGACCCCATGCTTCCTTCCACTAAAAATATGAATGACCACTGGCGCCCTAATTTTATGCTAACTCTATGCTATCACTGCGGTGTATACGACGCCTCATTTTACTCTGCGCGTTAAAACTTAGCAGGGCGGTTTGGGCCGCACGCGAACCGGTGCTTCGAAAGGAAGCGACTCGAGTCGTGGAGATCCGTTTCAAGACTGTTTATTGTAAAAAAAATATCGGAGAGGAAAGAGAAAATAAGAAGGAAGAAAGATCAGAGGCGGTCCATCCGAAGGTGCCGCGGAAAGGGTGCAGGAGCAACCGCTTCAGGTCCAGCAGTGTTGTACACGTTGCTCTAAAACAATAATGAAAACTCGTTCTTCGTTCCTTCTCAATACAAGTTCATTTAATTCGAAAGGAACGCGTTCGGCTTACATTTCAAGCATTGGAACGTCTCGTTACATTAACGTTTGATTTGACATTTTAATAAAATATAGTATAGATAATCCTGAGGAGTATTAGAGTGAGCAATTTAAAGCGAACATCTAGCTGCATATACTAATTTGACATTGCCGGCAACAGGTTATATGTAGATAACGAGAATCTAAAGAAATGCTCCTAGACGAATATTTTCTGAGAGCACCGGCCATACTACAGACATGCCCAACCTTGAAACTTTGGTGCTCGTCTATTGCAAGTGCAATGCACGTGGCACTTTCCACGTCAGCTTTCAAATACGCAGTCAGGATGCTGCGCGTCAGATATTCAAATAGAAATTTCCACACGTTCACGAAGATAATTAAATTTCTCGCACTGGAAACCGTATAGAAACGAACAATACATAGGCGTTTAATGAGCGCCGATTCAATATTGCAGTGTGAGCGCAATTTTCTGTGCTTCTCTGGTAACTCGCCCGACCCCTGGCCCCTTCCGAAAAGATGTCGCGTTACACTGGTCGATAGCGTATGGTAACACAAGTGTCTGATGTCACATATAAGATCATCCACACTGGTGATTGAGCGTCGTCATCAGCTTCAAGTTACGTCGTTCACGCAGCCATGCTAAAGCCCTACAACGCTTCTTCGAATACACATGTGCAGATCAAACATTGGAGCGGTACTTTTACTACCGCCGGCGCTGATCACACGAAACAGCCGCCGCAGCGTGGCTCCGCAGGAAACCAAAAAGAAGGTGGTGTTCTTCTCGTTGCTCGTCAGTACCCATTTTGTCTACGTGAAAGTATATTGCAAAGAGGCCGTAAATATACGGTAAACAGACACGTCACATGTTTGTGTTTATCCGCGGGTGCTTCCCAAACCTTAATCGTAAATCTTTCCTGAACATATTCATGAACATTTTTGGGTCACTCCTGCAGAATAGACGGTGCACGAACAGGACAGCGAACGCATCGCTAGCTTGAAAAAAGCGTTCGCGAGCGTCTCTCTCACAGTGTGTGGCGCACCTTGGGCAGACGAAGGTAGGGCAACTCGGAAGGCCTCTTGATGCGACCGCGTTTCTTGGACGACTGGTGATGAGGGGCCGCAGAGCTGCTGCTGGACTTGAGCTGGGCCACGTCGGCGCCTTCGTACAGCATCGTCGCCCTGTCGAACCGCACACCGGGCACCTTACCGGATGCCAGCTGTTCGTGCGATGGAGTGGGATTCTCCAGTTGAGCACTGGCTGGAATCTGAAGCGCCCTCTCAGGGCTCTTAGGAATTGGCCCTGGTGGACAACAGGGATTTTAATGGGTGTAAAAGCACTTCAAGTGCTAATTCTTCGGTTTACACGCCAAAACTGTAATGTTATTACGAGATACAACGTGGAGTGAAAACTCCAGACTATAATTTTGATAACCTAAGAATCTTTTACCTTGAACCTAAAAAATAAACTCATGGGTGTTATTGCACTTTGCCAGCACCAAAATGCGACCTCTGCGGGCAGAAATCGAACCAGCTTCTTCGAGCTCAGCAGCATGGCACATTTTCCGATAAACTACGACGATGGGTAGATGGTGAAGTATTACATGATTGAAAATCCAAGGTCAACTCACATCGGTCACGAAAGTTATTGAATATTGCTAGCGATTGCAACGCGACTTGGCACGAAAGTTCTAGTGAATACCGCCAGAAAATGCAGAGTGCTACCAGAGTGAACGACAAAGAAAGAGAAAAAATCGTCGCCAGAAATTGTGCGGAAATGAGCAAAAAAATGTTGCTAAATCATATTTTGTGTAAAGGGCTAACCTATATAGCGCGACAACCGCGTGAAAGCGAGTGTGTGCGGACTCGGAGCGATCTGCTGGCGTAAGGTTGGCATCAGGAATTGCACATTTTAGGAAAATTCCGACTTGGAGAAAATTGAATTCCTAACCCACGTTTTCATCATCGCGTGATAGTCCTTTCATTGGGGCATTCTAGAGGCTGACAAACTCTGGAAAGAACATGGAAGGCCCCACGCCGATCCAGCCCGAAAACAGCGCCACGAGGACAGTCGCTACCCACAATAAATGTGAACACTTACCTAGGAGGGAGAATTCGTGTTAAAAAGACAGGACGTGCCAACACGGACACAAGAGCCAAGTCAAGACAGCACAAACTCCGACTAACAACTGAAGAGACGCACAACGGCGGAAAAGAAAGAAGACGCGAAAACTTATGTGCCTATCTATCCGGCACGCGTGGGGGTCTTCGTGAGAGATATCTATTCATACACTTGTGCAGGTAAATCGATGGTTGGTTCACGTATGCGCTACCACTATTATCCATATGCCAGACCTGAACCATTATAGAGCATCAGTTTTAGCTTGCCCATTGCCGAACATTCCAGAACGAGTGCGAGGCCATGCGATTCCAGAACGAATGCGAGACCTTCAGAATTTCCGGGATGGTTATCAGCTGGACCTCCTCTCCAAATTACCTGCTCCGCTTCCGCCATAGCTTTGCCTTCGGTCTCCTCCTATCTGTTATCTCTCCACGTCACCACTCTTTCTTTATCAGGCTCACCTCGCTACCACTAGGCTTCCCGCTAAACCACTAAGCGTCACCCATGCTCTCCGCATCGTCAGGCTTCGCTCTCGCAGCTGGGCTAGAAAGTGCGGATGACGGATCCCAGGTTCGGCCTTCAACAGCTCCGTGTTAAAAGAGGGGCCGCGACTGCCAACTTTCCCTTCACAGCACCACCTACACCCCGCCGCGCGACGTCGTGGGCCGCACATCGTGTGTTTCCATCGAGAGCCTGTGGTTACGCGCACGCACGTTCCTTTGCTCGCGGCACGGCTGAGGTTTCAACCGATATGCGAAGCGTGACAAGCGATGCGAAGAGGGCCCGACCGCGCGGTAGCGTACTCGGGCCCTGTCGGGCGAAGATCAAGCGCTCGCAAAGCTTTACAGCCAAGCTACATATTAAATCAAATCAAGCTTTGTTTCCTTTGAGAGAGGAGGAGGCGGGACTAAAAGCTGCGAGTACGGCTTGACGGAGCTCCCTTTGTTCTTGGCATGGCAGAGCACGTAGGTAATACATGGCAGGTGTCTTGCACATACCGTACGGTGTACAATGTTTGTTCGTATAATACAGCAAGGTGCAAGCAAGGATACATTGCAATATAAGATAATATTATACAAGCTTCTCTAACATACATATAAAAGCTCACTATAACGATAACACAATAACAACATAAAAAATCAAACAAACTCGTTTAACACAACTCAAAACATGGTATTATTTCAACAATATACAGTTTACGATAACGCACCAACAATGAATGCTATGTCTGTACACTTCATTTAGCCATTTGCGAAACGAAAAGTCTCATTTCATTGTTAGAGTAATAAAATGGGTCAAATGATTCGTGATATAGCATATTTTTTAAGTGCGGAAGGGTATAAGAAAGAGTCTGTATAATAGTTAGCTCGTGGGACAGGTATATGCCATAATTGTTTGTTTCTTGTGCGTTGTATACTTTTATGTGCATGTAGGTTTGCAAGTCCATCGCTATGTGTCATTGTGCTTGACTGATGATTTATTACGCAGTAACAATCTATTGTTATATAGTTGATGCACTGGGAAGATATTACATTCTACCAACCATTCTTTCGTGTGCTCATTGTAAGGTAAGTTTTGCATTAATTCTTATGGAATTTTTTTTGTAAGAGATGTGCTTTAGTCATGTTGGTAATACCTGTGGTACCCCATATAGGATGACATTGCTGAAGCAGGGAAAGTACCAATAAATTGTAGAGTAAAATTTTAATCTTTTCAGGAATCATGCTTCGTAATCTAGTAAATGCGCCAACTGCTTGAGCAACTTTAGAACAAAGGTAATCTACATGTTAATTCCAAGTTAAATTACATTCTTTGAAAAGAAAACACTCAGTATTTTAACATCGTCAACAACCTCTGTGGTGTAATTTCCCATGCTTATATTATTCACTCTTGAAAAATGTTTGCCTTTGGGAGCGTATAGGACAACTTTTATTTTAGTAGAGTTTATTTTAAGGCTCTTAGCATCAGCCCACGCTTTTATTTTTGCAAACGCACAGTTGGCCTTGCGTCGGCATGCCCGTAATGAAAACGCACATGTCGGGTATGACTCGTTGGTGGAAACTATTCGTGTACGGAAACAGCAAAACTAAAAAAAATCTATGAAAAAAATTGAGGGACCCTTAAGCTTCGCCTTGAAGAGTTGAAGGCGATAGCGAAATCTGGCCCCTAGTGCGCATTTCAACCACTAAGTGCATACTTATTAATGTGTGTTGCTACACACACACACACACACACACACACACACACACACACACACACACACACACACACACACACACACACACACACACACACACACACACACACACACACACACACACACACACACACACACACACACACACACACACACACACACGCACGCACACACACACACACACACACACACACACACACACACACACACACACACACACACACACACACACACACACGTGCACACAGACATACACACGCGCGCGCGCGATGTATCTATAGTATAGGTACAGGTTTTCGATCTAAAGCGCTTCTCTGTGCTAGAACCGCGGAACCATATAGGCTCTGCTATAGTCGAGACATGTTTCTCACAATGCCTCACAGATGGCCGCACATGATCTAATGTTTGCTGTTTCCTTGATATGTTTTCCTCTAGATGGACATAGTTTTCCATTTTTGGAGCTGTTTGCAAGTTTGTGTGTGTTCGTTTTGAGCGGCAATGGGTGCACTAAGCCGACTTTTTTCGAAGCATGGCGTCGCGCAAAAAACAGTTTGATGGCCTCGCCAATGCGCCTACATATCGCCGAATGGGCTCATTTTCGTCGTGACACCTGCCGAACAAAATGCGTTAAGGAGGCTCCTCCCACTACATGGCATTTATGTAGTGTTTTTTAAATGCGAAGCATTTCTTAGCGAACCTCTGGCACTTTGAGCGTTTCTATCTACGTATCTATCTATCTATCTATCTATCTATCTATCTATCTATCTAGCCGCCTACGTCTGGGTGCTCTCATGATCGCCTCCTTAACTTGATGTAGACCAAAATTTGCATGGGAGTGTAAGAGGATTTGACGAATATGATGGCCGGGTCATGACATGAATAACGTTAAAATCCTGTCGCGTACGTCGTCAAACCCTTTCCACTAGACACGTGTGGCACATACCCGTTTACCACGGGCCGCGGTGTAGGGGTATGTGCCACAGGTGATTGATAGTTTATATCTACCCAGGAACGGCGAGAACAGACATTGGTAACTTAAATGCTAGAGCGTTAAGGAAAACCTGCATCGGCAGCGTTGACTCAACCAATGGAAAGAATGAAAATTAGGATCCCAGCAGGAATCGAACCCAAGCATTCTGCGTGGCAATCAGATATTCTACCACTGAGCCACGCGAGGTCTATAAACTAGTTTGGAAAAACAGCCTACGCAGGCGTAATATCGGTGCAATGTCAATTGTGGTAGTGGTGCTGGATATCTAATTTTACAAGAAAGCAATAAACACTACAAGATGTTCCTACGATGTGTACTCCTACGATACAGGCCTCATATCAGATTAACGTCTGTAGTTCCAGTGTTGGCTCCGCTTTTATAGCAGTCTAATAAACGTTACGTTTATATTTTTATGATTCAGAAAGCTATATTGAAGCATTGCTCGACCCTGGAGGAATACATTAACGAAAGTTACATATGATATCCACATCACCGCACCGTAAAGTGCACTTCGTCCACCAGAACGACGCAGTGTCCTCTTCATTTCTTACGAGGCTGGGCGATGGCCTCATGCTGACCGAGGATGATGCCAGATTGATTGACAGCCGCCTTGTAGACTAGGCTACGTGGGCCACATACGCCCAGGTAGTCTACGAATACGACAAACACCTTCCACTGATGTTGGTCTAGGTAGCACTATCCAGGCCTACCAGCCTCGACGGCCATTACCTCACCAACGCGAAGGGTGGCTTCAGATTCCGACATGTCGCCGGCTCTGTCGACAGGCAATTTGTCGACGAAATGACCGAGGCATCCACGAATTCCAACAGCTCTACTATACCACATACTTCACTAGACATGGACCCCTCGTCACCACGATCACGACCGGATCCCATAACAAGTCATGACCAGCTGCTGTTGCTCACTGATCACGGTGATGATGCCCTTGCTCAAGAACTGTCAAGAACGTCTTGCACACATGCACACGGGTTCGTGAACCGTGTGTGCGTTCTCGGGACACGTATAAGCACTACATATCAGCTTACCGCTTCTGGTGTTGGTAAGACCCACGTTGCCATTGGCAGCGTTACCCAACCGTAAACAACTCGTTATATAACACATATGTGGCTCTTCAACATATATATATGTGTGCGTATAAAATTTATGCAAATCTTTAGCGTCATTTTTAACGTGCCGCTCAGTAAAAAAAATTACGCCACAGCCACCTACCCGCCGCATGCTTCGCATAACATCGACTCCCACGGTGCGTAGGATCTGCCGAATTTTTTTTTTGTTCCGAAACAGCTGCAAGTAACATCGTGGCTTTGTGGTAGGACACCTCCTTGCCACGCAGACGGCCGGGTTCGTTCCTCAAAGGGACCAAAGATATTTATGGTGAAGGTAAAAACCCGAGGCACTGCGCCGACCAAAGTCGAAATTAAAACACTCGGAGAAATACGTTTCGGTGAAATGAAAAATGTGTCAAGCAGTTCGCCTTATGTACGCTTGAATACGTCACGTAGGCAGCGCGCATAAACCGGCGGCAGATTACGATCACTTCTGTTGAGAGTGCGCGGTGTGGTCAGCATCACGAGCGACTCAAGATGAAGACGCCGTGACAGTCCCTTTTCTCTAGCGAGAACACGTGCCCTCCCCCAGTCGACTGTGTATCCACCTTACGCATGCTTAGCCAAAGCACTGGACAAGAAGGGAAATCTGGGCTAGTTGGTTATAGTTCATTTTCGATCAGCTTACAGCGCAAAAACGACGAGGACAGAGACCAAGAATGCGACGACACGAGCGCTGTCTCTCAACTAAGGTTTATTGGAAGGAAGGGCACGAATAAATACATCCAGAGGTCATCCAGAGACAGCGCTCGTGTCGTCGCATTCTTGGTCTCTGTCCTCGTCGTTTTTGCGCTGTAAGCTGATCGAAAATGAACAAAGCACTGGATTTCACATTTCCTTTCTTCACGTCATAGTTGTGCTGCTTGAGACGCCGTTTAAAGATATTTATTGTTTATTTTATTTGCATCTTTCTCAATTTTTTGATCACGGGCGATTTTTCACTCACAAACGACGCCGTCACCGGCGCCGGAATTTGTGCGAAACGACCTCTGTAGCCCAATCGCATTAAAAACCAAAATAATTTTCCCCGGGAGATTTCAACCCGCACACCCAGCTCCAAAGGCGAGTGTTTCAACCACTGAGCTGCATACCCGTGCTAGTAGAAAGTGAATATACCTGAAGCATACGAAGAAGAGCTACCAGAAATAAAAGAATATACTGTCGAAACCCGCAATAACAAAATCGCGAAACATTCTCGCAACAGCGAAATCATTTCCTGTCCCCGGCGAACGCCAATAGGATTCAATGCATCTAGCATTCCTCGAGAACGAAATGTTGCAAAACTGCAATCCCGCAACAACAAAAATAGACAGGACGTTTCGCCGCACATTTTCTGCCCGCGCAAAGTAGGCATACTACAAAATGCGCTGATGTATCTTTGCTTCACACTTACACTGCGTTAAGCACCACCACATTGCGCCTCCGTGGGTGCCTCCATCTTTGTTTACGAAACCGGCACGATGCCGGAAGCCCCTGCAGATGTCATCGCCACCAACTCGTTTGTTTAGACGGTGATTTTGTTTTAACAGGAAGGTGTTTTATGCCGGGGTCCACCACGGCTCTACTGACGCATTTCCGTCAAGGATATGACGTTGTAAAATATAAAGAACGTATGGCAAAGAAAAAACTAGAAGAAAAAGTTCCGTCACCGGGAGTCAAACTTACGATCCCTCGATCCCCAGCGCGCAGCGTGAAACGACTCCGCCACAAACGGCACGTTCTTCGTCATGCTAACGGTGTGCTATTTATATACACCATTTGCCGGTGGCGGTATTCGGAGATCTGGGTCACGGTGTAAGAATAAGTTAGGTGCTGACAGTCGCCACTCCGCCTGAGAAGAGGGAGCGGGTAGATTGTGTTCGCCGATGACCTTGAGCCACGAGTAGTTTTCGCGGCGCGTGTTGAGATGGCGCTACAGAATGGGGTCTCAGGGGCTCGCGCGGCACTCATTCCGAAATTCACGCGCAAAGAAAGATCTTCCTGAAAGCTTTGCGTGCATCGCATTCTGTGATTTAAAAACGCGTTGCCCTGTGCCTGTGAGCCCTGTGTGCATTTGTTTTGCTGATTCGTGTATTGTGATTGAGTGCACGTATACCTCGGTGCTATGTATGATGACGAGTACCTTTTAGCGGCCTTGTCGCTGGCTGCGCCTCGAAATGGGCAAAACATCTTTTGTACCAAATTGCAAGATTACAATAACAGAGAGATGAGCTAGTTGGTACGCCCTGTCTCTTTTTAGAATGAAATTGCAAGACTTCTACGGAGCGTGTATCGTTTTCCAAGGCTCCGCGTGAACCCGAGCGCTTAGATAAGTGGCGACAGGCGATTCCGAGAGCAGACAGAGTTTTGGAGCCTACTGACAATGTGTGCGCGAAGCATTTTCCGGAAGAAGCGATCTCTGCAACATTTCATGTACAAGGGAAACGTGCTGTTGCACGCCTGAAAGAAACCCACGCTCTCTTCGGATGCTGTGCCTAGCATTTTCCACGGCTGCCCAAAATGACATACTGCCGCTAGTAAAAAAACAAAGAAGAGAGACGAACAGGACGACAAAAAGGGCGGCCGCCCTTTTGTCGTCCTGTTCATCTCTCTTCTGTGTATGTGTTTTTTTACTAGCGGCAGTATGTCATACAGCAAGCAATACCAACTAGGCCAAGAAGTTCTGTCGAAAATACCTGAACACAATCTGGACGCGGCCCTGGCGGCAGTCCTCAAGAACCAGAAAACCTCAAAAACGGCAGGCTCTACTGCCGTCTTTTTGGAAGCGACGGGGGCCAAAGGGTTCAACTGTTTCGGAAGTGCCTTACCCGACCGCTGAATGTACGCCAATTTTATTGCACGCAGAGACAGCGTCTCCGCGACCTGGCGATGCTGAATCAACGGGCACGCAACGCAAGAGGCCGCGCTTCGACTTCTGCAGCGACGAGTCTCCTCCACATGAAGAACAGCATGCTTATGAACAAAGCACTGATAGTGGCATATGCGCCTCACGTCGTCATCAAGCCGGAAAGGTAATTTCTTGTTTTAAATTCAGATGCCACTTTATGAGCTGCCTCATCTATACCTATTAGGGCCAACAAACATTCAATGTTGTAGAATAATCAGTGAACAGATAGTTTCGTGATACATTGGTTGAAACTTGTCTGATGAAGTTTTTCTTTTCGTTCAGTTTGCTAAGCAACTAGAGCGCAACAGCGATATACTCACACAGACACTCACACACACACACGTACGTGCGCGCGCACACACACACACACACAAACACACACGCACACATATGCACATACACACAGATGCTCGCACGCACACAAACGCACACACATACGCACGTACGCATTCACTCACACACACACAGACACACACGTTCACACATGCGCACGCACACAATTACATACGCATGCACATACAAAAATGCACACACGCACATGCACACAGACGCGCACACATACGCGTGCACGCACGCAAATGCACACATGCGCACGCGCATGCTCTTATACACACGCGCACGCACACATGCGCTCACACACACGCAGGCACACATGCGCGCACACACACACGCGCGCGAACACACACTCGCAATACACACACGTGCGCGCACGCACGAGTACGCACGCAGTACATATACACATACGCACACACATGCACGCACACAAATGCATACAGCGCACGCACACAAATGCACACACGCAAATGCACGGACGCGCACACATATGCACGCACGCAAATGCACACACACGCGCGCACGCACACAACACACACACACACTTACACATGCTCACACATGAGCACGAACACAAACTCGCAATACAAACACGCGCGCACACTATCGCCTTCCTTATCGCTAGCGTGCCTGCGCTCTTCGGTGGAGACGGCCGCAAGGTAAGCCAAACCGCAAACGCCCTCGAGCTGCTATCCTTCGAGCTGCTGTTTCTTATTGCAACTACCTCGTATATTCATTCACGGCTAACGCTGCTTTTTTGTTCAGAACCAAAGACGCTGACGCCGCCGACACCGGAATTTCAGCGAAACGAGCTCTTTTACGGGGTCGCGTCAAAATGCGACCGCTCTCCAGACCAACGTTTGCTGCTGTCGGAACATTTTTATAACAAGAACGCCGTTGGGAAATAATGTTCACATACATTTAGAAAATCAATGTTGTTACTGCAGAATCCCAGTGTACTGATTTACTGACATCTATGTGCATAAGTATATCGCGCGTAATAAACAAGCGAGGTTCCCTAGTAATAACCTACTATGTGCGGATCGGCGCCTTTCCCCAATGAGCCCTCTTCTGCTAGCGCCACCTGTCGCAGCCAAAAGGAAACAGCCAAGGCGGCGAACACAATCTGGACGCGGCGCTGGCGGCAGAGTCATCACCTAACTTATTCTTACACCGTGATCCTGGTACATCAGCATGTTTTCGTTATCACTAGCAAGATGGCACGAAGGGCTCGAAGAGCGCGCATTAAAGGTCGTCGCCCCACGCGTTGAGATTAGCGCGTGCCTCTAGAGGGCGTGGCCACTCCTGCGCGCGCGGCTTATCTTGTACGCCTTGCGCTCCAAGCGCAAGTTTGCGTTGAAGTTACACAGAACACGAAGGTCACTTCGCCCACCGCAGCGGCCGCTTTTGCGAAAGGAGCGCGCTGCTCACAAACAAATAAGTACAACTGTGACAGTTCGCGCTCAGCCTGCGTATACTTGTGCGTTCGCTTCGTGCGTCCTCCTTTGTATTTTACCAGCGCACTTTACCTGTCGAGCTCATCCTGTGTACGTTCCGTGCATCCTTTCCGCTTGAGCAGCGCGTTGCAAGTTTCGAGCTGCTTTGACGCTCTTCGCGTGACATTACAACTTGTTGCTATAGCATTCATTCCTTCGCCATCGGGGCAAAACAATGCATAACATACGCTGAACTGCGTCTGTGAAGACAAGTTTTACTTTCGTGTTATACTGATTCCTATGACAAAGGGATCAGCCATGTTTTTTCATGTATAGTCGCATTTACTGAGGAATACGGTGGGTGTGGTGCCTGTGTAGGTTTCTTCCAGTAGTTTTATGTATAATTCGCCGACTCCCCGGTCCCGCAGTTCCTGCATGACTGCTGATTTTTTGACCGACTCAAGTGCCTTCTCGTAATCTATGAAGGCTATATATAGGTATCGGTTATGTAGTATAGCGGCGGCAGCCTAGCTGCCGTCATGAAAGGACGGAGACGTTGACGATTCCGTGTTAGCCGAGAACAACCCATAAAGCGTTTATTGCACGCATATAGTATATAAATAAAGTGGAAAAGGGAAGCACTTCATAGAAAACAAGAAAAAAAGAACATGGCGCATGCGCAATGACAGCGCGCACATGAGACGGCGGTTTGATAGAACAGGTTATATTCCGCGCATTTCTCTATCACCTGATTCATAGTGTGACCATGGCCTATTGTCGAGTAGACTGTACGAAGTCCTGCTTGGTCATCGGTTGATTGAATTCTAAGGTCATCTTAATTCTACTAACTATTATCTTTGCAAATAGCTTCTAGACGACGGGCAGCAAGCTGATCCGCCTGTAATTGTTCAAGTCCTTGAAGTCGTATTCGCCATATTCCTCCATAAAGAAAGTGACAAAATTCCACTCCGGAAGGGTGTAAGGCAGGGAGACACGGTCTCCCCGATGATATATTCACGGCGTGATTTCAGGAGGATTTCATGGCCCTCGACAGAGAAGAGTTAGGGATACCAGTTCATGGAGAGTACCTTAGTACCCTGCTATGGCATTGCACTGATGAGTAACTCAGGGGACGAATTGCAGCTCATGATTACTGAATCGGACAAGGAAAGCAGAACGGCAGGTCTGGAAATTAGCATGCATAAAACTAAAGTAATGTACAACAGTCTCGGAAGAGAACAGCGCATTGTGATAAGTAGTGGGGCACTGCAGGTGGCGAAGGAATACGTCTACTTAAGACAGGTAGTTACCGCGGAGCCGTACCATGAGACTGAAGAAACTAGAAGAATAATAATGGGTGAAGCACATTCGCCGAGCATTCTCAAATCATGAATGGTAGTTTACCAGTATCACTCTAGCGGAAGGCATATAACAGCTGCATCTTAACGGTACTTACCTACGCAGCAGAAACCTGGAGGCTTACAAAGCGGGTTCAGGAAGACTCAGCGAGCAATGGAAATGAAAATTATAGGTGTAACCTTAAGAGACAAGAGAGCAGAGTGAGTCAGGGAACAAACGGATGTCAAGGACATCTTAGTCGAAATCAAGAAGAAATGGGCATGTAGCGCGTAGGCAAGATAACCGCTGCTCATTAAGAGTAACAGACTGCATTCCAAGAGAAGGCGCGCGGGGGAGAGAGAAAGTTAGGTGGGCAGATTAGATTAAGAAGTTTGCGGGTATAACCTGTACGCAGCAAGCACAGGACCGGCTTGATTGGCGGAACATAGGAGAGCCCTTTGTCTTGCTGTGGGCGCAGTCGGGCTGATGATGGTGATATCCGCATACAGTGCTATTCTCGGGGCTGTCGTGAGCAAGAGTTTCGCTTACGTACGTAAACTTTATTTTGTCGTGCGAAGAATGGGTCCGGAACCCATTCTATAGTGATGTGCTCCAGCAGCCGCACAGCGACGTGGCAAATTTTCGACGGAGCAGTGATTTCCATAGCTACATCGGTGCGCGTGTTTGACGCTTTCGAAACGATGCGGGCGTAGGTGTACGCAGGGTTCGTCATTCGTGGGAGCCAAGTTTCATCGCAGCCCTTATCGGTGGAGTCCAAAAGACATCTTTCAGAATGAATAAAAAACAAAAATGAAGCGATGGCGTGTTTCTCACTGTATGGCCTCACTATCGTCGCTGGTTTTGTGGTACTAACGGTGGGAAGTAAACAGTTCTTGAAGTGCAACATCTGAGACCTTCGACCGCCGTCAGAAAGCTGAGTGGTTCTCTTTAAAAGTTGAGGAACTTCGCCTTTAAGAGCTCCACACACGAACTATCGCCTTCCCAATCGCTAGCCTGTCTTCGCTTCTCGGTGGAGCCCTGAACTGCGCCGCAAGGAAAGCAAACGCCATCTGGCTACTCTCTTTATTTGCATCTACTGCGAATTTTCGCTCACGGCCAACGCTGCTTTTTCTTTCACAACCAGAGACTCCGCAGCCGACGCCGCCGACAACGGAATGTCTGCGAAACGAGCTCACAGCTTTCTGACGGCGGTCGAAGGTCTCAGATGTTGCACTTCAAGAACTGTTCGCGCCTGTTCGCACCCCTAATCACGGAAGGGTGATTAGGGGTGCGAACGGGCGCCTCCACTGACACTACACCCCCCCCCCCCGTGCGCATGCCTATGGATGCGAAAGAAATGTGGCGATTTCGTATTGAACTTGATGCGCTGCGAAGGAAGATTTCTGCGTTTATTACTTGGAAATGGTCGACAAGACGAGCCCATTGAATTTTCCTGTTAGGTTTTCGTTTTGCTGACCGTGTCATCTTCGCCATAGCGAAACTTTTGTTTCCCCGCCGATTTCGTCATTGTTGGGTTCAACTGTATACAAAAATTACACCAATTCTCGCTAAAGGGGACCATGAGGCGATGCGAAGCCGGAGCACTTGCATGATCGCGTTCCGTTGGCGTTCTTTGGGCATGCTACCAACCTCGCGTCGTGGAACGCGAAGAGGAACGCTATGCGCGTCTTGTCTTCCCTCTAGCCTGGCCGTTAATTCTCACAGGGCGAGCGGGGAACGCAGTCGGCAGGCGTGCGAGAGGAGGGTCAGCGTAGGAGAGGAGAGAGAGGGGGAGGGGACGCGCATGCGCTGGTGCTGATCGCGGCGTTGCGCAGGAGAGAATTTCGGCATGTCTAGCCCGCGTTTCAGAGGAAGAGTGCAAAGGGAGAGGGGAAGTGGAGAGGGAAGAAGGAAAGTGGATAAGGGAGTGGGGAGAGGGCAGGGGAGAGGGAAATGAGAGATGTGGAGGGGAGACAGAAGTGAGAGAGGGGAGGGGAGAGGGGCAGTGGAGAGGGTGAGTGGAGAGGGTATGCGCATGCGCAGTAAGGGTTGTCACGCCGCACACCACCACCACCATCGGATTGAACTCCGCCATAAGATACTTCGCATCTAAAATAGCTAAGTTTTTTGGCGGGGCTGGACTTGAACCCGGGTCCCCATGCTCCGAAGGCGATTGTCTTGACCACTAGCATTTTCTTTACGGCAGAGCTGTCATGCCTTTAGTTATGCCGTCACGCGTTCGCAAAAACTATCATCGTCACGAGTGCCGCACTCCACCTTTGTAGCACGTGCAACTCGGCCGCACGTGCTCTCTTCGTCCTCTTCATCTGCTCCTCTTCCCGAACATGTGCGCCCGGTACGCGCATTCCCGCAGCGCCAATTTCTCCGACGTGGGATGTAATAACTCTTATAGTACAGAGAGAGTGAAAGAAAGATAGAAACAAAATGATAGAAAGAAAGGGGAAAGAGACAACAAATAGACAGAGAAAGAAATACAGAGAGAGAAAGAAATTGAAAGAAACAGACGCAAGAGAGATATAGAAAAAACAGACAAAAATACAGAAATGGGGAGAAATTATAGAGCAAGAGGTAGAAAGAAAAAGGAAGGGAGAGAGAAAGGGAAGAAAGAAATAGATAGGGAGAGAAAGACACAAATAACAAATAGTCCCAGTTTCACCGCAAGGGCGAAGCAATGAATGCGATAGCAACAATTTGTAGTGTTTTACGAAGTGAGGCTGGCCGCTACCTCTTTTGTATCCGATCTTGCGTAACTACAAAACTTTAGTGTAAGAGAATACGGCCGCTCTAGGGAGGGACGCTCTTTCCGCATAGTCACTTCGCGCTGATCGCCCAGCAAGTAGAAGGGGTACAAGCCGCCAGCTGATGGCTCCTGAGATAGCGCGCGCGCCAGCGCCCTTAGAATCAAAGTTCAATGTTGCTGCTCGAGCGACGCCCCCTCCTCGCGCCTTTTCATGCTCGTTCAAGACGGGCGGGGCGTTTCCTGTCTGCTTCGACAGCAGGCCTCCCGAGCGAGGTATTCTTATCGCATGCGCTCTCCGAGCGACGGAAATGGGCCGACTCGTTTGATCTCTGCTTCGGCTGCGTTCGTCGGGCCCGGTCGCGCGCTTTTACCCGCGGTAGAACATACGATGCGCGGGGGGATGTTATCAATTTGGACTTCATACGGGACATGACGGCGACGGCAACGGCGATGGCAAAAACCCGTCGAGACTGTCTATACATGTGCTATCGCAATAATAAACAAGGACAAAAGGAGATAGGAAAAAGGGAGAGAAAGAGAGAAAGAAAGAGACGGAGAAAGGAAAATAAAAATGGCTGATTCCCTCATTATAGAAATCGGTATAACACGAAAGTGAAACGTGTCGTCACAGAGGTAGTTGATTATTTATAGTGAATTGGTATATAAGATCTTGTCGGATGTCTACTGTTGTTTGGCAGATGTAGCACCGCTTGATGTGGACGCACTCACGTTGGCGCCTAGTGGCACACCTCCGTACCGGTGACTAACGCCCATGGTCATGATTGCGGTAGCTGAAGTTCTTAACATATACGTGGGCACCGCATACGGTGAATCCCGCGCAAAGATGGCATCACCAAGCACATAATAAACACTGATACCCGATATGCACTCCTTCAAAGCGTCGTGAAACGCGAAGAGAAACGCTTCGCGCGTCGTGTCTTCCCCATCGCCTGGCCGTTAATTCTCACAGGGCGAGCGGGCAACGCGGTGCGACAGCCAGGCGAGCGTTGGCGAGCTATTTTTCGATATGGATGGATGCTATGAACGAGGTTTGGGCTAAAGCCGTCACCTCGCGGTGTTTAAAGCGTTGACGAAATTACACTTCTAGTGGAAACGCGCCGAGTGGGACAGTCATACCAACGCGTTTGTTTGTTTTTATCGAGCCTGGCGGCCCACATGTCCCCGCCCCATTATAAAGGGGACACTCATAGCATCCATCCATCCATCCATCCAAGAGCACTGCGAGAGGAAAGTGTGAAAGCTAAAAGGCGCGGTCATGTAGCTGCCGTAACGTGTTTGTCGGTAGCTCAGTGGGCTGAACGCCCGCCAGCCATCGTGGTGGACCGAGAGGTCACGGGCTCGACTCCAATCAACGGAACTTTGTTATAGTTTAGTTTCTTTGCCATCTTATGACAATAATTTTGCTCACGCATTTCCGTGACGGAAATACGTCGTGAAAGTCTTGGTGGACCCCTGCATAAAACACTTTCGTGTTAAAATGAAGCCCAACAGAGAAGGCCGTCCAGCTCTGCTCTTACTTCAGGCTTGGCGCGACTACTGCAACGCTGCCTTAATTTTTTTCCTTATTCAGGGGCTACACGTACGTGCACCTTGCAGAAAGTGCATGCATGTGAGCCACATCACTGCGTTGTACCCGCAGCGCAAAACAAATGTAAAAAGAAAATACTTTCGCACGAAGGTTTCGTACGCTTCCGCGGTAGTGGTATTAAAGCCCCCTCCACGACAATATGTAAACCCGACATGGAAAATCATACGCATTCGGCAAATTCAGCCTCTGCGAAAATTTGATCCCAAAGATGCGTTGCGGTGCTCTAGCGATCAGCCTGTTGAAGGGCCCCTCACTAGGTCGCATTTCGAGCTGACAAGTGGCCGATTTGTAACGCTATGCACCGTGGAAAGGGGTGAAAAATTGGCCACGTATCTGCGTGCTTCGCTGCAAATGTCGTGGAAAGACGATAGCAGTCTGCCGGCCGTACTACATGAGTCCTTGTCTCATCCGCGGCCACCCGCGATGCTGTTCCCAGAGCCACTGCCAGGTCGCAGCACCATATCGTCGGCAGAGGGCTTTTTCGTGCATAGCGTCGCATTTTCAGCGCAGCCTACGAAACACTAGGGTCTTTAGAATTACGTATCTATGTATTTTCTAGTAAAGGAACACACCACCTGATACTTACGTATTGATGTTTCGCCTCAGATATGCGTAATATTTGCGTTTCGATGGAGAATGTTCACAATTAGGAACGCAGCTACCAGTTCAAGATGGCTGGCCGTTCAGCAAGTGCTTAAACTTTGGCCGGGTGGCTTTCCGGGTGGAAAGACAGACCGAAACTTGTGCGTTCAAATATCTTTACAGAACGCTGCTCGCCCTTCTTTCGGGCGCGTGCCCCAAGATGGTGGGGATGACATAGAATTAAGAATGATTCTACGTATTATCTGTGCTCTGACGTCACTCACAGTAGCATGTGACACTGCGACAATTATTTGAGGCGACATATGTAGTTTATCTTATCTGTTGCTTGAATAGAATAATGAAAGTTGGCAGAAATAATAAAACACACAAACGAAGTATGCTTTTCTTTTTCTTTTTTTTACTTCTAATCGCAGCGAGATGCATGCGTTCGTGTTCTCGCCGTTTCCGCGGCGTGCAGGCGCCAGACCTGACAAAACTTGGCGCGTTTTAAAGACGATAGTCTTTCTCGGGATACTTAAACGGAGAAATTTTTGTCTGTCTTTCTGTCTGTCTTTCTGTTTGTCGGCACGTCACTCGATTCAGCGACTCGGCCAAAAATGAACCACTTGCCCAAGAGCCAGCCATCTTGAACGGCTGACTAGGTTCATACTTGTGTACATTGTCGATCAAAAAGCAAACGTTACGCATATCTGAGGCGCAACATCACTAGTTAAATATTAGGTGGTGTGTTCCTTTAATGGAGAATGCATACATACGTAATTCTAAAGACACCAGCTTCTTAAGCTGCGCTGAAAATGCGACTGCGCTGAAACTTGTCTTCCTTCGTGCCCTCTGCACGAGCTAATTGTTGTGTTTCGGTTTCGGTTCTGTAATGCACTGTACCAAGGAGGTTGCACTTAACGAATACCATGGGGCGCCGCTCTGGCATTCCTGTTTTACCGAGGCGACGTGTAAATAAAAGAGCGTGTGGAGAGTACTCGTTAAGTGCGGACGTTTCTTCTGCTTCATCGCTTCGCGCCAAACTGCGTGTTCGGGCTGGCTGGCGTCCCCGCCGGTCGCGTTGGTCACCGCCGGTCTTCGCCTGCTGCTGCGCCGGGACTACCAGCCCGCAACACAACACTCATGTTTGCCGACGTATTGCCAGATGACGTCCACATCTCAGGCAGCGCCTCTTCTATCGTCTTTAGACGACATTTGCAGCGAAGCACGCAGATACGCGGCCAATTTTTTGGTGTGTCATCTTTGACAGCAGTTCCAGCGGTGCGACGCGGTGTATCGCGGTAAGGATCCATGGTACGTGCCAGCCTCTCTAAACGTGCACGCGCTGAAGAATACATCTCGCAGAAACAGGCAGCACACTACAGAGAACGCCGACACAACACAACAGCGCTCATGTGCTCGGGCTGGCTCGGGCACGTCATGCGCACGTGACATTGCGCGAGCATGACGTGTTGATGCGTCTGCGCCATGGGATCCTCCGGCTTCGATACCGAAGAGGGCAGGGAAGGAATTCGGCTAGCGAGGGCTACACGGGGGGAGTGGCAAGGGTGTCAAGCTCGCCTCATCGCATCATGGTTTCGCACCACTTCAAAATATTGGTTTTCTCAGCTCGTAATGAAGCAGTTTCGAAACTTCTTGTGGTACAACGCTCTTCATTGGCCACGCAACAACCTCCAGAGTGTCTAGCTATAATTTCTTATGAAAAATTCGTGACATCCTGTTTACGAATTTTTCATCCTAAGCTTCCATTTTTTCCTTACTTCGCCCCTCCCCCCCTTTTTTTCTTCATTGCAATTTCTTATGTGGCCTAGTCAGGGGCCCTTTAAGGGGCCGCCAAAGAAGATGGCGAACGCTAGAAGAAGAAAGTGTCATACCGATGTGCCGCCTACTCCGGAAAATAATGAACATTCTTTATAGCACCCGCCACGCTGGTCTAGTGGTTGTGGTGCTCGACTGCTGGCCCGCACATCGCGGGATCACATCCCGGCCGCGGCGGCCGCATTTTCGATGGAGGCCTAATATGCTTGAGGCTTGTGCGTTTACACTTAGGTGCACGTTAACGAACCCCAGGTGGTCGAAATTTTCAAAGCCCTCCACTACGGCATCTCTCATAATCATATCGTGTTTTTGGGACTTTAAACCACAACAATTATTATATAGCGTTCTTTATGAGATTCGACAAGCATGCCGTTACTGCCAAATTTACCAAGCTGGGCTTTGTGTCAACGACCCCCGAAGATATATTCAAATTTAATGAAATGCAGTGTACGCAGCCGCCACGCACTCCATTGCTCCCGATGCGAATGCAAGGTGTGCTACTCAAGCCGCAGTTAAGAAAGCCATATAGAGAAGAGCATGCACGTGAATCTGCATCTAAAAAAGAAGTGCGTGAGGGTGTCTTCAATGTTGTTTTTCATCAAGGGAATAACCTCTCAACACCTTGATCATTGCGCTAAATGATGGCTTTGAATTAACTCTTAGTCACGTAATATTTCTCGTCCGCACCAATTTTTTCATTCACAAAACTGAAGATCTTGTCGTATGCGCCGTAGAGAAGTGTTCGACAGCGAACGCTTCATGTCTTCCTTCCGTTGTCGCGCACTCTATTTCTTTTTAAAAATGCGGGCAGTTTGCACTAGTCGCGCAAAACTTGGCACTCCCCGTCGACCGACACGTCTCGCTTCGAGGCTTCCTCCTAGGGAGTATGCACTTTCTTAGGACGCCCCACGAGCCTCTGCACACGAACGGTCGCAGCCAGGCTATGCACTATAGAGCGGAGGGTATGCACTATAGAGGTTGCACGCGATGTCTCGGTCAGTGGGTGTGGGTTAGGTACTGCGCATGCGCTGCTTGGCCAGGTGGTGCGGTATCTGTTTACTAGGCGACGCGATGCTTGCTTCCTCTTTCTTTCTATCTTTTTCTCTCTCCATATTTCTTTCTCTGTCTTTCGTTAATGTTCTCTCCCTTTTTCTCTTTCTAATTCTTTCTGTGTTACTCTTTACTATCTCCCCTCCTCCTTTCCTCCTCCCTCCTCACCATCACATCTCTCCTCCTCACGTTCACTTCGCTTTCCCATCCCCTTGCTACACTATACTGTACAAGGGTATTCTATGCTCTGCTGGTGTGCCTGAATAGCCGAGTGGTTAGCACGCTCGCCTTCGGATCGAGGGTACGCGGTTTCGAATCCCGCCTCGTGAATAATTTCTTTTTCGGCAAGAACTTTTCTGTTTCTCTTTCTTTACACATTTCTGTCTGTGTTTCTTTCTCTCTTTCTTTCTCTCGGTCTCTCTCTGTACTCGTTTTCTCACCCATCAGGATTATGACAGGCCACACCATAGCGTGAGTAGTGGGATTTGCCCAAATTGTGTGGCACATGCCCGTTCATGATGATGATAGTTTCGGGGCACGGCAACACATCTTAGGCCGACCTAGAACATCTTTTCTGGTAAAAAACCGCACGCGCGAACCAGAACATTTTCCCATCTAGCGCTCTTAGTACTGATACAAACTCTTGCATAGTACAAATGAGCAACACGAGAGTAAGCACTGAGCAGGTGAAACCATTACAATGCCCAGAAATAGACGTCAGACTCTGCCCAGGCGGCGCTGCAAAAAACACCGCCACCAGCGCCCTCATCGCAGCCCTGGCACTAACTGGGTAGTACAAAGAAAGCCGTCCGCAAGCGAATGTTCATAGGCCACAATAGAACTCCCCTTTTTGTTGGTGTCGAGGCGCGGTTTCTTGAAAATCAAGTACCTGGAAAGCTTCTTCCGCCAATCCACGCTTCAAAAATGTAGGAAGCTCATCAAAGTGAACTGCGGGTACAATGCAGAAGAAGTTTCGGTTATTTCGGCGCGCTGCAACTCGCAAGTACAAGCGAGCATCGCTCGACATCGAGTTCGAGGCAAGCCCTCCGAAGTACGTTCTGTAGTGCCTACATGCGTTAATTATACGTAATGTCAGAGCGATGAAGTACATACGCGATCAATTTATTAGCTATCTATCTTATGATCAGTGGTACAAAGCTCGCTTTATCAGAGACGAATGGCCTCGGCGATTTTCACCTTTTCAGTTCCATTTTAGGATCTTGCTCGCCAATTAAGCTTCTTATGCTCGCGCCTTGTCCATGTCCGGCGTACCGGCGTGTCCGCCGGCGTATACGACATGTACACTACTTCTCATTGGTCCCGCCAAGAGCGCAGCTGCGTTCTCTCCGGTGGTTTCAAGGATGGTCACTAGATGGGGCACCGCCGCTCAAGGCGGCACACACCACGCTCGGCGCAGCTGCGCTCTCTCTGGTGATTTCAAGAACGCTTACTAGATGGCGCGCCGCCGCTTAAGGCGGCACACACCACGCTCAGCGCGCAAGCGCTAGTTAGGAGACTGCTCGAGGGCCGCACCTCTCATTTGGCTCGCTTCCTTTCCCTTGGCAGGGAGCTCACTAAGTGAACGATCTTCGTTGCCGCTCCGCAGCATCAACGGCAGCAGCGCGACGGGCTCGCAACGCAGCAGCAGCTCGGGAAGATCTCGCGTTGCCAATAACCAGCCAACACATGATGTCACGTTACGCTCTCCGATGCGTATCGTACGACTGCAAACGTCCCACCACCATCAGAGGCACCTGTATCGATGTTGCCTTCTCGAACTTTCCGCTGCGTCCCATTATCGATGATCCCTTGGCAACATACTTTACTGATCATAAAGCAATCATCTTTAAAGGGAAACGAGTCCCCAAGGTCATCGAGGGACGCCCTTCTTGTACTTTGTAAAAGAACATCTGTTGTGTATATGTAATGCATATAGTTCATCCATCATAAAGCAATCATCTTAAAAGGGAAACCAGTCCCCGAACTCATTCAGGGACGCCCTTCTTGAACTTGGTAAAACAACATCTCTTGTGTACATATGTTTATAGTTCATTCAAATGTATATATACTTCATCAAAATGTATATAGTGCATCCAACCGTAAATTAATAAACATTGTGTATGTAATGCATATATAACAACGTTGTCACGTCTATATATGATGGTAGAGGAATGTCTTTGAACCTGGTAAAACAACATCTCTTGTGTGTATATGCTTATAGTTCATCCAAATTTATATATACTTCATCAAAAAGTATATAGTGCATCCAACCGTAAATTAATAAACATTGTGTATGTAATGCATATACAACGTTGTAACGTCTATGTATGATGGTAGAGGAATGTGTACGGAGCATTTGCGGGTTACCCGATCATCTCCAAGCAAGCTCCTCTAACATCATTCACTTCGTGGATATGGCGGTGCATTTTTTAATTCATCTTCTTCCTGTGCATTGGACTGTTTTATTGCGCATCCTCAAATGGTCTCCTGACTGTTTTCTTCCGTTTGTATATACTGCAAATGGGGATACGTGCGTGTCCACTTTCGCAGGGTACAACCAAAGGCAAAACCATGACCTCTGAGATTGCTACGGCAATCGCGGAGGCCACGGGCAAAACAAACCTGATGGTGTTCACGACAAATATTTTGCGATTTACTTGTATGACGCACGTGTTAGCTAGTTAGAACCGGAACTCTGAGCCCTCAAAGCGTACATTCGCGATGCTGTGCGGTGACGACCAACTCAGATTATAGGATGTCGCGGTGTGCGTATCACGCGTCTTCAGTCTGCCTCTAGCTGCTCACTCCCTGTTACACGGCACGCACCGCGGTCAGAGCATTTGCTAAGCTTCACAGTCAAGGTTACCCGGCTCTCCATCATGCTTACGCAAAACAACAGCAGAGCCACGTTATCGCACCTTTTCATGCGACCGGCTGTGGAGTACGCGGGTACTTCTCTTACCCAACACGCTCGCAACGGCCCGCATCCAGCGGTCTCGCCTTTCTGTTTCGTACGACAACTGTGGAAATCGGTAAAACTGAACTTTGTGATTCAGCAACAGTAGCGTCGATTGCGGTCTTTGTTCGAA
Organism: Rhipicephalus sanguineus; assembly: GCF_013339695.2. Classification (NCBI taxonomy): domain Eukaryota; kingdom Metazoa; phylum Arthropoda; class Arachnida; order Ixodida; family Ixodidae; genus Rhipicephalus; species Rhipicephalus sanguineus. The sequence goes on along the minus strand of NC_051178.1, from coordinate 12,679,726 downwards.
GCGTGCGGAGCGGTCTCGTCTGCTGTTTTCGCAGTCGTTCTGGCGAGTGATCCAGCGAGCACTTCATGGCGGTTCGGTGGCGCGTCCGACTAGCAGAGAGAAATTCACAGCTTTCCTTCTGAGTGATAAATGCGCAAACACACGCAATATTAAGCTCCAATCGTTGTTTTGTACTCGCTAGTTGCACCTGGTCCCACAGCAAACTGTGCGAGGAAGTCTTTCTTTGTATTACCCAATACTTCTCCGAGAGGTGGCGCCACGCGTCTTGGAAACTCCAGAGCCTGACGTCTATACACTCGAGAACAGCAGCTCAGTGTTTTCGATTGAACTTGTGTAGATAGGTCCGGCGTTTTTCAATGCTTTCATGAAGTTTTTCAATGCTTTCATGAATTCCTAATAGTGGGCAGTAAGAAAATCTTAGGGTGTCGTACGCTGAAATAACTATTAGTAATGGCTGGGTTTTTACACGCCAAACCACGATATAGTTATGAGGCACTCCGTAGTGGGGTACTACGAATTAATTTCGACCATCTGGAGTGTTTGAACGTGCGCTAAAGTCAAAGAACACGCGTATTCTTGCACATCGCGCCCCGATCAATATGCGGCCGCTATGGCAGGAAACCAAGCCCGCGCTTTGAGCTTAGCAGTGTGACGCATACTTGCTAAGCACTCACGGCCAGTGGGTGTCATAATGCAGGAAGGTACATTGAAGTACGTAATTCGCTTGAAAATAGTTCTTGACATTTCCTATAGCAGGGATGAAAATTCTGTGAACCAGGAACGCGCCTGGAGCTACAGCCACATTCATCAGTGTCCAGCGACGTTTCCAGTCCACCTTTCCCTGAAACTCCGTTTTGTTTAGAGTACTATAAGAGGAAATAGTTAAAGCTAACGACAGGGCAAAGTACTATCGACTAGAAAGCTCTCACCTAACGCCTTCGTACTGATGAGCCGTGTCATCGCACAAAGTCAAAGGCAAGTCCTTGTTCTTCACTGGCCTCAAAAGAGAGAGGAGTTAGGAATATACGAAACGCAAACAGGGAGATGAGGATCCAGAGGCTCGCCACGCAATCCCCACATCTAGATGCATCTGACTAGAGGTCAAAAAAAAAAGAAAGTGTCTCGTTGAATTTTACTCACGTACGTATATTTCACCAGGCTGCATTAGCGACTTTAGCTCGCTAGAAGGTCTGTATTAGGAAGCGATTCTCCCCATTGCTAAGCTTAATTTCGGACACCTGGCATTAGAAGGTACACAAGGATTACGTACAGGGCTGCGCTCCTGAAGGCCACCGTCTCTCAAGTGCGAGAGGAACTGAGCCACTCGGGAGCGTCCTGCTCGCTTTGCCATCAGGCTCCGGTCGAACGACGTCGGCGGCTGAAGCACTAACGTGGCCTACCATCGCTGAAGGCTTGGCTATGGGCGCCTTTGCATCGAACTTTTGCTCTCTTCCTTCTGAAGAACCAGCAGTTTTCTTCGAACTTGCAATGGTGGTAGCAGATCCGACCTTCTTTAGTTGCGCGTCAGTCGTTGCCGCACCGCATGGCTCTTTTTGATCTGCGTCTGCGCCAACATCACCAGGCTTCGGTCGTTTGAGGGAACGCGCAGGCATTGCGTTGAACACGAGCTCTGGGTAAGCAGACTGCTTGATTGGTTGGTTGGTTGGTCCTCAGTTACTTGGCGCAACCCACCACGGGGGATCGGCCATGAAACAGGTGGTACCTTATTTTAGAAATTAAATTGTTTTACAATACGAATATGTTTAGGAATGAATGGTTTAAAAAATTAGATTCACTGGTACAATCCAAATGTTAAAAAAAAGAAAGCCTTTGAATAGGTTGAAACAGTGAAATGGTGCATAAACTTAACATTCTATTCTTTTTGTTTCCCGTAAAAACTTGTCTGGCTTTGACTCTGCCTCTTCTTCTAAGCACGCCCGATGACACCTACCCACTATGACAGCTTTCTTACTCTGGTACCTACCCTCTATGGCGGATTAGCCAAAAAGCCAGCGGTGAATGTAAATGTGAACATTTAGACATCAAGGCAAGGCAAGGGGAAAATTAACACTGCCATGTATAATCAGAAAAATATTTAAGTTTGTCTTCGTTCTTATTTTTTATGTGCACCCATGCTACAAGGCGTAAGCGAGTGCATATAGACTCCCTACTCTGTGACCCCTGTTGAAGTGTCGTGGTGAACAATGATTTACACCGATTGCTAGCTACATTGCGTGCAATACGGTCCTTGTTTGCCTCGGCGTCTGCAGCCAAAACTTCTGGTCTCGCATCTAAACAGACTTTTGCGAGCTCAAAGAGAGAGTAATCAAATCATAATTTTTGCACCTACTAGTCTAGATTGCTTAGCGGCCGCGCAAAGTTTCATGCAAACCTCCTTCTCTCCACGAGTACCCGATGCCGAGGCTCTTAAATCAGCGTCTCTTGCCTTCGCTTCCTACTGCATGCTTTTGTTTGTTTGCTTGCTTGCTTCTTTTGTTTTTATGTTTATTTCCAAGTGGAGCTCAAACCGAAGCTGAGCAGCCAGCACAGTCGTTTATTACCTGTGTACATAGCCACTAGAGGCCGCAGGTGGTGCAACTGTGGTGCAGCTCGGTGGTGCTATGCAGGATAATTAGAGCAGCTACAGGGGCTAGTTGGTGTTGCACCTTGGAGATTCGCGCTTTTTTTATCGTACGAGGACGGATTGAGTACACACACAAACACAGAGCACAGATCGCAGCGAACACACTGCGATCTGTGTTTGTGTGTGTACTCAATCCGTCCTCGTACGATAAAAAAGCGCGAATTTCCGCTATGCAGGATGACCCGAGCTTGCTGCGAACACCGAACACCGAGCTACAGCAAGGGTAAAAGCAAGCCTCTCTTGCACAAGTGCCACAAGCAACAAGGGAAAGCACGAGCTGTACTGGTCAGAACAGTGCGAAGGAAGTGAAACTCAGTATACAAGCGACTTCAGATAGTGCATGCCCAGTGTGAAGGCATGAGGTGCGAAAAAGCGTTAAAGAGGCAGCTTGTGCACTGGCAGTCACAAAGTTACCGCGTAAACAAATCGCAGATCAAGCGCCGTGTACAACCATCAAGGGACATTCTGCGACACTTTTTGCAAGGCAGAAGTGCAACCTAGCGATGGTTTTCTCTACCGAGGGGGGGGAGGGCTGAGAGGGCATGATTCAAGATGGTGGGAGACTCAAGGTAACATCCAAGCGGTGCTCCACATCCATGATTTTGAAATGTTAGGACTTACATGTCCTTTAAATTTAAGGAGTGCATCCCAATCGAAGAGAGGATGTAATATCCAGCTGAGAGGAACTGAAATTTCCGTGCGCCCATCAGGTGCAATGGAAAAAAAATGTTCAGTGCCTGTATTGTGCACGGTTGCAGACAGCCGCCGCCTTTGACTGTCGAGTCTCATCAGATCCTCCACGTCATCCAGCAAGCCTATTATAAACTGTTGCTCTGTCTTTGTCATGAGGAAGTTGTCAATTTCAACACGTACATAAAGGTTGGTCATAGCGTAAACTGAAATGCATATTGCTGCTCAGAAGTACATCATTGAAACAGTGGCCGAAGTGCCCAACTTGGTGCAAGCAAATTACTAATTTGGCCCAAGAAAATGTTCTTTTGCACGAAATTGTGTGGTAAGCACAGTCAAAGTATCCGTCATTTCTTTATTGATAAGCACACAACCCTTGGATCGACGTGTGAACACTGTCGTATCACACAGCAGTTTTTTATTGGTAGGGCCATATGATTTCGGGCTGTGTCATAACTAAACACAAAACAAAGATACTTTTTGCAGTATAAGCTGTTATGAGCTCACAACAACAGCTGGTTTCAGTGGGAATATTGTCTGCCACCGCCACAGGTCGGCAAACTCACTCATGAGTCGACTCACTGAAACTCACTCAGATCTGGCCGTGAGTCTGAGTGAGCCCAGGTGAAAAATATTTTGGTGAGCTTGAGGCCAAGTGAGTCTGGTTGAAGAAAATTTTTGTGAGTCTCAGTCCGAGCGAATCCAGTTGAGGAAATTATTGGTGAGTTGAGTCCGAGTGAGTCGTAAGCTCAAAATATATTTCTTGAGTGAGTCCGACTGAGCTCCACCATTTGTTGCCGACTTATGGTCCTTTCTACTCATCCTCAGTATTACTGTTAGCCTCATATCGGCTTACGTTTATACTCAAGTCTTTTCACGAATATCTCGACACACTAGCATTCATGAGCCACCTCAATATTTATTGATCAGAGGCGAGTGTTGGGGAAGGGGTGCAATGACCTCCGCTCGCAAACTCTTTCGTGGGAAATTCTTGATAAAGATATCTCCTGTGAGTCACGTATTTCACAAAAATATCCTTACTGGATCGATATATGTTAGTGATGATCTATGATATATGATGTTAACTCGTACTTGAAGGAACAAGATCAAAAGGCGTATAGTGGAGCACTGAATAAGTGAGATATTGGCGTTGAAGGGGATTAGCACCATGATCGAAAAAGCTCATTTTACGCCAATGGACTCATGAGTCGACTCACTCAGGCTCACTCAGACTCAGGTGAAGCCATGAGTCTGAATCTGAGTGAGTTCGGATGAGAAAAAAATTTAGTGCGTCGGAGTCCGTGGGAGTTCGGTTGAGAATAATTTTGGTGAGTCTGAGTCCGAGTAAGCCCTTAGACCAAAATATATTTTTGAGTGAGTCTGAGTGAGCTCCACTTCTTTTGCTGACATATGGCCACCGCGGCCAGGGTCCATGGCAGCTGTCCTCTTTAGTAAGAAAAAAGACTAGGGTTTGAGCTGGAATAAAACCCGGAATCCACATGAAAATAAAGCATCCGGCTATAAAGCCATGCAAGTACTTGAACCTTCCTCACAAAAATAATCTTTGCAGGCCTCACTTTAGGTGAGGAATCACGTTAACAGATGTACCAGATAACTGCGGGCAGCTCAAGCACGTGTGCTGCCCCTCAGCAGTCACTTATGATTTGGTGTTCACTGATGCAGGTGCGTATCACGTATCTCGTGCTTTGATAACGTATTGCCTGTGCAGCCCTGCAGAAACTGTATTTTGTGCAAATGGAAAGACATCGACAACAATCAAGGAAGTTGCTAAAATGCTAGCTGACCTCAGCAGCAAGTCTGATAGCTTTCGCTCTAAAGTATGAGCAGAAATGCAGGAAGTACGTGATTCGCTGCCATTCATGAACTCACATTTTGAAGAATTCAGAAAAGCTCTGTAAGTAGTAAAACAGGAACAAGTACTTCTCAAGAGCGAAAATAAACAGCTTCATGATCAACTAAAGAGAACCCGGAAAGAGCTTAAAGAACTGAAGCAATACAGTCGTCAACAAAATGTGGAGATGAGGGGCCTACCAAAAAAGCCAACCAACACCTAGCCGATGCAATAGCAGAGGTAGGAAAGAAGCTTGGAATTCCTCTGACATGCGCAGACATCAATGTTATTCATCTTGTTTCAAGTGAAAACAAAGATAAGCCGAACATAACTGTCAAGTTACGTTCGCAGAGCTCCCGATACTGTGTTGCAAGCGGCCAAAAAGAAAAAGCTTGATCCGACAGACTTTGGCTTTGAAAGTACTGAAGTGGTTCACATAAACAAGCATCTTTGCGTAGAAAACGAAATTCTACTTGCTGAAGCTACTGTATGTGAAAGGGAAAAAAAACTGGAAGTTTACCTGGGTAGCGAAAGGTAAAATTCTTGCTCGGAATGCGGCAAATTCAAGTGTTCTGCATACTGAAACAGAGGAAGATCTTTAGAAGATCTGCTAAGAACTGTTAACATGGCTCTATATCAGTCATCACCCAAAAAAAAAAGTCTTACTAGTACAGTGCAATGTGTGGAGTTTGGATAAAAATATCGACAATCTGTTCCTTCCTAACCACTAATTCACTCGTTTCGATTTTGTGGCTGTAACTGAGACATGGCTAAATCCTGGTGAGGTTGAAAATATACCGGGATACTCATTCTTTTCAATGCAAAGGCTATCTCGCATGCGAGTATACGTCTACAAGCATCTGTCTAGTCTTTAGCACGGTAATTGCTGGTCGTTGTGCGACCAGACTCCTGTTTCCACGTGAACCGCAGTACCTGCCACGAAACTGGCGCTCATTTGACAAAAATTAATGTTGATATTTTATATTTTAACACAACGTATTCTAGAAATTACCAGTACAAGTCTAGACAGTAATAACGACTTAAACCAGCACTATAGCTTACTAAGAAATAATTTCAAAAAAATTACTGTGCAGTCGACTGTAATGCACGCGAAGGGATACTACAAGAGGCCTATCTGTCCATGGATGACTAGTGCTGTCTTGGAACTAATAAAAAAAAGGACCGTTGGTACACAAAAATTAAGCAAACTAGGAGTAATTCTTATTGCGCAAAAAAAGTTCAGAATAGCTCGAAATAAGGTGGCTCAAATCACTCCAAGTCGTAAGAAGGAATATTACTCTAAGCTCATTGCTAGAAATTCGAGAGACACTAAAAAAATTACAGCATATCCACGGGTGAATGATGAAGAGCTTGGGCGAAGCTCCTGAAGCAGTCATGGTCTCGGGATCGGCTTCTCGTTGAGCCCGTTTCGCAGCGGCGTCCTTGGCGCGCACCGTCGCGGGAACCGCCTGGCTGCCGCCAAGCGAGCGCCCGCCGCTGCGCATCGTTCATGCTCCACCAACGATCCGACACGTACGGCGACGATCCAGGAGAATGAGAGAGGCGCTCGCTCCCCGCGCATCCCCGCGCAGCAGCTAATCGGAAAGCAGCGGCACTTCTAGCGCCATCTAGTGTCGATTCACACAAGCGCCATATTGCACACAATTCTATTGGACCAACGCCATCTAGAAAATGAGACGTGAAATGGTGATGACGACACAGATTGTGTACAGCGCCATCTAGAATGTCGTCCCTGAACTGCAGTTTGTATGTACTTCTGTGAGACAGCGCCATCTGCCGTTTACGCCGGACAGAGATACTGCAGTTTACGCCGGACAACGGAGACGTGACAAGGTTAGACTAAGAGGAGCTACGCCCCTAAAAACTTGACAGATTATAAATTCAATAATATAACTTTGAGCCACTTCAGTATGTCCTACAACCAGGTGTCAGGAATATCGGCAAATTTAATTGTCGCGTCTTTCAATAATTATTTTAGTAGCATCGGCAAGCAAGGTACAAATGCACGCCGTAATGTCACATTTGATACGCTCCCTGATGGGGTGGTCAATTCTTTTGCTTACATTGAAATCACGGCTGCTGAGATCGTCACGGAAGTCAACACGATGCCATGCAAACACAGCGTTGAATGTGATGAGGTGTCTTCATTTATTTCAAAACAATGTATTGAGATATTTTGCGTTTCATTGGAAATAATCTTCAATCACGCTTTTCACACAGCTACGTACCCTGATATCCTAAAGCGTGGAAAAGTCGTTCCTATACACAAAAATGAAGACCAAAGCCTCCCTGAAAATTATCGACCTATATCTGTTTTGAGTACCTTCGAAAGTACAGCTTTTGAGTACAGCCTTCGAAAAACTCCTTCTAAAACCGGCCATGAATTTCATCGAGTGAAAATCTGTGCTAAGGCCTCGGCCTACATGGTTTCAGAAGAGGTCCACTGCCACCGCTATACTATCTTTCTCAGATATTGTAAGCACGTACTTAAAGAATAATATGGTCGTATTAGGTTTATTCATTGACATAAAAGAGGCTTTCGACACTGTGCATCATGGTGTATTACTTGAGAAACTAGAACGTTACGGTTTTCGTGGCGTATGTCTAGACTTCTTCAGAAGCTAACAGACACCAAAAGGTAAGATTCCTCGATGTTGAATCCAATTTTTTGCGGTTACAACGGGAGTCCCCCAGGGGTCAATGCTGGGAGCCATAATATTTTCATTATTCGTGAATGACCTGCCGTTGATATTGCATAATTTTAGTCCTATTATGTGTGCTGATGATACCGTTCTCATTTGCGCACGTGAGTCTCTGACCGAAGCTTTCTGTTTAGCCAACGAAGAGATGAAGCTTATTAGTGACTGGTTTCACGCCAATAAACTGCTACTAATCGAAAAAAAAGACAAAATATATTCTAATGCATTCTTCACACAAAGTAACAGTGCTCGACTCATGTGTGCTTCAGATAGAGGAAGCCTAGCGAACGTGTGAATAGTGTAACATATTTAGGTGTTGCAAAAATATACCACAATTTAAAGTCAAAAATGCATATTGAGTCACTATTAAAATAGCTCAACAGTGTTTGCTTTGTGATATTTCAATGTAGACAATTTTTCGATGTACCAACATTAAACAATTTATTTTGCTCTTTTCCATAGCCAAGTATCATACTGCATAGAATCATGGGTCACACGTGTGACTCTTACTTAAGGCCACTTGTAATATTGCGTAAGCGAGCAATTCAATTTTTGTCGAATGCAAGTTATGCAGCTCCTTCCAAACCACTTTTTATCACACTTCAAGTCATGCCTCTTAACTTGTTCATAAACTATAAAACTACAATTATGGTTCATAATTGTTTAACTCACAATAGTCCACTTCAGAGTTTTTCATTTGTTTCCTCCCGGTTTCGTATTCGAGGCTACCAAGCCGGCAACATTTTACAGCTGCTTGTAAAAAATGTATATGGCAAAAGACGGCTGTCTAGCGTTGGTTGCACTTTGTGGAACAATCTACCTGTCGAAATGAAACAAAGTAAACACTTTCCTGTTAACCTGAAACGCTATATAATGACCTGTATCAACGTTTCAGATCCAATTCAAATACGTTGTCAGCTACTTGCATAAATAATTATAAGTAAACAGTTAAAACTGCAATTTTTATGTGTATATCTGTAAAAGTTTTTTGTATGGATCCGAACGAGCTCGATGCTAAGGATCCAAATGTTTGTCTAGTATCTATCAATTCGTGTATCTTTTGGCAAATAAAATTCAATTAAATTCAATGAACATCGCTTGGCACAAGAGTAGAGTTGCACAAGAAAGATTCCCACTCGTTACAAAGGGCGTTAGAAAGGAGATAATTCTTCATCCTTATCATCATCAGCCACAACATCAACAAAGTGTGAAGCTACGTAAGAACGTTACAGATGCATAGTGGGTACTTTGTTGCTGTGCAGAATGATGGCGAGTGGTGTAGTGGGTACCTAGTAAGCGTACTTGCAGTAGGCACCCTATGAGGGTTTAGTATGGTCTCTATACAAGGCCACTTCTCCAGCTTATGCCGTGACTGTGCTACGTGTTCCACGGAGACCTGGCATTTTTTTCTGCATTGACGAGTTTTCCTTTCGGCTTGGCATCTTTAGTGTACTCGTGATGAGGGATTATTTTTTTTCATGGCGATTTTTTTACCACATTTGGACATTTTGTTAGGTGAACAGAAACCAGCACTGATAGACAGAGACCTCTCAAAATCTTAGATGTAGCTGATGTTACTTGAATACTCATAGTTCACTTCCTTGCTGTCAACTCTGAGCTCATTGCACGGTTGGTTTTAACCAGTCTTGGGCAGTAACTAGTTACTAGTAATGCGTACCGATAACTAGTTACTTTTTTCAGTAACTTGTAACTGTAACTAGTTACTTTTAATTTATAGACACTTGGAACTGTAACACTGTTACCTTTTTACACAGTAATTGTAATGGGAAATACCGTTACAGTTAGTTCAGTTTTTATAAATATCCAATAGCAACACTCGTTAAAGGCCGATGTTGAGCGCTTTCCACTTTTTCGAACTTTCTTCATTAGCATATCCTCACCACCTTTTAACTTTACACAATAGGACTTCCCTAGCAGTTTAGGAGAGGAGGTCGCTGAGAGGATTATCTTTCCTACAGAAGACCAAAGTCGGAGGTTGGTCTTTAACGCAACTTCAAGCTTACCTGGAAACTACATTTCTTAAATCAATTATGTTGCCACTGAACAGCTTGCTAAGTTCACGTTAGTTTTTTTTTTTTGCACATATATCCTTTTTGTCACTTGAGCTTCTGGCTCTTTTCTTGGTGTGCCGGAGGAGCATTAGAACGCCAAGTTTATTGTCTCCTTCGTCTGAGGCTCCGAGGTAATCGCGTTTGATAGGCGGCTAGAAAGCAGCAGCGTGCTAAATGGCTGAGAGCCAAAAATACCATGAACTAGCGAAGCTATTTTTTGAAAGCTCTTTGGAACTGTTTGTAAAAGGTTTACTCCGACTTAACACAACAATTGTTAACAAAATGACATAGACGTTTCGCCTCCTATGCAGGTGGCATCCTCAGGTTGTTGCAAGCCGATGCGTCGCGGCAAATGAACCACGATTCCAGGAGTTTTCTTCCCCCCCACCTTCGTTCACGAGCCAACGTCGTTCCATTGTTTAAGTCAAAGCTATGCCCTTTTGTACAGCAATGTGCGACAAGCGTCCTTGGGTTTCGTGAACGCATGTCCCAAAGTATAACGGGGCTTAAAAAGAGTTTCCATGCCCAGCGGACGCAAAGCTCTCCGAACAGGGTTTGAGACACCTTGAACATAGTATTAGACTCCATGGGCATCATCTTCACTAGTGACGCACTCCGCGTTCCTCTTTGGTTGTACTTCTGAGTATCGTTAATAGACGTCATAGGATACTACCGTCATTTCAGTACATCAACCACGTTTTCCACTTCTAGTACTTTAGGACGTTTATTAATGCTGCTGAAAACTCTGTAGAGGGCGAGGAGTGACACCGTCCCATTAGCATCAATCTATGTATTCGAATAAAGAAGAGGTTGACGGCGGTGCTTCAGCACGGAAAAGGCGACTTGCCCTTTTCTGTACAAATGCGACAAAATGAGGCATGCACAACGATTGCTTGTGTTGGGCCCGCTTTTAGGTTTCCTTCGTCCAGGGTTTTATCACGTGTAATTTTGACAACCCGCATGCCGTCGTACGTTTTTATTAAATAAATTTTGTGATTTGATTTGTGATCTATTATTTATTTTATACAGTAACAGAAAAGTTACTAAAAGTGTAACAGGTTGCTTTTGGAAACTCTGTAACTGTAACAGTGTTACCTTTTTGGCTTACGTAACTGTAACTGTAACACTGTTACTTTTTACTGGTAACGTGCCCATGACTGGTTCTAACCTGGTCCTTTCTATAGAACCAACCTGAAGTGTACCATGCCGTTCGTGATTGTGGTATAGTAGTTGAGTACGAAAATATTGCACAGTAAAAGTGAACACATATTTATAATATTAAGACGCTTTTTCGCAGCTGTTTACAGTTGGATTAAGTGACAAGTAGTCTGGTATAATCCCTGCTGTGAGCATTGCCTCAAGAAATTTTTGAAAGTGGAAGTTAGGATATATGCCACTTTGCTTGGACGGGTTTCCGTGTGAAAAAGAAAACAGTTCAGAAGGAAACAAGTTTCTTTTGGCCTGGTAGGTACAGGAATTACTTTCAGCAATGATATCAAAAATCATTTTGCTTTTGTGTAAAAATGTTTGAAGATGAACACTTTACAAAGTTTTTGGTACTGGGTAAGCATAGAACGACCCTACAATCTTCTGTCCGCAGTGTTTTAATTGCTTTTGTCTTGCTCATATTATTACGTTCAGCAGAGAGCCGGAAGACTGAACTGGAAATTCCATTCAACAACATATTGCAGAACATACTGTGATGTGACACCAAGGCCGCCGAGTATTTTCTGACATTGTTACCACTATTGCAATAAATGATGAGGTCACACGCAACAGTTTTGACTGTACTGGAATAAATGTAGTTGTCGTGCGCTTACAGCAAATAAACTTGTTGAAAGTCTGACTTGTTTTGCGACTCGTTTATGTGGCTTGCCCAACACCCACCATTATTCACAACCAGGACTCGTAACTACCACATTGACTGGTGCCACCCATGAAAATGTCATAAATATTTAGCAACCACAGCAGATATACTTTTCTAATAAGAGCACAGGGTTTAAGAAAGGACAAAGCACATAGGTCTGCATTTGAAGATACACCAGCTGACCTTGGAGTCACTGAAAAGTAAGTAGTGTATGTGGCCCATTCTATAATGAGACATGGGACAACTTAGTTACAAGATTCCTTGAGTAAACTTATTCTGTATATGAATCTAGCAGTACCAATACAAATGTGGCTTATGAGAGCTTTTTTCCTTTATTAAAATGTGATTAGCATAATGCTTTACATTTCACAAGGTAAGGGCTCCCAAGAAAGCTAGAAATTCATGGATTCCTTTCAATTCTTTACAAATGTTTCATAAGAAATGTTTCTATATGCCAAAGTCTTTGAGAAAAAGGGCTTTAACAGTATTTTGGCATTGAAGCAATACAGATATGACAAAGTGCTTGAATTGAACTGAACATGTGCAGTTTAGAACCTCTATCACAAGGCAGTGGTCATAGTTAAAATACGTGACTTGCAGACATGGACACACGAGAGAAGTCAAGATACTACGATCACCGACTAACAACAGAAAAGAAGCACAGTGCCGGAAAAGAAGGTAGACACGAAAACTTACCTGCGCATGCCCCAGGCAAGAGGTCATACCGATCAGCCCTGCACACGTGAGAGCAAACTGTTCAGGCATTTGATTTATTCTTTATGCAAGTTAACTGACGGTTGGCTCACACATTCGCTACCCTTATTATTTATATGCCATGCCTCGACCATTAACGTGTTTATTCATTTCTGTGCCTGTGGAAAACTGCGCATTCATCGAATTCCGTCCTGCATTTACGCTCTCGGCACTGTAAAGACAGATTAGGTGCATGCATCAGCCAACTGTCCATTCACTTGCATAAAGAAAAAATCAAAAGCCTGAACAGTTATCGCTCACAGACACCAAATTGATAGGTATCACCTCTTGCATGCACAGGTACGTTTTCATGCCAACTTTCTTTTCCGCCGCTGTGCGTCTTTTCAGTTGTTATTCGGTGTTTCTGGTGTCTTGATTTCTTTGTGTCCGTGTTTGCACGCCCTGTCATGTAACATGAATACGAACCAACTAGCTCAGCTCTCTCTTATTGTAGTGCTCATGCCGACTTGTCTCTTCCTGAAATAATGTCGTCCAATACATTATAGGTAACATAAAAGCATCACATTTGGAAGCATTCTTAGTCTCTATGTCACGCCTATCATGTTATGACAATTATAGAGGACCTTGTTATACATGATAAAAGATACAAGGGCCTCTTAGGAAGCGTAACATGATTAATGCATATTTCTTCAGAATAAAAGTAATGCATACTTCAAATCTCCACTCTATTAAATACACCGTGCCAAATAATGCCAAATGGTTTATAATTTTTGAAATTACGAGCTTACTTGACCTGTTAACCATCCTTGTCCATTTCGTTCAAAATTTGTCACAATTGTTTCCAGCAAAAGTACTATGGTGTCCAATAACTGGTAACCTACTTTGAAAACACACCTATTTTGTAACAAGAGTCGGTAATGGCTCACTGAAGCACCTCCACAGATATTTTTGCTTGCATGAAGAACCTGTTTTAGATGTGAAGCATCTTATGGCGGAGTTCAATCCGGTGGTGGTGGTGGTGGTGGTGTCCGGCGTGACCACCCTTACTGCGCATGCGCAAACCTTCTCCACTTCTCTCTCAATTCCCCCTCTCCCCTTTCTCTCTCCACATCCCCTCTCCCCTTCCCTTACCCCCTCTCATTTCCCTTTCCCACCGCCTCTCCACTTCCCCTCTCCACGCCTCCTCTCCCCTCTCATCTCTCCTCCCCTTTGCCCTCTCCCCCTCTCCACATCACCTCTCCCCCTCCCCTTTCTCCCTCTCCACATCCCCTCTCCCCTTCCCCCTCACCACTCCACCTCTGAAACGCGGGCTCTACATGCCGAAACACTGCTTCGCATCGCCTCATGGTCCCCTTTAGCGGGAGATGGTGTGATTTTTCTTTACGTTATACTTTTGCTAATAAAACAGCAAATATTTAGCGAAATATTGAGCCTTAGCAAACAATGTATTCTACTAGTACCAATCTACTTACTGATGTGATAAGCGAGCCTGATGAAAAACTAGGCACGATATACAATTGAATGGAAAGTCGCAGTCAATGTAAAATGATAATATAGAGGAAAATAGCAGCATGGTTCACAAGTTGAAGAGGCTCCAGCTGGCATTTCGTTTCTCGTTAAAAAAATATATGTGCTATTGGGCAGGTAGTGGAGGGGTGCGGGTTAGTGGTGGGGAGCTGTATATTTTGTCTTTGCATATTTCTTACAGGCAAACATCAGAATAAACAGTGCACTGCTCTGTTAGAGAAGTGTAAGGGGAAAAGAAACACTTTTAAGTATGGCATGCGATTTTGCGTGCTACTTTAATGTCATTAGTGAACCTTGAACATTAAGAAAAGCCTGTGCTCTAATTTCACGACATATGCCGTTATTTCTGTATCGCACGTCCGAGTGTATGTGCATTAGGCATTTGTGTAATTACTGGAAAGATTAATTTGTGTAATTCCTGGAGGGTTGGGGGGTAGTGGTAGGGGAGCTGTATATTTTATCTTTGCATATTTCTTACAGGAAAACATGTATATTCCTGCTATAATGTATCACGTTGGACATCGCAAGACTTCGCAAAATACGGGTATATTCTTCAAGTACATCATCTCTTGAATCGACTTCTGCTTTCTTCTCCTCGTGCTCAATATTTTTCTGGCCATGTCGTTAAGTTTGTTACCCGTCCTTCGTTTCACAAGATGTCCTTTTTTGGCTTCGATATTTGGGCCCTGATGGGCAATACATTCACGTTAGTGCTTCGTTCTGGTTGCCCGATTCACTGTGACGGATGCATTACATGCTGACATGTGCAGGGTCGACCACATCTAAGCTGAACACCTCATTAGTATTCAAACCGGTAAAACTAGTACGTTTCTTATACTTCACGAGTGCAATGTCCGTTATAGAACGTCTAATCATGGTGTCGACAAACACAGTAATGATTTTCCGAATTATTTATTAAACAACAGCTTCAATGAGGTCTTGAATACTAATGAGGTGTTCAGCTTAAATGTGGACGACTCTGTACATAACATGGTCTTTACATGTTCAAGTAGTAGTTCGACGCAGCAGAGCACCCAATAATATTACATTAGTTCGCATGACAGAGTATGCTTTGTTCTCTGCCTTTTGCAAAATGAGGTGCACTTATCAGAAGCTTGGAAGTTTATTAATTAGAAGACGGAATGTCCGAAACACGGTGAAACACACAGCGCGAAACTACGACGGGGACATAGGAAGGAAACACACACAGCGCTGACTTACAACAGTTTATTAGATGAATTTTCTTAGCATATATACAGAAAACAGCCACACCAGTGCGTATGTCAAAACAGATACGCTCCTTATCATCTTAGAAAATCCGATCGAAGAAATGCTAACTGTTTATTTGATAACATGACTGATGGTGAACTGACACATTGATCACCGAACATTTGAATCATCTCAGCTTCGATAATCTCACGCACAAGCTTCTTGCTATGTTTGCTTACGACATAAGCTTCATTAAAAATTGGCGCACACGTGCAGTCCTTACAGTGCAAAGCAAGAAGACCCCCCTGACCTTTCATTAAATGGGAGATTCAGAGAGCATGCTAGCAATGTAACGAAAGGTCAGGGGGATCTTGCTTTGCAAAGGACTGCACGTGTGCGAGAAATTTTTAATGAAGCTGATGTCGTAAGCAAACATAGTAAGAAGCTTGTGCGTGAGATTATCGAAGCTTAGATGATTCATAGGTTGGGTGATGAATATGTCAGTTCACCATCAGTCATCAAATAAAGAGTTAGCATTTCTTCAATCGGGTTTTCCAAGATGATAGGGAGCGTAGCTGTTTTGACATGCGCATTGGTGTGGCTGTTTTCTGTATATATGCTAAGAAAATTCATCTATTAAAGTGTTGTGAGCGCTGTGTGTTTTCCTTCCTGTGTCCCCGTCGTAGTTTCGCGCTGTGTGTTTCACTATGCTACACCAACATGCCCAAGTTCGCTCTATTGCAAACTTTATTTCTTGTACATCGGGCCATTTTAAATGGTTCCCTCCCCATTCCGTCATTATCAGCCAAATCGCCATGGCGGCTTGTCGTGGAAGAACGCTTTCCTACTTCATCCGTATAAGAATGCTCCCGCCAGAAGTTCTGCAGCTGTTTGGTGGCTTTGTGCCATCATTCAATCACGGCATTCAGGTAATGAAGACTCTTCGAAGTGAATGGAACCGTCAGGGTCTACCTTGGGGCGCACCTTCAACGGTCAACAAGTACGTCAACCTGCACGAAGCAGCGGGGAGAGTGCCTGCGTCTTGCAGACCAGACTACTGAATTCATCTGGAGGCACCAGGTGATTCAGCTGAGAAATTCGCAGGAAGGGCAACAGCACCACGGAGTACTTCCTGGTAAAGTGCACAGAATGCCTGACGTGAAATTACCCTCCAACGTCGAGCAAATCCTCTCGCTGGGTCCCAAGTCTGCAGTGCAACCAAAGAAATCCTCACCGGAACTACTGGCCAGGGTACGTGATATTGCTCAGCAGGCTCCGGACTGTGAAAAAGAACGTTGTGTAGCTGAGGGTGTAGATGTGCGGAATCGTTGTAATAGCTTGAAATCTTGTCTGAGTGTAAGGAGTGTTGCTTCGTTTTTGGTAGAAAACTCTGTGCGTACTTGCAGCAGATAAAGAAGGTGGATTTTGTGTGCCTACTCACAGTACTTTCAAGGAAAAGGCCAATCAGGCCGTTTCAGCAGTTTTTGATGGGCAACCTGAAGTGTCACTGAAAAAGCTGAAAATGGAAGGGAAAAAGTTGTGCAGTTCTATGAATATAACTGATTTAGGAAAAGCTATCAGTAGTAGCAAAAGTGAGCACTTGAGCGTGTTCTTCAACGCCAAAACACACAAAATTAATTGGCCATTAAGGGTCAATATTTCTGAAAGCGACTCTTGGCAAAATGTGGTGTCATTGTTCTTAAAGGAAATGTTAAACAAGTCGCCGTGTAATGATCCTTTTGCCCTTAAGAATTCCGAAGAGGTTGTATGTTTTTTAGAGAACCAGGCTGTAGGCAACATCAATGAGTTTTCTATTATTATTCACTTCCACAGGATAGTTTCCTGCGTAGCGTTGAGGCGGCAATTGACGAGTGCGGGTGTTTAAATTTTCAAAATGACACTTGGATTCATGTTATTGGATTTTTAGAGCTTTTATCCTTATATTTGAAATCTACCTACATATATTGGGATGGACAAGCGCACTTGCAAAAGCAAGGCGTGTGTATTGGGTCGGCTATAGCACCTGTGCTAAGTAATCTTTTGTTAGCCAATGTTGACAATGACCTGTCTAAAAGGATTGAACAAAGTTCTGTTAAAAAAAGATTTTAGCTTTGTTGACGATTACCTGGTTTTCTTTCAGTATAACTGGGCCTCACTTGAATCGGATGTTGATGGCATCCTTAACATGACTCGGGATTCTTTCTATCCTTTAACGGTAACTGACGAAGTTCCAGTTGATGGTAAATTACGTTTTCTTGACTTTCTGCTGAATTTTAGTGCTGAGCACGTGTGCTGAAGGTATGATCCTAGGGCTGTTAAACTGGTGCTGCCTTTTCAGTCTGCACATTCGAAATTGCTGAAAAGAAGTGCTTGTTTTTGTTTTAGAAATGCCTTGTCTAAGTCATGTCCTCATCTAATGATGGAGGCAGTGTATCTTCAGTCACAACGCTTATCTCAGGCGGGCTATCCCATGCATGTGCAGGTTTCAGTAGCTGAAAAACTACTAAAAAACTGGTGCGACCACTGCAGCCACAACGAAGCAATAAAAATAAGAGAATTGTCATTCCATACATTCACAAACTGGCACATAAACGAATCGCTGACGAATCGCAGGTGTCAACTGTATTTTCGGCCCCGCTAAAGCTAGCCTCGTTTTGTAGGCTAAGGCAGCCCAACAGAAGTGGTGAAGAGGGAAATTCTTGCACAAAGAAGCACCATGCTGCTTTTCAAGATTGCGCAGTTGGTATAGTTTATTCTATTCCGCTAAGTTGTGGGAAGCAGTACATCGACCAAACTGGTCGATGTATAAATGAGATTCAGAGAGCCTGCTAGCAATGTAACGAAAGGTCAGGGGAGTCTTCTTGCTTTGCACTGTAAGGACTGCGCGTGTGCGCCAATTTTTAATGAAGCTGATGTCGTAAGCAAACGTATAAGAAGCTTGTGCGTGAGATTATCGAAGCTGAGATGATTGATAGGTTGGGTGATGAATGTGTCAGTTCACCATCAGTCATGTTATCAAATAAAGAGCATTTCTTCGATCCGACATTCCAATATGAAAAGGAGCGTATCTGTTTTGACCTGCGCATTGGTGTGCCTGTTAGAGCACTGCACGGGCCGTGATTTTCGGCCCGGGCCCGGGCCGGGCCCGGAACTCGTTCAAGTTTACCCGCCCGAGCACGGCCCGGTGAGTCAGTGCGCGATCCCGGCCCGGCCCGAACCCGATAAAAAATTTCGCCTACCCGGCCCGGCCCGGCCCGACGGCAGATCAGGCCCGACAGAGGCCCGATCCAATAAAATAGGTGGTGTTGCCAGAACATAGAATATACAGCAAAGTGTTAAGTAGCAAATATCTAAGCTTTCATGGCGAATGTTTGGCTAACAGTTCTAATTTAACCTACGGTAATTTGGTGTAAAAAGGGGCTCACAGTGGAAACAGTTGATTGGACATACTGGGGACAATGAATCTTTGCTTGACAATAATATACTATACCTGTTTTTTTTTTTTGTTGGTTTTTTTTTTGCCAATGCAATGGGGATCATCAAGAGCGTTTTGTAGCAGATATTGCAGCAAGGAAAGTGATTTGTAGCGTGAGTTCAGTTTCGATAGGAAGTGCAATAAAAACAGAAGACAGAGAACAGAACGCTCGCTTCAATTTGTTTTTATTGCGCTCTTTATTGAAACTTACAACATGCTCCAACGACAAATGAAACTGTGCACCGGGCTTCTGGATATGTAACACCTGTCTTCAGCATTGTAGCACCTTGCCACAGCAAGATAGAGGAAGAAAGACAAGTTTATTACCTTGTTGTAAATACACTAACCTAGATAAGAATTATAACGAACCGTGTGCACCACGTGTACTTTTGGAAATACGTATAGGCAGCCGAAAGGAAGAAAAAAGTATTTGTGGTGGGATTCTTTTCACATATCACACCACTGCTACCGTATACAGTCCATAAATCTTTTGTGGCGTATTTTGTAGCTTATTTCTTCACGTGTTACTGTGCAAAAAATCAAGTTATCTAGAGATTCCTGATTTAAGCAAGCCATACACCGTTGCATCACATATCCTGTCACGGTAAAGTTTCTCGCACTGCATGCGCTTGCCACAGGGTTGCACATCTGCCTTGCGAATTGTGATGGTGTCGGCAGTCGTTGTTCTTAACTTCCTTCACTGGAGCAAATTTAGGATGTCTTTGTGGACCTCTGCAGAATGAACGTAGCTGTGCATTTATATAGTTCCCGAACGTCGTGACACTATTCAGTACCACCTATAAAGCTCCTCTTTGAGGGCTTCTCCTGGCAGTTTTCAGCAGTGTATGTTATGCACGACTTGCACCGCGCTCTTTTTTTTATGTCATAATGCTCTATGCTTTCCTAACGATGTACTCAGGGGCTTAGCCAGAAATTTTTTCGGGGGGGAGGGGGGGGGGCTTCAACCATACTTTATGCATGTTCGTTCGTGTGTTTGTGTGTGCGCGTGTATATATACCCAAGCAAAAGTGAAAATTTTCGAGGGAGGGGGGGGGTCGAACCCCCCCCATGGCTACGCCCCTGGTGGTACAGGTAGAAGGTGGTCACTAGAATACGCGGCTAGTAGTGGCAGGAGGTGGACGAAGTGATTTCGATCTATTTTCGGTGTTCGTTACAGTTTGGTAATAAAGACTTGAATAAGCTTCTCGGCGCTTACTGATTGGATGCATATGTTTCGAGGTAAAGGGTCATCACCCGGCACGGAATTCGTAATTGCCTTTTTTCAAGCGTGATATTTCGTCGAGCAAATATATTTTGCCTAACGCCTTATGCTGTTTGAACCTATGCTATTCCTGCAGATTCCAACGGTGTTGCGGCAGTATCATGTGGCTTTCACACTATACCTGTATAGCGAAGGGGACCCAAACATGCGGCCCGTGGACCTCTCCCTAGAGGCCCGCAGCCCGCGCATGACTGTCTTCGTCCCATTTTTTCATTTCCTTGGTAAGTATGTTTTCAAAGGGGTACTGACACGAATATTTTCAGTTGTCTTTTTTTTGCGTCAAATGAAAGGTCACGCACTCAAGGGCCTAGAAAATGTAGTGCTAAGCGCGAGTGCGCCCTGAAAAATTAATTACAGTATGTTTTTAAAAGCTAGTTTCGGTTCCTACTGTACGCTGACGTCACAACACGGTATGAGCTTCTCGTCACGTGCTCGCGCAATATATAGTTACGTTTCCACGGCCGCACCGTACCGTGGCTCTGTTGGTGACGCACAAGCAGCCATTTTGTAAGTTTTGATGACGCACAAGCGGCCATCTTGGATGTTTTGGTACCTAACGTCATCACAATTAGCCAGACTGCTGCATGAAGTCACCAGAATTTCTACTGTAGCCTGACGTCAAGCTATTGTCGATGTCAGTAGGTGCTCCATGGAAAAATTGACTTTAATATCAAAATAAAATATCACCATTTGCTGAGCTTCACACTTGCTCAGAGCAGTCTCTGCACACAGGAGAATTGTATGGCAGAGTAAACTCGCCTTCGAAAAATGGTGTCAGTACCCCTTAAGCTACACAGGCATGACAGGTCTGAAGCTTTGCTGTCGTGAGGCATCCCCTGCGGCTACCATGTGTTGATACCTAACCGTGAAAGAAAACTCTATAATTCAATATCGGCGTCCAGATTGTAGTAATGATCGAGATAGGTATCGATATGTTCTTGGAATCCTGTCGCTAAATACCCTTCAGAAACGACCCATCTGTGATATATCGAAAAGCACTTCTTTTAAATGGCAACGTTAGCTATACGACCTAGCCTCTCCCCACATTAGCATTTTGGATATGAAAACAAATGCAAATAACACACAGAATAACGACATGTTAACTGCATGAGCGCCTGGTATGTCTACTTTTAGCTCACCCGTTTAAGTTAAATTAAGTAGTCCCATAAGCAAGGAGCAAAACAAGTTCAGTACTTGTCCCTAATAAAATTTCTCCAAATAGCTTTCCCTACATAAAAGAAGCGTTTTTTCGAGAGAAAATGTGAAACATATAAGTATGCACAACGTATGTGGAATAAACTGGAAGGGGCACTAGAAAGAAAA
The DNA here is from genome assembly GCF_013339695.2 of Rhipicephalus sanguineus. Taxonomy (NCBI): domain Eukaryota; kingdom Metazoa; phylum Arthropoda; class Arachnida; order Ixodida; family Ixodidae; genus Rhipicephalus; species Rhipicephalus sanguineus. Next base: position 12,658,351 of record NC_051178.1, on the reverse strand, counting down.
ACAATTTTTCTATTATCAGTAAATTACTATTTTGCAATTTCTAAATCACCACACTAGCCGGGACAAGACTCTTGGTAAGTGAGAAAACGCGCAAAAAGATAAATGCGGGTGGCGACGCCCCCTTGAAATTCGCTTAGCAGACACCGTGACATCTTAGATTCCGACAGCGCCTAAGGAGGCCTATGTAGCTCCTAATCACTAAAAATGAGGTACATTTACCTCTGAGGGGGCCATAGACTTAACATACCGAGTGTCAGCAAATTTTGTAGAGCCAAAATCCCCGAAATACGACAACTACAATTTGAAATCCGTGACGTCATGCTCGGAGTTTCGGCGCGAAACCTAAAAATGAAACAAATAAAGTAACAGCGCGAATGAAACAAGGACGACAACGGAACGAAGACCAGGGGACAAGCGCTGTGCCAACTGAATGTTTATTTCAAGAAAAACCAGCCTTTTATACATTCTCAGAATGAACATGCGCACAACAAACACTCGCTATTCACACTCTCAATCTTTCTTTTAAGAAGTTTATTTCTCTCTCCGAGAGTAGAAGAGAGGGCGAACTGATACACTTATCACCTTCGTTATGGATCCAAAAGGCCTCTAAAATTTCCCTTCTTAGATTTCCCATTTCCTATAAATTTCGTTTTTTCAAACATGGGAACACATGCGCACTTCTTACAATGGTCAACTAAATGACTGCCATATCCATTCTTTACATTATTGCAGTGCTGACGCGCGCGATCGTTGAAACATTGTCCAGTCTGACCTATATAAACTTTTCCACAACTCATGGGAATCAGATAAACCACATCACTGGTGCATTCACTGAAGCGGGTTCTGTGTTTAGTGGAGCATGCGGGAGGCTTGTTTCTTGGTTTCATGCGTGCACATCGAGGACAGCTTGCAAGGCGCACTGAAAAGCAAGTTAACATTGTGCCTATTTGATACTTTCTTAAGATTGTGTGACAACTTGTGCAAGTATGGAACTACGTGCACTGGTCTCTTGTCTTGCCCTTTTTCTTTTTTGCCTGGTTCTGTTTTTGCTCTCTGCAGGATTGTTTCGCACACGGACGTGATGACCGAATGGGGAAAGCCTGCGTCTCGTAACCGTCCTAGCTGAATCCTCAGGCTACGCTCGCATTCGTGCTCACATGACTTATTCAATGCCGCCTTAATACTGGTCTTCGTTCCTTCGTTCCTTTGTCGTCCTTGTTTCATTCGCGCTGTTACTTTATTTGTTCTAATTATGAACCAACTAGCCCACATCAAGTTGTTACTAAAAATGGAATTTTGACCTTCATTTTCTCGTCTGATAATAAAGTTATGATGGCGAAATGAATGACATTCGAGTTCTTAGAGTACACTTCATCAGTCTAAAACGATTCAGTGCTTCAGTATAGTGTCCATTTAAGAACCGAACAATGTCCAAGCCCGGCCCGACCCGAGCGTGCCACCTCAAACCCGGGCCCGGCCCTAAGCCCGGAGCTTCAGGCCCGAGCCCGGCCCGGGCCCGCCGTGAAAGCTACTTTACCCGGTCCGGCCAGGCCCACAGGCCGGGCCGGGCCCGGGTTTCCGGGTAGGCCCGAGCCCGTGCAGTGCTCTAGTGCATGTTTCCTTCCTGTGTCCCCGCCGTAGTTTCGCGTTGTGTGTTTCACTGTGCTACACCAACATACCCAAATTCGCTCTATTGCTCCCGAAACGCGCTTTCTTTTTTTTTACGTTTCTATTGCGCTAAATGTAATTTTAACGCCATCGAGCCGTGCTGTGAAGAATAAACAAATATCCACAAAGCGCCTACTGTGTTTCTTTTTTTTTTTCACCGTAGCTGAATAAGAATGCACTCATACGCGAGCAAGATTAAGTTCTATGGTTTCTTGCGTCGTGTAAAACACACGATGTCTATACAAAGCACGCCAAAGGGCCGATGCCGCGTACTCACTCCCGGATTAATGTTTATCTCTACTTCGTCCATCGTAAAACGATCCGCGCAGCCACGTATACCCCACTTCCATCGTAAATGCATCCGCGCAGCAGCCCGCGTATCGCGCTTGTCAGCGAAAAGCCCAAACAGTTCGCGTCATCTCTACTGGCCACGGCTTCAGTGCGGCAGCGCAAAACAAACTGGGCATGGGAAGAGCGACCTAGAATAGGGGGAGTGCCCAAAGCGGCTTGCAAATACATGGGAGGAGCGAGGGCCTTTTGCGGTGAACTTCCGCGCCGCGGCGCTGCCTTGCCGAACCCGTGGGCTTTCTCCGCGGTGGAAGCCGCGTCAATGCGGCGAGCGTTTGCTAGGTGCCTGATATTTTGACCGCAATTAGCTACCATTGTGAAAATTTCGGTAATATTTAATACTGCGTCAGTGCAACATAGTTGTGCAACGACTCATCGCACACAGAACGAATTTTTATGTTGTGAAACGGGGATTTTCTATATTTCCTTTCAGCTGGTTTGTCACCGCAATGGTCCACAATTACGCGGCTGTTTGAGGAACAATCCTGCGCGCACTTCATCGTGAGCGAAGGTGCTTAATTTAGTTTCCGGCGGAATGACGAACGTAAACGTGCTGCAGGAGAGAATAAGCTGGAGATCACAAAAATAACCAGGAGAACGTAGCGGATATGCACGTAGTAAATGGTTAGCTCATGCTAACGCTTTTGCGCCCTTCCTATCTTTTCTTTTACTTCGCGCGTTCGATTTGTTTTACAAGGTTGCCTCTCGCGCTCTACCGTTTCAGGCCTTTTCATGCGAAGCGGAATGTGTCCGTTGGTGTGGTCGCGGTACCAAAAGAATAGCTCGCGTAACTCTCGCGTCTCGAACGTTGACTACACGAAAATTGGCATGGAGGGGCATGGATGTATGCTAACATGACCAATAGGTGATGACATCCCTAACTTGACATGCTTGCCATTTGCGTAACGACTAACGATAACAAGTAGGCGTGTGGCGCGAAAACCCGCTTTCTTCGGCCTGAAAATTTTCTGAAGATGTGTGGTCTGACGATTTGTCTCAGTCAGGTGACGAAAACGTGGTGGTCAGCAATATCGATCTTAACATGTACACCTTACCCATACAATTTGATGAACTGAGCACATAGGTAAACTGTATCCGAAAAAAAAACACATGAAAAACAAAACTCACAGGGTCCCTCATACATTCGCCTGAGACGACTCGAAGGCGAAAGCCATCCTCATCTTTTTCGTCAGTCGATGCATTGATCCTGCCCCACCCCTTTCCGAAAGTTTTCTGTGGTTTCGGACTGCCCCCAGGATCGAAGGCATGGGAAGCTTTCCGCACCTCGCCTGGTTTTACATCGCCTCCGTGATCGGCCCATGCATCACGGAGGCAATGCAATGCGACCATGTCATGTGATGACGTCATTCTGTTATGTCACGTTAAAAAAATTGCCAGCTTGCAGGCGCCGCCATGCGACTGCCTCCCTATTGTTCCGGCTTTTATCCTCACCTAGGCCTGTGTGCCGTGGACGGGGAGTAGGGGGCCTCCGTATCTGGCGCAACAATAAAGTTCTTATCAACATTATCATCATCATCACGTTGAATAACGTCACGATGAAGTCATTGTGACGTCACAAATTCTGACTATCTGTGATGTCACATTTACGTATCACGTGATGGCTTTTTTATTCGCTCGTGTTGGGGACGTGGGACGCCGACGGCCAATTTTCGTGTTTGATTAGGCATCTAATGGTTTGCCTTAAACAATGACGCCATCTCACGCTAAACGGGACCATGAGGCGATGCGAAGCCGGAGCACTTGCACGATCACGTTCCGTTGGCATTCGTTGGGCGTGCTACCGACCTCGGGCATGCTACCGACCTCGCGTCGTAGAACACGAAGACGAACTCTACGCGCGTCGTGTCTTCCCTCTAGCCTGGCCGTTAATTCTCACAGGGCAAGCGGGGAACGCGGTAGACAGGCGCGCGAGAAGGAAGGAACGTAGGAGAGGAGAAAGAGGGGGAGGGGACGCGCATGCGCTGGCGCTCATAGCGGCGTTGCACAGGAGCGAATGAGACACGCGAGAGGGGGAGCGTAGGGAAAGGAAGGAGGATGCGCATGTGCAGTAAGGGTGGTCACGCCGCACACAACCACCACCAGCGGATTGAACTCCGCCATAAGATACTTTGCATCCAAAAAATAAGGCAAACTCAAGTGAATGAAATGATAACAGTGCAACATTGTGTATGCCTCATGTCATGTTACGAGCGATCGCCCGACAACAAACGTGATTCTCAGCTCATAGCAGCTCATTACACCCGTTCGCGGGACAAAAGAGGCTTGCTTTACCCGTTTGGTCATTTCTTTATATTTATTAAAGAGATGACCAGACACACTGTTTCAATACTCCGGAGCTTCAGCACGAAAGCGCGGTGGACGATATATTGAGCTCATCAGGAAAAAGTGGGAAGTTGCGGTTGGGTGCCCTATTGACGCGCACTCAATGCAGCGGAAGCAATTGCATTTTATATAACTACTCGTCTGCATATTTTTTTCTGAATCGTATATTTTCAGTCTGAAAGACACCATTGTTGGTGGTGTAACCGTCTAACGCCGCGCGCTGCGAAGCGAGAGGTCGCCCGTTCGATTCCGCGCGTCAGAAAGTTCTGAAATATTTTTCGTTGTGGCTTATATATATATATATATATATATATATATATATATATATATATATATATATATATATATATATATATATATATATACGCATACATATACGGTGCATGACGACGGAGACTGCAAAAATCAGCCGAGACTGTCCATATAATTGCTAGCGCAATAAAATACCGTAAGTGCGCATAGATCACGTGACGACCTCCAGCCAATAGCGGCGCGCAGTATGGGTCCCAGCCATACTAGGTGATATGTTTCGAATACACGCTCACCGGAGCGTAAAGCCCCTTGATGCTGGAAACTAGCGGCGCTTTTTTATCCACGCCGCCACACCCTCGCCGCGCCGCGAACCTACTCTTTTTTCCCACTCTCTTTAGCGGAGCCGGCGCATCCGCAGCGTTGAATGGCTGCGACGCACGATCCCTCTCAGTCAGCTGACCGTGACGTCACCAAAAGTGCACACAAGCAAACTTCCTGCGCTTTATGTGCTCACGCACGCCATGAACCCTCCAGGCGTGTGTGTTCGAGTGTGTGCTGGTTTATGCGTGTTTGCATATGTACATGTGTGCGGTTGCGTGAGTATGTGTGTGTGCGCACGTGTCTGCGTGTGTGTGAGTGCAAGCGTGCGCCTGTGTGTGCGCGCGTTTGTGTATGAGTGCAAGCTTGCGCCATCGTGTGCGTTCGTTTTGTATTTGTATTCGTGCCTGGGCGTGCGCACACGTATGTGTGTGCGTAAGTGTGCATGTATGCGCCTGCGTGCGTTTGTGCACGTCTGTATTGGCGCGTGTGTATGTGCGTGAACGCACGTATGTGTGTGTGTGTATGTGTGCGCCTGCGCTGGCATGCGTCTGCGTGTATTCGCGCGTGCGCATGTATGTGCGTGCGTGCGTGTCTATCGCGTGTGTACGTATGTGCGTGCGGGCCAGTATCGCGTCTGTATGTACGTATTTATGTATGTATGTATGTATGTATGTATGTATGCATGCATGTGCGCGTGTGTGTCTTTATAATGTGTGTATGCACGTGTGTGTTTGCATGTGTTTGCGTGTGTGTATCGCGCGTGTATGCGCGTGTGTACGTATGTGTGTGCGTGTCTGCATCGCGTGTGTGTGTATGTGCGTGCGTGTCTGTATCGCGTGTGTATGCATGTGCCTGCGTGTCTGTATCGCGAGTGTGGCGTGTTATGTATGCGCGTGCGTGTGTATCGCGTATGTACGCCCCTTTCTATGTATGTGCGTGCGTGTCTGTATGCGCGTGTGTATGTATGTGCGTGCGTGTCTGTATCTCGTGTGTTCGAGCGTGTGTTTGTATGTGCGTGCGTGTGTCTATATCACGTGTGTATGCATTTGCGTGCGTGTCTGTATCGCGCGTGTATGCGCGTGTGTATGTATGTGCATGTGTATCGCGTATGTACGCCCATGTGTATGTATGTGCGTGCGAGTCTGTTTCGCGTACGCACGCCCTTGTGGGTGTATGTGCGTGTGTGTCTGTATCGCGTGTGTTCCAGCATGTGTATGTATGTGCGTCCGTGTGTCTATATCGTGTGTGTGCATTAGCGTGCGTGTCTGTATCGCGCGTGTATGCACGTGTTTATTTATATGCGTGCGTAAGTGTCTGACAGCGTCATTGGCATAAAAATGCTTCGGGCCCACTCATTTCGGCCAATTCAAGTCAACCACCACATTCCGTCTTGCCTGCCTTTTTTGAGCTCATCAAGACCACAATTATGAAATAAATTCTAGTCTATAGACTATATTACGGACAGCTTTCGATGCCGCCATGCTCAGCTGTTAACCTCGCCGTGTTTTATCTTGAACTAAGCGAACAGTGCTACGGTGGCCGTATACACATGAAAACTGTTTGGTTGGTGCATTCAGCGTTTTCTGACTATCAGTTCGCGTCAGGGGAGAAAAGTAAGAAAACATTCGTTTAACAGCCCATGATGGCGGCGCCCATATTCCTTAAGTAACACAGTCTATACTTTGTGCTGCTTACATTTTATGCGCTGAAAACACCTCCGCGTTACGGAGAGCCGAAGCGACGACGGAGAGGTAAACCGCTCAGCCGCCAGTTGGTATACTCATTTTTTTAATCACTTTCGTTTCTATTGATCAAAGCGTCTTAAAAAATACAGACTTGCCACTGTACTGTCAGAAGCCCACTTCCGTCACGAGTGCTCCTTAAAAGACAGATTCTCATTTAATGCTTCAAGGGGCCGATTAAACAAGCGAGCGCAGTGATTCTAATGCCACTGCAGCGAGCCAGTGGAGGGTTCAGCGTACCGTGCGCAGCGCGCCTGCCAGGGGAGAATTCCGAGGAGAATTGAGGTGGAAAACGCGCGCGCGGAGGAGAGTGTCGCTACTTTCCAGATCAAGGGGCTATACCGATGATGCTATGATCGTTCCCTTTATAACGGGGCGGTGACAAGTGTGCCACCAGGCTCGACGAAAAATTTTTTTTTCCTTTTTTCTTTTTTTTATGGCCCAATGCCTCTACTTCGATGAAATGTATGTTAATTCAGGAAAAAAAAACGCGGAAATTCTCAGCCCAGTTCTCTGCCCTTTACGACAGACTGTCCTTACTTTTTTCAAATACTTATTTTTGTTCTTTCTCTCTCATTTTCTGCCACCAATACTTTAACCGTCTTTTACTTATTTCAATCGCGCGTGTGTTCAGCTTTCCAGTGTTGTCCCTGAAACCCAAGGCTTCATGTAGGCTCGTGCACAAGCGTACACGTGGGTAGATATCTCCACATTCAATCAGAACATGATCCGCCGTTTCCTTATCTTCCCCGCTGCATGTGCATTGTTCTTCTTCTTTACTGAATCTCGCTATATCACTACGCGTTCTAAGGCAACCCGACCTCGCTTCAAACAGCACAGCGCTTCCCATTGAATTATAGTAAAATGCCTCCCTCTTTATTTCATTATTGCCCTTTCGGTAGTTACTCAAAGCCGGTTTTTTCTCCATAGCTGCCGTCCAGTAAATCCTCTCCGCCTCTCTGACTTTTCACTTAACGCTCTTTGTTGACATATTGCTTACACTACCAGCCGTATATTTACTAGTGATCCTCCTAGTTCTTTTTCTGCACTGTGTGTCCACGCTCTTCCTATACAAATAACGGAACACCTTCTCTGCCCATCTACTCTCCTTGATATTCCTTTGCCTTTGTTCGAACCTTATTTTGCACTGAGCTTCCCTCGCCTACCGGAGCGCTATTCGCAGCGCCGCCATTGGTGGCGCACAAGGCGAATACAGTAACTCTATTCAACGGCTCCACCCCTCTCAGTCTTTCGGGGAGAAAATGCGAGCCGGCGGGCGCGCGCGCCTCGACATGCCCACTCTTGTCTAGTGACTCCCGCGCCGGCAATGTGGACAGGGTGTCGCTGCTTTCCGCACGGAGGTGCCGGCAGGCGGGACGCCGCCGCGGCACGCTTTCCGCCAGTGCGCACGTACCTTTCGTCGCCGTCGTGGCGCCAGTGGTGCTGCCTGCCGGCGATGTTACGCGGTGTCATGATGAGCGGATCTCTCCTTTTTTGCGGCTTGGGCGAGGGATCTGGCCGAACCTTTCGCTACAATTCGATTATTCGTAAAATGCTGGCCACTTTACACGCTGTATATATAACTGAAATCTAGGGCCAACTGAGCCACACATATTTCATTGAACAGTTCGGCTATGGTGGCTAGAGGGGGAAGTGTGACGGGCGCTGCATCCCCGCCGTGGGAGGGGGATCCGCGGAACGCAATGAAAGTTCTGGCCGCCGCAAGGGGCGCTGGTGTAGTAGTAGGCGCTCGCCGCGCTTGCTTTCGCTCGTTCATTCTCTGTGTGCTGTGCCGTCAACTTGTTCGGATGCCTCGCCTTCGCTGTCGTCGTTTGTTTACCCGCCACTGTACCCACGTGTTCTGCGAACCATGCCGTCAAATCGCGCAAGCACATGCTTCGCCCCTGGCTGCGCTCGGAGAAGCCTTCGGTCTTTAAAGCCCCGAAGGATCTCTCGAGGCGAGAGCAATGAGCTCGAAATATTAAGCGGACTGACAAAGAGCTGACGAGGGACAGCGTTGTTTGCGAGCGGCACTTCGACGTGAGTTTCATCGAAAGCACATACCAACACGTACATTATAAACGGTGAGGTTGTCGAGATACCCCGCGTTTGTCAGTAGACGCTGTGCCTACGGTGTTCCCGGACCGCACCGAAGTACTTTACCAAAAAAAAAAAAGAAAAGCAGACAGGAGTGCCCAAAGGGAGCACCGCCAGAACACTTGAAGTTGAGGATGGTCAAGTAATTTGACCTCTTAACATGATAGGGAAGTATGTGATAACAAATATCTGACATGAGTATGGGATGACAAATTTGTGATAAATAAACATGTTTTACCATTTCCAATGCGTGTATTCAGTATGCATCTATAGCCGTAAGTTAACAGAAATCATTGGTCCTTGCATAGATAGAACTATCGCTGAAGTAATAAAATAAAATGTTCATTATAGCTGCAGCATTCCGATCTCCACTTCAAGTTTCCCAAGGAAAACGGGCCGTAAAATTTAAGTGCTTTGAACATTTCGTGCTCAAGAGCACCCCCTACAATGCAGCGGAAATGAAGGGGGGGAAGTGGATGCGGTATAAGAGAGAAAAAAAAAACTCACTGCACTGCGGCCAATATACTCTCTATGAACGATTGTAAACAGTTTCACTAAGAGGGAAAAAAACACTTTAAAGTCAGCTGAGCTATGCAGCGGTGCAAGCGGTTCAGTTCAACTGAAGCAGACTATAAATATGGTAAAAGCAGCGCAAAAGGAACACGATAATAAGAACGACACAGGACCAGCGCTGAACAGTTCAGCGCCTCTCCTGCGTCGTTCTTCTCGTGCTGCCGTGTTTTTGCGCTGCTTTTACCATGAAAAATCAGCCAACTAGCCCAGTTTTTGCACACTGTTGCATATTAAGCATGTCAAAGCAAACCGATATTAAGAAACATTTAAATATGAACACCTGGAGGCACGCCAGTTCCGTCTGGTTTAAAACCATTCTTGGTTTTCTTTTTTTTTACCTCTCGCTTAACACCGCTAAGAACTTGCAACGCATGCTTCTTAGCAAAACAAACACGTAGCGCTTTTAACAACACGGGCGCGGGATATAAGCGATTATTAGAAACAAGTGAAACTAACGTCTAGCGGCCATAAATAAAACAGGCAGATGCCGCCGCAAGCACCTACGGTGCAGGTAGCGCCACCTGGTGTGACCGCCATCTTTCATTGGGAATTCGTACAGCCCTCCGCTCTCCCCGTCACACTTCCCCCTCTGCCACCATAGTTCGGCGAGCGCAGGGGGCAGCTGTCGTGTGGTCCTCCTGCGATACACTGAAAAGCCACAGCAAGCGAACTTTTTTGTTGTTTAAACAGCACGCTGAAGAAGAGTTCAATCGTCCGAGCCATTGACGGTGCTTCGCAGCAGCTCGATGGGGAGCCGGAGGCTGCCCGGCGTGGCAGGACCGGGCTCACTCTTCTCGTAGTAGAAGTAGGCGGTGGCGATCACCACGTAGTACATAAACAGCATCCCCACCACCACGACGATGAGCAGCTGTCGCTCACGCTCCTTCGTGACACGGTTCTGGGCGCCGCGTCACAAGAAAAAGAACAGATCATGTCCTTTACAGTGGGTGTAGAAGGCAGCACAGAATTTTCAGAAATCACCGGCGACAGATGGAATTATTGTCCCTCTTCAGTTCGATTACACGAAGCGGTGCATGTTACTCGCAAAACTTCAAATCAGGGGTGTGCGAATGTTAGAGTTTCGAATTCCAATCGAATAATACCTAACGGAATAATTCGATTCGACTTTCGAATAGCTAGTATTCGAAGTTTCGAATATTTCGACATTACGAATATCTAAAACGCGAGAAAGGCCAATAGTGCAAGTTGATTTGGGTGCGGTGGTTAAAACTAACGCTAGCGTCGGTACAGTAGGCCTTTGTTAAAACTTTCACCGATATAATGGTGCAAACATTCAAAAGTTCTCATCGTTCCGGCGCGCCTTTCAAGCGCTGCTGTGAACTGGCGCCCGACGATTTGTGGGACCAGAGTACCCATGGAGACGAAGCAAAATTGCGCGACCATAGAAAAAGAAAAAAATAGCTACCGTACGGGGGTACGGTAGCTATTTTACGGGGGTACCCCCGTACGGTAGCTACCGTACGGTGGTACGGTAGCTATGCCTAACGGTAACTCTGTTTGTCGTTAGGAGGTTAGGACTGTAATGGCGGCTCTTCTATGAACATGCTTGCGCACCCATAAAAGCTGAAAAGGAAAAAAACCCCTGCCGAACAAGCGGGTGATAAAGGTGTCACCACGCCATAGCGTCCCTGATCTTTTCCTTTGTCTTGCTGTAATGGCGGTACCCGTTCCGTGTAAATATACTATTCGATATTCGATATTTTTTGCAACTATTCGGCACATTTCGATTCGAATTCCATTCTAGATGAAATTTCGCTATTCGCACACCCCCACTTCAAATACATAGTCGACTAATTAAGTGAATTTCGCTACTTAACAGTCAATTAACTTCATCGTATTACGTATATCGGCAGTGAGCCACGAAGGCAATTACGTTTCGTGCGAAATACGAGTATGGTGCGACTTTCCAAATATGCCAAAATAGTAAAAATGCGTTGCCTTCATTAACGAACCGGCTTTTTGTGCATTGAAGCGTCAAAGTCAATGGAGTGACTTGATATTGCATGGCACACTTTCGACGTGAATAACAAGAAGCGGTTGTCACCCGAAAAAAGGACTTGTTCAGTGTGCGTACCCTTTGGAAGCTCACCGCGGTTACAATTCGTAAGCAACAATATGTCCTGTGAAGTTAATGAACAAGTTGTTATTTTTATAATAAACCACTCATTGCCTGTGCTAATTCAACGTGCGCCGAATGACTGTCATAATTTTGTACAGGCAAAGTTGATGCTAATGGTGGACGGTGCAAAGAACTAATCACGTGACAAAATCGTTATTTCTTGGTTATTGAGGTTCGCGCCAGAGCACACATAGACGAATGTAAGTGCGAGATAGCGGATGTCTACTTGTGTCGTCGTCTTTTCCTTCAGTCGTTGTCCTCTTTGCGCAGGTCAACACTTTTGGTCATGAACCAACACTCATCAGCCATTCTGACAGTCTACTTTGACCCACGGCTGCTTGTCTCACTCTCCTGCTGTGGGGGTGCGAACGGGCCTTAAGGACGATAGTCTTTCTTGGGGAACTTAAACGCAGAAATTTTGGTCTGTCTGTCACCCGATTCAGCCACCCGGCCAGAGCTGAACCACTTTCCGAACGCCCAGCCATTTTGAACTGGTGGCTAGATTCATACTTGTGTGCATTGTCTATCAAAAAGCAAACATTGCGCATATCTGACGCGCAACATCAGTAGGCTAGTATTAGGTGGTGTGTTCCTTTAATAGAAAATACATACATACGTAATTCTAAAGACCCTAGTTTCCTAAGTTGCGCTTAAAATGCCACGCTATGCGCGCCGACGAAAGCCCTCTGCCACGGAGAAAGGAAAGAACCTCCTCCGTGCCCTCTGCGCAACATGGCCTCCTAGATGGCGGGCGCGAAACCCGCCGCACGCCCGCCATCTCGGAGGCTGTGTGCACAAACTCATGTTTCCCCACGTATTGCCAGATGGCGCCCATATCTCACACAGCGCTAATATATCGTCTTTCGGCGACATTTGCAGCGAAGCACGTAGATACGCGGCCAATTCTCTGTCCTGCTGGGTACAGCATTCCTCCCGGTTGCAGCTGCTTGCCGGCTCCAAAGGCGCGTTTTGAGGAGAGGGTTTCTGGCTCTGTGGGTGCCTTTGCAACGAGGCTGGCGGCGAGATGGCCGCGGTTGTCTGCTGGGCCGACTTTCCTGGCAGGGATGAAGGAGGGGTAGTGGGGAGTGCTGTCATGGCGCTCGCCTGACCCTTCCTGGCTTTGCCTGGCTGTGGTGCGTTCTTCGGGGTGGTCAGAGCCCTGGCGGCCTTTCGGGTGCGTGTCCGGTACGCATGCGCAACTATCATCCTTACCCCTCTGCAACAGCTGCGCGTTACTCTCTCCACTTCTCTCCCAGCCCCTGCTTGCGCTTCCCCTGCGTTCTCGCTTCTGCTCTCGCGGCTCAAGCGCTACTCTCCTCCTCTAAGCAGGTAGAGCGCAGCGGGAATTTCAAGATGCACCCACTGCACCGCTGAAGTGAACCTCACGGTTCACTTCAGCGACCACAAAGGCATCCTCATCAAAGCAAAGTGCACACCTCAAGTACTACACGCTGCTCAATAACGACCTCCGTTAACCGTTTCACCTTCGTCTACAACGTTAATAACACCGTTAATAACGATCCGAGGTCGGTTGCATGCCCGAGGTCGGTAGAATGCCCAACGAACGCCAACGGAACGCGATCGTGCAAGTGCTCCAGCTTCGCATCGCCTCATGGTCCCCTTTAGCAGGAGATGGTGTATTTTTTTTGTTTTTTTATTGCGAGAAGCAAATAAAAATTTTATGGACACTCTCGACGGGTTTTTACCATCGCCGTCATTTTTCGTATAAAGTAGAACTCGATAACATCACCCCGCGCATCGTATGTTCTACCCGCGAGTGAAAGCTCGCGAGCGCTGGAAACGAACACGGCTGAAGCTGAGATGAAACGAGCTGGCCATCTCCGTCTCACGGAGGGCGCTTGACATACCATAATCCCGCGTGTGAGGCCTGCCGTGTCGACTGCTCCTCAAGCAGAGACAAAACGTCCCGCACGTCTTTCGCAAGGAGCAAGAAGAGACGCGACGAGGAGGGAGGGCGAGCTCTCCGTCACTCGAGCAGCAACTGCAACTTTGGTCATAAGGGTGCTATCTCGGCTGGTATCAGCGGAGAGCCCGTTACCCATCTACGCGCTGTGCTCACACCGCTTCGCATTGAGACGACAGACTGCACGAAAAGCACTTCACTCCCTTAAGCGGGCGTATTCCGTTATGCCAGCGTTTCGTAGAGTAACGCGAGGTGGGATCCAAATCACTCAACTGCTAGCCTTACTTCGCGTGACATTACAATTTGTTTTTATCGCATTGACTGCTTCTCCATTATTATGCGAAACGTATGTGAAACTATTGTTTCATGCTCCAACAACGCCAGTGTATCCTGACAGGCTAACTACGTAGAGTGATGGAGAATGAGAACAAGTTCTCTGGCTCAAACTCTCCAGGCATAAAAATGAGCACTTGTGTTGTGTGTTGTTCTCTGTGTCTTGGCAATGAATGCGTGTCATCCGGTAATAATGAAACCGTACCAACTTGCCCACTTTTCTGCTTTGTTTCCAGACATAAAGTGTCATATGTACTTGCACTGCCGCTCGATCTCCCCCCTTTGGTGCGGCCCGCCGAATGCTCCTCTCCGCCTGTGAGAGCGGTAGTTCCCTTTCAACCCGCCGCCTCGGCTATGGCGCTCTCTATCGGCGACGCGGGGATTCCTCCCAAAGCTCCCTTCAGCCACAGTGAGCTATCAGCGCGGGCAGTTTCATGCGGTTCTGCTCAGTGTTTCGTCATGCTTCACTTGAGACGCTCTCATGAACAGTCTGCAGTCATCTTAGCTGGAATAGAGACACATGACTGGCTGAGACATATTAGTGCAAGCAATTCAACGACGAACACAGGAAAGAAGACGAAGGCAAGCGTTACTCGCAACTGTTTATTAGCAGGGAAGGGTTTCTCATATATGTTATTTCGTCACGCATGCGCATGTGGGAATAAAGTAACACGTATACATCAGAGGCCTTTGGGCGTATTGGGCGGGAGGAGTTGCGGAGCCGCCCTCCATCGGACGCGCCTCGATTGCGTGCTAGGTAGGATACCGCCGGCGGGCTCCCGATAGGTTTTGCTGTCGGCGCTCTACAAAAATACCTAGCTGAAGTCCTCCAGGACATTTCTGTAAGTACTTTCGAAGCGAAATATGTTCTTCACTCTCAGAATAATAATTTTCGACGAAGAGAAAGCACAAGGTAGTTTACAGTCGCTGTTCCTTTGCAAAAAACAGAGCACCCGATTCACGCCGTTACCGCGATGGAGGCCCCTTAGCCGGCTTCTGGCGTGAAAGGTAGTCAGCCGCCGAGTGCAAACTGTGTGAAATATCTTGTTAGAGTAGACTGCCTGTATAACGAAATGGAGCACAACAGAAAGAAGCCTCAAGGTAGCGATCGCACGGGTTCGTGCATGTATGTTCGTACAGGTGGTTTCGCTTTCAATACAAGCGCGCTTTGGCACCGTGCTGTGAACTTTAGGCCGCAAAATATGAGAATGTGTGGGTACATGAACAACTATTGTTCTGCGGACGCTGTCAGAGCAGTTCAAGAACAGTTTCGTTACGATTACGACTTCGGCGCGCCTACGGCAAATTGTGATGTGCCGTCCTGACGATTCAATTTGTTTTTTTTTTCGTTCTAAATTCGTGTACGTTTCAATGTATTTGACAAGTTGCCTTGCATTGTATATCGATCGATCCTCAGCTAGCAATTGCCGCTTGTTCTGTTTCTTATTTCAGTGCGTTCGTTTCGTTTAGTGCTCACACAAAGCATGAGCAAATGCGATGCCTTTTTTAACATCCTCCTTATTTATCGTTCCCTTTGCATTCCAGTGAACTTGCCGCTCCCTGCCATCAAAAAAGTCATCAATCATTAAGCTTTATCACTTCGTGGCTGCTGATGGAAGGAGAACGCCAAGGAAAAGAAAGAAAATGCAGTAACGTTCGCCGGACTTGTTCGGCAAACGTCGGCTGTGAACAAGGACATGAACTTGAAATAGTCATAAAAGAAAGAGAAGTTATTGCAGCAACCTGCAGCTGCAAAGCAGGGTAACAACAACGCGTATAGATTTAAATGCAAAATTTTAATGCGAAGCATGATTTCGCGAGCTGCCCAGCAATTTAGGCAGCAGTGTCGTGTCTAACGCCAACAGTGCAGCATCTTTCCCACATAAATAAATAAGGCTTCAAGAAAATACATGGGGTTGGAGGAGCTCTAGTAGAACTCGTTGTTGGGCTAGTTGGTGCATTGCATCAAGGAATTATACCAGCCGAAAACAGACGAACACAGGAAACGGTGAAGGAGACAGGAAAGCGGCTGGGCACAGGCCTGAGCACAGGAGACCGCAAGTAGTTCCCTATACGCACAGAGTTGCGCATGGCCTGAAAAAGGTTGCCGTCAGGTATGGTGTGCCTGTGGGTTCTCGGCGCCAAGGAAGCTGAGTGGGTTATGCGCACGTATTGGACGAAAGAAGAAACCACAGTGTGATACGAAGCATGGCCAGATTTTTGTGGATTGTGCTGTTGGCGTCATATATGAGATACCACTGACTTGTGGAAAGGTTTACATAGGCCAGACGGGTCGTTGTGTAAACACTAGAGCGTGGGAACATTTCAAATCGTTAGAAAAGGGAACAGGATAAAATCTGGCCCTTCACTGTAAACAGTGCAAATGTGAACCGGTACTGAATGATTTGAGAATTTTGGGCCGAAGTCATGAGAAAATGGCACGTGAAATACTTGAGGCCTTTCACATTGCGATGAAGGGTGAAGCATGTTGTAGTGATAGCTCTGTGGCATTGCGCAGAATAGAACAAGATTTCCTCCAATCTTTTTTGTAATCACGAGAAGGAAATGAGGATGCGAAGATGACACACAGTAATAGCATGCCATGTTTTATGATATGCCTATATGGTTAGTTCGGTTGATGTAAAGAGCGATAGTGATATGACCATGTGACCGCATGAGTGTATATATTTGAGCCTCGCTTTGGTGATTAAAAGAGTTGGTAGTCTAGCCGCTTTCCTGTCTCCTTCACCGTTTCCTGTGTTCGTCTGTTTTCGGCTGGTATAATACCTTGATGGTTGGAGGAGCCCGACTTGAGTTTGAGAGTGGCAGAAATAAATTTGGGCTTTTAGCGCGTAGTGTTCGCGTCAGGAGAACACAAGCTTGACTGAAAGAACGTTATTGACAACATAGGTGCCGCACACATCAGCCGCTGCATTTGCTCGCTTGCTATGTACATCCACCAGCAAACGTCGTGTACCTTAAGAAGGCGAAAGCCTGAGATATCGCATCACACTGGAAGATTGACCGTCAGTGTCCCGAGTCGGAGGCGTCAACACGAGTGATGGAAAAAATCATCACGTGATGACGTCACCAATGACGTCATCGTGTCGTCGCAGATCGCTGGAATTGGTGACGTCCCCATGACGCCACAACGTGACGTCACATGTTCACATATTCACACGACATGGTCGCTTGCACAGCCTCCGTGATCAGTGAGCCTGTTAGGTTTTGGCCGCTCATAAGTCGATCGTGCAGACGGGATGGCGCGGCACTGTACGTCGTACAAAGCTTCTTTCTCGGCTCGCTCTCGGCGTGGTCTTTGACTGTGCAATTATCAACGAAAGCAAACTGCAGGGAGCAGCTCGCTCCCAGGATGCCCTCAGGGGTTCCGGGTACGCGACCGTTCTCAGAGGTCGGCTTCGGGAAAAGCAGCCCGAACGTGTGGGAAAATGTGGAGGGCAAAGATCTGCTCTATGCCGTCGCTCGAAGCGACAGTATGCTGACTACAACAATGACCGGCATACGCTTTAGGCGCGCCGACGGCAAAGAAGGGTTGAGTCGCAACAATGCACGGTCCGAACGCGGGAAAGACGAGGACACGCAAATTGTTCCCCGGAACCGTCCTGACGACTGTCACCGGGGGCTCGACTCGATGCGCGTGGGAAATGGCGCGAATGCCGCAGGGCTGCTGCGATACCGATATATTCGACCGTGAGAACCCCTGAAAACGTGGGATAAGGAGAGAGAGAGCCATGATGGGAAAGAGCGCCAAATAGCCTGTCTGCACCGTAAAAACACTGCTGTCGAGATTAGGGACAGCCCAGTAGGGAGTGGCTTAATCTGAGAGTAAACAGATTGGATAACAGAAGGTTGAGGCGGCCCAGCAGTGGCCACCTCCCCCTTTTTTTTAGGGGCGAAGCTCCTTAAGGCGGCACCCGTTCGTCCCTCGTAGTCGTCGTCGTAGTCCGTAACAAGTCTTACGCTTTGACCTCCAAGGTGGTGCCGGTGGGAGATTTCTCCTGTGCGTTGTTGAACAATAAAAAATTCGCAGCGTGCGCGTTAACTAAAAGCCGAATTCTTCTGTCTCTCATTCCCCATTAGCAGCCATTGGCATGTTCCAGTAGGAAACGTTAGTAGAAGTAGAAGTGTAAGTGTTAGCTAAAAGCCGACTTCTTCTGTCTCTCATTCCCATTAGCAGCCATTGTTTACCTCCAAGGTAGTGCCTGGTGAGATTTCTCCTGTGCGTGATTAAACAATAAAAATTTTGTTCAAAACGCCGTTGATTGATGAAATAAACCAACGAAAGACGCCAGATGTTTTGTAAAAGCAGAACGAAAGAACGCCAGATGTTTTTCTTAAAGTGTAGTAGTAGTAGTTGTATGTAGCCACCTCGCCCGATCGTCAACGGGCGAGGTGGACCGGCAACGGCGCAAGGACCCTGCCGTACGAGAGTTAAATCACACTAAAAGACATACTTTGCGGGCGATACACTCTAGTGAGCTTTCAACTTTTCGTCTTAAATTATTTCTACGAAAAACGCAAGGCACACCTTGAGCAATATATTTGGTTTTGGGACGCTAAATGGAACCATGAGGCGATGCGAAGCCGGAGCACTTGCACGATCGCGTTCCGTTGGTTTTCGTTGGGCATGCTACCGACCTCGCGTCGTGGAACGCGCGTCCTGTCTTCCCTCTAGCCTTGCCTTTAATTCGCACAGGGCGAGCGGGGAATGCGGTCGCTCTTGGCGCTCTTTCGCTCGGGAGCGGACTTCTTCCTTGCATTTCACCGATCACAAGTGATAATGAAGGGACCACGTAAACCAACAGTACAATAAAAGTTTGATGTTTAATATATACACGATGTTTCACACTCTTTATATTATGTACTGGGCGCATTTCACGGAAGAGTTTCACGGTTTACAGATGATTCCCTCCGTAGCTTCGCCCCACTCATCATCATTCACCCCGTGGATATGCTGTGATTTTTTTGTTACCGCAAGGTACTTAAGACTGGACGGAATTCGTTTCCCTTCAGTCTAGGCTGTAATCACTTAACTGATCGATCAGTAAGACTCCGTACGATGCAACTTCTGTCTGGGCCGTAACCACTTGGTGGTCGAACAGTGAGACTCGGTTCTTCGTATGTAGTAACTGTGTTCTAGGCTCTAATTTAAGAAAAGTTAAGTAGAAGAGTAAGATGCTGTTGATGTCTATGTTATCATCAGTGTGCTTCGGCAAGATGTACATTATGACTGTAAATATTTCGCTGCAATATACCTTCAAGTTTTTATTACCTCCTACCTGCCTCCTGCTTCATCGACGTCGATCATCTCCTTGACGGGACTTCAATTCACATCAAGGAGAAAACGAACAAGGAAAAACATAACTGGCGCAGTCTGACAGGGATCGGCGAGCTCTACAGCACCATACACTGGACCAGCGCTGAGAAGACCCGAGGGGCAAGGCATCCAAGAGCCACCAGCGGCAACGTCGAGACGATCCCACAGCAGTCAACTCCGGCGCCGTGGCGGAGATCCAGGAACGACAGAGCATTCAGCAAAGGGTGAGTAGGATTTCTTACGTCTTTCTCAAGTTGGCATGGCAGTTTATGGGTAGAGCACATGGTGAGAACACGCGGGGGTGCAGAAACAATGGAGTTTAACGGAGATGAGGGTACGAGTGTGGCGGAAGTGGATCAGAATCGAGAGCCATCAAATGATGGTAGTCTAAGTTCTGATAAATCAGCTGAGGCGAGAGTGCCTACGCAGAGGCAAGAATCGATGCAGCAGGCATCTCAGGTTTTGCCGAATTCAAGTGAAACGAGAACGCTCGAACTTGAAATCCAAAGGCTCAGTCTCCAGATTGAGTACGAAAAGCTATTGCAAACTAGAATGAACGCGGAACGTCTCAATGGCACGTTGTCCAACTCTGGGTCGGAGACGGGTGATCAGAGGCGACGGTGTTTCGATTCTGTCCAGCAATGTGCAAAAGTGCTGAAAGGGTTTCGCCTGCCGAGTGACGCGGATGTGCCATTATGGTTTGAGGAAGTAGAAAAACTGTTTGCTACTTACCAAGTACCGTATGAGAGTCGCGTGCATTTGGTTATACCAGCACTAACCGAACGAGTTCGTTACCTACTGCGTAACCTCAACCCTGAAGAGAGTGCAGATTACGAGGCAGTTAAAGCAGCAGTACTGACGGAACTGAAGCTTTCTCCGGCAGAGTATCTGCAGAGGTTTGAACGAGCAGTAAAGCGGAAGGAAGAGACGTGGGCGCAGTTCGCGTCCCGCGTGAAAACTTATTTCTCATACTACCTTCAAGTGAGAGAGGCCGACACGGTAGAAGTGATGACCGAACTCATGGTTGCTGACCGTATAAAATCGGGACTAAGTACGAAGGGTCGGGAGTATGTGAGATTAAGGGAAGGCGAGGGATGGCTTAGGCCAACTGAGATCGCTAAAGTGCTCGAAACTTTCGAACAAGCGAAAGGGAAAGGGCGTGCTTCAAAGCAACCAACCGTAGAAATGGGGCAGAAGCCGGCGACACGAGTTGAGAAAGGGGCCGTGAAATGCCACTTATGTCACGGCTCAGGCCATTTCGCTAAAGAGTGCCCGAAGCCTAGTGATAAAGAGAGCAACCCCAAAAAGGCTACGGAGCCAAAGCGGAAGGTCGAAAAGGTAATTTTAACCCACGAGACGGAAATTGAAATACCTGATGGCGTCCTTAGCGCAAAGGTGAAGTCTCTGAAACACGAGGGTGAAGGCACAAATAAACTGCAGCTAATTCCTGTATCATGTGCAGACGTATCCGCAGATGCAATTTTGGATACAGGGAGTGAGATAACTGTCATTCGGGAGAGTCTGCTTCCGCGAAGTTTAGTAGAGCCGTCTGGCACGGTAAGATTGGTGTCTGCTTTTGGTAAAACGATCGAGGCAAGGCTAGCTACGTTGCCGGTAAAATTAAATAGCCCGCGAGTGGTGACGCAGCCTCAGAGCGTCGACCTACTCTGCGCGTTAACTGATGAGCTCGTCGAGGGCACAGATTGTTTGTTGACCGAGGAAGATTGGAAACTTTTGTTGAAGGCCAGCAGCCCTCTGGCACCCTGTCGAGCACCGGCCGAGCCTGCTCATGAGGCAGAACAAGCAGTAGAGAAACCAAAAGTTGTGGCCTGCAATCTTACCTTGGAGGAAAAAGACGTTTCCGGGGAAGATGAGCAAATTGATGAAGAAAGGGAGGTGTCATTAGGCCAAAAAGAAGAGTTCCGCAAAGTGCAGTTGGGTGACACTACGCTAAAAAAATGTTGGGATGATGCTCGTAGTGGGAAATCCGGCATGTTCATTTTAGACGGAGTGTTATACCACTGCGACTCAATAGCAGGCACTCGAGTGAGTCAGCTAGTGGTCCCCAAAGATAAGCGTACTGAGGTAATGCACTTAGCCCATGAGCCACTATGTGGGGGACATCTAGAGCTAAAGAAAACAAAAGCTCGCATTACGTATAACTTCTTTTGGCCGGGTATGGCGAAGGAGATATTAGACCATAGTCGTTCGTGCCATGAATGTCAAATTCGTTCAGACAGGCATCGCACGGATAGGGTGCTTATAACTCCGCTCACTAGACCCGAACACCCTTTCCAAGTTGTCAATGTAGATGTAATCGGACCCCTGGACACACCGTCAGCGAGAGGGCATAAGTACGCGCTGTGCTTAGTGGACCTTTGCACGAGGTGGCCAGAGGTGGTACCACTGCGCTCTTTGACAGCTAAGGCGACTTGTGATGCACTGATTGAGATCTTCAGTCGCACAGGCGTTCCGGAGATGATCTGCTCCGATCAAGGCACTAATTTTAAATCTCAGCTCACGCAAATGATGCTGGAAAAATTAGGCTGCACACCAAGATTCTCAACGCCAGAACACCCAGAGAGTAATGGAGTTGTAGAGAGGTGGAATCGAGTACTGAAAAACATGTTGTATCATGTCGTTCAGAGAGACTCCAAGAATTGGAACAAATTGATCCCAATGGTTTTATGGGCTTATCGGGAAGTTCCCCATGAGGTAACCGGAGTAGCTCCGTTTCGTCTATTGTATGGAAGGAATCCCACGGGACCGCTTCTAATACTGCAGAGGACATGGACGGGAGAAATGCCGGTGCCGGCAATATTGAGAGAAAGCCCCGCTAAGTATTTACAGCAACTTAAGGAGCAGCTCGAGACTGCCGCTAATATTGCTGAGCTAATGAGTGCAACTCATCAGGAGAGTTACGCCAGTGCGTATAATCGCAGCACCAGGCTCAAAGCTTTTAACGTTGGCGACCAAGTTGTGGTTTTCGACAATGATCGGAATTGTAAGATGTCACCTAAATAGCTAGGCCCATTCACAGTGGTTGGACGTGAGCGCGAACATTCTTACCGTGTTGAAACATCTGAGGGAAAGGTGAAAAGTGTCCACGCCAACAACATTCGACCTTACTATGCAAGGGTCAGTCATATCGGGGTCGTCTTCGATGAGGACCATGATTTTGGGGAGGTGGAATATGCTCCACAACCAACCACTATAAAGCGGGAAGAGCTAGTGCTAACGAGCGAGAAGGTTGCTCACCTTGATGCTGACGCGCAGGCGGAAGTACAGGCGGTGTTCCAAAGACATTGCACACTCTTTGACGGCACCCCGGGTATAGCGAAGGTATACGAACATAAGATAGAAATAGAACCGGGCCACCAGCCAAAAAAGGTGTTTCCTTATCGGGTGCCGGAACTAATAAAGAAGGAAGTCAGCAGGCAAGTTGACGAACTTTTGACTTCGAAGTTGATGTACCCCACGGAGAGCGAGTTCGCACATCCGGTAGTATGCGTCGGAAAGAAAGATGGGACTATCCGCATGTGTGTGGACTACAGGGCGTTAAATGCCGTCACCAAAGTGGATGCGCTCCCTATGATGAATCCTCAGGAATTGATTTTCCGAGTAGGTAGAGCGCAGTTCATTACGGTAGTGGACCTTAGGCGCGGGTACTGGCAGGTACCGATGGAAGAGAAGAGTCAGAAATTCACCGCGTTTGTAACGCACGAGGGTCAGTACGCATGGAAACTGATGCCTTTCGGGCTAAAAAATTCCGCGGCAACCTTTCAAAGAATGGTGAATAAACTCTTGTCGCAACATCAAATGTATGCCACGGCATACCTCGATGATATTCCTATTTTTTCTAGCACTTGGGAGGAGCACCTAAAGCATCTCGACTGAAAGCCAGTCCGGAGAAGTGTCAGATTGCGCAATCCCACATACATTACCTGGGGCACATTGTCGGTTCAGGGACACATGCACCAGACCCTGAAAAAATAGCAGCGATTAAGAACCTGGTACCACCGCGCACCAAAAAGGAACTACGCAGCCTGTTAGGACTTTGCGGCTACTATCGCGAGTACGTCCGAGGATACGCAGAGGTGACGAGCCCGCTCACGCTGTTAACAAAGAAAGCGGTACCTAATAAGATACCCTGGCCGGAGGAAGCCCAGGCGGCATTTGAGATTCTCAAACAATCTTTGTGCGAGGCCGTGGCGCTTAACACTCCAGAGCCATCTCAGCCCTACTGGCTCTTCACAGACGCATCAGCTACGGCGGCGGGAGCATGTTTGGCGCAAATGTCAGCCGAAGGGCAAGAGAAGCCTATCGCCTTGGCAAGCCACCGCTTCTCACCGACCCAGATGCGTTGGTCGACCAGTGAGAGGGAAGCGTTCGCAATAATATGGGCCTTAAAGAAGTTTGACTACTGGCTTTTCGGTGCCATAGTAAACGTCGTTTCCGACCACAATCCGCTGTCGTGCCTTGCAACTTCGACTCCGCACGGGGCGAAATTGACAAGATGGGCGCTGGCGTTACAGCGATATCATGTGTCAGTACAACATCGGAAGGGCGTATGTAACGGTAATGCGGATGCATTATCAAGGCTCCAGAATAGTTTATGGAAGCCATAAGAATGACAGTGCCATGCCAACTGGGGGGACGTGAATGTTCCTGCCCACTTGCTGCTGTATATTGTGGACTGTGTGATTGTCAATTCAAGGAACAGACATTAGTGATCATACTGCTTGAAACAGCAATGGTGTGCTTGATTGTTTAGCATGTACTTGTTTACATTTCTTGTATTCTCCTATCTTGTTGTCTTGCAATTGTGTTTAATGTTTGTGCAGACTGTTGTATGGTTAGAAAGTCCAGCGACCTAATCGCGGCAGTGCTTTATCGTATCACTGAGCATAGAACAGCCCAGCGTACTCTTTAGGGGGGACGTGTTAGGTTTTGGCCGCTCATAAGTCGATCGTGCAGACGGGATGGCGCGGCACTGTACGTCGTACAAAGCTTCTTTCTCGGCTCGCTCTCGGCGTGGTCTGTGACTGTGCAATTATCAACGAAAGCAAACTGCAGGGAGCAGCTCGCTCCCTGCAGTAAAAACATAACTGGGCCGATCACGGAGGCAGTGAAAAGCCGCGTTAGGGGCAGCAAGCTTTTTGAGGACGGTGAGGGAGAACCACAACATCGACTGACAATAATATAATTGTTACGTATTGTGAACCACTTCGAAGACGAAGACTTAACCACACAAACACAAGCTTGCGCTTGTGTTCGTGTGGTTGTCTTCGTGTGGAACACAAGCACAAGCAAACACAAGCTTGTGTTCATGTGGTTAAGTCTTCGTCCTCAAAGTGGTGCGCAATAACGTAACAATGAATAGATACCACGTGGCCTAAGCAAGTACCCTTATAAATAATATCTGGGGTTGAACTTCCCAAACCCATGATATGATTATGAGGGACGCCGTAGTGGAGGGCTCCGAAAATTTCGACCACCTGGGGTTCTTTAACGAAAATGCAACCGCCGTGGCCGGGGTTCCAACCCGCGACCTTTGGGGCAGCATTCGAGCGACATGACCACTACACCACCGTGGTGGGGCATCGACTTACAAGAAGACGAAGAAGATGGCTTACGCCTTCCAGTCATCTTATGGAAATGCATAGGGAACCTGTGAGTTTTTTTTATTCCACCGTATCTAAACAATGGCTTAATTATCTGTGGCCGATTTTGTGGACGCTGAGCACGGGACCGACGATCAAGAGGTCGCACGGGCAGGTTCTGAGATGGTATCGTACCTGGTAAACGGTAGCGCCTTTTCCATCCTGCGAGAGATAAGCAGCATTAGCCGGCGGAAAGCGCGCGCGAACGATCGTCTCAGTGCGCGCTTTCTCCCCGAACATCGCAGCCCCGACGCGGTAGCGAACGTCTTCGTCGCGGAAGGGAGTGTTGCACACACCACTCGTAGCCGATGGCTGTTTGCTGGTTCTTAGCTTCACAACCCACGCTTCACGCAGTTTCTTGCCCCGCGGGTACCAGTGCAGGCTAACACTAGACTCTGTTGCGTAAGTCCGGCACTGCTGCATCTAGAAGTACAGCAGCATGTTCGTCGCCTTCGGAGGCAGCCACTCCTAGTACAATGGGTTCAATTGGGTTCAAAATGCGAGAAAAGCACCGCATTTGAGCCGACGACAGCGCAGGTAGAACTCGAAACTCGTTTTCAAAGCACGCGGCAGCGCTCCACAATCAGCCGAGGCGGCTGCTGCGACCACGTGATCCTACCGAGCACGTCACGCCGACGGTGGCGCCGACGTTTCCAGTGGGGACCTTGCGCCCAATATTCTAACTAGGGGTACAGCAAAGCGATAGACGGCTCACTTATGATCCGGCTCGCTTTGCTGGACTCCTAATTTGAATTTGTACGCAACCACCTCTAATATACACGTATTACTCCATTCCTGTATGCGCATGCGTGACAAACGGATATATATGAGGAGCCCGGTCTTTCCTGCCAATAAACAGTCGTGAGTAACGCTCGTATTCGACTTCGTTCTTTTTTATTGCCACATAGGTTTTTAAGAGATAATATTTTGTGTGTATATCTACGGTGTTTTTTTTTTCTAAAAGAGCCAACTCCAGAAACAAAACTGGGCTAAATTTCACGGGAGCCTAAGCATATTTCACTCTTAAAACCATCTTAGTCAAAATGGAACGATACCTGATGGTAACGTCAGCTCAAAAAGGCAGTTTTCAATACAAAAATGAGCCAAATCCTGCAACTCTTTGAATCTGAGCCAGATGCACTAGACCAGCGCTGCGCCAACAATCGTGACCAAAACAATCAAAATGGCAGCACCCAACCTATTTCGTTTATGTTATTGTTTCTTTGCTATCGCGCGTTCCTTACACAATTAGTTTTTCTTGGGCGCGCTGGTACTTACTCAACAAGGAGCCAGCCGAAAACAGACGAACACAGGAAACGGTGAAGGCGACAGGAAAGCGGCTAGACTACCAACTCTTTTAATCACCAAAGCGAGGCTCGTATCACACAGTGTGATACGACGCATGGCCAGATCTTTGTGGATTGTGCTGTTGGCGTCATATACGAGATACCACTGACGTGTGCGGTGGCGTACATAGGCTAGACGGGTCGTTGTGTAAACACTAGAGCGTGGGAACATTTGAAATCGTTAGAAAAGGGAACAGGATCGAATCTGGCCCTTCACTGTAAACAGTGCAAATGTAAGCCGGTACTGCCTGACTTGAGAATTTTGGGCCGAAGTCATGGAAGAATGGCACGTGAAATACTTGAGGCGCCTTTCACATTGCGATAAAGGGCGAAGCATGTTGTAGTGATAGCTCTGTGGCATTGCGCAGAATGGAACAAGATTTCCTGCAATCTTTTTTGTAATCTCGAGAAGGAAACGAGGATGCGAAGATGACACACAGTAATAGCATACCATGTTTTGTGTTATGCCTATATGGTTCGGTTGATGTAAAGAGCGATAGGGATATGACCATGTGACCGCATGAGTGTATACATTTGAGCCTCGCTTTGGTGATTAAAAGAGTTGGTAGTCTAGCCGCTTTGCTGTCGCCTTCACCGTTTCCTGTGTTCGTCTGTTTTCGGCTGGGTATAATTCCTTCATGCAGTGCACCAACTAGCCCAACAACGAGTTCTACTAATACTTACTCAAGGGCGTAATATCGCTGGGCAAAACTCGAATTGACTGAGTAAGAGGCCGACTTTCCTACTTTCTGCCTCTTAGTGTTTCTTTTCGAGTATTGCGCTATACAGTATCATGTCCTTCTTTCACTCTAAGACGGTAGATATGAAATAGATGACAAATGAAATGAAGATGTTGGTTTAGAAGGAAGGCGGCTTGGGCTAGTCGGCATGTCATGATGAATGCTATAGCGGGAACTGAGCACTAGGACAAGGAGACACACGATGACGAGCGCCAACATCTAACTGAGCTTTTTGGGCAGAATACAAAAATAAGTTACGACAAAAACCACAAAGAACAACAATTCCTAATGACGACGTGCGAGTAGCTATCTGTAGAACAATTCCTAAGATGCTCTTTCAGCCGAATATTTTTACACCTCCCCGTTTGTCCCACGTACACCGGCCCAGAAGAAAAAGGAAATTCATAAACTACTGCGCAGGCGCATGGGACAAACCTGGACCTATGTTCAATGCTACAAACAAAAGGGCTGCAATTAGGTGTTTTGTCAATGGCATTCATTAACCTGGCACACATGACATGACATGACATGACAAGAACTTTATTGGAGACCTGAGGAACTCGAATCTGGGGAGCCGGAGGCCCCCAGATCAAGTTGGTGGCTCCGCCCACGTTGGGACTGGAAGTCCAAGTTCCGTCGCGATGTCGTGGGCCCTCTGGACGGCCTGGGCTGAATACCCGCTTCTGCTAAAAGCTTAATCCCTGGCTTAGTGGATGAAAGTCGCGTTATCTGAGCCGCTGTGTGAACTTCTATTAGCTCGTCAGTGGTGTTGTGGAGGCCAAGCTCCAGAAGCTTCTGGCACACAATTGCGACATTTTCTGAGGCGCCGAAAACACAACATTCACACCATAGCGTTCAGCTACGATCTTCAAATTATGCGTTACCTTATGCTGATACGGGATAACCGCAAAGCCCCCACCCTCGTTCGCGCGATTTCGGGGTGACTGTGTGCCGTTTCTTTTAAACTTCTTAAGTAGTTTTTTGCAGGTTTCTGCAATCATAGGTAACGGATAACTAGATTTAGTTAGCCTGCTCAACTTCATTTGCACACTTTCCGTCACTGCATGCGCGCAAGACTGCCGCGCCGCAGCATCGATGCAAGATAGAGCAATTCCATTCTTAACTAATTTTGAATGCCTAGATGAGAAATTTAGCGGACTTTTCTGAGACCTAGGTTGATAGAGCCAGCATGTATGGGATGATTCAAAACGAAGCCGAATGTCTAGGAACTGCAACTCGGAGTTATTAGAAAGCTCAGACGTAAAACTAGGGCCTAGGCCCCGATTCGCTAAAGACTTGCTTAGCTTGATAAACACGTTCTTCAAGCCCGCCTTCAGCTGCAAAGATCAGGTAGTCGTCCACAAAGCGGAAAATACGAGAAGCAGTACTACCTATACCCCTAGAAACGGTTCTATCCACTTTAGATAAAAATATATCGCTATGCACAGGGGCGACCCGAGACCTTATGCACACCCCTGACTTCTGGAGGTAGTGCTGGCCTCGCCAGCACACGTATGTGGATGATAAATACATGCTCAGTAGTACCAGGAAACTTTGAAGAGAAATGCCGCACTGTGCGACAAAACGCTGCTCATCACTGTACTGCGTAATGCACTCCTCGCAGCAACCATAAGTTCTCTTTGCGGGATGGCATAAAATAGATCCTCAGCGTCTAAGCTGAACGCTTGGCACCCTCCTGGGTTCTAATCCTCTAAATATCGTACTAAGGCCGGCGAATTGGACACCAAAAATGAATCTTCTAGTTTCAAATTCGCGAGGTGCTCCTGAAGGTAGCCCGCCAGAACGCATTGCCATTTATCCCTTTCGGAAACTATTGAACGAAAAGGCATGCCTACTTTATGGGTTTTCACTGAGAAGAACAGTTGTAGAGACAACCCGGCGCTGTTTTTAAGAGAGGTGCGCAACTACATAGGTTCAAGTCCTCCAACAGCGCCAGGGCACGGTTCTTTACTTTGCTGCACTTCGATGGGGCGGGAATAAAGTTCTTTTCCAGAGCCGCACGTGCTCTCTCTAAATACAAGGCCTCCGGAATCACCACGAACCCTCCCTCCTTTTCGGACTGAAGAAGGCAAAGGCTCGAAGTGGTGAAATGGTTCACGAGCTGCTGAACGTTCACCGAGTCTCGTGCTCTTGCCGGCGCACCGTTGAGTACCTCGATACATTCCTGCGTGCACCGCAGGCGGACGTCATCTGGCACACGGCGGGAAATACTTCTAGCCATATTAGGGCCTAGGCCTTGGTTTTACACTGAGCTTCCTAGTAACAACGAGTTGCAGTTCCTAGACATTCGGCTTCGTTTTGAATCATCCCATACATGCTGGCTGTATCAACCTAGGTCTCAGAAAAGTCCGCTAAATTGCTCATCTAGGCATTCAAAATTAGTTAAGAATGGAATTGCCCACGGAGCAAGAATTCTTGAGGAGGCGAAATTGCGCTCGCTCGGGCGTCCTAATAAAGTCACGGAATCGGGCACAGCGCTCACGCGCCCTCTGTCGTGAGAGTCCGCTAGCGGAGAAGGAAAAATGCGCGCGTCCCTCTCACCGCGCTCTCCAACGAAGCTCGTCGGTTCAAGGCCATTCGTCGCCGATTCGCCGTTCGCGATTCACGTCCGAATGGATGTGTTTTTGTGCGTCCTCGCCGGCTCCATATTTTAACGCGACAGCGTTAAAGAGCTCGTTTCGCAGAAATGCCGGTGTCGGTGTCGGTGAGGCTAGCAATTGAGAAGGCGATGCGCACGGGGCTCGATTACGCTATCGCGTTCTACTCTTAAAGGCGAAGCTCAAGCCCACTCCAAGTTTTTTGGTAAAATAACGAGAAAAATGGCGTCACATACAGGAAAATTACCAGCGTGATATAATTTGTGCAACGCGAAATATATAATTTTTGACAACGTAAACTCAATGATTTAGGTATAATTTGTTTCAACGAATGATGGGACTTACCCTATATGCCTTCAATTCAGATTTAGGTTGTGCGGCGGCCGCATTTAGATGGAGGCGAAATGCTAAAGGCCCATGTGCTTACATTTAGGTGCACGTTACAAAACCCCAGGTGGTCGAAGTTTCACGTTGTCTTTTTTGAGAAGAGTAGACAAGTAGCTGGGACAGTGCGTGGAAAGTTTGAAGGCACGGCGTCTCGTAACAACACTGGCCGTTTTGGTTTGTCAGGGAGAACTTCGCCACCAAGCTCGCCATTATAGCGCCGCCTGTATGTCACTGTCCGAGAAGTGCTTCTCGAAAACATAGTCACGAGGCCTCAGCCGTCGGTCTTTTCGTGGTAACGCGCGAGCCCACGCTTCCAACCTCACTGGGTCACTATAGAACTTTGAAGGTAATTACCTTCTCCTTGCAGGGCGCGTATTCACTGCTGCAGTTCGGCACGACACATTTCCGCCCCATCCTGAAGATGCACTAGTCGAAATCTGCACTCTCCTTTCTCGCGGCGTGAAAAGCGCGCGCAAACATCGAGGAGTCGGCGCCGCCGGCGCAACGCGCGGAAGCCATTGAGAGCGCTAAAGAGAAAGAAACCAGCAAATCGCGAAGGGAACTTTCCCTCTCAAGGCCACCTACGCATGCGCGCGCCCGACATGCGAGCGAGGAAGGAGGGGCGCGTGCATGCGGCGGCAGACGTCGTCTGCTCAGGGGCCACTACTAGCAGTTCGTTTCAAGCGCTGTACGTCCTATAATTCTGGCAGTATCGATTAGTAACTGCAGCTAAATATCTGTCATATCTAGCGATCGATTTTACACAAGGAAATCTTAGAAATTTTACAATGTACGAGGCGCTATCACGATTTTTATGCGTCGCGTCCATAGAAAAGCATGTAAAAGATGGCAACTGGCCGAAAGCGTCATCTGTCGTGCTTCGGCGTAAACCGAATTCCGCCGTGACGCTATCGCGCCGCCCTCGCGCGTTGCCGCGGCCTAGAGATTCTCCTCCTCAAATACTTCTTTCTCCGTGGAATTGCCCTATATTGCATCGATGCTGCGGTGCGGCAGTCTTGCGCGCATGCAGTGACGGAAAGCATGCAAATGCAGTTGAGCAGGCTAACTAAATCTAGTTATCCGTTACCTATGCTTGCAGCAGCCTGCGAAAAACTGATTAAGAAGTTTAAAAGGAACGGCACACAGTCATCCCGAAATCGCCCCAACGAGGGTGGGGACTTTGCGGTTATCCCGTATCAGCATAAGGTAGCTCATAATTTGAAGAACGTAGCTCAACGCTACGGTGTGAATGTTGTGTTTTCGGCGCCTCAGAAAATGTCGCGATTGTGTGCCAGGGTAATGAATGCCATTGACAAAACACCTAATTACAGCCCATTTGTTTGCAGCATTGAACATAGGTCCAGGTTTGTCCCATGCGCCTGCGCAGTAGTTTATGAATTTCCTTGTTCTTGTGGGCAGGTGTACGTGGGACAAACGGGGAGGTGTATAAATATTCGGCTGAAAGAGCATCTTAGGAATTGTTCTACTCGCATGTGTCCAAACACTGTAGGGAGTGCAAAGTAGGCAGCAACGAGTTCTGCCAACCGCTTGTGAATAAAACCAAGATTTTGTTTCGTCACAAGGACTGGTGCACACGCGAGTTGTTGGAGGCTTTCAAGAATAAAAATACACGGAGGTGTATAAGTGAACCTTCAGTATCTCTTGATGATTGTGAGCTAAAATATTTAGGTGCCACTTTGTGACGTAGATATATCTGTGTCCAATGATCTTATTTCATCAAATGTTAACTGTGTATATATGTCATCTTTCTAACATTAAACGTTAAGTTGTGAGTCTGCGCGAGTCCTGTTTTCCTCGTCTTTGTCTTTGTGTTTTTATCGCAGTTTTAGTCGTCATTATCAATTTAAACCAACTAGCCCGACATGGTGCTCTACTTCAAATGACAACAACACGTGACAAATGACGAGCAATGCAAAAGTATAAAGAGCACCGATCTATCTCTTGAAGAAAAAGAAGTGATCCGAAATGGCGCGGCATAAGACGAGCTAAGAAGAGCTGAAGCATTTTGAAGACTTTCTATAGATGCCAAGAACAATAAAAAGATGCCGAAAGTCCATAATCGTGCGCCTTTTGCCGGGAAGGACCACTCGCTCTACAAGTCTAGCCGTCGCCATCACGCCCATGCGAACAAGGACGACACCGACGGAAGCACAAGGATTGTGTTAATTTTGTCGCAACACATTCCTCGTTATCGTTCATTCGCTGCGATTTAGACTGCTTTTACGAGCTGATTCAAGCCCAAATGAAGTGTTCTAATGTAAAACTCAAATGTACTCCTGCACACCGACAATAGTGGGCTATATGGATATTGATTTCAGGTCTTTCGGTGACATGAGCACACTGGCAAGAAATTGTTGGAGCAGGCCCGACAGCAGCAGCAAAAAACTGCGTTTTTCTCAGTTTCAGGTAAAGTGGGCTTGGATCTTCTAGAGAAAAAAAACGCCTCATATGTATTAGATATGCGCCCTTAGACCGGTGTTGTGTAAGAAGTGAAGCTAATATTCTTGCGGTAATATGTCTCAGCCAGGTATGCACGACTAACTAGCCCAATTAAGAATGAATTCTTTTAGAGGTAGATGGTTCTCGATACATGCACGCCGCGACTTTCAGCTGTCCGACTCAGGCAACGAGGAACCACATGATCCTCGCCTTGCTCTGGCTTGTACGGCAACTCAACAATATATTAATAATGTTGCTGTCGATGATTAAGACGTGGTAACTCCGACTTCAGTGTCAAGTAAATAGCCGAGCTTTAATGTGCATTTTATTTATAAAGGCACTGAGCGAATTGGTTCGCGTGTCGTGACGTATTTATTTGCGCGACATATATCTTGGTATAATATGAATCGGACAAATATCAATAATGATTCTTCGTAAATAGTCTCAGACGCGCATCATTTATCACTCAAATGTTGCAAGATTTCACACGTTGAGGACTTTACGGGCAAGTGGTTTACGAGAAAGTCTGAGCAGGTTTTTTAGGGAGCTGCTAAGATCTCCAGCCCCGTTGGGTAAGAAGGGCCTCAGTAGCTTTTTCATAGAGAGCTCTCGCTTTTAAACCTTACAGCCGTCCATAAAAACAAAACGGCATCCCATGCTGACCGGCCGATGGTAGGATACGACTGTCACAAAATAGAAAGAATTGGTGGGATTACACCTTCGCGGTGCAAGCAGGTTAAAGGGCGATTACCTCGCCAATATGCAGCTCCTTCCCCTCCAATCGTGGCCAGTCAGTCAACTTCTCCTTTCACGTGCGTTCGTGAGACGAATCGGCAGGCCGCACCAATGCGGGGAGATCGAGCGGCCGTGGTACTTGCGGTGTGTTCCTGAACAAATACCTTATTTATCATGCAGATTACTGAGAATTTGGTTATACACTGGAAGCTGTAAGGTGCCGTCCGGGAGATCGCTTTAAGGGCTTTTTAACACGAAAGTGCTTTATGCCGGAGTCCACCACGGCTCCACTGACGCATTTTCGTCACGGATATGACGTTGTAAAATATAAAGGCTAACAGATGGTAAAGAAAAAAATTGTTGATCCCTCTGTCATAGGAATCGCTATAACACGAAAGTGAAATGGGTCGTCACAGAAGTAGTTGATTGTTTATAGTGAATCGGTACATCAGAGCTTGTATAATGTCTATTGTTGTTTGGCAGATGTAGCACCGCCTTATGTGGACACACTCACGTTGACGCCTAGTGGCACATTTCCGCGCCGAAGACTAACGCCCATGATCATGATTTACCCCTTGTGGTAGCTGAAGTTCTTAACATATACGTGGACGCCGCATATGTTGAATCCCACGCAAATATGGCATCAACAAGCACATAATAAACACTGATACGCGGTATGTCCTCCTCGAAAGCGTCGTGAAACGCGGAGAGAAACGCTACGCGCGTTGTGTCTTCCCTCTAGCCTGGCAGTTAATTCTCACAGGGCAAGCGGGGAAGGAGGTGCGGCAGCCAGGCGAGCGTCGGAGAGCTATTTTTCGATATGGATGGACGCCATGAGCGAGGCTGGAGCTGAAGCCACCACCTCGCGGTGTGTTAAACGAAAATACACTGATATTGGAAACGCGCCTAATGGCACGGTCGCAGCAACGGCGCGTTTTTTAAAGACGATAGTCTTTCTTGGGGAACTTAAACGCAGAAATTTTGGTCTGTCTGTCTATCTGTCACCTGATTCAGCCACCCGGCCAAAGTTCAACGACGTGCTTACCGCCAACCCATTTTTCTGGTACGGCTGTTCATACTTGTGAACGTTGTCGATCAAAAAGTAAATATTACGCATATGTGAGGCGCAACATCACTAGTTAAGTATTAGGTGGTGTGTTCCTTTAATAGAAAATACATAAATACATATTTCTAAAGATCCTGGTTTCTTAAACTGTGCTGAAAATGCGGCTGCGCTGAGAATGCGACGCGCCGACGAAAGCCCTCTGCCATGAAGGAAGGAAAGAACTTTCTTCCCCCGTGCCCTCTGTACAAGCTCGTTTCCCGACATATTGCCAGATGGCGCCCATATCTCACGCAGCGTAGAGTCACTGTAAAATTTCAGAGTACCGCAAAGGTAGGCTGCACGCGGGCAACATTGGGCGGCGGCGGCCATTTCTCTTCCAGACCGTCCGGCGCGTTGGTAGCGTATGTTGAGAAGTGACCGATCTTTTCGCCTCGATGCCGTGTTACGCTCGGTGTAACTGCAATATGTGTGTGTGTGTTTCTTCAACAGGATATCAGAAATGATTCGAGT
The DNA here is from genome assembly GCF_013339695.2 of Rhipicephalus sanguineus. Classification (NCBI taxonomy): domain Eukaryota; kingdom Metazoa; phylum Arthropoda; class Arachnida; order Ixodida; family Ixodidae; genus Rhipicephalus; species Rhipicephalus sanguineus. The sequence goes on along the minus strand of NC_051178.1, from coordinate 12,623,747 downwards.
CATCGACAGCCATGGATCAACTGCGCGGTAAGCGGTGTAAGCTAATGAAACGTGCGGCGAATGTTGCCATGTGCTCGCGAACTCTCTTCGTGGCTTCATCGGTCTCTTTTCGTGTCACGGCCGGGTGTGTTCCCAAGGTCCGGAGCTGTAAACATAGTTGCATTAGTGTAATGACCGTGTGAGATGCCATTTACTTCGACACTTGGTGAACATTGACTGTTTGCACTAGCTTTGCAGTCGGTGTTCAGGTTCACTTCATAGCGCACTCGAGAACATTATCGAACATCGAGAACATTCAACATTGCGTCCTTCGACTGATCGCTGACGCATACCTTGCTTGCGTACCATGCTTGCTGTGCAGCTGAGTGTTATGTGTAATAGAAGTGGTGTGTGCACGGTAAGTGGAAGTTGTGCGTGAAGTACTTATGTTCATGATGGTTAGCGCAAACTCAACACAGACGAAAGAAGAAGAAACGACGACGCAAGCGCTTTCGTCTGTGTTGCGTTTGCGCTAACCAGCATGAGCATTTTCCAACTCGCCTAATTCGCTACCCTCCCATAAAGTATTTATGTCTCGGTTCGGAACGCCAGCACCCGAACGCACGGGTGAATCGGCGTGCGGTAGGTAAGGCGCATTTTATTTTGCGAATACATTGTCATCAACAATGATTTACATCACTACTTAATCGTTTCATTTCCTATTTTCTGTCTCCTTATTATTGCCAACGTTGCAGATCATTGCAAATACTTTGCTGTGTTCCGACAAACTTTTTTTTTGTTGGCGTTGGCAGCGAGTAAGCCTATTGGGTTCGGCTTCCGCACTGCTTTTAATTTCAACTTTTCTTTTGGTAATGCACTCTTGTTAAAACTTGCTCGGCCCAGTGCTTTACGTTATTTGGATCAGAAATAGCACATCCGGAAAAATTTTCACGCGCATGCTACTGTAACACAGTATGTATATAGACCTAGGGCTCGCATGAAATCGAGTCCCTCAATGCGCGAAAAGATAAGCCTTTTTTTTTGTTGTGACCATTTCTCACCCACTAAACAGTATTGTAAGGGTACGCTCGGCGCAATGCAGCATTAGCAACCTTTTTCTTGAAAAAAAAAATTAAGAAAAATACGCTTTTTAACATTGCCGTATACCAAGTTTATCAACACAGTTCCACACTTCAGATTTGCGCAGTGGAAAATAATCATGCCACAAGTGCCTTCAAGGTATACAGTAAACAGTTATTTTAATAAATCATTGATTTCGCTCTCGTGCGTGACACGCTTATAACTCTAAATGCATGCACAATCTGTTCAACAGATCGAGATATAAACAGCCGAGCAAATAGAAAGGTATGTAGTATGTAGTTTTCAATATCGCTTAACTTAGCGAACCGAAACGATGAAATATCCTGTTGCATGAGAGCTTTTCCAGCAAAGTTTGTGTAGTTCACTGCAAAAAGGAGTGTTCTTCGAGGGGGGCGAATTGATTTCGCGGCCAACTATGCAGCCGCGTAGAATGACGCTCTTTGACGTTAATGTTTCCCAGACTGCTGTATAAGGCGTCACTGCCGACTACGGCGCCAGGAGATGGCACGTGCTCGGCGGCCGCCTCAGCGAAGACGACGAAGAAGAAATAAAGAATGAGGAACGAATGTTTCCTTTGATGTGTCTTAATTGATATGCACGACACAACATATTTTGGCGACGAAGATTTACGAGCCCATGTGCTACCGGTCTGACCTTCATCTTCGTGAGTTTTGTACGTTCGCCTGTCGTCCTCTACGATGAGTGTTTCTGGACTACAACCGCCACCCCCGTTCCTGCCGTCACCTGGACACCCGGTCATCCCTTGGGAGCAATGGATACAAGCCTTCAAGAATTACATGGTTGCTTCGGGCGCCTCCGACCTACCTGCTCTACGGCGGAAGGCGATTCTGCTCAACTGCTTGGGCTTGGAAGGACAGCGCATCTTCCAGACTCTGACGGCAACGGACGACCCGGGTCTTGCGGCTTCGAGCCCCACGGAAGGGACGTTGGCGTCTCCTAGCCCGGATGACTTCGACCGTGCCATCGCGACGCTGGAAGGTCATTTCAGGAGCAAGGTGAACGTCACTACTGCGCGTCACCGGTTTCGTCGACGTACACAAGCCCCAGGTGAGACTGCGGCGGATTACATCACCGCTCTGAGAAGTTTGGTAGGAGCGTGGGATTTCGGTGACTTGGCGGACGACATGATACGCGACCAGCTGATAGAGAAAACGACCAGCGAGTATTTACGTGAACGCCTTCTGCTGGAAGAGTCCCTAACGCTTTCAAGGGCCCTTACTATTGCAAAAGAGGATGATCAGGCGACAAGTGAAGCCAGAGAACTGTCCCGAAAGGAATCACAAGTTCATCGTGTTAAAGATATTTCAAAGGAGAGAGAGAAGCATTGTAGCACGTGCACATGCTATAAGACGCTAAGTCAAAGTCAACAATCCTTCAAAGAGCAGGAATGCTATCGTTGTGGTTCGGCGGAGCACCTTGCAAATAGCCCTCAGTGCAAGGCCAAGACACATAAGTGTCGAAAATGTGAGAAAATTGGCCATTTGGAAAAGGTGTGCAAGTCGCTACGAAAGTCCGCGAAAAATGTTCAGCATGTCGCGGAAGATAGCGATACAGCTGACCCAGACGATCACTTAAGTGTGTGTCAAATCTGGAGCCGTAAGAAAGGAATTTACGTAGTATTAGAAATTGAGGGAATTTCGGTGTCATTCTTGATAGACACCGGATCATCGGTTTCCGTTCTGGCTGAGGACCTTTACAAACGTCACTTTTCTAAAGTGTATCCTCGGACATCTACATCCGTTCAGCTTCTCGATTATTCCAAGTCCGCCATTCCAATTCAAGGATGTTTCATTGCTGCGGCCTCATTCAATGGTCGATGCACCTCTATCTTATTGTACGTTGTGCCTGGAGGAACAACCATTCTTGGATTAGATGGCATTGCGGCCCTGGACATCAAGATTCAGGGGTCACCGCTTAAGTGTCTTCTGATGACGCAAGAAACTCCTGTGTTGCCTGAAGAGTTACGTTTCGAATTCGAACACCTATTTTCAAAAGAGCTCGGAACTGTTAAAGGCTTCTGTCACAAGGTCAAAGTTCGCGCGTCTGTTCAACCAGTGGCCAGCAAGCTGAGACGGCTGCCACTTGTCATTCGCGAGCAAGTCTCGGCAGAAATACAAAAATTAGAAGCCCAGGGCATCATTGAGCGCGTCGACTCGTCAGAGTGGGTGTCACCCATTGTGGCAGCTAGGAAAAAGGATGGCTCGATTCGCATGTGCGTTGACCTACGGGAGCCAAACAAAGCTGTGATAGTGGACAGTTTTCCTTTGCCACAAACTGAAGAACTACTGAACAGCTTGGCTGGGGCGCAGCGATTCTCAAAGCTCGACTTAGCTTCTGCGTACCACCAGTTACCACTCAGTCCAGAGAGCCGTGACCTTACTACCTTCATAACTCATGACGGACTCTTTCGCTTCAAAAGGGTTTGCTTCGGACTAGCATCGGCGCCCTCAGCATTTCAAAAGATGATGCATTTGATCCTAAAAGGGTGCAGATGCGTCTTATTTTACATTGACGACATCATCGTGTATGGACGCTCCCGCGAGCATCATCTGGGCAATTTGCGCGCTGTTTTGAAACGGCTCTCTGATGCGGGCCTCAGGTTGAACCACAAGTGTGTTTTTGACGTCGCAGAGCTCACTTTTCTTGGTCATTTTTTCAGCGCTAGAGGGTTATTCCCACTTATGTCATCCATTGAGGCGATAACCAAGGCACCGTCACCTAAAAACATAAGCGAACTTCGTTCGATGCTGGGACTTGCAGGTTTCTACTCCAAGTTCATCCCCCATTTTTCGGGCGTTGTGGAGCCAATGCGTGCCTTGCTTCGAGGAAATGCACCTTTCGTTTGGACTGCGGCAGCACAAGGCAGTTTGGAGCGACTGAAAGCTCTTCTAACATCTTGCGAGGTTCTTCATCTTTTCGATCCTCACTTACCGGGGTACGTCACGACTGATGCCTCAGGACATGGATTAGGTGCGGTACTTCAGCAAGATAACGGAACCTCATTGCAAACTGTCGCGTTCGCCTCGCGTACCCTGCAGCCACATGAACGGCAGTACTCAGTTGGCGAACGTGAGGCTCTTGCCTGCGTCTGGGCTTGCGAACATTGGCACGTTTACCTGTGGGGGAGACCTTTCATCTTACGGACTGACCATGCGGCATTCGTTACGCTCCTTTCAACGAAAGGAACCAGTCACCGTCCATTAAGGATTGCGCGCTGGTCCTCACTGTTGGTGTGCTACAACTACACCGTGGAATACAGAAAGGGTAGTGGAAACGTCGTAGCTGATGCTCTTTCCCGGCTGCCTGTACAGAGTCTACTCCGCGATGCACCCGAAGAAGAATTCATATGCTTCCTGTCTCCAGTCGTTACCATGCAAGAGCTTCAAGAAGCCAGTGCCAACGACCCCGCTCTCTCTCTCTCAAGCCAAGCACTTCACTATTACTTCTTGGCCTGACAAAAAATCTTTGTCGAAAGAGCTGCTGGCTTACTTTCATGTGCGAGCTGAACTCTCAGTTGTAAATGATATCTTGTGCCGGGGTGAAAGGATTGTCGTGCCAGCGTCTATGACACGCCGTTTTATGGATCTGGCCCGCGAGTCACATCCAGGCATTAGTCGCACCAAAGCTCGCCTGAGAGAGTCCTATTGGTGGCCGTGCATGGACAGTCATATTGAAGAGCTTGTGCGCACATGTGTGATTTGCCAGTCCTGTGACAAGTCTGCACGTACCTCTGCAGCGCCAATGCAACCCGTTACTCTTCCTGACAAAGCTTGGGAAAAAGTTGCAATCGACATCGTAGGACCTTTCACGCAAGCTTCAGCCGACTGCCGTTTTGCCATTACAATCATTGACTATTACAGCAAGTGGCCTGAAGTGGCTTTCGTAAGAGACGCGACCACATCTACAGTGAAGAAATTCTTACTTGAACTTTTTGCACGCGAAGGATACTCACGTGGTCTCGTATCCGATCATGGGCCACAGTTTTCATCAGCAAATTTTGAAGAATTTCTCGCAGAACGTGGAATCAAGCATTACAACTCTTCTGTGTACTACCTGCAAGCTAACGGCTTGGTGGAACGATTCAACAGGGTATTGAAGTCATACATACAAATGGCTCTGTTTGAACGCCGTGATATAAAAATAGCTATGCTTGAATACCTGCAAATATATCGATGTACGCCTCACGCGACAACTGGTGCTGCGCCCGCTGTACTTCTTCATGGACGCCAACCTCGAACAAGGCTCGACATAGCGGGCATGCCCGACAAGTGCTTCAGCACGGACCCGTCAAGGGCGATTGAGCAGTTGCGAGAGCGCGTGAAAAACAAGCAAACCAGGTCCAAGAGCTATACAGATGAAAAACGCGGGGCCAAGGAACCAAACTTCGCCGTTGGTGATTACGTGCGGGTTAAATTATCTACCATTCCTGGGAAGCTATCTTCACAGTTCTCCGCGCCCAAGAAGATCGTTGAAAAGCGTGGACCAGCCTCGTACTTGTTGGAAGATGGACGAGAGTGGAACGCGTCCACGTTAGCTGCTGTTCACCCTGCAGCTGTCAGCAAAATGAGATCAGGCACATCTGCTGTTATGAACTGGTCACCGGCATCCACTCAATCGTCTGGTACAGTTATGGGTGATCTATCGCATCCTGGCACATCAAGAGTGGATAGTCATGAAAATTCGGACTCTCCTGAACCACTTGCAGCAGACAGTGCGCAAGTTTCACTCAATATGTCGGGATCTCAAGCGCGTATTAGAAGGAGTACTCGTAAAAAGAAGACACCGCAGAAGTTCAAGGACTATATTAGGTAGCAACTATTTTTTTTCGCAAAAGGGGATATGTCGTATAAGGCGTCACTGCCGACTACGGCGCCAGGAGATGGCACGTGCTCGGCGGCCGCCTCAGCGAAGACGACGAAGAAGAAATAAAGAATGAGGAACGAATGTTTCCTTTGATGTGTCTTAATTGATATGCACGACACAACACAGACAGAATGCAAAAATATAAGAGATTCCCGGAGTAGCTCACCGGCAACCGAACGTTGCTGGTGAGCTACTCCGGGAATCTCGTATATTTTTGCATTCCGTGTGGGAAACATTAACAGCTCACCAGCAACGTTCGCGATTGCTGGTGAGCTACTCTCTGGCATCTGCATGACGCGTTTTAAAAAGCGACGAAATACTTCTGGGGACAGTAGTACTGCTAAATGTCCGGCCACGCTCTGCATTCAACGCGCCTGCACCCAAAGCGCTTGGAAGGGATATGGCGGCGAGAGGTCACGTGATGCGAGTAAGCCAATCGCGTCGGCGGCAGCGCGCGGAAAGCAGATGCGATACTCTGAAAATATTCTAGTGACTCTAACGCAGCGTAGAATTACTGCATATGATACCTTTAGGTAGCAGAGTTGCGCATCTGTCTTCCAAACACCGCTAGCAACCATGCGCTGCGGAGACGCTGACGCTGGGGCCAATTTTTGTGTTTCTCGATGGCGCCGCTGCAGCGAACTGGATTGACACTAGTCATTCACATGAAGGTAAATCACCGGTCTTCGACAAGCCAAATATATCGACCGGTCACCCGGTAGGTATGTTGCCTGCAAAAACGGAATGAGTCTTCGCGACATAGCCATGGTTGCTAGCCAGACCTATGCGCATCTCTGCTACCCAAAGCAAGCATATACAGTAACTCTAACGCAGCGCTCCTTAATCGTCTTTCGACGACATTTGCAGCGAAGCACGCAGATACGCGGCCAATTTTTGTGTTTTGTTTTTCGAGCCTGGTGGCACACATGTCACCACCCCGTTATAAAGGGGACGCTCATAGCATCCATCTATATCCGTCCAGGCAAGACCACTGTGAGAGGAAAGTGTGCAAGATAAAAGGCACGTTCATGTAGACTCCGTTATGTGTTTGGCGGTAGCTCAGTGGGCTAAACGCCCGCCAGCCATCGTCGCGGACCGAGAGGTCACGGGTTCGACTCCCGTCAACAGAACTTTTTCTTATAAGTTTCTTCTTTGCCATCTGATGGCGTTCATTTTGCTGACGTAATTCCGTGACCGAAATACGCCATGAAAATCTTGGTGGACCCCGGCATAAAACAATTTCGTGTTAAAAAGTTTCGTCACCGGGAGTCGAACTTACGACCCCTCGCTCCGCAGCATGCGGCGCGAAACGACTCGGCCACAGACGACGCCTTGCTCGCCATAATAACAGTGAGCTATTTATATACACCATTTGGTGGTGGCGATACTCGGAGATCAGTGGTACATCGGCGTGTTTTTGTTTTCACTAGCAAGATGGCACGAAGGGCTCGAAGGGCGCGCTTTAAGGGTCATCACCTCATGCGTTGCGGTGAGCGCGCGCAGGGCGTGGTCACCCGTGCGCGTTTGCTTACCTCGTAATGGCGGTGGTTTGTACATCTCGCGCTCTCACCGCAAGTTTGCGTTGACGTTACAGACAGCACAAAGGTCACTTCGCTTACTGCAGTGGCCGAGTTTGAGAAAGGAGCACGCTGCTCACAAACAAATAAGTTACAACTGTGACAGTTCGCGCTCATCCTGTGTATACTTGTGCATTCGTTTTGTGCGTCCTCTTTTGTGTTTGAGCAGCGCGCTTTAACTGTCGAGCTGTGACAGTTAGTTCGCGCTCATATTGTGTATGTTCGTCCGTGCGGCCTTTCTGCTTGAGCAGCGCGTTGCAAGTTTCAAGCTGCTTGCTATTCTTCGCGTGACATTACAATTCGTTGCTACAGCATTCACTCCTTTGTCCATGGGGCGAAAAAATGCACAACAAACGGTCAACTACGTCTGTGAAGACGCGTTTCACTTTCGTGTTATACCGACTCCTATGACAGAGGGATAAGCCATGTTTTTTAGTAGGTTTCATCGTTGGATGTTTTAGGAGAAATGCAACTGTATTGCCACCGTGGCGCCAGGAGGCAAGCGTCGGCAGCGAAATTCCCCGCTAGCCTCTAGCTGTGTTTATTTGCGGTCTTTTATCGTGTACCGAAGCCACCGACCGGACCCACGTGACTACAACCCACAAATATCGCCTCACATGATCTTCAGCAACCATAAAAACCATTTTAATTGGCAGCGAACGTTGGCGCGTTTCGCATGGTGTCATTAGACAGTTATAGTTTAGCGTTTGCGTGATAGCGGGGGTTAAGCGAATAGCGTTACCATGCCGCAAACGTTGGTTGCGGAAAGCGGGTTTCAGTTTAGCGGGATAGCCTTTACGTGCCCAAGCCAGGACGGTGGCGCGACCTAGCGAAGGGTGAATGCGTTAAAAAAATTGAAAAGAACAAAACCGAGAAAGAAAGAAACCGAGAATGCTCGCCTGTATCCCCGCACGTAGCAATATTACTGCTTGTTTTAGTGAAAATAAAAGTAAATAAATATGAACTAAGCACCAAAAGCGAAAATTTTCATGTTGCAGACTTGTTTACACCGATCTTCTAGATAGGCCTAGGGACGTTCGAAATGGGAAGCGATTTCAAAAACTACGCTAGGTTATCCGTAATACCGTGTCGTCGAATCTACCGGAAGGCAAGCGAAGCCATTTCGCACAGTCGTTTGCTACGAAAGAAGTGGATCCATCCACATCAACGCTAAATTCAGTTCGAAGCGGGCGTCGAAAACCGCCGCCATGTTTTACGTACACTATGTTAACCACGCAAACACGGTAACGCTAAATCTGAAGAACAGCGTGCGTACGGTAAACGCTACAGGCCACTTACGGTACTGCACATGCGCATTTCGGTCCCGCTATTCCATTAAGCCCGCTAAACTATAACTGTCTATTAATCGGTCTCGCGCCGTGGCCGGTTACGTTGCAAGTGATGCGCTTTACGTAGGTGCATTTCTGCGTGTGACCTCCATTTTAGCTAGAAGTGCGGCTGCTTCTAGAAGCCTTTTGTTGAAATTTCGACTGTTTTCGCGAGCATGCGTTGCCTACATGATCGTCACCACGTTATCTGCGCGCCGCGCTTCACCACTAGAGGCAACGCGCAAACCTTCCTTGAAGAGCCACGGCCCGTATTCTCAAAAGGCGACAATCGCAAAAGTATCGCTTTTGGTGCGCGCTGATTGGCTATTGAGCAAACCGGAAAAGTTAGGGCGCCATCTGGTAATTCCGCCGACGTCAATTTTGCGTCATGGTGCTCGACGGTGCTCTCGACATATTTGCAATAAACGAAGGCACCGTTAACCGTCGGTTCGTGGTGAAGTCTAGCATTGCAGTGACGTAGGCGGTAGCGTCTAGTATTCAATCGTCGGTGGATATACGCAGCATTTTTTGCGCTGAAGCTTTCATCGAGCATTACCTTGGGGTGTTATCAGCACTCGTTCTTTGCCAGCGCGTGTTTTTTCGTGGTTTGAACGTCCCAGGAACACGAACCGTGCGTTGCTCGCGTGGTTTATCGCGAGCCGGCAACATGTAGAGATCTTGAGACGATGTCGCTGCGGCGGTACGCTACAGCTGAACTCTCCGAGTACGCCGTGTTAAACTCGCAATGAAAATACGTTTCACTCAAAGTTGCATTCTTTAAATATTATACTGTGCAATAAATAATCGAACAAAAAAACGTTGAAAGCACTTTCAATACGTCTTACACTTCAAGTAGCCACAGCCAAGCCGGCCAAGCCTGGCCACTGCGTAGAAGCAGCAGCACACGCTCGAAAACGCCGCACTCGAGTTGCTCTGCGCTCGTACGGTGCGCTCACTCCTGTGTTGTGAGACATTCGTACTACCAACGGCCAGTTGCAACAATGACGTCACAGGCAAGTATTTTTTTTTACTTATTGAACTCATCAAATTCTACGTCACCAAACGCGATACTATCGCCTTTTGCGATCGTTTGAGAATACGTGCCCAGTAAACAGGCCCCGACTTCTTTTTACGCCTTGCAAGCAAGCTCCCTCATTAGTTCAGAAGGCCGAGGCGATCACACTTTGCAGATATCACAATGCTGCGCGCCACGCTGACGCCTCATTTTGCAAAATAGCTCCCGCGCCCCTCTCCAGTCCTCTTTTCCCGCGAAGTGACGTAACACTGACCTCATCGATTGGCCCTCTGCATAGCGAAATTTCACCTTGACCAGTGATGTAGTTTTGGCCGCGCTGTTGTCGCGCCAGTCGTGTATTTGCTTACCTCGTCAATGCATCGCACCGGGCTCCCTCACCGCGCCGCCTACGAGCAAATGACGGTTAACTGACACCATCAACACGTGGAGCAAGCCTTGTTCGGTCGTTTGCTGCGGACCTATGCCGCATTTGCTGACGTCGTGTTACGTTGCCGATGCGGGCGTAGCCGCGACGACGGGCTACGCCTACACCCCTGAGCTTCGGAGAAGGTTGGTGAGGCCGAGCGGCGAGAAACTGAAACCAGCCGAAATGATTTTTCTATCTCCTGCAACTTATGTATTAATGCACTTATTCGCTAAATACTTGTCGCAGCGTGCTCACATTGGACAAGCGCGCAGTTATCTCTTCACACATTTCGGACTGCGTCTTTGTCGAGCAGTCCGAAATATGTGCTTGTCCAACGGTCCAGAACACGTCTAGCCTGGCACGGGAAACCGAGGTCTGCAAATGAGACGAGACCTGCAGTACCCATGCAGAATGCCCTGAAACTGCCGGCCGCAACCTCTAACAGCTGAATGTGCATGCATTCCCTATAGAAAATGAGCTAACGAGGTGCAGCCGTCTCGGAACACGATTGAGAACCTGTTAGGAAGATAAGTAGAAAATAATTCGGCAGATCCCACGCGTTGTGGGAATCGGTTTCATGCGCAGCAGTCACCGAATGCTTCTATGCTGTATTTTATGGCTTTGAGCCAAGCGTTACGAGGTGGATCGACATGTTTTTGTAAGTGAAGTAGCTGTGTGCACATCGTGGGCTTCTCAGGCACGTCGACAACACTGGCGTTTAAAGGGTAACGTACGCTGCGACGTAACATAAGCCCTCGCGTTAGAGTACATACGTCAGCGTTATGGAAACGAAGTGCACGTTATGGTACAATCATGTGAATATCATACGCAACTTTCGTTAATGTATTCCTCTTGGGTCGAGCAATGCTTCAATATAGCTTGCTGAATCATAGGAATACAAATGTAATGTTTATTAGACTGCTATATAAGCAGAGCCTACACTGGAACCGCAGACGTTAATCTGATATGACACCTGTATCGTAGGAGTACATACCTAGTATTTACTGCTTTCTTGTAAAATTAGATAGCCAGCACCACAACCACAATCGACGTTGCACCGTCATTACGCCTGTATAGGCTGTTTTTTCCAAACCAGTTTATAGACTTGGCGTGGCTCTTTGGTAGAATACCTGACTGCCACGCAGAATGATTGGATTCGATTCCTGCTGGGGTCCAAATTTTTATTCTTTCCATTAGTTGGGTAAAAGCTGCCGATGTCGGACTTTCTTAATGCTCTCGCATTTAAATTACCAATGTCTTGTTTCACCGTTCCTGGGTAGCTATAGAATGTCAATCACCTGTGGCCAGGCCCGTAGCCAATGGGGGGGGGGTTACACGGGGTGCCGCCCCCCCCCGAAATTTTTTTGATACATGATGTTTTACCGAAAATAAATAATGAAAATAGGCGTTTTTCTCAAATAGTCAAGACTTTCAGCAAGTGGGCCCCCCCCGAAAAAAATTCCTGGCTACGCGCCTGCCTGTGGCGCATACCTGTGCACTGTTGCCCGTGGTAAACGGTTATGTGCCACACGTGTCTGGATGAAAAGATTTGACAACATACGCCACAGAATTTTGACGTTATTCGTGTGTTGGCCCGACAGTCATATTCGTCAAATCTCCTTACCCTCCCATGCCAATTATGGTCTACACCAAGTTAAGGAGGCGCTCATGAGAGCACCCAGACGTAGGCGGCCAGATAGATAGATACGTAGACAGAAGCGCTCAACGTGCCAAAGGTTCGCTAAGAAGCGCTTCGCATTTAGTAACGGGACTCTTTCGATTAAGCTGGTCAATTTCTTGCGTCATGGAATTGAACGCACTTGGGCTATGACATTGGTTTTATTGCGAATGTACTTAACACTCTGACCTATTACACTGGTTTTATTGCCAAGTGTAATAATATGCTCGCTGATAATGCAAAAGTATATTCCGTTCGTCACGCTGACCCTTGCCATCGACCTGTGTGGTTGACGTCCAGCTCACGCATCGCCCTGTGAATGCGATGAGATCAGTTTCCTTATCCAGTAGCAACTAATTGAAGCATGTGTAGGAGATGCGTACGATGAGGTCTTGCTCCTTGACTTGAGCTTCGAGCAAGAGTTCTCGCAGCGTGGGCTCCCTGCGAACACGAGAAGCCTTCGGCCGGAGCATGCCCACGATGCGCAGCGGTGCCATGGAAAGCTGCGAATGAGGAGCGTTAAAACATATGACGCTGACAGACAGTGTCGACGGGGGAAGTCGCCAGCGACATATCATATACTAATGATAGTTGCATGGATTCGTTCTGCCAAAACCACAATATGATTAAGAGTCCTACCGCAGTGGGTGACTTCGGATTCATTTGCACCATCTGTGGGTCTTTAACGCGCACCTAAATTGAAGCACGCGGGTGGTTTTTCTCTTTCGCCCCCATCGAAGTGCGACCCCCATGGCCGAGATTCGAACCCATGCGCTCGACCTGCTATGCTACCACGGCGGATACTGCATATCATGCACAATGATCAAGTTGAAAACGAAACATAAGAAAGCTTGGCTATTTCTACGTGTAAATGGGCATCTGTTCCTTTTTAAAAGTATTCGAGATAGACATCTAACATGGCGCATGTTGCACGTTTTTGTTTATATTCAAAATATTGCAAGTGTTACATAAAGTCCAATCTAGCTTTTTTTAAGTAGTTACAGTGGCAACGATGAGACAAGTTTAACCCTTGCGGTAAGCGCTCCTACAGCACAGCTTCTCCTCTACAGTCTACAAACGTTATGGTTTGGGTGCACTGCCATATACGTGTGAGCGCAGCAAACTTGATTAGGCACAAATGTGCCAGGTGTCAAACTGACAGCTGGCATCCTGCAGTGCGTGACGTTGCTCGACGAAGAAGATGCTGCAAAGCAGAAACGGAGAATTTTCCAGTTTTCGAAATGGTGCCGTAATAGCTGAGTTACATGCGCTTGATGACCAAAACGCGGCCGTCGCTCGTTTCGCTCTTTCCTTCGTTACGCTCGGTTCGTCGACCGGTCTCCTCTCCCAAGGCCACTTTACAAATCTTCGCCAAGTGCCACTCCAAATCTCACGTGGCATACATCATCGCCAACGCGCTCTTCGAAAGTGTTCGCTTCCGGTTACTGTGCGTCTCGGCTACCCGCTGTAGCTGCTTTGGCGACCCGTGCTCCCGCGAATCGTGCCGTTGTGGACAGTGTTGCGATCACGTCTGCAACGTCTCGCCAACGTTATGGAGAGCCGCCGTCCAATGGCGTAGCCAGGGGGGGTACGCCGGGCCCGTGCCGCCCCCCCACCAAATTTTTTTTGCCATGGTACATAGAGCACAAAATGACACTCGACCACATCTGCCTGCCCTGCCCCCCACTTCATATCAAGGTGGTGCCCCCCCCCTCCCTAAAAAAACATGGCTGATCCTTCCGTCATAGGAATCTGTATAACACGAAAGTGAAACGTGTCTTCACAGAAGTAGTGCTTATTGTGTAGTGATATATGAGAGCATGTACAATGTCTATTCGTGTTTGGCAGCTATAGCACCGTTTGACGTGTATGCACCCATGTTGACAGCATATATCTATCGCGACGACTAACGCCCATGATCATGATTAAACCGTTGTGGTAGCTGACGGTGTGAACATATATTTGGACACAGCGAACCATGAATCTCGCGTAAGGATGATATCAACAAGCTCATAATCAACACTGGTACCCGGTATGCGCTTCTTGAAAGCGTCGTCAATTAGGGAGAGCAACGGCACGGTGTGCGCTTTCTAGTAATGGGTAGCCGACGCCTGTTCTCATGCATACATAACACACACACTGCGCTTCAGGAAAACGGGAGGTAGAGGTTTGTAGCCTGAGCCGCAAACGCGTGCGTCCCGCTGGCCTCTGTCTCTCAGGCGCTGAGAGACTGAGACCAAGGCACGACATTCGCCCGTCGAAATCGCGTCCTTTCTGCAACGCATATTGCAGCAGTTTTGTTAGTCGGTGCTCTCGCAATTGAAACAGTCGGCCGCGGAGAAATCCCGTTGGTGCACGTGGAAGCTGCACTACTCCGATGAGCCAACGCACGCTAACACGAAGCCAAAGGCAAAGAATTTAACTGACCTAACTGCGTCAAGGGTGCCTCGGCGTCGCCAGCGCGGCCAGTCTACCTCTCTGGTATCGAGACGCTTTACCCATTACCTCCGATATCGCGTGCAATCTCGGAGTAAGCGCTAGTAAGTGTCGATCGTGAAACATTACTTCTTCTCACATCTCACAGATGGCGGCACCGCCCCGCTCCGCCCGTCGAGAAAGAGAATGTATGAAAGATATAAGGCGCGTTCGCGCCGTCTCTAGCATTTCCCGAGTTAGCTTACTCGGTAGGACGTCGGGCGCTTGCCGTCGCGGCCGCAACGTCGTGGGTTCGATTCCCAGCGGGGTGTCTTATCTTCTTCTTGGTTTTTTTCTTTATTACCCGTTAGCGTCCATTTAACAACGTCATATCCGTGACGGATGTACTTGGTGGACCCCAGCATAAAACACTTTCGTGTTAAAAATTTCTGCCTACGCTCCTGCCGCCGTCCCCCCTACCCTAGACACCTGTGATTGAAGATATGCGCAAGTGACGTGTCAGGTGTGCCGGAGCCGACATACTTGCGCGAGAGGCATGGGCGTGGAGGGCCAGACGGTGGGATTCGATCGAGCTGGAAGAGGCTGATCGCCAGCATCATGTTAGGGTGTAGTCCCGGTGCCTGGCAGAGGTCAAGTGTCGGAGCGGCCCCCTTCGCTTGGCCTCAAGCTTCGACTGCGAGTCTATGGAGCCAGCGGGAAGCTACAGTAGCCACCAGTAGCACCGTCAGGCTTAGGCTCCGTGTTGTCCAGCCAGACGACGCAGCGAGGCGAAGCGCAGGATTTCGCGCGTCTACAGCCCTCGACACCTACTTCCTGGAAGACAAGGAAGACCGTCGCTACCAGCAACATGGTCGGTTGTACTCCCGAGATTTCTCTCTGGTCCCTTGTCTAACGCCGTAGCAGAAGACGCGCCGAGAATAGCGCGAGACTGGACTGCAGTGCCGCAAGTTCTTGCGACCGCCGTTCGGAACACCCTCCTCCGCTACGCGCGCTGCTTACACCCCAGTTCATATTTTTCTTCCAGAGATGGCGCTGCCTGTCAAGAGCAGCAGCGCCGCTATGGCGGAGATACGGAGCTTTGAAACTGACTTTATTCTTGTAACGTTGGGAATGCAGTCGTCGCAGCTGTTTAGCGAACAGAACAGCACTTATGTGGACGCCGCGACAAAGTTGGCAAGTGACGACGACCCTGGGCGTCGAAGTCACGCAGCCTTGTGCTCGAACGCGCGGACAAGAGACCACAGCAAAATCTCGAGACTACTCTCGACAGTGTTGCTGGTAGCGGCGGTCTTGCCTTCCTGGAAGTATACGTCGAGGGCTGTGGACGCGTGAAGTCCTGCGCTTCATCTTGCGGCTCTTGTCCGGCTGGACAACACTCGTGCCTAAGCCCGACGGTGCTATCAGTGGCAGGAATTCATTGTAGTATGACTTTATAATCATGCTTTCCAAGGTTCGCGCTTACGCTTATGCACGACCGGGAAATTTTGCTGATGTACTTTCGCAAGATTGCCCTGCAAAGAAACTGCTGACGGTAAAGGATGGTGAGGGCTATCGAGCGGTGTGAAATTCACTGCTTTTTCTTTTCATCCCTAGTTTGGAAAACGTGACAGTAGATCAACATTTCTTGGACGTAGGGTTTCAACAAACCACACGGGACCCTAGGATACAACTCTCCGATAGATATCCATCACCATTTTCGAGTAAGCTTCTCATCCATACCCACCACGCTGCCAGCCCGCACCTAGGCCCCTGCACTGGACGCCCAGGCCTAGCGACGCTGCACCGGACGCCGCGGCCGCCGGCACACCAGCCGACATGGAAATCGAGGTCGAAGGCAATCGAAATCTCTCTCGAAGAATGGACAGACGATTCCTGGACACCGCCACAAGGTTTACGAGCCACGGCGAAACGTCACCAGGCACTGAAGCAACAAGCCCAAATGAAGGATGCGCAAGGAAGCAAGGCCCCGCAAGTGTTACTAAGCCCCCAGCCACCACCGTAACTGGAACGCAACCCCCATGGAGAGACCACACGTATCCCATCGTGGGGCGCCCCAAGACGCCCATTGGCCTCACGCGCACGGGGATTGGAGATGGGGAGTGGAAGTGGAGAGGAGGTGTGTGGGGAGGATCTGTGTGGAGAGGGTTTGCGCATGCGCAGTAAGGGTGCTCACGCGGCACACCGTCACTACCAACGGATTGAACTCCGCCATAAGATGCTTCGCATCTAATAGCCCACCTTACTTCGACGAGTGCCACTACCCCTGTCTCGAGAGATCACAAACGCCGACAAAAGGGGACAGCCGGTCGAGGTCACAATCCCGCAAGCATCCAGCAGCCCCCCACTCAAGGCCCAGATCAAGAACCCTATGAAGTCGCATCCGGTATGCCGATTCATCGAAAACCTCACCGAGCCCGCCTAGTGTGGCATGGGCGCAAGGCCCACCGCCTCCAATCCCAACATCTACCCCGCATCCGTAGAACTGGTGCGACTCAATGCAAGACCCGCTCGTAAAGGAACTTACCCAAACAATCTCGGTATTAAAGTCCCAAATGGCGACGCAACAAGCTCAGATCAAAGCGCTGCTTGCGCAGAGCCGCTCCCTAAAAAACAGACTGTCAAAGGCCAGCCAGAACTTGCATCAGTCAACTCCACAGCCCCAACCCACGGCAGCAGCCAAACATAAAGCAACGACTTCCGTGGAAACGCTGCGATCCGAAGAGGACACGACGGCGAGAGTCATTCAAACGATCAACGCATCCGTTGCAGAAGCCTTCCGCACGATGGTCCATGCCACGATCGCAGACGCCCTTCGCGCCGCCGTAACAGAAGCCTTCGCAACCGCAGACTCACGCCTAATAAACATGGAGACACGACTCGCAATCATGGAAACCACTTTGAACAACACCGCAGCCGGCTTAGAAGCGCTCAGAGCTGCCACAGACACCAGCTTTGCAGTAATCAAACAGAGCATAGCCAGAGCAACAGCAGGCATGCGCAACCGAGTGTCCTCTCACTCTTCAGCCCAGCACAGCGGACCCACGACGCCCTCAAGTAACGCTCCCACTGATGCATCATGACCAGCACCCACTTGACTATACGGCAGGGGAACTGCAGGGGCTTCCGCAAGAAGGAAGACCACTTGCAGCTACTCGTACAAGAAACAGAACTGCCGAATAACCAAACGCCTCCACGCCCAAGCAACCACGGATATCCGCTCAGTATCCATGCAAGAGCCCAATGTCCAGTACCAGTATGTTACAGTCACTAGATTAGAGATACTATAGTGGATATCCATTTTCGGAGCTGTGACGTACATACGAGTTACAATCGATTATGGATCTTCAAATATTAATATGCCTTTATGAAGGATAACAATAGTATCTGGGGTTTAACGTCCCAAAACCACGATATGATTATGAGAGACGCCGTAGTGGAGGGCTCCGAAAATTTCGACCACCCGGGGTTCTTTAACGTGCACCTAAAGCTAAGTACACGGGCCTCAAACATTTTCGCCTCCATCGAAAATGCAGCCACCACGGCCGGGATTCGATCCCGCGACCTTCGGGTCAGCAGTCGAGCGCCATAACCACTAGACCACCGTGGCGGGGCCTTTTGAAGGAGTTCACAAGTGAACATATATTCACTAAGCTGAAACAGCAACTTTCTTACACATGGCAGTGCGCATCGTCACAGGTCATAACCAGAACATTATTTACTAGGTTTAGTACCCAGAAACATCATTGAAGTACCAGGAACAATAAAATATTTTCATGTATACCCCATAATGATCGAAATATAATATTGACTTGTTCGCTTGATTGTTCTATTATATGAACTAATTGAACTAATTGCCCGTAAACAGTTTAGTTGTGTAGCTGCAGCTGGCAGCCCAAATGTCTGAAATAAGAACTAGTATATGCATCTTTTTCTGGCCTTCTACTTCATTTAAAAACCCTGCGCAACATTACTGAATACCTATGAAAATATCACTGCCTTGCGTTTACAGACGATGCCTTTGATTTTCTGGTCTATAATACCAGGAATCCAGGCTATTTTCACTGCCTTGCGTTTACAGACGATGCCTTTGATTTTCTGGTCTATAATACCAGGAATCCAGGCTAATCTCGGAGGCCATGCTTCCTGCACCGTGGTTGCGGTTCCGCGCCGCAAGGCGCCTCTAAATGAAGCAATTGAAGTGCTTCCGTCGGTACAGTGTGAGTGGTGCACACCACTCAGTGCACCACTCACACCACTCAGTGTACAGTGTTAGCGGTGCACACTGTACCATCGGCGCATTTTGTTTTTCTTATTTTGGTCACCTTATCTGGCTGCCCACGGACGCCCGTTCTAACGGGAGAGTGATATTTGTTGCTCCCGATCCACATCTTGAAGCCTAAGCTATAAGTCTCAAAGGCTCTGCTTATGTTCGTTTGCAATGCAAATTACGTCATGGCCACCGTGATTTGTACAAAAAATCATTACTTTTGTAAAAACATAGTACAGTTACTAGTAAATTAAAATGAACGGCAATATAAAGCATGAATTTGTACATAACCTTTCGCTAAGTTGCGACACGCGTCGACGCCGTCACCATCACCGCCATCGCCATCACGTTTGCTTTCGCACATGTTTGTACCTGCCAGCACTGACAGTCGTCCGCGCGCTTTTTGTCTAGCGTATAAGTGCGTTGACCGCTGTTGGGTGCTGTGTCGCGTGCAACGAGAACAGTAGAAGAGTTTCTGAACGCCGGAAATGGCAGTGGGCCATTGGCCAGCAAAGGTACGTTCTCTCATGCTTTCCTTTATTAAATAAGGCCGTTGTGTAATGCGTGAATGAAGGTTTTTGTTTTTTTCGCTGTCGCGTTTTCCTGAACGCATAGTTCCGTACCGTGTCGTCTGGCGTGGACGTAGACCACTGTTGGGTGCTTTGTCGCGTACAACAAGAACCGTGGAAGAGTGTCTGAACCTTGGCCGCCCAGGCAGTGGGCCAATGGCCAGCAAAGGTACGTTCTCTTATGCTTTCCTTTAGTGAATAAGGCCGTTGTGTAATGCGTGAATGAAGGTTTTTGTTTATTTTCGCAGTCCGGTTTTCGCAGTCCGGCTAATTTGGCAATTATTACATGATTGACTTTGTGTGAATATACTACATGTGCTTGTATAGATGTGATTTGAAGCCGATACAGTGCATCTCTCTTGTGATCTGATAATAATATATTACATTCTTGAACTTGTGTAATTATACTACATGTACTTGTATGAAGTTATTTGAAGCCGATACAGTACATCTTTATATCGTTATGATATTAATATCATCTCTCAATACCTTTGTAAGAGCCGGTGGAGCTAGGGAGGAGCCGGGGTAGTAAATAAAAGTCATAAAAAAAGAAAAAGAAAACCATAACAACTAACCTGTATTCAAATAAATCCTGTTCAGTCACTTATCAGTTTGACGAGTTTTACAGTAGGCCTCAAAAGGACATACTGGAGGACAAGCTCAACACGGACCCATCTCTCCAGCAGAGTGACCCAACAAAGAGAGGAATGGAAAGCCTACACAAGAGAGACAAGAGTAAAAGAAAAGAATGGAAGATTTGTTAGTCAAGACGAGCTCATCGGAGATCCATTGTGTCAAAACAGTTGTAAGTCAAGATGAAGAGAAACCGTAGTATGTAATCTAGAGAATTATGCCCTTGGAGGTGGCTTCGCTGGGTGGTGGGATCAAACTGTTACTTTTTATTTTGTATTTTTTCTTTTAATAGAAATTTTAGTACATTTTGTTCTTTTATCTAATTTATCGATTTTGGCCTGCGATACTTAGGTGGTGCAGGCAGGGCACAGTTTTTTTTAATTTATATTTCATTTATTTTTGCCCAACTCCACTTTAAAGTAAAGTCCGGTTTCCTAAACGCGTAGTTCCGTATCGCTGTGCATGCCTCGGTGAAATCGCCATCATTACTTCTGCTTCGTTTCCTTGATGTAATGGCTTGTAGCTGCCAGAGTAGCCTTGATAAACTTAGTTTCGCATGCCCTTTTGTGGTACCGTGCATTTGTTAGCTTTGTTTTTCGTGGTATGTCGAAGCTGTAGTTCTGGTTTTATGTGTTTAGCTGTGTGCGCTTGCTTGTTGTCTCTTTCCCCAGCATGGCAAAGCTGAGTTGGACTAAGCGCCATGCTCAAATCAGCCAATGGTGGAACTGTGGACCAACACGCTATGATTTCTGGACTAACACATCTTTTGTCGAGAGAAGAGGGAGCAATCTTTAGGTGACTGTGAGAATTTATTGTACAGTCCACGCCACGCGCTGCGCTATAATATTTGGCTTGCCTGTTCTCGGGAGCCAAGACTATCGATTCGCAGCGCTTTCTGACCATGCTCAAAAAAGTGTTGCAGGGCCTTTGTAAGGTAGGGATAGGGGCTAGGTGAAACTGATTAGCTGCTATATTGAGAATTACCTTCATAGAATGGGGAACTTCTCTTGCAGCTCATTGCAGTCAGTGATCCAGTTTTCATGGCTTTAAATGGCTCCTGAAGACTCCTTGATCGCATGCTTATTCAAAGGCGTTACCTAAACAACCTACACGGACCTCATTGAGGTTGTGTGCAAGCTAGTATTTGGAGGTCTGGATATGTGTACAGCGTTTGTAGCCGTCTTGAGCGCATAACATACGTTTCCTTTCATGTTAGCGTTTGCAATAAAAGCAGCACTTCATTGTTTGCACCTGACTGGGAACAAATACATCACACACAAGTCTTAGTTCTGCCCAATATGAATATTCTCAAGCTTGTAAGAAATGTTCTCCGTCACCATTTAATGATGATGACGCCATACTTGACACCCTTGATGGGAGGCTGTTTGTAGCAGGTTTCAGTTTCGTACTTGACTCTTCACTGCAGTTAATACCCTGACTCATTTTATCGTGGAGAAAAGACATATTAGATTGGATAACGATTAACTTGCACCTCCTCCAGTTATTTACTCAGCCGCCATGTTTTTTAAAGTAATTTAATCTACTTTTCTTGAAGCAGTGCGCCTTCGTGTCACATTTTTTGGAGGAAATACCAACGGTCTCTGCGTATCTTAACAATTTTTCAATTTACAATAGTTTTGGGTGCCCCTTCAAAGTCATATAATTGGGGCTCCATTTATGTGTTTTGCAAGACAACCACTTTAGGGCATGTGTTATGGGCTATATACCTAAAAGAAACAATGTGAGGTATGCAGCGTGCTCTGCGTAGAAGGCAGTATAATACAACTGCTCTTTTATGCCGAGACACCTACACCTACTTCCAAAATTATAAATACTAAAATGTAAAAAATAGTGATTTGCAACGGTTACTTTCAGGTCTCTCAGGTGATAAAGTGAGCGAAAAGTATTGTGGCCTATAGTCTGTCGAGCGTTCATTTTTGAGAGCCATAATTAGTGCACCTCACAAGCTGCTAGACGTCGTGCGGATGCGAATTTCAGGAATCAACATCTTTTAAATGTACAGAACATCCAGCCTTAATATCCATACAGCGTACTGACAGCTTGATCCGGGTGCATTTTAGATGATCTATGGTACATCTGTGAAATGTCATGTGGAGAAATGTAGATATCTAGAACAACCTTGTCGAGTGGTTCTGGGCCCACACCCTTATGCTTTCCGTCACACTTAGGCATTGTTCAGCGCTCACAGGTTGAAACTTTGCACTTTAAAGCTAAGGTATGAATGCAATTTCATTTCTAGCATCATCAGTTCGTGTCGTATTGGTGCAAATTCAACTTTAACCCTCATATCAGAGCCAATATTACTTTTGGCGGTAGCATTTGTAGCAACCTAATGCACTTAACTCGAGCAATTGTGCATACCAGTCGTTATTCTGACGCAGACACTTGGGCTAGTTGGTGATAACTTAACTTGGGCATCTGAACAAACGTAAAGGAATGCTCGAGTAAGGAACAGACACGCAGACGCCCTTCCTGTGCACGTGTCTCTTCCTTATTTGAGTGTTCGTTTGTGCTTGTGTTGATATGTGTGCCGTGTTTCAATCTGTGAGCACTGTGCATTCAGACACAACGAACGTATAAGGTCCATGATATGTCCACGACAGGATCCCGTTCTGAATATACGGTGAATCTGCGAAATTGTTTTTTTTCAACATCTGTCGGACCTCCTACTGAACTCCAGTGGAGATTCACGGATCTCCAGTGGATATCT
Source organism: Rhipicephalus sanguineus (assembly GCF_013339695.2). Taxonomy (NCBI): domain Eukaryota; kingdom Metazoa; phylum Arthropoda; class Arachnida; order Ixodida; family Ixodidae; genus Rhipicephalus; species Rhipicephalus sanguineus. The sequence continues at coordinate 12,601,122 of NC_051178.1, read as the reverse complement.
ATTACCGCCGAAACGGATATATATTGCATTCCTGAGGGATATTTGTGGTTGCTTGGGGGTGTAATCGCACTACAAGAAACAACAGCTGCTGTCTCACTCCTTGGCTACATAACTTTCCAAAAATTCACCGACCGGCACTGCTAAGAAGCCCCAAGTACGGGCACGCTCGTCCACAAGAGCCTCACTGGAAAGCAACATGATTTAGAATTCCCGGACATTCCACACACGGCTGGAGAGATTCTTCCGGGAAAACGATCGCATCAGACACTCTTTGTCGTCAGCGTATACTGCGCGCCCCGGCCGCGGCCCGACCACTTCCACCTGCTCTCCCGGAAAAGCACATCACTAGCCCGAGGCGCTCAACTGCTTATACTCGGAGATTTCAGCGCCATGCATTCCGACTGGGGCTACCTGCAAGCGAAGAAAAGAGGCAAACTTTGGCAACTCAGTCAGGACCTGCGTGTCACACTACTAAACGACCCACAGCATCACCGACCCGCATAGGAAACAGCGTTTGTAGGGAAACACCACCCGATCTCGCATATTGCAAGAATATTGCGCAGGCCAAATGGAAGAACACCTGTCAACTAACTGGTAGTGACCACTACAGCATTGCGATCAAGGTACAGACTTGCGTAGGGGAGCGCGGATTTGGTTAGAAAGAAAGACAACGCGACAGAAAGGACGCTCACTTGCAACTGAGTTTATTCTAAAAAAACTACTCACCAAGAAAGCTTATGCGCAAGCGCGTTCACAACAGCCACTGTCATACACAAATAATTCCTGAATCACTGACACATGCGGTAACAATCTAAGAACACTTAAAAGGTGCTGCATATGATCAGCTGCTGTGAAGGAAGTCCATTTCCTTCTTCGTCAAATGCAACGAAGGTGCACTGATGCACGCGTCTGCAGCAATCTTAATCTGGTCCGCCTCTAGTATCTCTTTTTCACGCATTCCCTTTGCTCTACTCATTACGTCTGCCTCCTCAAAAAGTGCTGTGCACCCGCACTTCCTACAATGCGCAGGAAGGTGCGCCCCGTCATTCTGTGACATCAGCGTGGTCGCGTGCTCTCTTAACCTATCATTAAGACATCGGCCCGTTTGGCCGATGTAAGCTTTATCACAACTGAGTGGGATTTTATATACCACTTCCTTATCACAGGGTAGAAATGGCTTCTTGTGCTTCTTTTCGCACCCTGATTTCTTGGTTTGTTCACCGGCCAGAGCACACAAACGGGAAAGCTTAAAGGGGGCCGTGAAGACGAGGTTTACGCCGTGCTTTCAGACCTCATTGTACCTTGGGAAACGTGTTCACTAAGCCTAAAGACCGCACCCCTGCCAACAATCAAAGCGGGGTCGTCTACAAGGTACCGTGCGGGGACTGCGACGCCACATACATCGGCGAAACAGGCAGGAAGCGGTCAAAGAGGTTCAAAGAGCACAAAGGGGACGTCGCCAAAGCCACCCATGCCACACATTCCAAGAGCGAACTCGTCGAACACTGCTGGACGACGGGGCATGCCTTCGACTTCAGTAATGCGACGACGCTGGCTCGGGAACAAAGGTGGGGCAAGAAAAAGCTTCTCGAGTCGTGGTTCATCCGCCGTGACAGGTCGGCGTGCAACAGCAACCGTGGCCCCCTACCGGATGTTTACAGAGACATACGAGACTAGAAATAGACTGGATTACCTTCGCTCATTTGGTGCCAGTTCATACTGAAGATGCCACCCACATAGGTGGCGAAACGTCTGTGTAGTTTTTTGTTATATTTTGTTGCGTTAAGTCGGAGTATCTATTTTAATCACGTACAAACCGAAAGGAGCAATACCGTCGCACTAGAGAGGCCTGCGGTCACCACCACTCAGCAAGAATCTGTGCGGAAACACGGCATGAAAGAAAAGGAACTTCCCCATCTGTTAGGCGCATTCGTAACCACAAGGATGACATAGGCCTTACCGTACTTGAAAAGAGAGACTTATACGCACAGTCCACAAGATCGCTCTGGTCCTCTCCCGCACCACATCGACAGCGCACCTCCTCAGCCTCGGAATTCACAATACACTATAAGAACTTATCGAAGCTCACCGAACTGCACAAATCAAACGATTGCATTGTAGTAAGACCGGAAGATGGATACTCAAACGTATCAGCATCCCCTCATCACGAAGTGGACCAGACTTGATCTCGTTACCACCCCTGATGAGAAAATGCTTCGTAGTCCAGTCGTTGCCGAAGAACATGCTGGCCGGCATTTACGACGGTAGATGATCGGCGCGCGCCAGAAACGTTCGCAGTGCTTACGACACAAAGGCTGCTCACGTCAACACCGCAAGATACGCAGCCCCCAGTCATGCCTATGCAATCAATGCATCGGTGAAACGCACCCCAGTCGATAAAGAGCCCACCACGATACGCGCCGGCTCCATACGCACATAAGACCAAACCGAGGCCGATGAAATCGCCATAGCCCTTGCCGCAATAGCCAGATTCGAAACAGTCCTCAGTGACTAAATCTGCCATAATCCGATTTGCATGTGCCACGGTCTCCCCAATCACGGACACATCCTCCGCCATGTGCCCCAAGTAGCATGCAACGCCTCAGGCAACGCCGCCGCCAGTAGCGCCGACAATGAACATCCAACTTTGATCCAACTCGCCTGGGCCCCAGCGCACGCAGGCGACCCGGGTAACGAAGCCGCCCACAGACAATCTCGAGGCCAACCTAACAGCCTTCTGGCTCTTAGGTTGACCAAGGTGGAAGGCAAGAGCAAGCAGGCGAATGAGTCGCTCAGAAAGCGGCCCTCTGTCATTATTCCGTATTTTCACGGATTTTCGCACCACTTCAAGAAAGAGGCCGCTCGACACGACGTTGACGTCGTTTTTTCGGCAAAGAACAAACTAAATGCTATATGTCCTGCTTTGCAGAAACGCCTTGGCGCTAAGCAGCGTGCAAAAAGCAATCGATGCAAGGTGAAATATGACCTGCAGTTTGTGCCCTGTAAACAGGGGGCTGCGTACCACATTCCTTTCGCTTGTGGGCGGTGCTATGTTAGACAGTCGGGCCGATCCCTGAATGTAAGCTTAGAGAGCATCACAGCTCCCTTAAAGGAACGGTCTATTCACACCTTGCGATGCATTGACGTGATTGCGGATGTGAACCAAGTTTCTCTGACCCTTCTGTAATTTTCAGACACGAGAATAAATTGACAAGGGAGATTGGCGAAGCCTTTCAGATAAATGAGAAAGGCGACGCGTGTGTCAGCCAGCCTTCACTGAGTCTGTTGGAAAGCGAATGTAATCTATTGCACAAATCTGGCGTCCTACCAAAGTGATTTTCTGGTGTTTTTTCTTGGGCTTTTGTGAGCAGTCTGCGCAAGTGTGCACGCATGTGCGCCATCTAATGGGATTTATATTTTCCACTCTTTTTTTAATAAATTCAGTTTCAAGTTAGCGCTCGTCGTGTGCACTCTTTTTCGTCTGTCCTAGTTTTTTGGCGCTTTGAAGTTGTTTCATGAGGTCCCCTCCTCACCTAGTCGCACTTCAATCGTACGGCGTGCGTTCATGTCAGCGGCAATAGGTTTTCATGGTAAAAATGTAAAACAGCGCTTACTTAAACACAAGACGAAGGAAGAAGAGACACACACGGCGCTGAACTTGCAACTGGTTTAATGAAAAACAACACGTACTTTTCAAGGCGAGCGCGCATGCTCATTGTCAAAGATAAATCACTTGTCAAACCACTCTGTCACATGTCAAATCACCTGTTTAAGTAAGCGCTGTTTTACATTTTTACCATGGAACCTCACCAACTCGCCCAACTTGCGTGTCTTCTTCAATAGGTTTTCGAACACTTTTCGTTCCATGTTTCGCGACCGATATAATTTGACCATGTCCGAACTCGCAAGAGCCGATAGAAGCCGACTTTTTTTGCCGCGTACACACGCTTGCGCTGCTAGGGGCCAACCTGCTGCGGCCAAGCGCGGCTCTGCGGACGGAACAAGGACGTTTCGCCAGCAGCAGTCGCAGTGGCGCTGCATGTGCGAGTTGAAAGAGGAGAGCACGAGGCCTATAACAGTCGTGTGATTACGCCACGAAATTATCAGGTATGCAGCTTCGCTGTCCGAGATAGCGGCGAGCGCAGTCGTCGACAGTCAGAACCGTCAATGAAACGCGTCTGCTTTTATGCGTGCGCACATTCCAGTGCTATCGCTGGTGCCTGTGCACCCAACGTTCGTGTCGTGCACACAGTATGATCATTGGAAAAAAGTTGAAAATGTTCCGATACATGCAGGCGTCGCTTGCACCGAGCGATAAACTGTGTAAGAGCTGGCGAAACAATACCACTGCGAAAACGGAAAATCAAGCAAGCGGGTCACTATAGAAAAGCAGGTTTCTTCACGTCGGTTTATCATGACCGCTTATCGCGGAGATTCGTTAGGTTTGTGAAGCTATAACACACAGCGCTGAGAAAAAACAAAAGGAATCCTAGAGCGTTGCTAGTTCTTGCAACAATTATTTCGCTTGAATCTCTGAATAAACATGGAAACGGTTCACGCTTCTCAGGCTGTACGTCAGAGCATTGAGCACATGCCGGCGCTGTCTGCACGTGTCGCCGCTCACCTTTCGCAAATGGAGGAAGGGCAGCTCGGAGGGCCTCTTGATGTGCTGCCTTCGGTGCTTGCGCCGCTCCAGTTGCCGCAAAGAGATGGCTGTGTTAGCCCCGTCGAGCATGGACACGAACCCGACGGTGGACTTGTTCTTCTGCTTCTTGTTCTTATTGGCGTCCTCTTTGTGCTCTTTCTTGGTCACCTTCTTGGGCTTCACGTCGGCCTCAGGCGGCGCAGCGAAAGCCGTCCCGCAGTCCTTGCGTTGGGGCGCTCTCTTGCTCTTTTCACTGTACGCAGCCTTTGGTTTGTCGGTGAACAGAGTCTTTGGTTTGGCCGGCGGGCGGCCATCTTTTTTCACGTGCATTCCCTGCTTGCTCTTTGCTGAGGCGCACGCATCGGCAGCACGTGTTGCCCGATTCTCTCTTTCGAGCGCTGTGACACCTGCAACATTACCAGGGGCACAGGTCTGTTACGGGGAGGAATAACTCCAGCACCGCCATACGAAAGCAACTCACACTTTTCCGCGACATGCAGGACAGTGCACTGGTAATGATTCCCCTAAACATTTCGGCAGTAGTGTTTCCGACGAGTCGAATCTTTGCCACTCGATTTAGTGATCTGCATTATATGTAACCGCGGAGCCGAACCATGAGAGTGAAATAACTAGAAGAATAAGGATGGGTTGGGGCTCATTCGGCAAGCATTATCAAATCATGAATGGTAATCTACCACTATCCCTCAAGAGGAAGGTATATAACAGCTGCATCTTACCGGTACTTACCTACGGAGCAGAAACCTGGAGACTTACAAAGAGGGTTCAACTTAAATTGAGGACGACGCAGCGAGCGATGGAAAGGAAAATGATAGGTGTAACCTTAAGAGACAGGAAGAGAGCAGAGTGGGTCAGGGAACAAACGGGGGTTAATGACATCATAGTTGAAATCAAGAAGAAGAAATGGATATGGGCCGGGCACGTAGCACGTCGGCAGGATAACCGGTGGTCATTAAGGGTAACTGACTGGATTCCAAGAGATGGCAAACGCGTGAGGGGGAGACAGAAAATTAGGTGGGTAGATGAGATCAAGAAGTTTGCAGGTATTACGTGGCAGCAGAAAGCACAGGACCGGGTTGATTGGCGGAACATGGGAGAGGCCTTTGCCCTGCAGTGGGCGTAGACAGGCTGATGATGATGATTATATGTAACGGTCGCAACCGCATTCTCGAAGCTCCGCCCACACTTATGTGTGTCAAGTTTTCTAAATATGGATCATAAATACACTAAGAAATCGTGAAATATACCAACCCTTTCTCTCTTCAAGCGAAGCCTTTATTGACTGACCTGTGAAGCTGGTTATGGTGTTCCGAAAAAAAAACCCTCCTCGCCCACAGCTGGCGGGTACCAAATAAATAAAAAAGGTAGCTGATCCCTCCATCACAGCCAGTGCTGGGCTGTATCAAGATACATGTATCTTCGATACTATCTTAGATACTCTTTGGGTATCTTGTATCTGTATCGCGATACGTCTCGCAAGACGTGTATCAGTATCTGTATTTCTGATACCTTGAAGAATGTATCGTGTATCTTAAGTTACAAGATACTGCGATCGAACACCGCGGTGCGAAACAATAAACGTTGGTTGAACTCCGCTTCTCAAGCTGGTACTGCTCCCACTAAGCCACCAGATTAAATCTAAAGACAATGACATTATTTTATGTTTCCGCCAGAGTATTCCAGCGACGGCAAGTGCTGAGCTCTGAGCGTCCCTACTGAGGGAGCAGAGTCACGTGGTGGCGCTAGCGTCGTCTCGACAAACGCGCGGACGTCTACGCCCAGACGACATTTTGTTTTCACGGCTTCTTTTTTTTTCTTTTCAGTTATGTCAGTGCTATGGCACTTGGCTCTTAGCTACTATACTGTGCCGCTTACTCCAATGCGTGCGGTGTCTTTTGCACAAATTCTGAAGCCGCTGTAGTGTCGTTATCGAAGTTTTCTTTTCCGTTTTGCATCGTTACGAAGTCTGAAGAATGCAAGAAAAGGGGTTGCTTTGCGTCTTGTGGCTTTCACACATCGGCGATTTGAGGGACTTCGTCGATGCAAGTTTGACTTATATGGAATGAGATTGACTTATATGCAAATAAGATTCTAACAGCTACAGCGCCACCGGTACCCATGCTGGATTTAACAGAACAAACATTCAATTAACAGAAGCCATCTTGGCGTACGTCTCCTTTTCTTTTATTCAATGAGTTTTCAAAATCATAATTGGATTGTTAGCGAAAGTTCTTTCTAAGCTGTCCTTTTTCATCCCATACATTACATATGTCTCTGTATTGCTTTTTTGGCTCTGCTTACGGCAATATGTCTTTAACATGCTGGCAACAGCTATCTGCTTTATTTTTACTTTTAGCTGCCTGCATTATTTCTGCTACTGTTTACAGACCTATATTCTACTTAAGTTTGCTGTAATGTCAAGGCGACGTTGAGATCAAATATATAATAATCTTCGCGTGCTTAGAATATACAGTAACAACAGTTCTGCTTAATGCTTATTAAAATAGCGAATTGAGTTTTCATGATAATAACGTAAATTATTAGGAGCTATCTCAAAGATGTCAGCAAAGGGATTGGAGAAACATTGTTATACGAAATGGTCCGTTTTTCTAATGAGCGTCTCAACGAGTCGGTTTACGCTATTTTACATAGGCACTGAATATTCTTTGGTCTTACCTTAAATGTCTAATTGTCATGGCTATTAGGGGTTACCCGCCGCGGTGGTCTAGTGGTTACGGTGCTTGACCGGTTTTATGTATAATAGAATAATAAATGACTTTGACTAAATGACTTTGACTGCTAACCAGTAGGTCGCGGCGGCCGCAATTCGATGCCCGTGTGCTTATATACGAGTTTTATAACACCACGTGATCGAAATTTCCGGAGCCCTCCACTATGGCGTCTATCATCATATCGTGGTTCTATGGAACGTTAAACTCAACAATTATTATTAACTCTTGGGAGTGCCGCCTGTGTCGTGTTCCTATACTAATTCGCTGTGTTTGATACAGAACCGCTTTTCTATTTTACGTAGTTATATTTGTTTTTCTTTTTTAGTCTACTTTAAATATTCTTACTGTTACTAATCACGAGGTTCTCGGATCTTAAGCGGCAATATAGTGTGAATAGCGGCGGTGTCCTACGGCACTTCATGCAACTATAGAACACGTCTGACACGTTTTCTAGGCTGCAGATGTTCTCTCCTAAAAGAAAAAATGTTAGAAGATTGCGCATTACTGAGTACGTCGCTAACGAATGCTTTACGCCAGCAGATAAGTAGAATATAAAAGTAATTGCAGTTTTATGTCGTCTACGTAAACAAGATGCGTCGCAAAGAATGTCGCTACGAGCGTTCTCGCTGATATACATTCTGTCCGGTGATCGGGTATTGCGGAAACCGTGATACTTTTACGGGCAAGGTAGAACTTAACGGTATTTGCACCATTGCGCGGAGGCATCTTATTGAAGATGGCAGCCCGCTAGCTGGTCAGCAAGCAGAGCATCGACTATACAAAATTACAAAAGCGGCAAGCAAAAACCGTTATCATCGAACTATATGCTAGCTCCCAACTTTGATTCCTTTCAGGCACTTAGTAGTCACGGCCACATCGAAACTTTAGTCAGCGCATTTGAGCATATCGTGAAGTTATGCACTGATCAATTCGTTCCTCTGCAAACCAAAAAAGTTCGGCAGATACCACGTACCGTGGGAATCGATGCCATGCGAAGCATGCGCGGGATGGTGACTGTGGCGTATTTTTCATATTAAGCGAAACGTTACGGAATGACGGTAGAGAAATGTTGAAGCGGTACACACACCCTCATATGCTGAAGAGTCGCATATGTATTATATAACCAGCTGTTTACAGTTGCTTAACGATGCCAACAGCAACATGGGTGTTACCAACACCAGATGCAGTAAGCTGATATGTGGTGCTTATATTCTTCAATACTGGATAGCGCGAATCCGAACAGTACAAAGAAGAAACACAAATGCACAGGACAGGCGTTACTCTAAACGAAGCTTCATTCAGGAAAGTTTCCCTGGATATACACACAGCCGAGTGGCACGCGCATGCGCACTGCACGTACGTTACAGTCACAGTTACAGTTATTACAGTTGCGTTCAAGTTGTTATGCTTATACTTGTCCGTTATGACGGAGAACGCACGCACGTTTCACGAACCGGTGTGTATGTGTAGAAGGGGTCCTTGACAGTTCTTGAACAAGGTCATCATTACCATGATCAGTGAGCAGCAGCAGCTGGATCGTACTTGCTAATCGGATCCGATCGCGATTGCGGCTACGAGGGATCATAAGTGTAGTGAAGTGCGAGGTATAGCTGCAGCTGGTGGAAATTCTGGATGCCTCCTACGATGAAATGATCTATGACGCCTCCTGTCCTGGACGTGGCAGCGAGGTCTATTGATGCCCTGTGCACATGCAAGCCGTCTTTCACGCAGTATAAAGACCAGGCGTTGCCGGGTCTTGATAAATCAATGTTCAAGTCACCGGTAATGATGAGAGGTCTGGCTCTCTCGGCAGATTTATTGCAGGAAGTATTGATCCCGGTTTTTGCGTAATCGACGTGATCCACATTGTGGACCACGTGAACGAGTGCATGGTAGTTGAGCGTCTTCCAGGGGTGTTCTGTCTTCAGCTTCGTCACTTTCCTTGCGTCCGCCGCGGTGGTGTAGCGGTTACGGTACTCGGCTGCTGACCCAAAGGTCGCGGGTTCGATCCCGGCCGCGGCGGCCGCATTTCGATGGATGCAAAATGCTAGATGCCCGTGTACTGTGCGATCTCGGTGCACGGTAAAGAATACCAGATGGGCGAAATTCCGGTGCCCTTCGATACGATTTCTCTCGTTATCATATCGTGGATTTGGGACATAAAACCCCAACAATTATTATTATCCCTTTCCTTGCATGTCAATGTGTGTGTTGATGTATTAGTGTGTTGATGTGTTGATGTATTAGTTGAGACTTTGTATCACCTGTGGCATAACATAACCCGCATAACATGAGCTCTGGTATGCGGAATCGAACGGGTGACCTCTCGCTCCGCAAAGCACGGCGTTAGACGGATAGGCCACGAGGCGTAAGTCTTTCAGCATGCTAACGGCGAGCTATTTATATAGACCATTTACTTCAGAGTGCGCTCTTGGCTACCTGCATGATGGCGCGCTTTAAAAGTCGTCGACCCGCTCGTTCCGATGCGCTCGCGCCTCCTGCGTCGCCAGGCGCACTTTGCCCTACAGTGCGTGGTCGCCTGCGCGCACGCTTACGTCGCGAAAAGACTGGAATTAGCAGAAGGTGAAGCAGCAGGGAGTCGGCGTGCCACGACGTATCTCGCTTTTGCACAGCCGGGTGAATCCGCCGCCGCCACTGCTGGCGTGCTTGCTTATGTCGTTTCTGCTACTGTATCTCCCGAAACAATGTTTTCAAAAGGTGAAAGCTATTTATTTTCTGTGTTTTGCACGCATTACTTGAATTCGCCACGAAGTTAAATGCTAAGGAAACGGGCAAAATAAAATGAATTCTCGAAATGGCGAAGGCGGCAGCGGCTACGGCATGCTTGATGGGCAAAACAAATGTGAACATTTTCGACGCGCGCGAACACGGTTTTCAGGCCACTGTGGCGTTTTCGCTTTCTCTTCGCTTCTCAAGTGTGAATGCGCCATGAGTGTCGAGTTGTGACACTCGATAGTTCGCGCTCGTCCTGTGTGTGTTCTTTTCTTTTGTCTGCGCTTGAGTGACACGCTGGAAATTTCGATGTGCTTTCTGTTCTTCGCGTTACATTCCAATTTGTTGCTATCGCATTCATTGCTTCGCCGTTGCGGTGAAACTGACTTTTTTCTCACAGTTTTTTTTCTTTGCCATTTCATGGCGTTCAATTTGCTGACGATGACGGAAATACGTCATGAAAGTCTTGGTGGACCCCGGCAAAATACACATTCGCGTTAATATAAAAGTGCCCGAAGTGCCCCCGGCCCGATAGCGAGTGGCTTGACCACAGGGCGACGTGCCCATGCTTTCCCAATGTGAACTGAACTGGAGTATACGAATGCGGTCTACCGACGATGCAAATAATTCGGAAGCAGTACACTTGCTGTGGGCGCTTCACTGAATGATTTTGTGTTGGCGGACTGAAAGCGATCTACTGGACCACGCGTAAGGTCGATATCAGGAACTGCGCATTTAAGAAAAATGCTGACTTCGAGTAAACTGAGTTCCTAACCCGTGTATACATGAGTGCGTGATATTCCTCTCGTTGGGCCGGTCCAGGGGCTCACGAACGCTGAAAGACGCACGGTGTGTGGCAAAGTTAGTTGGTTTTACGTACTTGGAAATACCATGAAAGACGCCGTGCCGATTGAGCCCGGAAACAGCGCTCCGGGGACAGAAGCTACCTACAGTCGAAACCCGCGATAACGAAATCCCGCGGGAACGAAATTCTCACAGCAACGAAATATTTTCGGAGCACCGGCGAACGCCCATAAGATTCCATGCATTTCGTAACTCGCGACGACGAAAGATATTCATACCACAGTCCCTCAACAACGAAATTTTTGAAACGCGAGTGCGCAAGTAATCTACTCTCGCAGCATTAACTACATTCGAAAACTGCTGAAATGCATTCATGCTGCACTTAAATTTTGCAGAACTATCGCTACAGCGCAATTGAGAAGCAGCCGCCATCATTGTTTACAAAAAAACAAAGCTGGCGACAGTGATGATGATAATGATGGCTTGCCGAAAAACCTGCTCGTTATCGCAGGCTCCACATTCTTCATGGAGTTTCGCTCGTTTGCTTGGCTCTGAGCTTGGCTTTGTCGGCTTTGCGCGCACATGGTCGCGTGTGGGGAGCCATTTGTGTAGCGTTTGCTTAGCCGCTTGGTGCAACGTGAACTGTGTGTTGCGATTGCTTCGTGCGATTTCGCTGCCTGCGAAGATGCCGCCCACGCACTGACCAGTGCGTGGGCGAACTTTGTGCCGTGGCAAACGAGATTCCCGATCGAGAGGCATGAAATTGCTACATGGTAAGGCCCGCGAAAGCAAACTTACTGAATTTTGGAAATAAAATGTGTTTTTTGTAAATTCCATGTCTTTTCTGCCGCATTCTCGCGCCAACGAAATTCCCGCAAGAGCGAAACTTTGTGCTTACCCCGCCGATTTCGTTATTGCGGGTTTCAACTGTATAATAAAAATGAGCGCGTACGTTAGGAGGAAGCATTGCGCACTGCGAAAGAAAGTAAGAAAGAGAGAGAGAGACAGAATGAAAGGGAAAACGAAATAAGGAAATAAACACAGGAAGAAAGAGAGAAAGAAAGGAATAAAGGAAGAGAGAAAGAAACAGAGAAATAAATAAATAAAGAAAGAAAGAGAGAAAGAAATACGGAAAGAAAGAGAGAAAGAAAGAGAGCAAGAGAGAAAGAAATAAGGAAAGAAAGAGAGAAAGAAAGAGAGAAAGAGATAAAGAAATAAGGAAAGAAAGAGAGAAAGAAAGACAGAAAGAGATAAAGAAATAAGGAAAGAAAGAGAGAAAGAAAGAGAGAAAGAGAGAAAGAAATAAGGAAAGAAAGAGAGGAAGAAAGAAAGGAAGAAAGAGAGAAAGAAAGGAATCAAGGAAGAGAGAAAGAAACAGAGAAATAAATAAATAAAGAAAGAAAGAGAGAAAGAATTAAGGAAAGAAAGAGAGAAAGAAAGAGAGAAAGAGATAAAGAAATAAGGAAAGAAAGAGAGAAAGAAAGACAGAAAGAGATAAAGAAATAAGGAAAGAAAGAGAGAAAGAAAGAGAGAAAGAGAGAAAGAAATAAGGAAAGAAAGAGAGGAAGAAAGAAAGGAAGAAAGAGAGAAAGAAAGGAATCAAGGAAGAGAGAAAGAAACAGAGAAATAAATAAATAAAGAAAGAAAGAAAGAGAGAAAGAAATAAGGAAAGAAAGAGAGAAAGAAAGAGAGAAAGAGATAAAGAAATAAGGAAAGAAAGAGAGAAAGAGATAAAGAAATAAGGAAAGAAAGAGAGGAAGAAAGAGAGAAAGAAATAAGGAAAGAAAGAGAGGAAGAAAGAAAGGAAGAAAGAGAGAAAGAAAGGAATCAAGGAAGAGAGAAAGAAACAGAGAAATAAATAAATAAAGAAAGAAAGAAAGAGAGAAAGAAATAAGGAAAGAAAGAGAGAAAGAAAGAGAGAAAGAGAAAGGAAAGAAAGAGAGAAAGAAATAAGGACAGAAAGGGAGAAAGAAAGACAGAAAGAGAAAGGAAAGAAAGAGAGAAAGAAATAAGGACAGAAAGGGAGAAAGAAAGACAGAAAGAGAAAAGAAAGAAAGAGAGAAAGAAATAAGGACAGAAAGGGAGAAAGAAAGACAGAAAGAGAAAAGAAAGAAAGAGAAAGAAATAAGGACAGAAAGAGAGAAAGAAAGGAAGAAAGAGAGAAAGAAATAAGGAAAGAAAGAGAGAAAGAAATAAGGAAAGAAAGGGAGAAAGAAAGACAGAAAGAGAAAGGAAAGAAAGAGAGAAAGGAATAAGGACAGAAAGAGAGAAAGAAAGACAGAAAGAGAGAAAGACAGAAAGAGATAAAGAAATAAGGAAAGAAAGAAAGAAATAAGGAAAGAAAGAGAGAAAGAAAGGAAGAAAGAGAGAAAGAAATAAGGAAAGAAAGGGAGAAAGAAAGACAGAAAGAGAAAGGAAAAGAGATAAGAAGAAAGGAGAAAAGGAAAGAAAGAGAGAAAGAAATAAGGAAAGAAAGAAAGAAAGAAAGAAATAAGGAAAGAAAGAGAGAAAGAAAGGAAGAAAGAGAGAAAGAAATAAGGAAAGAAAGGGAGAAAGAAAGACAGAAAGAGAAACTAAAGAAAGAGAGAAAGAAATAAGGAAAGAAAGAAAGAAATAAGGAAAGAGAGAGATAAAGAAAGGAAGAAAGAAAGAAAGAAATAAGGAAAGAGAGAGATAAAGAAAGGAAGAAAGAGAGAAAGAAAGGAAGAAAGAGAGAAAGAAAGGAAGAATGAGAGAAAGAAATAAGGAAAGAAAGAGAGAAAGAAATAAGGAAAGAAAGGGAGAAAGAAAGACAGAAAGAGAAAGGAAAGAAAGAGAGAAAGAAATAAAGACAGAAAGAGAGAAAGAAAGAGAGAAAGAGAGAAAGACAGAAAGAGATAAAGAAATAAGGAAAGAAAGAAAGAAAGAAATAAGGAAAGAAAGAGAGAAAGAAATAAGGAAAGAAAGGGAGAAAGAAAGACAGAAAGAGAAAAGAAAGAAAGAGAGAAAGATTATAAGGAAAGAAAGGGAGAAAGAAAGACAGAAAGAGATGAAGAAATAAGGAAAGAAAGAAAGAAAGAAATAAGGAAAGAAAGAGAGAAAGAAAGGAAGAAAGAGAGAAAGAAATAAGGAATGAAAGACAGAAAGACAGAAAGAGAAAAGAAAGAAAGAGAGAAAGAAATATGGAAAGAGAGGGAGAAAGAAAGACAGAAAGAGATGAAGAAATAAGGAAAGAAAGAAAGAAATAAGGAAAGAAAGAGATAAAGAAAGGAAGAAAGAGAGAAAGAAATGAGGAAAGAAAGAGAGAAAGAAACAAGGAAAGAAAGGGAGAAAGAAAGACAGAAAGAGAAAGGAAAGAAAGAGAGAAACAAATAAGGAAAGAAAGGGAGAAAGAAAGACAGAAATAGATAAAGAAATACGGAAAGAAAGAGAGAAAGAAATAAGGAAAGAAAGGGAGAAAGAAAGACAGAAAGAGAAAGGAAAGAAAGAGAGAAAGAAATAAGGACAGAAAGAGAGAAAGAAAGACAGAAAGAGAGAAAGACAGAAAGAGATAAAGAAATAAGGAAAGAAAGAAAGAAAGAAATAAAGAAAGAAAGAGAGAAAGAAAGGAAGAAAGAGAGAAGGAAATAAGGAAAGAAAGGGAGAAAGAAAGACAGAAAGAGAAAGGAAAGAAAGAGAGAAAGAAATAAGGAAAGAAAGGGAGAAAGAAAGACAGAAAGAGAAAGGAAAGAAAGAGAGAAAGAAATAAGGACAGAAAGAGAGAAAGAAAAAGAAGAAAGAGAGAAAGAAATAGAAAGAGAGAAAGACAGAAAGAGATGAAGATAAGGAAAGAAAGAGATAAAGAAAATAAGGAAGAAAGAAAGAAATAGGAAAGAAAGAGAGAAAGAAAGGAAGAAAGAGAGAAAGAAATAAGGAAAGAAAGGAGAAAGAAAGACAGAAAGAGAAAGGAAAGAAAGAAAGAAATAAGGAAAGAAAGGGAGAAAGAAAGACAGAAAGGGATAAAGAATAAGGAAAGAAATAAGAAGAAAGAGAAAGAAAGACAGAAAGAGAAAAGACAGAAAGAGAAAGAAATAAGGAAAGAAAGAGAGAAGAAAGGAAGAAAGAAATAAGAAAGAAAGAGAGAAAGAAATAAGGAAGATAAGGGAGAAAGAAAGACAGAAAGAGAAAGGAAAGAAAGAGAAAGGAAAGAAAGAGAGAAAGAAATAAGGAAAGAAAGGGAGAAAGAAAGACAGAAAGAGAAAAGAAAGAGAGAAAGAAATAAGGAAAGAAAGGGAGAAAGAAAGACAGAAAGAGATCAAGAAATAAGGAAAGAAAGAGAGTAAGAAAGACAGAAAGAGATAAAGAAATAAGGAAAGAAAGAAGGAAAGAAAGAGAGAAAGAAAGGAAGAAAGAGAGAAAGAAATAAGGAATGAAAGAGAGAAAGAAAGACAGAAAGAGAAAAGAAAGAAAGAGAGAAAGAAATAAGGAAAGAAAGGGAGAAAGACAGAAAGAGATAAAGAAATAAGGAAAGAAAGAGAGAAAGAAATAAGGAAAGAAAGAGAGAAAGAAATGAAGAAAGAGAGAAAGAAATAAGGAATGAAAGAGAGAAAGAAAGACAGAAAGAAAAGAAAGAAAGAGAGAAGAAATAAGGAAAGAAGGGAGAAAGAAAGACAGAAAGAGAAAGGAAAAGAAAGAGAGAAGAAATAAGGAAAGAAAGAAAAGGACAGATCAAGAGAAAGAAAGAAGACAGAAAGAGATAAAGAAATAAGGAAAGAAAGAGAGAAAGAAACGAAGAAAGAGAGAAAGAAATAAGGAAAGAAAGAGAGGAAGAAAGAAAGAGAAAGAAAGAAATAAGGAAGGAAAGAGAGAAAGAAAGGAAGAAAGAGAGAAAGAAATAAGGAATGAAAGAGAGAAAGAAAGACAGAAAGAGAAAAGAAAGAAAGAGAGAAAGAAATAAGGAAAAAAAAGGGAGACAGAAAGACAGAACGAGAAAGGAAAGAAAGAGAGAAAGAAATAAGGAAAGAAAGAGAGAAAGAAAGACAGAAAGAGATAAAGAAATAAGGAAAGAAAGATAGTAAGAAAGAAAGGGAGAAAGAAATAAGGAAAGAAAGAGAGAAAAAATAGGGAAAGAAAGAGAGGAAGAAAGAAAGAAAGAATGAAAGAGAAAGAATGAAAGAAAGAGAAATAACAAACGAAAGAGAGAAAGAAAGAAGGACAGAGGGAAAGAAAGAAATAAGGAAAGAGAGGAAGAAAGAGAGAGAAAGAAAGAAATAAGGAAAGAAAGAGAGGAAGAAAGTAAGAAGGACAGAGGACAAGAAAGACAGAGAGAAAGAAATAGGGAAAGAAAGAGAGGAAGAAAGAAAGAAAGAGAAAGGAAGAAATGAAAGAAAGAGAAAGAAGTAAGCAAGGAAAGAGAGAAAGTAAGGACAGGAGGAAAGAAAGAGAGAATGAAACAAGGAAAGAAAGAGAGAAAGAAAGGAAGAAAGAGAAAGAAAGAAATAAGGTAAGAAAGAGAGAGAGAAAGAGAGAAAGAAATAAGGAAAGAAAGAGAGGAATAAAGCAAGAAGGAGAGAGGGAAAGAAAGAAAGAAAAAGAGAATGAAACAAGGAAAGAAAGAGAGAAAGAAAGGAAGAAAGAGAAAGAGAAAAGGTAAGAAAGAGAGAGAGAAGAGAGAAAGAAATAAGGAAATAAAAGGAAAAAAGAAGAAATAAGGAAAGAAAGAGAGAAAGAAAGGAAAGAAAGAGAGAAAGAAAGAAAGAAAGAAAGAAAGAAAAAAGGAAGAATGATAGAGGCCGTGTTGGTTGGACTTGAAGCGATATTTTTAGCGAAAAGTACCACGAGGACAAGAAGGGAGGACACAACACGAGCGCTCGTGTTGTGTCCTTCCTTCTCGTCCTTGTGGTACTTCGCGCTAGATAGCGCTTCAAGAAAGAGACGTCAAGAAAAGAAGAGGAGGAGCGGCCATGGACGAGGTGGAACGGCAAGTAACCGGTTGCACGCTGTACGGTGGTATTGTACGCAAAAGTGACGAATGACGAAATTGCGTCCCAGTTTCTTTGGTCCGGTTGCATGTACATGGCTATCATGTCTGACAGCGTGCGATAAGATCGCTCAGTCAGCCCGTTCGTTTGAGGATCTTAACTGGAGGTTGTTTTGCGGGTGGTGCCGGAGGCCTTGAACACTTCGCCGACGAGTTGTGAAAAGAATGCCTTTCCACGGTCGCTTAGGATCACATGAAGAGCCCGGTGACGAAGGATTTAGGCCCGGAGTATGAAGTCAGCAACTTCAGAAGCTGAGGCACAAGTTTCAGAAGCTGCTTTGGCATAGCGTGTCAGATGGTCGACGGCCAGTAGCGTACCAACTTGTTCGCGAGTGGTGGGACAAGAATCCTCGACTCCATCGGTCGTATATATGTAACGCAGGAAACATGATTGCTGCAGGAAGATCCATGTTTATTAAACACTTCGTCTTCCTCTCTCACCACTACCGCACCACACCGTTCTCGTGTGGCTCGTCACAGGCTTCCCCCTCTCCCCGAGAGAGTCGTAGATGCAGGGGCGGATGATATCGTCTTAATCTGCCCACATGAACGATGTCAGTCTGGCTGCTGAGTGGAGCCACGCTGCGGTCGATCTCGTAGTTCACAGTAGAGATCTTGCGTATGATCGTATAGGATCCTTCCAATATTGCACTAAGTTTGCCGTGGTTCGGGTGCCAGGGTGTTTCGTATAGAACAGTCTCCCACTTGAAGTTGTGATGGAAGGAATTTCTTCTCGTATATAGGCTTGTTTTTCTTGTGATATGTCAGTGAATTGCGGACCGCGCTTGCGCAAGCTTCCTGCAGGTTTTCGGCAACGTCGGAGAGGAGACAAGGATACGATGGTGTGCCATACATAAGGAAACTGGGTGGGTATCCCGTGACCTCGTGAGGTGTTCTGTTGTACTCGTCGACAACGCCAGAGAGGAGAGGCGTCCATGGTTTTCGGGGTTCGTCATTGATCTTTCAGCGAAGGCGATTTACTATGGACTGATTGGTGCGCTCATTTAGGCTAGTACACTGCGGGCGTTGTGAGCTTGTAAAAAGCTGATAAAAATGTTGTTGCGCTTGAGGAACTGCTTGAACTTGCCGGCGGTGAATGCTGTGCTGCGGTCGGAAAAGAACGTCCGAGGCTTTCCAGCAGCGAAGATACTCTTCAGGCAAGAGATGTAGGCGTCGAAGGTGTCATTCTTGTGTACAAAAGGCGACACAAAACGGGTGGCACGATCAAAGGCTAAGTGGATAAATCTTTTGGAGAAAACGTAGTTGGCAAAACCTCCGATAGTGACGATGGCCAGAAGATCAAATGGTTATTCCGCTGGTGGTAAAGACTCCAAGGAACCAAAGCGTTTGGTCTTGGGCTTCTTGCAGCGCTGGCAAGTATCGCAGTGTCGAATGTATTTGGAAACGTCGGTGACGATGTCAGGCGAATAGTATTGTGGAGAAAGAAGCCGCGATGTCTTCTTTACACCAACGTGACCGAAAACATCATGAGCTTTCTGGAGAAGAGAATACCGAAGGGCAAAGGGGACGTAGACTTTTCGTATCCCTCTGCGCGTCACTATGGTCATTCCGTTCTCAATGGTATGCTTGCCGGGCGATTTGTCGTGGGCAGTGCTGGGCAGTATCGAAGATACGTGTATCTCAAATACTATCTTAGATATACTCTTTGGGTATCTTGTATCTGTATTGCGATACGTCTCGCAATACGTGCATCAGTGTCCGTATTTCCGATACATTGAAGGATGTATCGTGCATCATAAGATACAAGATACTGCGATCGCACTGTCACCGTGCGAAGCAATAAACGTTGGGTAAGCTCCGCTTCTCAAACTGATACTACTGCCGCTAAATCACAAGAATCACAAAGGCAGTGACATTATTTTATCTTTCCGCCAGAGTTTCCAAGCGAGGATAGGCGATGAGCTCTGAGCGTTCCTATTGGTTGAGCAGAATTACGTGGTGTCGCTCGCGTCGTCTCGACAGACCGGCGCGCGACCGCCTGCGCCCAGTCGACCTTTTGTTTAGTCGTTTTTCTTTGTCACTGCCATGACACTTGGCACTTATCCCTATATTCTAGTACGTTTCTCCACTGAACGCTCCTCCTTGAATCGAAAACGTGGATGGCAACGCCGCTCCTATATAGGTAAAAATGGTCACTGCATATGAGCGATAACAGGCAGCAAGGCTTGAAAATCGTGACGTCATTTTCAGTCCGGCGGTGGCGCTATGATCAACTTGGTCGAGTGAAGGACGAACTTCAAGTCGGGGCTCGTTTGACAATACGGGGGTTAGCCACTCTCCTGTGCCGCGCACTACAATGCGTGCGGTGTCTTTCGCACACATGCTGAGGCTGCTGTAGTGTCATTGTCGAAGTTCCTCTTGTGTCGTGCTTCGTTACAAAGTCTAAAGAACGCAAGAATGGCGGGTTGCTTTGCCTCTCGTGGCTTTGACACATGGCGATTTCGAGGATCTCGTGGATGTAAGTTTGACTTACATGCAATGAGATTGACTTATATGCAAATAAGATTATAACAGCTATAGCACCAACGGTACCGATGCTGGATCTAACAGAACAAGCATTCACCTAACAGACACTATCTTGGCGCACGTTTCTTTTTCTTGTATTCAAAGAGTTTTTAAGATCATACTTTTATTGTTAACACCAGTTCATTCTTAGCTGTCCTTTTCCATCCCATACATTGCCTATGTCTCTATTGTTTTTTTTTTCTTCCGGTCTCCTTACTGAAATATGTCTAACGTGCTGTCAAGGTAAGCTCTCTGCTTATTCCTAGTTTTGTCTGCGTCGTTTGTGCTACTGTTTACATACTTATAATCTACTTGAATTTACTGTTATGTAAATGTGATGTTGATAACAAATGTATAATAATCTGGGCGCGCCTTGGGTATTCAGCAACGAAAATTTTCCTTATTACTAAGTGAAATAGCGCGATTGAGTTTGCATAATGATAACGCAAATAATTAGGAGCCATCTTAACTCTTTGTCACACGGCGTCCTCGTTTGGGGACACGAACTTCAGAGGCGCGTCCCACGCCACGTGTTTCTTCAAATGTCCTGAAACTCAATGTGCACATGCGTGCACGCTTCCTGATTGGATAACTAGAGGTTATTTAACTTCATTGTCCTGCGTATTGCTGCTGAGGATCACTTTGCTGGAGGCGCTACCGTGTTAGACGATCGTTCGACGTGCCGCGTTCCAGGACCAACGTCAAGAGTATTTTTTTTTCTCCTCTCGAAACAAATACAACGAAAAAGGAAGGTGTGCATGCGTTTCGGGCCTAATAGTTGATTCTTTTTATGCAAGTATTGAAGCTGACTGATGGCAAAATAGTTAGGTAATTAGTTACACGCTAATTAACATCAATTACTAAAACTCACACAAAGCAACACATTCGTTCGTTTTCTTTCCTGGAATGTAATAATGAGTGCCTTCGAATCATGCCATGCGAATTTGACGCATTTGAATACAGTGAATCATAATGCGTGTCTGAAGGGGTTAAATACGTTCGCAATTGCATTCGAGACACATTGTTATACCAAGTGCTCCGTTTTTCTGATGAGCATACCAAACAGCCGTTTTACGCCATTTTCCATAGGCACTGAATTAAATTGTTGTAGCTATTAGGGGTTACCCGGCGCAGTGGTCTAGTGGTTATGGTGCTTGACTGCGGGCTCGTAGGTTGCGGGAGCCGAATTTCGATGGAGGGAAAATGGTATAGAGGCCCATGTCCTTATGTGTAGGCTCCTATGTAAACTGCGAGCAATAATAAAAGGGTTTAAATTAATAGAGTGGATCACTGACTATCTACACTTAAGATCTCAGTTCGTTACTTTTAATCGCACGCATTCTTCATCGGTAACAGTCACATCTGGAGTACCTCAGGGTTCAGTGCTCGGACCTCTGTTATTTGTCATTTTCATTAATGACGTAGTAAGTGTTATTAATAACACCAACGTTAAGTTGCGTCTATATGCAGATGACTGTGTCCTCTACCGCACTGTTACTTATGCTAGTGATCAACAAGAATTAAACAAGGTATTTTCAATGTTCTGCGAATCGAGTGATAGGTGGCAAATGAAAATAAATTTTACCAAAACAGTCGCCATGACTTTCGGTAACAAAAGAAGCCGCTGAATTACTCTTACAATGCCAATGGTAGTTACTTGTCGCAAGTTAGTGAGTTCAAATATCTGGGTGTCATTTTTTCACATAACCTCAAATGGCACGCCCACATCAATCATATCTCTGCAAAAGCGCTTCGAAAACTCGGTTACTTAAAGCGAACTTAAAAAAATGCAACGTTGGAATGTAAGCTGACTGCCTACAAATCACTAGTTCGTCCGATACTAGATTACGCTTCAACTGTATGGTCTTCTCACCTCACGTGTGACATAACGCAGCTAGAATCAATCCAGAAAAAAGCTATCAGATTCATCTTCGGTCGTTATGATCGCAGCTTCTCACCTTCATCACATGCTCACATCTTATCGTTGCAGACTTTGGAGCATAGGCGCAAACGCGAACGCGTAATTTTACTGCACAAGATCGTCCACACGCCATCCGGCATTCACGCACCCTTCTCTTTTGTACCCGCTAATACACGTGCCACTAGGCAAACCCACAGACTAAACATTATTCCTTTCACGACACGCATTGACTGTTTTAAATTTTCGTTTTTTCCATTCACTGTTGAAATCTGGAACAACTTGGATGGTTCGCTTCGCGCATTGACTCATGATGAGTTCGTTGAGAAACTACGAATACACATCTAGTTTTAATCTGTTTGCATTGTCTTAGCGGTTGTCTTTTTCCGTATTCCCATCAACGTTTGTACTCGCACCTGATAAAAGATTTTGTTGTACAGCTATGTAAGCATATCATATCTTTATCTGTTTGTATATCCTTGCGTTTCTTTATTTGCTGTTTGTACCCACTCCTGTACCCACTCCTGCTATGTACCCACTCCTGCTATGTCTCGAAATCGAGACAGCAGTATTTATAAATAAAATAAACAATAAAATAAAAAAGAATCCCCGGTGGTCAAAATTTCCGGAGCCCTTCATGCAGCGTCTCTCGTAATCATATCGTGGTTTTCGGACAATTAATATTAGCTCTTGGGGGCGATTCCTGTATCGTGTTTCTGTATCGTACTTATTCGGTGAGTTTGATATGGAACCGCTTTTCTATTTTAGATATATTTGTTTTCGTTGTTTAGGCTTCCCTAAATTATTTTACTGTTGCTAATCACAAGGTAATCGGATATATAAGTGGCATTAGTGTGAATAGCGGCGGTGTCCGGCGGCGGTTTGTGCAACAGTACTATACGTATGAAACGTTTCTGGGTTGCACATGTTCTTGGTTACGTAGGCCTGTCCTGTGATCCGTTATTGCGAAAAGCATAATATGTTTACCGGCAAGGCAGAACTCCACAGCGGTATTGGCACCATCGTGCGGAGGCTTCTGATTAAAGTTCATATGGTTAGTTGACAACCCGCTTGCTGGTCAGCAAACAGAGCAGTCACTCCCATCAATTACAAGAGCCACAAGCAACAACCGCTGTCAGCGAAATGTACAAAGAGTTGTGATGATAAGCAACTAAAACAACGCCAATATGTTGTTTCGGAATGAAATTGATATACCTTGAGCAAGAAGTACAAAAAATTAGATACTGACAGATTTTTCTTTCAAATGAAACAAAATTGTTCGCAGTTAATAAATTTTCAAGCGAACATTTATGTGCATAGCCGTTTAGTGCTGCATTATATAATAAATTTGAGAATGTATCGAAGTATCTTAAGATACAATTGGAATGTATCGTATCGGATACAATCAGCGTTGCAGTATCTTGTATCTGTATCTCAAATACTTCTTGCCTGAGTACCTTGTATCGTATCGCGATACAATTTCAAAGTATCTTTGCCCAGCCCTGATCGTGGGTATGCTCTCGCTGTTGTTCAGCAGATAGGAGTTCAAATATCGAGTTTGGAGACAGTGCATCGGCTTCGGTGGTGTCAATGCGCTTTTGGTGTTTGATGTTCACGTCTTACATGGACAGCTTCAAGGCCCATCGGACGAGACGGCCTTGGGGATTTTTGATGTTTTTAAGCCACTGCAGCGCCGCGTGGTGCGTGATCACAGTGAAAGGTTTCCCGTGTAGATAACAGTGCCATTTATCAATGGCGTCAATAATTGCTAAGCATTGAAGTTCTGTGATGGCGTAATTGATTTCACGTTTTAGTAGCTTGCGTGAATGGTATGCAATTGGATGCTCTCGACCTTCATCATCAGCCTGCTTCAAGACGGCGCCGATACCTTTGTTGGACGCATCGTAGTATAACACACAAGGTTTGGAGGCCTCGTAGATTTTAAGGATGGGCTCTTCTGTTACGCATTTCTTGAGCTGAGTGAAAGCCAGCTCACAGTCCGAATCCCAATTCCAGGTGGCGTCCTTGCTGAGCAGGCATGTCAGCGGGTGAGCAATTTCACTGAAGCGTGTGATGTACCGACGGTAAACATTCACAGTGCCGAGAAAACGCTGTAACTATTTAGGGCGTGATGGTGTCGGAAACCGTAGGATTGCGCACACGTTGCTTTGTTTCGGAGTGACCGTGCCATTCGATACTCTGTGTGCCAGGTACTCAGTGGAAGTTCGGGCGAATTGACATTTCCTCAATTTAAGCTTGACGAATTCGCTTTTGAAAGCTTTTAAAACGGCATCTATTTGCTTCAGATGATCTGGGAACGTATCGCAATAGACAACAATATCATCAAAGTAATTCGTGACGTGCGTCAAGCGGTGTTTTGTCAATATGGACTTGACAGCCCGTTGGAAAGTGGCTGGGGCGTTCCGTAGGCCAAAAGGCATGGCAAGCCACTTGTAGTGACCGGTACGTGTGACAAATGCCGTTTTGGAATGTCTTCGGGATGCACCTTCACGTGCCAGTAACCCGACATTATGTCTAACGTCGAGAAATACGTATTTCCCAAGAGAATCGAGAACGTCGTCGATGCGAGGAATGGGTTGACAGTGGGGCACCGTCACTGCGTTTAGCTTGCGGTAATCGATGCAGAAACGCGTGCGTCCTTCCCCTTTTACAGCGAAAGCTGTTATGAGATCACAACAAGGGCCGTTTTTGCGCCGTAGTTGTCCGCCGCCGCCGCCGCCGCCGCCGGTGTCCATAACCACTATCGCTCGGAATAAGAAAAAACACGAAATAAAAAAAAACCCAGGATGGAACGAGGTTCGAACCTGGGCCCTCTACGTGTGAGCCCAGTATTCAACCTCAGAGCCATGCCGGTTTTTTTCGTGGTATTTAATAGAATGCGTATGAAAATAGTACACAGTATCAGAACAGTCTATAACACAGTGTTACACTACTACAGTCACTTAGCGACAATGAAAGTACACTGCCACAAAAACTGGAAGACCAACTTATAGTCCTTCATTCCAGGGAGAGTTCTTCATCAGGTGCTGCACAGAAAAGGTGGCGAGGCTAAGCACCTCGCCAAGATTGTGTACCATTCCGGTCTGAAATCAAGTTCGTCGCAAACTTCTTTTAAATTGATAACCATTCGGGTGAAATGTATACGTGATGAGGTGATCGGCTCTGCGTTACGGTCCTGCATTCGCGTCTTCCACAAACTGTGCATACCAATAACAAAGAACATATCGTGCGGCACTTCATCAAGAGGTGTTGGCATCATATGAGCCCATGTGTCGTGACATTTTCAGAGAAGTTAGTGACGGTGGTTTGGGTTTAATACATTTGTATCTATGGCAAACAGTTTCACGCTTCTTCTTTTTCCGTGACAGTTCCCATCCCATCATTCGTTCGTTCTTGCAAGTTAATTTTGTTAATTGTTTCTCTGACTTGGTTGTTTCCTCAAACTTCCGCACGCCCATGCCTGTGGGGATTTATGGAGGAAGTTTACTTTGCTGTTCGATTTCTTAAAGCGCGATTTTCAACAGAATATTTGTATAATGTATCACGCAAAACACTATATAAGGACTTAATATCTATGCTCTTCCCTCCTCCGCTGTACCGATCATTATATTTTGACCTTCCAGGCCATGATGCGTTGAAACGAGTGAAAAAATGTATATACCTCCCAATTCAAAAACATTCTTCTATTAACTCCGTTCTGAAACACTCCCCGTAAAAACATGGTTACAAACAAAAGGCATTTTTGTATCATCGGTCAACTGCCGTCTCTGTGGTGTACCAGAAACAATAGAGCATTGCTTCGTGAGCTGCAAAGATGCGATTCTTTTATGGGATGCGATTCTTTCCTGGGATGTCCTTCAGCGAACTCTGCAGTAATGTCGAGGTGGGTGCTTTCCAACTTCACAAAAATTATGATTTGTGGCGTAGTGGGCACGTTCCTAGTGTACTTGTATCAGTAGCCACAAGAGAGTTTATAACGACTCTAGAAATGCTGCTCTTCGAGCTTTCGCTGTGCCTGTGCTGCGCTTTCCGCGCAGGCCTGAAGTTTTTTCTCTGCCAGAAGTGCCGGTGCAACGTATGGTGACGTAGACGGTCGTATGACGCCTTGCGTAAGAAAGTCCTTGATCTCTCTGTCCATTTCAACGCTGTCGGCTTCTGAGCATCGATAGGGGGCCCTGCGGATGAAAACATTGTTGGAGAGATGAATGCGATGAGTTTCGCTGATGATGCACCCGATGTCTGTCTGTCTGTGACATGTAAAAAATGTCACCGTATTTATCGACAAGCTGCTTCAATGCCAACTGTTGAGTTTCATTTAGATGCACTAAATCGCAAACTTCAACTCCCTGCAAAGAAGCGTAGATTTCAGCTGTGGCATGTTTGGTGCACGAGGATGCAAGTTGTCATTCTCTTGGCGTAGAGTCAGGGCGTCAAGCTTCAGGGATATGTTAACGAGACAGGCACTGACCAAGCCTAGAATTAAGTTGCTCTTCATGCCTTGTAGAACATGTGCCAGAATTTCCCTTGTGATTTTTCTTATATGTATCTTTAGATTGACGCGACCTAAAGTTTTTGGGATATGGTGTCACTTGTTGAACTGAGATGCATGAATTCCTCGTTATTTGTAGGTGAAGAGCCTCTAGCACTGCATCGCTGATACAGGTGATCGTAGCCCCAGTATCAAGAGTAGCGCTGACAGGGTACCCGTTAATGAGTGCATCAAACTGAATTACATGAGCTTTGGGTTACCCTCCTCGTTTCCCTGGTTGGTAGAGAGGGTGGAAATGCTTGCGCGTCGTGGGCATTCATTAAGCCAGTGCATCCGTCGGGCTAAGCCATCCATTACGCAGTGCCTGCATTCAGAAGCCGGTGTTCGTAACGACGTATCAGGTGGCCTCTGACGGACGCTGCCGCTTGCTGCGTTGATCTGTGTGTTTCTACCGGGAAGAACGCGCTGTAAGTTAACTCACTGCAAAGTTGACTCTACCCGCAGCGCAGCTGAAAGCCACGTCGCTGGTGTAGACGGGTTAAGCCCAGCAAAAGCCATTTCCATATCGGCGGGAAGGTCGTCATTGAGCCCTGATATAAGGTGTGCGTTCTTTAGGTGGCCAAGGCGTCCGAGCAACATTTTTTCGTTATAGTAGCCCTTCAGGCTCTGGTTTGGTCTCAGCCGACAATGAATGAATTGACGGAAAGGATCCGCTGCGGCGCTTGTAAAGCTTTGCTTCATGCATTCGGACAAGCTTTCCCAAGATGCGTCAGTGTCGAACACCTCGGTTAGGAACGAGCGGAAAGCCTCACCTTCAAGGTAATTGGAGAAGTTGCACAGCTTGTCTCACTCCGTCCATGCAGCGGCCGCAGTCTTCACATTGAAGAGTCGGAGCCACTTGTCAAAGGGGACGTCCTCAGGTGCTACAGAGAACTTTGGGATGTTGATAACTTTCTTGGATGGAAAAACGCGGTTGAGCTCTCGCGGGGTACGGACGCATCTCGCATGCGCTCCGTACCTTTTCGATAATATCTCCGCAACCGGCCCAAGTAGCCTGATCAATTTTGCCAGGGACCTTCGCTAAGTGGTCCGACACGCACACGGACCTTTGGAAGAACCGGCAAAGCAAGATTTTTCGGCTTTTAGCCGATTTCTGCAAGCGCCACGCTGCTCCGACGCTGGGTCCAGCGCTACCTACGCGAAGCCCGGCCTAACGACGCTTCGCTTCACCAGCCTGGATCGAGCAGTCAAGAATGGAATGCACCGTCGAAGGCGAGGATATTGACCCTGCTGAGCTGAATGATGGGACGTGGCAGCACCCAAAAGGATCGACCAACCCGCTGGACCCGCTAGACCTGCAAAAGCGTTTCGGACGCAAGAAAACCGACCTTTCCGAGCCTACCGCAGAGGTGGGCCTCACGGGCGCATCGGCTCCCGCCAAGCGCAAGGTGCGTCCGCCGCGACTGCCGCGACGGAAACCTATGCCCCGCCTGCCTGAAGAAGATTACAAGATTGTGCTTCGACCCAAGTGTGCTGTGGACTTAACCAACATTGGCCTCGCTGCGCTCTTGGAATCGATTCACTCGACCATCACAATCGATGTCATACAAGCCGAACAAGCCGACCAGGTGAGAGTGCACCCTATTAAGAACACTATCACCATTAGCACGCCGGACCGAGCGCGGGCGGACGCATACAGGACTATCGGACAACTACGCAGTGAAAAATATAACATCGACATGCCGGTGTCGGCATATGTGCCTGCCCCCGATGATTCCGTACGTGGGGTAGTGTACAAAGCCTACACAGACGAGACAGACCAGGCGATCCAATCTGAGCTTGCGAAGAAGAACCCACAGCTACCAATAGTGAACGCGAGAAGACTGGGCAGCTCCAAACATCTCGTGATCACTTTCGCCGGAAAGGACCTACCGAGACTCGTTCGGTACCGATGCTTTACCTTGAATGTGTACCCATTCAGGGAGAGGCCGGAGGCATGCTTCAACTGCCGGAAGCTGGGGCACCGCGCAGACGTATGCCCACTACCACGACCGCTTGCCCCAAGATGCCGAAGGTGTGGGGAGGAGCATTCATCGCCACCAGAGGGAGAAAAGCCAAACTGCACTCCGCTATGCGTAGTTTGCCACGGTAAACACCTGACCGGTAGTCGCAGCTGCAAGTATCGTTTTGTTCAGTCCAAACATACTAGCAAGGATACAACCAGCATCGCAAATAGCCAGACAGAAACTCCAACCGCTATAGTGGACAGGCCATCCCGCTCCAAACAGAGAACCCAGGAGACCTTTCGAGACCGATCAGAATCTTTCCCTCCACTGTCGGGCCGGAGCCAGAGTCGGGGAAGAACGTCTAGGCATGGCAGCACCCAGCAAGAAGAGACCAGCAAGCGGTTAGCCTGGGACAACGACACATCGGGTTACCAAGCCGATACAACACCACAAGGAAACCCCCAGCAAGGAGCTTCCTTGGAAGCCCGGCCACGGAGAGAACGATCGGCATCACGACCACGAGCGGGCCAATCAGGCTCCAGAGCCACTCAAGGAGCCTGTGGGGGCAGCAAGTCTGCAGCGCAGTCCCTGCCCAAGTCACCACAAGATCCACAGGTGAGGGAGCTGGTGGAACAGGTAAAATTGCTTCAACAACAATTGGCAGCGGCCAATGACAAAATTCTACGGCTGGAAAACAAACAAAAACCTACCAGTACTTCACATATTCAAAACGCGAGCGAAACTGTGACCTGCGTTGAACGTGAGGCAGCAGCGAATGCTAGCATGGAAACTGATCTTGTCCGGATTGCAAAACGAAAGTCAGTTAGCCCGGTAGAGTCAATTGTGGAAAAGAGAGAAAAAGTAGAAATGCCGGACTCGCGAATAACAAAGCTTGAAGCTATGTTGGAAAATGTAATGACTAATATGACTAGTATGGCCAGCCAGGTTATGCAAATCAAACAACAGACAGATAGTATTTCTGCTCTACGTATGACAGTAAAAGCACTTGTGATTCACACTGGACTAGAACGGGCACAAGAAGCACTTCCGGCCCATCCGCAATTTGAAAATCCGGAGGCCACAGATTTTCCGGAAGCGATAACGACAACAACCACGCGCAACCTCGAGGCTCGACGCCCTGCAGGAGGCCCAATTAGATCACACAGTGCTAGCTCAGCGCGAGTGGAACCTCACAAGCGTTCGTGATGGCTGGCACACCCATAACAATATGGCAGTGGAATTGCAGAGGCTTCGGTCGAAAACGCCGAGCTCTGGAATACGTAATCCAAAATCACCAAATTAAACCTGATATCCTGGCCCTCCAGGAAACGAGAGTTGAGGCTAAACTATCTGGCTTTACAGCCTATAATGAAATCCCACCCGCAGGCGTCTCTCCGGCCACAGCACTCATGATCCACAGAAATTTAACGGCTAATCGAATAGACTTAGAATGCGACGCATTATCTTATACCTTTGTCGAAATTCTTCCAAAGCGCCGATCCGATCAAAGCTTATACATTCTAAACGTATATAGCCCCCCAAAAGACAAGAGCCAAGCTGCGTCCAAACTAATGGATAAAGCCTATAAATACGCTAACAGAGCCCCACTTGTAGTGCTCGGCGATTTTAACGCCCAACACTCGGCTTGGGGCTATCAAAAATGCGAAAAGAAGGGTACACAGATCTGGCAGACCGCTCAAAATCTCGGCTTTACCCTGCTAAACGACCCGGAACGCCCTACGCGCATAGGTAATAGTGTTAGCCATAACACTTCACCCGATTTAACTTTCGTGAGAAACATTGAGCATGTCGCATGGGAGAATACGGAGGCAAATGTGGGAAGCGATCACTACATTTTGACCACCACAATTTCCTCTAAGGGCTATAAAAGATATAGGCCTAAAGTTAAGCACACGAGGTGGGACTCTTTTCGTTATATCCGCAGTAAACATAAACCTGCGTCGATCACCAACCTCGAAGAGTGGGTGTCCACCCTCGTGCAAGATGCACATAGTGCAACCACGGAGGTGGAAACTGAGGAAGACGGTCCGGTCCCAGACGCTAGGCTAGTCCACCTGTGGCAAGCACAGAAAAGCCTTCAAAAACGATGGCTCATGCACAAACACAACAGAAATCTTCGTAAGCGAATCGCTCACATCGAAAGAGAGATTGAGCAATACTCCCAACAGCTCAGTAAAGAGCACTGGCATCAAATGTGTGATCGCTTAAACGGGCAGCTAGGATGCAAGAATACCTGGTTCCTCCTCAAACACCTAATCGATCCTAATCAGACCAAAACAACATCGCAGAAAAACCTACAGAGGGTAGTGCACTCCTTTCCAGGAGACAATGATTCGCTTATTAAAGAGCTCAAGGAACGTTACTTTAACACTACCACGGATCTCCCAACAATAGATACCTATACCGGGGAAAACAACGAGGTACTCGATAGAGATATTACAGAATCTGAGGTTAGGGCAGTCCTAAACCAAATCAAAAGCACGGCAGCAGCCGGTGAAGATAGAATCACTAATAAAATGCTGCGCAATTTAGACGACAACTCTGTAAAGCAGGTCACCGAGCTCTTCAACAACCACTGGAAAGAGGGAACAATACCGACCAGTTGGAAGCACGCTAAAGTAATTTTCATACCCAAGCCAGGCAAAAAGCTAGATCTGGAAAACCTCCGTCCTATTTCTCTAACTTCGTGTCTCGGTAAAGTTATGGAGCACGTTATCTTAAACAGACTCAATGAATACGTAGAAAGAGAGAAGCTCTTTCCGGATACCATGATCGGTTTTAGGCCAAATCTATCCACACAGGATATCATGTGGCAAATTCAAAACGACATTCTCCATCCAGGTCCCATTAGAGCTACACGCACTATTCTTGGACTGGACGTTAGCAAAGCCTTTGACAACGTGTCCCACGAATCGATCCTAGCCAATTTATCCGAAATGAATGTAGGACAGCGAATGCATAGCTACATTGCGGATTTCCTTAAAGATAGGACAGCCGAGTTTCACCTAGGGGAAGTTACGAGTGGAAAGTTCCTTTTAGGGACCAGGGGCACTCCTCAGGGTGCGGTCCTCTCGCCCTTCTTGTTCAATGTCACCATGCGAACTCTCCCCTCCCTCCTAGGGAAAATACCGCTTATCAAGCACTCTATATACGCGGATGATATCACCATTTGGACTAACAGTGGATCGGATGGGGAAATCACAGATGCACTCCAAAAAGCAGCTGACACGGTGCAGAGCTTCGTCCGGCGTAACGGACTTGCGTGCTCTCCTAAAAAATCTGAATTACTAATTATTAGAAACAAATCTGCCAAAACTGGGACGGCGGGAGATGCGGTTACCCCCATACAGGTGATTATGGAGGATGGACCAGTCCCGCCGGTCTTAACGATACGAGTCCTAGGAATGCTGGTGCAGCACAATACGCACAATTCTGAGGCGATAGCGAGGCTGCAAGCCACGGCCCGCCAGATATGCGGCCTGCTTAGGCGCGTAGCCACGCGACATCACGGAATGAAGGAGGGAGACCTATGCCGGCTGACTGAAGCCTTCCTGGTCAGCCGCATTGTATACTCCTTCCCATACTACCACCTACGCCTTTCGGATAAAGCAAAAATCAACAGCATAATACGTACTGCATATAAGGCGGCTCTAGGACTCCCTAAGTATGCCAGCACTGAACAAATGCTAAACTTGGGCATCTACAATACCCTTGAAGAGCTTATTGAGGCTCACAAAATAGCACAGCAGGCCCGTTTATCTCGCACGGAGGTGGGTAGGGAAATATTACACAATCTGGGGTTGAACCCCCTCATGGAATCAGCGGGAAGAATTCCATTGCGGCAGGCTATTAGGCGTCGTTTGGTAGTGAAGCCAATTCCAAAGAACATGTTAGCAGGTAGACATGAGGGAAGGCGGTCTGCCAGAGCTAGGGCCCTGCAGGACAAGTATTACAACGACAAAACTGCAGTGTACGTTGATGCAGCAAAACAGAACGAACAGCTCTACGTAGTGAGTGTAGTGACCGGAGAGAGGCGAATCTTAAACGCTGCTTCTGTTAAAGTCCCATCCGCTCTGGAGGCGGAAGAAACTGCCATCGCGCTGGCCATCACGAGCACTTCCGCTCGGACGGTCATAAGCGATTGTAAACGAGCAATAACGAATTTCGCTAAAGGCAGCGTAGCCGTCCCTGCGGCAAGGATCCTTAAAAAAGACCGGGGAGAAGCAACCGTCGAGCTTGTGTGGGTCCCTGCCCACTCGGGGAACCCGGGGAATGAGGAGGCGCATCGTGTATCCCGAGGTCTAACTAACCGGGAGGTGCGACCCTCGGACCCTGTTTTCC
Source organism: Rhipicephalus sanguineus (assembly GCF_013339695.2). Classification (NCBI taxonomy): domain Eukaryota; kingdom Metazoa; phylum Arthropoda; class Arachnida; order Ixodida; family Ixodidae; genus Rhipicephalus; species Rhipicephalus sanguineus. Next base: position 12,568,870 of record NC_051178.1, on the reverse strand, counting down.
CGGGTGAGGCACTGTTTTCTTATAATGACGTCACTAAGTACTACGCAAACGAACGGAGGCTTTACCCTCCGCCAGATGACGACCTCACGAGAGCGCAGGCCACAATCCTACGCCGCATACAAACGCACTCTTTTACCAGTCCTCATATACTGGCAATTATCACGAACGGAGAATTCGAACCAAACTGTCAAAATTGTACTCAAAATGCACTAGCTACCCAAGATCACATCTTGTGGGGATGCGGGGGTTTTCCCCCTCCAAAATCGCTCCTACCAGCTCCCTCAAAATTAACATGGGATGAACTTATCAGAACTCCCGACCGGGAGAAACAGCTGGCCATCGTTTCCTGGGCCGAAAGAGTCGCTTCCCGCGTGGAGCCACCCTGAGGCGTCAGTTGACTCTTAGTCAAATAAAGTTGATACCACCACCACCTTTCTTGGATGTTGCCATGATGAAGGACACGGTAGATCATGTCGACTAGTGTAACGCAGGAGACATGATGGCTGTACGAAGATCCATCTTTATTAAACACTTCGTCTTCCTCTCTCACCACTACCGCACCACACCGCTCTCGTGTGATTCGTTACACACACACACACACACACACACACACATATATATATATATATATATATATATATATATATATATATATATATATATATATATATATATATATATATATATATATATATATATATATATATATATATATATATATATATATATACCACGACGCATTTCGCCGTGGGATAAACTGACGCTACGTTCGAGCGGACTTCAGACGAGCATGCGCCGAATAACCTGGTCGCCATGCCACCGCAATGACTCCTTCAAGAAACTGCGATCCACGTACATCAAGCGCATCAGCGTTTCAGCTCGGCGACATCATCGGATAGCGACCAATTCAAGCCTAAATACTGGAGACCCTCGCAAGATTCTTTCAGTGGGCTTGGTGCGCTGACAGACGGATGCTGATCCCGATTCTTTTTGTCCCGGTTGGTGATAAATACTCAATTTCTTCTATTAGAGATAATTCGGTCCCATTGACGGTGTTGCCAAGTCTACAGTGCTTGCTCGGTCTATTCTGTGACTGTTTTCACGTGATCAGGCTATTGCTACTAACATCCGGAAACCTAGAACTGAATCCTGGTCCCTCTTCCGACTCGGAATCTGAGAAACAGTTAAACAGTCAATTACTTAAGAAAATTTTGCAAGAGCAAACGAAGACAAATCAGACTTTGGCTTCGCTGACTACTAATTTGAAACAGGTAGAATTAGCAGTCGAAGATATTCAAACCAGGATTGCCAGTATTGAGAAAGACTGTGGCGAATTGAGAAATGGGAGCAAAAGTTGGAAAAAATGGACGAAGCTTGCAATAACACGAACAAACTAGTTTTTGAGTTAGCCAGAAAGGTAGACGACCTCTAAAATAGAAGTCGTCTCAACAACATTGTTGTTTTTAAAGTAAAGGAAGATCGAGGGGAGGACTCTGAAGAACTGGAGCGGAAAGTTAACAAAGAAATTTTAAAGAAGATTCTAGGCGTCGAAATACACTCCATAGAGGGTATTCACCGAATCAGACCAAAACACGCAGAGCAACATCGTCCTATCATATTGAGATTTTTTTAACTACATGGACAAATCCAAGGTTATGTCATCTTGCTTCAAATAAAGGGCACGGAAATAGCTATATCGGAAGATTTTTCAAAAAAGCATTCGGGATATTCGTGCAAAATTATGGCGTTCCGCCGCTGAACAAAGGAGCAGTGGTTTCAAGGTTTCCCTTCGTTTTGATAAGCTCAAATTTGATGGCAGGCTCTACGTATGGGACGCACTGCGCAATTGCAGAGTAAAGTTGTCCAAATCCACTGCGCCTACGCAACCCGAAATATCCTCTTCTCGATCCACACGTGCGAACACGCGCAGGCGCGATAACAAATGACGAGAATCCGTCAAGACGTTCCGGCTTGTTTCGTTCAATGCACGCAGTGTAGTGAATAAGATACAGAGCCTTGAAGATATAGTTTTGATTTATCAACCGCATGTCTTAGTGATCACTGAAACATGGCTTCACTCTGATGTGCTAAATTCAGAAATAATATCTCCTTTGTACACGCTCATCCGTAGAGACAGAGGATCAAGGGGTGGAGGAGTCGCAATTGCGATTAAAAATAACATTAAATTCACACGCTTAGATGGCATCAGTGATCACCAGCGAATATGGTGCAAATTAAAGTTTTTTGGTAAAACTATAATATTGGGAGGTGTCTATCATCCTCCGAATGCTCCTCCCGAATGCTTAGAATCATTATATGATTATTTGTTGCAAAATACAAATTCACTTTCAAATAACCTTATAAGAGGCGATTTCAATCTTCCCGGCATTAACTGGTGCAGCCTTTCTCATGACGGCAAAAATTTCAAAAATGCTGAATCATTACTACTAACTGCGTTTACATTTTCCTTAACACAGTTAGTTACCGATGCCACTAGAATTTCCAGTTCTTCTGTACTTGACCTTGTGTTAGCAAGTACCTCGATTCCAGATTGTTCCGTCAATGCCAAGGATGGGATATCTGATCACCAGTTACTTGTTCGTGAGTGTCCTGTTCCAGGCTTGCGATCGTATGGTAAACCTTCTGACACATTTGTGAGAGACTATACGCATGCGGAAGTTCAAAGACATGGTCATTTATTGTGAAAGCACCTACGTGGCTTTAAAAAAGAAGCGTATCCACAGGGAGTACCTGTGGATGAATCGTAATCTCATACATCTGAAACGCAAGATAAAACGCTCTCGAAAACGTGGCGACAAGAAACAACTTCTAAGTCTAGTACGCACTTTTCAGGACAAAAGTGCGAGCTGCGCGAGACCAGTTCTTTTCTTGCACCTTGACTTCGTTCATGTCCGAACCAAGAAAATTTTGGCGATATTTATCTAAAGATAAAAGCGGCATCACAGAGATCAGAACATCTGGCATAGGCATAGACGATCTTTTTACCATTGCCAATGAATTCAACCGATTCTTTCAGTCCGTTTTTACTTTGAACGCATCGCACGCACCCTTGCACCTTTACACGCTTCGTCATCCGATGCCGGAATTAAATTTAAGCAAAAACGGCATTCCTAGTCTCTTGCGCAATATAGACATAAAAAAGTCAACAGGTCCAGACAAAATATCAAATGTTTTTCTCAACAGCTAAGCAATCTGGGTAGCAGAGTACTTATACGTAATATACAAAGTGTCGTTAGAGTCCTGTGTGGTACCCGATGACTGGTGCTCTGCAAAGATAGTTCCGGTTCACAAGTGCGGTTCCCCTTTAGAATCAAATAATTACAGACCAGTTTCCTTAACATCCACAACCTGTAAACTGCTAGAACATATCTTATTTAAAGCAATTATGACACATCTAGAGAAGAATTTACTTCATGCAAATAAACATGGCTTTAGGGCTGGTTTATTCACAATAACAGAGTTACCTGAGATAGCGGATCATTATTTAAATGCACTGAATATGAGGGGTCAAATTGATGCAGTGTTTTTGGACTTTTCCAAAGTGGTTGATGTTGTTCCGCATGCTGATTTAGTAACTAAACTGCACTCTATGGGCATTGAACAGAATATCGTCCGTTGGATGGCATGGTATTTGTCCTCAAGAAAACAATGCGCGGCTGTTAATGACTGCGTTTATGATACACTGGATGTGCGCTCGAGAGTACCACAAGTGTCTGTGCTCGGTCCTTTAATGTTCTTGGTTTATATAAATGATATCTATTTGTCTGTTCAATCGCCTGTGAAGATCCGACTCTTTGCGTACGATTGTGTTGTTTACGCTAATGTAACTGAACACTCCGATCAAGTTAGACTCAATAATGCGTTGCACTCAATTAGTGTATGGTGTGAAACATGGTGTTTGAAGCTTAATACTTCGAAGACGGCAAGTATTACATTTACCAACCAAAACGAACGCTTAGAATTTGCTGATACTATTAATAATGCTTATATTAAAAAATCCCAGCTAGTGAACTATTTAGGTGCCACACTCACAAACAATTTAAGTTGGGAACCCCTTATAGAAAACTTCTGCAGCAACACGCTGAAAAAGCTGACATTCTTGAAACGTAAATTGCGCCGTACCTCACCGACCGTGAAATTAACAGCGTACAAAGCTCTCGTCAGACCAAAATTAGAATATGCCCCCGCCACGGTGGTCTAGTGGTTATGGCACTCGACTGCTGAACCGAAGGTCGCGGGATCGAATCCCGGCCGCGGCGGCTGCATTTTCGATGGAGGCGAAAATGTTTGAGGCCCGTGTACTTAGATTTAGGTGCACATTAAAGAACCCCAGGTGGTCGAAATTTCCGGAGCCCTCCACTACGGCGTCTCTCATAATCATATGGTGGTTTTGGGACGTTAAACCCCAGATATTATTAAAATTAGAATATGCGGATCTATTCTGGAGCCCGCATCAGAAATACTTAATAAAAAAAAGGGAGTGCAAAATTTAGCATTGAGGTCCATATTCACGTTTGTCAAGCGTGTCCCTTCTTCGCGACAGGGCAAAATTGAAGAAACTGTCACAACGCAGAACTGCATCTCGCATCAAATTTTTATATCAGCTGTACCACGGTCACTACAAAACATCGCGAGAAAGTTAGTTAACGGAGCCCGCCATGCGGTGTGGTCGTACAAACTACAATAAAATAATTAAGCAACCGTTTAGTAATATTAACACTCATCAATATTCTCTTTTCCCCCATGCAATTTCACTATGGAATAAATTACCAGAATAAGTAGTTAACGTTAACACTTCAGAATCGTTCGTTGACCGTTTAAATAACCTTTCCTTTGACCTGTAAAATTATTTTACTACTGTGTCGCAGTGAAGGTAGTTGTTTCTTGCGTTCGCTTTTTCACCTGATGCATAGTCATAGCTGTTGCATAGCCTTATTTATACATTTCGTTGATGTGTTGAATTGTTGTATGTACATGTTTTTTCTTACTGTTATGTGCCAAATTGCGAAGCACATTTTTTGCTTATTGATTGTAAACATGTATTCGGCAATGTACGTTGGCCACAGTTGTAATTATTGTTGTTGGTATTGTTTTTGTATATTCATGTAGCCACTCCTGCTTGGGCCCTAGTAGGGCCTGCAGTATTTGTAAAAAATAAAGAAATATACATGGAGGGGGAGAGAGAACTTCATTCGCACTCAGTTTGATGTGACTTTTGACATACCATGAGAGTTTGCTTAGCTATGTTTAATAAGATTAGAGAAGTACAGTCAGTTTTACCTAGCGTACTCTGGGACAACCACACATATGCTATACGTGTTATGAGTGTAATACTATTACAACAACACTTTTTTTACATTAAGCACACAACTTTACGCATGAATACAATTATGTCCCTTTCGACCTTCCCAGTAGTACAGATATGTATCATTCAATGTGGTTTCGTTACTGTCTAAAAGCTCCTCACTAATAATTGCGTTTTTAATGTAGGTAGCAATGAGTGCACCTTTTCTTTTCATTAATTAATACTGCACTTTGTTGCTCATATTCAGCTTTGCGTATATTATATTTTTGCCCTGTTTGCTCTTTAGTGTTTCTAGTGCGTTGTTATTATTATCATTTCATATTATTATTATTATTATTATTATTATTATTATTATTATTATTATTATTATTATTATGGCTCCCAGTCGGGACGCATGCTTGCTATGCTCCTGCCCGTTTTTCGGTAAGCAGCAGTTTTTCCGCTGTGAAAATTGCTCTAAACGTGTTCATGCGAAGTGTGTAACCTGGCCTGATGAAGAGCTGCAACTCCTGAAGTCTGGATCGCGCTCGTTTTGCTGCAATTTATGTGATCTGAGCCGTGCTGCTGGTAAGCCTAGCGAAGACAACTCGGCGGCGTGCATCGATGAGCATTGCAGCTCTCAAACCGGTTCCCTCTCCACGTGCACCCCTCCGGATGGCGATCTCGCCGGGCTGCGCCGCCTTCTCCTCGACGCTTTGGAGGGAATCTCGTTCCTCAGCGACGAGGTATCCCAACTACGCGAAGACAACGAGCGCCTCCGTAAGGATCACTCCCGCGGTGTTGAACAACAAGCCCGCGTGGTCGCCTCCCTTCGTGCAGAGGTCCGCTTCCTGCGTGAGGAGCTGACGCGCCGCACGGCCGGAGTGGCAGTGAAGGCACCTGTGATCCCCCCAGCGCATGTGATCGTTGAGCGATCAGTGACTTCCAAGCAAGCTGCCTGCTCTGACCCACCTCTCTCCAAAACTCTTTCATCTTCGAATTCGCCGCCAGCTGACGTAGACACGTCCGAGCGTGGCAGTGTGATGCCTGCGACAGCCTCTTATGCAGCGGTGACTGAGGGGGAAAGAAAGAAGAAACCCGCCTCTTTTGGAGCTATGACAACATCAAATATATCTGTAGCTCAACGGCCAAAGGCCATTTTTGTTACGAAGCTGAGCGCGGACACCACTGTTGCTGACATCAAAAAACATATTGCTTCATTCGATCTGTCTCCCATCTCCTGCCGGCGACTTCAAACCAAATTTCAGTCCTATTCTTCGTTCTACATCGAAGTCGACAAGGAAACACTACAACGCCTGAATGACCCTTCGATGTGGCCCCTCGGATGCCTCTTCAAGCCATTTCGTGGGGAGCTGCGCGATGACATGCTTCATCCCTCTGAGCAAGTGACTAACGGGTATGTGCCACGGAAATCTGGTAAATCCTTCTACTGGTCCACAAAAAAGAAGGCAATAGTTAGCCCAACACTATGGAACGGGAAGGGCAACGGCGGCTCATAACTAACGGGTATGTGCCACAGAAATCTGGTAAATCCCTCTACTGGTCCACTAAAAAAGGCAATAGTTAGCTCAACACTAGGGAACGGGAAGGGCAACGGCGGCTGCGAGAAACTTTCATCACTAACGAGTATGTGGCACAGAAATCGGGTAAATCCATCTACTGGTCCACTAAAAAAGAACAAGGCAATAGTTAGCCCAACACTAGGGAACGGGAAGGGCAACGGCGGCTGCAAGAAACTTTCATCACTAACGGGTATGTGCCACGGAAATCTGGTAAATCCTCTACTTGTCCACAAAAAAGAAGAAGGCAATAGTTAGCCCAACACTATGAAATGCGAAGGGCAACGGCGGCTGCGAGAAACTTTCATCACTAACGGGTATGTGCCACAGAAATTGGGTAAATCTCTCTATTGGTCCACTAAAAAAGAAGAAGGCAATAGTCAGCCCAACACTAGGGAACGGGAAGGGCAACGGTGGCTGCGAGAAACTTCCATCACTAACGAGTATGTGCCACAGAAATCCGGTAAATCCCTCTACTGGTCCACTAAAAAAACAAGGCAATAGTTAGCCGAACACATGGGAACGGGAAGGGCAACGGCGGCTGCGAGAAACTTTCATCACTAACGGGTATGTGCCACAGAAATCGGGTAAATCCCTCTACTGGTCCACAAAAAAGAAGACGGCAATAGTTAGCCCAACACTAGGGAACGGGAAAGGCAACGGCGGCTGCGAGAAACTTTCATCACTGACGGGTATGTGCCACAGAAATCGGGTAAATTCCTCTACTGGACCACAAAGAAGAAGGCAATAGTTAGCCCAACAATAGGGAACTGGAAGGGCAACGGCGGCTGCGTGAAACTTTCATCACTGACGGGTATGTGCCACAGAAATCGGGTAAATTCCTCTACTGGTTCACAAAGAAGAAGGCAATAGTTAGCCCAGCACTAGGGAACGGGAAGGGCAACGGCGGCTGCGAGAAACTTTCATCACTAATGGGTATGTGCCACAGAAATCGGGTAAATCCCTCTACTGGTCCACAAAAAAGAAGGCAATAGTTAGCCCAACAATAGGGAACTGGAAGGGCAACGGCGGCTGCGTGAAACTTTCATCACTAACGTGTATGTGCCACAGAAATCGGTAAATCGCTCTACTGGTCGACAAAAAAAAAGAAGGCAATATTTAGCCCAGCACTAGGGAACGGGAAGGGCAACGGCGGCTGCGAGAAACTTTCATCACTAATGGGTATGTGCCACAGAAATCGGGTAAATCCCTCTACTGGTCTACAAAAAAGAAGACGGCTCACGTTAAGCGTGCTGCTATGTGAGGCCTTCGTTCTCTCGGATGTGTTTGTAGAATATCTCGAGAATTCAGGTCTCCCATGGCCCTCCACAAATTGTACACGGCAATATGTCTTCCACAACTTGAATATGCGTCCGTGATATGGAATGGCATTGCTCAATCCAGCGGTAACACCATTGAACGAATCCAGAAAAAATTCCTCAGCATATATAACCATCGCTTTGCTAAAAAATGACTGGATCTCGTTCAAATACTTCTGAATTATTATCACTGCCATCACTTTACTGCCGACGAAATCGCTCTGATCTCTTATTTCTTTACAAGCTAGTCCACGGTATCATATCCTGCCCTGTACTTCTCAATTGTGTTAATTTTCGAATTCCGCGTAAGTTAACCAGAGAGAACAGACCGTTTATTGTACCCGCCTGCTTCTTCCCACACTCTACCGTTCACAGAATACAAAGTCTCTATAATGTTAATTTTCTTGATCTTGACGTTTTTCATAGCCCACAGTCATTGTTTTTATCCGAGCTTTGCACTGTTTTGACATTGTGGGGCACAATGTACAAAAGTCTTCCCTTCTCAGTCTTTCCACATAGTTGTATATATGCAATCTAATTTTTTATTCCCCGTCAATATTTCTCGTGTTGTCTTATTTTACTCCTCCCCTTTTGTGTTCATTTCTCTTTGTCTACGTGTATTTGCTCTTTTTATTTCTGAGAACTGTCTGTATTGTATTGTTTATTTTTATTGTTTTTTTGCGTGCGCCTGCACAATGACCCTACGGTTGTTCCTGGGCACGTTAAATAAATGATTGATTATTATTATTATTATTATTATTATTATTATTATTATTATTATTATTATTATTATTATTATTATTATTATTGTTATTATTACTGCATTACCCTATTGCCGCGACATATTGGCGGCATTCAAATAACGCGCCCATCCCCGTGCATACAGGACACGCAAGCGCGCCGTGTTGTCGTGCCGCGCAAAGACCATCGCGGCACGAGCACCTGGTCGGAGCCGGCTCGCATGCGCCACGCTTTCGGCACTTCTCGTGAGGAGAAAGAGGAATACAGCTGAATGACCTCTTTTTGGTGTTCGAGTGACTCGCAGTTTTTATGACCGCAGTCACTGAGAGTCGTGGGCACAGGTTCGCCCTGACAAATACGTTTGTTTTACAAGTCTGTGTGCTTCAGCATCGTTACAATATTACCACTGTTCTTAACTTGTAAACCACAAGTTTGTCTTAAAATATTAGCAGTCGTGGTATTAGAGGCATAATACTTTCTTTATACTCAAAGTATCTGCATTTTCGAAGTTGCATGGAGGGCCTTCCGGCCCCTCGAAGTAAATGCGCCTATGCTAACAGTGTAAGCGGGAATCTTTTTTAAAAGATGTGGGTGATCATAACATTAAACTATCCCGCAATGTTTCCTTCAGCATTGGTCGTTAGCTGTTTATGATTCGTCGAAATTTTCTGGCTCATGCACACAACACCTATTCGTAAGGCGATGCTACAAATGACGCAAAATGATCAGTCGCGTAGTGACCACTTATGCATGACTGCGTAGAACATAAGGGAACACACTATATTCAATGAAACATATTTTTTACCATTCGTCAAAACTTTTCCAGCGTGCCGTAAAATCGCCTGCTTGTTACGCGACGTCACAAATCTGTGAAATCTCGCGGCGTTAAAATGACGTATGAACATTAAACAGCGCATTACTGCGCCGAACTATACCTAAACTTATTCGCAATTGCCGGAAAGTGTCTTATTCTGCACGCAACTCAGGAAGGCTGCCCGCCGATCACACTGCCAGCGGCCAGTGTTGCCAGGTCGAAAAGACAATAAATAGCCAGTAAAAGTAGCCAAAAGTAGCGACGCATGTGTGAAAATCACTTCCACGTTTTTATTTAAATGACTCAATGCAAAATCCGTTCGAAGTAAATGTGAATATTAGCTGCATGAACAAATAAAAATCATAATTCCTGAGACTCCAGCATTACTTGTAGACTGTAGCAATGATTTTATGCATGATGACGAGTGTTCGCGTTGTTGAAAAAACAACTTCCTCTTCCCGCGTCTTGCATAAGTTTCCTTGAAATAACCTGAAGTTTCGACAATAAAAATCGGTTTACCGCATGATGAGTGCGCCTAAAATCTCAGTTACTGCATTGAAACAGAAATTGAAGCCACTTTCGCACAAATTTCTTTTGTGATGGCGAATGCAGAGCCGCAGTCCTTACCTGAGCCTAAGAAATGATGCGGGCAGTTCCTCAGATATCCTAGAAGGATTGATTGTTAGGCGAGTTGGTGCGACGTTTTAAAGAGTGCACAACAATAACCAGGACGCAAAAGGCAAAGCTGGCAATACAAGCGCGCACTAACAACTACTAGCGCCTTTGTCGCCTACTAGTGTCTTTGTCTCTTTTTACTGGTTTTTCAGTGCTCACTTGAAATGTCGAATATTCGACATCTCATGTCGATGAGTGTCCTTAATGCGGAGCGCTTCCGATTACTGGCAGTTGTCGTTTAAGCCGCGTTCAGCAATGGGTGGTCTGCAAAACGAGGCTCCCCGCAACAGTTCTCGCTCAGTCCCAACCAGACATCCAAAAGCATTTGAACAGCGAAGCTGTGTAAGCTAGCCGACCTCATATCGAAAAATAAACGGGCACGTGCCACAGAAAGTTGGTAAATCCCTCTATTGGTCCACTAAAAAAGAAGGCAGTAGTTAGCCCAACACTAGGGAACGGGAAGGGCAACGGCGGCTGCGAGAAACTTTCATCACTAACGGGTATGTGCCACAGAAATCGGGTAAATCCCTCTACTGGTCCACAAAAAAGACGGCAATAGTTAGCCCAACACTAGGGAACGGGAAGGGCAACGGCGGCGGCGAGAAACTTTCATCACTGACGGGTATATGCCACAGAAATCGGGTAAATTCCTCTACTGGTCCACAAAAAACAAGGCAATAGTTAGCCCAACACTAGGGAACGGGAAGGGCAACGGCTGCGGCGAGAAACTTTCATCACTGACGGGTATGTGCCACAGAAATCGGGTAAATTCCTCTATGGTCCACAAAAAAGAAGGCAATAGTTAGCCCAACACTAGCGTACGGGAAGGGCAACGGCGGCTCATAACTAACGGGTATGTGCCACAGAAATGGGGTAAATCCCTCTACTGGTCCACAAAAAAGAAGACGTCAATAGTTAGCCCAACACCAGGGCACGGGAAGGGCAACGGCGGCTGCGAGAAAGTTTCATCACTAACGGGTATGTGCCACGGAAATCTGGTAAATCCCTCTACTGGTCCACAAAAAAGAAGAAGGCAATAGTTAGCCCAACACTAGGCAACGGGTAGGGCAACGGTGGCTGCGAGAAAATTTCATCACTGACGGGTATGTGCCACAGAAATCGGGTAAATTCCTCTACTGGTCCACAAAAAAGAAGGCAATAGTTAGCCCAACACTAGAGAACGGGAAGGGCAACGGCGGCTGCGAGAAACTTTCATCACTGACGGGTATGTGCCACGCAGCGAAGGGCAACGGCGGCTGCGAGAAACTTTCATCACTAACGGGTATGTGCCACAGAAATTGGGTAAATCCCTCTACTGGTCCACTAAAAAAGAAGGCAATAGTTAGCCCAACACTAGGGAACGGGAAGGGCAACGGCGGCTGGGAGAAACTTTCATCACTAACGGGTATGTGCCACAGAAATCGGGTAAATTCCTCTACTGGTCCACAAAAAAGAAGAAGGCTATAGTTAGCCTAACACTAGCGAACGGGAAGGGCAACGGCGGCTCATAACTAACGGGTATGTGCCACAGAAATCGGATAAATCCCTCTACTACTCCACTAAAAAATAACAAGGCAATAGTTAGCCCAACACTAGGGAACGGGAAGGGCAACGGCGGCGGCGAGAAACTTTCATCACTAATGGGTATGTGCCACAGAAATCGGGTAAATCCCTCTACTGGTCCACAAAAAAGAAGACGGCAATAGTTAGCCCAACACTAGGGAACGGGAAGGGCAACGGCGGCTGGGAGAAACTTTCATCACTAACGGGTATGTGCCACAGAAATCGGGTAAATTCCTCTACTGGTCCACAAAAAAGAAGGCAATAGTTAGCCCAACACTAGCGAACGGGAAGGGCAACGGCGGCTCATAACTAACGGGTATGTGCCACAGAAATGGGGTAAATCCCTCTACTGGTCCACAAAAAAGACGTCAATAGTTGGCCCAACACTAGGGAACGGAAAGGGCAACGGCGGCTGCGAGAAACTTTCATCACTAACGGGTATGTGCCACAGAAACCGGGTAAATCCTTCTACGGGTCCACTAAACAAGAACAAGGCAATAGTTAGCCCAACACTAGGGAACGGGAAGGGCAACGGCGGCTGCGAGAAACTTTCATCACTGACGGGTATGTGCCACGCAAATCTGGTAAATCCTCTACTGGTCCACAAAAAAGAAGAAGGCTATAGTTAGCCCAACACTATGAAATGCGAAGGGCAACGGCGGCTGCGAGAAACTTTCATCACTAACGGGTATGTGCCACAGAAATTGGGTAAATCCCTCTACTGGTCCACTAAAAAAGAAGAAGGCAATAGTTAGCCCAACACTAGGGAACGGGAAGGGCAACGGTGGCTGCGAGAAACTTTCATCACTAACGAGTATGTGCCACAGAAATCGGGTAAATCCCTCTACTGGTCCACAAAAAAGAAGATGGCAATAGTTAGCCCAACACTAGGGAACGGGAAGGGCAACGGCGGCTGCGAGAAACTTTCATCACTGACGGGTATTTGCCACAGAAATCGGGTAAATTCCTCTACTGGACCACAAAGAAGGCAATAGTTAGCCCAACAATAGGGAACTGGAAGGGCAACGGCGGCTGCGTGAAACTTTCATCACTGACGGGTATGTGCCACAGAAATCGGGTAAATTCCTCTACTGGTTCACAAAGAAGAAGGCAATAGTTAGCCCAGCACTAGGGAAAGGGAAGGGCAACGGCGGCTTCGAGAAACTTTCATCACTAATGGGTATGTGCCACAGAAATCGGGTAAATCCCTCTACTGGTCCACAAAAAAGAAGGCAATAGTTAGCCCAACAATAGGGAACGGGAAGGGCAACGGCGGCTGCGAGAAACTCTCATCACTAACGGGTATGTGCCACAGAAATCGGGTAAATCCCTCTACTCGACCACAAAAAGACGGCAATAGTTAGCCCAACACTAGGGAACGGGAAGGGCAACGGCGGCGGCGAGAAACTTTCATCACTGACGGGTATGTGCCACAGAAATCGGTAAATTCCTCTACTGGTCCACAAAAAACAAGGCAATAGTTAGCCCAACACTAGGGAACGGGAAGGGCAACGGCTGCGGCGAGAAACTTTCATCACTAACGGGTATGTGCCACAGAAATCGGGTAAATCCTTCTACGGGTCCACTAAAGAAGAACAAGGCAATTGTTAGCCCAACAATAGGGAACGGGAAGGGCAACGGCGGCTGGGAGAAACTTTCATCACTAACGGGTATGTGCCACAGAAATCGGGTAAATTCCTCGACTGGTCCACAAAAAAGAAGAAGGCTATAGTTAGCCCAACACTAGCGAACGGGAAGGGGCGGCGGCTGGGAGAAACTTTCATCACTAAAGGGTATGTGCCACAGAAATCGAGTAAATTCCTCTACTGGTCCACAAAAAAGAAGAAGGCTATAGGTAGCCCAACACTAGCGAACGGGAAGGGCAACGGCGGCTCATAACTAACGGGTATGTGCCACAGAAATCGGATATATCCCTCTACTACTCCACTAAAAAAGAACAAGGCAATAGTTAGCCCAACACTAGGGAACGGGAAGGGCAACGGCGGCGGCGAGAAACTTTCATCACTAATGGGTATGTGCCACAGAAATCGGGTAAATCCCTCTACTGGTCCACAAAAAAGAAGACGGCAATAGTTAGCCCAACACTAGGGAACGGGAAGGGCAACGGCGGCTGGGAGAAACTTTCATCACTAACGGGTATGTGCCACAGAAATCGGGTAAATTCCTCTACTGGTCCACAAAAAAGAAGGCTATAGTTAGCCCAAAACTAGCGAACGGGAAGGGCAACGGCGGCTCATAACTAACGGGTATGTGCCACAGAAATGGGGTAAATCCCTCTACTGGTCCACAAAAAAGACGTCAATAGTTGGCCCAATACTAGGGAACGGAAAGGGCAACGGCGGCTGCGAGAAACTTTCATCACTAACGGGTATGTGCCACAGAAATCGGGTAAATCCTTCTACGGGTCCACTACACAAGAACAAGGCAATAGTTAGCCCAACACTAGGGAACGGAAAGGGCAACGGCGGCTGCGAGAAACTTTCAACACTAACAGGTACGTGCCACAGAAATCGGGTAAATCCTTCTACTGGTCCACTAAACAAGAACAAGGCAATAGTTACCCAACACTAGGGAACGGGAAGGGCAAAGTCGGCTGCGAGAAAATTTCATCACTAACGGGTATGTGCCACAGAAATTGGGTAAATCCCTCTACTGGTCCACTAAAAAAGAAGAAGGCAATAGTTAGCCCAACACTAGGGAACGGGAAGGGCAACGGTGGCTGCGAGAAACTTTCATCACTAACGAGTATGTGCCACAGAAATCCGGTAAATCCCTCTACTGGTCCACTAAAAAAACAAGGCAATAGTTAGCCCAACACATGGGAACGGGAAGGGCAACGGCGGCTGCGAGAAACTTTCATCACTAACGGGTATGTGCCACAGAAATCGGGTAAATCCCTCTACTGGTCCACACAAAAGAAGACGGCAATAGTTAGCCCAACACTAGGGAACGGGAAGGGCAACGGCGGCTGCGAGAAACTTTCATCACTGACGGGTATGTGCCACAGAAATCGGGTAAATTCCTCTACTGGACCACAAAGAAGAAGAAGGCAATAGTTAGCCCAACACTATGAAATGCGAAGGGCAACGGCGGCTGCGAGAAACTTTCATCACTAACGGGTATGTGCCACAGAAATTGGGTAAATCCCTCTACTGGTCCACTAAAAAAGAAGAAGGCAATAGTTAGCCCAACACTAGGGAACGGGAAGGGCAACGGTGGCTGCGAGAAACTTTCATCACTAACGAGTATGTGCCACAGAAATCCGGTAAATCACTCTACTGGTCCACTAAAAAACAAGGCAATAGTTAGCCCAACACATGGGAACGGGAAGGGCAACGGCGGCTGCGAGAAACTTTCATCACTAACGGGTATGTGCTACAGAAATCGGGTAAATCCCTCTACTGGTCCACAAAAAAGAAGACGGCAATAGTTAGCCCAACACTAGGGAACGGGAAGGGCAACGGCGGCTGCGAGAATCTTTCATCACTGACGGGTATGTGCCACAGAAATCGGGTAAATTCCTCTACTGGACCACAAAGAAGAAGGCAATAGTTAGCCCAACAATAGGGAACTGGAAGGGCAACGGCGGCTGCGTGAAACTTTCATCACTAACGGGTATGTGCCACAGAAATCGGGTAAATTCCTCTACTGGTCCACAAAAAAGAAGAAGGCTATAGTTAGCCTAACACTAGCGAACGGGAAGGGCAACGGCGGCTCATAACTAACGGGTATGTGCCACAGAAATCGGATAAATCCCTCTACTACTCCACTAAAAAAGAACAAGGCAATAGTTAGCCCAACACTAGGGAACGGGAAGGGCAACGGCGGCGGCGAGAAACTTTCATCACTAATGGGTATGTGCCACAGAAATCGGGTAAATCCCTCTACTGGTCCACAAAAAAGAAGACGGCAATAGTTAGCCCAACACTAGGGAACGGGAAGGGCAACGGCGGCTGGGAGAAACTTTCATCACTAACGGGTATGTGCCACAGAAATCGGGTAAATTCCTCTACTGGTCCACAAAAAAGAAGGCAATAGTTAGCCCAACACTAGCGAACGGGAAGGGCAACGGCGGCTCATAACTAACGGGTATGTGCCACAGAAATGGGGTAAATCCCTCTACTGGTCCACAAAAAAGAAGACGTCAATAGTTGGCCCAACACTAGGGAACGGAAAGGGCAACGGCGGCTGCGAGAAACTTTCATCACTAACGGGTATGTGCCACAGAAACCGGGTAAATCCTTCTACGGGTCCACTAAACAAGAACAAGGCAATAGTTAGCCCAACACTAGGGAACGGGAAGGGCAACGGCGGCTGCGAGAAACTTTCATCACTGACGGGTATGTGCCACGCAAATCTAGTAAATCCTCTACTGGTCCACAAAAAAGAAGAAGGCTATAGTTAGCCCAACACTATGAAATGCGAAGGGCAACGGCGGCTGCGAGAAACTTTCATCACTAACGGGTATGTGCCACAGAAATTGGGTAAATCCCTCTACTGGTCCACTAAAAAAGAAGGCAATAGTTAGCCCAACACTAGGGAACGGGAAGGGCAACGGTGGCTGCGAGAAACTTTCATCACTAACGAGTATGTGCCACAGAAATCCGGTAAATCCCTCTACTGGTCCACTAAAAAAATAAGGCAATAGTTAGCCCAACACATGGGAACGGGAAGGGCAACGGCGGCTGCGAGAAACTTTCATCACTAACGGGTATGTGCCACAGAAATCGGGTAAATCCCTCTACTGGTCCACAAAAAAGAAGAAGGCAATAGTTAGCCCAGCACTAGGGAACGGGAAGGGCAACGGCGGCTGCGAGAAACTTTCATCACTAATGGGTATGTGCCACAGAAATCGGGTAAATCCCTCTACTGGTCCACAAAAAAGAAGAAGGCAATAGTTAGCCCAACAATAGGGAACGGGAAGGGCAACGGCGGCTGCGAGAAACTTTCATCACTGACGGGTATGTGCCATAGAAATCTGGTAAATTCCTCTACTGGTCCACAAAGAAGAAGGCAATAGTTACCCCAACAATAGGGAACTGGAAGGGCAACGGCGGCTGCGTGAAACTTTCATCACTAACGTGTATGTGCCACAGAAATCGGTAAATCGCTCTACTGGTCGACAAAAAAAGAAGGCAATATTTAGCCCAGCACTAGGGAACGGGAAGGGCAACGGCGGCTGCGAGAAACTTTCATCACTAATGGGTATGTGCCACAGAAATCGGGTAAATCCCTCTACTGGTCTACAAAAAAGAAGACGGCAATAGTTAGCCCAACACTAGGGAACGGGAAGGTCAACGGCGGCTGCGAGAAACTCTCATCACTAACGGGTATGTGCCACAGAAATCGGGTAAATCCCTCTACTGGTCCACAAAAAAGAAGAAGGCAATAGTTAGCCCAACAATAGGGAACGGGAAGGGCAACGGCGGCTGCGAGAAACTTTCATCACTGACGGGTATGTGCCATAGAAATCTGGTAAATTCCTCTACTGGTCCACAAAGAAGAAGGCAATAGTTAGCCCAACAATAGGGAACTGGAAGGGCAACGGAGGCTGCGTGAAACTTTCATCACTAACGTGTATGTGCCACAGAAATCGGTAAATCGCTCTACTGGTCGACAAAAAAAGAAGGCAATATTTAGCCCAGCACTAGGGAACGGGAAGGGCAACGGCGGCTGCGAGAAACTTTCATCACTAATGGGTATGTGCCACAGAAATCGGGTAAATCCCTCTACTGGTCTACAAAAAAGAAGACGGCAATAGTTAGCCCAACACTAGGGAACGGGAAGGGCAACGGCGGCGGCGAGAAACTTTCATCACTGACGGGTATGTGCCACAGAAATCGGGTAAATTCCTCTACTGGTCCACAAAAAACAAGGCAATAGTTAACCCAACACTAGGGAACGGGAAGGGCAACGGCTGCGGCGAGAAACTTTCATCACTAACGGGTATGTGCCACAGAAATCGGGTAAATCCTTCTACGGGTCCACTAAAGAAGAACAAGGCAATAGTTAGCCCAACAATAGGGAACGGGAAGGGCAACGGCGGCTGGGAGAAACTTTCATCACTAACGGGTATGTGCCACAGAAATCGGGTAAATTCCTCGACTGGTCCACAAAAAAGAAGAAGGCTATAGTTAGCCCAACACTAGCGAACGGGAAGGGGCGGCGGCTGGGAGAAACTTTCATCACTAAAGGGTATGTGCCACAGAAATCGGGTAAATTCCTCTACTGGTCCACAAAAAGAAGAAGGCTATAGTTAGCCCAACACTAGCGAACGGGAAGGGCAACGGCGGCTCATAACTAACGGGTATGTGCCACAGAAATCGGATATATCCCTCTACTACTCCACTAAAAAAGAACAAGGCAATAGTTAGCCCAACACTAGGGAACGGGAAGGGCAACGGCGGCGGCGAGAAACTTTCATCACTAATGGGTATGTGCCACAGAAATCGGGTAAATCCCTCTACTGGTCCACAAAAAAGAAGACGGCAATAGTTAGCCCAACACTAGGGAACGGGAAGGGCAACGGCGGCTGGGAGAAACTTTCATCACTAACGGGTATGTGCCACAGAAATCGGGTAAATTCCTCTACTGGTCCACAAAAAAGAAGGCTATAGTTAGCCCAACACTAGCGAACGGGAAGGGCAACGGCGGCTCATAACTAACGGGTATGTGCCGCAGAAATGGGGTAAATCCCTCTACTGGTTCACAAAAAAGACGTCAATAGTTGGCCCAACACTAGGGAACGGAAAGGGCAACGGCGGCTGCGAGAAACTTTCATCACTAACGGGTATGTGCCACAGAAATCGGGTAAATCCTTCTACGGGTCCACTAAACAAGAACAAGGCAATAGTTAGCCCAACACTAGGGAACGGAAAGGGCAACGGCGGCTGCGAGAAACTTTCAACACTAACAGGTATGTGCCAAATAAATCGGGTAAATCCTTCTACTGGTCCACTAAACAAGAACAAGGCAATAGTTACCCAACACTAGGGAACGGGAAGGGCAAAGTCGGCTGCGAGAAAATTTCATCACTAACGGGTATGTGCCACAGAAATTGGGTAAATCCCTCTACTGGTCCACTAAAAAGAAGAAGGCAATAGTTAGCCCAACACTAGGGAACGGGAAGGGCAACGGTGGCTGCGAGAAACTTTCATCACTAACGAGTATGTGCCACAGAAATCCGGTAAATCCCTCTACTGGTCCACTAAAAAAACAAGGCAATAGTTAGCCCAACACATGGGAACGGGAAGGGCAACGGCGGCTGCGAGAAACTTTCATCACTAACGGGTATGTGCCACAGAAATCGGGTAAATCCCTCTACTGGTCCACAAAAAAGAAGACGGCAATAGTTAGCCCAACACTAGGGAACGGGAAGGGCAACGGCGGCTGCGAGAAACTTTCATCACTGACGGGTATGTGCCACAGAAATCGGGTAAATTCCTCTACTGGACCACAAAGAAGAAGAAGGCAATAGTTAGCCCAACACTATGAAATGCGAAGGGCAACGGCGGCTGCGAGAAACTTTCATCACTATCGGGTATGTGCCACAGAAATTGGGTAAATCCCTCTACTGGTCCACTAAAAAAGAAGGCAATAGTTAGCCCAACACTAGGGAACGGGAAGGGCAACGGTGGCTGCGAGAAACTATCATCACTAACGAGTATGTGCCACAGAAATCCGGTAAATCACTCTACTGGTCCACTAAAAAAACAAGCAATAGTTAGCCCAACACATGGGAACGGGAAGGGCAACGGCGGCTGCGAGAAACTTTCATCACTAACGGGTATGTGCCACAGAAATCGGGTAAATCCCTCTACTGGTCCACAAAAAAGAAGACGGCAATAGTTAGCCCAACACTAGGGAACGGGAAGGGCAACGGCGGCTGGGAATCTTTCATCACTGACGGGTATGTGCCACAGAAATCGGGTAAATTCCTCTACTGGACCACAAAGAAGAAGGCAATAGTTAGCCCAACAATAGGGAACTGGAAGGGCAACGGCGGCTGCGTGAAACTTTCATCACTGAAGGGTATGTGCCACAGAAATCGGGTAAATTCCTCTACTGGTTCACAAAGAAGAAGGCAATAGTTAGCCCAGCACTAGGGAACGGGAAGGGCAACGGCGGCTGCGAGAAACTTTCATCACTAATGGGTATGTGCCACAGAAATCGGGTAAATCCCTCTACTGGTCCACAAAAAGAAGAAGGCAATAGTTAGCCCAACAATAGGGAACGAGAAGGGCAACGGCGGCTGCGAGAAACTTTCATCACTGACGGGTATGTGGCACAGAAATCGGGTAAATCCATCTACTGGTCCACTAAAAAAGAACAAGGCAATAGTTAGCCCAACACTAGGGAATGGGAAGGGCAACGGCGGCTGCGAGAAACTTTCATCACTAATGGGTATGTGCCACAGAAATCGAGTAAATCCCTCAACTGGTCCACTAAATAAGAACAAGGCAATAGTTAGCCCAACACTAGGCAACGGGTAGGGCAACAGTGGCTGCGAGAAACTTTCATCACTAACGGGTATGTGCCACGGAAATCTGGTAAATCCTCTACTGGTCCACAAAAAAGAAGAAGGCAATAGTTAGCCCAACACTATGAAATGCGAAAGGCAACGGCGGCTGCGAGAAACTTTCATCACTAACGGGTATGTGCCACAGAAATTGGGTAAATCCCTCTATTGATCCACTAAAAAAGAAGGCAATAGTTAGCCCAACACTAAGGAACGGGAAGGGCAATGGTGGCTGCGAGAAACTTCCATCACTAACGAGTATGTGCCACAGTAATCCGGAAAATCCCTCTACTGGTCCACTAAAAAAACAAGGCAATAGTTCGCCCAACACATGGGAACAGGAAGGGCAACGGCGGCTGCGAGAAACTTTCATCACTAACGGGTATGTGCCACAGAAATCGGGTAAATCCCTCTACTGGTCCACAAAAAAGAAGACGGCAATAGTTAGCCCAACACTAGGGAACGGGAAGGGCAACGGCGGCTGCGAGAAACTTTCATCACTGACGGGTATGTGCCACAGAAATCGGGTAAATTCCTCTACTGGACCACAAAGAAGAAGAAGGCAATAGTTAGCCCAACACTATGAAATGCGAAGGGCAACGGCGGCTGCGAGAAACTTTCATCACTAACGGGTATGTGCCACAGAAATCGGGTAAATTCCTCTACTGGACCACAAAGAAGGCAATAGTTAGCCCAACAATAGGGAACTGGAAGGGCAATGGCGGCTGCGTGAAACTTTCATCACTGACGGGTATGTGCCACAGAAATCGGGTAAATTCCTCTACTGGTTCACAAAGAAGAAGGCAATAGTTATCCCAGCACTAGGGAACGGGAAGGGCAACGGCGGCTGCGAGAAACTTTCATCACTAATGGGTATGTGCCACAGAAATCGGGTAAATCCCTCTACTGGTCCACAAAAAAGAAGGCAATAGGTAGCCCAACAATAGGGAACGGGAAGGGCAACGGCGGCTGCGAGAAACTTTCATCACTGACGGGTATGTGCCACAGAAATCTGGTAAATTCCTCTACTGGTCCACAAAGAAGAAGGCAATAGTTAGCCCAACAATAGGGAACTGGAAGGGCAACGGCGGCTGCGTGAAACTTTCATCACTAACGTGTATGTGCCACAGAAATCGGTAAATCGCTCTACTGGTCGACAAAAAAAGAAGGCAATATTTAGCCCAGCACTAGGGAACGGGAAGGGCAACGGCGGCTGCGAGAAACTCTCATCACTAACGGGTATGTGCCACGGAAATCGGGTAAATCCTTCTACGGGTCCACTAAACAAGATCAAGGCAATAGTTAGCCCAACACTAGGGAACGGAAAGGGCAACGGCGGCGGCGAGAAACTTTCATCACTGACGGGTATGTGCCACAGAAATCGGGTAAATTCCTCTACTGGTCCACAAAAAACAAGGCAATAGTTAGCCCAACACTAGGGAACGGGAAGGGCAACGGCTGCGGCGAGAAACTTTCATCACTGATGGGTATGTGCCACAGAAATCGGGTAAATTCCTCTATGGTCCACAAAAAAGAAGAAGGCAATAGTTAGCCCAACACTAGCGTACGGGAAGGGCAACGGCGCCTCATAACTAACGGGTATGTGCCACAGAAATGGGGTAAATCCCTCTACTGGTCCACAAAAAAGAAGACGTCAATAGTTAGCCCAACACCAGGGCACGGGAAGGGCAACGGCGGCTGCGAGAAACTTTCATCACTGACGGGTATGTGCCACAGAAATCTGGTAAATTCCTCTACTGGTCCACAAAGAAGAAGGCAATAGTTAGCCCAACAATAGGGAACTGGAAGGGCAACGGCGGCTGCGTGAAACTTTCATCACTAACGTGTATGTGCCACAGAAATCGGTAAATCGCTCTACTGGTCGACAAAAAAGAAGGCAATAGTTAGCCCAACACTAGGGAACGGGAAGGGCAATGGCGGCTGCGAGAAACTCTCATCACTAACGGGTAGGTGCCGCAGAAATCGGGTAAATCCCTCAACTGGTCCACTGAAAAAGAACAAGGCAATAGTTAGCCCAACACTAGGCAACGGGTAGGGCAACGGTGGCTGCGAGAAACTTTCATCACTAACGGGTATGTGCCGCAGAAATCGGGTAAATGCCTCTACTCGTCCACAAAAAAGAAGGCAATAGTTCGCCCAACACTAGGGAACGGGAAGGGCAACGGTGGCTGGGAGAAACTTTCATCACTAACGGGTATGTGCCACAGAAATCGGGTAAATTCCTCTACTGGTCCACAAAAAAGAAGGCTATAGTTAGTCCAACACTAGGGAACGGGAAGGGCAACGGCGGCTGGGAGAAACTTTCATCACTAACGGGTATGTGCCACAGAAATCGGGTAAATTCCTCTACTGGTCCACAAAAAAGAAGAAGGCTATAGTTAGCCCAACACTAGCGAACGGGAAGGGCAACGGCGGCTGGGAGAAACTTTCATCACTAACGGGTATGTGCCACAGAAATCGGGTAAATTCCTCTACTGGTCCACAAAAAAGAAGAAGGCTATAGTTAGCCCAACACTAGCGAACGGGAAGGGCAACGGCGGCTCATAACTAACGGGTATGTGCCACAGAAATTGGATAAATCCCTCTACTACTCCACTAAAAAGAACAAGGCAATAGTTAGCCCAACACTAGGGAACGGGAAGGGCAACGGCGGCGGCGAGAAACTTTCATCACTAATGGGTATGTGCCACAGAAATCGGGTAAATCCCTCTACTGGTCCACAAGAAAGAAGACGGCAATAGTTAGCCCAACACTAGGGAACGGGAAGGGCAACGGCGGCTGGGAGAAACTTTCAACACGAACGGGTATGTGCCACAGAAATCGGGTAAATTCCTCTACTGGTCCACAAAAAAGAAGGCAATAGTTAGCCCAACACTAGCGAACGGGAAGGGCAACGGCGGCTCATAACTAACGGGTATGTGCCACAGAAATGGGGTAAATCCCTCTACTGGTCCACAAAAAAGAAGACGTCAATAGTTGGCCCAACACTAGGGAACGGAAAGGGCAACGGCGGCTGCGAGAAACTTTCATCACTAACGGGTATGTGCCACAGAAACCGGGTAAATCCTTCTATGGGTCCACTAAACAAGAACAAGGCAATAGTTAGCCCAACACTAGGGAACGGAAAGGGCAACGGCGGCTGCGAGAAACTTTCAACACTAACAGGTATGTGCCACAGAAATCGGGTAAATCCTTCTACTGGTCCACTAAACAAGAACAAGGCAATAGTTACCCAACACTAGGGCACGGGAAGGGCAAAGTCGGCTGCGAGAAAATTTCATCACTGACGGGTATGTGCCACAGAAATCGGGTAAATTCCTCTACTGGTCCACAAAAAAGAAGAAGGCAATAGTTAGCCCAACACTAGGGAACGGGAAGGGCAACGGCTGCGGCGAGAAACTTTCATCACTAACGGGTATGTGCCGCAGAAATCGGGTAAATCCTTCTACGGGTCCACTAAAGAAGAACAAGGCAATAGTTAGCCCAACAATAGGGAACGGGAAGGGCAACGGCGGCTGGGAGAAACTTTAATCACTAACGGGTATGTGCCACAGAAATCGGGTAATTTCCTCGACTGGTCCACAAAAAAGAAGAAGGCTATAGTTAGCCCAACACTAGCGAACGGGAAGGGGCGGGGCTGGGAGAAACTTTCATCACTAAAGGGTATGTGCCACAGAAATCGGGTAAATTCCTCTACTGGTCCACAAAAAAGAAGGCTATAGTTAGCCCAACACTAGCGAACGGGAAGGGCAACGGCGCCTCATAACTAACGGGTATGTGCCACAGAAATCGGATATATCCCTCTACTACTCCACTAAAAAAGAACAAGGCAATAGTTACCCAACACTAGGGAACGGGAAGGGCAACGGCGGCGGCGAGAAACTTTCATCACTAATGGGTATGTGCCACAGAAATCGGGTAAATTCCTCTACTGGTCCACAAAAAAGAAGGCAATAGTTAGCCCAACACTAGCGAACGGGAAGGGCAACGGCGGCTCATAACTAACGGGTATGTGCCACAGAAATGGGGTAAATCCCTCTACTGGTCCACAAAAAAGAAGACGTCAATAGTTGGCCCAACACTAGGGAACGGAAAGGGCAACGGCGGCTGCGAGAAACTTTCATCACTAACGGGTATGTGCCACAGAAATCGGGTAAATCCTTCTACGGGTCCACTAAACAAGAACAAGGCAATAGTTAGCCCAACACTAGGGAACGGAAAGGGCAACGGCGGCTGCGAGAAACTTTCAACACTAACAGGTATGTGCCACAGAAATCGGGTAAATCCTTCTACTGGTCCACTAAACAAGAACAAGGCAATAGTTACCCAACACTAGGGAACGGGAAGGGCAAAGTCGGCTGCGAGAAAATTTCATCACTAACGGGTATGTGCCACAGAAATTGGGTAAATCCCTCTACTGGTCCACTAAAAAAGAAGAAGGCAATAGTTAGCCCAACACTAGGGAACGGGAAGGGCAACGGTGGCTGCGAGAAACTTTCATCACTAACGGGTATGTGCCACAGAAATCGGGTAAATCCCTCTACTGGTCCACAAAAAAGAAGACGGCAATAGTTAGCCCAACACTAGGGAACGGGAAGGGCAACGGCGGCTGCGAGAAACTTTCATCATTGACGGGTATGTGCCACAGAAATCGGGTAAATTCCTCTACTGGACCACAAAGAAGAAGGCAATAGTTAGCCCAACACTATGAAATGCGAAGGGCAACGGCGGCTGCGAGAAACTTTCATTACTAACGGGTATGTGCCACAGAAATTGGGTAAATCCCTCTACTGGTCCACTAAAAAAGAAGAAGGCAATAGTTAGCCCAACACTAGGGAACGGGAAGGGCAACGGTGGCTGCGAGAAACTTTCATCACTAACGAGTATGTGCCACAGAAATCCGGTAAATCCCTCTACTGGTCCACTAAAAAAACAAGGCAATAGTTAGATGTTCTAGTAGAACTCGTTGTTGGGCTAGTTGGTGCATTTAGAATCCACCATTGACAAAGGCACAGTCCTGCGAATTTTTAGATACGTTGATGATTTTTTGGTGATTTTAGGAACCGATTTTAACTTGACCTATGACAACACTGTGCAAAGCGCTTTGTGCTCTTTTAGAAAGTTAGGAAAAGGTCTTAATTTTACCCATGAGCTGCCGGTGAACGATTGTCTGCAATTTTTAGACATTAATATCAAGTGTGTCGAAAGACAGGTGTGTTGGATGTATTTACCAAGAGCCAAGAAAGAGTTGTTGCCGTATGGGTCCGCACACTCTAAAACTATCAAGAGGGCTATCGCTTCCCTTTGCCTTGAATCTGCCCTGACTAAGTCTTGTGAACACATGATTGAGACGAGTTTTACGGTCCAGGTTCACAGACTGCAAAACGCGGGTTTTCCTAGCTCTGTTGTGTCTGCTGTAGCAGAAGCATTGCTACAAAAAATGAAAGGGAAAAGAAAAAACACAAAGGCTTGGCCTGAGCACAGGAGACCGCAAGTAGTTCCCTACACGCACAGAGTTGCGCATGGCCTGAAAAAGGTTGCCGTCAGGTATGGTGTGCCTGTGGTGTTCTCGGCGCCAAGGAAGCTGAGTGGGTTATGCACACGTATTGGACGGGAGAAGAAACCACAGTGTGATACGAAACATGGCCAGATCTTTGTGGATTGTGCTGTTGGCGTCATATACGAGATACCACTGACTTGTGGAAAGGTTTACATAGGCCAGACGGGTCGTTGTGTAAACACTAGAGCGTGGGAACATTTCAAATCGTTAGAAAAGGGAACAGGATCAAATCTGGCACTTCACTGTAAACAATGCAAATGTGAGCCGGTACTGAATGATTTGAGAATATTGGGCCGAAGTCATGAGAAAATGGCACGTGAAATACTTGAGGCCTTTCACATTGCGATGAAGGGCGAAGCATGCTGTAGTGATAGCTCTGTGGCATTGCGCAGAATAGAACAAGATTTCCTGGAATCTTTTTTGTAATCACGAGAAGGAAATGAGGATGCGAAGATGACACACGGTAATAGCATGCCATGTTTTGTGATATGCCTATATGGTTAGTTCGGTTGATGTAAAGAGCGATAGTGATATGACCATGTGACCGCATGAGTGTATATATTTGAGCCTCGCTTTGGTGATTAAAAGAGTTGGTAGTCTAGCCGCTTTCCTGTCTCCTTCACCGTTTCCTGTGTTCGTCTGTTTTCGGCTGGTTTAATTCCTTGATGCAATAGTTAGCCCAACACATGGGAACGGGAAGGGCAACGGCGGCTGCGAGAAAGTTTCATCACTAACGGGTATGTGCCACAGAAATCGGGTAAATTCCTCTACTGGTCCACAAAAAAGAAGAAGGCTATAGTTAGTCCAACACTAGCGAACGGGAAGGGCAACGGCGGCTGGGAGAAACTTTCATCACTAACGGGTATGTGCCACAGAAATCAGGTAAATTCCTCTACTGGTCCACAAAAAAGAAGAAGGCTATAGTTAGCCCAACACTAGCGAACGGGAAGGGCAACGGCGGCTCATAACTAACGGGTATGTGCCACAGAAATTGGATAAATCCCTCTACTACTCCACTAAAAAAGAACAAGGCAATAGTTAGCCCAACACTAGGGAACGGGAAGGGCAACGGCGGCGGCGAGAAACTTTCATCACTAATGGGTATGTGCTACAGAAATCGGGTAAATCCCTCTACTGGTCCACAAAAAAGAAGACGGCAATAGTTAGCCCAACACTAGGGAACGGGAAGGGCAACGGCGGCTGGGAAAAACTTTCAACACGAACGGGTATGTGCCACAGAAATCGGGTAAATTCCTCTACTGGTCCACAAAAAAGAAGGCAATAGTTAGCCCAACACTAGCGAACGGGAAGGGCAACGGCGGCTCATAACTAACGGGTATGTGCCACAGAAATGGGGTAAATCCCTCTACTGGTCCACAAAAAAGAAGACGTCAATAGTTGGCCCAACACTAGGGAACGGAAAGGGCAACGGCAGCTGAGAGAAACTTTCATCACTAACGGGTATGTGCCACAGAAACCGGGTAAATCCTTCTACGGGTCCACTAAACAAGAACAAGGCAATAGTTAGCCCAACACTAGGGAACGGAAAGGGCAACGGCGGCTGCGAGAAACTTTCAACACTAACAGGTATGTGCCACAGAAATCGGGTAAATCCTTCTACTGGTCCACTAAACAAGAACAAGGCAATAGTTACCCAACACTAGGGAACGGGAAGGGCAAAGTCGGCTGCGAGAAAATTTCATAACTGACGGGTATGTGCCACAGAAATCGGGTAAATTCCTCTACTGGTCCACAAAAAAGAAGAAGGCAATAGTTAGCCCAACACTAGGGAACGGGAAGGGCAACGGCTGCGGCGAGAAACTTTCATCACTAACGGGTATGTGCCACAGAAATCGGGTAAATCCTTCTACGGGTCCACTAAAGAAGAACAAGGCAATAGTTAGCCCAACAATAGGGAACGGGAAGGGCAACGGCGGCTGGGAGAAACTTTCATCACTAACGGGTATGTGCCACAGAAATCGGGTAAATTCCTCGACTGGTCCACAAAAAAGAAGGCTATAGTTAGCCCAACACTAGCGAACAGGAAGGGGCGGGGCTGGGAGAAACTTTCATCACTAAAGGGTATGTGCCACAGAAATCGGGTAAATTCCTCTACTGGTCCACAAAAAAGAAGAAGGCTATAGTTAGCCCAACACTAGCGAACGGGAAGGGCAACGGCGGCTCATAACTAACGGGTATGTGCCACAGAAATCGGATATATCCCTCTACTACTCCACTAAAAAAGAACAAGGCAATAGTTAGCCCAACACTAGGGAACGGGAAGGGCAACGGCGGCGGCGAGAAACTTTCATCATTGACGGGTATGTGCCACAGAAATCGGGTAAATTCCTCTACTGGACCACAAAGAAGAAGAAGGCAATAGTTAGCCCAACACTATGAAATGCGAAGGGCAACGGCGGCTGCGAGAAACTTTCATTACTAACGGGTATGTGCCACAGAAATTGGGTAAATCCCTCTACTGGTCCACTAAAAAAGAAGAAGGCAATAGTTAGCCCAACACTAGGGAACGGGAAGGGCAACGGTGGCTGCGAGAAACTTTCATCACTAACGAGTATGTGCCACAGAAATCCGGTAAATCCCTCTACTGGTCCACTAAAAAAACAAGGCAATAGTTAGCCCAACACATGGGAACGGGAAGGGCAACGGCGGCTGCGAGAAAGTTTCATCACTAACGGGTATGTGCCACAGAAATCGGGTAAATTCCTCTACTGGTCCACAAAAAAGAAGAAGGCTATAGTTAGTCCAACACTAGCGAACGGGAAGGGCAACGGCGGCTGGGAGAAACTTTCATCACTAACGGGTATGTGCCACAGAAATCGGGTAAATTCCTCTACTGGTCCACAAAAAAGAAGAAGGCTATAGTTAGCCCAACACTAGCGAACGGGAAGGGCAACGGCGGCTCATAACTAACGGGTATGTGCCACAGAAATTGGATAAATCCCTCTACTACTCCACTAAAAAAGAACAAGGCAATAGTTAGCCCAACACTAGGGAACGGGAAGGGCAACGGCGGCGGCGAGAAACTTTCATCACTAATGGGTATGTGCTACAGAAATCGGGTAAATCCCTCTACTGGTCCACAAAAAAGAAGACGGCAATAGTTAGCCCAACACTAGGGAACGGGAAGGGCAACGGCGGCTGGGAGAAACTTTCAACACGAACGGGTATGTGCCACAGAAATCGGGTAAATTCCTCTACTGGTCCACAAAAAAGAAGGCAATAGTTAGCCCAACACTAGCGAACGGGAAGGGCAACGGCGGCTCATAACTAACGGGTATGTGCCACAGAAATGGGGTAAATCCCTCTACTGGTCCACAAAAAAGACGTCAATAGTTGGCCCAACACTAGGGAACGGAAAGGGCAACGGCAGCTGAGAGAAACTTTCATCACTAACGGGTATGTGCCACAGAAACCGGGTAAATCCTTCTACGGGTCCACTAAACAAGAACAAGGCAATAGTTAGCCCAACACTAGGGAACGGAAAGGGCAACGGCGGCTGCGAGAAACTTTCAACACTAACAGGTATGTGCCACAGAAATCGGGTAAATCCTTCTACTGGTCCACTAAACAAGAACAAGGCAATAGTTACCCAACACTAGGGAACGGGAAGGGCAAAGTCGGCTGCGAGAAAATTTCATCACTGACGGGTATGTGCCACAGAAATCGGGTAAATTCCTCTACTGGTCCACAAAAAAGAAGAAGGCAATAGTTAGCCCAACACTAGCGAACAGGAAGGGGCGGGGCTGGGAGAAACTTTCATCACTAAAGGGTATGTGCCACAGAAATCGGGTAAATTCCTCTACTGGTCCACAAAAAAGAAGAAGGCGATAGTTAGCCCAACACTAGCGAACGGGAAGGGCAACGGCGGCTCATAACTAACGGGTATGTGCCACAGAAATCGGATATATCCCTCTACTACTCCACTAAAAAAGAACAAGGCAATAGTTAGCCCAACACTAGGGAACGGGAAGGGCAACGGCGGCGGCGAGAAACTTTCATCACTAATGGGTATGTGCCACAGAAATCGGGTAAATCCCTCTACTGGTCCACAAAAAAGAAGACGGCAATAGTTAGCCCAACACTAGGGAACGGGAAGGGACAGGGCGGCTGGGAGAAACTTTCATCACTAACGGGTATGTGCCACAGAAATCGGGTAAATTCCTCTACTGGTCCACAAAAAAGAAGGCAATAGTTAGCCCAACACTAGCGAACGGGAAGGGCAACGGCGGCTCATAACTAACGGGTATGTGCCACAGAAATGGGGTAAATCCCTCTACTGGTCCACAAAAAAGAAGACGTCAATAGTTGGCCCAACACTAGGGAACGGAAAGGGCAACGGCGGCTGCGAGAAACTTTCATCACTAACGGGTATGTGCCACAGAAATCGGGTAAATCCTTCTACGGGTCCACTAAACAAGAACAAGGCAATAGTTAGCCCAACACTAGGGAACGGAAAGGGCAACGGCGGCTGCGAGAAACTTTCAACACTAACAGGTATGTGCCACAGAAATCGGGTAAATCCTTCTACTGGTCCACTAAACAAGAACAAGGCAATAGTTACCCAACACTAGGGAACGGAAAGGGCAACGGCGGCTGCGAGAAACTTTCAACACTAACAGGTATGTGCCACAGAAATCGGGTAAATCCTTCTACTGGTCCACTAAACAAGAACAAGGCAATAGTTACCCAACACTAGGGAACGGGAAGGGCAAAGTCGGCTGCGAGAATCTTTCATCACTGACGGGTATGTGCCACAGAAATCGGGTAAATTCCTCTACTGGACCACAAAGAAGAAGGCAATAGTTAGCCCAACAATAGGGAACTGGAAGGGCAACGGCGGCTGCGTGAAACTTTCATCACTGACGGGTATGTGCCACAGAAATCGGGTAAATTCCTCTACTGGTTCACAAAGAAGAAGGCAATAGTTAGCCCAGCACTAGGGAACGGGAAGGGCAACGGCGGCTGCGAGAAACTTTCATCACTAATGGGTATGTGCCACACAAATCGGGTAAATCCCTCTACTGGTCCACAAAAAAGAAGAAGGCAATAGTTAGCCCAACCATAGGGAACGGGAAGGGCAACGGCGGCTGCGAGAAACTTTCATCACTGACGGGTATGTGCCACAGAAATCGGGTAAATTCCTCTACTGGACCACAAAGAAGAAGAAGGCAATAGTTAGCCCAACACTATGAAATGCGAAGGGCAACGGCGGCTGCGAGAAACTTTCATCACTAACGGGTATGTGCCACAGAAATTGGGTAAATCCCTCTACTGGTCCACTAAAAAACAAGAAGGCAATAGTTAGCCCAACACTAGGGAACGGGAAGGGCAACGGTGGCTGCGAGAAACGTTCATCACTAACGAGTATGTGCCACAGAAATCGGGTAAATCCCTCTACTGGTCCACAAAAAAGAAGACGGCAATAGTTAGCCCAACACTAGGGAACGGGAAGGGCAACGGCGGCTGCGAGAATCTTTCATCACTGACGGGTATGTGCCACAGAAATCGGGTAAATTCCTCTACTGGACCACAAAGAAGAAGGCAATAGTTAGCCCAACAATAGGGAACTGGAAGGGCAACGGCGGCTGCGTGAAACTTTCATCACTGACGGGTATGTGCCACAGAAATCAGGTAAATTCCTCTACTGGTTGACAAAGAAGAAGGCAATAGTTAGCCCAGCACTAGGGAACGGGAAGGGCAACGGCGGCTGCGAGAAACTTTCATCACTAATGGGTATGTGCCACACAAATCGGGTAAATCCCTCTACTGGTCCACAAAAAAGAAGAAGGCAATAGTTAGCCCAACAATAGGGAACGAGAAGGGCAACGGCGGCTGCGAGAAACTTTCATCACTGACGGGTATGTGCCACAGAAATCGGGTAAATTCCTCTACTGGACCACAAAGAAGAAGAAGGCAATAGTTAGCCCAACACTATGAAATGCGAAGGGCAACGGCGGCTGCGAGAAACTTTCATCACTAACGGGTATGTGCCACAGAAATTGGGTAAATCCCTCTACTGGTCCACTAAAAAAGAAGAAGGCAATAGTTAGCCCAACACTAGGGAACGGGAAGGGCAACGGTGGCTGCGAGAAACTTTCATCACTAACGAGTATGTGCCACAGAAATCCGGTAGATCCCTCTACTGGTCCACTAAAAAAACAAGGCAATAGTTAGCCCAACACATGGGAACGGGAAGGGCAACGGCGGCTGCGAGAAACTTTCATCACTAACGGGTATGTGCCACAGAAATCGGGTAAATTCCTCGACTGGTCCACAAAAAAGAAGAAGGCTATAGTTAGCCCAACACTTGCGAACGGGAAGGGGCGGGGCTGGGAGAAACTTTCATCACTAATGGGTATGTGCCACACAAATCGGGTAAATCCCTCTACTGGTCCACAAAAAAGAAGAAGGCAATAGTTAGCCCAACAATAGGGAACGAGAAGGGCAACGCCGGCTGCGAGAAACTTTCATCACTGACGGGTATGTGCCACAGAAATCGGGTAAATTCCTCTACTGGACCACAAAGAAGAAGAATGCAATAGTTAGCCCAACACTATGAAATGCGAAGGGCAACGGCGGCTGCGAGAAACTTTCATCACTAACGGGTATGTGCCACAGAAATTGGGTAAATCCCTCTACTGGTCCACTAAAAAAGAAGAAGGCAATAGTTAGCCCAACACTAGGGAACGGGAAGGGCAACGGTGGCTGCGAGAAACTTTCATCACTAACGAGTATGTGCCACAGAAATCGGGTAAATTCCTCGACTGGTCCACAAAAAAGAAGAAGGCTATAGTTAGCCCAACACTAGCGAACGGGAAGGGGCGGGGCTGGGAGAAACTTTCATCACTAAAGGGTATGTGCCACAGAAATCGGGTAAATTCCTCTACTGGTCCACAAAAAACAAGAAGGCTATAGTTAGCCCAAAACTAGCGAACGGGAAGGGCAACGGCGGCTCATAACTAACGGGTATGTGCCACAGAAATCGGATATATCCCTCTACTACTCCACTAAAAAAGAACAAGGCAATAGTTAGCCTACACTAGGGAACGGGAAGGGCAACGGCGGCGGCGAGAAACTTTCATCACTAATGGGTATGGGCCACAGAAATCGGGTAAATCCCTCTACTGGTCCACAAAAAAGAAGACGGCAATAGTTAGCCCAACACTAGGGAACGGAAAGGGCAACGGCGGCTGCGAGAAACTTTCATCACTAACGGGTATGTGCCACAGAAATCGGGTAAATCCTTCTACGGGTCCACTAAACAAGAACAAGGCAATAGTTAGTGCAACACTAGGGAACGGAAAGGGCAACGGCGGCTACGAGAAACTTTCAACACTAACAGGTATGTGCCACAGAAATCGGGTAAATCCTTCTACTGGTCCACTAAACAAGAACAAGGCAATAGTTACCCAACACTAGGGAACGGGAAGGGCAAAGTCGGCTGCGAGAAAATTTCATCACTAACGGGTATGTGCCACAGAAATTGGGTAAATCCCTCTACTGGTCCACTAAAAAAGAAGAAGGCAATAGTTAGCCCAACACTAGGGAACGGGAAGGGCAACGGTGGCTGCGAGAAACTTTCATCACTAACGAGTATGTGCCACAGAAATCCGGTAAATCCCTCTACTGGTCCACTAAAAAAACAAGGCAATAGTTAGCCCAACACATGGGAACGGGAAGTGCAACGGCGGCTGCGAGAAACTCATCACTAACGGGTATGTGCCACAGAAATCGGGTAAATCCCTCTACTGGTCCACAAAAAAGAAGACGGCAATAGTTAGCCCAGCACTAGGGAACGGGAAGGGCAACGGCGGCTGCGAGAAACTTTCATCATTGACGGGTATGTGCCACAGAAATCGGGTAAATTCCTCTACTGGACCTCAAAGAAGAAGAAGGCAATAGTTAGCCCAACACTATGAAATGCGAAGGGCAACGGCGGCTGCGAGAAACTTTCATCACTAACGGGTATGTGCCACAGAAATTGGGTAAATCCCTCTACTGGTCCACTAAAAAAGAAGAAGGCAATAGTTAGCCCAACACTAGGGAACGGGAAGGGCAACGGTGGCTGCGAGAAACTTTCATCACTAACGAGTATGTGCCACAGAAATCCGGTAAATCCCTCTACTGGTCCACTAAAAAAACAAGGCAATAGTTAGCCCAACACATGGGAACGGGAAGGGCAACGGCGGCTGCGAGAAAGTTTCATCACTAACGGGTATGTGCCACAGAAATCGGGTAAATTCCTCTACTGGTCCACAAAAAAGAAGGCTGTAGTTAGTCCAACACTAGCGAACGGGAAGGGCAACGGCGGCTGGGAGAAACTTTCATCACTAACGGGTATGTGCCACAGAAATCGGGTAAATTCCTCTACTGGTCCACAAAAAAGAAGGCTATAGTTAGCCCAACACTAGCGAACGGGAAGGGCAACGGCGGCTCATAACTAACGGGTATGTGCCACAGAAATTGGATAAATCCCTCTACTACTCCACTAAAAAAGAACAAGGCAATAGTTAGCCCAACACTAGGGAACGGGAAGGGCAACGGCGGCTGGGAGAAACTTTCAACACGAACGGGTATGTGCCACAGAAATCGGGTAAATTCCTCTACTGGTCCACAAAAAAGAAGGCAAAAGTTAGCCCAACACTAGCGAACGGGAAGGGCAACGGCGGCTCATAACTAACGGGTATGTGCCACAGAAATTGGGTAAATCCCTCTACTGGTCCACAAAAAAGAAGACGTCAATAGTTGGCCCAACACTAGGGAACGGAAAGGGCAACGGCAGCTGAGAGAAACCTTCATCACTAACGGGTATGTGCCACAGAAACCGGGTAAATCCTTCTACGGGTCCACTAAACAAGAACAAGGCAATAGTTAGCCCAACACTAGGGAACGGAAAGGGCAACGGCGGCTGCGAGAAACTTTCAACACTAACAGGTATGTGCCACAGAAATCGGGTAAATCCTTCTACTGGTCCACTAAACAAGAACAAGGCAATAGTTACCCAACACTAGGGAGCGGGAAGGGCAAAGTCGGCTGCGAGAAAATTTCATCACTGACGGGTATGTGCCACAGAAATCGGGTAAATTCCTCTACAGGTCCACAAAAAAGAAGAAGGCAATAGTTAGCCCAACACTAGGGAACGGGAAGGGCAAAGTCGGCTGCGAGAAAATTTCATCACTAACGGGTATGTGCCACAGAAATTGGGTAAATCCCTCTACTGGTCCACTAAAAAAGAAGAAGGCAATAGTTAGCCCAACACTAGGGAACGGGAAGGGCAACGGTGGCTGCGAGAAACTTTCATCACTAACGAGTATGTGCCACAGAAATCCGGTAAATCCCTCTACTGGTCCACTAAAAAAACAAGGCAATAGTTAGCCCAACACATGGGAACGGGAAGGGCAACGGCGGCTGCGAGAAACTTTCATCACTAACGGGTATGTGCCACAGAAATCGGGTAAATCCCTCTACTGGTCCACAAAAAAGAAGACGGCAATAGTTAGCCCAACACTAGGGAACGGGAAGGGCAACGGCGGCTGCGAGAAACTTTCATCACTGACGGGTATGTGCCACAGAAATCGGGTAAATTCCTCTACTGGACCA
The DNA here is from genome assembly GCF_013339695.2 of Rhipicephalus sanguineus. NCBI lineage: Eukaryota > Metazoa > Arthropoda > Arachnida > Ixodida > Ixodidae > Rhipicephalus > Rhipicephalus sanguineus. Next base: position 12,533,132 of record NC_051178.1, on the reverse strand, counting down.
CAAAGAAGAAGAAGGCAATAGTTAGCCCAACACTATGAAATGCGAAGGGCAACGGCGGCTGCGAGAAACTTTCATCACTAACGGGTATGTGCCACAGAAATTGGGTAAATCCCTCTACTGGTCCACTAAAAAAGAAGAAGGCAATAGTTAGCCCAACACTAGGGAACGGGAAGGGCAACGGTGGCTGCGAGAAACTTTCATCACTAACGAGTATGTGCCACAGAAATCCAGTAAGATCCCTCTACTGGGCCACTAAAAAAACAAGGCAATAGTTAGCCCAACACATGGGAACGGGAAGGGCAACGGCGGCTGCGAGAAACTTTCATCACTAACGGGTATGTGCCACAGAAATCGGGTAAATCCCTCTACTGGTCCACAAAAAAGAAGACGGCAATAGTTAGCCCAACACTAGGGAACGGGAAGGGCAACGGCGGCTGCGAGAATCTTACATCACTGACGGGTATGTGCCACAGAAATCGGGTAAATTCCTCTACTGGACCACAAAGAAGAAAGAAGGCAATAGTTAGCCCACACTATGAAATGCGAAGGGCAACGGCGGCTGCGAGAAACTTTCATCACTAACGGGTATGTGCCACAGAAATTGGGTAAATCCCTCTACTGGTCCACTAAAAAAGAAGAAGGCAATAGTTAGCCCAACACTAGGGAACGGGAAGGGCAACGGTGGCTGCGAGAAACTTTCATCACTAACGAGTATGTGCCACAGAAATCCGGTAGATCCCTCTACTGGTCCACTAAAAAAACAAGGCAATAGTTAGCCCAACACATAGGAACGGGAAGGGCAACGGCGGTTGCGAGAAACTTTCATCACTAACGGGTATGTGCCACAGAAATCGGGTAAATTCCTCTACTGGTTCACAAAGAAGAAGGCAATTATTAGCCCAGCACTAGGGAACGGGAAGGGCAACGGCGGCTGCGAGAAACTTTCATCACTGACGGGTATGTGCCACAGAAATCGGGTAAATTCCTCTACTGGTTCACAAAGAAGAAGGCAATAGTTAGCCCAGCACTAGGGAACGGGAAGGGCAACGGCGGCTGCGAGAAACTTTCATCACTAATGGGTATGTGCCACACAAATCGGGTAAATCCCTCTACTGGTCCACAAAAAAGAAGGCAATAGGTAGCCCAACAATAGGGAACGGGAAGGGCAACGGCGGCTGCGAGAAACTTTCATCACTGACGGGTATGTGCCACAGAAATCTGGTAAATTCCTCTACTGGTCCACAAAGAAGAAGGCAATAGTTAGCCCAACAATAGGGAACTGGAAGGGCAACGGCGGCTGCGTGAAACTTTCATCACTAACGTGTATGTGCCACAGAAATCGGTAAATCGCTCTACTGGTCGACAAAAAAAAGAAGGCAATATTTAGCCCAGCACTAGGGAACGGGAAGGGCAACGGCGGCTGCAAGAAACTCTCATCACTAACGGGTATGTGCCACGGAAATCGGGTAAATCCTTCTACGGGTCCACTAAACAAGATCAAGGCAATAGTTAGCCCAACACTAGGGAACGGAAAGGGCAACGGCGGCGGCGAGAAACTTTCATCACTGACGGGTATGTGCCACAGAAATCGGGTAAATTCCTCTACTGGTCCACAAAAAACAAGGCAATAGTTAGCCCAACACTAGGGAACGGGAAGGGCAACGGCTGCGGCGAGAAACTTTCATCACTGACGGGTATGTGCCACAGAAATCGGGTAAATTCCCCTATGGTCCACAAAAAAGAAGAAGGCAATAGTTAGCCCAACACTAGCGTACGGGAAGGGCAACGGCGCCTCATAACTAACGGGTATGTGCCACAGAAATGGGGTAAATCCCTCTACTGGTCCACAAAAAAGAAGACGTCAATAGTTAGCCCAACAATAGGGAACTGGAAGGGCAACGGCGGCTGCGTGAAACTTTCATCACTAACGTGTATGTGCCACAGAAATCGGTAAATCGCTCTACTGGTCGACAAAAAAGAAGGCAATAGTTAGCCCAACACTAGGGAACGGGAAGGGCAACGGCGGCTGCAAGAAACTCTCATCACTAACGGGTATGTGCCACGGAAATCGGGTAAATCCTTCTACGGGTCCACTAAACAAGATCAGGCAATAGTTAGCCCAACACTAGGGAACGGAAAGGGCAACGGCGGCGGCGAGAAACTTTCATCACTGACGGGTATGTGCCACAGAAATCGGGTAAATTCCTCTACTGGTCCACAAAAAACAAGGCAATAGTTAGCCCAACACTAGGGAACAGGAAGGGCAACGGCTGCGGCGAGAAACTTTCATCACTGACGGGTATGTGCCACAGAAATCGGGTAAATTCCTCTATGGTCCACAAAAAAGAAGAAGGCAATAGTTAGCCCAACACTAGCGTACGGGAAGGGCAACGGCGCCTCATAACTAACGGGTATGTGCCACACAAACGGGGTAAATCCCTCTACTGGTCCACAAAAAAGAAGACGTCAATAGTTAGCCCAACAATAGGGAACTGGAAGGGCAACGGCGGCTGCGTGAAACTTTCATCACTAACGTGTATGTGCCACAGAAATCGGTAAATCGCTCTACTGGTCGACAAAAAAGAAGAAGGCAATAGTTAGCCCAACACTAGGGAACGGGAAGGGCAATGGCGGCTGCGAGAAACTCTCATCACTAACGGGTAGGTGCCACAGAAATCGGGTAAATCCCTCAACTGGTCCACTGAAAAAGAACAAGGCAATAGTTAGCCCAACACTAGGCAACGGGTAGGGCAACGGTGGCTGCGAGAAACTTGCATCACTACGGTATGTGCCGCAGAAATCGGGTAAATGCCTCTACTCGTCCACAAAAAAGAAGGCAATAGTTCGCCCAACACTAGGGAACGGGAAGGGCAACGGCGGCTGCGAGAAAGTTTCATCACTAACGGGTATGTGCCACGGAAATCTGGTAAATCCCTCTACTGGTCCACAAAAAAGAAGAAGGCAATAGTTAGCCCAACACTAGGGAACGGGAAGGGCAACGGCGGCTGCGAGAAACTTTCATCAATAACGGGTATGTGCCACAGAAATCGGGTAAATCCTTCTACGGGTCCAATAAAGAAGAACAAGGCAATAGTTAGCCCAACAATAGGGAACGGGAAGGGCAACGGTGGCTGGGAGAAACTTTCATCACTAACGGGTATGTGCCACAGAAATCGGGTAAATTCCTCTACTGGTCCACAAAAAAGAAGGCTATAGTTAGTCCAACACTAGCGAACGGGAAGGGCAACGGCGGCTGGGAGAAACTTTCATCACTAACGGGTATGTGCCACAGAAATCGGGTAAATTCCTCTACTGGTCCACAAAAAAGAAGGCAATAGGTAGCCCAACAATAGGGAACGGGAAGGGCAACGGCGGCTGCGAGAAACTTTCATCAATGACGGGTATGTGCCACAGAAATCTGGTAAATTCCTCTACTGGTCCACAAAGAAGAAGGCAATAGTTAGCCCAACAATAGGGAACTGGAAGGGCAACGGCGGCTGCGTGAAACTTCATCACTAACGTGTATGTCCACAGAAATCGGTAAATCGCTCTACTGGTCGACAAAAAAAAGAAGGCAATATTTAGCCCAGCACTAGGGAACGGGAAGGGCAACGGCGGCCTGCGGAAACTCTCATCACTAACGGGTATGTGCCACGGAAATCGGGTAAATCCTTCTACGGGTCCACTAAACAAGATCAAGGCAATAGTTAGCCCAACACTAGGGAACGGAAAGGGCAACGGCGGCGGCGAGAAACTTTCATCACTGACGGTTATGTGCCACAGAATCGGTAAATTCCTCTACTGGTCCACAAAAAACAAGGCAATAGTTATCCCAACACTAGGGAACTGGAAGGGCAACGCTGCGGGGAGAAACTTTCATCACTGACGGGTATGTGCCACAGAAATCGGGTAAATTCCTCTATGGTCCACAAAAAAGAAGAAGGCAATAGTTAGCCCAACACTAGCGTACGGGAAGGGCAACGGCGCCTCATAACTAACGGGTATGTGCCACAGAAATGGGGTAAATCCCTCTACTGGTCCACAAAAAAGAAGACGTCAATAGTTAGCCCAACAATAGGGAACTGAAGGGCAACGGCGGCAGCGTGAAACTTTCATCACTAACGTGTATGTGCCACAGAAATCGGTAAATCGCTCTACTGGTCGACAAAAAAGAAGAAGGCAATAGTTAGCCCAACACTAGGGAACGGGAAGGGCAATGGCGGCTGCGAGAAACTCTCATCACTAACGGGTAGGTGCCACAGAAATCGGGTAAATCCCTCAACTGACTGTCACTGAAAAAGAACAAGGCACTAGTTAGCCCAACACTAGGCAAGGGTAGGGCAACGGTGGCTGCGAGAAACGTCATCATCACTAACGGGTATGGGCCCGCAGAAATCAGAGTAAATGCCTCTACTCGTCCACAAAAAGAAGGCAATTAGTTCCGCCCAACACTAGGGAACGGGAAGGGCAAACGGCGGCTGGGGGGCGAGAAAGTTTCATCACTAACGGGTATGTGCCACGGAAATCTGGTAAATCCCCTACTGGTCCACAAAAAAGAAGAAGGCAATAGTTAGCCCAACACTAGGGAACGGGAAGGGCAACGGCGGCTGCGAGAAACTTTCATCAATAACGGGTATGTGCCACAGAAATCGGGTAAATTCCTCTACTGGTCCACAAAAAAGAAGGCTATAGTTAGTCCAACACTAGCGAACGGGAAGGGCAACGGCGGCTGGGAGAAACTTTCATCACTAACGGGTATGTGCCACAGAAATCGGGTAAATTCCTCTACTGGTCCACAAAAAAGAAGAAGGCTATAGTTAGCCCAACACTAGCGAACGGAAGGGCAACGGCGGCTCATAACTAACGGGTATGTGCCACAGAAATTGGATAAATCCCTCTACTACTCCACTGAAAAAGAACAAGGCAATAGTTAGCCCAACACTAGGGAACGGGAAGGGCAACGGCGGCGGCGAGAAACTTTCATCACTAATGGGTATGTGGCACAGAAATCGGGTAAATCCCTCTACTGGTCCACAAAAAAGAAGACGGCAATAGTTAGCCCAACACTAGGGAACGGGAAGGGCAACGGCGGCTGGGAGAAACTTTCAACACGAACGGGTATGTGCCACAGAAATCGGGTAAATTCCTCTACTGGTCCACAAAAAAGAAGGCAATAGTTAGCCCAACACTAGCGAACGGGAAGGGCAACGGCGGCTCATAACTAACGGGTATGTGCCACAGAAATGGGGTAAATCCCTCTACTGGTCCACAAAAAGAAGACGTCAATAGTTGGCCCAACACTAGGGAACGGAAAGGGCAACGGCAGCTGAGAGAAACTTTCATCACTAACGGGTATGTGCCACAGAAACCGCGTAAATCCTTCTACGGGTCCACTAAACAAGAACAAGGCAATAGTTAGCCCAACACTAGGGAACGGAAAGGGCAACGGCGGCTGCGAGAAACTCTCAACACTAACAGGTATGTGCCACAGAAATCGGGTAAATCCTTCTACTGGTCCACTAAACAAGAACAAGGCAATAGTTACCCAACACTAGGGAACGGGAAGGGCAAAGTCGGCTGCGAGAAAATTTCGTCACTGACGGGTATGTGCCACAGAAATCGGGTAATTCCTCTACTGGTCCACAAAAAAGAAGAAGGCAATAGTTAGCCCAACAATAGGGAAAGGGAAGGGCAACGGCCTGCGGCGAGAAACTTTCATCACTAACGGGTATGTGCCACAGAAATCGGGTAATCCTTCTACGGGTCCACTAAAGAAGAACAAGGCAATAGTTAGCCCACAATAGGGAACGGGAAGGGCAACGGCGGCTGGGAGAAACTTTCATCACTACGGGTATGTGCCACAGAAATCGGGTAAATTCCTCGACTGGTCCACAAAAAGAAGAGAGGCTATAGTTAGCCCAACACTAGCGAACGGGAAGGGGCGGGGCTGGAGAAACTTTCATCACTAAAGGGTATGTGCCACAGAAATCGGGTAAATTCCTCTACTGGTCCACAAAAGAAGAAGGCTATAGTTAGCCCAACACTAGCGAACGGGAAGGGCAACGGCGGCTCATAACTAACGGGTATGTGCCACAGAAATCGGATATATCCCTCTACTACTCCACTAAAAAAGAACAAGGCAATAGTTAGCCCAACACTAGGGAACGGGAAGGGCAACGGCGGCGGCGAGAAACTTCATCACTAATGGGTATGTGCCACAGAAATCGGGTAAATCCCTCTACTGGTCCACAAAAATGAAGACGGCAATAGTTAGCCCAACACTAGGGAACGGGAAGGGCAACGGCGGCTGGAGAAACTTTCATCACTAACGGGTATGTGCCACAGAAATCGGGTAAATTCCTCTACTGGTCCACAATAAAGAAGGCAATGTTAGCCCAACACTAGCGAACGGGAAGGGCAACGACGGCTCATAACTAACGGGTATGTGCCACAGAAATGGGGTAAATCCCTCTACTGGTCCACAAAAAGAAGACGTCAATAGTTGGCCCAACACTAGGGAACGGAAAGGGCAACGGCGGCTGCGAGAAACTTTCATCACTAACGGGTACGTGCCACAGAAATCGGGTAAATCCCTCTACTGGTCCACAAAAAAGAAGACGGCAATAGTTAGCCCAACACTAGGGAACGGGAATGGCAACGGCGGCTGCGAGAAACTTTCATCACTGACGGGTATGTGCCACAGAAATCGGGTAAATTCCTCTACTACTGGCCACAAAGAAGAAGAAGGCAATAGTTAGCCCAACACTATGAAATGCGAAGGGCAACGGCGGCTGCGAGAAACTTTCATCACTAACGGGTATGTGCCACAGAAATTGGGTAAATCCTCTACTGGTCCACTAAAAAGAAGAAGGCAATAGTTAGCCCAACCTAGGGAACGGGAAGGGCAACGGTGGCTGCGAGAAACTTTCATCACTAACGGTATGTGCCACAGAAATCCGGTAATCCCTCTACTGGTCCACTAAAAAAAAGGCAATAGTTAGCCCAACACATGGGAACGGGAAGGGCAACGGCGCCTGCGAGAAACTTTCATCACTAACGGTATGTGCCACAGAAATCGGGTAAATCCCTCTACTGGTCCACAAAAAAGAAGACGGCAATAGTTAGCCCAACACTAGGGAACGGGAAGGGCAACGGCGGCTGCGAGAATCTTTCATCACTGACGGGTATGTGCCACAGAAATCGGGTAAATTCCTCTACTGGACCAGAAAAGAAGGCAATAGTTAGCCCACAATAGGGAACGGAAGGGCAACGGCGGCTGCGTGAAACTTTCATCACTGACGGGTATGTGCCACAGAAATCGGGTAAATTCCTCTACTGGTTCACAAAGAAGAAGGCAATAGTTAGCCCAGCACTAGGGAACGGGAAGGGCAACGGCGGCTGCGAGAAACTTCATCACTAATGGGTATGTGCCACACAAATCGGGTAAATCCCTACTGGTCCACAAAAAAAAGAGAAGGCAATAGTTAGCCCAACAATAGGGAACGAGAGGGCAACGCGGCGAG